>NC_051862.1:137889433-139109643 GCF_015732765.1 Culex quinquefasciatus | reverse complement strand
GTGGAAGTGGTTGAATGGTTGGTTGTTAGTATGTGTGCAAGCGCACCATGTTTTCTCCCGAAAGACCTGTTGACTAGAATTTATTTTGATCCCTCTCGATATTGGGTGGAAAAATGTACGATACACATGCATGCGATATCGCATGCTTAGTGATGGGGTATTATGTCAATTTTGGGCAATATTGGCTGTCAATATTGAGAAATATCTTTCTAAAACCTACCATACAGTGGACTGCCTTGGCATGTCTAACATTTCCGGGCTCACAACGCCAAGGTTAGAACCGTGAGCAACAATTGCTCCCGTTGCCCGGGAAATTGTGCTAGCGTGAAGGATTTTCACATGCATTAAGTGTGAGTGCCTGTGAAAATATGTTATCGTGCGTCCAATGACCATGGGTTTACATCGGAGCATACAAACACACACACCCTCACAGAGGCTGTAGCCTTGTATTTTTTTTCCGTGGCCACTTTCGGTCCGTGGCGGCAAAGTTATGAAGTGGAAAGCTAGCTTTATCGCATAATATGTTAGATAATGTGGCCGGGAATGACGGCATGACCACGGGAATACGAGGGGAGCTTTCAAGTTTGTTATGAGTGCAGAGAGGATGACGAACGGAAGTGTTTGTGGTCGATGACAGCTGTTTGGAGAGAAAAATCGAGAAACGCGATGAAGAGCGATGATAAGTTGCCCTTTTCCGTTCCATTTTTTTCCGATTACTGATAAAAAGCTGATGTCGTTAAAAGATGATGCACGACACGAACGAGCATCCGCTTCGCCATTGTGGAACGTAAAATGTCAGACATTCTGACGTTCCGTCACGTTTCCAAGTACCCCCCCCTCCCCTCGACAAGTACTGCATGCAGAAAGAAATGGACAGTTCTTCGGGATGAGTGCTCTTATCGTCGTCCGGGAGTACCTACTTTCTCCAGCGAGGATAAAATCTCTTTAATGTTACGTACCAACGTGATAGCATCTAGGGCGGCGCCGCCGCCATTATGGCATTCTGACAGCTGGTCGCGCATTTACGGCGACAGCATGGCTCCTTATTAAATAACAATTCCATCAAATCGTGACTCGCAAAGCAACATAATTAATTTTCCATTATTTTCCTTTTCCCACAACTTTTCCACAGCTGAAAAAAGAGCCGCCATCAGGACTGTGAAGCCCTTGTCTTCGCTAGGCTCCCACCAACACACAACCATTCAGCAAGTCCGCGTTCGCGTGACGCGTGTGTGCGTGTCAGTCTGTGTGAGTGTGCGTGTGTGTGCGTGTGTGTGTTTGTGTGTGCGTGTGTGGTAAGTGAACCCGAATCAAACCACAGAGCAAACCGGGGACGGACAAAACTTTAAAGTGATGTAATAAAAGCACAATGTCAAATATTGACATATCGACGACAGCAGCAGCAGCAAAAGCATCATGGACAAATGCCGCGCGACAACAGCTGGTCGTCCGGCTGGGAGTGTGGGCCCTGGTTCTGGGACTGCTGGGCAGTAGCGTCACCACGGTGGGCGTCGCGGCCGAGGGCAATATCGGTAAGTTGATTAATTTTGATGAAATTGCGCGATGTGGAAGAGTGAGGTAACTCGGTTAACTGCGGTGAGGTGACTCTATTATTTCCAACGGAGAAAGTTCTATTTAGTGGAGACACGTGACCTTTTATGTGAACAAGTTGCATCTAATCAACTACTCATAATTTCATCAGGCAAATTACCATTTTTCTCCATTACGGATAGTCATAACAAAGGTGCTTGTAAACACTTATTTGCAAATTTTGCTTTGCTGTAATTCTCGAACTGTCATTCTATCATTCTTCTATAATTCTCAAATGACGAAACGGGGTACTTTCCATCGCACAAAAACAAAATTACTAAAATTCTTTTCAGAAAATTCCAACTTTTCAGTACTTGTATTTCGCTACTGTAAATATGTAACATACAAGCAAATATGTAACATACAAGCGGAAACATTAAAGTTTCACTGAAAAAATCCAGAACACTTTTTTCAGAATTGCAATATAAAAGTTGTATTCTCATCCCTGATATTAGGCATAGTTTTAGAGATTGCCTTATGTTTAAATAATCATGGAATTGACACTGATAGGATTTCATTTTATTGTTTTAAATCTTATCCAACCGGTAACACTTTGCTCATGATTTATATTTTCAAAATATGTACCCACCTAGGGTTGTTATTCCCAAAATCGGGTGACTGTGTTCCATACATATTTCAGCCTTAAAGTGAGCAAATTGTTTCATCTGAGAAATAAATCCAATTTTTTTGTTTAACTATGTAACTAATTTGTCAACAAAAAGTTCCTAGTTTTATCTAAGATTTTATAAGATATTTGATCATAAAAAAATATTTATTTTACATTAATTTAGGCAAATTTAAAAAGTCCGTCAGTATCATTCATGTTTCAGCAATTTTTATTTTATTTAGATTTTATAAATTGGATTTGCAAAAAAAACTAAAAAACGAAGCAAAACCTAAACGTCATATTTATGAAAAGTTGAATCAGTAAAAAAAGTATAGTTAAATTTTGTTTTTTTTTCTCAAATTTCAGCAATAAGAAAATTTGAGATTTTAAAAAAAGTTTAGGAAAAACTGCATAAAAAGCAGTAATTACATTTAGTGATAATTCCACAAAATAATTATACATTGCAAAATGCTTTTTAAATTTTGTTTTAAAAATACATAATTCATACACATTAAATTCAAAATAATAAAAATAAATATTAACTTCACAATGAATGCAACTTGTTCATCATTATTTTTATCAATTAATTGTATTGTAGAGTTGAATGATATTCTTTAACAACCTTTTTGTAATTTTGTGGAATATAGTCATTTTGGTGGAAATGTATAATCAACTTTCAGCATTTCGTAAAATGTTCTTATAAACATTATTTTTAACAAATAATTCTAAATCTGACAGGCATTATTTTTAAATTGGAAACTGCTTCCAAAATGCTTGTTAAAACCTTGAGAATTGATTGAATTAAAATATTAAAGCATAAATGCAATAAGCAGTTATTTATCAATCAAAAATATTTCAAATTGCGCGGCATTTCACGGTATTTACCAAATTTCACGGTAAGGGGCAAATTTGTCGGATTACGCGGCTTCCGCGAAATCGCGAAAAATCACCAGCCCTAATCATAAGATATGATTTTTTCATAACAATATCAATGGAGCATATCCATTCGAGCAGTTTTTTGCTTTTTTCTACAATGTATTCCTTCTGGGAGAACTGTCATTTCTACCACTCTTATCAGGTGCTCCATTGTTGCTGCCACCTAAAGCAATATGGTAGCACTGTTCATAAATTTCTAAATATAATCAGAATGTTTTTATGTATAAATATATTACAATTTTCAATGAATTATTGATTTTTGTTTTGATTATTTTTATGTGATTTTTCGAGCTGTTATCAAAATTCGATACTGTAATCCGTTTACCGATTCGAACTTACTTTCATAGAGAAAAACATGATTCTTCATGGGAATTTAAATAAACTTATTTCTCAATGTTTTCATAATGAAAATTGAATAAATTTTAAACGTTTACACAATATGTTAAAACTACTTTATGAAATTTGTTGAACAGTTCTTCAACAAGCTCAGTATTTAGAGTTGTGCTTGTGAGAAAAGAAATGATTTTAAATTCAAAATATTTGCTAAGTTATTTATCAAAATCTAGATCCAAATACATGTGAATGCGGAAAAACGCTTCAATTGTTGGCAAATTCTGCATCTCTTTTTTTACAAATGGCAACTATACTAAAGCTATGTTTGAGCCAAAAGCATAAATCCAAACTAATGCCAATAAAACTAATCCAAGTAAAAGATGCAAATTTACTAAATCCACCTATGTGTGTTGACACAATTAGAACATTACGATGACAGAATTGTTATCTATAAAACTTGGCAAAAATCGATGATTTATTATTAATTTTAGTTTTCTCAAAGCGTTCCAACAATAATTACTTTATTCTTTTTTCTTAACCGAATTTAAAAGATACAATTTAAGTCACTTTCTGAAATCTTGAAATCTGTTCATGAATTTAAGAATCACATCAAAATTAATTCCTTTTTTAATTTTCTTATGTGATTTTTGAATTAATGATCGCAATTGACTATTTAGACAATTGATTATTTTTCAATGTTGCCTGTTTTTGTGAAATACGTTTTTGAGAAAAAAAAAGAGTACGAGAAAAATATATGCACTCTTAAAAGAATACGTCTGGTAATCTATAAGTATGGTTCCATACCATTCCGTTTGCACTTATTTCGTATTTGTCATTCATGCGAAAACAAACTTGATTCTACACCCAAAGTTAAAGAACGAGGGGATAGTCCTCACGAAAAGAAACGTGAGGAAAGTGCTATATAGAGGAGAAAAGCAACTCGCGACAAAATTTTGAGGCTAGGAATTTTGACAGGTATGATTTTCATAAAGTATTCGCCTCCTTTTCTCTCCCACAGAAAACCTGGGAACGAGGTAGCTGTCAAACTAGGCCAAAATGTTAAAGTCACTCACAAAATGAACTTTGAGTGATTTGAGTTCATTTCTGACGTCACGATTTTCTCCTCTATTGCGAGAGTATAAAGGAGAAAAGCTCGGAACTTAACCTCAAAGGTAAACAACGGAATGAACTTTTTTGACAGGTGTCAGTTCCGGCACATAGCAATTAAAATTATAATTTTGTTCCGGTTGTTCCGTTTCGCATGGACACAAACACTCCTGGTCACGGGGCAAGGACACGGCCACGGGAATGGCCAGGAACAGACACCTACACGGCCAGGGACACGAAAACGGCCAGAAGCACGGACACGAACAAGGGCAGGAGTCCGGACAAGGACACGGCCTAGAGCACGGCCACGGGAACGATCAGGAACAGGCAACTACGTGTTCAGGTGCACGTATACGAACACGGCCAGAAGCACGGACAAGCACACGGGCACTAATACGAAAAAAAAAAACTCGGATTATGACGTTTCGCGTAATCGGAAGCAAATTCAAATTAAAAAAAATGCTAAGTCCCGATTTGACACCTGTCAAACCACTCAAATGGCACTCACAAAATGAATACTGAGTTCTTTGAGTTCATTTACTACGTCACGGTTTTCTTGCCTATAGTCCTCTCGCGTGTTCATTCGTTTATTGGAACAGTTCATCCGATTGAGTGGCTTATATGGACAAACGACCGCCACTTAGTCACCGAACCATGGTGGCCCATACGGCAAAGGCACGATTCAATATGCCTAAGGTCTTGGGTTCGAGTCTCGGTACCGATACTTTTTTTTTGAGAGATGAACTTTTTTGAAAAATGAACCATGAGTAAAGTACTCTCGGTAATTTCGGGATTTATCCTCTCCGTCCGCACACAGTACCATTTTACTACCGAATCGTGCTCTTTATCGTCTCGTATGCCGATGCCCAGTTCTGGGTGTATCAATGTCATCCCGGCAATCAAAGTATCGAAAAGTGTTCCGATTATGTGGAATACACCCAAGGGGGTATAATGCCCTCAAGCCTAGAAAATAATGATGCGATTTTAAAACTCAGCTCGAAATGGACGAGGGAATTATACCCTCGAGTTCGTTTCCAACATAAAATTCATCCGTCAACGCAAACAAAATTGTTTGCAGGAACCGAACCAGGGACCTATAACAACCGCTTAATGACTCAAGATTGGTCAGAAGTCGATGTATGACGCTTATTGGAAATTTACAGTTTCAATTGACTCGAGTTTAGTATTGAATTCTAAAAACAATGAAAATGATTCAATAATTTGCAGCCTGAAACGGTGATGAGATAGAAATTTGATGTCAACGGGACTTTTATGTAAAATTAGACGCCCAATTTGATGGCGTACTCAAAATTAAAAAAAAACGTGTTTTTCATCGAGAAAAACACTAAAAAAGTTTAAAGAACTCTGCCATTTCCCATCATTCAACTGTAAACAATTTTGGAACATGTCATCTAAAGGGAAATTGAATCGAATCTACATTAATCCAGAAGGGTCATTTTTAATTTGGAACAAAAATTTTCACCCTCTAAAAAAGCCCTGTAGTTAAAGTACATTAAATTTCCCTTAATATGACATGTTCCATTTTCTTTTTTACAGTTAAGTAACAGAAAATGACAGAGTTTTAAAAAAGGTGTTTATTTTCGATGAATAATACGTTTTTTTGGAATTTTGAGTACACCATCTAAGTGGGCGTCCAATTTGACATAAAACTCCTTTGGACATCTAATTTCTATCTCATCGCCGTTTTAGGCTGCAAATTATTGAAAAAAAAAACACTTCTTTTTTGGCATGTTCAAAAATCGAAGGGGTCGTACCGCCCCTCCGTCTTGAGATATCAAAAAACGGACCTCGGATTCGTGATCAGGTACAAAAGTTACCTCTTAGGTCAAAGTTTCACGTAAATCAAAGAGAGGTCGGGGCATGTAGAATTATTTTGATAAAATATCTCTTTGTGGTTTGGTTGAGCGTTTTAGCAGGATGCATTACCATGAATACAAAGAGACGAGTTGTTCCTTTTAATTCCGCTATATATTTTAATATATTGACAGATACGTATTTCGTCTACTACTTGCAGACTTCATCAGTGTTTTGTTCTCGACAAAAAAAAATATCTCTTATTCTGAAAGTGTTTTTACATTAACCATCCTATTTATAAAATATCCTAGAAAATTCTCGCACGTCAGGTGTAAAAATAACGATGTTTGCTCGAATGGAGACGAATGGTTATTCAATTCCGATCCCCCACGGGAATCCACAAAATGACACAAGCACACGCACTCGTGCTCTATTGTCTTTTATTCGGTTAGCTGAACACAAATGAAGAGCTGTGTTACAATATGCCAGCAGCAGCAGCAGCAGCCACGGTATCGAACAGAAAGTGATCTCAAATTTCACTTGCACACACAAACACACACCGCGATGGTGACATTGTCATAAACCATTACGATGCTATTACTGGCGTGGGCGGGATGATGTGCAACAATGTGCTGTTTGTGTGTGTGTGGGTGTGAGCTGTGCGATTGGAAACCATTGTGAATGTGTGTGCGGTCCGAACTGTCCATTAAATGCAGACAGGGTGTGATAACGGAGATGTGCCAGGGTTAGTGCACTAATTAGGTATCCATTTCATTGGTTATGGTGGCCATTTCCAGGAAACGTGGTTCAATTAGTATTTGCTGGAATGGGTTCAATAGATTTAGCATCACCATCTTGGTGTTGTGAAGGTCAAAAGTCAAGATAAATGCTTCGTTCTGCTTTAACTTAATTATTAAACTCACCAAAAAATCTATCATAACGGAGAGTTGAAAGCGTAGCACTGAACAGAGAGGAAAAGGCTCTCAAACTAGTAGTAAAAAAGAAATGAGAATATGGCTCAATGATTCACAAGAAATGTGTCCTTTTCAATATCAGATTATCTAGTTATTTTTGTATATTAAAAAATGTCTTGCTTGTTACAATGCAAAACAAAATTTTAAAAGAAATTATTGAAATTAATCTTGAGGAAAAGCAATTATAACTTTGAGCAGGCTCATAAAATCAGATATTTCCTGGAATTTATATTTCCATCCAAATTATTATCAGCCTCCCCTGCATGCTATATCAAAAACAACACGACACCGATTCCCTGGAATCGGATCGCAAAGATAAATTTCACATAAGCTCCATAAAAGCCGTGTCATTTACGGGATTTCATTCCAGGTGAAAAATCTCTGCCATTAACATCTGTTGCCTCGACGCGTGTGGAAACCGTAACGTGGTACAAAATGGGCGCGTCACGTGGCCAATATATTTCCCAACATCTGAAAAAAAAACTCGTCGCAAACATCCTGCCGGGATATCGCACCAGGAATGACGAAGCCCTAAAAAAAGAAAGCTCCCGATGGATGTTTTCACAGCGAAGAAGCTTTTGCACATCCCGGTAGTCATAATATTTCGTTGATCCCATTATGTTTTGGCTTCTCGGATGACATTGGTGAAACATCATCCACCTCCATCGCACACCCACGCAGATGAAGAGATATGGATACACTTACGAGCGAAAACACACACACACACATACAAACAAGCGACCCCACTGCTTGGAATAGATGGAAGCAATATTTTGCCATGTCAACCTTGTCAAAAATTGTGGGTTGGAAGGGTCCTCTGGTGGATTAAAAGATATTTGCAAGTGGGAGGCACAGGCACCCACGGAGTTTGTATTAAAATTAGAAAATAACATCATAATGCTGGTTTACATATTATCAAAACATGTTTCCTAAATTTTTCTTCACAAATTCGGAACACTTTTGTGGTAATTTGACAATAGGATGCAAAATGCAACTTTTCTGTTGTCCCTGCTATTTTTAGGACCTTTATTTGGACATTCTATCGCTATTTCACTAGTAAAAATAGTACTTTTTGAACAAAAAATCTCATTTCAAGACTATTTTATCCAGAGCAGCAAAACACTGCCTCCAAATTGCCTGTTCTATATTTGTGGGATGTTATTGTGCCTCCCACAATTTTGGAACACCTGAATTTAATTGATATTTTCACAAAAAAAGTTATCAGACCATGTTTAAAACATCACTTAGCTTGAGTTTTATTGGTTTCAGAGTGTGAAGTCAATTTTTTTGTAAAAAAAATGTACTCCTGGAGAGAAAACAAAAGTTTGTTTACATCGTAAGAAAAAAGTTTTCCGAATTTGTGGATTTCAAGGGTCAATGTTTTTCTTTAAAAACTTGATATAAAACGTAAAAATGTACAGCCGGTCTACACATCAATCGAAAGATCGCAAGAAAAGCTTTCACATGAAGGAAAAAGCAAATTATTATGTTCAATTATCGATTTTCTATGATTTGTTGAACATTGACAGATCTGTAAACTGTCCCGAATATGAGGGATGACTGTACCCCATTGGTTTGACAAAATCAAACTAAAAAGTGACGAGCTGTCACTTTTTACACGAGACTCCAAACACTATCAAACCAAACGTTTGGCAGTAAGTGTGAGCTCTGTGTAAAGAGGGGGTCAAAGTGAAAAAGGACTCTGTTTGTTTGACAACAATTGGTGTCAAACCATCGGGGTTCCAGTGTAGTTGGAATTGGGTCCAATTTGGTAGGATATCGGCCACAGTCTACAATGGTCTGTGCACTCAGGGATGTTCTGTTAGAGAATATGGCAGAAGTTATTGCGTGAATTCCCGTAAAAGACACGCGGCAAACCAGCGTTGGAACGACGCGCCGCACCTTTGGCAAATGCGCGCTGTCAAATCCCATACTGCGCGTTTTGTTTTTGTTGGTCTTCTTCTTCGAATCGCCTAGTATTGTTGCCAGGTATGTTTTTTATTGCACCAAAAGTGCAGAAAATCGCTGGCATCAATATTTATGGCACATTTAGAAATGCCGCACTTTGAGAGAAACGGACAACATCTTGCAAGCAATTAAAAAACATAGCTGCAAGATAACTTTTTTTTTTTAAAATTAAATATGTCTTTATTGAACATTCTTATAATAATTACATTTCTTTTACATGATAAGTGATATGGCCTAATGCTCTTCATCTTTGTTGTATTTTACGTTTTATTATTAACTGATCACATTTATTTATTTGCTTCAAATTGTTTTACATTATTGCATTGAATTGAATACATTTGGGTATAAAAGAAAAAAAAATCACTTTAACAGCTAATCCTAACCTAAAACTAAAAAAAAAATCCATTGAAATATTCAAAATCACTAGAACGAGTAAACTACGAATTGTATTTTAAGATGAATGCTCCAAGAGTTCTTACTTGTTCCTGGCGAGTTTTGCACCCACGCAGTGTTGTTGTCATCTCGATGAAAATGTTCAGAAGTGCTTGTGGTGAAAACAGGTCACTACTGCCTTCACCCGTTGATTTTGGTTGGTTTTCCCTCGGTTGCTGACTGAAGCCTGGAGGTGTTGCATGCTCTGCAACTCTTTGCCGCTGATTCAACGGCAATGGCTGCAGATTTGGAACCACTTGAACAGATCCCGCTCCAGGTGACGCCAAAGCAGGAAAATCCACGACCGTGTATGCTGGTGGTGTTTTGCGACGATTTGGTTGGTGCCTCGTCGTCGCTTGTTGCCGAATTTTTACAAACTCAGCACGTTTTGGGCAGCTTCGATTCTTGGTAGAATGGTCACCGCCGCAATTGAAGCATTTCGCTTCGATGTTCTCGTTGATTGTTTCGCAAGCTTGTGTGTTGTGCTCACCTCCGCAGGTTGCACAACGACTCTTGATGAAACAGTTCCTTCCACCATGTCCAAACTGCAAGCAGTTCGAACATTGCGTCACGTCACGGTGCACTGGACGATAACGTTCCCAAGTCACGATGATGTTGAAAATAGCCCGAACTGCTTTCAGCTCAGACGGCGTTGTCGATCCTTTCTCGAGATGAACCAGGTACAGTTGATCACGATACTTGATGTCCTTGTTGTGTCTCGTCATCTTGAAGACTTCGATCACATTCAACTTAAGAGTTTTTAGCTCTTCCTTCAGCACACTCACATCCATGTCGTACAACCCACGGAGGACCTGTTTCATGGGGCGTTTACCTGGATCGTCATGGCTGTAGTATTCAATCTTTGTGTTGTTCAGGAAATCCCGAACGTAGTTGTAATCCTTTCTGGTAGGTAGCAGAATTTTGAGTCCATCAGCACACAAGTGAATGGAAGCTCGTAAAGCACCAGATTTGATAAACCCGGTCAGCCACTTACGCACCGAATCCGATGACGATGTTTTCACAAAAATGGGTGGCAACTTTTCCCGTCGTTCAAATTCTTCCTTCTCGCTCACGTCCACAGGGAGGGTAGCGAACTGGTTTCCAGACAATTTTTGAGCGTCCTTGCTCAAACTGCCTGGCTTTGCAGGTAGCGCTTCGGCATTCTTTAGCTTCTTCAAATCTGCCGATCCTGCTGGTGAGGACCGCCTCTTTTTCTTGCCCTGAGGCATTTTTGCACTTTTTAAGCACTTTTCAGAAGCTAAAATCCAGGAGTCCCTCACTCAATGATGGTCCACAAAGGAATGATGCAAGATAACTTCTATCAAAACAATGCAAAAAGGCCGTTGTGGGTTTGTAAACAGAGAATGCATCTCTTTCATGCCAGATTTTTTTTTCTAATATCATTGAATGTGCATCATAATTTTCTGCAAGATAATTTCAGCTTGATTTTTAGCAAGATAACATTCAGTTCAGTTACTGCAGACCAAATTCTGGTTGATTTCTGTAAGATAACTTCGGCCTGGTTCCTGCAAGATTTTTTTTTTTCAATATAAAAGTTCAGGTCAGGTCGATTTCAAGCTGAAGTTATCTTGCAGATTCGATGATTTTAGAAAGAAAAACATCGCTGCAATATGTCGTGTCCTTAGGCCACCAACTCAAAATCGCGCAGCGCAACATGCGTTTCGCGTCAAACCGCTTCGAAAATAGAAACCAGAATGATCAAATTGTTTCCTCTCATCCAGCTCGAAGTCTCCCGTTCTTTAAATCTACCCATCTCTTTTACTCTACCCAATATTGCGGCGAGCTTTCACAACATCCGGGCTCGTTTCCGCCCATCTTGCATCACTGCTCAAACTTTTCTCTCTTTCGCCTCTCTCGTGCTCTTACGAGGCTCGAACTGTCAAACGCGATCTTTGTGTTTAGACAACCCTTTCAGAAACGTTTTCGGAGCATGCGTATCTTTTACACTCTACATTGTATTTACTCACTTATTTTCTAGTTTTACTTGATCGTTCGATAAATATCTTAGATAATTTACAACATTACGAATACAGATCAAATTTAATTGAAATCATGCAGTTTACTGTCAATATTTAAAATATAAATATAATCCGCTTTATATCCCACAATATTCCCCTCCTGTACTCTGTTTATCAAATTTCTACCTCGATAAAAATATTTTTGTTACTATAGATAATATCATCGATATCAATAGACAATCTATCAAGCTTAAAATATTAAAAAAAAAATCATCCGGTTCAAAACTCAAACCAGTAAGTTTACTAAAACTGTTTTCTTAGATTTACACAACAAACTGATAAACTTCAACACTTACTCTCGTAAATTCACACTCCAAACTTAATCAAATTTCTTGCAAATCAGATTAACCTACTACTTCTTCAAACATTCTGTAACTCAGCCCAATAAATTCAATCGAAGCTCACACATAAGTCAGATAGGTTTCCAGACTACCATTCTTAAATTCTCACTCAAAATGATTGAAATTTCTTAAAATCATCAAATCAATCTACTTCCTTGATCAATCGAAGCTCAAAATAAGTCGGGTAGGTTTCCAGACTCCCTTTCTTAAATTCTTACTCAAAACTGATTGAAATTTTCTAAAATCATCAGATCAATCTACTACCATGACATAATATTCTTTAACTCAACCCAAAATCAATCGAAGCTCAAACATAAGTCGGGTAGGTTTTCAGACTACCCTTCTTAAATTCTCACTCAAAGCTGATTGAAATTTTCTGAAATCATCGGATCAATTTACTTCCTTGATCAATCGAAGCTCAAACATAAATCGGGTAGGTTTCCAGACTACCCTTCTTAATTTCTCACTCAAAACTGATTGAAATTTTCTAAAATCATCAGATCAATCTACTACCATGACAAAATATTTTTTAACTCAACCCAAAAATCAATCGAAGCTCAAACATAAGTCGGGTAGGTTTCCAGACTACCCTTCCTAAATTCTCACTCAAAACTGATTGAAATTTTCTAAAATCATCAGATCAATCTACTACCATGACAAAATATTCTTTTACTCAACGCAAAAAATCAATCGAAGCTCAAACTATCCAGACTACCCTTCTTAAATTCTCACTCAAAACTAATTGAAATTTTCTGAAATCATCAAATCAATCCACATATTAGACAAACCACTCTGTAACTCAGCCCAAGACATTCAATCGAAGCTCAAACTTAAGTCGGGTAGGTTTCCAGGCTACCCTTCTTAAATTCTCACTCAAAACTGATTGAAATTTTCTAAAATCATCAGATCAATCTACTACCATGACAAAATATTCTTTAACTCAACCCAAAAAATCAATCGAAGCTCAAACATAAGTCGGGTAGGTTTCCAGACTACCCTTCCTAAATTCTCACTCAAAACTGATTGAAATTTTCTAAAATCATCAGATCAATCTACTACCATGACAAAATATTCTTTTACTCAACGCAAAAAATCAATCGAAGCTCAAACTATCCAGACTACCCTTCTTAAATTCTCACTCAAAACTGATTGAATTTTTCTAAATCAGATCATCAGATCAATCTACTACCATGACAAAATATTCTTTAACTCAACCCAAAAAATCAATCGAAGCTCAAACATAAGTCGGGTAGGTTTCCAGACTATCCTTCTTAAATTCTCACTCAAAACTGATTGAAATTTTCTAAATCAGATCATCAGATCAATCTACTACCATGACAAAATATTCTTTAACTCAACCCAAAAACAATCGAAGCTTGAGTCGGGTAGGTTTCCAGATTACCTATCTTAAGTTCTTACTCATTCCAGACTTCACATTTATCAGGTGTGACAACGGTTTACAAAGATAGCGATTTTTATTTTGTACATCCACGAAATAAACCCAACGCAGCTCGGTGACATGATCCAGTCACCGGAATCGAAATTACTACTTCTGCAAAACAAATGTCAGGTTTCAATACCACCGTTTCTATAATTTTCACTCAACACTGATTGAATTCCTCTGAAAATTCGACCGTTTTAATACAACAGAACCTTCTGATACTCTTCCAAAATTCAACCAAATCATTCAAATTAGATTCTCAAATTATCATGCAGCACCGACTTAATTCTATTTACAACATAATCATTAGCAGTTTGAATATAAGCCGATAGGTTTTTTTTTTCATTTTGTGGTCTCTTTTGCAAACCTTCTAGTAATTCTTTTTTTTTACTTTGCATTGTTAATTCGGCTAGTCTTTTTTGCCATTTTTCTGAAGGGTTTTTTTGTCTTCTTAAATCAACCACAGGCTTTTCATTCTTTTTTTTGCCTTGCATTGCTAATTTAGGCTTGTCTTTTTTGCCGTTTTCCTTTAGACTTTTCTTTTTTGTCTTCTCCAATCATGCTCAGGCTTTTCATTCTTTTTTGCCTTGCTTTCTTAATTCAGGCTAGTCTTTTTTGCCTGCCATTTTAACTCGGCCGTACAGGAATATTCAACCTCCCTCATTCACACGCTCGTTTGCGAAACCAACTTGCGGCCGCACGCACACTCTCAAACGCAACGCGGAACACAAACCTCCCCAGCTTACCACGGAGCTAAAACGCCACGAGCTGTAAACGCCAGTCAAGTTAATCTCCCACAAGCCGCTCCTAATCTGGCGAACGGCAAGGACACTGTCAGCATTTGACAAAGACCACTCCTTGCATCCGCCAAAACACTATTGAATTTACCTGTAGCAACTTTTGGAAAATAAATTCCACTATCATCCGCACTACCGATCACTAATAACTTGGAGCAAACACACCAACTAATAAAATAATACTTGCACTAATGACTGAATCTACAATGGGAGCTAATCTGCGCCATTGTCGTGTCCTTAGGCCACCAACTCAAAATCGCGCAGCGCAACATGCGTTTCGCGTCAAACCGCTTCGAAAATAGAAACCAGAATGATCAAATTGTTTCCTCTCATCCAGCTCGAAGTCTCCCGTTCTTTAAATCTACCCATCTCTTTTACTCTACCCAATATTGCGGCGAGCTTTCACAACATCCGGGCTCGTTTCCGCCCATCTTGCATCACTGCTCAAACTTTTCTCTCTTTCGCCTCTCTCGTGCTCTTACGAGGCTCGAACTGTCAAACGCGATCTTTGTGTTTAGACAACCCTTTCAGAAACGTTTTCGGAGCATGCGTATCTTTTACACTCTACATTGTATTTACTCACTTATTTTCTAGTTTTACTTGATCGTTCGATAAATATCTTAGATAATTTACAACATTACGAATACAGATCAAATTTAATTGAAATCATGCAGTTTACTGTCAATATTTAAAATATAAATATAATCCGCTTTATGTCCCACACAATATAACTTCTGAACCAAAATGTTATCTTGCAGCGATGTTTTTTTTGATTTTCAGTACATGCAATAAAACTTTTTTAGATCATTGCAAGATAAAAGCCTATCTGCATCGGGAAAATTGAGCCCTTAATAAATTTGGAAGGAACAATTCTGTTGACTCTGTATTAAGGACTGGATGTCTAATCTAATCTAATCTAGCGCAGCCAATCTTTCGAAGGGATCCTGGAGAGTGCCTTAGGTTAGATGACGCCTAGCACTCTTCTTGTCATTTATTAACATTTGTAGTGCGCCATTGCATCAGAATGCATTGAAACATCACAAGCGTTAAACCGGCCAGGCCTACTGCGTAAAGCCGTATCGCAGAGATGACTCGTAATTGGGTTGAGTTTGAGCACTGAGTGTTCGAACAACAACACAATTCTGAATCGACAGGGGAGGAAGAAGCGTGGGGACACACCACCATACGCTCCGAGATTTTGGTTGTTTTCGTTGGGAGCACCATGCTAAGAAGATTTGGTACTCCGGGACCCTCTGGGATGGGACATTGTATTTCCACGAATGCCCTGGACACTATTTGCCGTGGTTATAGCGCCACAACTCGCTCTCTGTAACAGTATTCCTATTTCCAGTCCAAGCTCACCAAGTCGTCATAGCCTAGTGGTTAGCATTTTTGCTTACCAATCCAAAGGACGGGGGATCGAACCCCGCCTCGAGCGACTTTGATTTTTCGTTCATCATTGCAAATTCATGTATTCTCGTTGGGAGCAGATGGGAATTGAACCCAGAACCATTCGCTTACAAAGCGAACACCGTAACCAGTCAGCCACGGCCGCTCCTTCTGTATTAAGGGCTGGATGTGTCAAAAAACGAATAAAAGTTTTGTTTTGAAAATCTGGGAAAAATGATCTCAACACAATAATTTGTTATTTTTAGTAATTTCTCCGAAAATAACATAAAAACATTCAGTTGTTCTTGAAATTTATCAGACCCACTTCATTCCGTCTTGTTCTACCCACGAACTGGCCATCCGACCGATCCATTTCCTGGGAAGAGGAAATTCTATTAATAGCATCTTCCTGCGAACCATCCGCGGTCAACCTTCGTTGCGGTTTTCCACGTCCAGTAGCGCTGTAAGCCCCGGGGTTTGGTCGTTTCCCAGGCAGAATCCCGGAGCATAATAATTCTCCATCCAATGTGACTACACTACGATTTGGGAAGCGGCAAAAATGAGTAACAAAAACAAATCAGTTTAACCTAGCGTTTGTGTTTGTGTGAAAGTCGTGGTACGATTGAGAGGTCACAGTCTGTATGGTCTGTGTGTGTTATTTTGTAAGATGACAACGTGGCAATGTGACGCCGTGAATAGTAAATTATACGAATCGCTAATGTTACAAGCGTCGAACCGCCCCGTGGATCCGAAGAAACCACCCCCGTGGGCCATTCAGCCTTAGAAGAAGATCCCTGGAGCATGGAGTTTGAGCAAAAGTTCATCAATTATTCATCGCACAATATATGTGTGTTTGCGTGAGAGAGTATGGGCGTGATGGTGTTTGTCGCTTCAAATAATTCAGGATATTGCACGCTCTGACGGGTCCCACGTCCTCATCCCGGGGAAGAGAAACCTAGCGAAAATGGTGTGTTCAGCATCTGGTTGCGAGCAAGTCTCGCAGGGAAGCTCGATCGGAATAGCTAATTGGATTGTCCCAGTTTGTTTTACTCGTATCCCCCAGCAGAAGCGCTAATCGTCAGATGATTACGATTTAGTTTGTCGAGAAAACGGTTTGATTAGAAAACGTTAAATTTAAAGTTTTTTTTTATTATGAATGCATAAGAACAAAATATGTTGATGTAAGTAAACGCTTCAACATCATAACGGTATGATAGATTTGGGTTCCCTAAATACACTCCAAGAGACAGCATTTAAGTTTAGTGAATTTTCTGCGAAACATTAAAGTTGTTAATCTCAGTTATAAATTGTATGAAATATTAAAAACCAAGTGTAACTATTGTTTTTTTTTTTTTTCTCAGAATAAAACCATGGAGGCGCCTGGCTTTTAAGCATGGAGTCAAATTATTTGTACCAGAAATTTACAAGTAACAATTCTTTCGATAGGACTATGTTCCGGAAGTCCAAAGGCTTGATTGTTGAGGCAATTGCAAACCTCCTTTTACACTTAAGCTTCCATCCACCCCGGGATTCGAACTGACGACCTTTGGATTGTTAGTCCAACTGCCTACCAGCGACTCCACCGAGGCAGGATTGAGCTAACGACCTTGATTATACCGGGACCAACATTTACTTCCCCAACCGACGGAAGGCGTGGTCAGGCAAATCTCGTCTCGAAAAATGCCACCGGGACCGTCTGGAACTGGACATTTGTTTTATTGAACCTTTTGAAATAAAAAAACTAACTTAATCCACCTATGTGGTTGGAGCCTTCCTCACTTATTACCAACAATTGCTGATATGATGGAATTGTACAAAAATTTCATCTATTTTTAAGATCCAGAATAAAAAAGTACATAAATATCACTTAAGTGGCCATACCTCGAGACAGGGTTGCCAGATCTTCAATGTTTTGGACTCGTTGGGAAGGTCTTTTAATAACCTAACCAACAATGGGTCGGATGGTGGATCCGGACATAGTTTACATACATTTAAGTGAGATCCGGCTTCAAAAAAGTACATAAATGTCACTTAAGTGGCCATATCTCGAGACAGGGTTGCCAGATCTTCAATGTTTTGGACTCGTTGGAAAGGTCTTTTGATAACCTAACCAACGATAGGTCGGATGGTGGATCCGGACATAGTTTTCATACATTTAAGTGAGATCCGGCTTTCAAAAAGTACATAAATGTCACTTAAGTGGCCATACCTCGAGACAGGGTTGCCAGATCTTTAATGTTTTGAACTCGTTGGAAAGGTCTTTTGATAACCTAACCAACGATGGGTCGGATGGTGGATCCGGACATAGTTTACATACATTTAAGTGAAATCCGGCTTCAAAAAAGTACATCAATATCACTTAAGTGGGCATATCTCGAGACAGGGTTGCCAGATCATCAATGTTTTGGACTCGTTGGAAAGGTCTTTTGATAACCTAACCAACGATGGGTCGGATGATGGACCCGGACATGGTTTACATACATTTAAGTGAGATCCGGATATATGTGAAAACACATTTTTATACATAACTTTTGAACTACTTATCGAAACATCAATCTGTATAAAACTCGATCTATGGGACCCTAAACCAAGTCGAATGCAACAGGTTCGGGTCAAATCGGTTCATCCAGTGCCGAGAAACATGAGCTAGTTTGTTGGTCACATACATACATACACACACACACATACACACACACATACACACACACATACACACACACATACACACACACATACACACACACATGCACACAGACATTTGTTCAGTTTTCGATTCTGAGTCGATATGTATACATTAAGGTGGGTCTACGAAGTTTTTATACAAAGTTCATTTTTAGAGCAGGATTATAGCCTTACCTCAGTGAGGGAGGCAAAAAATTCCAGATGTGTACTATGTACTTTTTTTCAGCAGACCTTTGAAGTAGTATCTTGTGAAAAATTGAGGCTGAAATCTTAAATCTTAAAAATAATGGATAAACATATTTTTATAAGTTTTGAATTAAATCTTGAAGTGAAGCCGGAGCTAAAGCTTTCATTTTTAAATAAACTAGCATAATAAATGGCTAATCTGTATTTTTCATGAATTTTCACGTCAACTATTATAAGCTGGAGTCCATTCCAAATAATTTAATAAATAAATGAATAAAACCTTGTTTCTACATAAAAATATTGATTGCCTTCCTTTTACAGCTTATTTTAGACCTATATGCCATTCACTGAATGTTTAGTTTAAATTTGAATTATCCAGACTTTTTGATTCTCAAACTCAGAAAAAAATGTGCAAGGCTGAAAACATTATATGAATACATGCCCATTATCGTGGTGAAATTTTCTCAGGTACTTGAAATCTAGAGTTTTCTTAAATAGGTCCTCTAAACATATGAAAGACAATAGTTCATAAGACCTTTAAAAAGACTCGAAAAATGAGCTTCACATTGTGGTGCGAGGTTCATCAACCAAACAACAAAAATCTACCTACTTTGCAGATGAGCACGAGAGCACATCCGTGGAACTCTGAACAAATTTCTGCTCAAAAAGTGTGACGAGAAATCAGTTCATTAGTGTTCTACGATAAATTTGTCCTAGATGATTTCTCAGCACACTACGATCTCATAAAAGAAAATGTATACCAGTTAGACTGACATTCGTGGCAACGAATCAAAACAAACAAGCTCATCACGATTTGCACCTTTTTATCAACTAAAAATTGAGTGAAAATGTGTTTCCGTTAAACTGGTCATCCCAGGAGTTAACAAGGGAATGATGGAAAGAGAGGAATCACAAATCCGTATAAATAATTTCAAGATTTTTCAGGTGTAAACCGAAAACGCAATCAAAAATTAAAATGGAAGAATAAGGCTTTTAACTGCTTATTTAATTGTCGGTGTACAGGACGCCGCACTGTTTAATCATTTTCTGACGTACATTCAATTTTGCAGTCCAAACCCAGTCATTGAATTGGAAAAATAAAACTCTTTTTCAAATTTTATTTTCTTGATTTGTGTGCACCTACGTCGAAGACCAAGATTGTTTACTTTTTGCTCTTTGGTCTGACAGTCTTGGTCTGACAGATTTGGTCTGTCAGTTTTATCATGGATTTTGGTCTGGTCTAGGCGAGGGATAGGACACAGCACCTTCCTGGGAGTTAAGCGTTTTGCGTTTTGCGTCTTCCATAAACAACCATCTTAACAAGAGTACAGATTGAAAGTTAAAAAAAACTTGGCCTGGTGACATCAACTAAGACAACAGAAGTGATCACTTGAAGGCACATTTAAAATTGCTTCATTGAACCACTCGTTTTCAAATAACTACCGTAGCTTTCAAGCGTAATGATTATTTCAGTTCAACTTATGTATTCTTTGTACAAAATCAAGATTCATAAAAATAATGCTCGTAACAAATCCAACCACCGGAAAATAATCCATTTAGATAGCACTTCCCCGGTTCTCGATCAAGTGATGTTCACACTAAACATTTTTTATCAGATTTTTTTTATGGAAATCCGTTTCTTTTACGACGCAATAGAATATGAACGAAAATGGTTCCTGACGATGGACGGACATTTGTAAACATTAGAAAATTGTTTTTTTGCATGGCCAGCTACGATGTTGTTTTCTTTTATGTGTATAACAGTTTATTCCAGTTTCTATCAGTCAAGGGGTTCTAAAGTTGTGTTTCGAGTTATTTGCTCAGGCTTGAGAAAAAATCGTGCTGTTGATCAACCCCTCGGTTAAATCTATTATAAAATCTGTTATAAAAGTTGGAGCTCTCCACCGCTAGAGGCAGCACTGTATAAATCCCTATTTTTGAATCTCAAGTTCTACCGATGTGACGAGAGCATGCGATGAGCAGGAGCGAGCACGAGCAATTCTTCATGCTCATGAATGAGCGAGCACAGTTTCGGGCTCGCTCGCTCATTCGCAACCCTGGTTGAGGGTTTGAAGGGGACACAGAAAATTATGCAATTTTAAACATTTTGTGCGTCATTTTGTGAAAATTTTCCAGTATATTTTTAAAGAAGGATGCTTTCAACCATATTTAAGAATTTTGCGACGGATAAAAAAAGAAAAATTGTGTGGTCCAAGAAGCAATTCTTGGAAGTCATGGTCAATAACAGAGTAGCAACTGCTGGTAGACATCAATATTTATATTTATTTAAATTAAAAAAGTGAAATTTTCATGTTTTTTTTTATTCTTATGTTAATTAACCCTGTACTGCCTGAATATTTTTTTCGAAAATTTTTATTTTTCCCGTGTTCAAGAGGTCATTTTTATTTTGACGATTGTTCTACGAAAATCTTTACTTTTCTTGTTTTATATTTTGCTTGCTTCATTTTTAGTATTTTAATTTGTGCAAAACAAATAAAACTTCCAGCCCATAAATTTTCTAGAAATTTTAAGAATTCTTCTTTCCAATGCTTTTAAAGAACAAAAATTGTTTGATTTTTTTTGGCTTTTAAATCGAAGCCCGTCAAAGGCGGGGTTGGGTTGTAGAGGGTTAACTAAATGAGTGATTTAACTGCTGAAAAACTGAAAATCAGTTACGCTTGGTTTAACCTCGTCATTTTACCCGAGGCATTCAAACGAATTCCAATGAAATCCATTAACCTTCCAATCATGAAATGCCAATGTTATTTTAATACGAATCCACGGCTCAGAAAACACTGTCACTCGACTTATCTGACTGCTCGACTAGAATGCTTTTCATTGTTCGAGAAGCAAACGTGGGCAAACACGTGTCAGAACAAACATCCATCATTTCGATATGCTCAACTTGGGGGGTGAAAATGACCCCCTCTTCTTACCCTAAACAGGGTGGGTCACAGGTTGACGGAGTTTGCGTCGAAGGACATGTTGCTTTTATCGCTGCGACCTTTTGGGACAACTTACAGAATATCATTTATAATTATAGCTCGAGCAACAAGACGTTCAATTTATCATTTCCACTGACAGTGCCCAGGATAATGAATATATGCTGGAAAACATTGTTCCAACACTCTCATTTCCACTCAAACAGCAATCACCAAGTCTGGCGATTCATATGCGTTGAAATGGACAGCATAAAAAATGAAGCTATTTGTTCCAATAACTTGCCCTTTAGGATAAGTCCGGCTCAACGGAAATGGCTAGTGCCAAAGTTATTGACATGGCAAACAACTTTATTGGCATTCCATGATTAAACTGATTTAGCAGAACGAATCAGCCAATGTAATCAAATTTGCTAATAAAATAATGGACTTCCAATGCTGGATTCCACCCACGCAGCGAAACCCCATTCACACAACTTTTATTTTTAGCCAAACTTATCATAATCCTTCGTAAATCTCAAGATTGTACCAACATCTGTACACATCGCCAGCATCAGCAGAAGCAAAGCAAAGCTTCTGCACACAGATAGCGCAGCTGCTGGCATTGCAGAAAATAATCAAAATATCTGTGAAAGTTTTCCAACAGACCAAAAAAGCACACAACACAAGTTCTTCGGACGTTTGTCTTCGTGGGAGGGGGGGGGGGGGAGGATGTTTGGTGAAAACTTTGATTTTCGATGCACGACAGCACTTGATGGAAAGGCGGTGCCGAATGACGAACTATTTTTAGAACTGTATGCTACACCATGCTTGGGGCGAGGCGGCTCCCTACACCTCTCCCTTCTGACACGACTTAATTCTGTTCATAGTGGGGGGTGCTACCGCAACTGATGACGTCAAAGGGCACGTCGGGTACGTTAGGATGTGACTAAATGGTAGGAATTTTTTGTTTAATTTCTTCTTTATTGTACACACACACTTTGTCTAGAAGATCTTAACGTTACATAAAACTACAAGGGGGACCTACGCTAGACTTAGTTGTAAGATCTTGCTACAAGATGTTTTTGGTATAATAAATATCACTTCTTCGCACACTGGCAGTTTCTCTCGGCAGTGCTTTGATTTGCAAATTGCTTCTTTTTTTGCGTTTCTTCAAGTCTTTTATGGTAACTCTAACTAAATATTAATCTAACTTTGGCTTCTGTCCGACCACTTTTTAGTAGAAACAAACCGCCCCGATTTCGATCCAAAACTGTTGGTTTAACTCGCCGACATCGCGCACGGCAATATCGATGATCGGCAACCTCGTAGGCTTCTCCGTCCGGTAGGTCAGGATCGATTGAGCGTACGTCGGGGCACGGTACTGGCACTCGTCCACGGTGGCTTCGTACCGCAGCCGTTGGGGACCTCGGGCCGTCAGTTCGGCGTCGTTCCATGCCAGCAGCTTCAAGCTCTGGCGATAGCTGTTCTTCTCCTTGTTGTAGAATGCTACGCTGTTCTTGCAGTGGTAGGTCACGTTCTGCGATGCCGATGCCGACAGAAGCTGCAGGAATCCGATCTGGTTACTGTCGGCCTTGTACGTGATCTTCATGCCGGCTTCCATTTCTCCTAGCCAAACCTCGGTTTCATCACCGACGTGGTGCAGCTCCTTGGTCCTGAGTGGTTGCGGAAGCACGCATGACGACTTCTGTTGGGCATCACAATAGACCAGAATGGCATCTCGGACATCTCCCTCGTTAGGATCAATCCAGTAATGGCCAGACGTGTACTCCGGATAGGCAGCGAACAAGTCTCTGCAGGTCTTGGCCGGCGAAGCTTGCTTGCCGTCTGGCTTCTTGAACGTTCCGAATGCCGTCTTCAATCGTTCGTAAGCCGTCTCAACCAGTTGTCGGCGCTCCTCTTCGGTAAGGTCAAACACCTTGCTGAACTTCATTGGCTCATCGCCCAAGTTCGGATCTGGACCCTTCATGTTACTAACTTGTCCGTGGCCAAGTAGCGCCGCCAAAGCAGCTGCGTCATAACCGACTCCATCACCTGGAGGACCAGGAGGACCGGGAGGACCTGGAAGTCCACTCTGTCCATGCTTGCCATCGTTTCCGGGAGGACCTCGCGGACCTGCCATACCCAGCATACCCTGCGGACCCGGGGAACCATCTCTGCCGGGAGGACCACGAGGACCAGCTTCACCAGGTTTACCGGGCTGTCCAGCCGGACCAACATCACCCTTATCGCCAGGATTTCCCGCAGGTCCCGGTAACCCTTGCAGACCGATCAAACCTCGATGACCCTTGACACCCTTCTGTCCATGCTCACCAGCGTCACCCTTGGGGCCATCCAAACCAGGCGGTCCTGGCTTTCCTCGTGGACCTGGCGGTCCATCAATACCCTGTTGTCAAAACAATAAGAAAAGTTAGTAAGATGGTGTTCTTAAACAGTTATTCTACTGAATAACGTTACCTGTGATCCTGTTTCACCGCGCAGTCCCCTTTCACCGGTCTGACCAATTTGACCTTGTGGCCCTGGAGGACCGGGAAGTCCGGGAGCACCCGATATACCCTGTGCACCAGGGGACCCAATCGGACCCTTGTCACCGACACGTCCAGCAATGCCCGGCGGACCAGGTTTACCAACCGGTCCCTCAATTCCTAGTTGAAAAAAAATAACGTGAAGCTCTACAATTCGCTTTACATTGAATGAACTCTCAGTTACCTTGATCACCAGCTGGTCCTGGAGGTCCCGGAGGTCCGGACATTCCCGGTACACCCTGTGGCCCATCGTGACCCGGTTTTCCCGGTTGACCTGGTTCCCCAGCGGCACCTCGAAGTCCACGTGCACCCTGCTGTCCACTTGGTCCCGGGAGACCTGGCATTCCACGATCACCTGGGGCGCCCTGGGGTCCAGGATTTCCAGCTGGTCCTGAAGGCCCATCACTGCCAGCTTGTCCCTTCAAACCTTCCGGTCCAGGCTGTCCAGGTATTCCTTGAAATAAACTATCGTTGTAGACGATTATCTGCAAAATGTTACATTTGATAACCAACCTGGAGGTCCTGGGTTGCCAGATCTGCCAGTATCTCCAGGGTTTCCTTTCTGTCCAGCTATTCCAGCTGGTCCTGGTGGACCAGAGTTTCCGGGTTGTCCCTATGAAATACAAACCAACTCTTTATCTCATCAAATACATAATTTTAAGGCATCTTACCGCTGCACCCGGGTCTCCCGGTCTTCCTGGAGCGCCCATCGAGCCAGTTTCGCCACGTAAGCCTGCTTCGCCACGAGCTCCCTTACTTCCGGTTAATCCAATCAAGCCCTGCGGTCCAGGTTCTCCGGGTGTTCCAGGGTTACCACTGTTTCCTTGTTCGCCCTTCAGCCCCATTTGGCCACGATCTCCCTTGGGACCCGATGCTCCGACCGGACCTTGCGGCCCCGGGAAACCCTGTAATCCTTGCGGTCCCACTGGACCCCTTTCGCCGACTGCTCCCGGAGTACCAGGTTCGCCGGAAATTCCTGGCGTTCCTGGTTCTCCCTTTTCAGCAGGTTCTCCCGGAGGCCCAGTTGGACCCACAGGGCCTTGGGGACCTCGTTCACCCGTTCTACCGGCGGGTCCTTGAAAGTTATGAAAAAATTGTTTAAAGGTTTAATTGTGTTGTTGATCTACAATACCTTCAGGTCCAACTGGACCAAGAGAACCACGTTCTCCCTTTTCGCCGGCCGGACCAGGAAGTCCTCTCAGACCAGGCATACCGATAATGCCTGGTGCACCTTGGTGACCTTTCATGCCAACCGGACCCGGAGAACCCTATCGTATACAAGTCTTCGTTACAAACCGTCCCAACTAATTCGCAAACATATACCCACCGGTGGCCCATCATTGCCCTGAGCGCCAGCCTCCCCACGTAATCCTGGAGTTCCCGGTGTTCCGATTGGACCACGTTCGCCGGGGAATCCTCGTTCGCCACGAATTCCGGGTTGTCCTGCTGGTCCTGACGGACCCGGTTGTCCTGTTTGACCGTCTTTTCCTGGCGCTCCTGGGTTTCCAGGCGTTCCTGGCAATCCCTGGAATCCACGTGGTCCTGGAAGAAATGTTCTATCATCTCTCGAACTTCACTAATCAATAGTTGCTGTGATGAACATACCAGCGGCTCCAGGTGGTCCACGATCGCCGTCATTTCCGGGCGGACCCGGTGGTCCTGAAATGCCAGGTGGACCATCTTTTCCAGCATCACCACGGGGTCCAGAAGGTCCCGGCGGTCCAATGTCTCCATCTTTGCCTGGTTCACCTGTGAAACCTTTATCTCCAGGCAAACCAATGGGACCAGGTAATCCTTGGAGACCTTGGTGACCGGGTTCTCCTACCTGTAATAAGGTTAAGATTTAAGATCTGTTGAACCAAATGACAGAAGGAGTCATACCTTGCCATCCGCTCCGGGTGGGCCTCTCTCTCCTGGCGCTCCTGCTTTACCTTGTGCACCGGAACGGCCGGCGGGTCCTCTCAATCCTTGGATACCAGGTTGTCCAGGAGATCCTGGATCACCAGTTGAACCCTTGGTTCCTTGCGGTCCTGGAGCTCCCCGATCTCCACTCTGACCTTTGATACCCTGTGCTCCATCAGGACCGGGCAATCCGGGAATTCCCGGAAGACCACGTTCTCCCTGTGGCCCAGCCAATCCAGTGGGTCCCTTCATACCACGCTTGCCACGTTTTCCTTCTGGACCGGCAGCTCCAGGTAAGCCTCGCGGCCCCGGAGTTCCGGATTCTCCCTTGATACCCGACTCTCCCTTGTAGCCTCGATCTCCGGGAAGACCCGGCTCTCCCTTCGATCCGACATCACCTGGACTACCGTTCAAGCCAGGAGCTCCGCGAGGCCCAGGAAAACCGGGTGGGCCAGCCAAACCGGGAGATCCGCTGGAACCTTTCTCGCCGGCAGCGCCATCCTTTCCTGGTGGACCGTTCAGACCAGGTTCTCCCGGTTGTCCTGGTCTACCGGATTCGCCACGGGGTCCCTGCGGACCTTGGCTACCCTTGGGTCCTTGGGCACCCATATCTCCCTTGTTGCCTGGGGTTCCTGGAAATCCGGGTGGTCCAGCTTTGCCCTGTGATTGGAGGCATTTGTAAGTTTAGTAGATGAAGTCTTATTACTTGTTCAGTAACTTGTCCGAGGACAACTCAGTTATGAAATGCTACTTGCAAACTCATAAATACAGGATATCCAGATTTTTAACAAAAAAAAGTGTGCCATGGCATGACAGCCACACTTTTCTCTAATGTTGGTACCACTGCGCGATTTTGACATTTGGGGCGTGTGCCATTCTTAACGCCATCTTTGTTTAAAAAATCTGGATTGATCATTTCAAAAAATGTGTTTATGTTACAGACCTGACCCGTATGACGAAGAACATTCTCAGAACAATAATAAGCAGCCCGGTTAATCAAAGCTCAGTTGCCGAACAAAAGTTACAGAAATTAGAAACTTACGACTGGTCCGGGTTGACCTGGTGGTCCAGCGATGCCATCGATTCCTCGAAGTCCATTCGGTCCGGGAGGACCTTCTCGTCCTCGTTCGCCACGGGGTCCAGCAGGACCCTTAAATAAAAGTATTTCAAAAAATTAGTTTCGGCCAGATGTCCTCGTCGCGATTCAACTTACCACTGGTCCTGGAGCACCAATTGGTCCAATGGAACCTACGGAACCTTTTTCGCCGCTATTGCCCTGCTCTCCTTTTGGTCCGTCCAATCCGGGCAATCCTTGATGACCCTTGATTCCTGGAACGCCGGGCAAGCCCGGTAAGCCCCGAGGCCCAGGTTGGCCTACGATACCTTGTGGACCGGCTTCACCGTCGTCACCGGGTGCGCCATCCTTACCGGGAGGCCCCGGAAGACCGCGAGGACCACCGGGTCCCGCTACTCCGGGCGGTCCAGGTTCACCAGGTTCACCTCTCGTGCCCTGCGTGGGTTAGTTATTGTGTTAGTTGTGGTCCACTAAATGATTCGATCAAAAGTGACTTACCTGAAAACCTTGAGGCCCCGACACTCCGGAAGGACCGGGAGGTCCCCGTGGACCAACTGGTCCCACCTGTGCCTGCATGTACTGGAAGTTATCCGGTCCGGGACCCTTGTCGGATCCAGCCATCGAGTCCTGCAGCTGTTGCGTGAAGTAGGTCAGGTCCGGTACAGGGCCAGGAGGTCCCGGCAATCCTGGAACACCCGGAGTTCCGGGAGAACCAGGCACACCACTTTCACCGGGAGTACCCGGCTCTCCAGCAGGTGCAAGCGGCAATCGATTGCCCAGCTGGGCGGCATCATACTCCGGAACCGGAGTCGTCGTCGTCGTAGTCGTTGTGGTCGTAGTTCGCGGAATAACAGTCACGCTGACGTCCGCTTTGATCTTCGGACAGTCGGCTTCGTCGCATACGACCTGCTTGTTCCGACACCTGCACGTGGCACAGCCCTGGTAACCCGATTGAAACTGTTCCTGCTCGCGGTACCATTTGCCCTCGTAATGGCAGGTGAACGGCTGCACGATCGATTCCGGCTCGAGCGGACTCACGCTGACCGTGATGTGAGGCGCCGGAGCGGCATCGACGGGGATCTCGTTGTCCGGCTGGCGGAACGAGGCCTCCGTTTGGCGGGATCCATTTTCGCCCTCGTCATCACCATCGCCGTAATCGTACTGATCGTACGTGTTCTCGTAGTCGGAATAGGCCGGCGGTGCATCGGCTTGTGGTCGTTCCCTGGGTGGCCTCGGGACGGCTTTCGTCACCGTGACTGTCTTCTTTTTGGCTTTTTTGCTTTTCTTTTTCGAAACTTTCACCGGAGCTGCGCCATCTTCTTCTTGGCACTGGATCTGATCGATCAATATCACAGCTAGCAGCAGCAACGGCAGAACCGTGTGCCGGATTCGAATCTTCATTGCGAGGCGGTTCTGACTGTACCACTCGCGGGATTTTTAGCACATTGTGTTGTTGACTGGATTGCACGCAGTGGCTGGTGGAACCGCGAAGCTAGGGGAGGATCCTGGTGGGATAATTTTAAGGATTTAGTATTGACTTAGGATCTCAATGTGGTCATTAGATTATTTTTAAGTAATGTTACTTCAGGGCTGTGAAGTATAGTCAACTCCTGTAAAAAGTTGTTCAAAATTTTGCCAACTCCACAGCCATGGTAATAGCCGTCATAATTTGGATTGCATGATAACAGGAAGATCTCTAAGATCTTTTTTAGTTTTTGTATGCTCTGTAATCCAATATTGACCCCAGCTTGAACCACCTAAGCAATACTCAAAAATATTTTATTTTGTTCTGATTACATGATTTTTCCTCATTCAACCGTTACAATTGTTTCAAACATGTTTCTCATGTGCACATATTCCCACCAAAAAAACTGATAAGCATCTTTCTTCCAGTTTTTACTCCTTCTAAAACGCCGGTTCAAACATAAACACAACTCGCGTTCCCAAATCAAAAGTTGCGCAATTTCGCGCTTTGAAATCGGCTGCATCACAAGCTCACATATATTTTGACCTTTTTTTTGGGTGGCCGCGTTCATTCACTGGTCTAGTTATGTTCTAATGCGATTATGTCACTGTGAGAACGAATCTCTGCTGATAAGGTTTCGTGTGCTTTTTCGAAGATTTTTACCACTTTCTAACTGAAACGAAGGGGTTTTGATTTTTATTCACATTGACGAATTTGCTGGAAAGTGCACGAAAATCCACAAAATCAGTTTAGATTAGCACGAGGATGTAACTTTTTCAGATTGATTTGCTAGAATCCGCCTCTTCTCAGTCCATCTAATCCACTTCCGGTTTATCGAGCACGAACCAATCACTCAAATATCCCCAAAATCACTGTTAATCCAAGTATCGATCCGCACCTACTTCTCCAAACTCCGAGCCAAGATATCCACGCACAAAGCAGGAAACCAGGAAATCCGGACACTTTCTAAGGCACTCCTGGCACGTCCAAAAACAAACTGTCACTAGTCCTTATCACTCCGAGACGTTCGGGTTCCCGGGGCTCAACCAAACCGCACGCGCTAATAATTCCAGAACAACTGAATTTAGATGCGCGCCCGCAAACCATTTTATAGCCGCACCAACGCAACTTGATTCTGTGACTTAGTACATGTGCTTAGAGCGCAGAGTAGATCGTCTTCGCAGACGCAAAGTATGTTCTCAGTGTGTGGACACAGTGTTGATTACTATTCCATATTTTTTTTCGTTTCTTTCGTTCTAGTTTTGGCGAGAGTTTGGGGGTGAACGAGGGAAGTTTGGGAAGCGAATTATACATGGGAGTGGGCAGTGTGCGCGCTATGTTGATGAACTTTGCAGTTTTGGATGAGATCAATGCAATCATCATCGGAATCAGTGAAGTACATAACGATGATCTGGAAAGCACTACAAATGAACATTCTGAACAATACTATAATTTTTTGTCTATTTTTGGAACGCCTCTTTATGATTGTATTAAACAAACCCTTATGGGCAATTCTTTACGATTCCCTATAATCTGTTTTTTTTTTTATTTGAATGAAACTTTGTCCACGCATTCCCTATGTCAAAAGAAGCCATTTTAAATTATCAGTTTTTCCTAGCTTGATGTTGATTTAATAGCGGAAAACGGCAAAAGTGATGAGAATTGGTCGATCGGCTTAGTGTTATTAAAATGGGTATATTTCCCCTACGAATCATCTCTGCGATAAGGCTTTACGCAGTAGGCCTGGCCGGTTTAACGCTTGTGATGTTTCAATGCATTCCGATGCAATGACGCACTACAAATGTTAATAAATGACAAGGAGAGTGCTAGGCGTCATCTAACCTAAGGCACTCTCCAGGACCCCTTCGATGGATTGGCTGCGCTAGGGTCTGATTAGATTAGATTAGATTAGATTAGAAAAACAAATCTGAAAACGATAATAACTTCACTTTTTTCTATAAAGCGGACCGTTTATAAGTTATAGGCATTTTTTGGTATTTTTCCAAAAATGCTTTATTTTTTACAATTTAAAAAACTTCATCAAGGAAAACACCCCTGGATAGGGTATTTGTTCCTATTTTGGGCCTACTAAGCCGAGCGCACTTTTAATTTGATGAATTCTCAAAGGCTGCTATAGGCAGCCTTGCTTATATTACATGAATAAGTTGGTTTTATATTGCTTATGCTCGTACTTAATCACATGTTTAATAACAACACTTTATATCGCTGTATAAGGCCGAGAAATTAAATCATTTTTTGTACCGTAAATATATCCATTCTCTCCGAGATGGACGAAGTAACTTTAATCAGTTATCATTTTGATTTGGTAGCAGTTTAGTGATTGTTTTTGCAACGGGATTGTGCAATAAATAAAAACATATTGCCGGTGTTTAAGATTCGGGGGACGGCTCTCTTTCGTGTGCTGAGCGATGATCACCGTGACGCTATCAGGGAGCGGTAAGCAAAAGTGGTGAAAATTTTGGACCTAATGAGCAAGTAGCAATCTGCCAAAAAAAGCGAAGAGTGAAATATTAATTGCATTATTTCTAATTTAAGAGGGACGAATCATTCTCAAGTGACAGACTCCGGCCAGATTTGGTGAAATGCACAATTTCGTTGAATTAAGTTTGGTAGACCCAATATAGGTACTAGGCCCAAAATAGGGACAAATATGTTTTCGAAAAGCTGAAAAAACTCCCATTTTTTATATTGTTGATTAAACTGAACTGGTAGTTAAGATACAGCCTCTTTTAGTTTATGTTTATTGAAAAACTTGATAAACAATACAAAGCTTTGGAAAGATTTCGAAATTTTAGATTGATGAGTAATCTTTGAAGGGTTATTATTATTATTATACAGTTATTATGAACATTTAACATGATGAGCTTCGTTTTATAATTTCGATTTTTTTTAGGTTATAAAATCTTCACATGTTCCATTTTTTTATAGTAAATTGAACAAATAGTTTCCGAGAAGATACCGAGAGCTGAGAGGGCTAATTAAGGAAAACTCTATTTTCATAAAATTGAAACTCTAAGAGGTTGGGAGCTGGGAGCTGAATATTGGTTCGCAAAGCGGCCTCAATTTGGAACTGTCAAGTATAGTAATCGATCATTAAATCGATCCATTTGATTCCATTCGAATGGTTGGCACTGCGGCCTCCTTCTGGTAAAGACGTTTTTTTAATTATTACAGATAGTGTATTTGTGTTGAAGATGGGCACAGTATATCCTAAAACTCTTTTTCAGTTTAATTCAGTACAGTTGAATCACAAAAAATCACCATCTTCCAATTATTTTGCAAATTATTTATGGAAAATTTCTTGATCACTACCTACCTACCGCAGCTGTTATTTATGCAGCTATGCCAACATAGGGTAGGATTTTTTGTGAATAACACCCGGAAAAATCAAGTACAAATTTCTGGTAAGGGGCAATTTCTCATCTCTTTGAAAAAATGTTTTCGGTATCCAAATTACGAGTAAAAAATATAATGGCCAAATCATACGTTTGTGCTTTTTTGAAATGTTACTCGTGGTTTTTCTTAATTCTAAGAATAGTTTTTAACTCGAAATCGATGCACATTATCAAAATTTTACTAAAGAACTTTTCGATTCCAATTTGACTAATTTTAACACCTTTTCTTGAAGCACCGATAAGGCTAACTTATGGGAAATTGGACGAGCTTTCCGGTACAAATATTCACGACACTGAAAAATCATATAGAAATGGCCAAAAACCCTTTTTTTGACAATGGATTGGACTTAAGAAAATGGTTGGACCATGGTCAATATGGAGACTATTATTTAAAATTGTAAAATTGAAATCGGAGAGTGTCGGGTAAACCCGATTCCCTATTAATTTTTTTTTTAATTAAATATACTTTATTGAATCTTTCTTATAATAATTACATTTGGTTTACATAATAAGTGGTCAGCTGTGGCTCTTCAGCTTTAGTTTGCTTTTCGTGATTTAAATACTGTTCATATTCATAACTTTAAAAGTATATGATTTATCATTTTTGTAACACTAGGTACAATGAAGAAAAAAATTAAGAAAACATAACCTAACCTAAAACTAACTTAATCTTACCATAAACTAAACCAATCCTTGAATCAAGGGGTATTCAGATATAGCACATTTTTCCCTGAATTTCAAACATTTTTCTTGAATCTTCTGATCCAACATTTTTACTTCTGCTAATTCATGAACCTCACTTGATCTTGTCCAGCCAGGAACATTCAAAACCATTTTGAGTACCTTGTTTTGGACACGCTGGAGCTTCAATTTATGAGTTCTAGCGCAACACTCCCAAACAGGTACTGCATACTCAATAACGGGGTAAATTATTTGTTTGTAAACTGCTAGCTTATTTTTCAAAGATAACTTTGATTTTCTGTTAATTAAAGGATACAAACACCTGATGAGAATGCTGCACTTGTTCAATATTTTATCTACATGCTGTCGAAACAATAGTTTCGAGTCAAGTATGAGACCTAAATAGACAACTTCCTTTGACCAGGGTATTGAAACATCATTCATTTTAATCAAAACATCATCCTTTGGGACAAATCGGGCCGATTTGGAAAGTGGAAAAATGATGGTTTGAGTTTTGGCTGCATTTATGCGAATTTTCCAGTCGCCAAAGTATTCGGAAAGAACGTCAAGACCCTTCTGAAGACGGCCAACTAAATATCTGGTTATTTTACCCTTATAAATAACGGCAGTGTCATCAGCAAAAGTGACAACACACCATTACCAGGAAGAGTAGGCAAATCAGATGTAAAAATATTGTACAGAAGTGGGCCAAGAATACTTCCTTGGGAACCCCAGCATCAATGTTGAATAATCCAGAAGCAATCCCATTCAGAAAAACCCTGAACGATCTCTCCGAAAGATAGTGCTGGATAATTTTGATAAGATACATTGGAAAACCGTATAAATACAGTTTATGTATCAAACCATCATGCCAAACATTGTCAAAAGCCTTCTCAACATCCAACAAAGCCATAGCAGTTGATTTAGACTCAAGCTTGTTCTGCTTGATGATTTTAGTTACTCTCGTAAGCTGATGAGCAGTATTATGCCCTTTCGGAAGCCAAACTGCTCATTCAAAATTATATTATTATCGTTGGTAAAATCCAAAAGCCTTGAATAGATGACCTTCTCAAAGAGTTTGGACAGACTACTCAAAAGACTAATGGGACGATAACTTGTTGGCGATGTTGGATCTTTTGAGGCTTCAAAATTGGTATGACTTTGCCCAGCTTCCAATTGGTGGGGAAGTAACCAAGTTGCAAACATTTATTGAAAATATTGGCTAGATGTTGAAAGAACTGATCACTCTGTTTTTTCAACACTAGATTAAAATGTTATCAAAGCCAGGAGCTTTCATATTTTTCATTTGTTTAACTGCAACTTTGACTTCCTCACCAGAAACATGGGAATCTGCAGGAAATTCAAAGGTAGAGTCATTGATTGTTGAAATACTATTGGCAACTGATGTTTCTTTACGGCTGGTCATGGAAGCGCCAAGATTATGTGAACTAACAAAATGAAGCCCAAGTGCATTTGCCTTTTCCTCGGATGTAATCAAAGGAGAATCCTCAACAATAAGAGGAGGAATAGGCTTTGGTTTGTTTTTAAGAACTTTTGAAAGTTTCCAAAATGGTTTTGAATAATTCCCAAGCTGGCTTACATGTTTTGAAAATTCTTGATTTCTGATATTGTCAAGTCGGTCTTGTATGATTTTGTTCAAATTGTTAACTGAAATCTTTTGTCATAGTCCCCAGTCCGTTGATATTGTCTCCTATAAACATTCCTAAGTCTAATCAAGTGTTTAGTATCTACGTCAATATCAGTTACCTTAAAATTAACAGGAACCTCCCGAACGTTGGCAGCCTCTGCTTGGTTGATAGCCTGCTGGATCACCTCCAGCGAACGATCAATATCAGCAGAAGTTTCCGGGTGTTGATCATAGTCGATGTTGCTGTCGACCACTTGCTGAAACTGCTGCCAGTCAACGTTGTGGTAATCTTTCCGGGTTGGTTGCCGCTGCGGAGTAACGGAAGCTCCAACCTCCACAACCACCGGATAGTGATCAGAACTCAACTCTTCAAACACCTCAGGATGAGCCACGTTCTCAGCCATATTGGTAATGAAGAAGTCGATGATTGAGTGATTCCCAGACCGAGCCACCCTCGTTGGACGATCCGGACTCACAACGTTGTAGTATCCGTTTTGCAGATCGTTGTGCAGAATCACTCCGTTCCGATTCCTCCTGCTGTTGCCCCAAACTTCATGCTTCGCGTTGAGGTCACCAGCGATGATGTACTTTGCGCTCCGCCGTGTCAGCTTCTGGATATCGCTCTTCAGTTTTGCTGCTGAACCATCTCTGGCATTCACCTGACGTGGGCAGTATGCAGCAATGAAGAGTACTGGGCCAACCGAAGTGGGAATTTCCACTCCAACGGCCTCGATGATGTCCAGCTTAAAGTGTGGCAGCCGGCGTGGCTTGAGATCACGATGAACAGCGACAAGCACACCTCCTCCTCCAGAGGTGGTCCTATCGAGCTGCGTCGCGATCTTGTAGTTTTGCAGATAAACTTTTTCACCGGGCTTCAGATGAGTTTCCGTGATGGCAGCTACGTCGATCTCCTTCTCGCGAAGAAAATCCACCAGCTCTAAGTTCTTCCTCCTAATGGAGCAAGCGTTCCAATTCAGCAGCTTGAGGGACCTACGATCCATACTGGATGACGAACGAGGTCAGCACTTCAATCTGCTGGGTCTTGGTTTTGCATCCACGCAGTGCAGCGGACATCTGTTTGAAAATATTGAGGAGTTCGGTTGAGGTGTAAAGATCATTACCATTTTCCTCAACTGCTGGTTCTTGGGTTGGTCTTGGCTCCTGGCTGAAGCCCGGTGGTGGCGGTCTCGGCTCCTGGCTGGAACCCGGCCGTGGATGATTCATCTCAGCTCTCTTCCTGGGATCCAACGGCAACGGTGCCAAGTTCGGGACCTGGCGTCGCGGTTGAAGAGGTGGAAAATTTTCCTCCACCAGGGCTGGAGGAGTTCTACGACGCTGAGGCTGATTCTTCGTCGATGCTTGCTGCCGAATTTTCACGAACTCAGCTCTCTTGGGGCACTTTCGGTCGGTTGACGAGTGCTCACCGTTGCAGTTGAGGCACTTCACCAGCGAATCTTGGATGCACTGGGATGTGATGTGCGCATCGGTACCACATTTGGCGCAACGACGCTTCAGGTGGCAGTTCTTACCTCCGTGCCCGAAACCCAGGCAGTTGAAGCATTGTGTGACGTCACGATGCACTGGTCGGTATCGCTCCCACGACACGATAATGTTGAAAACCGCTCGGATTGCCTTCAGCTCAGGAAGCGTCGTCGATCCCTTAGCCAAATGCAGCAGGTAGAGCTGGTCACGGTACTTGATGTCTTTGTTGCGTCGGCTCATTTTGTGCACGGCCAACACATCCAGTTTCAAAACTTTTAGCTCGGCAGCTAATTCCTCCACTGGCATGTCGTACAGACCTCTGACGACGATTTTGTACGGCTTATCCATGACGACATCATGGGTAAAGTACTCCGCCTCGTTTTCGGTCAAGTAATCCTTGACCAGTTGATAGTGCTGCCTGGATTGCACCAGCACCTTAAATCCGTCCTGACACAGACGAATGTTGCCTTGGACTTTCCCAGACTTGATGAGTTCAACCAGCCCCGCACGAAAGTCGATCGTTGCTGCTGATTGCCTCACATAAAAGGAGGCAGTTTCTCCTTTCGCTGTTTCACTTCATTCTCCTTTGCTTCCGCTACCTGGTCCTCGTCAGGCAGTCCAGCAAACTTGTTGTTCTTCAAAAGCTGCTCCTCGTGCGACGAAGAGTTCTCCTCCTCCTCATCCATCGGTACAGTACCGTCGCTCTTTTTCGTCTTTTTGCTGTTCGATGTCACTTCCAAAAGCACCTTCCTTTTGGAAATTCCCGGTTTTTGGCCATCAGTTGAGGCCTCAACCTTCCTTTTGGAAATTCCCACTTTTTTGCCTGCTTGAGCCGCAGGTAGGGCAATATTGCCGGCGTTTTGCGCCGGGACGCGACGAGTCATGTTGATTCAGACAACCTTCACCAACGAATGCTCGGATAACAATGACGATTCCCTATTTGGGACGCAATTGCTCAATAAGTTGAAAAAAAAGTTTTAAAAATGTTCAAAAGTGTGCTCATAACGATCCCTGAAATTATGTATGTAACTCCTTTACAAGCGAAAGAAGGCTTACTCAAATAAATGATTCAATTGCAAAATGCCTTATTTCAACAGATACATTGTAAGTACTTATACAATGTTCAAATAAATTATAGTTCTAAAAATCGTGTTATTAAGTTGTGACCATCGAGATGTACAGTGGTAAAACTGTTTCACATGTGGTTTGCTCAATCATAATTACGTACTATAACAGTGACGATGTTGTTAGTGTCGGCATCACAGATCTGTGGGTGGCTGTACAAAGTACGTACACGCATGCATTAAAATGTTTTGCGCCTTCTACATACAGTAATTAAGTGATCGATGCATCTCGTCCTCGCCATCAGCTGATATTGGCCGATCTCGGCAAAAGATGTGGAATATTGCAGGCGCCCTTTCTCAACGAAACCTATTGCAACTTTTCAAAATGACGTAACCTTGCAAGTAAACAACAAGCTTATCTCACTCACTCCAGTGAATGCCTTAATAGCTTGTGAGCGGTATGGGTTGCGTGTTTAAATCTGAGCTTAATCATTTTTCAAAAGTTACCCCTAGAAATGGAAAAGAGTCGCGCGAAAGCATCGTGTGAAAAATGCACTCTGCATTCATTGAGATTCATGAGGACGCACTTTGATTAGAAGGAAGAAGGCCAGCTGACTCTCGTGCGTATGCCGGGACCGACCAAACAGACGAAGATGCTGCATATATTGTATTGTGGAGTCAACTCGATTGACTCTTTTTAAGTGCAATTGCCGGGGCCGGTTCACACATGCCACAGTTTGCTGGTCAACCGCAGCCTAACATTGTTTCACCCAAATGTGGTAAAGCAATTATGACGTTGGTTCAGCAGAATAGTTGAAAATGGTATTTTTAGAGAGTTTTTTTAAGCTGTCCGGATGGACTTTTTGGTTGAATTACTTGCATAATCATAAACTCTGCTCACATACACTGAAAAAAAATCATGGTAATATTTTATCTGGAAAGGGGTACATCTTTTATGTCAGAAAAAAATGTGTAATTTTACCTCTGAAAATGTGTAATTTTACCACTTTTCTGGTGTAATGTCACATTTTTAGTCTAAATTGATCATAAAAGAGGTTATATTCAACCTACTAAATTTACACCTTCCAAATTTAAATTTTTTTTTTTTGCTTGGCACACAAAAAATGTGTATATTTGGAAGGTGTAATTTTGAAAGATTGAATACTACCTCTTTTATGATGTAATTTTACCTCAATTTAGAGTGAAAAACCGACATTACACCAGAATAGTGGTAAAATTATACATAAATGACATAAAATATGTACCCCTTTCCAAATGTAATATTACCATGATTTTTTTTCCTGTGAAGTTTTTGCCTAGCTTTTTTCTAAGTTTGCTGTTGGTCGAGTAACATTTTTATTTACTAAGTATTGTCCAGAATAAAATCCTTATGAAAAATATTGTATTCTTTAGTAAAAATTGCATGACTCAAAAACAAACTTTCAAAATTCTGCTCTCAATCAACACCCATTTGACCCCACTTGCCCAAGTCCCAACCGTCACAGGGTGTCTACATTCCCACCAATGAATAGTTTTTCCCTCCTCCGCAATCCTCACAAACTCCGTCGTACACTGCGCTGCCTGTGCCCGGTGGTGGTGTCCCCAGTTTTTCACCCCCACAACACTACTCCTTGCTTCTTCCGCTTCTCCCCTGCGGGAACCCGACCCCTGGCACTGGATTCCGGAGCTTTCCGTTCAGTTGTGTAGGCGGTGGGTGGCTGCTAAAAATAGAACTCCACTGGCGAAAATCGGGTGCTTTTTACGCTCAATCAAAGTTGGCGCTTACTCTGCTTCCATCTCGTTTCTTCGTCGCACACCCTCACCATCAATCTCTTGGGTCGAGCTCTGGAACACGTGTGCGTTTTGTGAATGGCTGGGTCCGGGTATCATTTGATACAATATTTGTGAAAAGTTCCCGGAAATGGTCACTTAAATATTTAACTTTTAATGAATTTGCTGACTCTTTGATTTGTAAACGCTTTGCGAACTGTTGAATTATTTCTCTGGAATTTCCTGTCCCAGCCAAAACGAATGATTCAAGACTTGAAAATTCCTCTTCCCTTTGAATTTTTTGTTTGTGTGCGCGCCATTGTCTGGGTGAATAGAAAAAAACAAAAATGGCCTCTGTTTGATTGCGGAACCCAGGTGAAACGGAGAGGTGCTGGGTGGGTGGTGATACCTGGGAAAATGAAGAAAAAGCAAGCAGCTTGACGTGGGTGGCCCTGCGACAAGGATGGAAGCCGGTGAAAAGACTGGCGAATCTTCTACAAATTGAACACGTTTATTATCGGGGATTTTGTACCTTTGCGAACCATTCTGAATGTTTTTTTTTTTTCATTTTTTTGCCGTTGCGTTACGTAATGGGACTGTTGCACCGAGAGGAGCGCGCAACTTTGTGCGGGCTTTGTTTGGTACCGGAGGTTTCCTGCGAATCATTGAATGCGTAATTTGCGTTTCACTCGAGGGGAGGGACGTTAATTGCAGGAAGATTATTTTGCCTTGGGAAAATCGAGGAGGAATTGAAAATGGCGCAATTTAGCAAACTGAAAAAATATCTGCAAGAAGAGTTGTATTCTATATTTTCATAAATGTTAAGTAATTCTCTATGGTGATGGTGGTTTAGCAAAGTTGTGAGAAAATTTCCTCCAAGCTGTGATGGTCGAGGCAGCTAAGTTACTGAGTTAGTTTGTCGAAGGTCCCTAGTTTGATTCCTTTAGTCAACACTTCTGTTATTTTTTTTTTGTTTTAACGGATGAACTTTTTTTTGGGAAATGAACTCGAGGAGAGGTAGCACTGTTCTCGAGGCCATTATTCAGCTCAGTTGAGTGCGGGTGTGATTGTTAAAAAAATACATATTTGGAATGCTAGAAAAAAAATGAAACTACACTGTTAATGATGCAATGCAATTGTTGTGCGGACTTTTTAGAAAAGTTTTTTATTTCAATAATACGTATTGAGATAAAATAAATAGGATTTAGTTCCAGCAATATTCTTTTTTACGTTTTGTTAATCCGTACAGAATTCAAAAGCATTAAACATGAAAAAAAGTCATCAACTGAATTTATATCAAATCATTACTTATTTTTAAAACTAAACCTTTTAGTTTTTTTTTAGATTTTCACACTTTCTGCAAAATAAATATCGTAAACTGGGATCAATCGGGACACATGGGGCGGATTGGGACAGCAGTTTTAACCATGTTGGAGCACATGGTTTTCTGGTTGAGTTCGGTTAGAACAGACTCAGACCAACAAAATGTGTACATCCATTTCCAAATTTGAAAGCTTTAAGTGCTCTAAAAACTGCTGTCCCTATTCAGACAGAAGTTCCGATTCGCCCCAGATTACGGTATGCAATATTGTCATAGATAAAAGATTCATATAAATAAAATCAAAGCTGATTATTAAGCTTAGAGATTAAAAAAAAATATTTCAAGCCTTTCGAATAATTATAACATATCACCATACTTGTTATGTTAAGAATCTTCTTTCTCGGATATGTGAGAAAAGAATTTTGCAAAAACTCCGAACAAATTTTTTTTAAAGCAAATATTTTTTGATCACGAAAATCCCATTTAGTTTTAATTTTTGATCATTTGACAAGGGCCATTAGAATCTATAGTCTTCAAATAAAATGTGAACTCTAATAATTAATTGCTTCATGTTAATATTCTATTATGAAAACACCGTTTGGCAATATATATTCAGAAAAAAAAAGTAATTTAAAATAATTTTTTGCCTGTTTTATTTAATAATTTAAGAATTTTGATTTTTTTCCACTTGAGTTGCAGTTATAATAATCAATCAGTATGATTATCTCTCATGGGATTTTAAATTTCAAAGATAATAAGACCGTTGCAAATATTTTTCAAAGTTTATGTGCCCCCCCCCCTCCTCCCCCCTTCAAAGTTGGCCTGAATAATCAGGGGGCAAAACAAAATATTTTTTCGGAAAACTTCAAAATGTTAATGAAAATTTAAGTTAAATCAACTGAAAACCAGTTTAAATGGATTTCCCGCGTTTATAATCATATTCAGCATGTTTGAACTCTCCGAAAAGTTTTTTTTTGCGAAAAAAAATTCCATCAATACCTCGATATTTTCAAAACTAGGGGAAATTCTCGTATGTTTGTCAGGTTAAGCACTCGCTCCTAACTCCATCCAATTGGCTGATTTTCACTATTTAAACAACTAATTTTGCAAAACTTTTGATAGAAACTTGCTTGCTCACTTTTTATTGAGCAATTTATCACTCGAGTTCAGTTGAACACGCTTTTAATTAGCTTTATTTGAATGTCAAAGTTCTGACCTGCCAACATTAGAGGCACGCTGGAATTAGATGCTGTTCCCCTAATGATTAGAAAGCAACTGTACGCCTGTAAAATGCATTTTAAAACACTTTTTTCATCCAAATGTTGAAACCTAGGCTTGTAATTTCAATTTTTATATTTTTTAATTTTTGCTCCCCCCCTCCCCCCCCTCCCAATAAACTTCAAAAAATATTTGCAGCGGCCTAAATTCGTTTTATTTTTTTTAACATCGCACACTTTTCTAAGAGAAGATAAATAAGCTTATTAAAAAATTTGAAAACTTCTGCCGCACAGCTCTAGTCAGGTTCGCAAATGGAGATAAACTATATGGCCCAAAATGTCTAATTCATTGTAACAACAAACATGCTACTGTCAAAAATTCGTAAAACACGAATAAATTCTCAAAACACCGATTTGATTTACAGATGGGATGGACCAAATTGGCTGAAATTTGAGGAGAAGACTCTAAAGACATATCCCGTGTGCATGACGAAGCCCGATTTTTAAATTTAGCTTTTTGTAAAAGTAAAAGAAAAATCAAAAACTGACGATTTTTTATATGAAAAACACAAAAATATTATTATCTTTTTTTTAAATAAGTTTAACAAGTCTTCACCAAAATGTTGACCCGATTTGGTCTAGGCAGTGTTGAGATATCGTGGCACCCGTTTTTTGAAACTGCAAACTTCAAATAGCTATACCTCGGCAATGATACATCCAAATGTCTTCAAATTTGTTTTGATGATATATAAAAATGTATATTTTAATGCCCTGAAAACAGATTTTAAATAAAATTAAGCGTGTACTCACACCAACCTCTGACTTTTTTGTTGATTTACATGTATGTAGCCCCTTAAAAATACTATTTTGTGTCATTTTTTTCACCCGATTTTTTGGAAAAATTTAAGTAAAATTTGCATTGACATTCATAAATTCCCTGGAATTTAAAGAGAGAAGGAGCTGGACGAACATTTGGAAAGACCTTTAAAAGCAATATCCAAATGTGTTTTACATATTTGTGGAAAATAACTAGAAAAAAAATTAAAATCTTGGTGTAAGTTTAACATGCATTGGGCGCACCAGTTTTAAACGAAAATTTTTAAAATCTGATCAGCAAAGTCAAAGTCTAAACATTAGAAAACATAGTTTTGCTAAACTTATCTAAATCATTTTTATTAGATGCATTTAACATAATTTCCCTGGGAGATATTTTGGTGAGGTTAGTAATAAGTTAAACGATAATTGCATTTGACGTAACATGTTCTTTGCTTATTTTTTTTTAACATCATGAATCGTATTTGAACATGTTTGTTTCTCGAAATGTGGATATAAAAAAAGAAAACTTATGGCAGACAGACTTTACCAAACAGATAACAGGAAAAAGAAATAAACTTTGATCTTCCAAAAAATCAGGGCTGCGGAGTCAGGTCATATTTCAAACGACTCCGACTCCGGCTTTCTCAGATTAGCTGACTCCGACTCCGACTCCGGCTCCGGCTTTGAACAAATGGTTGGCTCCGACTCCGACTCCACATATTTTAAATGTTTCTAAATTAAGTTAACTATTCTTGGTTAATTATTTTTAAAACATTGATAAAAAGGATTATTTAAATACTCTCTAAGCGTCATGTTTTTGTCAAGAAAAATAAGTAAAGTAAAAGTAAAGTAAAGCAAATAAACGGAAAAAAAGTTTCTAGGTTACATGTTTTATACGTTATGGAAACAGAAATCAAAAAATATCTTCAGTTTTAGAGGCATTTTGAGAAGAACAGTTTTGTAAGTAAATTTGGTTTTATTTGCTTAACCTCAAATTTGAAAATATTTTTTTCAAAGCTAATAAATTTAAATATTAAATTGATATTTTTGAATGAATAACAAAAAGAAACCTGGTCTTAATGATCTATTGAACATTAAAATTCAATTTGCTCACTTTCAGGCTGACATTTGTAAGAAGCACAGTGACAGGCACCTTGTTTTTTAAATGACAATTTTAAACGAATTTTTTTTTTTTGTTTTTTTAAGATGTACATAGACATCACGCCATGGCTGAAGGAGATTATTATTGCAAATCAATGTATCTAAACAATTTCTTCGTGGAAAGGACGCTTAAGATGTCCTTTTCAAACATCTGTGACATGGAGAATTTTTAATTTATTTTAATTTTAAAATTTTATATACTTTAAAAAGGAGGTGCACGATACATCGTGAATCTTCATCTAAAACGAAGCTTTATCGATGATCTTTCGCCTCCATCAAAATATATGAAAAAACTTAAAATATAATAAAAAACAAATATCCACAAGTAAAATATTATCAAGGTCACAAATATTTCATTTTTTTAAGTTACGTTGATTTGCAATGATTATCACTTTCCGTCATATTGGCGTGAGACATACAGTATGGGAAAATTTGAGATTTGTTCAACGATAATTTGCAACGATATCAAAATAGTTTACCTAAAATCAACAACAACATCAACAATCAATGATTATTTCAAATTTGTTGCAAGTTTCAATTATTTTAAATGCAACACTTTGATTTCTTGTACTCAGTTATAAACAGTTATAATGCGCATGTTGAGTTTCAAGTAATAGATTGTTATAATCGTTGATTATTTGTTACAAAAGTTAAACTGTCAGTGGCTCTTTTTCGATCTGCAAAAACAGTGATTACTATTTATAATCTTTTTATGTACCTCGTAATTTTTTCCTAAAAAATGATTTAACTTAAAACCTCTAAGACATTCGCTATCGGGGTAAAAGATTACTTTGTGTGTACTTTTTTCAGAAATAACTGGATGAAATTTGGTCAAATTTGAATTGAAAGGGTACATAATTGTAGTCTGACTACATAACCAATATTTTTTTATTAATTTTTGAATTATGATACTACATACTTGGGTAAGAGGTTAGTGATTATAGCGTAATAACCCAATTAGAGCTTTTCAATCACAATAAAAATTCAAAATATAAGTTGTTTTGTAAATTAAGCTGTTATATAGGAAATACTGAACAATAAAAAAACATATTTTTTCTTGAATCTAAGATAACTCCGGCTCCGACTCCGACTCCGGGTTATCAGAAATCTTCGGCTCCGACTCCGACTCAAACTCATAAAATTTAGCCGACTCCGGCTCCGACTCCGACTCCAGCTGTTCGAGTTTTGACGACTCCGACTCCGACTCCGACTCCAGGTCCCCAAAAAGACCCGACTCCACCAACTCCGGCTCCGACTCCGACTCCGACTCCACAGCCCTGCAAAAAATCAACGTTTTTTCTACCAACCAGCAAAACACACAAAACGATAACCAACCCAATCCAAATGTCAAGTTACACTTGTTTCGAGAAGGAAACCTGCTCAGGTCTCACCATCAAAAAGGTTGCTCTCGGAGGACCACACAACAGATACCGTCCAAAAACCACAAAAGTCCTTCCGAGAGAAGGTGGACCGCCGCACATGTGGGAAAAGTCTACCGCGTGGGAGGTAGGGAACCGATTCTTGATGTTTGTCGGAAATTTGACTCGTTTGAGACACAAAGAGGTAGCCAGAGAGAGAGAAATGCTTGCTTCCATTTGTTGGCGCACATAAGTGGAGGAAATCGTGGGAAATTGGCTTCATTAACATAATTGGAGCTGAAAAGTGGGCAAATAATCAAGGGAGCATTGTTCGAGCTTGTTAAATTTATTGTTGAGATAGTTTCCGTGAAGAAAGTGAATGATGAATAAAACTTGGTATTTTAAGTGTTATATGTTGTGGTTTAGATAGAAATAGACTACAAGGAAACGTCTACAATTTTTTTTTCTCGTGACGCACGTACGACCACAGTCATAATTTCTCTCAATCTTCTAATTTTCTCTGAAATATCGAATTTCCTTAATCCAGATCGCGACCGGTCGAAAACATGTCCAAAGACAGGAGGAGAGTTCTATCGGAAGTTGTAGGGTGGACGTGAAAAACGACTGGTGCTAAAAATAGCCTTCCCACCCCAGCCAGTTCACAGGTTCAGGTGCACATTCAACACGTGTGCGCAAAAAGTAAGCTTTTTTCCTTACGAGCTTTGCACCTCCTCCAAAAAGAAGCTTGCCGAAAGCAATTTGAATAATTTACCCAAACATGCAAGCTTCGCTGCCCGGTGTGGGTTTGAGGAGGGCTGCTTAATTAGATTTTTTCTGTCGTAATAACCAAAAGTTTAAGGGTCGTTGAGATTTTCCAACGAATTTCGTCATAAAAGAAGTAGGGGGAATCACCTTGCAAAACATGTTATTTTTCTGCTTAATGAGAGGAAGATTGCAAACATTTCGCTAAATCTCTTGGTATTTCATGCTTTCTTTACCAAACAAAACATTGAAACGAAATTGAACAGAATTTTCCCGACCCTGACTCCATTGTTCAACCTTGAGTGCAATTAGACTGGTCAAATGGTGTTCCGGGATTTGCACCTACACTAGGGTGCCCAGAATATAGGACTTTTTTTCAACACCTCGCTCCACAAGCTGAATATTGTTCCTTGACCTTTTTTAGGACTCTGGCCCAAATATGAGCAAAATCGGTCATCATTTACCCATTGATACTCGGAGGTGAAGTTTGTATGGGAAAAATTGAAAAAATGTATGGAAAACCCAACTTTCTTACGGTTTGGTCTGCACGGTGCGCTACTTCCATCCAAATATTCTCAAAAGTGAGATTCTTATTGGAAATTTAATGCTTTACAACTTTGTAGAACATACCAAAGCTGTAAAACTCGATCCTGAAAAGTTATTAGCGATTTAAAAAAGTCATTTTTGTATGAAAATATTTTTTTTCGCCAACTTTAGGCTCGGGTATCAATGGGTTAATCTCATCCAATTTCGCTCAAAATTTACACAGATGCTTAAAATAACCCAATAAACCGTTTTCTGCTTGTGGAGCAGGGGGTCATTTTTTCTGGGCACCCTAACCTACACTCAAATCAAAATTTACTAATAAACTTTTTGACTAAAATACTAAAATACTAAAATACTAAAATACTAAAATACTAAAATACTAAAATACTAAAATACTAAAATACTAAAATACTAAAATACTAAAATACTAAAATACTAAAATACTAAAATACTAAAATACTAAAATACTAAAATACTAAAATACTAAAATACTAAAATACTAAAATACTAAAATACTAAAATACTAAAATACTAAAATACTAAAATACTAAAATACTAAAATACTAAAATACTAAAATAATAAAATACTAAAATACTAAAATACTAAAATACTAAAATACTAAAATACTAAAATACTAAAATACTAAAATACTAAAATACTAAAATACTAAAATACTAAAATACTAAAATAATAAAATACTAAAATACTAAAATACTAAAATACTAAAATACTAAAATACTAAAATACTAAAATACTAAAATACTAAAATACTAAAATACTAAAATACTAAAATACTAAAATACTAAAATACTAAAATACTAAAATACTAAAATACTTAAATACTAAAATACTAAAATACTAAAATACTAAAATACTAAAATACTAAAATACTAAAATACTAAAATACTAAAATACTAAAATACTAAAATACTAAAATACTAAAATACTAAAATACTAAAATACTAAAATACTAAAATACTAAAATACTAAAATACTAAAATACTAAAATACTAAAATACTAAAATACTAAAATACTAAAATACTAAAATACTAAAATACTAAAATACTAAAATACTAAAATACTAAAATACTAAAATACTAAAATACTAAAATACTAAAATACTAAAAAAAATCTTGAAAATAAACCCTATGTAATAATCCATAGTAATAATCGACCTCAAATTCGGCAACGAACACGCACTCCATATTTGAGTGTACCGTGCAGCAAATGGCACCACAGGAACCATGTTTCCATTAGGCCTCTGAAGTGGGACTTCCAACAGCAGCCTAGGCCAACCTTGGACAAGCTTTTAAGGTTATGATTTTTGCGTTTAGCACAACCTAACCTAATTCCAAGCCCCTCGACATTAGCATCGTATTGGCTTTGATCCGTAAATCCAGCCGATTTTGCCATTTATCGTATGGACCCTTCGGTGAATTACATTATTTGCTATTTACGCACCCATCACCCTATTTTTATAGGGAAAGTTTTTTTTGCCATTTTCTTCTCCAGCGTCGAATGAAAAATTGGTTCCATTTGGTGGGGAACGTGCCCGTTCAAGATGATTCGCTGGAAATGGTCGGGCGCATATTTTTAATTCAATTTATGCAAAAGCATTCTCCGAGGATCTTCGGCGTTTTCTTTGGCCTTGCGAACGTCACGTGGGCGCCGTCATGTTAAAAGATGACTTACCCGTTTTCCATGAAGCAATTGTTTCTGCGTTTATTTTTTTTCTATTTTATCTTATCAAAAAAATGTCTATTTTGTTTATTTGATGCTGGGACTAAATTCTTTGAATTCTTGAGTTAATTACCTTCGTCAAAATGGATATTTTATACCTCAGTACGTGAGGTGAAATTTTTAATTAGATTTATTTTCTCGGCAAACCCATATCCCACGCACAAGGACAGACACATGCTCGGGAAAACACAGAAACCCATGCATGGGATGATCAAACCCCCGGCCAAAATCCCATTATCTGCGTACCTGCGCATGACCATACATAATTCGAAAACAAACTTAAAGGCTTATATCGTCAGTGCCTTTCAGAGGGAGGGCGAATTTCCGTGAATCAAAAACTGATTTGATAAAAAAAAGTTATGTTGGTGTATTCAGACGTGTGCAGGGTCAATTTTAAATTATGTGATGTGGATTTGTTTTCAATTCGTTGCAAAACTTGTTTTTTCAGCACTTGTCATATTTATCCAGCTCAGTAATCCATACAGCAGGAATGTGTGACTTGTGCTGAAAAAAATCTCTCAACCATAAAAATACTAGCACAACAACACTAATGCCACTCCAGTTCGAACAAAACACTCTTTTCTCCCGCTGAATGGCGTCGCAATTGTCTCGACCCTGTTCAAATGCCAAGTACACAATTAGTTGTGTTGGTACACAAATAACCCTACTGAACACAAAAGTGGAACGCAAATCGCGACAATATATTATTATCAACGATTCCGTCTCGGAAAAGCGCCGACGACGACGGAAAACTTGCCGGCAACGTCAACATCTCCGCTGGTGGTTCTTTTGAGAACGATAACTTCATTCAATTTGGCTTTTCCGAGTTTTCCATCCGACCGACTTACTGCCTGCTGCTGCTGTTACTGTATTAGAGTGGTGTGTTTGGGCTGGGTTGGTGGAAAGAAGGGAACTTTTCGCTTTGACGTCATCACAGCTGTTTATGGCCGGAGAGTGTGAGCTTGCTGAATTTGGCACACTCATACACGGGCAGAGAGAACGAGAAACTTTTATCAGGTCAATGTACTGATGTTTTCTGGGAAGGAAATACTTTGTTTATCAGTCAAAAACCAAAGCATTGCTGTAATTGATCAGGCATATTTTAAACAATATTTGAATCGTCAAACAAAAACATTGACCTAAACCACCCACGTGCCACAGGGATGCCAGCGTGGGTGGGAAATTTTGCCGACAACCTGCAATGGAAAAAAAATCGATTTCATCGTGAGACGTCATTCGGACTATCTCGCGTGCCCGGAACCGATTTCGATGCCATCAATGTTTGCCGTAAGCATGGTCATCATGCACACAAGTAACAGTTCATAATATAAAAGTTAATTATAAACTCTTTGAAACACATTGTTATTATTTGTTCTACTTGAGTTCTACTTAAATTTATATTCGAAAGGGTTTTATAATATGACTTTGGGAGCATTATATAATGGGAGTTTTATAATATGACGGATAGCATTTTGACACCTTGAACTGTTTTGCTATTTGTTAAGTTTTATGTAACTTTTTCTCTAGACTTTCAACAAGGTTTTTGGGATAGCAACAACCATCGTTTCCATGCTTTATCGTTGAAAGCTATACATTTTGTTTTTTTTTTTTGTCAATATTTTTACAAGAAGTTTTGTCTGCTACTGAACTAAAAGTTATATAAAACTACTCCAATAAATCCAATTAAGATTAACACTGGTTCAAATATCGTTCGTTTCTCGTCATTATAGTTATGCCGCTGACATTACTACTGCAACTTTTTCTTGTTTCAAAGCTGAGGCCTTTTTTCGGTTTTAGCAGATTCCCGGTGGCCACAATGACCATATCCAGGTCGGTTTTGAAAAGGAGACATCCTAAGCTTTCGTTTGATACCAAGGGAACCTGTTTTGATCAAAAACTATATTTTTAGCAATATTTCAAGTTTTGGATCGAAATGAACGCTCCCCTAGGGGTCTTACAAGATTTATTGGTTTTGTAAAATATGTATTCATGCTATAAATTTAATGTCAGAAGATTTCAAGGCTCTAGCATTCATATAGCAAAAGTTTTGGCATTAAGCAGCGTAAGGCTTACACCTTTTAAAAATGTTACCTCCCGTGTCATTCTTTGTTTTAAAATTTAAAAGTAAAACTATACTAAATTTACGGGTTTTCAACAGGATGATTGCGAATTTAATTTTCAAAAAGGTCGTATATGACCTCAGTGGATCTATGACATTTCCCCCAAACCCATATTACCGAAGGGACATTTCCCCGAATGCCATTTCCCCGAAAATACATTTCCCTTAGTAGTCATTTCCCCGAATGCCATTTTCCCGAATGGGCCAAAACCCCGAATGCCACTTACCCGATTAGTCATTTCCCTGAATAGTCATTTCCCTGAACGCCATTTCCCTAAACTCAGTCAAACGGAAAAGCCCGGTGCCCTGGAGCGTGCGCGTTCCTGGGCACCGGGCATTTCCGCTGGATTGCTTTTGGGGAAATAGCATTTTATAAAAAAAAAATTATGGCAATTTTTATCACATCAAACTACATATGATATTTCTTGAAAGGTTCGTATTGGCCTTGAATGATCAACTTTCTTTTTGGCTCCATTCAGAACAGACGTAGCATTTTAGGGGGAAAGGGTTGTTCAAAGGTTTGTGACTATCCAAATACAATGAATTTTGTTACATACTTTTTTATATATTCTCAAAACGAACACTTTTTTCTTATGGACATGATATTAATAATAAAGATAATAATAATGCAATACCAGTTTTGTTTTTTTTTATGATTAAAAAAACATACCGTGCGATTTGCGATCATTTTATTCACATTGCTGGTTTGGAATTTAATTTTATGGCGAAAAGTATAATCAACAAAAACTCAAAATAAAATTTGTACTAGCGCCATAAGGCTTTCCAGGCCCAGTGAAAAAATATAATTTAACCCAAAAAATACAAACTTCTCGTCACAGTGTCGTAATGCAAACAATGATCGAGCTCGAGCTGTCACAGCCCTGCAAAGGATGTTGGCTGACATATCGGACGTTCAGTAAAAAAAAAAACAGCTAGAAGTCGCCTGACAAACAACTTTTGCTAGAAAGAGATATCGAATCTGATGCAAACAAACGTCCAGCTGTCATGTAAAAATACTTTGAATGTGTTAGTAAATTTCTGACTAGATAGCCTTATGTAGGGGAACAGCATCTAACTCCAACGTGCCTATAATATTGTCATATCAGCACTTTTACATATACCCAGAACTGGGCATCGGTATACAAGAGGATAAAGAGCATGGTTCGGTAGTAAAATGGCACTGTGAACGGACGGAGAGGATAAATCCCGAAATTACCGAGAGTACTTTACTCGTGGATTCATTTTCCAAAAAAAATCACCCTTAAAAAAGTGTCGGTACAGAGTTCGCACCCGAGACCTTCGGCATATTGAACTGCGCCTTTTGCCGTATTGGACACCATGTTTCGGTGATTAAGTAACGGTCATGGTTTCAAATAAGCCAATCAATCGGATAAACTATTTTAATGAACGAATGAACAGGATTTTTTGTTGTTGTAGCACGAGAGGTCTTTACTCTCGCCAAATAGTACTTTCCTCACGTTTCTTTTCGAAAGGACTATCCGCATGGACTTTAACTCTGGGTGTACAATCACAGCTCATTAAAAGCGTTTTCAACTGAAATCGAATGATAAATAGCTCAATACAAATTGGGCATGCAAGTTTCTATCAAAAGTTTAGCAAAAAGTTGTTCGGATGGTGTTAGCAGCGAGTACTTAACCTGCCAAACATATGAGAATTTCCCCAATTTGACCGATTTTCTTGAAAAAAATTCGAAAACAAGACAAATTTTCTTGAAAATTTATCAAAAACAACATCTAATTATGCGTTTGAACACCAATGTTAATTGAAAAAAAAATCGGATATTTTACAACATTTAATCATCAGCTTACTCAAAAAGCTGTTCGGTGAAATTGAGGAAGAAAATAACTGTTAGTCATGGAAAAAGGCTTTAGCGAAAGTGATGAATAGGGGATATGAAAATTCGGGAAAATAAAATTCAAATAGACGGCAATTGGCGTAAGCGTCACTTCGGGAAAATGGCATTCGGGGAAGTGGCCGATTAGGGGAAATGGTATTCGGGGATATAGCCGATTAGGGGAAATGATATTCGGGGAAACGATATTCGGGGAAATGGCATTCGGGAATGGGGCCAATTAGGGAAAATGATTTTCGGGGAAATGATATTCGGGGAAATGAGCTAGACCCGACCTCAATACATTAGGAAGTTAGCTCTTTTTGAGTTCATACAAATGTGTGTTTATTAGGGTGACAATATTATAAATCAACCTAAGGCAGTGATTCCGGCCTAGAAGAAGGTTGAGAATAGCTGATCTAAGGGATATCCCCTGATTAGATACCTTAGGCAAAAATAAGTAACTGTGAAAATTTTGAGCGAAATCGGTTAAGGTTTAAAGGTTGCCTTAGACCGTTAACGCTTGTAAAAAAATATCTTTTCATACAAAAACGTATTATTTCAACCGAATAACTCGTAAGGGTTAACTTGGATCGACAAATTTGTTTGTCATAAAATTTTACATAAGAATCTCATACTTGACAATGATACGATACACCGTCAACTGGGGCGAATAGGGACAGCAGTTTTAACCATGTAGGAGCACTATATTTTGATTTTTCTGGTTGGTTTTGGTTAGAACAGACTTAGGCCAACAAAGTGTGTACATCCATTTCCAAATTTAAACTCATTAAATGCTCTAAACACTATTCAGACTGAAGTCCCGATTCACCCCAGATGACGGCACCACATTTTGGTAGAATTTCATTTTTTTGCTTTTCCCCATACATTTTTGCGTGTTTTTTTTTTTTTCATACAAACTTCAATGATGAAAAGCGACTCTTATACCTAAACTGAATTGGCTGCTTTTTTTTTTTTGTTTTTCTAAGATTTTTCAAAATTTTCATTATTGTTTGTCACCCTAATATTTTTAAACAAAAGACTTATATTGACATCTTAGGAAACGTGTCGGGGAAGAGGGGGTAATATGCACTTCCGGGGCAAAATGCGCTCCCTGCTTTTCTCAGTATTGGGAAGAATTTTCCGGGTACAAAATCATAGAAATAGGAAACTTAACATTTTAAAATCATGGTGGAAAAAATTGAGTATCGTAGGATAAAACCTTACTTAATACACCCTTAGGTGGATTGAGTCATTTTTTCATTTTTTTTTTTTTCATTGAAAATGTATCGTACTTGTTCGTTCAAATCAAAAACCCGCTCAAAGGCTCTAATAAATATGATGACATCCCACAAACGGGCTATAGCATTCATTATTTTCTTGTGTACCCTGGAGGAATGAATCCCCCTCAAACTTTATTGATATTGGTTCCACCTGTTGACTTTTCTCGCCCACTTCAACCACGTCTCCTACTATATTTGAACCGGACTTATCGGGAGTTGAAATTGCCCTGCCGGAGGCACTCATCGCCTCTCCCCAACTATTCCGACATAAACAATAAGTGTGTGGGTGTACGACTTTCCTTCCGAAACACAATAACCCTTACCTAATGAAATGAAACGTTATCGGTTTCATATCTAAGAGAAAAAAACCAACACGGACACAAAATTAAATTGATTTCCCCCCCAGCAATAGAGTCACCGAGCCGACACTTTTTAGATTGGTTATCATTGCGTTCACTTCTCTCTATTTTTCCCTTTCTGCAGGTTGCCTGTTTGCCGAGACACTCTGCATCGAACATCTGGAATGGTGCTACGATGGTGAGTTTTTTTTTGTACGCGGAACGCGAAAAGTATGATGGAATTCGCTTTTCATTTGTATGCGCAACAGGGTGGTTCATGCTTGTGTGGGCAAGGTGTTATGTTGATGTTGTTTTTTTTTATTTATTTTTTTTGTAACCTCCCTGATTTTTATTCTCAATGACCCACTGAGAATTTTCACACTTTCCTTTTTTGGCTGTTTTTTGAATATTTTACATTCAATCGTCTTTTAAAGCTAATAAAATAAGTTTTATTTCAATATCTGTTTTGAACCACTAGGGTGGGGTGGTGGAGGGTGGTGCAATATTGCATTTTATTTCTCGGTCGGAAAATTGCCTTTCCGGGAAAACTTTCTAATTGGTCATTTTCCGACGCCGTCAGTCATGCTTACGCAAATTGTATCATATTAGTTGGTGTGGACACTTCCCCTTTTTTTCGCTGAACTAGATTGCAATTAGTGCGCTTGATGAGACCTTGAGCGATATGCGCATTTTTCTGCTTGGTTTCAGATTTCGCGTTCGGAAAATGTCTTCCCCAGTACGGGCTCGAGCCGGAAGAGCTCTTCCGGGAGCCCCTGGACGAGGATGCATCCCGCTTTCTAGCCATAATGCTCGAGGATCTTCAGGGTGCCAGTCTGGGCTGGGAGCATCCGTTCACCCAGTGTCGCATGCAGGGTGCCCTGTACGCGATGCGCACCAACTCGGAGATTCCGCGGAATCTGTGCGCAAACCTAGCCCCCGATCCGGAGGTTCTGGGTCCGCAGAGTCCGCTGGCATTCGTACGATTCACTCCACCCAACGATGAGTACGCTGACGAGGTGTACTATCCACCGTTGAAAAAGTCTCAACCAGTCAGCAAGTCACAGCCGTCCCTTAATGAGAAACGGTTCTTCCCATCGGCTCGACAGCACAGCAAGAAGTCCCACCCGGAAATGGACCCGAACCGTCACGCTCCTCCGATGCCGATCGTTGAAGATCTGGAACCGGTCCCGCTACCGATCATTTCCCCGGTCATCGACTACCGTCAGCGAGAGCTTGAGCACATTCGGTTGGCCAACCTCCGAAACAGAGCCAACTTCCGGCGACTCTTGGAACAGTTTGGAAACGCCGGTCCTCAAGCCTACCCCAGCCCAGACGTCACCGACTACATCGACGATCCTACTCCCAACGAGGTTGAACACTTCGAGATGCGTATCAAGCCGGAGGTCTCCTTCAGCGAGAAGCGCGATCACTCGATCTTCAAGGAGCAGAAATCCGCCGACATTGACGAAGAAAAGGCTCTCAAGAAGCTCGTTGAAAAGCTGACCCCCGTCGACGTTCCGGACTACACGTTCATCCATCCGAAATCATCGTCGTTCCGTGAGTACGCCAACGCGCATCACATTCCCAAAATTTCCAACTTTGCTCCAGAGAATGTCAACTCGGTAAACTCCGCCGGCCAGGACAAGAACTCCCCGAACCTGGACAAGTTCTACAAGAAACCGCACGGTGTACATGCCGCCAACGACATCAGCGATGTGCCAAACACGTTCCGCGAGGACGCCCAGTTCGCACCCTCCGAGGCCGGACTGTACACCGAGGGTGGGTTCGTGTACGTACCGAAACCCGGAACGGCTAAGAACAAGAACGACGCACGGACGCTGCTGGACAACATCCTGGGATTTACCCGTCACGAGCGATTGGACGTGAAGAAACCCGGCCCACCGGCTGGTCCTCCACCGTCGAACGAAACCCCGGGAGAGGCACTGCCCAAGGGCAAGGAAGACGCGGACGGTGACTCCAAGCGCCCCAAGTCCAAGAAGGAACTGCACGTGCACACGGACGATAACCACGCGCCGCACTCGGTGGACACGGAGTACGCCCACGTGATCCTGAGGAATCCGTAAGCTAGGTCCGCATTTTGAGTTTTCCAGTTATCACTTGAATAATTCGTTTCAGGATCGACAACTGGAAGGACGGCTCGAGGATTGTGACTGCACTAGCCGAACTCCTCAACATGCAGGGATACTTTACGCATCCAAGGTGAGTACTAAACTTCAAGTCCACAAACGATCCCTGTTACAATAACGAATTTCGCAGGGTCGACCGCCACGAGGTATCGTTCCGGGTGGAGTCCAATCCTGACAAGAAGACGGCCGCCGACGTGGCGAAGCAGATCAACGACAGCCGCGTGCGTAACAACCTGTCTCGTCGATTTGGCGTGGTGGTCGATTCCGCCGGCGTAGGTGACAAGACCAAGGACCTAGACGCCGTCACGACTGAGCGATTGAAGCGCGTCGAAGAGGGCCCGGACGTGACGCACGTGATGGCGTTCATGTTTGCAGGTGAGTTGGCTTGGCGTTGAGCATCTGATCGGATTCGGATGAGTGACGTGATTTTGGGGTTCGTTTCAGGAGCTGGTGCCGCGGCGATCATCGTGATAGTGATTACTTTATTTCTTATCAAGAAGCATGATAAAAAGAAGGACAAACTAGGCGGACTGCAGGCGGGACTTTCGGGTGCGGACAGTTGCAGCAAGGACTACCAGGACCTGTGCCGGGCGAGGATGGCCGGCAAAGGAGCGGGCAATACGGAATCACCCGGCGGCAGGATTACATCGCTCGCGAAGGAAGCCGAGCGGCCACCGTCGTCCAGGTCAAGCACGTCTTCTTGGTTGGTGTTTACTGGTGTCCTAAGGGTAACCTTCACTAACTGCTCCCATCTACTTTCCCCATGCTTACAGGAGTGAGGAACCCGCGTTAACGAACATGGACATCTCTACCGGACACATGGTACTGTCGTACATGGAGGATCATCTGCGCAACAAGGGTCGGCTGCAGCGCGAGTGGGAAGCACTGTGTCGGTACGAGGCCGAACCGAGTGCCCGTGACGCCGCCCTGCAGCCACAGTGTGCACCGCTGAACCGTGCCGGAGCCCCGCTGCCGTACGACCACTCACGCGTCGTCCTGAACCACCTGGCCAACGCGGAAGGCATGGACTACATCAACGCTTCAACGATTGTAAGTTGCGCTTGTGCCAACCTTCCCCCGCTCAAAACGTAAGGCTAGATTACCTCCAATTCAACCAAGTTTTTCCCCTTCCAGACGGACCACGATCCACGTGCCCCGGCGTACGTGGCCGCCCAGGGACCGATGCAGTCGACGCTGGCCCACTTCTGGCAGATGGTGTGGGAGCAAGGTGCCGTCGTACTGGTGGCACTCTGCCGACTCCAGGAGAACGGAGAGCCGGCCTGCGCGCGCTACTGGCCCGAGGAGGGCGCCGAGGTGTACCACATCTACGAGGTGCACCTCGTGAGCGAGCACATCTGGTGCGACGACTATCTGGTGCGGTCGTTCTACCTGAAGAACCTCCGAACCGGGGAGACCCGCACCGTCACCCAGTTCCACTTCCTGTCGTGGCCCCAGAGCGGAGTGCCGACCTCGGCCAAGGCGCTGCTGGACTTCCGCCGCAAGGTGAACAAATCGTACCGCGGACGGTCCTGCCCGATCGTCGTGCACAGCAGGTAGGTTTCAGAGGGATTTTTCAAGGGATCAGAACTATCAAAAATTTGCTTTTCCTTGATTCATTCGATAATAACCAATGGATATGTTTAGCTATTTGATTTGAACATTCAATAATTTTCCAATTGTAAGGGCAGTGTCATGCTAGTTGAAAAAGAGATGTCCCTTTTAAATATAAATTTTTCAATGAAAATATACATTTTTAGTGATATTTTTTTGTTTCTCAATTGTTATTAGAATGTATGACAAGTTGGTCAGTGAGACAAAAGGTCGGGGCTTTTGTATAATCCACGTGGCAGGGATAGATTAATCTCAAAAAAAATATTTCGCTTGCGAACTTTCTTCCAAGGGTTCTGATTTTCTTTTCAAAGATCAGAAATCACTCACTCATCACCGAGCGAATCTTTGCCGACTAGAGCTCGCCACCAGTCGCGAGCGAACACTACGCTCAGGCTGTCAGCGACTTGCTCAATCGCTTCTCCCAGCGACACAAATACTTCATAAATTTCTTTACCTACTCCGTCCGTCGACCCGCGCCACACACAAATACGTTCAGAGAGTAGAGAATCTAACAACATACCAGCTTGTGGCGCTCTTTTGTTTTGCACTACCATAGTTTGCCGTAAATTTGTATTTGGCATGATGGAAATTGTTTGTACATGTGTCTTTAATGTCGTGTTATCAACAAAATTGCAAAACATTTTTGATAACATGGATTTTAAGCAGTTTTATAACTGAGGAAAACAAAGCCGATCGCAAACTATTTCGACTCAGTGACTGAGTGACAAAACACTATCGGTCTCTCTGATCATTCGCTGTACTACCCGATTGAAGTGAGAGGGAGAGCAAAGAGAGTATGCTGTAATGATTGGTGTGGAAGCGACAAACGGTAGGTGACGGTCGGAGCAGTTTTTTGACGCTTTCAATTTGTTGTGGTCGCGAGTAAATGAGTCGTTTTGGAGTAACTAGAATGGGACTGTCACTGAATCGGACTCCTCGATATTTGATAGAAAATTCAGTCAGCGGTCACTTCCGAAAACCAAATTTAATCGCTGTCACACAGTGCCTATCATGATTGACATTGCTTGGCGACGGTTGGTGAACGTAAACACAAAGACCAAACGAACGAAAAATGAGCACCACTCAAGCAGCCGTCGTTTTTCGTCTCTCTCTTCCTTGTGTTTGCAGCGTGGTGACAGCAGTCATTTTGTCATTGTCTCGGTAGAATGACAAACGGCCGTTCTCTGAGCGAATGTTTTTCTTGAGGGAAGTCAATAACTGTGTGAGTGACTTTGCGTAGCACTCATTCGTTTGTGAATGAAACGAACGAAAGTAGAATAGAGTTATCTAAGACCGATCTCACGCACACTAGCACGCAATACATGCGCAAGTAGATAACTCTATGTCAAAGTCAGGTTGTGGTGGTGAAGACGCTTGGAGTGTTCTGTCACCTATCACAAACAAAGTTGAAATTTCGAAAGCGCTGGATTTGAGTTTGGAGCAAGGTTTGGAGGCTTTTTTTCTTATTAGATTGTAAGTCACTGAAAAAAAATGCACATTATACAAACATATTCGGATCAAAACTACTATTGAACATGACACAAATAAATTTTAATTTTTTTTGAAGGTTCAAAATTTCCTGATTTGAAAAAAAAATCCTCAAAATTATTTTTTACTTAATATTTAAGGTTCTAGTGTGAAGCTGTAGAAATGTAGTCCAAATCTCAGCTCAGGATAACAACTGCACCAATGTAATTGTTAAAGCAACCATTTAAAAATATAATTAAATGAAAATGTTTAAGGGTGTTTTCCGGAATTAAAAAAAAAAATTCGATCATTTACAATCCGTTTTTTTAAGGTTTGCTGCAAATTTGTACATTGCAGACTCGATTGAGAGATGCCTTAATTATTATTATTTTACTTTCTCACTTCAAGCATCAAATTGGAGTTCTGCGACCCTACACACAAAAAAATATTTTCGAATGCTACATCATTTATGACGTAACACTTTTGCACGTCATTAATCATTTAAATTTAAATGCAATTTGATGTAAATTTGCAACAAATAACATGATTTTACGTGTGATTCAATCGTTTACGTCGAATCTCAAGTTTACATCAACTGAGGTTACATGTGAATATTTTTTTCCGTGTCGAGTAAATTCACATATTTTTTTCTGTGTATTTTAGTCAGATTTTGGATAGCTATAATATTAGAATAGCTATTAATAGATAATTGCCAATTAAATTACGAATTGATTTTTTTTTTCAATATTTGTTTACCGCCATTTTGGCCGCCATGTTGGATTTAAAAATTCTAATCACTTTAGCGTAGTTTTGGGATTGTACTTAAGTTCAACAATAAAAAAAGACAACGAAAAACAAATTCTGAGACATTCGGACAATCGAGTCTGAACTTATTAGATTGACTCTTGGAACGTATGTTGTTTAAAAAGGATTCGGGCAACTTTTTCTGATTTTGAGTGAGTTGGCGGAGAAAGACCGACAGACGTTGGAAACTCATTGAAGAAAACATTTTCAAAAGCAACTTGAAAACATCTGTCGATTTGTAAAGACTCTTAATTACATTTCTTTTAGTTTGTAAGAATTCTATCATCTTTCAGTTTGTGTCTCATAATGTTTCATTTTCATTTCCAGCAACGGTTCCGGCCGCACCGGCGCCTACATCCTGCTCGACCTGGTGCTCGGTCGGATGAACAAGGGCGCCCGCGAGATCGACATCGCCGCCACGCTGGAGCACCTGCGCGATCAACGGGCCGGCCTGGTCGCCACCCGGCAGCAGTTTGAGTTTGTGCTGATGGCCGTCGCCGAGGAGGTGCACGCGATCCTGAAGGCCCTGCCCCAGAACACGAACCCGGGCGGTGGCGAGAAGCGACCCTGCGATCCAACGGCGGTAACTGCAACGACGACTGCGACAACGACGACGACGACGACGGAAGCCAAGGATCAAACGGCTGCGGCAGCTACCAATGGAGGAACCAAGGACGAAAAGACACAGGACAACACCGAGGCAAAGCGAAAGGACAAGACGGCGGAAAAGAAGTAAACGGAAAGATGATGGGAATTTCTACGTTGAGACTGTATTTAAGTTTTAAAACTGTGAAACTGATTATTTTTTTAATTTGAGGTTCGGTTTTTGCCCCCCAAAAACTCGTTGCTCAAAGTGGATAAAGTTTAACTAAAGATCGTAAGTTGATTTTTTGAACTTGTTTTGAGAGTTTACAAAAAGTTGAGTTCTTTTAAGACTCTTGATTTGCAGTAGAAGTAGAAATATTTTGTTGGTTAAGCACAAATGATTTAACGACCTGAGTTGAGTACGACTTGAGTTAGCGGAACCTGAAATCACGATACTGGAAAACCAATGCAAACGTCTTAGGGAATTTTGAATGACACAAGAAAACAAAAACATATAAGACATAACCGTTATCTAATCAATCCTTAAACAAAAATTAATGCAAAAAAAAAAATGGAAAAAATAATTATTATCTGTCAATTTTGCTGACTAGTAGTAAATCAAGTTGACAAAATAACCAAAAAAAAATACACACAACACAAACACAAACACAAAGGAGGAGCAAATCTTTCCCGCCAAAATCCAGGGAAAACTTTGCCCCTCTGAACAAATATTTTCAAGCATCTATTGGGAACCATTTAAAAACAAACAACAACCAGCGTGTCACGTGAAGCTCTCGCCGGCCGAATGTCCGCCGCCAGCCAGCGGATTCGGCACTACGTAGGCTACGGACGCGCCCCCCCCTTGCACAGAAGCGGGAAAGCGGAATCTACGGATCAGAGGGAAGATTATTTTTGAGGAAGTTATAATACCATTAACACAACAACAAAAAACATATTCTCGTAGACACACAAAATGTCGAGTAGGCAAGTAAAAGTTATGATAAAAAAAAGTAAAAAAAAATATATCATCATCATTTAATTATTTCTATAAACTGAAGTGACAGTAAACAAAGAAAAAATCACAAATCTCAAAACACATACATATGCCACAACAAAACACACACTAGCAAAACAAACATCTAACACAAACCAAGTTCACATATGTACCTCTAAAGAGAAACTTTTTTAAGACAAAGATGAATTTTTAAACATAACATACACCGTTAGTCATGAAGATAATCGAATGAAAAAGTATATATTTTGGGAGGAAAGGAGGAAAGATGGTTTAATCAGAAGCAACCGAGACATCATCATCACACTAGGAAACACAGAAGAGTACAGAAGTTAAACTGAAAAAAAAAATACAAATCGTTATGGGTTGGATAGCGGGCAGTGAGTTTTGATATTTGGAGAAGAAAAAGTGTTTGGACATTGCCGTAGGATTCATTGAGATATTTTCCAAATCACAGAATCAAACAATTTTATCCGGATAGTAATGCTTGGATAGTATTATCTAGATAAAGATCGAAAGTCTTCAGATTTTACTATCAAGATGAGTTATCTAATGGGTTAACCAAAAGAGTTATCTAGTTGGTTTATCCAGAATGACTATCCAAACGGTTTGAACAAATGTGTTATCAAGGTAGATTCTCTTATGTATTAATCAAATGGTTATCCAGAATGATTATCCTGATGAACTATCCAGCTTGGCTATGTAGATGAGTTCTACTTTGGTTATCCAGGTAAGTTAATTTTTTGTTTATCCAAATGAATTATTCAGATGGATTAGCTTAACAAGTTATCCAGATCGGTTAACCAGGTGAACTATTCAGATGGTTTATTCCGATTCTGATATTCTGAAGAAATTTCAATGAGGCTATCCAAAAGGATTTGCCCCAAAGTCATTCAGATAGGCTATCCAGAAACATTATTCAGATGGAAAAGCATTACCCAGTATTCAAGTTGGGGTTAACCATGCGCGTTATCCAGATCGATAGTCCTGCTCAGATTGATTTGTCAGAGTGACCGGATGCATTATCCAAACGAGTGACCCAAAACAAAAATCTGTTGGGTTATCCAGATGGAATATCTAGGTTGGTTATACAGATAGGTTTACCAAGCGAGTTATCCAAATCAATTTTCTTAAGGAATCTTCAGATGGATTGATCAGACCAGTTATCCAAATAGGTTACTTGAATTGGTTATCCCGCGGGTTTAAGGGGTTTGGCTAATCAGATAGGCTCTCCAAATCAGTTCTGATGGAATTTCAGATAGATTTTCCCGTGAACCAGATGTGCTTTTTAAATTGGTTATCCTAATAGATTATCCAGATGGATTATCCTGATGGAATTGCAATGTATTTTTCTAAAAAGATTAACCAAATGAGTTATCCTGATTGTTTATCCGGTTAGATTATCCAGATCTAAACGGGCTATTCAAAAGGATTATTATTATTATTCAGATTGCAGAACCAGGTGAGCTTTTCAGATTGATTATCCAGGTAGACTATCCAGATAGATTATTCAGATGGATAATCCAAATGGCTTATCCAAATGGCTTATTCAGATGGATTATTCAGATGGTTTATCCTGATGGAATTTTAATATGAGTTATCCTGGCAGGTTATCCAGACAGATTATCCAGATTTGGAAGCCAGATGAGTTGACCTGACAAACCTTTAATGTGATTCTCTAGACGATTTTACCAAATTATTAGTTAGATCGTTGTCCAGGTCGGAGAATGATGAGCTTTTCAGATTGATCATTCAAAAAGATTTTCTAGATGGATGGAATTTCAATGTGGTCCTAGTAGATTATCCATGCAGATTTTCCAGATAGAATGGCCAGATAGAATCTGGGTATCCAGACAAATTAACCATTTTTTTTTATTAAGATCAAAATGCCAAATGAGCTATTCAGATTGATTAATTAGACGAGTTCTCCAGATCGCTGAGCTTTGCGAATTGGATATCCAGGTAGATTATCCAAATGGATTATCATAATGGATTTTGAATGTGAGTCTCCAAAAAGAAACACCAAATGTGTTTTCAAGCTGAGGTATTCAGATAGTATCGAGATAGATTATCCAAATGGGTAGGAGATTAATTGTCAATGTGGCTATCCAGGTGAGTTTACCAAACAGTTACCCAGGATTTTCTTTTATCTAAATGGGCTGTTCAGATGAACTGACTAGATGAAAAGATATAGATTTATTATCCATGTAGATTGTGCTGTTGGATTATCCAAATAAAATAGCAATTTGCAACTTACCCCAAAATTTATCCAGGAAGATGATCCATATGAGTTATTCAGGTAAACTAACCTGATAGATTATTTAGACAAGGATCACCAAGATGGTTTATCCTGAAGGTATCACAATATATTAAAACAAACGAATTTGACAAATTAGTTCCTAGATCGGTTATCTAAATGGGTTTTGATTGGTAATCCACAAAAAATATCCCGATGGATTATCAAGAACGGCTATCCTGATGGAATTTCAATGTGGCTATTCAGAAAAGATTTTTAGGTGAGTTATAATAATAGTTATTCAGATGGATTAAACAGATATATTATTCAAATTGATTTTTTGCAGGGATTATCTAAATGGATAATCCAGATTTGTGGTTTTGATAAGTTATCCTGGGTTACCAAGAACAATTATTCTTATGCATTATTCAATTGTTTTATCCGAATTAATCATCCAAATGCATTATCCGGAAAAAAAAGTCTTCGGATCATTCAAATTGAACTATCCAAGCGTCAAAAACAGAAATTCTGCTCACTTCAAACTATCCAGATTTCCAGACTCACAGCTCTGCTAACCAACCCGTGGCGACAAAACGAACACTTATTGGTGCAGCTATTAGGTAGACCATAGAGAAATCAAACACTATCGAGAAGGGAGGGCGGTAAAAGAAGGAATTTGAGCAAATTTGATCGGCAAAAAATATATAGTTTTTGATTCCTTGTTGGATTTGACTCACACAAAAGACATACACACGACGCAAGGAAAAGAGAAGACTTCATACAGATTCTTATTTTGAGGAAATTATGCGATTGTTCGATGAAAACAGTTTAAAGTAACATAAGTAGCTTTTAAAAGGCATATATATAGAAAGCAAAAGAAATGGCTCTTCACGCATTTCTTTACTAATATTGTATGGACATATTAGCGTTGTAAGATAACAGAACTACAAAACAAACAAAAAATACTTATACATATTATATATATACAGTAAAGGTACATTTTCGCACGTCTCCAACAAGCATAAACAGATGTATTTAAAGTAACTAGATGTGTGTGTAAGATGCACATAATTATTAAAACAAAACAAAAAAAAAATGCATTGAAATATATATTGGCTCACCCTGTTCTGGCCGGGTGCCCCGAGCTATCCAGCCAGCTAGGGCACACCCGGCCAGGGCGATCATCCAAACTTTTAGCTATTTTCCCTTTCGAAGAGAATTCGATCAAATGAAGCGGGCACGGCCCGGCCAGACCGAAAGCCTGGGCAAATTTCAGTGGCGCCATTTTGATTTGTTTTCCCTTTCTCATTTCGGGGGCCATACCGAAAGATCAAAAATATATATAAAAAACGCCAAGTTTGCCTCCCTCGGTCTGGCCGGCGTGCGAGAAGGCACGAAGAAGAAGAATTTAATAAATATTGAAAAAAAATCAAGTTTTGAAACATTCAAAAAAGCACTTACAAAAAACTGTCTCACAAAAACACACACTTTCACACACGTTAGACGACTCAGAGACTGACAGATGTCTATTTTTCGGTAAACGAACTTGCCTAATTTTTGCTACTAGACTTTTGTCCAAAAAAAAATCACACACTTTCACAATTTGCACACACAAACACATTACAACACAACACTCACACAGAATCAGAGGCAAACTTGTCTGGTGACCACGGAGGAAAATTATGGAATAAAATACATGACTTATTTTGTAAAACGAAATGTTTGTCCTTCGATTTCTTGGAACAGCGTACAAGAAAGCAGCTATACACAAGTTCTTATAAATATTATCTACTGCAGAGAAAGGTGAAAGGAAGGCAGATTCCTTATAAAAAATATATTCGATGTCACACAAGTTTTAAAAACTATTTAAATATTAAACAAAATGATGCATGAATCCTTTCGAAATCATTATCCCTTAAACAATGTTAGACACATTATACATCAGAGATTATATACAAAACTTATCCAACAAAAAAGAAAATAATAAAAAAATGTAATGAAAGAACACAACCTAAAACCAAAATCACAAATGGGGGCTTATTATACATTAATCATTGTTTGACTTGATAAGAAATTATTATACCACAATCAGTTGAAAGTATTGCAAAAACCACGTTTAGTAGGAGTGCGCACTGACGTTTGCTGTGGGGGTCGTCACCCTCTTTGCAGGGAGTCGAGCCCCCTCGAACATCAGTGCGCCTTGTTGTGAGAAGATGAAAACCAAGCATTGAAGGTGTTGAAAATAAATTGCAACCCAAGTCAGTTGGGGGATTAAATACAGATGACATTATATAGACATATTATATATTATTCTGTGGTAAATGAAAGAAAAATATTCATATATTCTTGTGTATAAATGTCCACAATAAACGGCAAAGTATTCGTATCAGACTTAAAAACAACACAAAGACCACATGCAAAATAAAATTAAAAAAAACAAAAATAATGTATATCAGCATCAGCTTATCCCTGAGTAAGAAAACAAGGCTTGTATAAAAACGAACCGAGAATTATGCATTTACTGAGGAATGATAATTTGAACAATGAATGAAATATACGAACTGAAGGCACTTTACAAAGGAACGGAAACAACTGAACTAAGAGTTTCATTCTTCCGTTAAACTTTGTTATCATTTTCTTCTGCATACAAATCAACTTTTTTTATTTTCACAAACTGAGAAATAGCCAAATTTCATGCAAAAACCCATAAATCAGTATGATTTCAATCATTAGCAGGAGAGCAAGAGCAAGAGACACCGGAAATTAACTTAAAAAACTACAAAAATAAAATATTTAACTACTTTGCCGTCAAAAATCTAACCGACACCCACACTGAAACAAATCAACACAAACACAAACAAGAACGTTTCACGACAGAATATGGAAAATGCGCTTGGAAACAAATCGACAAATGAAAAACACAGACACACACACTGTAACATCTTTATCAATTGTTGTGTAATTCATCAAATATATACAAAAACAGCACACACTCAAAACACACGCAAACAAACAACTTAACTTATACCAGCAAAAAGAACCGGGCAAGCAAAAAAAAGGAAAGAAAAAAAAGTATTTAAAATATATAAACTATTGAAGAACTACAAAAAAAAACAAGTGATTCTCTTAAAGTAAAAAAAACGCAACTCAAAAAGGTGAAAGCAGTTAAAAATAATCAAATGTGTATAATGTTGTGAAATACCTTGTTTGCCTGAGCTAGCAAAAACGAACAAAAGCATAGGAAAATTGTTTTAGAGGAAACATCAGGCGATTGGGAAAAGAAAGGCTGACGACGATAACATAGTGGCGTAGAGGAAGTAGAATCGAAGGTGGAGGGTAGATAAAGTCCAATTATGACAGTCGAAATACAAAAAGATGGAAAGATGCAAAACGTACGAAAAAAAAAAGAAAAAGGTGAAAGTTTGTCTTTGTAGTAAACCGATGGTGGTGCAAATATCACAAGTTGTTGCTTTAAAGGTTCAAATTTATTAGTTTAATGTTGTTTTTGGAAATCAAACACTTTTGATTAAATTATTTTAATTTTAGTAAACGAAATGTTAACATTGAGCGAACATAACAAAATGTTTAAATTTTGTCACGATTTGTCCAAAAATTTCTTGAACCATCCATGCTGTTGCTCCAAAATCCTTCGTGAGCTGGGCGCCTTCGTGACTTGAGGTTGAGGTTGCAGAATCTGTTCTTTATCATTTGATAGGTTTTGAGTAATTATTCAAAATTTTAAAATGAATGATATGGAGTGGAGGCCCTCGCTCCCGACATCTTGCACACGTCCTTATTAATAAAAAATATATACAAAGTTCTTTTAAAAAAAGTTTTCATTAAAAATTAAATTTTTTAATCTGATTTTTTGAACTTCGCGCTGCAGACAGTCTAACAACATCCAAGGTCTGCTGTTTTTTTATACTCAGACTATCTGCAGCGCGAAGTTTTACAATTGTTTCAAATTGCGAGCAGTTTTAAATTTTTAGAACTGGCGGAAATGAAACTAGAACACGATGTTTGCAACGCGCTGATCTAAATGTTGTTTCAAAAAATGCCCTTAATTGTGAGCGATTGAATATCAACAGAGCATCATGGTGTGTGTGTGTAAGAAAACGTGGATATCTCTATATATCTGATTATTTTTGAAGCTGAGTTGAAGCTGAGCTCGTCGAGCAGTTTTATTTCGGTTTCAAAATACTGCTCGAAAAATAAAACTGCAACTCCGCGTGGCGGGTGGTCTGTTTCAGTTCTATTTGAAAAATGAAACAGCTAGAACAAAGTAGAGACGCGTTGCAAGTAGTCTCACAACGATGGAAAAAAGTACACGAAAATTACTCGGTTTTGATAAACTTTATCTACTCCAATTTTTATCATCGTTTGTTATGTTTTAGTAAGGTGGACGTTTTCATGTCGGCAAAGTTTTTTTTTTTTTTGTAAACAGTGATGTGTGGGCGGTTTGGACTCCAATTTAATTGGTAATACAAAAGTTCATTTACATTGTGATAAAGTTTACCATTTTTTGTGTTATAACCTTTATAGGGCATTTTTTTAAACAAAATTATTTTTTTAGATTTTAAAAATAGTCCATTCCCTGGTCCATCTCTGAGACAAAAGCTAAGAAATTTCTTTGAAGTTCTTTTTGATTGCAAATGTTACTTTACATCCATTTAAAAAAAAGATTTTTAGTTGGAAGTCGATTTGCGAAAACATAAAGAATTGTATTAATTACTTCAATCAAAAGTTTTCTCTCTCGGTTTTCGCAAAAATTAACAATGGAAATAAAAAAAAATGATGGTAAGTATTTAACTGTTTTCAGAGTCCGATTTGACTTTCGTCGTGCTTTCACAGAAACTACTTTCATTAAAAATAAGGTAAGTTACTTTAAATTTTTAATCATCAATGCTTCTGATTTTAAATTCGAAAATAAATATTAAAGCACAGACGAATTCAAAAATTCGAAAAAAGGAAATGACATGTTTAATTTCTATGTTATCATACCGTTGTTATTTAACGGTGCACATCAACCAGAGCTTTTGCACAAGATTTTTGTTACAGACATTTTAGTATCTTCAAAACTAAGGGAACTATCGATATGATTTTTTATTCATCCCCTAAAGTACTGCCTTCCAAGTTATTTACAACAAAGTTTGACTATTTTGACAATCAGGTTGTTGGAGGATTGGGTCCGTAAATTTGACCATTTTGGAATAAGAAGACAACAACTTCTTTGGTTGCTGTGCACCCTTAAATGTTAAAGCATATCTAGGATTGCAACATTTAATAGGTACAGGAAAAAAACACATAGATTTATCTTGATTCCTATTAAAAATCCCCTTGAATATATCAACAATCCAATCACACCACTAAACGCACCCTCACTCTGTTTTGCAAAGCTTTCAAACACAGAAAGCTCCAGGCAGCGTCGTTATGGCTGCGCGGTCGAAAGCTTTCCATCCGAAAGCTGAGAAAAAAGTGATGAATTTCTGGCTGAACACTCAAAGCATGTCACGGCGTGTTTTCTAGAACAACCTTATCAGGGAAAAATAGTCATCGCCACTTTCAAATGTGCCTTATAGGAAATTTTCTCAGCTTTCCAATGCTTCTAAAAGCGAAATGTTTTATCGGGAAATTTCTGAGATATCTCTATTTTAAGTTTTTTGGTTTTAAATTCCTTTATTATTCTTTGGAAACTTTAAACTAACAGTTCAGAAAACTTATCAAATGATGAGTTTCATGAGTCATTTACTCATCAAAATGTTTGCACATTTTGATGAGTAAGACAAGAAACAACTTTGTAGAAGGTTGCAAACCGCTGAACATTTTGAAAATTATGTTTTGTCTAGGTTTTTGAATATATGGGATTTATTCAGAAATTAAAATCATAAAACAGTGTAACAATGTTTTTTTTACAAGAATTATTTGATAATTACATATTTTTGTGTACAAATATCACGTGTCTACTCTGATTTAGCTTGTTCAACCGAAACTTTGGTAGGTTTGTGATTATTTAATGGTATTTTTGAATTTTAATGAATAAATTTGATATTTTCTTAAGCAAACATTAACCAGGAACATAAATACAAATATGATTTGAAATCTAAAATGTACTACATATTACTGTAGCAAGCTTCAAAAGTCATATTTTCATTAGTATAAAATAAAGATAAAATTTTATAAAATGTTTTCTGTATAAAATGCACTTAAAAGTAGCAATAAAACTCGAGTCTTCCAATTCAGAATTCTGAAAACACCGTCACAAACATTTATTTTTGCTTGAACAAAAATTAAATAGTATTTTGACAAAAAAAAACTATTTGAACAAAAATCCAGACATATATATTTTTTAAGATGAGATTGAAGATGAGAGTCTTATAAACTTCTAAAATATTGCTAATTCCTTGATCATTTAATTCAAAAAAAAAACTGAAGCAATCATTTAATACTAATGAAAAGTATTTTTCCTAAAGCTAGCAACTGTAATTTGCAGTATAATTTCGAGTATAAAACATGTTTTTTATCCATACAACTAGTTAGTGTTTGATTAAGGAAATATGATATTTATTCATAAAAATCCAGTATTTCCCTATCGATCTCGAACCTGTAGAAATTTCGGTTGTATCAGCTAATTCCAAGCTGAATCAGAGCAGACCGGTGTTATTTGTACACAACAATTATGTAATAATCTATTTGTTCTTGGGGGAGTGCACACAAAACGGTCATCAAGGAAATTCAAGTTCAACAAAATCGATGTCTGAAGGCAATCTACAAGCTACCCTACCTACACCCAACGCACGAGCTGTATCGCTTACAGAACAACATCCTGCCAATCCTAGGAGTGTACACACAGAGAATTGCAGTCTTAATGTATAAGATCCTGAACAACCAAAATTTGCATCACAATTGGCATTTCAGCACAGCTCAACACCAACATGACACCAGATCGTCGAACCAAATCCAACGGCAGCGGTTCCGGACGGAATTAGGTCGAAAAAGATTCCCGATTTGTGGCCCGAACGTCTTCAACAGATTACCTGGAAGTATCAAGGAAGCAACAACGCTAACTAAACTCAAGCAAGAAATGGTACTGAAAATTCGCAGTGATATTAACAACTTTCTACCCCGTTAAAGTAATTCTTAAGTTTTGAATCGCATTATCTCACTCCCCTTTAAAAGAACAAAAGTTCGTTAGGGTAGTGTAAGCCGAATGTAAAGATTTGATTGAATTCAATAAAGTAATAATAATAATAATAATAATAAAATAATATTTCAATACGTTTTTATTATTTTTATTATTTGAATTAAAAAAAAATAAAAAAAAATAAAAAAAAATAAAAAAAAATAAATAAAAAAAAAATAAAAAAAAATGAAAAATAAAAAAAAATAAAAAAAAAAATAAAAAAAAAATCCCACATATTCAAAAAATCGGTAAAAACTTAATTTTCAAAACTTTTAGCAGTTTGCAACCTTCTACAAAGTTGTTTCTTGTCTTATTTTGCACATTTTGGTCAGTAAAATACACATGAAACACATCATTTGACAAGTTTCCTGGACTGTTATTTAAAAGTTTCCAATAAATGATCAAGGATTTTAAAAGAAAAAACTTAAAATTGAGATATCTCAGAAATTTCCCGATGAAACATTTCGCTCTTAGAAGCATTGGAAAGCTGAGAAAATTTCCTATAAGACACTTTTGAAAGTAGCGATGACTATTTTTTCTCCTTAAGGTTGCCCAGAAAACACGCCGTGATGTGGGCAGTGATTGATCAAAACGGTTAAAGCTGCTAGAAATAAATTAATTAACATCAACAACTCGCAGGTAATTACTTCGTGAATGGAACACCGGATTCGAGTAGTAGAAATGGCAGTTCTCCCATAAGAAACACATTGTAGAATAAAGCAAAAAATGCTCGAATGGAAATGCTCCATTCAGTGATTGTAGCATCGTGGACTGGTTAATTTTTGGCTTACGTTTTTTTTCAAAACATTTTTTTCAACAATGCATTTCATAATAACCTGCTTACTAGGGTGGTCCAAATCCTGGCTTTCTCGGGACTACCGCCCGAATCTATGACATTTCCCCGAAACCCACATTCCCGAAGAGACATTTCCCCGAAAAGACACTTTCCCGAAATGTCATTTACCCGAAAATCATTTCCCCGAACGATCCATTTCCCCGAACGGCTACATCCCCGAATGGCGACTTCCCCTAAAAACCATTTTCCCGAATGGCCACTTCCCCTAATTTTCCACATCCCTGAAAATCATTTTCCCGAATGACCATAATCCCGAACGGCCATTTCCCCGAACGCCACTTCCCCAAACCCGGTCAGGCGGGTATGGCCGTTGCCCAGAACCGCGCGCGGTTCTGGACAACGGCCATACCCGCCTGACCGGGTTCGGGGAAGTAGCGATCAATAAAGTATCATGTCCACAATAGAGCTTTATGACGTTTCGCGTACGCATACTAGTGCACCATTTGATTTTGCTGGCAGACAAAATTTAACCTCACTTATTTTTTGTGTACGTACACGCAATACAAACGAACGTAGATTACTCTATTGAACGATCAAAAAATTCCGAGCTTCACTTGAATTTTGAATATTCAAATTGATGTAAGTGCGACAACTGGCCAAAGGGATTTCAGGTCAGAACGTGTTTGACACACGTTCAGGCCCGACTACCGCAAAAATTTGTAATTTTTACTCGGGACCTTAGCCCCTAAACTACTTTAAAGTGATTTAGTTATTTTAAATCTAAAATGGCGGTGATGAAATATTCAAAAAATGCTTTTTGTAATTCAATAATCAACTATTTAGATTTGATTAAAAGTGTTGGTCGCAGAACTCGAATTGGACGTAAAAAAATAAAAAAAATAATTGTTCAAAGCCTTCATCCAGCCAAAATTGATAAAGACAAATTAGTTCAGTTAAACAAAATCTAGAACAAACTGAATCCTGCGCATCGAGTCGTCGCATGAAGCTATCGTTGCTGTTCTATCCTTACCACGTAGATACCGTTTTGGAAAATTGTCCTTTGCTGAAAATGGCCGCTACAAAAAAAATCTTTTTTTATGGAACGTGGATGATTTCAATACCCCGCACTCTTGAAGTGTCCGCGTGGTTTATTAATGGCCTTCTACGGTAATTTGTTTTTTTTTAATCTTACAAAACACGTAAGAGAATTTAATATTAACGTCATACTTTTATAAAAAAAAATCCCTAAATAACAATTTAGTTTATATGTAGGTCATCATTCGGAAAAATTGATATTTTGGTGAAGTAACCATTCGGGTATATGTAAATTCGGGAAAACGGCAGTTCGGTAAAATGGCCATTCAGGTAAATGACATTCGGGGATATGGAATTTTCGGGGATGTGGAATTTTCGGGAAAATGATTTTCGGGGATGTGGAATTTTCGGGAAAATGATTTTCGGGGAAGTGGCACTTTCGGGGAAATGATTTTCGGGGATGTGGAATTTTCGGGGAAATGATTTTCGGGGATATGGGATTCGGGAAAGTGGGATTCGGGAATAAGGGATAAAACCCTTTTCGGAAGCTAATAACTTTTCAGCAAAAAATCCTAAAAAAAGGTGTCTTGAGGAAAGTTGTTCAAAATTTAGTGAAGGTTCTACATCTGAGAATTGATAAAGATTTTACGACTATTGCACCCTCCACAGGTAAACATCTGAAACAATTTCTTTTCTCCATACATTTTGACGATTTTTCCCATACAAACTTTAGGTGATTAGAGGGAGGGGTTCCCGTGCTCAGAATGAGCTCATATTTGGAATTTAGGCTAGTGATGGGCCCCGAAAAAGCCCGGAAAGGCAGAATGGATTGACTCCAAAGTTTGTACGAACCACACTTACGTTCGTGTTTTATGCATACAAATAACAAAAAAATATTTGGGTTAGCGTGGTTGCCTCTCACCCAGTCGGCTTGGGTTCGATCCCAGACGTTCCGGGTGGCATTTTTCGAGACGAGATTTGTCTGACCACGCCTTCCGTCGGATGGGGAAGTAAATGTTGGCCCCGGTCTAACCTAAAGGCTAGTCGATAGCTCAGTCCAGGTGTAGGAGGTGTCTCCCTGGGTCCTGCCTCAGTGGAGTCGCTGGTAGGCAGTTGGACTCACAATCCAAAGGACGTCCGTTTGAATCCCGTGGTGGATGGAAGCTTAGGTGTAAGGTGTCGTGCTGCCATCTGGTTTTTTTTAAGTGCAAGAGTGGAAAAGTGCTGAATCATCGTCTAAAAATAGACGGCGTCCTATCTCGCCCAGCAAAATGAAGACGATAAAGTAGTCGACTTCGATGGAGAAAAAGTGGGAAACGTGGTCTAAACATAGCGACGTCATCCCCCTATTACCTCAACAATCAAGCCTTCGGACACTTAGTTTCAAGTATAGGAATCTCGCAATCGAGAACGTCAAGGAAATGCTGTAGAGCGAATAATTTGTTTTTTTTTTTTTTTTTTGACTCAAAGCAAAACGTACTCACTCTCCATTCGATCTTTAGTACAACTATTTGTCTCCCCTAAATAACAAATTGCACATGACCTTGACAACCTGCTAGTTTATGCTTCCCCATTAGTTGAGATTATGCAGAAGATCCTGAAGTTGATTATAATTTATAGCTTATCTTCTGACGATAATAAATCCACAAAGTGATAGAATAGCACCTAGCCTTTCTTATGGAACAAAAATTCTAGCTTCTGCAGTTTCTCCTATTTTCTACCGCTTAGAAACCGGGGATGCTTCTTTTTCACATTTTTTAAAGGAACTCATTTGTCATCTTCCACCCCAAGGTTGTGAACAAATTGTTGGCCAAAAACGATGCGTGTGACTGATGAAACTCGTCCCAATTTGCATATTTTACAATCCGTTTATTGCGTATACGCTTGTAAACTAGACAAATTGGTAGGAAATCGGCCCACGAAAGTTCAGCGTCTGTAAATTTGCAACCATTTCGAGGCGCACCTGGTCGCATCAGCTCGAATAGGTTTCGTGAGTGTCCTTAATTTTTAGTTTAATTAATTCATCCATAATTACGGATGAACGAAAATTGGCCCCATCATCCGTTTTAAGCTAATCAACGCTGATGCAGCACTCGACTCGACGAACAGGTTCATATGTGGTTTTTGACTTCTTCTTTTTTGAATGGATCCACTGGTGAAAATGAAACTTGAATTTATTTTAAGTATTGGTGATGGTGGGCAATAAATCACACGCGTGTTGGACACATCACGCGTCAGTTATATTGATTGTGACGAGAAATTTTATGATTTGTTTCATCAATTTTAATATCTTTGTTTGGAGAACATGTTGCAGTAACTTAACCTGTAACATGAAATTGTGTGTACACCATATTCATTTTTAAGTCAATTTGAACATTTCACAGAAAACATAGTGGCTGTGGAGTCGGAGTTGGAGTCGGAGCCGGAGTCGGGAAGCCTGGAGTCGGAGTCAGAGTCAGAGTCGCATAAACTCGAACAGCTGAAGTCGGAGTCGGAGCCGGAATCGGCTAAATTTTATTAGCTGGAGTCGGAGTCGGAGCCGAAAATTTCTGATTACCCGGAGTTGGAGTCGGTGTCGGACTTATCTGAAACTCCACAAAAAATATGTTTATTTTTTATTTTTTAGTATTTGCTATAAGACAAATTAATTTACAAAACTTCTTATATTTTTAATTTTTTTTTCAAGTTGCATGCGCTGCGTTGCAATTTTTTGGAGATAAATGATAACCTGGTAATCAGCTCTTACCTAAGTATGTAGTATCATCATAACTAAAAAAAAAATATAACAATATTGGTTTTGTAGTCAGAAATATTTAATTGATTTTTGACTGCATCCTTTTGCCAATATTTATGTACCCTTCAAACTCAAATTTGACCAACTTTAATCTAGTTCTTTCTGAAAAAAGTACACACACAGTCATCTTATACCCCGATAGCGAATGTCTTGGTGGTTTTAAGTAAATCAATGTTCAGGAAAAAAGTTACGAGGTACATCAAAAAATAATAATAATAATCACTATTTATGGAAATCGAAATAAAAAAAAAATCATTGACAGGATAACTTTGTACAAAAACTAAAAAAGTATCTGAAAATGTTGATCCTTAGGCAAACTATTTTGATATTGTTGCAAATTATCGTTGAACAAATCTCAAAATTTCAGGATAGGACAGGATTTCAAGATAAAAAAAAATATTCATGACCTGTGGATTTTTGTTTTTTATCCAATTCTAAGGTTTTTCATATATTTTCATGGAGGGGCATGACCATTCATAAAACTTCGTTTTAGGTGAAGATGCAAGAAGTATCGCGCGCCTCCTTTTAAATATATTAAAAAATTAAAAATTCAAATAAATCAAAAAAGTCTATGTAAAATAGTTTCTAGGCCACGAATATTTGAAAAGGATCCCTTAAGCGTTCTTACCTTGAAGATTTTTTTAGATACATTGATTTGTAATAATAAACTTCTTCTGCCTTGACGTAATGTCCATGTACTTCTTAAAAATTTCAATGGAGCTGTAAAAAATAGTTTTGTTTAAAATTGTTTTTTTAGCCACCTTGTAGACTATGATAGTCACTGTGCTTCAAATTGAATTAAAATTGAATTGAATTCATGTGTTAAATCAATCATTAGGCCAGTTTTCTTTTAATGATCATTTAAAAAATAACAATTTAGTATTTTAGCTTTTAATCAATTTAATGAAAAGGTTAAATAAATAAATCCAAATTATTTCTGTTTCAATAACGTCTATAACTTGCAAAACTAGAAGCTTTTTTCCGTTGTTTTGTTATTCATTTAAAGAGATTTTAAATAATCCTATTTATCAATGTTTTCGAAATAATAGTAAACTAACTTTTGAAATATTCAAAAATATGTGGAGTCGGAGCCAATCTTTTTTTTAAAGCTGGAGTCGGAGTCGGAGTCAGCCAGAGTTGGTGGGCCGGAGTCGGAGTCGGAGTCGGCTAATCCCAGAAAGCCGGAGTCGGAGTCGGTGTCGAAGCCGCTTGAAATATGACCCGACTCCGCAGCCCTGCAAACATTGTTGGAATTCGAGCGAGAAGAAGGAAAGCATTTCTCGCTCGCGAACGAGGGAGAGAACTTGTAGGTTCTTTTCTCTTCTCGCTCGCGCTCGCATTTTCGTTCGCGTTCTCGCTCTCGCCGCGAGCGCTCGCGAGCGCCTCGTGCTAGCCGTTCGTCCCAAGCTAGCAATTTGTTTATCAGGCTTATGAATACGAACCAGGCGATGGTATAGAGGTGTAACTTCAATCGCTGTGTTGTTTTTTGTTCGTTTCTAACACGTTCAACTTCTCGCGAACGGGCAATTCTGGCTCGCGAGAAAGCCCGTTCACGAGCGGAGGAGAGCACGGGCAATCGGTGAGTTTCTCTCGGCAGCTCGAGACTTGCGGCGAGAACTCGAGAGAGAGAAAACTTTCTCGCGAGAGCGCGATAATACCAACACTGCCTGCAAATAATCATGTCCATTTTTAGCTCAAATATATTTTGTGGGTTATTCTGGCCAAAATATGTAAAACAGCTTTTTCTTCTTAAAAAAAACAAGTTAGCTAATTGTTTTCACAATCATTTTTATGTATTTTTAAGAAACAAATCTGAAAAAGACACCTCTTTTCACAATGTCAAAAGATGTTTAACATCTTTGCCGAATATTCAGTACGTGCTTCATCTCCGGCAAGACGAATTAGCAGTTCATCATAAATGTGCTGCTTTCAACAGCCATAAACTCTACAAAGTTAGGTTTACGACTATTTTTTTAATCAAAACTTGAAGCCACGTGCTTTGCATTGGCAATCGTTTCGCAAAGATCAACCGTGGGTGACATGGCCAAGAAAACGTGCCGTCAAATTCACCCCAAAAACACTTCAATTGTGTGTGGAATCGGCCAGGTGTAAAAAATCCCCCAAAAAAGGTCATATCGTTAGTGAAAACAAGAAATGACTAAAACCACAGAAGGGAGAGAGAAAAAAAGGTCTCCGAGCGAAAGTAAATTTATCCAACTACACCCAACCGAGAGCCTGAGCATGATTCAATGGCTCAAGTGTCATTACTTGCTGGTAGTGTACAGTGCACTCATCGGATGACTGCTGCTGCTGCGGGACCGGTTTTTGGGATGGTGGCCTTGCCCGAGCTAAGTCTCGTAAAAGGTGGACCATTTTACCAGCATTTTACTTTTTCGACTGGAAGTTGAGCTGTCGTTAAGATGCAATTTTTCATTACGTCATGCTAGGTTTTTTGAAACTGCAGTGCCGAATGATTCGAAATTGGGTGGTTTTATCGATAAAAAAATATCGTTGCTGCACTGACTTAATTAATCTTATACATCGAGTTTATTTAGCAAGGCGATTGCAAAGATACTAATAAATAATTTATAGAAAAGTGCAAAAACAATTTCATAAAGCATTCGAAATCAAAAATAGCACCAGCACATCCAAAACAAAACAAGTGAACCAAGAAGTGAACTCTAAATTTGGTATAAAAATAGCCGAAGCATGGTCGCCTCATGTGAGCTATCTTGTCATACTTAACCTCTTGTGAGCACCCTTTCTGTGCCACGTGCAAATAAACTCACACCCTCTCCGGTGGGTTTCATCGAAGGCGCGCATTTCTTTGTTTACCGTACGGTTTCACTACTTTGAAATCCGTCAAAAGTTTTTCAAGGATTTTTTTTAAATTTATTCAAGAATTTATTTTTTGTTTTAAATATTAGTCTTTCAGCTCTTGAAAAATGTTTGAAATACTGGAAACTGTTCTTTTTTAAACTAGAATCTTTTCCATCTCATTTCCAAAGCTTGAGAGTTTAGAGTTTGACAATTCTCCTTTTAGGGGTTTAGGCAAAGATTATCTCACTTATCTCTGGTTTAGGTGTTGATGAAATAAGAAATGCAGTAAATAGAAAATAGTTAAAAATCATCTTTATTGTTAATTTGTGGAAGCGTTCCTTTGTGGTCTCTATTGTAAGTTTCCCCACACGGAGAAAATAAAGTTCCCAAAATCGTTAACAAGCGTTCATGAAAATGGGAACCACGAACAAAGTGTCCATGAACGCTTGTTTACGATTTTGGGAACTCTTTTTTCTCCGTGCAGAGTTCGAACTGACAACCTTTGTATTGCGAGTCCAACCGCCGTCAGAGATTCCACCGGAGCAAGTTTGGTTTGGTGTGTTCCCGTATAGTCATGAACTATATAACTACTTTATGACAAATAGTTACTCAACTATTTATCAAATGGTCTCTACTATTCATTAAATTGTAACCCAACTATATATGTACGATATATCAAACCATTAATTCCATTCCCAAAATAGTTTTGGTCGATTTTACTATATGAGAAATTAGTTGTTAGGCAGAAAACTATATGAGGTTTTCATACATATGTAAATATTTTTATAAACTTGGATTTTACGTCAAATAGTCATTGCCCAAAAATTGACTATTCCATATATAGTTTCTGAAAAACTACTTTACCGACACTACTTTGCCGACACTTTAAAAAGACCGCAAAAATGAACCCTACAATTGTTGTGATAACTACTTCGGATATAATCAAATTTGATTTTTAAGTTCTATCGATAGTTGGTGAATGTTTACCGCCATTATATGTGATGTTATTTACGTTGCTGTCGAACTGCTGCCGCCTTATCCGATTGATCTATATCTGTTGGTGGTTTTTCAGTGGTTTTGGTGACATGTTGTGTTAGAAGGGAGCAAGCTCGGGGGCAAGTATTTTTCGATAAGTCCAAGTAGTCCAAACAATTGACTCATTTTATAGTGAACAGTAATAGTCCACCATGTAGTACACATATTTTGCCTGCTATGCTATGCTGCTTGCCTGCATGCCTACTTTTTCTGGAATAGTGAAAGTCAATTTCATGAGCCCTCGTAACATTTTTCTTCTTTTGGGGAGTTTTCTGATAATCTGAGGAGAAGTGGGGGTGTTGAAGGTTCTCTATCATCCAGAGGAATCGATTGTGATCAATTTACTTGATAAAAGTTGAATTTTTTGTACCAATCGTTTAACATATAGTTGGATTATATAACAAACTGTAATTGTACTCCATGCTGTTGAAATATTGTTTGAACTATTTGGACTTATAGAAATTTTTAATTCAAAATAGTGTATAGTAATTTTACTTCATGTAAGTTGACAAATTATTTGGATTATACAAACTTATCGAAAAAAATGTGGCCGCCATCAATTGTGTTCTACTATAGCATTTATAGTAGGTTTTTAATTCTTACAGGTTCTGACTATAAAAATCTAAAATCTGTGGAATTTTGCTATATTGTTCTCAATAAAGTTGATAAATTGTTTGAACTTGTACATTTTTTCGTTGAGTCACGTTGTCTAAACAATCCGAACTGTTTAGTGTAAGGTTATTGTACCCCAAATAGTTCAAAAATAGTTAGAATCATTAGATTTACTTCAATAAAAACGTCATCATTTGACGATCAGTTTCGTTATGGTTTTGTATAGTGCCGTAACTATATGATAATGGTTAAGTATGTGGTAACTACATCTCTTTTAGTAGTAATATAGTTTGGACTATTCCCCCGATGGTTTTTGATTATGCGGGTTGTTTGTCTTTTTATATCATGGAGACGACTCCCTCACCTGGAATAACTTAACGGCCTAACGACAACCAAGGACGTTTTACTTTCACATCCGATAGATGGTTGGAGCAGATGGGAATCGAACCCATGACCATCCGCTTACAAAGCGGACAGCGTAACTATTCGGCCAAGCCTGCTGCACGGAGAAAAATGAGTTCCCAAAATCGTGAACAAGCGTTCATGAAAATGGGAACAACGAAAGTGTTCAAATTTCATAGAGTTATCTACATGCGCATGTATTGAGTGTACGTACACGAAAAAAAGTGAGGTTAAATTTTGTCCGGCCAGCAAAATCAAATGGTGCGCTAGTGTGTGTACGCGAAACGTCATAAAGCTCTATAGTACGTTTTCCAAAATCGTACCACGGAATTTGAACACTTTGTTCGTGGTTCCCATTTTCATGAACCTTGTTCACGATTTTGCGAACTCATTTTTCTCCGTGTGTCTAATGCTTAAAAAAAAACAAAATAAATTAAATGAAAATTATTTTGATCATATTATTTTGAAAGGATCCTCCAATCATTCCAAAATGAGCAAAGTTTAAAAAACGTGTTTTGACTTCCCTACCTTCAAAACATTGGAACAAAAATTACTCCAAATGCATGATAACAGTTAGGCTCCAGTCAAAAATCATCCAACACATTTTTCAAGCTTATCTTCGTAAAATCGTGATAATTCGTGGTGGTTACGAGCAAACCCCTTACATTTTATATCGTTAATTTTAATTTCCTGCTCTACAATTTGCAAACACGACTTTTTGAAATGAACAATTTTGTTCTAAATGAAAAAATTAGCCTACGAGTTATTGCAGATTCGAAAAGTACTATAATTTTTCCATATTCCAACAAAAGTGTACAGTTGAGTAACGAAAAAAATGGCACAATTTTTGAAACTATTTTTGCATTATTTTTGATGAAATATTCTAAGTACAAGTACATCAAATCAGGCGTTTATTTTAAAAAGAATCAGACCACCCCTCCGTAACGAGACATCAAAAATGGAGCTCAAAGTTTCACGCATATTAAAGAGGGGTTGAGGCAACTGCGGTTTGAGTTGACGTAGATTTATATGAAGAGTTATAACCCAACCCATTATTTATTTTTGTGTGATTTTACGTTATATCATGCAATTGGGATTCGTCACTCGTAACCTCAGTCTTCTTGTGGTATCTTCATTGAAACGTTCTCAAAAAATGACGTAAAATTTCACTTTCAACACAACCATTCCTATGCGATTTTCAAATTAAACGTCCAGGTTCTTTTAGAAACATATCCATTTCAGGAACATCGCCAAAAATTTATTTCAAAGTAAATAACGAAATTCGAAAAAAAAACTATGACGGAGCAAAGTTTTTTCGTGACCGCACTCACCGATTACTGTGATCCGAATCCGTTTTAGGTGTTACTTTGTGTTTGCATCTTAAATTATGTTATGAAGTATCTTATTTTTCTAACGTATCATTTTTTTAAATGTATGTCTTCGGTACCAGATTTTGTATCCCCAAACTCTAGCGTAAAAGATACATTTTAAGTCTACTTAAAATTACGAATTTTGGAAATTCAACTTTGAGCGAGGTAAATAAAATACTCGAGAAAATCAAATTTCATCGCCAGCATTTCAAAAAGATCAATTCAAATTTAAGAATCGTGGTTTTAATCTACAAAGCACCACGTTCATGACTAAATTGTTAAGGTGATAACAGAGCTAACACGTTGAGTAAAATAAGCTTACCACCCTCCACGGTACCGACGATCCAGTGAAGCTAGCAGAAACACGGTCCCGGGCCTAGGCCCCACCGCTAGACGCGACCCGTGATCAGTGCGCTGCCAAGTCTTGCAGCGAACGGACGACGAACCTTGCCGGTCTTACCGAGAAAGAAAGTGCTTCTTCGGCTTCGGCCATAACTGTTCCGCGTTCCAAATCTACACGATTTCTTGCTTCCTTTCTTTTCCTTCTTTCTTTCTTTCTCAACGCCGAGTTTATCGATCCATCGTGAGGTGAAAAGAGTGGTGATTGTTGTTGGAGTTTGGAGAAGTGGGCTTTTGCTATAGAGAAAGTTCGTCGAATCTCCGAACTTTGGGTTCAGCTCTGCGAGCTCTCTGCATTTTGGGGTGACAACGAAGAAAGTGATTGGAGTTTTGTGCTTGGAATATGCAAATTTGGCAGTAATTAAACGAAAGTGAAATATTGAATTTTGATCAATTCTGAAAGTTTCGAACCAGTTCGGCAAAATGGTGCTGCAAATGTCCGACATGCTGTACGAGAATCCGCTCGATCACTTCCTGACCCTGATCGTGGACTTTGTAATCTTCTTCTTCAAATCGATCTACTACGTGCTGGAGGCCTGTCTGCTTAGCTGTATTCCCTATCGGTACCGCAAGAAGAAGGTAAGTGGGAACATCCGCGACATTGTGTTCACAACACATCAAATGTTTCAACAAAATGTAAAAAGTCACTCCAACCAACCAACAACACAATCGAGATACTCGTTTCTTTCACTCTCGCGAAACCTGAACAAATGGAGCGAATTGCTCGAGCATTGAACGTTTCAATTTGTGTTTGTTTTGATGCATTTTCCACGTGCAAACGTGCAACGGAACGGAAATGGTGTCTACAACAGGTGCTACTGATGAGTAGGGGAGAGTGGGGAGACTTGATCCCCTTTTTTTGTATCGCACATAACTCTGTCAATTTCTCACAAAACTATGATCTTTTTGCATGAATTGAAAGCTTAAACATTCATCTATGTTTGGCTAATACGGGTATTTCATCAGAAGAAGTCTTCGAATCATGCCAAGCGTTTTAGAAAAATATTTTAAACCGGCATTTCAAAAATGTAAGGGGTAACTTGATCCCCCTTTCAACATTTTGAAGAAATCTTAAGCAAAATGTTTCTTATTCATCCAAACTTTTAATTTTCTATAAGTTACAGCAATTTCACATTAAACCTGTACGTTTGTGTTCAAAATATAACAAGTTTAGCATGCAAAATATTTAAAAACATAAAATTTCCTTTTTTAGACCAAAATAGAGCATGTTTACAAAAGCTGGAAATTTTTGTTTACAAAACTTTTGAAAAAAGGTTCAAACTGCAGTAAGTTATGTACAACTATACTAAAGGAAACTATGTACGAAAACCCAGCCCAATTATTTAATCTTGAGGCAGATTCCAGTGACTGTAAAAATGCAGGGATCAAGTCTCCCTAAACGCACTTTTTTAAACAATTGATTGTAAAAATAGTATGACGATAAATTTAACGTCAAATGCGTAAGGGTTTTGGAGTTGATATATTTATCAAACTATTCATGTATAAAAAATATTTTTTGGAATAATTTTTCAGTGTTTTCTATACTTATCAAAAAAAAGAAAAAAGATCTCTTGGGAGTTTTTTGCAGCACTTCTTAGAAAAATGTGTGTAACTCAATCTAAACATTTTTAATTTTTTTCTTTGTTTTCTACAATGAGTTTTAGTCAATTTCGAACAACTTTCTAGAACAAAGCTAATTGTTTTACCCACATGCTGACGAGATACAGGCTTGGGATCAAGTCTCCTCGGGGATCAAGTCTCCCCACTCTCCCCTACAAACTATTCAAATCAACCTGTCTGCACAGTGTTGAACAGTCCCTCACGATTAGGTGGTATTTTCTTTTGATAGTGGTGCGTTCATGGTTAGTTGCCGATCAAAATGTAACATTTACCATTTTAGTTGAAGTGAATGCATCCAATAAACTGTGTAAACTATTTGATTAACGATTGAATGAAACACCCCGCATAAACGAGAACCTTAAAAAAACTTTGTGTTAAATGGTTTTCTCACCATTTCAGAGATCGTAACCACTATTTGAAAAATGGTAGCAAAACCTTAAAAATACCATATCGGAAATGGTACCCTACCATTTATCATAAAGTTCGACCATCTGAATTGAGGGTGGTTAGCAACGGTAACCTTAAAAATCCTCGAACAACGTTTCGTCAAATTACCATTTGTGTAATGGTAAAAATAAAGTTTTTTTTCGCGAAAAAGCGACCTTTTTCTCTCGGTTTTTACTGTTTGAGAAATGGTTTTTAAATAGTATTTTAAGGTTTTTCTTACAATTTTTAACCTTGCGTCTACTTTTTTAGAAAGGGTTTGTAAATAGTTTTTTAGGGTTTTTCTTGCTATTTTTACCTAGCGCTACTATTTTGGAAATAGTTTTCATATGGTTATTTAAGGTTTATCCTACATTTTTTCCCAGTTTCACTATTTGAGAAATAGTTTTCAAATGGTGAATTAAAGTTTATCATACAAATTTACTACTTTTTGAGAAATAGTTTTGAAATGGTTTTTAAAAGTTTTTCTTACTTTTTTTACCTTTTACAGAATTGTTCACTTTTTGACGGATGATTCACAACAATAATATTTGAACTTTAGCGGCGATATCGATTCTGTTTAGTTGATCATACTGCCAAAATCGTCCTAACCTGAAAAAGTAAGAAGAAAAAATCACAAAGTATCAAGTTGAATATAATATTCAAATATCATAAGTACTTATCTGATTATTCAGATTGATTGATGCCAATCGTTTGTTCGTTTGGTCGCATCCTCGGCGGAACAATATTGTCGGCCGGCTGAGGGCAAAATCTCTTTTGATTACCGATCGATTTCTCCAGCACCAGCTGTTCCGTTTCTATCAAGTTCTCCACGGCGCTGAAATGATCAACAAGAAAAATATAAACAAAGTATTTGGTAAATCAAATGATTTGTTTGAAAATTATACCTACGCACAAAACGTAAACAACAACCAGCCGCACAAATGTTTCACATCAGACTGTTTTTGCCTGCGCAGTGCGCAGTGCGCTTGCCTGCGAAAGAGCAGGTAACGGAGCGTAGCGAGAGAAGAGAAAAGAGAGAGCGCGCAAGGCAAATTTAATTTTGCATTGAATCCAAAATGTTGTTAACTACTAAATTGATTTAGAAGAACATATTGCCTAAAGAATTGAAATTAATAAACAATAATTTAAGACATGAGATTCTGCAATCTGCATTCAAAGGAAGGCGAGCCCTTGCGTTTGTGAAAATTGCGCTTCCTTTGATGGTTGGCGTAAATTATGCGAAACCAAGAATAACGGGGGTTCTGAAACTCAATTTCATAGAAGTAAACGCCCTATTTGTGTAAAATATCACACTACACCTCCACATCATCGATTCCGTTGATGCTAGAGAACCGAACCGTAATTCCGCTGGTCAATCTAACCGATCTGACACTTTGCAATCAGCAGCTCTAAGAAGGGGTGCCTTTGCGAATATCGTCTTTCGATGGCAGAGAGCAGTCCAAACGAACATTTCGTCATTTGGGGCGAATCGGGACCCAGCGCTGCCATAGTGATACAATCACTTGCGAAAACACCGCTGTTATTCAACCAACGCGAGTCCAAGGCGAAACAGCTGATCCTGCGACTTAATCTCGCCGGCTTCTTTTCATCCACCTCGTTCTCTTCACTGCGGCGACAGGAAGTCCTTCTGGAACATTCAAATCGTCATCATCCTTACCTTTGTAGTCTTCCACTTGGATGATTGCGTACAGATCGAGGCAGAAAAAGTCCTCATGTCGGTGATCTGCAGCAGAACAAGACGCGAAACTCACTGCGCACCGCCATAGTCCTTCTTGTTGAACTTGTCAATATCCTGCTCCTTCAAGTTCATTATGTTCAACCGAAGCGAGGAAATCTCCATCTGCAGACTCTTGTACGTGTTCTTTTCCAAGTACTCATCCACCAACGGTCGCGACGTCCGCAACGTCCGCCCGCGAGGGCCCCAAAATTGCGTTGATCAAATCCACACAGAATCGAAACCACTCCTCGACGTCACCCACCAACCGCTCAAAGATGGCCATAATCGTCTTCACGTTGCCCTCGCCAAGATCGCCGCAAGCCAACATTTCCGCCAGCACTTTCTTCAAGTTCTCCCGACCAACCTCGTCACCCAGATCGTACGACGCCACAATCTCCAGCAGCACCTGCATCATCGACTGGAAGTACATCTTCTGCAGCTTGTCCGTCGTCATCGACGGATCGTACGCCAGCTGCCGGATGCAGTTGCACAGCGTCGGCGTGTCCGCAAAGCTGCAACAGAGCAACGTTATTGTAACAGTTTAGATAGATTCCCTGAAAAACTCACGTCTTGATGGAACATTTCTGCTAGAAAACTATAATAATATCCAGCTCTGTAAGAACTCTGCTAGAGTCCTGCTAGAACGTCATGACTGGGCAAAACTTCGAGACACTTTGATTTTGAGGCAAAATTGAAATAACTTTTTTTTGCGCGTGTGTTGAGTTTGACGTCTAGATCTGTCACACACGGGGCATCGCATGTTTACGTCCCAAAGGGATCAAAACAAAGCAAATGCCTTCTCGAAGGTACGGCCAACGTTGATCGTTCCGGCCGGAATACCGTTCGGAATCGCCCCGCCACTGATGCCCGTAAGTAAGTTTCTACAGTTTTGTTGTTGATGTGCCACTAAATTTGTTTTTTATTTTGCAGTCGTTGATCTCCGCCGGAATGCCATCGATGCATCAGCCTCCGCTAGGGTGAGATGGCCGCAGGGGTGACTTCCGGGGATCTAAGCCGACGCTTATTTCACGGCCATATAACAATCACCGCCACCATAATAACCGACGCCGGGAAGACCACCGGTTGTGGGCCGAGGTGCATCATTACCGTATTTATCGGGAACATCAGCAATAAGGCTCTCGATCCGATGACCTAGGAGATCTTGGCGTCTTGAAGGACCTTGATCAACCGGAAGCACGTGTCCAAGTTCAAGAACGCCAAGAACAAGACCCTGCATGACGACCATAAATAATCGGACAGGAAACGCAAAGTTCGGTGACGACAAAGCGTTGGACTTGATTGCGCGAATTCTAGATGAGTATCGGAACGACCTGACGGGTACCGGCGACGATCTCGACGGCGTTGGAAGCAGTGGCAAATCTGGAAAAACGCAATTCCCGCTGGAATGCCACCAATGAATCAGCTTTTTCCGGGGAATTGGGGCCGGGATTCCTTCCGGGGATCTGGATCGGCGGTCGGTTCGCGGCCACTGATCTACAACAACAACAACAAAATCACCGTCACCGAGTAAGTTTTGAAGAATATTCAGACAATTTAGAGTAATTGTAACGAAGATTCTCCCTTCAGTGGTGCCGGTGTTGTCCGGCTGCCGCACGACAAGTAAATCGACGGCAAGAAGCTGGTCGCGAAGGTGGATGCCAAGACGAGGTCCTGCTCGATGACCACAAGGAGGAGGATCAATTGGTGCCTCAGACGGACCGGAAACGAAATGTTCGGTGACGACGAAGTGTTGGACTTGATTTCGCGCATTCTAGACGACCTGCGGGTTGCGGCGACGGCGGCAGTGGCAGAGGACGTGGTAAATCCTGAAAAATGAAACGGAACCTACAGACACAGGAGGAAGCACAAAAGTTTCGAGACGCACGCGCTCCTGCAAGGTGTTGCCCAAGGCGAATTCTAAGATCATTCTCCAGCCCCACCCCCATCGTAGTCATCTTTTATTATAGAATTGTAAAAAACATAAGTCATACAAAAAAAAAATAAAGAAAAAAACTTCGATACCTGATTTCTGTCGGAGGTTAGCTTCAACTCGATTGCGACGCACTTTAGCAAGTCCGTATTCTAGTTCAGCACGTTTCGCGCAATTGCTGGGATTTCGCGCAATTGCTGGGGATGTTAAGGACGCCTGGCTGCAGCAGGTTCGTCAACCGGAGTTCCATGTTAAGCTCGAACTCGAGCAGAAAGTGTGCCAAGTTTGGAGTCGCTTGCTGTGTCAGGGAATCCACCAGCAACGCCACAATCGCCTCCTTGATCCCCAACTCCACACTCCATCGCCACCAAGCTCCAGCTCAGCACTCCACGAATTCCTGTCGGATCTAGTTCGTAATCCGCTCTGCCTGCGTAAACAGTTCATAGATCTGTTGGTTCACTTCTGGCTGTCGCATGATCGTGGATCCGAATCGCGACCAGCGCGTTCTCCAGCAGCCACGAGCTTTATGTGACAAATCGCGTTCAGTTGAGCATGTGGTCGGCCTTGCCGGAGCGTGATTCAGCCTAAGCAGCAGCTTGTTTGCGCCGGCAAGCAGGATCGAGCGGTTGAAGGTGAAGTGCACGTTGTAGAAGTCTTCCTAAGTTTCGAGTATTTGCAGTGCGTACGGGGAAGTGGCCTCCAGGTTCTTCCGGCCTGGGAAGGGCGTGTAGCTGTCGAACGGGGTAGACGACTCGTCGATGATGTGCAGGAGGAGACGTAGAAAGTCGGACTTGGTGTTGACCTGGAGTAGAATGTGGAATCCGGGCGGAAGTATTCTTCGCGGGCAATGGTCGGTGAAGGGAAGTCTGATAGGGAGGATACAGTTCCGGAAGAAGGCGTATAGCAGTTGAAAAACCTTTTGGCGATTTTCCACTTCTCGGCGGGGTTTTGTAGCTGCGATTGTAGAAGCACAGGAAGACGGAGTTGCTGCTGAAGGTTGCGTACGGGTGGAGGCCGGGTTTACGTGGACCGACGCCGATGCCCTTCGAGATGACCGCACAGTGTGTAGAGCAGATCCCACATGCCGAGAACCAGCGGGTACCGTTTTGTAGCGGCTTTCGATCCCTTAAGCGGCAAACGTTTGGACGAGTCGGCATTTAGGATGATCGGGACGTGGAGTGATGGCAAGTTCAGGTGTTCGCAGAGGGCAACACGTGCCACTTCGTTTTAGGTGGCCACGGCAAGGATCACCGGTAGAACCGCTTGCAAACTTGCGATTTCCTGCGGGTTGATGTTCCTGCTCAATCACAACCGGCCAACCAGAAAAAAAGGTTTTTGTTTTGATGTTATTGGCTGACAGCTGCTGAGCGGTGCACGCTAAACCGAGTCGAACAAGGTGGGTACACGCAGAAAAATAAAGCATATTTGAATCAACAAAACGTTTTGTTGATTTGAAAATCAAGATTTTTGTTGAATCAACACTACCCAGTCACGAAATATTCTAGCAGAGCTGGTTCTGCCAGAATCCTGCTAGATCGGTGGAACATTTCTGCTAGAATGTTGTAAGAATATCCAGCTCTGTGAGAACTCTGCTAGAATCCTGCTAGAACGTCGTGACTGGGTAAACGTCAAAGCAGCTTTTTCAAAACAACAAAAGACTTTTGTGAAATTGAGAAAATCAAGGTTTCCCAGTCATGAAATATTCTAGCAGAGCTGGTTCTGTCAGAATCCTGCTAGAACGGTGGAACATTTCTGCTAGAATGCTCTAAGAATATCCAGCTCTCTAAGAATTCTGCTGGAATCCTGCTAGAACGTCAAGACTGGGTTGTTTCAGCCTAGATTTCAACGCATTTTTTTGTTGATTATATTCAACAAAAATTTTGTTGATTCAAACCTCGTACAGGCTGATTCTACAAAACATTTGTCTGCGTTTATAAAAAAGATATACAAGTTCCAATACAAGTTCCAGATTGATTAAAGACCATTTCTGATCACTTTTATCATATTCAAATGCAAAAAAATGACAAGACAACATTTTTTCGATGGATTAACTATGGTCCCCTTGGAAAAAAAAGAATTCGTTGAAAACAATCATTATAAAAAAAGTAAAATATTGAAATTTGCTCTTTGTTTTGTGACAAAAAAAAACTTTACAAATCGTAACTATTTTTTTATAATTATTATATGTTTTTATATGGTACTTGCGTATCGAGATGAACCATTTGAACTTTAAAATAATCTTATGATATACGATAACCATTTCAGAAAACATATTTAAATAGTTTTACAAAGTCGTCTCGAAAAAACCACCATTTCAAACTTTAAAATAACTCTATTACTAATGGTAACCATTTGATAAATAGTCATGATGGTCCGCTAGTTGAACCATTTGAACATTAAAATTACCTTATGATTTAGGGTAACCATTTGAGAAAACATCTGCAAATAGTTTTTTAAAGTTATCAAGAAAATCGTTTACCATTACAAACATTAAAATAACTCTATTACGTATGGTGACCATTTGACAAATAGTCATCAAGGTCCGCCAAATAACATTATTACAAATGGTGACCATATCTCATAAGGTTTTTTAAAGTTCCACACTGCAATCGATATAGTTTTCGTTTATCCGGGACTAAAGCTACTAAATTTGTTGTTTTGTGTTAACATCATTTTTGAGGAAAGACCGTATACCTGGTCTAAAACGGAACTTATCAAAAATAAATTTAATAGACTCACCTTCATGTAAACCTAGCGACTCACAATCGTAATCTGAACAAATGTCTCTTTGCGTGTATGTGACCTAAACTGTCATTCAGTTTTCTCAGGTGTTGATCCGATTTTAGTTAAACCTGTTGCATTTGACTTGGGTTTGGGTTCCATTCATCGCAATTGTATTATGTAAGCTTTAAGATGTAGTTAAAAAGTCATGTACCGTGAACTGGAGTCAACCGGGACACATGGGGCGAATTGGGACAGCAGTTTTAACCATGTAGGAGCACAATATTTTGATTTTTCTGGTTGGTTTCGGTTAGAACAGACTCAGGCCAACAAAATGTGTACATCCATTTCCAAATTTAAAAGCTTTTAGTGCTCTAAAAACTGCTTTCCCTATTCAGACTGTAGTCCCGATTCACCCCAGATTACGGTATACAAATTTATTTTCAAACAGATAAAAAACGAAGTTGACTTTATAGCTGTCGGCCACCATTGCTAGTACCAACCACTAGTGTCTTCCTTTTATCTACAAGGACTTCGCCGCCCTGGGCTCCTAAGTGTATGAAAGTATGGCACGGAGCGACGGCGCCGAATACCCATATTTACACAAAGAATTTTAGAGCGCCCGCCGCGGGATTCGAACCGTCGACCTCTGGATAGTGAGTCCAGTGCGCGGTCCGATTGATCCACACGGGCGGGAAACAGATAGTGACCGGAATTTGCATTGATAAATATAATGCCATGCCTCTTTGGAACATAGTAAAAAATGACTCACTGCAGTTTGAACCAATTTAAAATGTTTTGTAAACAAGAAATGTCAGGTTTTGTAAACATAAATGAATTAGGACTAATTTTTTTAAGGTTTTTTTTTAATATTTTATACACAAAGATCATGTTTGAGGAAATCCGTACAGGTTATATAACATTGTTTTAACTAACAAGCAATCAATAGTTTTGTTAAATATGTATCAATTTGCTTAAGATATATTTACTGATCAAAATAGCTTGGCATGGCAAGACTTAATTAAATCACAAATTCATACCAGCCAACATAGTTGATATTTCAAGCTCCCAACGCATGCAAAAAGTTCAAAATTATGTAATTCATTGAGAGAGCAATGCGCGATATAAAAAAGAGTCTCCCAACTCACTATCTCTCTCTCTCTCTCTTACCTTGTGATATATCAATGAATTGGATTTTCCATATTTCACGTATCGGCTTGATCATTTTTTTCATTTTAATTCTGAATCCAAAGAACTAAGGATCCATTCTGTTTGGTTTTTTCAAGGTTATACAATTGGTACATTCAATGTTGCCACTTTAGATAAAAAAACGTTACTTAATCCACCCTTAGGTGGTTGATGTCTTTCTCACATTTAGAGGGTAATGCTTTCCAAAATAGATACACAAGGGCGGACCTTTCAGTGTTCTATCAACTTGAGACATTATTCAAACCATCAGATTGGGAACTCAGATCTTCATAATTCTGGGCACTTATGTGCTTATAACTTTTGATAGGGTTGTCAGATCTTCAATCTTTTGAACTCGTTGGAAAGGTCTTTTGATCACCTATCCATTGACAGGTCGCATGATCGATCCGGACAACGTTTTTATCAAAATATATGAGATCCGGTCCCCAAAAAGTTCATAAATAACACTTAAGTGCTTATAACTTTTGATACGGTTGTCAGATCTTCAATCTTTTGAACTCGTTGGAAAGGTCTTTTGATCACCTATCCATTGACAGGTCGCATTAAAGATGCGGACAACGTTTTCATTGAAATATATGAGATTCGGCCTCTAAAAAGTGCATAAATAACACTAAAGTGCGCATAGCTTTTGATCTTCAATCTTTTGAACTCGCTGAAAAGATCTTTTGATCTCCTATCCATCGACAGGTCGCATGATAGATCCAGACAACGTTTTCATCGAAATATATGAGATCTGGCCTCAAAAAAGTGCATAAATAACACTTAAGAGCGCATAACTTTTGATAGGGTTGTCTGATCTTCAAACTTTAGAACTTGTTGGAAAGTTTTTTTGAATACCTTTCTAAAAATGTATAGCATGACGGGGTTTCTTACAAAAACCATCCATTTTACAATCTTCCGGACTTTTGTTAGAATCGTTTTTTTAGCATAACTTTTGAAGTACTTTACTAAATTTTATAATTTTTAATAGCGACTTATAGGACCCCAAGATGGATCGAATGAGACCAATACGGTCCAAATCGGTTCAGCCAGTGTCGAGATAATCCAGTGCATTTTTTTTTTTATCAACATCCCACCACACAGACAGACATTTGCTCAGAATGTGATTCTGAGTCGATAAGTATACATGAAGGTGGATCTAGGAGGTCAAATTAAGAATTTCGTTTTTCGAGTGATTTTATAGCCTTTCCTCAGTAAGGTGAGGAAGGCAAAAAATATCGTAAAAAATGTCAGCACTCAAACATAAAATTACATTTAAATAAAAAAACAACACTTTTTATTATTTCGAAGTAAGTCAATTGAGCAATTCTCTACGAAATCGAAACGAAAACTTGATTTGCAAAAAACACTATTTTTATGTTTTCTTATATTGTGATATGTTTTAGGGGACAACAAAAGCCAACTTTCCAGAAATTTCCAGGTGTGCAAAAAATCGTTGACTGAGTTATGAATTTTTTTAATCGAAACTGATTTCTTTTAAAAATCGAAATATTGTTCGCAAAAAAATTTCAACTTCATTTTCCGATGTAAAATCAAATTTGCATTCAAAAAGTAATTTAGTGAAATTTTCATAATGTGTATGTTTTTAAGTTAAAGCCATTTATAGGTAACTTTTTTGAAAATAGTCGAAGTTTTTAATTTTTTAATATTAGTGCATAAGTTTGCCCACTTTTGAAAAAATATTTTTGAAAAGTTGGTAAAATTCTCTATGTATTGCTTTTCGAATTTTGTTGATACGACCCTTAGTTGCTGAGATATTGCCAAGCAAGTGATTAAAAACAGGAAAATTGATGTTATCCAAGTCTCACCCAAACAACCCACCATTTTCTAATGTCGATTTCTCAGCAACTAATGGTCCAATTTGCAATGTTAAAATATGAAACATTCGTGAAATTTTCCGATCTTTTTGAATTTTTTTTTTCAATTTTTTAAAATCAAGACTAACATTTCAAAAGTACCAAACATGGAATATTACGCCCAATACTCACATTTGTATGGAAATTTGTACAGAACCAAGGATTATCAGAAGAAGTAAAAAGTTTGCTAGGATTACCAGTGTAAAATCTAAAAACTAAACAAAAAATAGTAGTCTATGCAACTAGTTGCAAAAGGAAGATTTTTTCAGCACGAGTCGTACATTTATCCAAAGAGGTTTACCGAGTTAGATAAATACGACGAGTGCTGAAAAAATAAAATTTTGCAACGAATTTCATTGAAATATTTTGTTCTTTCTTTTTTTTTCAAACAACCGTCCGATGAAGTTGATTTTTGTGAAGATGAGTGATTCACTCACAGATTTCGACATTTTATGAAGCGGCGGGCGAAGCAGCAATGAATGACCTGCTTCCGGGAACCCGAAAGCGCTTCTTTCGAAAGAAGCATGGCCTAAGCAGTACATTGGGCATTTTAGAAGCAAATATGCCAACATCAGGTTCCGATGGAAATACATTCTTTTCCTCTAGTTGATACCCAGTCAGGGTTGCGAATGAGCGAGCGCTCACAGAAGGCTTGCTCGCTCCAGCTGGAGCGTGAGTTTTTACCAGGTAGCTCGTGCTCGCTCACGCTCACCGGAGGCAGCAAAAACAAACAAGAAAGTGGTCGAACAATCAAAAGAAGGCAATGAAATGGATTTGATCAGCGAACCGAAATTTACGTTCTATTTAAAATCTAGACATTTTTCGAACAAGGAACAAAAAACTAATTTCATAATGTAAACATTCATTGACGTGAAGAGATGCACTGTTTGTTCACAAATCAAATCCATTTTGGACCATATTGTATTGTTGTTATGTACAAAAATATTGACAATTTATGTATATTTTATTTATTTTTAAATAATCTTTAAAACAGTTACAATCATCCTTGTTCAAAAAACCATATATAACTTGTAATTGAATATTTTCAGAGGTTTGATTGCGAAAGTGTTGAATAAAATCCACTTGTTGGAAGAAGAGCCAACCTTTTCGTGGTGAAAAATATTGACAATTTATTTGATTTGAGCCAAAAAAGTTATTTCAACCCTTAGGAATTTTGAGCCATATATTTAAAATAGAACTGTTTCAAAAATGTTACCCTATTTTCTAAAATGTATGCCAAATAAAGACTAACCTTATAAAAATGATTAGCCGTTTCTAATCACTGAATCACTGAAAGATTTGATAAACGGAATAACTTTTTTTTAATGGTAGCTCATTCTGACCCGCAATCTGGAAATGTAGTCAAAACTCTGATTAGGTACATAAAAACAGTTTAATGTTATATTTTAATCAAACAAGCATTTAACCTTGAATCGAGCTTACCAAAGCATAAATCCTCTTGAATCAATTCATTGTTTTGTAAGTTTTTCTAAGGTTTACAGGCCCTTTTATTCAGGCGGCTATACCCCTCCGCCCCTCTCTGCTACAATTAGGCCTTTAAGTTCTAAAATATTTATACATTCTACTGCATGTCTAAAAAATTATTTGACCCTTGCGAATCCAACATTTTATTTAAAAACATGATTGATGAAAATAAGCTATTCCAATTCATATATCATAAAATTTGTTCACAAAGTCATATTTTTACAGCCCTACTGCACCTGACGCAAAAAATCCATCTAGAATTGAAAAACAGAAGAAAAAAACTTTCTCAAAAACGTTAAATGATTAGCGACACGTCCAAAATGAGCGCTCCGTGAGCGAAATATGAGCGCGAGCGCGAGCGTGGAGCAAACGCGAGCTGAAAAAATCGGAGCAAACGTGAGCGCGGGCAAACGTGAGCTAGCTCGCGCAGCGCTCTTCCTCACGAATGAGCGAAAAATGAGCGCTCACGAGCGCGTGAGCGCGTGAGGAACGCAACACTGTACCCAGTAAATATTTTTAATAAATACGCAAATTGTAATTTTAGAAAACTTAAATACTTAAATGTAGTCTTCACCGGTTTCCCTCTTATTAAAAATCACCCTCAAGCAGATCATTCAACCGCTCTCTCGTGAGATGCGAGTGTAATGTGATGCACTTTTGGGCCGTTGCTTTCTTAATTAGCAAAATGGTGCTAATTTTTCTGCGCTGTGGCCGACTTAACTTCTGCCGGCGGACATTTGTCACCATCGCCCTCTCTCTGTCATGGTAGATACATCCAGTTATGCGCTTTGCAACCCTCGAATGTTCACGATGCGTTGCGCAACGGGTATAAATTGGTTCAACTTTCTAGCTGAGCCTTGTCGAATGGGTTTTTTTTGTCCAAATCTTAAACCAGTGATGCTGAACACTATTGAAAAAGTGACAAGTCTCGTTTCGCTGTGTCAATTTCATTTTGTTTGCGGAGCCTATTTGGAGCTTTTCAACAACGGGTTCAACGAACTGTACAAGCGCATTATACAGCTTTGCTTTCTTCTGTTATGAAGTTCGGTCGATGTTTTCTTTCGGCTACCTTAATTAATATGACCCACTTGGCATAACTTGATCTCGTCGCAAATATACACTCGAAAGAGAAGGAGTTGTAGAGAATTCACTTTTTAGCCCCGAAAGTGCTGACAAGCTTTGTCCATTTTGCCGGTACACGATCACTTACAGTTAACAAGCTTCGATCGCCGGTAAAACATGTATAAACATCATGTTGCGGCTTATAAAGCTGTTGTTGGTAACGAACAAAAAATCGGAAACTACTCAACCAGCTGAGCACCACAACCACTAATCAGCCATTTTGTGAAATAATCTTTTTCAGCCATTTCTCGTAAAGGCTTTTTTCAACAACCATCGAAATTGTGGTTGAAACCACCACCTACACGGAAAAATCATTTCTTGATAAACGTTCGCGAATTTGGGAATCATGAAAGAAAAACAGTTTCGTCGTTTCTGCAAAATGATTTTTTTCCGTGCACTCTCACCTGTCCCATCTTGGTTGGGTCAGGCTAGAGAGCCTGGATCTTATTAGAGAACGGACATCTCAAACCAAAAGTACCAATCGAAGCACGAGAACTGTCAAACGGAGGTACCAAACGAGCATAATACAAAGGATTTTGCTCGATTGGTACCTCCGTTTGACAGTTCTCGTGCTTCGATTGGTACTTTTGGTTTGAGATGTCCGTTCTCTAATAAGATCCAGGCTCTCTAGGTCAGGCCGGTCAGCGGCTTGCTGGGATTGAATAATAATAACGGCGGTTTGGTTGGCTGTGGCCGATTAACGTTGATTGAAAACATTTAATTTGGCAGAAGACGATGGGGTTGGTTTTGCCGAAGTGAATGAAATTTATGGAAATTTGGCGGATTTCACTGAGTCACTTGTTAAGAAGGGTCATGTTTTACGGTTTGCATAAATTTAAACACTATGTTCTACAAGGAAATCATCTCATTTTCAGAATAAAACGGGGAGTGTAACATTATTCCGGTGAACATGACAACAAGAAAATAAAGTATGACATCACTCCTAGGTGAAAGTGGCGAAACATTGTGGGAAGTTAACCGCAGGGCAATATTAAGTGAGCTGCCAAATAAATTATGTTCCAAACTGCTCAAAGGATACAAAGCGACCTAAGCGATTTTTTTTAATCATAGCTTAGTGGTTTGACATTTTTCCGTATAGGGTAGCTCTTGAGAGCAGAGATATTAGTACCAGGTGGTAGAGGGCGTTCCAACGCATCTTCTGGAACTTGAATTTTACTGAAATAGTGTCTAGACTTGGCTGCCGATGCGAAAAACCAAACGGCTAATATGCCACTCTTATGGAAAATTACCTTGACGGAGATTTTGTGTCAAACACTAAAACGCGTTTTTCTCGGAATACTTGATTTGGCATAATAGCCGAATTTTCAATTATGGGCAGTCCAGCTATCAATACATTTTTTGGTCCCTTCAAGAAGCATACTTTGATTTTTTGTTCTATAATTTGAAAATTCCCTCTCTCGACGGTCCCTTCAATATCGACAACGTGAGAGACTACTGTATTCGAAAAGTGTCAATTTAGTATCTTCGGCAAAGTAGTTCGCTATGATTAAATGTAATGGTCACATCACAAGGAAAATTGTATATTTAATAATAAGCCTTACCCGACAAACTTCGTTCTGCCTTTTTTCGTTTGTTGACGTTTTTAACTTTTTTGCTTATTCAGCCTCCTGTGATCAAAATTTGATTTTACGTAACTTTTCCGATACAACCTGCAGATTTTCCGAAATCGATTCCAGAGTGGCCAAAGTTGTAACTTTTTGGCGTAAGAGCCTTTCTTGGACTTATACGAACCCAACGCAACAAGAGCACCTCTATCCGACGTTCCGTGTTGAATTGATTCGCGTTCGAACAAAACCGTCGAATTTTTTTATTTACATAGATAGAAGATTATCACTGTAATCTAATTTTGTGTGATTGACAAGAGATTTTATATTTATTTAAAATAAGGCCGTTGCAAATATTTTTCAAAGTTTATGTCCCCCCCCCCCCTTGAAAATTGGTCTGAAAAATCAGGGGGCAAAAACAATATTTTTCCAAAAACCTTCAAAATTTCCATGAAAGTAGAAGCCTAATCAACGGAAACAATCTAAAATGCATTTTTCTGCATTGATAATCATATTTAGCATGTTTGGGCGTGTTTAAAAATGTTTTGAATTTTTACGAAATTCCGATGTACAGCACCGCAAAAAAAAAATTTTTGGCAAAAAAAAGCTTTCGTCAATGCTTAGATATTTTGGAAATTAATAATGGCAAAACAACTGGACAGGTGTATAATGCATTTTAAAACATTTTTTTTCCATTAAAATGTTGAAACCATGGCTCGTAATTTCATTTTTTATACTTTTTTATATATTTTTTGCCCCTCTTCCCCTCGGCTTGGGCAGAGTGGAGGGATATAAGCTACAAAAAATATTTGCAACGGCCCAAATTGTCAACAAAGCATCGGCTTCATCTAAATAACAGTATTCTATGGCGAAAAGTGAGTTTCCATTTTACTGAGCTAGTCAAGCAAAACGTTTTCCCTCGTCATGATGGACTAAATGCCACGTGGAATGTCTCATTAATTATACTTCCGATGGGTGCCATCGGATTGACCTCGGTGCTTCGTGCCAGCACCAGAAGGGTTGACAAACCCTGCGGAAAAGAAACATCCAATTTGTCACCACGCAGCCGTGACATTTATGCCTTACCATAATCGCCGAGATTACAGATGAGCGCTCATTTTTCATTCGTATCTTCTTTTACATCAAATTATAGATTTGAAGAATTTCAAAACTCCTCATTGTAATATTTCACACATTTCATTCACAAAAAAAATCATTAATTGCCTCACCCTGGAAGCAAAAGATTACAAGTGATCGTTATGACACGCCGAAGCTAAAAGTGTGCCATTCAAAATTTATCTGCCATCTGGGTGCAAAATCTCCCTCGAATCGCTCTCATCGAACTGAACGTGCGTGGAATTTTAACCGTTGATTGCTTCAACAATGGCTAATCAAGCTGCAATTCTCCAGAACGTCTTTATTGGCAGAGTTACGCTGGGAATCTTCAATTATCATTTTAACATACGACGAATAGTGCTGATTGCAAAAGTATGTGATGGTCAGAATTGTTTTGAATAACTATTTTAAAATCTTTGGGGCGTCAAACACGCACATGTTAATACAGCAATTTCATTTGAAAAGAGCCTGCACAAAAAAATCATTTTTCCTTTTTTGAGCGTGGCGCGTCGAAAAATCCAGTTTTTATATTCAGAAAATCACATCTCGGAAACGTACAGTTTGGCAACGCCAAGTTTTTGAATTAATATGTGAAATTTTCCGAGGAATCCGATAAAAATATTTTCAGGCATTCAGACATTCAGGCACGGTCAAAACGCCATTTTAAGTTTTCATATGACTTTTTTCAAATGTTTGGCTGTTTTTTCGGATCTCAAAATATTTTTTCTTTATAGGCAAACTAATCACCTTTCATTTACGTCCAAGGCAGGCTAAAATCGGTTGAAACGGCACGGAGCTATGCTATTTTGAAAAATGTAGTTTTGAAAAAAAATACGAAAATTGTCATTTTTGGGACTACCCTAGCACGATGTAGATCACCCTATCGACCAAACAAAAAAATACGGGTCTAATTTTTCGGCTAAGGAACCCCCAGAAAAAATTTGAGCCCGATCGGAGAACTTTTTTCGGTTTAGGCTCTTTTCAAATGGAATTGCTGAAAAGATTTGCAAGTTGGAACATTTTTTTTTTTTTTTTTCAAATTGCCTTGAAATTATTATTGGAGCATTTTAGCTTTCGTTTGCCTCCTAGAAGCAAAGCAATGCTTAAATTTTGATCAAGGAAAAAAGTTTGTAATCAATTTGATTTTGCCTGCAAGATATGTAGCTATGTATACTTGAACTAAACTAATCCTTTGAAAAATTTTTCTCATGATTTTTTTCCAATTCCATTTCAAATTCTAAAGATTTTATACTAAAGGATTCATACAGTTAGTGACAAAAACTTAAATTTTTGAAAGGCCAAGACTATCAAATACAAAAAATGCATTTTTTACAATTTTACGGGGTCTTTAATCGAATTCATACATTGTGCAAGGTAACTTCATTGCATGGATGACTGCACAATAGGGTGACAAGAAAAATTGAAAATTTCGGAAAATCGCAAGAGATTTTTTAGGCAAAAACAAGTAACTGTGCTTTGTAGAAGGGTGCAAGACGATCCGAGTTGATCCTGATGAGTTATTAGCAATGCGATGAAAAGAAATCGGCTTATATACTTGAAAGTATACAAGGGGTTTATAGGAAGTATATAAGAAATTTTTTTTCTGGAAAAATCACCAAAAATCAGGATCAACTCGGATCGTTTTGCACCCTTGGACAAAGTTGTAGGGAATTAAATTTCCTACAAGAATCTCACACTTGGACAATTTTGGGCGAGACCTGCGCCACCTAGCAGAAAATTACTGAAACGATGTTTTTTCCCATACATTTTCGTGATTTTCCTCATATAAACTTCAACGATGAAAAGCGACCCCTTAGCCTTAACCGATTTGGCACAAAATTGGCACAGATACTTATTTTTGCATTAGGAATCGAGTCAGAGGGTATCTTTGATGTCGATTTTTTTATTGTCACCCTACTGCACAACAGTCAAGCGACGAACCTCGTTTGAATTTGATTTAGGGCTTTGAATTTTGACCATGTGTTTTCATAAACTAATAATGTGAGCGCATTAAATTTTTTTAATGTTCAATTTTTCAGGAAATTTACCACGCTTAAATATTTTGATGTTTTCGTCCTCACATTATTTATTAGTGCTCAAAATTTCCTCTTATTGCAAAGCTTCACAAAAATCGAATAGGGTTTGGGTAAACAGATGGGAGAGTTGATAGAAGATAAACCATATTAAAATTAAACTATTAATTCTTCTATTATCAACCTTAATCTTGTCTGGTTCATCAATTGAACTTAGAAATTGCACATTTAGTAACTAAGAAACAGCTCCACATGAAATCAAAATTCACAATTCAGGAATAGTAGTTTAGTCAATAGTTACAAAATGAAGATTTTGTCAGAACTCTTACTTCGTTTGATAAGAAGTCCGTTTCGTCACTTCAGAAAGACATAAGAAAGCAAGTAGTTTTCCAACCTTTTTTTTAATTTAGCTAATTTGACTCGATTTAATATTTACGTAAGATGATTTACTATCCAGATTTCTACCACACTGAAAAAAATATTCTGTTTTCAGTTATGAGCAATGTAATTAAGCATATATCTGTAAGCCCATGCATCCAATTGAAAAGCTGTCAAAGGCAATCTGATGGGAAATTGGACGAGCTTTCCGGTAAAAATATTTTCGAGACTGAAAAATCAAGTCTGTCATATAGAAAATGCCAAAAACCACCAAAAAAGCTGTTTTTTCAACATTTTTATTTTTAAAACCGCTGTAACATCGCAAGGATTAGACTTAAGACAATGGTCAATATGGAGACTTTTTTGTGAAATTGTCTGAAGAATCGATTTCCATTATCGATTTTTGAAAATATTGACGTTTAGATCACCTTTCAAAAAAACAGTTTTAGTAAATGATTTTTTAGGAGAGACATACCATCCTGCATTTTTCGTGAGCCTTTTCGTAAAATTTTAGGTTATTTCCTCAAAAACAAGTTTGTCTTTGACCACTTTTTGGTACGATGCAACGCCTTCGAGATACAGTCATTTTTAAATTACAGAATGCAAACACATCTTAATAACTTACGCCCTTCTCAAATGTCATTTTCGAGTACAATTGACTCCATATACATGTCTACAAAGTTTCATAGAAATCGGAGAGGGTCGGGTACAAAAGTACCAGACAAATTCCTGATTTGAGCTGGAATTGCTCTAATGCAAATTAGCTTGTCCTAACTGAAAATTTATGGACAAAATAAAAGAAAATTGTTTTTAACAAAATAGAGAAAAGTTGATGTGTGAAACCGTTGTCAATTACTCAAAGATATCGATAGCCGTCTAGACACAAATTAAGTCTACCCTGATTAGGTTAGTTGATTATAATTGATCAAACATCAATCAGCGGCTGCTCGCTCTGTATTATTTTAGTAATTTCACCCGACACGTACCCCAAGTTTATGCAAATCCATCAAAATAAAAAATGAAGTTACCTCAATTTAGTTGAACCGTTTTCTCAGACTAAAGTTATGCTAAATATGCAAATGACTCGAGTAATTGTCGTTTTCCACCAATGGTACTGAGTTCTTCTATTTGCATGTGAACTCAACCCTCGATCAAACGGATGTCAACATCATAATTTGAGGATCTGGTGTCAAGTGACACTAAGCCACCATTAATCGTCGCACAGGCGCTTGTCTGAGCTTGGAGACTGAGACCTTTGCTAATTGCGGATAGCAACACTTTGCATAAACACTGCGACTAATTGGAACGGTGACACTTAATCTTCCAAAACAACTACTAGAAGAATTTAATTGGGATATTTTCCATTAGTCAATATTTGATATTGTTTAACTGATCACCTAAATTTAAAAAAAAATGTTCTAAATATAGAAATATCAAATCTTCAACATCGAGAAAAAATTAAACCGATAAGTTTTTCAGCCTTTGAAACTTATCAATATTGATTCTAGCCGATATGTTAGCTTAAGTCGGTGATGATGAGAGGCTGAACAAACGTTGGTAATCACACATGCTCTACGTGATGAGATTAGAAATCTGTGCCAAGCAAATATGTACATCTCATTTAAGTGACTTGTTAAATTTACTCATTTCAAACATGAACTGAATGTCCTAATTATGAAGTATTGAAAAAACAACACAGTATTTTAGATTTTTCAAAAATAAGTTTAAAAACTTCATGACAAATAATGTTTACAAAAAAAACAATTACATCAATTATTTAAAAAAAGGTATTTGAATCTTTCCGTGCATCTTTTATCACAGCACAGCGCAAAAGTTAACGCAATTTTGGGGCGTTGTTCAAGCCGTTTATGCCGAAGGTGTGAATAAGTGAACGAAACTAATTGAAAATTTACATGTCGAGACGACGGCCGGTGTGGTTGCCCCGTAAGCCTAGCATGTGAGCCCCTCGTCGAGTACAATCGAGTGTTTGAAAATGTTAATTTGTGAATGGAAACATAAATTGCCTGGCAACAATGAAATTTTGCATTTTGTTCATGAACACCACTCTACCAAGAGGCGACGACCATGGAGAGTCCCACACGGAGAAAAAAGAGTTCCCAAAATCGTGAACAAGCATTCATGGAAATGGGAACCACGAACCAAGTGTTCAAATCCTATGGTACGTTTTTGGAAATCGTACCATGGGATTTGAACACTTTGTTCGTGGTTCCCATTTTCATGAACGCTTGTTCACGATTTTGGGAACTCTTTTTTCTCCGTGCAGTGGGATTGGTCGGCTTTTCGGGCCATTATAGTGTCAGTGATAAACAAATCTTTTGATCACGAGAGTGGAATTCCTAAGGGGAACCCTCCACAATCAGCGTCACCAATGAATGGAATTTTGGGCCATTCGTTTCGATGCCTTCATGGTGGTGATACGGTCAGTTGTCACGCTGTGAGTCCGATCGATTCGTAATTGAGTTGGAACTTGGGCACGTGCGAAAAAGTGATCGAATTCATGTCACCAATATTATGCCATATTTGGCATAGGTTGTATGAAATCTTGTAACGTAGACCATTTTGGTCGAAAATGAGTTAATGAGGACGTTTTGCTATACTTAACAAACACTTCAAGATGCTTTAACCCGATTTTGGGAACTCGCTTCCGTTTCCCGGATATCGCAATACACACTTGTGACATAGACCAATTTATCGTGCACACTTGTGACACGTCATACATGTTGTTGGAAAATATATTGTATTTTAATGTATTTAGCTAAAACTTGGTAGAGGCATAACTAGTTTGTCTTATGTCCATTCAAGTCTTCGTACAATTTTGTTATCATACAAAAATGTTATGTATTTTTTAACATTCTATATCTTGGAAAGGTTTCAATGTTCTGCATGACATTGGTCTTCAGCTGAATTGAAATTATTGAAGAGGACAATTAAACACAATATTTATACCGTAAACCAGGGTGACATGGATAGAACTTCAATTTATTTTTCAAATACACCCCTTTTACACGGAGTTCACACACACTATCTAATGTTTGTTTAGATAGTGTGCGTGAACGCCGTGTAAAAAGTGACAGTTCGTCACTGTTTAGTTTGGCTTTGACCAACCAACGGGGTACAAACTAAAAAAGTGTCAAACGAAAAAGTGACCAACCACCGGGGGTTGAGTGTATTCACTACTCCCACATATTGCATGCAATTTTTTGCTTGTATGCAACTGCGACGAACCGCCCTAATTCTCCATACAAACTTTGGAGAAAAACCATTCGGCTCTGCCTAAACATTTTTGAAAAATTCAATGTGCTCGTGTTCCTGGGGACCCTAAACTTCATGCTTCCCCTCGAGTTGAGCCTGCGCAGTAAGTTTTGTCAATTTTTGTAAGTCAGTGTAATTAATGTGTTTCATACAAAATTCAGCCGGAAAGGTTGCAAATTGAAATGATAACGTCAAATTGAACATTGATTGAGTAAGGATACTTTGGATGTTTCATTTGATTTTTTATTAATTAATTATTAGTTTAATTTGAGATTAAGTAAGTAAGGCTGGTACAAATTTTATTTAAAGTTTTTGTCCCTTTCCCCCTTCAATGTTGGCTCGAAAAATCAGGGGCAAAAAAATATTTTCAAAAACTTCAATATTTTTATGAAAATTTAAGTGCAATTAGTTAAAATCTATTTAAAATGAATTACCCTGTGCATGTTATTCAATATTTATATTTTTTAATTTTTGCCCCCTCGACTCCGGCCAGAGCCCAGGGACAAAAACTTTTAAAAAAATTTGCATCGGCCTAAAACGTTTTAAACTTGATCAAAATTCATAAGAAATTGATTTTTTTTTTTCATAAAAGTGCCATAACTTGCTGCCACAAACACTAATTTTGCTGCTTTAATCGAACAATTTTTAAGTTGACTATAAAAGTTGTTCTACATAAAAAGCCAAATATATATAAATTGCAGGATATATTATTAAATTCTGTTTCAAAAACACTTAAAACATTTAATTTAAAATTAATATAAACTGTTCTTAGTGTGAAATTTTCCAAATAATCCGATGATGCAGTCCGTTTTCCCGTTTTGAACTAATTTTCATTGTGAAAAATATGACACTTTGAAAGTATTGAAATAATCCTATTTATGATTTTTTCCATTACTATAGTAAACTAACTTCAAAATATAATTAAAAAATTACTTCTTGAGATACTTTAAACACTTCACTACTGAAGTCAGAATGTTTCCATGCCATTCCGTACTACTAATGTAAACCTGGTACATGGTATTCTTATAAAATACTCACTTTAAGCACAATATTTTAACTCAAAAAGTGAAATTCTTGGAAAAGCATTTGTTTCTTTTTGTACACATAAAATCTATGAAAAACTCATTTTATTTCATCATTGAACAAGAATATTTATAATTTTTTAGAATTAAATTTATATTAGTCAGTGGCTCGGCCTATATCTCTCAATGTTAAAAAAAATATTTGTGCTTGTAGATGATAACTTCATTTTCTCGGCATTAGCTGAACAAATTTTGTCCGGATTTATTCCATTAGACCCAGTTTCGGGTCCAGTAGATTGTTTTTGAAAATTAGAAAGTTTACTTAAACAGGCTTTTTTGCAGGGGTAATCACATCCGAACAGGTAGCTTTGAATTATAATAAACTGAACAAATATAATACTTTTTAAACGATTTTTTTCGGCTTTTTGCACTATGTCCCCCTCAAATACAATTTAGTAACATAATGTTGAATGCTAAGGCTGAAAACAATACTTTCCAAAGTTTATGCCAAAAATGTTCTAAAAAATCGTAGATAAGCTGTATCAGCATATTCTAAGTCTAATACAAATTATACTTTCCCATTATTTCGTTGCCAGTCAGCGGGTATAGGAATGGAAAGCAAATAAACAATAATTTTGAAAGAGCTTTCAAATTATTTTTGGTTTGGCAAATCAGACCAATCTGAATTGGTTTCTGCTAGTAAGTGTTAAGTGGATATGCTGGTAGACTGGATCTATTTGTATGGTATGCTATACAACATTGTTAGGATTTCAAAACAATCTTTTGTTCCTTTTTATAAGTAATACTTTTTTGCTGCTAATTTAGTTTAATTTATTTGTAAGGTCATCTTAGGACTGAACATTAGACGATAAGTGTTTTAAAATTATCTATTTAGCACCAAACATATATTTACTAAACATTTAGCATCCAAGTTTATAAAACAAATTGCTCGTGACACTCAAACTAATCTGTAGGTGTCAAAACTTGCCACAAACCACACGCACTTCTTCCTTCTTTTTAGGTGACAAAACTAATTTATCTAACATAAAAGCACGTTTGATTGTGAATGCCAAAGCTCCAATCCATTAGTTGGTGACCATTTTTCTAGGAACGCTGCGTGTGACTTTTAGTTTCTGCTTGAAACTTATTCCCAATCCATCTTTCCTTAGTTTATTCTTGAAACAATTGATGGCTTCTTTCCGAGCGAAATGGACGTTTTGTGTAATTGCTGTCTCTGTTTGTTTCTTCCCTCTCTCGCAGGACGTCTCCGGCCAGGTGGTGCTAATTACCGGTGGAGGTGGCGGCGTTGGACGTCACCTAGCACTCAACTTTGCCCGGCTCCGGTCCCGGGTCGTCATCTGGGACATCAACAAGGATGGTGAGTAAAAGGGGGGGGAGTAGTGCTGGACATTGAACGCTTTATTTGAGGGGAAATTTGCATTTCGTCGTTGTAGTGCTATTTTGTCGCACGTGCATTTCGGCCCAAATTGAGTCAAAAACACCATTTTGTGCAGCTCTCATTGTCTCACCTTTTGACCTCCACAGATCCTCAAAATTCGATTTCAACCCTGAGATATTTATTGAAAACCGAATAAAAAAAACTCCATGCATTGCTGTCAATCTTCATATGAAAGCAGTTTCATTCTTGACAAACTCTCAAAATTTCTACACGTGTGACAACTGACCATAGGGAATTCAGGCCAGAACGCGACACACGTACATGCCCGTCTACCGTAAACATTTCGTCGCTGTCGTGCTAACTTGTCGTACGTGCATTTTGGACCAAATTGAGTTAAGAACGCCATTTTGTGCCTCACCTTTTGTCCTTCACAGTTCCCCAAAATTCGATTTCAATCCTGAGTTATTCAATAAAAACCGAAAAAAAACTCAGTGCATTGTTGTTGCTTCTCATATCAAAGATGTTTCAATCTTGTCGTGCTATCTTGACACAGCCTGACAATTGATGTAAGTGCGACACTGACCAAAAGAATCTCAGGTCAGAACGCGTTTGACACAGGACTGCCGTTTTACGGCGATATGATGTATACGCCATTTTGGACATTTTCAATTTTAATATACAGTCTGATAAAGAATCTTAAAAGCTATCTCCTGACGAAAGAATTTTTCAAAAAACTGCTCTGGGGCCCATTTTATTAAGCAAACAAACAATGATGTATACGCCAATTTTACTCATCATGATGTATGTATACTAGGGTGTTTCAGCCAAACAAAAAAGTTCTCAGAATCAGGCAAACCGAGGTTCCCCTAGTAGAGGATACCCATAGGGACTCTCATGCCAAATATCAGCCCATTTGGTTGAGAATTGGCCTGTCCCCAGCGGTTTAAAGTTTACATGGAAATTACTATGGGATTTTTGTGCTTTTCGTTCAATCGTTCCTACAGGTCTGGGGACAACATGGATTCACTCGGAATAAAGACAGGTGTGTATGGGATGGTCCAATGAACACATTCCAGAAGGAATTAGGCTTGTCCATTCTGTCCCCAAGGTGCGCATTGGATCGACGTCCGGTGTCTCCAAAACCAACGATTCATCCTTCAAAAGCATCACATTTCCTTAGTATGCTATGACGGCTAGGAGAAAATTACGACGCCCCATGTCAGACGATGAACACGTGGCAGAGCATCTACTCGAGTTTTGGATCAGAAACATTCTTTAAAGTAATAAAATTATAATTATTGATGTTCCTGGAAGAATTTCAACTATTCTAAATAACGTAAAATGATGATTTTGTGTTGATAATGCAATCGATGCCTCTCCATGTGTTCACCGTCTCATATGGGGCGTCGTGGTTTTCAGCTAGCCGTCATAGCATACTAAGGAAATGTGATGCTTTTGAAGGATGAATCGTTGGTTTTGGAGACACCGGACGTCGATCCAATGCGCACCTTGGGGACAGAATGGACAAGCCTAATTCCTTCTGGAATGTGTTCATTGGACCATCCCATACACACCTGTCTTTATTCCGAGTGAATCCATGTTGTCCCCAGACCTGTAGGAACGATTGAACGAAAAGCACAAAAATCCCATAGTAATTTCCATGTAAACTTTAAACCGCTGGGGACAGGCCAATTCTCAACCAAATGGGCTGATATTTGGCATGAGAGTCCCTATGGGTATCCTCTACTAGGGGAACCTCGGTTTGCCTGATTCTGAGAACTTTTGGTTTTGGATGAAACACCCTAATGTATACATTGAGAATTGATAGAAGTCAAATTCAATACTGTTTGAATGTTGATAAGAGGTTTTGGGACCAAATTAAGACTGGGCCATATTTTATTACATTATTTCGATTTAATTCTTAAAGGGACGTCCATAAGGCATCATCCATAAAGTACGTCGCGTTCTGAGGGAAGAGGGGGGTTCTGAGAAAGCGTGACCTTGCGTGTTAAAAGCATAGGGAAATCGTGACAAAGGGGGGTGGAGTAAATTTTGGCTGATTTTAATGTGACGTACTTAATGGATGACACCTTATCCACATCCACGTAGACACTTTTTTGAAAATTCTAGACCCACCCACCTCCTTGCTGACAATTGTTCATGCAAAAATGTGTTTATGGAGCATAGACAATCGCTAAAATACCTCCCCCCCCCCCCCTTAAAGTATCCACGGGGACAATGCATTACGGGATCCACTCAGCTATCAAAATATCTGGCACAAAAAATAAAGCCAGCTTTGATCGCTTTGATCAGAGTCTCGGCCCGAAACTTCAAACACGAACAAAAGCAGCGAACCGAAGATTGGCAATGACGTTTTGGAATTTTGACAGTTTGGAACGCATGAATTACCCCATTATCGGTTTCCCGCACGGGTGATGTGGAAATTGTTGCACATGGCTGATGTTGGGAATTTTGCAACTTATTTTAATTTATGCTAAATTTCAAAATGTAAACACGAATCTACAGCGAATAGATGTGAAAATTAAAGATACACTAAAGGAACGATGATTTGATATGCTTTCTTGATCAGAACCTCGATAAAAGAGGTTGAATTGAAAAATAATAATAAAACAAATTCTGGTCTAGAATTAAACGAAATTTTGTCTGTTTTGTAAGACTTAATGTTATTGCACAATGGTTATAGTTTTTTTTTACAAAAAAGATTTTTTTTTCGGTTCGTCCGCAAACAATCCCATGTTTGTAAACAAACGACGCCATGTTGCCAATGTTGTTCGGTAGCTCATATCAGGCCATCGCCGGGGCCCTGGCTTTGATCGAGCAATACATCATTGGGCAGGAAAAGTAGTGATTTTTTATTGCTATTTTTTCGGCCAAATGATGTTTGTGGTTTAAAATCGTAGATAATAGGAAAAAACACGAAATTTTTTAGGGGCCGCATTTTTATTGTACTTTTTAACAGTTTCTACAGAGCAGACCTCAAATTAGTCATTTTAAATTAAAAAAATGAACAAAAACAGAAAATCGTGTCTACAGCAAAATCACCTCAATGGCGTATACATCATATCGTCGTAAAACGGCAGAGGAACGAGCTCGACTACTGTAAACATTTGTAATTGGGTACTAAAGCCCTATGTCAATTTTTATGTACAATGGTAAAAAACACGATTAAAAACCATTTCTGATCACTTTTTTTAATTTTAAGGCAAAAAAAATATTGACAAGACAACATTTTTTCGATGGATCAACTATGGTCCCCTTGGAACGAGCTGTCAAGTAGGACCGTTTCTGTCAAGAAGGACCGTCAAGTTAATTTTTAAAAATTGAATTAAAAATCCATTTTAAATCCTTTGCGTTTGTTCAAAGGGTCATTGTACTAAAAAAAATAAGCTTAATCACTATAGGAACAATAATATCACAAATATAAGCTTAATTTTAGGACCCAATTGTAACTCGAGACTCCAGCAACCAAATTCAACCAAACTTCAGGGCGATGCACAGAACGATCGACCACACAAAACGTGTTTGTTATTGTTTACATTGCGTGCTCTCGTTTTTATGTATTCAAAGTCAAACATTAAAACGCGTTTTTCTCGGAACGCCAAAAAGCGACGACCAGTTAGCACGACGGCGTCGATTTATAATTATAACTCGGGACTCCGGACACCAAATTTGACAAAATTTGACCAAATTTTAGGACAATGCACAGAATGGTTAGTCTAACAAAACGTTTTGTAGTTGCTTACATTGCGTGTTCAATTTTATGTTTATTCAAGGTCAAACATTGAAAAGCGGAACGTCAAAAGCGACTTGTGACTTGATAGCACGACAACTCAGAAAACTAAAAAGTTTTGAGATTCTACAGAGAATTACCCAAGTATCTTAATATTTGTTCTGACAACAGCAATTTAACGTTGAATTTTGACGGTCCGGATAAGGAACGTCACCGCAAAGTAGATTGTCTCGATCATGGTGGTAAACACGGGAACCGTCATCTTGTACATCCCACCGCAGGAGATGGGGAAGGGGCGCTGCGCGAACATGATCACCGTCACGATCATCGTCCGGACGCTTTTGTAGTGCTTGGCCACCCGGTTCGAGTAGACCATCTGTTCTGGCCAGTTCTGCTCGTAGATGGCCCTGGCGATCATGTGGCGCTGGAAGCGAAGGAATTTAAAAAGGTTCTCAATCCTGCTAAAGTAGAATTATGTACCTTGTCCTCCAGCTCATCAACGAGATGGGCGTAGTAGTAGAACTCGGCGATCACGGCGGCCACGTGGACGATGGCGAGCAAGTTGAAGATACCGTCGATGATGGTCACGAAGATCAGCGTTGAGATGGTGGTCACGATGTAGAAGCCAAGCGAGAAGAAGATGGGCTGCGCAATGCCGCGGAGAAGTTTGTTTAATCTGCCGAGATTGATTTGGAAGTAGAGTTGACCAAAACGAAGCCATTTCTAGATTTAGCAAAGTGGATAGAAATAGAACCAAATCCAAACCATCCAAAAAATATGATTTTTTTCCTATTTTATGACCACACATTTTTAAACTATTCCCCAACAAACTTACTCCACAAACTCCCCGTGCCGACTGATGCAGTACACCAACCGGCGCTCAATCCCAGTCCAGCGAACCTCCTCACGTTGCAACCGAGCCCTCCTAAGCACATTCCTCCCCAGCACCTTCCGGGGACACTCGCCGTGGAAGACCTTCTCGAACGCGTTGGCCATAATCTCCAGCTCGGTTTGGAACCAGTGCATCAAAAACGAAATCAGCAAAATGCCCACCGAATAGATGACCAGGTGCAGTAGCGTGCAACCGGCCACGATTTGGACGAGCAGCACGTGAATCCAGGTCACCTCTGTTCGATCCAGACCGATGTAATGGCTCGAAGGACGGGTCGTACTGAGGTAGAACAGAGCGGTTAGAAGCACGTATGTTAGCATTGCTCCGAAGATCTTCCACGTGGTGAAGTAGGTTCGGCGACGAAGTCGATGACACCACGGATCATCCCGGTGAAAAACGTGCTCGTTGAAGTAGTCCATCAGGGTTCGGGTCTTGTCGAAGGACAACCTGATCAGGGTCATCTTGAGCAGGGTTATCACGTTGAACACCAACGAGATCACGTAGTAGCTGATACTGATCAACGCGTCACCAACGGCAATTTGGTAGGCGAAGAAGGCCATCGGAACGGTGAGGATCGCCAGAACCAAAATCCAACGCAGACTTCGTTGCCCGTCCATAGCGAAGAAGCAACACAGGCATCTTAGGTGGGCAAAACAATCCGTTTCGGTGGAAAAGTGCATGAATCTTCTGTAACGAAAGCGCACCCTTGCAGTAAATCCTCCAAAGTAGTTGCGAATTGCAGAAGCCATGTTTAATCGCTACGACTAAGAAACGCCGAACCAGTGATGTCGTAACCGATGAAGATCAACCTGCGAACTGTGCTGCTGCTGCTGCTGCTCATCAACGGCGGCCAAAGTCGAAAAACAGAGCTCAACTTTGTCGGCTGAATAATTAAGAGCCACTTAATTGTTGCATAATTGGGCCGACCTACGCCACAAGACGGAGAAACAAGGGGAAAGTTTTTCGACCGCAGCTTTTCACCCTGAGCTTGGTATTGACACCAGTAAGTTGTTAAAGTTTAAACATGTTCCCAAATCGTTAGTCACTGTAACTTGCTAGAAATTGTGTGACATTCACCTTTCCGATATTCAGATTGAAACATCAAGTAAATCAAGACCATAGAGTTCACGAACCGGTTGAGCATCCAAAGTTACAATCGGAGCATCGCTGGTATGCCAGGGCGTCCGATGTAAAAGATAAAGGACAGGTGACCGATGTTGGCCGTATAGTTGTGCAATCCAGACTAGACAGCAGTGAGCAGTGCGTATCTTTCTAGGTTGAGTCATTGATTATGGAAATTTTGTTGACTGGTTTGGTCGGCATTTCACTGGTTTCTATCGAATCATTTCTTTATTTTTGGAATCTCAGAGAAAATTAATGGTGATTTTTGTTTAGCTCAAAAGTTAAATTATTAAACAAATAAGCTGGTCATACAAACTGGGCAGGTGAATATTCAAAAATATGTAATTTTCTGATAGATTTGGTGTCTTGGGCAAAGTTGTAAATTACCCCAGTTGTTTTACAATCATTAGTTTTCAAAATATCTAAGCTTTGGCGTAATTTTTGTTTTCGTGGAAAAGTTTTTTTTGCTGTACTGTACAACGAAATTTCACAAAAAAAAACAAAATATTTTTGATCGATCCCATGCTAAATATGATTTAAAACGTTGGAAAAAGCAATTCAAATAGTTTTCAATTGATTAGACATCTACTTCCAATAAAATTTCGAAGTTTTTTTTGAAAAAAAAATGTTTCCCCCTGATATTTCGGAACACCGAATTTGAAGGGGGGTGACATAAATTTTGAAAAAAATTGCAACGGCCTTACTAAAAGTTGTATTCCAATAAACTCAAACCCCGGTGATTGGTCACTTTTCGTCTGAGACTTTTTTAGTTTGTACCCCGTTGGTTGGTCAAAGTCAAACTAAAAAGTGACGAACTGTCAATTTTACACGGTAGTGTGTGTGAACTCCGTGTAAAATGGTTGCCAAACTAAAAAGTGACCCCGTTTGTTTGACAACAGTTGGTGTCAATCTATTTTCGAAATTTGTTGATATGTTTTAGGGGACTCTTTTGTGCTTGATGGATGGTACAAAATCTGGTACCGGAGTTGTGATTTTTTGAAGAAATTAGGGTTTTTGGAAAGAATCTAAAATACTGTCAAACAAAATTTAAAAACCATTTTTACAAGCATTTTTAGATGCAAAATAAAATTTTAAATTGGTAATGACCAAACAATTTTTTTAAGTTCAGTTAATTTTTTACAGTTTGAGATACTTCTTGAAGAAAACGGTGGGTTTTCATGCAAATATTGTTGAAAGGCTATGAAAATTGCCAACAGCTTACTCTTTTTGACATTGTTGATCGGACTGCTGGTTGCTAAGGTGTTATATTCTCTGCAACTTTTTGCCGCTGATTCAACGGCAATGGCTGCAGATTTGGAACCACTCGAGCAGATCCCGCTCCTGATGACGCCAAAGCAGGAAAATCCACGTCCATGAAAGCTGGTGGTGTTTTGCGGCGATTTGGTTGGTGGCTCGTCGTCGCTTGCTGTCGAATTTTCACAAACTCAGCTCGTTTTGGGCAGCTCCGATTCTTGGTCGAATGGTCGCCACCGCAATTGAAGCATTTGGCTTCGATGTTCTTGTTGATTGTGTTGCAAGCTTGAATGTTGTGCTCACCTCCGCAGGTTGCACAACGACTCTTGATGAAACAGTTCCTTCCACCATCCCAAGTAACCGTGGGACTGTATATGGTAGCTTTAAATCCCCTCTATATCAACATATAAAGTATGCATACAGAGTCTCAAAACTTTATATTCACTTTATACGCATGGAGGTAAAATTGAGTGGCGATGGGTAGAGTTGATATAGAGTTATACCGCGGTAAAACGTCAAAATACTACCTTACCGACAGTATTTGAAATAGAAAAAAAAGCTTTGGGCGCAGCTCTCTCTCTCTCTTGGGAGAGTGCTTTTCACGCTGGGATGACGGTTTTTGAAAGCTTGTTTGCGTTTTTTTGCTGTATTGTGCTTCATTCGAGATTCTAAACTGCGTGTTGATTTGATGTTCAGAGATGTTTCACCTAGATGCCCTGCGCCAACCGTCTCGCCCGTCCTGAAATATGTTTACACGTTTGATTTTTGTCGATAGAGTCTTCCTTCAGTTAGTTGCATGAAAAATGAATACACTAGCCAGGTTGAAACAAAGTACATATTTATTAATCAATACACTTCAAACCTTTACAAGATATTGATAATCTTCACAATATTCATCGACGAACGGGCTAGGGCACGGAGCACCGATTGCGCACCCGGTCTCGGGGTCTTGGTGCAAGTTCCGCCGGCGGCACGCAGCTTCATGTGCAGCGAGGTGATTCCGAGGGACTTGCACTTTCCGCCTACGTACAAAGCGGCCACATAGCAGCGTAGGGCGAGCCTCGTCACGATCAGCCTTGACCTTCATGCCGCCGGTGCTCCGCCAGATAGTTACTTGCCAAAAAGATCCGTAACGTGGACGAAGGTATCGTTGAAGCTGGCGTAGACGTATGCCACTCCGAACACGATCTCGTCCGAGCAAAACCTGGACCTCCTCCAAACGATTTTTCCTGCATCAACAAAAATACCACCAAATACTGCCAAACTTTCTTTGTTCTCACTAATGTTGAGTTAGTGTTTTGAAACATTTGAAGAAATGTCAAAGTGTGATGTAACTTTAAAAGCTTACTTCACATTGATATATAAAGCATACCATTAATGCTTTGAAACTTTATTGAGCTAAATGCTTTGAAACTTTAATTGGCTGTTCTATATGTCATTGTACAGTAGATAATATTGTTTCAAGCTACAAATGTTTCGAAACATTGGGAAAGACTATTTAAAGTGTCATAGCATCGTAAAAGTTTATTTAGAGTGGATTTAGAGTTTTGATTTAGTGCTTCTTTCAGCACACTCACATCCATGTCGTACAGGCCTCGGAGGACCTGTTTCATGGGGCGTTTACCTGGATCGTCATGGCTGTAGTATTCAATCTTTGTGTTGTTCAAGAAATCCCGAACGTAGTTGTAATCCTTTCTGCCAGGTAGCAGAATTTTAAGTCCATCAGCACACAAGCGAATGGAAGCTCGTAAATCACCAGATTTGAAAAACCCGGTCAGCCATTTTCGCACCGAATCCGATGACGATGTTTTCACAAAAATGGGTGGCAACTTTTCCCGTCGTTCAAATTCTTCCTTCTCGCTCACGTCCACAGGGAGGGTAGCAAACTGGTTTCCAGACAAATTTTGAGCGTCCTTGCTCAAACTGCCTGGCTTTGCAGGTAGCGCTTCGCCATTCTTTAGCTTCTTCAAATCTGCTGATCCTGCTGGAGAGAACCGCATCTTTTTCTTGCCGTGAGGCATTTTTTGCACTTTTTAGCACTTATTCGGTGTTGGAGGGACGCACGTCTGACTCGCTGCTCTGTTAATCACAGCGAGTCTGTGATTAACAGAGCAGCGAGGCAGACGTGCGTTTTTTTATAGTTTCAACCCGGCTGAAACTTTTTTGGTGCCTTCAGTATGCTCAAAGAAGCCATTTTGCATCATTAGTCCATATAATTTTCATACTAATTTGGCAGCTGTCCATACAAAAACGATACATGAAAATTCAAAAATCTTTATCTTTTAAATGATTTTTTGATCGATTTAGTGTCTTCGGCAAAATTGTAGGTATCCAAACCAAGACTACACTGATAAAAAATGATACACGGTAAAAATTTTTTTGGTGATTTTTTATTTCATTTCTTGTTACTGAAACTTGATTTGCAAAAAACACTAGTTTTAAATAATTTCTTTTATTTTCATATATGTTTTAGGGGACATCAAATGCCATTTTTTCAGAAATTTCCAGAATGGGAAAAAAACTCTGATCATGTTATGAATTTTTGAATCAATAGTGATTTTTAAAACAAAATCGAAATATTGGTCAATGCAAAATCAAATTTTCAATTAAAAAGAACTTTAGTGACATTTTCATAAAGTGCACCGTTTTCAAGTTATTAACTTTTTTGAAAATAGTCGCAGTTATTTTTTTTTAATAAGTGTCCATTCTTTCCCACTTGTTTTGAAAAGATGAGAAAATTCTCTATATTTTTATTTTTTGAACTTTGTTGCAACGACCCTTAGTTACTGAGATATAGCCATGCAAAGATTTAAAAACAGGAAAATTGATGTTTTCTAAATCTTACCCAAACAACCCACCATTTTCTAATATCGATGTCTCAGCATCTAATGGCCCGATGAAAAATTCGTGAAATCTTCCGATCTTTTCGAAATATTTTCGTAGAGAATTGCTCAATTGCTTTTAAATAAATCAGTAAAAAATATAAAAGTTATTGATTCGTAGTGTGTTAATGGCTACAAACTTCTGCGAAAAGAAAGGTTATCTATTTTTCAAATTTTGTTCTAAAAAATCTCACTTTTCCTGTCATTTATTAGTGATGAATGACAGGATACTTATCATTACCTAAAATAAAAGTGCGGAGAAGTTCATTATAGCTAAAAAAGTAAACTAGTTAGAACTTGTATCAAAAAGTATTACTGTTTGTATTGTCGTATTTTCCAACTCGGCAGAGACTCATGCGCTAAATAAACAACTCATGCTGAAATAATCTTCATCTTGCAACTTGTAGCATAAACTACTTATGTTTGTTGAAACTGAATAAATAAAATAGTGCACTTCTCAATGTTTGCCGGCAAAACAAGGTTTACCTCATTATAACACCACAGTTGCATACTACTATTTTTCTTTATCACAAAAGTAAACATTATGTTGTGTCAGTATCTGTCCACTAAATCATAAATCTTGTTGTGTCTCGTCAAATATTAGACTACACACATCGCAACAGTGCCTCGTCATCGGTCAACTCTAACCAGACAACCATCCGCGTGGTTACCCTATTGACCATGCATGCAGGATATTGCAACTTTTTTCTTGAAACTCTCATTCACAAAGTGCAAATCTCCTCTCATTAAACTGCCTCGGCATGGGCAAATGTTGTCCCGCCAAACAAACCGAAACGTCTTCATTTTACGACTTCCACCGGCCGTCGTTCATTATCGACTCCAAATGTTTGCTAATTTATCTTCGCTTTTTTATCGTTACAGCACTGAAGGGCACGGCGGACGAACTCCAGGCGGAGGGTTTCTACTGCCACACCTACCTGGTGGACATCGCGGACCGCGAACAGGTCTACGAGGTAGCCAAGAAGGTTAAGCAGGAGGTCGGTGACGTCAACATCCTGATCAACAATGCCGGTATTGTGGCCTGCCGCACGCTGTGGGACCTCACCGATAAGGCCATCGAGAGCACCTACGCGGTTAACATTCTGTCACACTATTGGGTTCGTAGCTAAAATCCCTGCTAGTCAGAGTGAGCTTAATTTAATTTTGCTGCATTGTAGACCACGCGGGCTTTCCTGCCGGAGATGATGAACACCAACAAGGGACACATTGTGACCGTTGGGTCCGTGGCCGGGCTTATTGGAACGTATGGCTGCACGGATTATAGCGCCACCAAGTTTGCCTGTGCCGGATTCCACGAGGCGTTGTACACTGAATTGAAGGTGAGTTAGCTGGATACACATTTTACCCAGACTCAAACCACGCAAGATATGCAACTAATAACCCGTACTCCATTTTCTCGTTTCAGACCCACGGCTTCGACAACATCCACCTGACGCTGGTCTGCCCGTACTACATCAACACGGGAATGTTCGCCGGCTGCAAGCCGCGCCTACTGCCAATGCTGGAGCCCAAACACGTCGCCGACAGCATGGTCAAGTCGATCCTGAAGAACGAAGTCAACTGCACCCTGCCCGACAGCGTGCGCGTGTTCGTCCCGTTCAAGTACCTGCTGCCGGCGAAGATGTGCTGGGAGGGCATGTGCCGCCTCATGAAGGGCCCCCAGACGATGATGGGCTTCCGCGGCCGGGGAAAGGCCACCGCCGGATAATTTTGGAATTTCTTTCGCAAAAACAAACAAAGCAACTCTGAGTAATCGACAACTTTGTTTTAATGTTTCCATCATTACTAAACGTAAGCGGCTGTTGTGGCCGTCGACTTGTTGGTTGTAAGCTCCGCAGGTTGTAGCACGTAAGATATCTTTTTGTAACTACTTTAAAATTTAAAGTACTTTCAAATAAACGAAACCTTCTTTAATAACTACTATTGCGTTTTTGTTGTGCGACGAATGACTAGAAAAGATCGTAAAAGTAATCTAAGCCTTGGCCGAGCTCCCAGAGCGAAATTCCGGTGCCAAGTTCCCGAGCCAGCTTGAGCCGCTCGTTAATGGAGAACAACGTTGGGTAGAATACCATGTGGCGACCGTTTGATGTTCTGCAAAAAAAAACCCACCGTCAATACCTTGTGCAACTCATCTGCAAGATGTACCTACTTGACTTCGAAGAAGTTCTCCACATCGTGCTCGTCAAAGGTCAAATGGCCCTTCAAGTGCTTCAGCAACGCTAGATATTCATGTCCAATGATCGGCTGTCCCCCGTTTGGAGTATAATCACTGCCATATAGGTTCAATCCCAGCAATATCTTCGCTCTCTTTTCCTTCAAATTTTCCGCCGAATCCGGACAAATGTGCTGAACCGCATTCTTCACCCAGTACAGCGGACCATTCGCCCCGGGTCGCTGCACCGTCGAGTAGTCGTAGGTCATCAACGAGAACGCACTCACGACCGGCACCAGCGTTTCAAAATGGCGTTTCGAAAACAGATCGTACGTTTCCTTCCGCGCCGGTGGAATCACCAAAATGCACTCAAAGCCACCCTCGGTCAACGTTTGGCAAATTTCCCGCACCAGTCCGACCAGAAACTCGTCATCGACGCGGGCCGCCAGCTGGGACCAAACCTCGAGCACGATGCCGTCGAAACGGTACCGCCGGACGGTGTCCACGATGAGCCGGGCAGCGACGGTGCGTTCCTCGCTGTACGTCAGCAGCTGGGAGAAGTCCTTGTCGGTGAACTTGTCAAACAGGATGCGCGGGACGACTGGGGAGAAAGTATACGAGCATAAAATTATGTTTATAGAATTAAATGTTGAATTCAGATCAAAATCAAACTATCCGCTTCCACAGGGTACGAACTGACAATCCTTGGATTGTGAGTCCAACCGCCGCCAGCGATTCCACCGGAGCAGGCTTGGTTTGTTTTACGACCCCACAGACCACCGGAGGTTGGCCGAATCCCGGTCTTGGGGTGTAAAGATAAACCGCACAAATTACCAATTTAACAGACGATTTTCGTCAAGTAATAAAAATGCGCGCGATCAGTTTTCAATCAATCAACAGAATCATTTATTCCCTTCACATGACAACTCCAGGTAAACAAGGTTGCGCTGTCAACGACAGTCGAGGCTCGGCATTGGGGCCGAGTTCGAGTCCAGCGGCGAATGCACAGTGGGCACATTCACATTTCCAGTCGTCACAATATCCCCCCACTTAATATAGGAAGTACAGGTCGGACCACTGCGTCGATCTTCACCTGAAGACCAGCATGGCACCTGTACCGACGAGGGCACGTCCACTTCCTGCCGATGTGGACTGCTGGGGTGACATTGATGTGGATGAAGTAAACACTGGGCCAACGGAAAGCTGCGTCGGAGGATGTCCCATGACACCGCTCGTCGTTAATTGCGCCAAACTTCCCGGTTGAAGCAAAGCCTCCCGACGTCGGAGGTGCTGCACACGACTTCAGTTTCGTCAAGCTCCATGGTTCCAGCCAAATGACTACGAGCATTGCTGGCAACACTGCTGCATCCGGTCCGGGATCCCAGTCAGTCCGACGGAGTATGCGGATAGCGCGCGGTCGTTTCCGGACAATAAACGTCTCATAGCCGACACAATTCCTGACCGCACCTGGCTCGCAGCTTCCTTTCACGCACACCAGCTCGAGTGGTGGATTCTTCCAACAGCGTGAAGTCTTTCGATCGGTTGGCTCGTTCGCTTGAGCCGATGATGATGGTGATGATGGCGGAGGCTCGAATTCCAACTTCGTTCGAATGCGCTCGAATCTTGCTTCTGCTGGCGGAGCACCACCCACAACATGCTCGTTTGGGATGCTTCCGAACGCCTTCAGATCGGCATTCAGCGCTTGAGTGTTGGTGTTCCTCTCCGTCTGAAGAATCACCTTCCGGCACAGGCCCTTGACGTCATCAAGGCAACCAAAAGTGCACTGCGGTCCAGCCAGCGTCGACTGCGTCAGCTGCTGCGACGTACCCAGCGAAACTATCGCTCCGGGTGGTTGGGACAGGTTCTCGTAATCGCCTCCCAGGTCAAGAATCCACTCCAGTCCAGCCAGCACAGGAGCAGCTGATTTTGTGCTCTGGAACTCCAATGTTCCGATCGTTGCCGGCACCGAGTTCTTGAAATCCACCTTGAGGGCATCTGCGGCCGTTCCTGGCCCGAATGTAGATGGGTTCACCAGCTGACAACCGGTATTGAGCGTTGTTTCGGTCGATGACGTGGCCAGATGCTCCACACAATGTCCACTTACACCGAAACTAACCTCAATTTCTTTGTTGTTGTTCTCCTCGTGGCACGCTCGATCGCCATCGCGAGTCTCCCGGTTCTGTTCCGCCGCGGTCAGCGCCGCCAAGATGACCCGCACTAGGTGTCCTTGCTGTTGCATGAAGTCCAGCTGCTGCTGGTGCATTTCTGCCAGCTGGCGTTGAACCACCTCTTGCTCACGTCGGAACAACTCCGTTACATAACCTCGCTGCTGAACAAACCACTCGATGTACTGCGCCGCCTGTGGAGAACTCTGGAGGAGCGACTCGATCTGGAACTGTTGCTGCTGACCGGCTGCCAACGGTGCTTCTTGCTGTCCGTCCACCCTCAGCTCCGCGCCGACGCCAACGACGACTTTTCCCGGATCACCTTCCATCTCGCCGTGTGCTGCCTCCTCCTTCGCGGGTTCAACTTTTGCCGGTTGAAAATTCGGCCAAAAGTCACCGTCTCGTCGCCACTTTTACGACACTTTTAAACAACACTGAAAGAAAGACACATAGCAATATCACATGTTTTACACGTGATTCTGCCCCATACGACGTTTCTTGTGAATGTCATGTGCAAATCACTTGAACAAAATTCATCGCGCGACGCGGTAGATTCAAATGCAAATCACGTTAACCTCACGTGTCATTTCACATGATTATCACATGAAATGTTTTTGAGAATGTAATGGATTGCATATTAATATCAAATGATTATCAGTTCAGTTTCAAGTGAAAATTTTATGTAGCATATTATTAAAATACGTTTCATATGTTTTTGATTTTTGCCTTTTATTTTTATAATATTAAAAACAATTAACAAACTTTACAATTCACACTAAAAAAATAAGATGCACACACATTCTGGACGATCAGTGATGATCCATGACTCCTTAGCCACACACCGGATCTCTCACCTCACGGAGGTCCTGGAAAAGTCTCTTCCAAGGAAATCCCTGAGTTTCGCAGGAAATTTGCCTATCCGTGCTTTCCTGGAAAAATGGAATAAAATTGTATGTTTAGTATTCAATTTTGCTAAGAATTAATAAGAAAATACTTACCATATAATCCTAAAATAATTAAAATATTTAAACCACTTTTTTCGGGAGTAAATTAGAATTAAAAGTGCGAGCCTAACTCGTACCAATCGAAAATTGCCATCCTAAAGCAAGGATTAATTTTCATCATCGAAAGTATTTGATACTAACATGAATTTCACTTGAAAATGAACGGACAAGTCGAGTAGGGCAAATCAAAATGAACTTCATTTGAATCTCACGTGACTTCCACTTAAAAACCAAAGGACTAGCCGATTGGGGCAAATCAAAGTGAAATTCATTTGAATCCCACGTGAACACCATGCGAAAGATGAGTGAATGATTTTTTCCTTATGATCAGCTGGAGCTGAATGATTTTCACATTCATTTGAAATGAAAAGCATGTGAGAGTCAAAGGAAAATCACGTGAAGTTGTCGTGTTGGTTTTTGGAGCAGCTCACGTGAAAAAACATTTGATTTAGCTATGTTGGTTTTTTTGAGTGAAGGTTGCGCTGTCAACGACAGTCGAGGCTCGGCATTGGGGCCGAGTTCGAGTCCAGCGGCGAATGCACAGTGGGCACATTCACATTTCCAGTCGTCACAATAGTTTGGTGTGTTGTTTATTTTTATAGCAGGGAGACGAGTCCCACGTCTGGAATGACTTAACGGCATAACAACAACCGAGGCCGGGACCGACGTTTTACTTCCTCATCCGATAGAAGGTTGGAGCAGATGGTGATCGAACCCATGTTCTTCCGCTTGCTAAGCGGACAGCGCAACCATTCGACCACGCACTGCCAATTGAGTTCAGATACAAACTACAAATAAAAACTTTACTTAATCCACCATTAGGTGGTTGGTGCCTTCCTCACATTTTGAGTGTAATGCTAGGTAATATCTGAGATCCGGCCTCCACAAAGTTCATAAATAACACTTAAGTGCTTATAACTTTTGATAGGGTTGTCAGATCTTCAATCTACTGAACTTGTTGGAAAGGTCTTTTGATTACCTATCCAACGACAGGTCGCATGATAGGTCCGGTCAACGGTTTTGTCAAAATAAAAAGCCTCTAAAAAGATCATAAATAACACTCAAGTCCTTTTAACTTTTGATAGGGTTGTCAGATCTTTAATCTTTTGAACTCGTTGAAAAGGTCTTTCGAATACCTTTCTAAAAATGTATAACATGACGAGGTTTCTTACAAAAACCACTATTTTTACAATCTTTCGGACTTTTGTTAAATTCGTTTTTTAGCATAACTTTCGAAGTACTTAACTAAACTTTATCATTTTCAATAGCGACTAATGGGACCCCAAGACGGATCAAATGAGACCAAAACGGTCCAAATCGGGTCAGCCAGTGCCGAGATAACTCAGTGCAATTTTTTTATCAAAATCCCACCACACACACAGACATTTGCTCAAAATTTGATTGATGAAGGTCAAATTAAGAATTTTGTTTTTTGAGTGATTTTATAGCCTTTCCTCAGTAAGGTGAGGAAGGCAAAACCTTATTTCAACCACCTTATTAGTTTATACCTTCCAATTGTAAAAGCTTCCTGTTTGTAATTGAATGCGACCTAAAAGTACTTTGGAAAGGTTGGCAAAGAGGGCAAAAGTTTTAAAAAAGATTACGTTGAGGTTACCGGACAATTAACTCTATTTACATCAACCAAAATCTATTATGTGTAAAAGTTTTTTATGAACTTTACCAAACTTATTTTTTTCATTACGGACTTATGGGCCCACAAACCGAACCGATTGAAACGAATTTTGTTCTGCACTTTTCAAAAAAAAACTTAATCATCCCGGTACGAGAATCGAACACACGACCTCTGGATTGAAAATCCAGCAGGCTTCTAGTCGAAACCCATCCCCTACTGGTCAATATTCCCAGTGAGTAGAAATATTCTTTTAAGGGATCTGACTTTGCCGAGCCAGGCAGGAATCAAACTCATAACCTTCCGCTTACAAGGCGAAACCCGTAACCTCACGGCCACTATAGCCCGGCACACTTATCCCACACAGCAAAAAAAAGTTGACTGATGGAAATTTGATTGGTTGAATATTATCTCTTGTTTGAAAAATATTACATAAAAAATGTGTAAAAAAAGTGAACTTGATCAAATTCATCAGTACCTGTATGAAATATTACACTTTTTTAACACAAAATCTGTCATCAATCCCAGATGAATATCACCATCATTTTTTTCTGTGCATCTCACAGACATTTGTGCAGAATTTGATTCTAAGTCGATAAATATACCTGAAATCAAGGGTCCTGATTTTCGTTACATAGATCAGAAATCACTCACTCATCGCCGAACGAATCTTTGTCGACTGGAGCGCACAACCTTTCGCGAGTGATCACGGCTCGCTGCTATGCTCAGAGAGGAGAGGCCTGCACTTTTACAATTTGCCGTGAAATAGAATTTGACATGGTGGGAATTGCTGTCAAGTGTATCTTTGTTGTTGTGTTATCATCAGAAAAAGGTTATATTGCATCAGGAACAGGTGAATTTTCATCAGATTCACATTTTTACATATTTTGTATGTAATATAACTAAAAAAAGAGCTGAAAACCAACTGAATTTTCAACCTTCCAAAATTACACTTTTTTTGTGCAGTTGAATAAATGATCAAAACAAAGCCGATCGCAGACTATTTTGAGACAGCTTTGTGCGACACAGCTTATTCAGCCTCTCTGAACCATTCGTTGCACTAGCCGATTTGAGAGAGAGGGAGAGCAAATAAAAAGTTGGCTTCATTACACATATTACACAGCAAGAAAAAGTAGAATTTTGGAATGTTGAATATTAACTATTTTTTGAATAATATTAATCAAAAATTTGTAAAAATGTGAACCTGATGAATATTTATCAGAAGCTGATGAAAGTTCACCAATTCCTGATGTAATATTAAACTTTTTTTGACACAAAATCTGTCATCTATCTTTTTTCTGTGTTTAAAACACAACAAAATGTACGCTTCTCTAACACTTTTTAATATTATAGAATTCTCTGATGTGTACCAAGAAACTATACAAGAATATTGCACTGTTAACACTGAAATCAAATATAAAATAGGTATCGTAAACAGGGGTGACATTTTTATGTTATTAAACTTTTTTTGCAAAGCGAATTAAAAACAATTAAATGCTACGTGTTAGGATTTCACGGAAAAAATGGTTTTAAAAATCTTGAGAAAAGTCATACCGGTTAAGTAAAATTAAACCCATATTATTGTCACCTCGGTTTATAAGAAGCAACCTAAATTTGTTTAAACTGTTTAACAAAAAAACGCCCAAATCCACACTCACCTTTATTGCCGATCGATTGGCCAGCCTTCTTCACATCCTTCACCCAGCCAGCGTCGATGTCGTGGGCTCCTCCCAGTTCGTACTGTTTCGGCCCCTTTCGCAGCACCTGCAGCCAAACCGGCGACACATAGTTGAACTTTGAACCCCAGATTTTGGCCACGTCATAGCCGTGATTGTTCCACTGTAAATTCAAAATTTGTGTTGAGATTTTTTACGATGTCTTGAAGATGAAGAAAACAATTATTCATACCGGGGTTACGTAGCCCAGCACCTTTCCGTTGAAGTTCTTCAGCGAAGTCACCTCGTGGTAGGCAGCATTCTCCACCAGTATGTCTTTGGCCGACGGTTCCTGCTGAACGAGACCCCGCTCGAATACGCTATTCGCCTGAGGACCCTGCTTGGTCTTCAACTCCTTCACCTTCTTGCCCTTGTTTTTAATGTCGGACGGCGATAGAGTTGCACCGGTTAGCTGTACCGTGGCCAGCGCCACTAGCACGACTACCACGAAAAACTTCATCACGATTGGATGGTAAAAGTACTTGATACGCTTTTCATAGACCTCAGTGGATCTGTTATCACAAAACTACGAAAGAAATTGTACAAATTGAGCTCACAACTTCCTTTCTCGTCAGAGTTGTGTTGTGATGGAATGAATCGCAAGAATGGAAGTGCTGGCATGACAAGCTCGATGATATACGGTAGAAATGAACGCTATTGCTGGTAAACAACGATGCCGGGTGACCCGAGTGGTGGAATGTATTTATCACTTTTAAAAAAATGAAATTATTTACAAATATGGTATTAACAAACTTCAAAAGCTTTGAAAGTTCAAATGAAAAAAAATGTAAAAAATATTCTAAAAAAATATCAATAAAACTTTAATAAATCTTCAACTTCGGGATGGATGAACGCAGTCAATGAATATCACGCGCCATCTTGTAGCAAAGCATACGAAGCATTAATGAATATTATATGTAAACGCGCGCAACATAAATTGCATGCAAGTTTCTCATGAACACGTCACGTGTTAATGTACAACGGATTCTTCGTTTAGTTAGTAGACTTACAGCAGATGCACGGAGCGCAATGCTAACACCAAAAAGGTCAAACAATATAGGAATAACGTCCAGGAAACTGTAGGCAGGAATCGAACCCATGTCCCATGGTGGGAATTGACAACCTGGGCCATTTACCACGTGGTCCTCCAAACTTTTTTTTTATTGATCAGAGCTGCGTTTGAGTTCTTTTATCAATTCAAATACATTCGAATAAGTGAGCATTGTAATATTTTTTTTAAACTATGTTTTAAAAAACTTTTAATACATTTTAAATTTGAATGGTTAAAAATCTATCTATAATCGAATACTTCGCATCACACTTACATTTATAATTTCATTAATAAAAAAAAAACTCTTTGTTTAATTTATGTATAAGGGTAATTCTCTACCAACTCACACGAAATCGGGAAAAACTTAAGGGTCCTGATCGAGAATCCCGTGATATCTCGCGACGGAGGGGGTACGACCCTGAACATGTGAGATGAAAATTTGGTGTCAAAGGACTTTTATGTAAAATTAGACGCCCGATTTGATGGCGTACTCATTCGAAAAACGTATTTTCATCGAAAAACACTAAAAGTTTTAAAAGTTACTCGACTGTAAGAATTCATGTCATTTTATGGGAAATTTAATGTACTATTCGAATCTACATTGACCCAGGAGGGTCATTTTTTCATTTAGAACAAAATTTTTCATTTTAAAATTTCGTGTTTTTTCTAACTTTGCAGGGTTATTTTTTAGAGTGTAACAATGTTCTACAAAGTTGTAGAACAGACAATTACAAAAAAATTGATGTATAGACATAAGGGGTTTGCTTATAAACATCACGAGTTATCGCGATTTTACGAAAAAAAGTTTTGAAAAAGTTGGTCGTCATCGATCATGGCCGTTCATGGTCACCCGCGACAGACACGGACGACGAAACAAAGAGAAACGCCAAAAGTAACTTTTTCAAAACTTCTTTTCGTAAAATCGCGATAACTCGTGATGTTTATAAGCAAACCCCTTATGTCTATATATCAAAATTTTTGTAATTGTCTGCTCTACAACTTTGTAGAACATTGTTACACTCTAAAAAATAACCCTGCAAAGTTAGAAAAAACACGAAATTGCAAAATGAAAAATTTTGTTCTAAATGAAAAAATGACCCTTCTGGGTCAATGTAGATTCGAATAGTACATTAAATTTCCCATAAAATGACATGTTCCAAAATTTTTTACAGTCGAGTAACGGAAAATGGGAGAATTTTTAAAACTTTTTTAGTGTTTTTTTGATGAAAAATACGTTTTTTCGGAATTCTGAGTACGCCATCAAATCGGGCGTCTAATTTTACATAAAAGTCCCTTTGACACCAAATTTCTATCTCATCACCGTTTCAGGCTGCAAATTATTGAAAAACACCTCTTTTTTCGCATGTTCAAAAATGGAAGGGGTCGTACCGCCCCTCCGTCACGAGATATCAAAAAACGGACCTCGGATTCGTGATCAGGGACAAAAGTTACCCCTTAGGACAAAGTTTCACGCAAATCGAAGAGGGGTCGGGGCAACTGCTGTGTGAGTTGGCGGAGAATTACCCATAAAGAACATTGAAAAACATTTTATTTTAAGATTTTTATTATTTACACTTCTAAAATAGTTTTTAAAAGCCATACAAAATACAGTGATATTACAAATTTATGTGACCATAAATTTGATATTTTGCCAAAAATGCTATTTAAAAAAAAGATCAAATTTTTTTTTCTGTGTACCCATTTTTCTGAAAGTCGATTGTAAGTGTTGTAAAATGTTCACCAATATTTACATTTAAAAGGTAAAATATGGTTTCGAAATATTTTTTTCATTTTTTGTGCAGCATATACAACTGAAGATTAGATCATCATGAACACATCTGACTGATGACCTCATGCATAGTTGTAAATGTATCACATGCAACAGAATTTATGGTATAAAAATAATTTCAGCAAGATAATTTTTTATTTTTATTGTGCGCAGTTTGCGCGCGAAACTTAACTCAACTCTCAAGATGGCTGCCGTTAACTGTCGTAAGAAATTCTTGTACACAGTTTGAACCGAATAAAAAAAATGCAAAATTAAAAATCGTAAGTAGCAAGTTGCAAAAACGAGATTTTTTCAGCACGAGGTTTACCGAGTTGGATAAATACGACGAGTGCTGAAAAAATAAAGTATTTTAACGAGTTCCGTACAAAATATTGCAATTCCAAAATCACCATTTCTACATTTTTTTGTTATGTTTGGTCAATTGACCGATGAAACCAAAACAATATTAAAATAGTAGTTTATGCAACAAGTGGCAAAAAGAGGATTTTTTCAGCAGGAGTCGTACATTTATCCAACGAGTTTCACCGAGTTAGATAAATACGAAGAGTGAAAAAAATTCAAGAATAGTAGAACTTTTCAGCATTTATTTTGAAAAGTGTTGCTTTTCGATTCTGTTATTTTTGGTACAGAAAAGTAGGCTATTTCGTCGTTCAAGAATGACAGGAAAAGTAAGTAGTTTCACGACGGAATTGCAAAAACTACTATTCTGCAATTCCGTCGTGAAACTACTTACTTTTCCTGTCATTCTTGAACGACGAAATAGCCTACTTTTCTGTACCAAAAATAACAGAATCGAAAAGCAACACTATTCAAAATAAATGCTGAAAAGTTCTACTTTTCAGCACTGAAATGGGTGCTGAAAAGTTGAACTTTTCAGCACTTGTTTCGAAAAGTAACACTTTTCAACATTTTTTTGATTTAAACGATTTATTGACAAAATACTTGAAAATTTGACATAAAATTTCACTCAGTGTGTGTTTTTTTGGAATTTTTTCAGCACTCTTCGTATTTATCCAACTCAGTGAACCTCGTTGGATAAATGTACGACTCGTGCTGAAAAATCCTCTTTTTGCAACTTGTTGCATAAACTACTATTTCAGAATCCATTTGTTTGATAAAAAGTTCACGCCTAACATTTGAAAATATCTGAAATAAGTGTTTAACCCTAAAAAGCAAAAAAAAAATAAAATTTAAGATATCATCCGTTGGAAAATGAAGGCTGAACAAGTGAACCTGAGAAAATCCCGTTTTGCAAAATATAAAAAAATGTACTAAATTTTCTCACTTTTTTCTAAATCTAATAAAAAAATACATCTTCAAAGATTTCAAGCAAAAATATCAATTTGAAGAATGCATTTTATTAACATTAAAAGTAACTATCGATTTGAAATTTGATTTGGGACCATCCATAAACCACGTCGACACTTTTTTGGGAAAATCACCCCCCCCCCTCCTTCTTGGACAATTGTCCATACAAAAAAAACTTTTTTCTATGGGTTGTGGACAATCGCTTCCCTCCCCCCCCCCCTAAAATGTCCACGTGGTTTATGGATGGTCCCTTTATTGAAATTTTGCTAATAATATTTTGGGTTTTATCAAAAATTTCTAACTCCGGTCCCAGATTTTGCACATTCAAAACTGTGGCGCAAAATACAGTTCAGACTCGATTATCCGAAGCCTCGATTATCCGAAGCCTCGATTATCCGAAATTTCGATTATCCGAAGGTTTGTATGGGACTTCGGATAACCGAATCATGTTTGATTGCCTTTTAAATTTAAAAATGCTTTTTTTTTAATCTGTTTTCGCAGCCATTTTGAATCGAGTCTGGACAGTATGCATTTTTCGTCGTCTAAAACATATCTATAGAGTTTGTTGTTATAGATTTTATAAACATAATCTGCAGGATCAGGAAATTCCTTGACAAGATTCAGGTTTTTGAATATTTATATGGCCATTTTTTATGACCAGCCCGTAAATGTATATGGAGACCTGTATGAAAAAAAAAATGTTGCAAACTGACTTCTTTCACATAGGGAATAGACGGACCAAGTTTTAACCAAATTATAAAAAAAAATGCAAAGGGAAGTCGATAAGCGAATGACTCTTAAATTGTTTAGTAAATTCTGAGCATAAAAGCCTTCTTCCAAAAAAACTATTCATAGACACATCATTTTTGCGGTTTGTCATCAGGTTTGCTCACCTGCCAAGAGAGTGTGAGAGAGCAAACAAGAGGTGCTTCGGACGGGAGCGTTTTTATGCTACCACGCCATGCTCTGATGGATCTAGTGCAGCAAACCTGCGGGCCACCGACGCGTCGAGAGACGAGATCGTTGATATCGTTGACTCTGAACACTGTTTTGAGCGACATCTGCACCGCCGACGGCCGCATTATCGAAAGTGCGAGCTTATCGTGGATCTTGGTCGAGAGTCAACTGTTAAACTGCCTGTTTCAGGTGAGTGGATGTACTCTCTTGGGTTGTACGAATAAGACAGGAGAACGTTCGAGATGATAACGGAGTCGTTGGATATGGTAATTGGTAACTCGTTTCTAGTACTGACAACTATTACCAGAGTAGAGTAAATGGATACATTTTGAACAAATTCCTAATTCATACTTTTACAAACGTAAATTTTATACATTTCTGTACATTGTTAGTACTAATTTTTCTGTTTATCATAATTTGAAAAAACATTGTTACTTTTTTCATCTTTTCAATTATATTTTAAATAATATTAATAGAAATAAAAGCGGTTTCTAAAAATATTTAGTTTTCCAAAACTCCAATTCATCCTAACCGCGATCATCGCTCTCTCGCAAACTCCAACAACTTGGTGAAAATATTACGTTACAATCGGCCACTTTCGCCGAACGCACCAACTCCAACTCCACCTGAGCTCCAGCCAAGCTAGTCAGTTGCGATCCGGCGCTCGTGGAGTTTGGACCGACTTTCTGCAAAAGTCTCGTGGTGTCTTGCGAACCGTGCGGGCCTTTGCCGGTTTGAGGTCCCGTGGGCTGTTTAATCGGTCGTGAGATTTGTTAATAGTGAGCTAATGATCAAAATTGATCGAATAAAAAGTGATTAGTGGTTGAGTAACTTAGTGCATTAAAAACATTTGAAATTTGAATAATTATCAATTGTCAATAACATTTGAAAATAAACTATATTCAAGTGAAGTGAAAAAATTCTCAATTACAATTCTACATCCTCAAATCTAAGAAGCGATTCAAATGACATCAAGTACACACCAACCTTAATCCGGTGTCAATTTTTCCGTCCAGTGAACGAGCAGAAACCGATTTTAGTAACTGTTTTTCCATCGGCAGCACACAGCAACAAGTAGCAGCTGCTCCTTGACGATCAAAATCTACTAAAAAGCGATCACGCGCCCTCTTCATTGAAAAAGAAAAACGAAGCGAAGAAATTTCTATCTCTTTGCACTCTAATTACGCTGCAGCTCAACCAGCCAGAGTCTTGTGCGCGCGCGCGCGCGCATTTGGTTTGAAGTTGAGCGTGGTGGCGTGGGTGGTTTCTGCGCTGGTGCTGGATGAGGGGGGTGAAATGCTGGAAGCGTTTGTGGAGGAGAAGAAGAGATAATGTACGCAAATTTGGAAAACGTGTGACGGAAGTGGACGAAAGTGGTGGTACCAAATTTCGATTTTTAATATTGAAAAGAGTTTTCAATGAATAAGAACGTTTGATTACTTTTAAAATATATCAAAAAAAGGTTGTATTAATGTATGAGCATTCCAATAGGAGAGAGGGAGCGACTCGATCCCCGGGGACACTTGATCCCAAGCCTGTATCTCGTCAGCATGTGGGTAAAACAATTAGCTTTGTTCTAGAAAGTTGTTGGAAATTGACTAAAACTCATTGTAAGAAAACAAAGAAAAAATAAAAAAATGTTTAGAATGAGTTACACACACTTTTCTAAAAAGTGCTACAAAAAACTTCCAAGAGATCTTTTTTCTTTGTTTTGATAAGTACCTATTGAAAACACACAAAAACTATTCAAAAAAATATTTTTTATACATGAATTGTTTGATAAACATATTAACTCCAAAACCATTACGTATTTGACGTTAAATTTATCGTCATACTATTTTTACAATCAATTGTTTAAAAAAGTGCGTTTAGGGAGACTTGATCCCTGCATTTTTACAGTCACTGGAATCAGCTTCAAGATTAAATAATTGGGCTGGGTTTTCGTACATAGTTTCCTTTAGTACAGTTGTACATAACTTACTGCAGTTTGAACCATTTTTCAAAAGTTTTGTAAACAAAAATTACCAGCTTTTGTAAACATGCTCAATTTTGGACTAAAAAAGAAATTTTTTAGTTTTTGAATATTTTGCATGCTAAACTTGTTATATTTTGAACACAAACGTACAGGTTTAATGTGAAATTGCTGTAACTTTAAAAAAAATAAAAATTTGGATGAATAAGAAACTTCAAAATGTTCAAAGGGGGATCAAATTACGCCCATCATTTTGAAAATGCCGGTTTAAAATATTTTTTTAAAACGCTTGGCATGATTCGAAGAGTTTATCTGGTGAAATACCCTTATCAGCCAAACATAGTTGAATTCATGCAAAAAGTTCATAGTTTTGTGAGAAATAGACAGAGTTATGTGCGATACAAAAAAAAGGGGATTAAGTCTCCCCACTCTCCCCTATAAATAATCTGGAATGAATGTCAAGCAATAACCATATTATTGCCATTCAAAAACCTTTGAATGCTTAAAAGTTAAATATATAGTTTATTTCTAAACTTCTAGTGTTCTAGTGTGTTCTAGTCTTTCATGCTTTTTGTGTTATTTTCAAATTTGATTTGTTTTTTATACTTAATTTATGCTGATACAAACTTTATTAAAAGCTTTTGTCTCTCGGTTATGGTCAAGGTCGAGGGTAAAAAAATGTTAAATGCCAAGACCTATTTAGAAAAAAAACTGCTTTTTATATTGTAACAGTACAACTACCGAAAATAAATTTAAAATATCAATAAACTCGTGAAAGTATTATTTATCCTAAAGTTGTGCGTCTTTATTCAATCTGTGAATATTTATTAAGCCTGAAAGTCCTCTTCCCTTGTTCGCATTAATTTCCCATAAGCATTTTCATCACTTTGAGCTAATGGTGCAGTTTCTAAAGCTAAAAAATTTCAGTACTTTAATCTACAAAACCGGAGGAAATCCAGATATTCGCAAAAACTTAACAGAGCAATTTTCTATGAAATCGGTCTTGTTTTAGAATTATTTTTTTTTTGTATTTTTTAATTCGACTGACACTTTTTTGGTGCCTTCGGCCATTTTGCATCATAATGTCCATATAATTTTCCATACAAATTTGGCAGCTGTCCATACAAAAATGATGTAAAATCTGTATCACTGTATCTTTTTAAGGAATTTTTTGATCAATTTGGTGTCTTCGGCAAAGTTGTAGGTATGGATATGGACTACACTAAAAAAATGATACACGGTAAAAAAAATTGGTGATTTTTTATTTAACTTTTTGTCACTAAAACTTAATTTGCAAAAAAACACATTTTTTTCATTTTTTGATATGTTTTAGAGGACATAAAATGCCAACTTTTGAGAAATTTCCAGGTTGTGCAAAAAATCTTTGACCGAGTTATGAATTTTTCAATCAATACAGATTTTTTCAAAAAATCGAAATATCGGTCGAAAAAAATTTCAACTTCATTTTTCGATGTAAAATCAAATTTGAAATCAAAAAGTACTCTAGTGAAATTTTGATAAAGTGCACCGTTTTCAAGTTAAATCCATTTTTAAGATGACTTTTTTGAAAATAGTCGCAGTTTTTCATTTTTTTAAATAAGTGCACATGTTTGCCCAATTTTGAAAAAAATATTTTTGAAAAGCTGAGAAAAGTGTTTAAAAACAGGAAAATTGATGTTTTCTAAGTCTCACCCAAACAACCCATCATTTTCTAATGTCGATATCTCAGCAACTAATGGTCCGATCAACAATGTTAAAATACGAAACATTCGGTTTTTAAAACAAGACAAACATTTTAAAAGGGCGTAATATTGAATGTTTGGCTCTTTTGAAATATTAGTCTTGATTTAATAATTTTGAAAATATTGTTTTCGACAAGATCGAAAAATTTCACCCATGTTTCTTATTTTAACATTGTAAATTGTAATTCAAAAAAGTTGTAAGTTGTAGTTGTAAGTTCAAAAAAGCTAAATATAGAGACTTTTCTTAGCTTTTCAAAAAAATTTTTTTTTCAAAAGTGGGCAAACATGTGCATTAATTTAAAAAAAAATTAAAAACTGTGACTATTTTCAAAAAGTCACCTAAAAATGGATTTAACTTGAAAACGGTTCACTTAATCAAAATTTCACTAGAGTACTTTTTGATTTCAAATTTGATTGGCATTGTTTGTGGAAAAAACGTGATATTTCCACCAAAAACCCACATAGGAGGCAATCATTCCCGCTTATCACTAGCTAATTTATTCAAATTAAAAATAAAATCGAATATTTTTCATCAATAGGACGTTGTAAAATTGGACGTTGGAATTTTCTTATCAGAGCGTTTTAAGGCAACTGAAAACTTCAGTAATCAAAAGTTTTCGGTTGCCTTAAAACGCTCTGATAAGAAAATTCCATATGAAAGTTTTACGTATTTTATGTGAAATTTCCTAACGAATCGGATAAGCATATTTTCAGACATAAACTCTTTTGGCGAGGCACCGTAATACCGTTTAATAAAAAAAACGTGTCTTATCAAATATTAGCGCAAAAACACCGGAGCAAGGAATTTCCTTACAAGAATTTTTGATATTGAAAAAAGTTTTTCATATATTAATTTACACGCACTACTCCTATCGGACTTCGATCTAAAATGATTTTACTTTTACTTTTACGGAAAAAGCTCATAAGCCCGATCAAGTGAAAAATAACAATTTTCAATTGAAAGTTTAGGCAGTAGAGGGTTGATGTAGATAGTATTTCAGATTAAAACGTTTTGTACAATTTAGTTTACAATGAACTTTAGACACTATTCCAATCACTTTCCTCGAAATTTCAGCATCAATTCTCTGGACTTTCGCAGTTAATTTTTGTAAATTTGTATTCACATACAAACTATGTGTAGAAAAGCAGCCATTTAACACATGAGTTCATTCCAATTTGTGTTTTTTTATAATACATATAAGAAAAGTCGCAGTTACATCAAATCTATAAGAAACATTTTTTATACATGAAATAAGTATTGAAAAAATTGGAAACATTTGCAAAAACATTACAAATTTAATTCAAAAGTTTTATCCCAGCCAATTAAATTTGTTATTTTTTTCAGGAATGTTTTTGATTTCAGTACAGTCCAGACTCGATTATCCGAAGGCCTCGGAAAAATTCCACTTCGGATAATCGAATCACGGAAAACTATTTTTTTTCGCTGTCTATTTTTTTTTATTGTTGAGCATGTATGACCCCTAAACTACGCAAAAATTATTCAGAATTTTTATTTTTTTAAAGGCAATCAACAACTCAAATTAAACTAAAATGGGGTCGTAGATCTCAAATTTTATGTTGAAAACAAGAAAATGAAAAAATACATTTTTTTATTCATGATTCGATTATCCGAAGTCCCGTACAAACCTTCGGATAATCGAAACTTCGAATAATCGAGGCTTCGGATAATCGAGTATGGACTGTAGTATTCAAATATTTCTTTGTTTTTTTGCCATCGAAATTGCTGCTAAGCATTGTAGAGATTTCAGCAGTCAAAAAGATAACCATGATTCAATTATTCATTTTTTTAATTTTCGGTTGAACTTTTTTCTACATCGATCACAAAATCACTTTTGTTGCTGGGGAATTTTTGTTTATTTATAATTTGTAACCTTCAAATTTCTTTTACATATTTTACATAAAAAATGTATGGAAAAGTTTGCTTCAAACCTAGGGGGATCGCAGTAAGCTATGGTCGCGTCCGGTTTGTTTGATTTTTCGCTCCGCGTTTTTTTCGTCTTCTAAGGATTTCCGTCAAATTCTTATCGGCTAGTTCTAGACGAACTTGTGAGTGGCAGTGGACAAGGTGGAGATGGTGGAGATATTCGGGATTCACGTTGCGTTGCTGCATGTCCGGGAAGACGTCGCTGACCTGGGATAGAGCCTCAATCGCGCAGATGACGAGGAAATCTTGGCTGATTTGATGCGGCCGGATTGGCGGCTCCTAAGAACTTAGGAGCTGCAGGTTGGGACACAATCTGGCTGTGTCTTTCGAAGATTTTAAGATTTGCTGATTTGGTGAGAGCTTTCCATCATTATTTGCTAAATGATTATATTCCCTTATATTATTATACTATAAATTTATTAGCCCTCCTATCCCTTCCTCACTTTCCCATTCCTTAATCCCATTTTGCCCAATTCCACTTCCCCCTAAAAATATGATTATCTGCCAAATTTACACTAACACACCACACCTAACTGATCCGGAGCGTTTGGTACGGTATGTCCACGCATCCTTCCTCCCCTGTAGATTCTGTGGAATGTGATCCGTTCACAGAATCCTCTCTGCGGTAAACACAACGCAGTAGGGCTGGCCGCTTTAATTTTTGTATTACATTTCCGGGTGATCTCGGATGTATTGCAATTATTAATATTGACAAGAAAAGTGCTTGGGGCGTAATCTAATCACAAGACTTTCCAGCATGCTTTCATCGGACTGGCTGCGTTTGTGTTAGATTAGATTAGATTAGATTAGATTAGGAAAAGTTTGCTTCAAACCTAGATATACTTAATTTATCAATTCCTGAAATCACAGAGAATTTTGCCCGCTCAGTTTTATACCTCGCGGGCGCGCAGATCTTCGTGCGCACTTCCAAGAGTTGAGACCTTCCCATGGTTATTGCGTGACACCCGCCCAGATTATGGTGCCTGCCTGCACCTTGACAAAGTGCATCAGCCCCGGGCGTGCTCCGGCCCACAATTCGCTACAACGCTACAACGGATATACGAACCGTGAAACTAAAACCTGAAAGGAAAAGTGGTCGCGTGTCCTGAGTTTGGTCGCGTGTCTGAGAAAGAAAAGCGTACGGGGGAGTGGACCTATTTTGGACCTAAGGTTATTGAATTGTGGGTTTGTTGCTTTTATGACAATTTAAGAAATAAAATCCATTTAAAAAAAAATCGTTAGGTCCAAATTAGAAAATCTACCCTAGAGTCAAACGAAAATCGGGATCAAGATCAAGTTTGGCGAAAAGAGCGATTTTCGAGCGTGTTTTAACGGCTTTTCACTTCGTGTAGGAACACGCCACAGCGCGGTGACACGTACGGAGAGCGGGATGAAAGGCGAACCCAAACCTGAGTGGGTGAAAATCAGCGTTTGACAAGACAAGACAAGCAGAAAACTTGATTAGAGTGGAGCCCGCGAATTAAATTTATGGGTGAAACCCGCGCTGGAGTGGCTTTTAATTGAACGGGTGGAACCGTTTCCCAAAAGTGAGTGAAAACAAAACACAAACAATCGAGAAAAAAAAACGAGTAGAGGAAAATCAAAACAGATTCGTGGGAGAAAAAGTGTCGAAATCAAACAAAGAGAGTAAAAGTAAAAATTAAAATCAAACAAAGTGAGGGAGAGCAATCGAAAAGGAAAACAAAAGAAGAAGAATCAACAAGTGAACAACAAAAAGAAAATAGAAATAATAATAACTCATCGACACAATAAAAAAATGGCATTGATGTGACAACGACAATTGAAAAATCAGAGTGAAATAAAGGAAAAGCCACTCTGTGAGAAGAAAAACTGACCGGTCTTGGGACGACAGCTGGCGCAGCAAAAAACATTAAATAACACATAAGAAAAAGATAGCCGGAATGGGTCTATTTTTACTTTTTGCAGCGGCCGTGCTGTTTACTTTCACTGGAAATGGTACGTATACAAGAGTCGCGACTGAGTCTGTGAGTTTTTCTTGCGCGAGATTGTGTGTGGACACAAGATGCATTTCATTTCGACTTGTTTTTCTTATTCCTTTGTTTTTGCGCTCTGGTTTTGCTCGAGTTTACTGTAAACTTTTGCGATTCTGGAAGTAAGTCACTTTTTTTTCGGGGGGGAACGAAAAGTGGGAACATTACGGTAATATGCATTGCGCAATTATCCGGTAATGGAAAAAGTGAAAGGCCGAACCAGAGTGTTGCAATGATAAACGTGATTAGTTATGTTACCGCTAAAGTTATCATTAAATTTATGACAGCTATGATTAAAGTAATTGCCGATAAATATTTTCATAAACGATCAATTTAAAGTCGATCAAAGGTAAATAAAAGAGCTCTTATTGACTGATGACATCTTACTTTCATAAGGAGATATGTAACTTCTAAAAAATCTTCAAAATTTCTACAAAACAAGTTTCTTTAAAAGAGTTCTCCAAAAAATAAAAGGTAGACTTAACCGAGTTTAAGATGCAATAACCGTCAAAAAATACTGAGACGACCAGGCGGGGTAAGACGGCCATCTCACTGTTTTACTAAGTATACTAATGATTAATACTAAAATTTTTAGCAATACTGTTCCTCATGCTAAATAATGCATATGGAGTCACCTTTGCCAAACCTATTGTGTGAAATAGTATAAAAATAGCTCAAAATAAACAAATAATTTTTCAACTTGAAACTGGATGTAATTTTCATGAATAACAACTTCAGGATTTTTGTTAGGTAACAATATGTATTCCTTTCTTTAAATATTTGTTCATGTTAAATTGAAGTTTTCCCTAGATTATGTCCCTCGGAAAAGTTTAAAAAATGTGAAGAGCTATTTGAGCAACTCTCTACGAAATCGGCCGATTTCGACCATTTTTATTTTTTGTATTTTTTTATTTGACTTTAACTTTGTGGGGGCCTTCCCTATGACCAAATAAGCTATTTTGCGTCAGTGTCTTGCGAACCTTCGTGGTGAACGGACACTAGAGCTGCGGTATTTTTTACTACCTAAGCTCAGAGTTATTTCAAAACAAAATTCACAGTCTTTTTAAAGACTACCTGAGTTATTTTCCAAAATTCTAAACAGTCTTTTCAAGACTAACCCCGCCTGAAATTTTGTTGTATTTTACAAACGAAGCCATCTTTTTAAGAGAACTTTGCTTGCAAAATGCGTCAAAACAAAGGTAAACGCAAATCTTCTGAAGATTTGGTCGTTACGTCGGTGAAGCGTTTGAACGCTAAACCGGCTAACGGAAACAGAAAAAGAAAACAGCCTCTTCTGAGGTCTGATTCTGATTCTGAATGTGAGGTCAATCCTCCAATTCCATTGACAAACAGTTTCGGTGTTTTATCCGAAACTGATGACAAGGAACCTTCTCCTCGTACTGAGCCTTCTGCCGTCGAGAAACGAGTAAAGGCTCCGCCAATTGTTGTGACTTCCGTCTCCGATTTGGCCAGCTTTCGAACGCAACTGAAGAATTGCAAGGAAACTTGCAATTTGAAAGTTTCGTTCCAGCTTGGTCGAAGAGGAGAATGTCGCTTGTTGACGGAATCTTTACAAGATCACCAAACTTTTGTTGGTTATTTGAAAACCACAAACACAATTTCTACACGTATGAGACCAAGAATGCTCGGCCATTCAAGGCGGTCCTGAAAGGTCTCTCCAACGACTTGTCGGTGGATGAGATCAAAAACGAACTTAAGGTGTTGCTTGGCTTTGCCCCATCCCAAGTAATACCAATGAAGAAAAAATCAAACGGGAATATTTCTCGCTTTGGTTTGACTTCACAATTTTATCTGATTCATTTCAACAGAAATGAAATCAACAATTTGAAACTTTTGGACAAAGTTCAGTTTTTGTTCCATGTACGGGTAAAGTGGGAGCATTTTAAGAAACATGGCGGTAATGGCCAGAATCTGACCCAGTGCCGGCGTTGCCAGGCATTCGGTCACGGTACTGATCATTGCGCCATGGTTCCAAAATGCATGGTTTGCGGGGATTCTTCTCACGACAAGGACAATTGTCCCGTGAAAGAAGTCACCCAATTTAAATGTGCAAATTGTGGTGGAAATCACAAATCAAATTTCTGGGATTGCCCCATCAGAAAAAGGTTTTGGATTCTCGTGCTAAGCATCAGCCGAAATCCAAACCGAAATTTTCTCAAAGTCAGGTTGTACCTGCATCTTTAAATCAAACGTTCGTGCTGTCTCACTCGAACAATTCTAGAAATACCCCTACCGTGGAAAAGTTAGGTAACAACAATGGCATTTCTTATGCTAACGTCGTTTCGGGTTCGGGTTCATCCACGAATTTTAAATCCTCTACCAATTTTTCTGAAATTGGGCAGGTACCTCAAATCTCATTTGAAAATTTTTCTGCTGGCAACGCTTTGGGATCTTCTGATCTCGGCGATGTTACGTTTGAAAAATGACTTTTTGCAAAACTCACTGTTTGGTTTGATTCAAACAATGAGTAATGCTACATCCATGATGGAAGCAATCCAGATTGGATTAAAATTTGCGAATGATGTTGTTCTTACCCTGAAGTTTAATCATGGATCTAAGTAATTCCATCAATATTATGAATTTTAATGCTCGCTCTTTAAAAGCGAAAGAAAATGAATTTTTCAACTTTTTACGAGTTCATAACGTGCATGTTGCTGTTATAACCGAAACATTTTTAAAAACTGGCACTTATTTGAAAAGTGATCCAGATTATAAAGTTATAACCAATAACCGAATGAATCGAAATGGCGGTGGAGTTGCAATAGTTATCCACCGTAGTATGACTTATAGCACGTTACGTGACTTTAAGTTAAAAGTTATTGAAAGTTTGGGCATTGAACTTGAAACTTCTTTTGGGAAAATTATGATTGCAGCTGCATATTTGCCATTCCAATGCACTGGGGAAAATAAAAATTATTTCAAAGGGGATTTGAATAAACTTACTCGGCATAGATCTCGATTTTTGATCATCGGTGATTTTAATGCCAAACACCAATCTTGGAATAATTCAAAAGTAAATTCCAATGGTAAAATTCTGTTCAGAGATTGCACTTCTGGTCTTTATTCGGTTTTATACCCGAATGGGCCAACTTGCTTTTCTTCTGTTAGAAATCCATCAACAATTGATTTGGTGTTGACAAATCAAAGTCAGTATTGTGGTCCTTTAGTGACTCATGCTGATTTTGATTCTGATCATCTTCCAGTAACTTTTTCACTTTCTCATGAAGCAGTTACCAGACCCAATAGTTCTGTGTTTAATTACCACAAAGCTAATTGGGACAGGTATCAGCATCATATTGAGAATAATTTAAATCATGATTTTGTTTTAGAAACCAAAGCTGATATTGATTCAGCCTTGGAATCTTTAACTAATGCAATTTTGGATGCTAGGAATATTGCTATTCCTAAAGTCCAAGTCAAATTTGATTCTCCCATTATTGATGACGATCTTCAGCTTCTGATTCGTCTGAAAATGTTCGCCGAAGACAGTATCAACGTTCTCGTGATCCTGCACTGAAGCGAATTCAAAAGATTTGCAAAAGGTTATTGACCACAGATTCACTCTCCTGCGAAATGAAAAGTTCGCAAGAGATGTCGAACAAATTAAACCTTATTCCAAACCTTTTGGAAACTTTCAAAGGTTCTTAAGAAACCTCAAAACCCATCCCTTCTTTAAAAGATGGTGATAATATTCTATTAACTAATGGGGAAAAAGCTCAAAAACTTGCTCAGCAGTTTGAGAGTGCTCATAATTTCAACTTGAATGTTTTGAGTCCTATTGAAAATCAAATTTCAATAGAATTTCAGAATATTGTTGAACAAGAATTTTCATCAGATGAAGTTTTTAATACGGATCTGAATGAAATAAAATCTATTATCAAAAATTTAAAAATATGAAAGCCCCTGGTGAGGATGGCATTTTTACATTTTAATTAAAAATTACCAGAAGCAACTTTAAGTTGCTTGGTCAAAATTTTCAACAAATGTTTTGATTTGGCATATTTTCCCAGTAGTTGGAAAAATGCCAAAGTAATTCCGATTTTGAAACCGGATAAAAATCCTGCTGAAGCCTCAAGCTATCGGCCCATTAGTTTGCTTTCATCTATTAGTAAATTATTCGAAAGAATAATTCTTAATAGAATGATGACGCACATTAATGAAAATTCAATTTTCGCTGATGAGCAGTTTGGATTTCGCCTTGGGCATTCAACTACTCATCAGTTGTTGAGAGTTTCAAATTTAATTCGAAGCAACAAATCTGAGGGCTATTCTACTGGCGCTGCTCTTCTAGACATAGAAAAAGCATTTGACAGTGTTTGGCATAAAGGTTTGATTGCGAAATTGAAAAGGTTTAATTTTCCGATTTATATCGTGAAAATTATTCAAAATTATTTGACGGATCGTACTCTGCAGGTATGTTATCAGAATAGCAAATCTGATCAACTACCTGTACGTGCTGGCGTCCCTCAAGGAAGCATTTTGGGTCCAATTTTATACAATATTTTTACTTCTGACTTGCCTGATTTGCCCCCAGGATGTCAGAAATCACTTTTTGCTGATGACACAAGCATCTCCGCCAAAGGCAGAAGCCTTCGTGTCATCACAAGAAGATTACAAAAAAGCTTGGATATTTTCAATTCTTATTTGAAAGAATGGAAAATTACTCCAAATGCTGCAAAACTCAACTTATTATTTTCCCTCACAAACCAAGGGCTGATTTTCTTAAACCAAAAGTCATCACATTATAAAGATGAATGAGGTAAATTTAAAGTGGGAGGATCAAGTGAAATATCTTGGACTTGCTTTTGACAAAAACCTTACTTACAAGGATCACATTGAAAGTATCCAGGTTAAATGTAACAAATATATTAAATGTTTGTATCCACTTATAAACAGGAATTCTAGACTTTGTCTCAAGAATAAACTGTTAATTTATAAACAAATTTTCAGACCTGCCATGCTTTATGCTGTGCCGATCTGGACAAGCTGTTGCTTAACCAGGAAGAAAAAACTTCAGAGGATTCAGAACAAAATTCTGAAAATGATTCTGAAACTTCCTCCCTGGTTCAGCACCAGTGAACTTCATCAATTAGCCGAAGTTGACACTTTGGATGTTATGTCCAATAAGATAATTGATGCATTTCGACAAAAATCATTGCAGTCTTCAGCTGCATTGATCCGCTCTTTATATAGTTTATAAGTTAGTTTTAAGGTATCCCTTTTCCCTTTTGTACATGTAGGACCTCCTACATTTGAAATCACTGAATAGCGAAAGCTACAATATTTCATGAATAAATGAAAGTTGCTAGTATTTAAAATTGAGGTGAAAAGTCATCGTTTGTGATTGGACACTCAATAATATTTTAACTGAATGAATGTACATGGAAAAGAAATTTGAATAAATATAAATTAAAAAAAAAAAAAAAAAAAAAAAAAAGCTATTTTGCGTCATTGGTTTACCCATACAAGTCTCCATACAATTTTGGCTGCGGCCAAACATTGAATATTACGCCCATTTAAAATGCTAGTCTTGATTTAAAAAAATTCAAAATATTTTTTTCGAAAAGATCGGAAAATTTCACGAATTTTTCATGCATTTAAATTAAAAATCGGACCATTATTTGCTGAGATATGGTCATTAGAAAATGGTGGGTTGTTTTGGTGAGATTTAGAAAACGGCTCTATCTCAGCAACCCGAGGTCCAATCTTCAATGTCTCTTAGACAATTTTATAGCAAATTTTCTGAACTTTTCAAAAAAAAAATTACAAACGATCACTCATGGTCACTATTTTGAAAAATCAAAAAACTGCAAATATTTCGCTAAAATCAAACTTTCGGTGGCTATATCTTGAAAACGGAGCCCTTTATCAAAAAATCTGTAGAGTACTTTTCGATTGCAAATTCAATTTTGCATTAAAAAATAATGTCAAACTTGTTTTTGCATGAAAATTCGATTTTTTTTCCAAAAATCACTATTTTTTCAAAAATTCATAACTCGGCGGCAGATTTTTTGACCATGTTTCTCTATGGCTCAAAAGTTGTGGATTTTTGTCCCCTAAAACATATGAAAAAATCTCGAAAATCGAAAAAATTTTTTTTTGGGAAATTGAGTTTTAGTGAAAAAAAAGTTTATAAAAAAATCTGAAAATTGTTTTTTTCCGTGTACCTATTTTTTTCTCAAAAGTCTTCAACAATACCTACAACTTTGCCGAAGTTACCAAATTGATCAGAAAATTCACTCAAAAGTTACAGCTGCTTGAATATTTACATACCATTTTTGTATGGACAACAGCCAAAATTGTATGGCGAGGAGACGGCCACCCGTAACTTGTAAATTCTAATTAATATAGGTTATATTTTTGAAAGTTTTTTGACTATTAAGACATATTTCTAGATAACGAAAAGTATTTTCAATAAAACTACCCATTTTTTATTCAAAATGCTGTTAACAACCGGTTCGATAATATTCAAAAAAAATCAAATTATTCGCTCTACAGCATTGCCTTGGCGTTCTCGATTGCGAGATTCCTACTCGAAACTAAGTGTCCGAAGGCTTGATTGTTGAGGCAATTGCAAACCTCTTTTTACACCTTAGCTTCCATCCACCCCGGGATTCGAACTGACGACCTTTGGATTGTTAGTCCAACTGCCTACCAGCGACTCCACCGAGGAAGGACCCAGGGAGACGACTCCTACACCTGGACTGAGCTAACGACCTAACCTTTTGGTTAGTCCGGGGCCAACATTTACTTCCCGTCCGACGGAAGGCGTGATCAGACAAATCTCGTCTCGAAAAATGCCACCGGGACCGTCTGGGATCAAACCCAGGCCGACTGGGTGAGAGGCAATCACGCTTACCCCTACACCACGGTATTCCTTACTGTGATACAGCAAAATCATTGAATAGTATAATATCCTTTCATACTTTTCATAAAAATCGCTAATTTAATATTGTTTACAGAATTTTGTTTAACTTATTCTAATCGAAATAAACAAACTGATTATTTTGCATCAAATTGTGCATGTTTTGTTGTAAAAATTCACAGTTTTTCATGAAATGTTGTCGCAATTATATGAAATTCGCAAAGCCAAAGTATAAAATTTGTTGAACAGCATTTTTCTTCACATTTCAAACTTGATTTTATCAACAAAAATAGTTATGATGTTCAGAGAAGTCTGTTCAACCAATCATGTAGGTATTTGGGTAGATTTAGCAATTTTATTAAGTTAATTGATATCACTGACCGTCTTACGATCTCAATTATTTTTTAAAAATTGCTGCAAAGTATTGAAAATTGTTTTAAAAACAAACTGATTTATGCCATTTCTATAATGGACTACTAATAGAATAATATGTAGGAGAGAGTGGGGAGACTTGATCCCCGGAGACATTTGATCCCAAGCCTGTATCTCGTCAGCATGTGGGTTAAAAAATTAGCTTTGTTCTAGAAAGTTGTTGGAAATTGACTAAAACTCATTGTAAGAAAACAAAGAAAAAATAAAAAATGTTTAGAATGAGTTACACACACTTTTCTAAAAAGTTCTGCACAAAACTTCCAAGAGATCTTTTTTCTTTTTTTCATAAGTATTGAAAACACTCAAAAATTATTCAAAAACATATTTTTTTATACATGAATTGTTTGATAAACATATCAACTCCAAAACCCTTACGCATTTCGTCGCCATCGTGCTAACCTGTCGTACGTGCATTTTGGGCCAAATTGAGTTAAGAACGCCATATTGTGCAGCTCACAATGCCTCACCTTTTGACCTTCACAGATCCCCAAAATTCGATTTCAATCCTGAGATATTCAACAAAAACCGAAAAAACTCCGTGCATTTTTGTCACTTTATATATGAAAGTAGTTTCAATCTTGTCGTGCTATCTTGTCACTCCATGAAAATTGATGTAAGTGCGACAAAAGGCCAAAGGGATTTCAGGCCAGGAAAGTCAGGATGCGTTTGTCGCACGTACAAGCTAGACTACCGTAAACATTTGTAATTATTACTCGGGACTCCAGCAACCAACTTCTACCAAACTTTTTGACAATGCACAGAATGGTCAGCCAAACAAAACGTGTTTGTTATTGTTTACACTGCGTGCTCTCGTTTTTGTATATTCAAGGTAAAACATTAAAACACGTTTTTCTCGGAACGTCGAAATGGCGGGTGCGACAAGATAGCACGACGACGTCGATTTGACGTTAAATTTATCGTCATACTATTTTTACAATCAATTGTTTAAAAAAGTGCGTTTAGGGAGACTTGATCCCTGCATTTTTACAATTATTGGAATTAGCCTCAAGTTTAATTAATTGGGCTGGGTTTTCGTACATAGTTTCCTTTAGTATAGTTGTACGTAACTTACTGCAGTTTGAACCTTTTTTCAAATGTCTTGTAAACAAAAAATACCAGCTTTTGTAAACATGCTCAATTTTGGACTAAAAAAGAATATTTTAAGATTTTAAATATTTTACATACTAAACTTGCTATATTTTGAACACAAACGTACAGGTTTTATGTGAAATTGCTGTAACTTATAAAAAAATAAAAGTTTGGATGAATAAGTAAGTTACCCCTAACATTTCGAAAATGCCGGTTTAATTTTTTTTTTAAACACTTGGCATGATTCGAAGAGTTCATCTGATGAAATACCCCTATCATTCAAACATAATTGAATGTTTAAGCTTTCAATTGATGCAAAAAGTTCAAAGTTTTGTGAAAAATTGACAGAGTTATGTGCGATACAAAAACAGGGGATCAAGTCTCCCACTCTCCCCTACATAATTTGTATTCAAATTAATTTGTTTTATACATTTTATGAGACTTCTCCCTTATGGTGGCCGTCTTACCCCCATCTCCCCTACAGGAAAAAAGACAAATTAACCTCGGGCATCGATTTCCCGGCAATTTTACTTAAAAGTTTCTATTATGAATTGTTTAAAGTATTTTGCTGATTGTTTATTTTTTCAGGTGTATGCGTATAACTCACTAAAATTATTTTTCACCCGATGATAGTTTTTTGCTTGTGGGTGTTTTTTTTTTCATTTGTATTAATTTCTGCTAATAAATTGTAAATACTTATGAAAATTGATACTACAATTTATTTTGAAGCTTAAAATAGGTACAACTATCCCACATATTCGGAATAGTTTACAGATCGGCCAATCCCGAGCAGGGGTAAATAACACGGGAATACCAAATTTTTGTATTACTTGGACAAATAACAAGGACCAAAATGTGCCCTTGGTTGCCCAGTAATAGATGGTAAAATACCATGAAATCAAAAATACCAAACCATGTTATTCCAAGGATAAAATAATACCTCAAAATAAAACCATTTCAATACCAAGTTGAAGTCTTCTGAATTTTTGAACAAAGCATGAATACCAAAACTTGGTATTACCATGGTTTTATTTTAAGGTATTATTTTATCCTTGGAATAACATGGTTTGGTATTCCTGTGGTCTTCCACATCCATGATTTTGGTATGATTTCATGGTATTTTACCATCTAACGTCATGATTCGAATTCCCGGACGCTTCGAAACCCGGACACTGCATCTTGTTTTATCAATTATTTGGATATAAGTTCGCATTATGAATGTCAAAACTGTGTTATTTGATGAATTTCAACATCAACTATCATTTCAAATTTGTTTGAACGCTGTAGTTAATGCCAAAACAATTAAATACAATAAAATTATAAGTTTACCAACAGTACGAAACATTTCACTTGAAATATTTCACAGGCGTTCGAAGCACCGGGAAGGCAAAGCAGAAATTTATGGTTTCGATTTCCTTAAATTCTAGCAAATTTTTATATAAACTATCGATTGTTTTGATGCTAACAGCTTATTTGAGACCTAAAGAATGCTATTCACTAACATTTCAGTCCAAATTTGTGCGATTCATAAGTAAAATCGAGTGTCCGGAATTCGAAGCAAAAGTGTCCGGATTTCGAATCAGCTTTTATCAGTGTCCGGGATTCGAAGCACAACAAGTCATTTTAATTTTAAAATTCTGATGAAAAATTGTTTGAAAAGACATATTTTGCATGCATTTTCTTGAAACTGACTGTTCATACTACATCCTGATGATATTTCTACATTTCCAACTTATAACATGATGTTTTGCCAGCTATAACAAAAATGATATGCTACTAAGTGTCCGGATTTCGAATCATGACGTTATTACTGGGCAACCAAGAGCACATTTTGGTCGCTGGTTTTTGCACAAGTAATACCAAAATTTGGTATTCACATAACATTTTTGGTGCAGCAGTTGCAGTTATTGAAAAAAACGGAAATGATCCATATGCAACAGCCAAATCTACTCACCTGATGATTCGATATTGTTCTTAGTGATATTCTTCACCACATCGAATGCATTTGTCATTGATGAACGGGCTGTGCTTGAAGTTCTTGAAGATTCTGAAAAATAACAATATTGAAAAATAAGTGTGTTTACAATCAAACTGAATTGAAATTCACCAAAATTCAATAAGTATTTGGTTATCCCGACATAGAGAAATTTCAACGTTTCAAAAAAAATCTTAGTGGGCATATAAAAAAAATTGAAAATCAGCTTTAACATTTTTGGGTTTCTAGTCATTTTAGCGCAAAATTAATTATCTCGTCAAAATTTATAAAAAAAATTCACATAGTTTCAGAGGAATTTGATGCAACCTTTCAATACCAAAATAATACCAAAATGTGTCATCATGACTTAGAAATTTTTCCACAATTTCATGTCATTTCTTTAGGACGTATATCAAAAATGATTAAAATCAAGTTTGAAATTTCCGGTTTTCAATGAAAGCATTCGCTTTGAGACATCATTTTAGCGCAAAATTAATTATTTTGTCAAAATTGGTCAAAATTTTCCCATAGTTTCAGAGGACTTTGATAAAACACTGTAATACCAAAAGAATACCAAAATGTGATGTTCGACCATTGACAAATCCTGCAATTTTACAATATCAAAACAATACCTTTAATTGGTATAATACCAAATTTTGCACTAGCATAATCCTTAAGACAAATTTAAAGGGTCCAGGAATACCAAAATTTGGTATTGATACCAGAGAAAGGTATTATTACGCATTTCCCTTCACGGAAAGGGGATCGATCGCCAAACCAGCGACCGAATTTTGCTGGGTTGGTTTTGCTGATATCAGCGAAATTTTTCTCTAAACCAGCGAAATTTTTCGCTGAAAAAGGTGGCTGCGCGAAATCAAATCCAGCAACTTGGTTTCGCTGGTTTGTTATTTCCGAAACGGTTTCTTTTCCAGCGAAAGTTTTCGCTGGTTTGATACACATCCTTCCGACAGCCGTCATAAATGTTTGTTATTGTTCACGTTCGGAAGCGATTTGTGGCAATCGAATTGCTTTAGGGTTTTTTCAAAACAAAAAGCATGAAAAAGTTCTGCATCAAGTGTTCAGCATTAAAATACATACTAAACAGGTGAGGGTTCTTTTCAATGAAAAGAAGCACGTTTCCATAAAGTTCTCGCAGCAGAAAAATACGGTGCAGTGAAGCTGGAGATGTATTTGTACTGCTGCATAGATGAGTGCACAAATTGTCGCAGGTGGCAGCAAGAATCGTAGGCGAGGAACTTGACCATGGCCGCGGAACAGTTTGTGCTGTGGCAAGTAAGTACAACCTGGTTTATTTTGGCATAGGCTTCTGCCGCCAAAACAAAAAACAAACGTCGGTGATAAAAACGCTGATCCAGTGCAAAAACACTGGTCCAGTGGAAACATTCGCTGAACCAGCGGATTTTTTGCCGGAACCAGTAGAATAATCTCCTGGTTGATTTTGGTACGAGCTGCTGCCGCGGAAAAAAAACCCGGACGTCAGCGATAGAAAACGCTGATCCAGCGTAAAAGAACACTGGTCCAGTGAAGAAATCCGCTGGACCAGCGAATTGTTTCCCAAAACCAGTACAATAATCTCCTGGTTGATTTTGGTGCCCTGCCGCTTTTTCCAAACCAGCGAGAAAATTTTCTGATTCTAGCAAAACTGATCCCCAAACAGCGACATTTTTCACCAAACCAGTGTTTTTTCACTGGTTTGGTAGAATTTCATCGGTTTCCAAACCAGCGAAAAAAATTAGCGATTCTAGGTAATTTTTGTGCAGGCTGAGAAATTAGCGACATTTTTCGCTAGTTTTAGCGAACTTTATCGCGATTTGGCGATGGATCCCCTTTCCGTGTTGTTATTTACCCATGCTCGGGATGTTCAAAAAATCATAGCAAATCGACAATTAAACATAATGATTCGTTTTTACCTTCATTTGAAAGCTTTTCTTGAGATCTTTCGAATGCTGTATCCAACAACTGCAAATTTTAACTTTTAAATCAAGTTTTTGTAGAAAAACTTTGACCCCTGAAATCCACAAATTCGAAAAACTTTTTTCCTACGGATGTAAACAAACTTTGGTTTTCTTCATGAGTACATAAACTTTACAAAATAATGACTTCACTCACTGAAACCAATGAAACTCAAGCTTAGTTATGTTTTATGAATGGTCTAATAACTTTTTTGTGAAAATATCAGTTGAATTCAGGTGTTCCACAATTGTGGGAGGCACAATAACATCCCACAATCATGGAACAGACAGTTTGGAGGCAGTGTTTTGCTGCTCTGGATAAAATAGTTCTGAAATGAAGTGTTTTGTTCCAAAAGTACTACTTTCACGAGTGAAATAGCAAAAGAATGTCCAAATAAAGGTCCTAAAAAAGTAGGGTCGACAGAATAGCAGCATGTGGCATGTTGTTGACAAATTATCGCAAAAGTGTTCCAAATTTGTGGGTGTTCCGAATATGTGGGATAACTGTAGCTTACTGAACAAATCTATCCTTATTTTCGTAGATTTTGGCTCACATGTCGCATGCTTTGATTGCGGATTCGCTGATTCACGGTAGAAACGCAGCGTCCATCAGGCCATCTGATAATTTACATCACAGATCTTTCTGGCACTTCCCAATCGTTATCAGAAGATGACAAAACAATTCGTATACGCAGCTGCTCTATTCTATAAATTGGTTGGCGTACCAGTCTTTCGTGGCATTCAAACAGTACGTGATGGTCAAATTTCCGCTACTCTTCAGCGTGCTCGTACTTCTGGGCACGGTCACAGTGAACGCCGTGCTCTACGACCGACCCTGCCGGACAGATGTTCCCGTGGTTCAGAACTTTGCGTTGACGCGATACCTGGGCAAGTGGTACGAGTTGCAACGTTTCGAGAAAGATTTCCAGACAAACTATGACTGTGTCCAGGCAGAGTATGGACTGTTGGATCCGACTACGGCGTCCGTACGTAATTCTGCTTATAGTTTGGTCAACGAAACGTCCATTGAAGCTATTGGTACCGCCAAGTTTTCCTTCCCCGAGCAGGACATCGTTCAGGCCAAGCTGAACGTTTCATTTTTTGGTGCACGTGAGTTTTTGCAATCTTGGCCTATATTATAAACATTAATTTGCAAACTATTGCAGCCAATGACCGGTCCAACTACTGGGTGATTGATACCGATTACGAACACTTTTCTATCGTTTGGGCTTGTGAGCAGCTGGGCGAGGATAGGTCCAGCGAAGGATATTGGTTCCTGTCGAGGACGCGTCGCTTTACGGACGATGTGGAGGCAAACACAAGGGCTTTTCACGCCATTCGTCAGTACATCGATCGAACGGAGATTCGCTTTACAAACCAGCTGGACGAAAGATGTCCAGATTTTTAGTTGTTCGAAATTGTAGTTACTTTGTTGAAAATATAATAGATTTTTATTTCAATAACATCATTAGATTTGTTACTACAAAAGTGCCCTTCAATAAAGTAAACGTTATTGTAACAAAAGCAAAAAAGAGGAAAATTTGCTGATGGAAATAAGTGCAACCATCACCGCAAAGCACCAGAAGTGGAAAAGCTTTAAAAAAACGGTAATTTTCTATTAAACCATCAAGCATTTGCCACCAATCGTACAGGCCTCACACAGAGAGTGGAGCTCGAATTCAGTGTGAGATTGGATGATGGGATATAATTTAATAAAGCTGCACCGCACGGCTATCATCGACTTAGCCACAATGCCGGAGCCGTTTCTTGTGCCAGAAAAAAATATACGCTCCCCCTTGAAAAGGCCCCAACAACTGCCAACTGACTGAGCTAAACCGATTGCTTGAAGTCGAAGAAGTGGCAAACAACCTGTTACTCGATATTGGCGGGCGGCGGCTCGTCCATGTCTTGTTAAGGGTGCAGATCACAATGGGCCTAATGGGTTGAAATATGGGGTTTTGGTTGCGATCTTGTTTTTCCGGTGTTTGGCTTTTCAGAGAAGGAGGAGGAGGGAAAAAAAAGATCAAAACCTGCCTAGCCCGGTGTTATAATTGGGTTAAGCGGGATGTACTTGAACTAAAGATCGCTCTTTAGCGTTCACTGTAACAAAGCAGGGAATGTGTACTTGCCGTGCTTTACCACTTAAATGGAATCTCTCGAGATTGGCGGGAAACATAACTTCATAATTGTGCGGCGGGTGACCGTGATGTAATCTGGGAGGAGAAGCAAAAAGAGACCCCAATCTGCATACTGAGCGGATTCCAAGAGAGTTGTCAAGAGGTTTCAATTACGTGATCTTGTCCACTTGACACCTCTCTGTCGGTGGAAACCGTACCAAAAAAGTGACCAGCAACGGACGCCCTTACTTGAATCAGATCTTTCAGAGATTTGAGCAGTCGAAACGGGACAACAATGTAATTATGCAAAACCTGAGGTAAAGAAGGTTAATGGGGATTGCAGAAGGGTTTCTTTTTATCCAATTTTGCCCTTAAGCAAATGCTCACTAAGTGTTTGTTGACTGTTTTCGTGGAGTGCCCAAAGTGCCCTTCAGGGCATTGAAGTCTTTTTTCGGACAGCTCGTTCAGCATAAGTGTCACATTCGACCATGGTGATCCTCGGTCTGGTTACGGTTTTAAATTTTGTAAACAAGGTCTAGTGTGCGGTGCGCTTAATCCATAAAAAAATCCAGTATCACCTTACATTTTATTTTATTTTATGTTTAAAAATGCATTTTTTATTTTATGTTTGGAAATGCATTTTATATTTTATGTTTAAAAATGCATTTTTTAGAAAATGTTTTCTAAAAATGCCTATCAACATCTAAGGAGCAGCAGCTCACATCATAAGATATTATCACAACAATTGAATCTTTTAACATATTTTCAATTTGTTTACTTTTTAAAGGTATGTTTTCAATTATTCTTATTTTTTAACTGTAAAATTTAAACAATGAAAGTTTCAAAATACTAAAATTCTCTGCTATTTTATTATAGGATAATTAATGTTAATTAATCAATCCAATCGGGTTTCAAAAAAAACTTACTAAAGTTACTAAGGAAAAGGGGTTAGAAGAGAATAGCTTACAACTAGATCACAGTAAAAATTCATCGAGTATGATTGAATTAACCATCCAATCATTTTTTGACTGATTATTTTACTTCAGCAAGTCGAAATAATGTAAGTTTAAGGAACTTAACTAAAATAAAGCAAAGAACTGCTTATTTTCGAGCAAAAATTAGGGGGGTCCAATATAGGACAACGAAAATTCAAACTTTTCCAAAAGTGGAACCCTGTTAATTTAACCTTCAAAAATGAAGACAACTGTGTATATGGCAAAAGTTTCTTTAAAACATACAACAAATGCTTGTTGTATTCAACCTAAACGCATATTTTTTCAATAATGAGTATAAATATAGCTGTTTTGATGTTAAAAGTATCAAAAATGCTGAAGCCGTAAGAATTTAAAATACATCAAAGCTATAGTTAATTGTACTTAACTGAAGCATCATAATTGAGCAACTCTCTACGAAATCGACCGATTTCGACCATTTTTTTTTTATTATTTGATTTAAGCTTTGTGGGGGCCTTCCCTATGACATTTTAAAAGGGCCAAACATTGAATATTACACCCATTTAAAATACTAGTCTTAATTTAAAAAAAAAATTGAAAAGATCGGAAAATTTCACGAATTTTTTATGCATTAAAATTGAAAATCGGACCATTATTTGCTGAGATATGGTCATAAGAAAATGGTGGGTTGTTTTGGTGAGATTAAGAAAACTTTAATTTTCGTGTTTCTTTTTCTTAAAGCGGCTCTATCTCAGCAACCCGAGGTCCAATCTTCAATGTCTCTTAGACAATTTTATAGCAAATTTTCTGAACTTTTCAAAAAAACATTTTTTAGAAACGGTCACTCATGGTCACTATTTTTAAAAATTGCAAAACTCAAATACTTCACTAAAATCATACTTTCGGTGGCTATATCTTGAAGACGGAGCCCTTTATCAAAAAATCTGTAAAGTACTTTTCGATTGCAAATTCAATTTTGCATTAAAAAATAATGTCAAACTTGTTTTTGCATGAAAATTCGATTTTTTTCTCGAAAAATCACTATTTTGCCTTCCTCACTGAGGTAAGGCTATAATCCTGCTCTAAAAATGAACTTTGTATAAAAACGTCGTAGACCCACCTTCATGTATACATATCGACTCAGAATCGAAAACTGAACAAATGTCTGTGTGTATGTGTGTGTGTATGTATGTATGTGACCAACAAACTAGCTCATGTTTCTCGGCACTGGCTGAACCGATTTGACCCGAACTTGTTGCATTCGACTTGGTTTAGGGTCCCATAGATCGAGTTTTATACAGATTGAAGTTTCGATAAGTTGTTCAAAAGTTATGTATAAAAATGTGTTTTCACATATATCTGGATCTCAATTAAATGTATGTAAACTATGTCCGGATCCACCATCCGACCCATCGTTGGTTAGGTTATCAAAAGACCTTCCCATCGAGTCCAAAACATAAAAGATCTGGCAACCCTGTCTCGAGATATGGCCACTTAAGTGATATTTATGTACTTTTTGGAAGCCGGATCTCACTTAAATGTATGTAAACTATGTCCGGATCCACCATCCGACCCATCGTTGGTTAGGTTATCAAAAGACCTTCCCATCGAGTCCAAAACATAAAAGATCTGGCAACCCTGTCTCGAGATATGGCCACTTAAGTGATATTTATGTACTTTTTGGAAGCCGGATCTCACTTAAATGTATGTAAACTATGTCCGGATCCACCATCCGACCCATCGTTGGTTAGGTTATCAAAAGACCTTCCCATCGAGTCCAAAACATAAAAGATCTGGCAACCCTGTCTCGAGATATGGCCATTTAAGTGATATTGATGTACTTTTTGGAAGCCGGATCTCACTAAAATGTATGTAAATTATGTCCGGATCCACCTTCCAACCCATCGTTGGTTAGGTTATCAAATGACCTTTCCATCGAGTCCACAACATTGAAGATCTGGCAACCCTGTCTCGAGATATGTCCACTTAAGTGATATTGATGTACTTTTTGGAAGCCGGATCTCACTTAAATGTATGTAAACTATGTCCGGGTCCATCATCCAACCCATCGTTGGTTAGGTTATCAAATGACCTTTCCATCGAGTCCACAACATTGAAGATCTGGCAACCCTGTCTCGAGATATGTCCACTTAAGTGATATTTATGTACTTTTTGGAAGCCGGATCTCACTTAAATGTATGTAAACTATGTCCGGGTCCATCATCCAACCCATCGTTGGTTAGGTTATCAAAAGACCTTTCCAACGAGTCCACAACATTGAAGATCTGGCAACCCTGTCTCGAGATATGGCCACTTAAGTGATATTTATGTACTTTTTGGAAGCCGGATCTCACTTAAATGTATGTAAACTATGTCCGGATCCACCTTGAAGATCTGGCAACCCTGTCTCGAGATATGGCCACTTAAGTGATATTTATGTTCTTTTTTAATCCAGATCTAAAAAATAGATGAAATTTGTGTACAGCCATTGACGGTAATGAGTGAGGAAGGCTCCAACCACATAGGTGTATTAAGTTAGTTTTTTCAAAAAATCATAACTCGGCGGCAGATTTTTTGACCATGTTTCTCTATGGCTCAAAAGTTGCGGATTTTTGTCTCCTAAACATATAAAAAAATCTCGAAAATCAAAAAATACGTTTTTTGGGAAATTGAGTTTTAGTAAAAAAAAAAGTTGATAAAAAAATCTGCAAATTTTTTTTCCGTGTACCTATTTTTTCTCAAAAGTCCTCAATAATACCTACAACTTTGCCGAAGACACCAAACTGATCAGAAAATTCACTCAAAAGTTACAGCTGTTTGAATATTTACATACCATTTTTTGTATGGAAGTAAGTAAAAGTAAATCTTTCCCAGTTCCTGAGGGGAACACCCTTGAAGAGTATCGGGGCCGGCATTTACAAAGCGGATTCAGTGGCAGTTTCATTATCAACTTAATGTTAACATGTTAGGGTTAATGATAACATTCCATAGGTCGCCTCCCTAAGGTGTCGTGATAAGGTCCAGTTTGTGACGATACACTACCTTCCCTTTACTAAGCAATCGATTCCAGAAGGGAAAAGATCACCAGTTGTGTTGGTCCGAGCCGGGATTTGAACCCCGATCTACCGCTTACGAGGCGGAAGCGTTACCACTGGGCTACGTGGCTCGGTTTTTGTATGGACAGCAGCCAAAATTGTATGGAGACTTGTATGGGTAAACCAATGACGCAAAATAGCTTATTTGGTCATAGGGAAGGCCCCCACAAAGTTTGAGCCAAATCAAAAAATACAAATAAAATCCATTTCCGGTTTTGGTAGAGAATTGCTCAATTGCAGTTTGAAATGATATTTTATAATAATAAATCAATAACAAAACATTTTTTTTAAATAAACATGCGTGGTTTTATCAGCAACTGTAAACAAATTTATTGATTAGTTTCGGTCAACCATTAATGTAATTAATATGAAAAAATGCATCAAAATTAGTTTTTGCCTTTTTTACTAAAGAAAGTTATAGGTTTGACTTTATGGCCGGACATCATTTCCATCTTCGTAAATATTACAATTCAGCATAAATTTTAATCGAAAAAATCACTAAAAAAAACTACACTGCATCGATTTTCGGCGCTTCGTCACCAAGTCGACAACTTGTCAAGTTGAGCTTCGAATACTGGCGCGAGAATGCTGGCGCATATATTTTGTGGCTCGTTACTTGTTTTGTAGTAGCTTGTCTACCGATGTTTCCTCTGTTTCCTACAACATGTAAGATATCGTAGCTTTTCGGTTTCTTTTGCCCTGTCCGTTTTTGGCATATCTGTCCAATGTTTATGCAAAAACTTTTGTGACATAGGACATTCATCCGGCTACAATCAATTTGTTTCCCGTGTGCTCCTAAAATCGCCTAAATGTAGGCTTCGTAAGTTTATTTAACAGAGTTTATTGGATTCCAATAGGAGCTTTCTAAGCTTTTCATCGTTTATATCGTTTTCAAAGTTTTCAATGCCGGCGACGTCAATGGCTTTCTACCTAAGGTTCTCGCGATTGAGTGTGTAGTGGTGCAGTTGTAAAAATAGCTATCTCTGACTCGCGGTTCACTTGTACCTCGGTTTTGCTTGGCGTGGTGCGCTGGTACGATGAATCAAAATACCAACACACAAAAGGGCTCGTACCGAAGCTAGAAAACCAAAACCGCGGTGTGCGTTGTCACTGGCGCAAGGGAAGCTTACGTTTGTCATAAACGCTTTTTTGATTACAAACGTACAAATATATTGTACGATTAAAAATATTCTTCTGGTGAATATTGTGTTTTTTTATTTCTTTTGGAAATCATCATAAGACTTTCTTTTGTGCTAACGTTATAAATAAACAAAGTCGAAGTTATGAATAGAAAGAAGTTCTACCATTGTTATATTCTTTGGTCAAAAAGGCTCTATCTCACCCCAGGTGGGATCAAATCGGGTTTTTTAAAACTATTTTTATGTTTACATTGGTTTTTGAAACATTTTCTCTGATATTTTTCGGAAATAAATGTGTTTAAATATCTGTTAGGTTTTTTTGTTATTTAAAGCCAAATTTGTTAAGAAAACGTGTTCAAGATGTAAAGTGAGCAAAATCCATCTTTTATCTATCATTAGACCTACACCATGCATCAAAATATCAAATATCGGTTAAATTTGGTATAAAAATAACAGTTTGCCTATAGTGGACCCGGGTCCACAACCGGATTATGGTTTACTATAAGAAAAGGGGGTCCATGACAGGCAAAAAAAAAACTTTTTTTCAAATGGCTATTTTTCTGCTCAAAAACAAATAACTGATGAAACAAATAGTCAAAATTGTTCAAAAAACTTCAGATTGCATTGTTTTGTACAAAGGGTTATGAAAAAGTGCTTGAAATATTGGTAATTTGTGAAAAATGTCCTTCGGCTCTACTAGGGGGTCCACTAATGGTTAAAATACCCTACCACCCTGATGTAAAACACGTGCATGCCGTAGGTAACTCAATGTTTTACAACTTTGCGGAACGAAAGCAAGAGTTTTTCCTGTAAGTCGCCAGTCGGCAGTGACAATAGAATGTATTTCACATGATTGTTTTTTTTTCTGAGCGCGGGGAAGGCGGTTTGTTTGATTATGTGTTGCGTGCAGTTTTCACTTCTGGAATCATAATTTTGAATGTGGTTTTTTTTTCTTACCACCCACAATGGATGTATTGGGATGCTGTTGGTTTGCTCGATGGTGCGTTGCCATCTAACTTCGAGGGGTTTGCCTTAATAGTTACATGGCATTGTGTGCAAATTTTATCGGTTTTTGTTGCGTCGGGTTCCATAACGTGTAGTTGAAATTGTATTTGAAGATTTAAGAAAAAATAAGGTTTTTAACAAACCTGATTTTTGTGTAAAGTTTAATGTTCCAGTAACCTAAAATTCAAAAAAGGTCAATAAAAGATACAAGTTGAACTTTATACAACTCACTTTTCAACACCAAAAGCTGCCATGTAACTCGCTTGAGACAGTCTGAACTTTATGGCAGCCCATAACTCAGCAGATCGTAGAAAATGAAAATAAATAATACTAATTCAATATGCACGCGAAAGCCTTTCCGAATCCATATCTTTACCTAACGTTTGAAATTTATTGATCAGACGGCATTCCGAAACAACAAAAAAATAAACCAAAAACAGCTGACGGCAATGTCGGCTAGCAGTGGCCACTGGCCCCTTCAAATATTTGCACTCCCCAGAGGGGCAGGTTGACCGGACATGGTGACATTTTCTCCCCCTCAGATCAACTTTTGCCAAACCGGGTGATCTTTGCGCTCTGGTGTTGGGTAACTTTTGGAGCGGTTTCCCGCGCTGGCCGCTAAACTATGCTCCTTTCTTCTGTTTTTGCTGCGAACCAGTTTGGTGGAGAGCTTTCGATTTCGCGGCAGCAATTCAAACCAGTTAATAAATTCAATTAAAAAACGGCGCGGCGCAGTTTTCGCGCAATTTAATGAAAGGCTGCGCGTGGATCTAGCTCATTTTTTTTTGTTTTATGCGCAAGGAAGTTTCGAGGCGTAAAGGCTTCTTCTTTTGCTACAAGAAAGTGAATCTGCTTGAAGAAGAGTGAGGATGCGTAACTATTAGCAAGCCTGATTGTTGTATTGTTTCGCATTTGAATCGTAATCGATCGTAATTGGATTCGTTTCACTTTTTATGGGATCATAGCTCTAGCAGTTACCGTGGGTGTAGCTGATAATTGCATTTGCCACAAGCTATTTTGCCTTCCTCACTGAGGTAAGGCTATAATCCTGCTCTAAAAATGAACTTTGTATAAAAACGTCGTAGAACCACCACCAGAACCACGGCACTGGCTGAACCGATTTGACCCGAACCTGTTGTATTCAACTTGGTTTAGGGTCTCATAGATCGAGTTTTATACATATTGAAGTTTCGATAAGTAATTCAAAAGTTATATATAAAAATGTGTTTTCACATATATCCGGATCTCACTTAAAAGTATGTAAACTATGTCCGGATCAACCATCCAACCCATCGTTGGTTAGGCAACTGAAAGGTCTTTCCAACGAGTCCAAAACATTGAATATCTGGCAACCCTGTCTCGTCTTATGACCACTTAAGTGATATTTATGTACTTTTTTGAAGCCGGGTCTCACTTAAATGTATGTAAACTATGTCCGGATCCATCATCCTACCCATCGTTGGTTAGGCAACTGAAAGGCCTTTCCAATGAGTCCAAAACATTGAAGATCTGGCAACCCTGTCTCGAGTTATGGCCACTTAAGTGATATTGATGTATTTTTTGGATGCCGGATCTCACTTAAAAGTATGTAAACTATGTCCGGATCCACCATCCGACCCATCGTTGGTTAGGCAACTGAAAGGCCTTTTCAAAGAGTCCAAAACATTGAAGATCTGGCAACCCTGTCTCGAGTTATGACCACTTAAGTGATATTTATGTACTTTTTGAAGCCGGATCTCACTTAAATGTAAGTAAACTATGTCCGGATGCACCATCCGACCCATCGTTGGTTAGGCAACTGAAAGGCCTTTCCAAAGAGTCCAAAACATTGAAGATCTGGCAACCCTGTCTCGTCTTATGACCACTTAAGTGATATTTATGTACTTTTTTGAAGCCGGATCTCACTTAAATGTATGTAGACTATATCCAGATCCACCATCCGACCCATCGTTGGTTAGGCAACTGAAAGGCCTTTTCAAAGAGTCCAAAACATTGAAGATCTGACAACCCTGTCTCGAGTTATGACCACTTAAGTGATATATATGTACTTTTTGAAGCCGGATCTCACTTAAATGTAAGTAAACTATGTCCGGATGCACCATCCGACCCATCGTTGTTTAGGTTATTGAAAGACCTTTCCAACGTGTCCAAAACATTGATGATTTGGCAACCCTTTCTCGAGGTATGGCCACTTAAGTGATATTTAAGTACTTTTTTATTCCGGATCTAAAAAATTGATTAAATTTTTGTACAATTATATCATATATTGCCATTGTTGGTAATAAGTGAGGAAGGCTCAAACCACATAGGTGGATTAAGTTAGTTTTTATCTTCAACTCAATATTTTTAAACAGCAATTCCCCACGAAAACAGCATGATTCGAAAAAAAGTTCTCCGATCGGGCTCAAAATTTTTCAGGGGGTTCCTTGGCCGAAATAATTAGACCCGTATTTTTTTATTTCGCCATTAGGGTGACCTACGCCGTGTTAGGGTGGTCCGAAAAATGGCAATTTTCGTCATTTTTCGCAAAACCCATTTTTTTTTCAAAAAATCATATCTCCGCGCCATTTCATCCGATTTTAGCTGTCTTAGACGCAAATGAAAGGTGATTAGTTAGACTATTTGAGAAAAATAGTAAGAAGTTTCAAAAATCTAGCTTAACATTTGAAAAGGTCTTTTGAAAACTTAAAATGCTGTTTTGAAGGTCTCGGGACCAAAGGACCTATGTCTAAAAATATTTTTATCGGATTTCTCGAAAAATTTCACAAAACATATAAAAAAATGGAGAAGTTATGTTTTCGATACTCTGAGATACGATTTTTTGAAAATAAAAACTGGGTAATAGAAATACGCAACTATGTAAATTTTTCCGAGAAATCCGATAAAAATAGTTTTGTTGGAAAGGGGTCCACTAATGGATAACGTACACAGAAAAAAAAATCATGGTAATATTACATCTGGGAAGGGGTACATCTTTTATGTCTGAAAAAAGGTGTAATTTTACCTCTAGAAATGTGTAATTTTACCACCCTAGTAACATTTTAGGTTTTAAGTAGGCCATAAAAGCCTATTTAGGCCGTATGCGGGTTTTCAGAACCATGATAAAACCTTTAAGTTTAAAAATGTTACTAGGGCACCTTTCTGGTGTAATATCACTTTTTCAGTCTAAATTGAGGTAAAATTACATCATAAAAGAGGTAATATTCAACCTTCCAAAATTACAGCTTCCAAATTTACATTATTTTTTTTCTGTGTACCCTATTTTGGCATGATATCAGTTGATTGAACTTCTGTTTTCTTTCGAAATTTAAAATATTAGAAAAATCACTTTCATAGGGGAGAATCGACGAAAACCAATTCACAAATTAACTCATTGAATTAAAAATTTAATTACAAATCCGTGAACTGAAAAAAAATAAAATGACTTCTGGAGTTAATAAACCAAATTTCCAGTTTTTGCTTTTTGAGTGTTTTTGAAACCGCCTTGAGTCAGGGGTATTAAAGAACACCCAAAAAGCAAAAACTGAAAATTTGGTTTATTGGACCTTTTCAAAAAAAACTTCAGACTTAATCTATGAAGAAAGAAGCCTGGAAACCCAATAATATTTCCGATAAGGTAGAAAAAAATATTACATTTTAATTTTGAAAAGTTATCAATAAAAGTTAACATAACATCACTTAACACTTAAAACAAACACCTATTTGATTTCGTGTTTTAAATTATATTGATCACATACAGTCATCCCACATATTCGGAACACCCACAAATTAGGAACACTTTGATGATAATTTGTCAATAGCATGCCAAAAGTAGCTTTTCTGTCGACCTTACTATTTTTAGAATCTTCATTTGGACATTATCTTGCTATTTCACTAGTAAAAGTAGTACTTTTTGAACAAAAAACTTCATTCCAAGACTATTTTGTGCAGAGCAGCAAAACACTGCCTCCAAATGGCCTGTTTCATAATTGTGAGATGTTATTGTGCCTCCCACAATTGTGGAACACCTGAATTTAACTGTTATTTTCACAAAAAATACAAGTTATCAAACCATGTATAAAACATCACTAAGCTTGAGTTTCATTGGTTTCAGTGTGTGAAGTCATTATTTGGTAATAAATATGTAGGACTCCTGGAGAGATCCAAAGTTTGTTTACATTCGTAAGAAAAAAGTGTTCCGAATTTGTGGATTTCAAGGGTCAAAGTAATTCTTCAAAAACTTCATATAAAAGTTAAAATTTGCCGTTGTTCGATACAGCATTCGAAAGATCGCAAGAAAAGCTTTCAAATGAAGGTAAAAGCGAATCATTAAGTTCAATTATCGATTTGCTATGATTTTTTGAACATTGGCCGATCTGGAAACCGTTCCGAATATGTGGGATGACTGTACTTATAAATTTTAAAAACTAATGATTGCAAAACAACTGGTCTGGCGTAAAACGCATTTTTCTCTAATTTAATGTGTTCAATTTAAACTAGATAACATGCAAGCGACCGTCACCATTGCAAAACGCAACATGCTAAATAAAAAAAAAATGCTGTGTAATAACGTAACTAATTTCCCCCTTTCCGTTCTCATCTCCATTTTCCGTCCACAGAAGTACACGGCGGCAACTTGGTCAAGCGAAGTCTGAAAAACACAGTTCCCTGCTTCGAGGATGGACGATTTTACAGGTCAGTGTGCTATTGGTGTCACTTTCCGCTCGGAAATGCAGCGCACACCACATTTGATAAGGAAAATCGTCGGTTGAAATGCCATGCCATCATCGAGCTCACGCCACAATTACCCACGCTAATGAAGCAATAATTCGCTCAATCAACTCACCAATTTTATTCACACTTGAAATTTTCTCTTACTTCTTTTTCTCATTTTTCCTCGATAATTTCCAATAAATCGTCTCTCACCCCGCCCCTCCCCGCCCCGCCCCACCTAGGAATCCGGAGCGGCCAATTCACAAGATGTGGACCAACACGGAGTGCGCCAAGTACTATCTCTGTCTGGACGGCGAGGTGTTCGAGTTCAAGTGCTCGGTCGGGCTGCTGTTTGACGTGACCCGCCAGATCTGCGACTTCAAGCAGAACGTGGACAACTGCGACATCACCGCAGGTGGGTGGGAATTGTGGATATTGTTGACTATTTTACCATCTACTGATTTATTTATTTTTTTCGTGTTTTTTCCTGTTACGTTTTTGAGTCTGAATATTTTTAAATACACGAAATCAAACCATAAACGCAATTTTCTATCTTTTCGGGAAAACTATTACACGATTTTTAATTACAGTCCAGAATCGATTATTCGAAGGTTTGTATGGGACGTCGGATAATCGAAGCATGAGCATTTATTTTATGTTCTCAACATCAAATTTTAGTTCTGCGACCCTATTTTAGTCAAATTTGAATAGATGATTGTCTATTATACTACAAAATGCATTTTTTCAACATTTCATCGCCGCCAATTTGGATTTAAAAATTCCAAATTACTGTAGCGTATACACAAAAAAATATTTCCGAATGTTACATCATTTATGATGTAACACTTTTGCACGTCATTAAACATGTAAATTTAAATACAATTTGATGTAAATTTGCAACAAATTATACGTAAAAACATGATTTTACGTGTGATTCAACCGTTTACGTCGAATCTCAAGTTTACATCAACTGAGTTTACATGTGATTCATTTTTTCCGTGTCGAGTAAATTCACATATTTTTTTCTGTGTAGTTTAGGGGTCATATTTTAGCTGCTAATGTTAATTGTATGACGGACGCTAAACATTTTTGAAAAATAATGATTTTTGAAAAGTCTAGAAAAAAAACTTTACTTAATCCACCTTTAGGTGGTTGGTGCCTTCCTCACATTCATAAAGTGAATACACTACACAGCCAAAATATCTGAGATCCGGCTTAAAAAAGTGTAAGCACTAAAGTACTTATAACTTTTAATAGGGTTGTCGGATTTTCAATCTTTTGGACTCTTTGGAAAGACCTCTTGATTATCCATCCAAAGATAGGTCGCATGGTAGTTCCGGACAACGTTTTCATCAAAATATGTGTGATCCGGCCTCTAAAAAGTGTATAAATAACACTTAAGTGATTATAACTTATGAAAGGGTTGTCAGATCTTCAACGTTTAGGGCTTAGGGTTGGAAAGTTCTTTCAAACTCTAGCCAAATCGTTTTTTTAACATAACTTTTGAAGTACTTTTCCAAACTTCATAATATTAACTAGGGTCTTGTGGGACCCCAAGACCCAGTCCGGAGATAATCGTGTGCATATTTTTCGGTGCACGGACTCACATCCAGACACACGCACAGACATTTGTTCAGAATTTGATTCTGAGTCGATAGGTATACGTGAAGGTGGGTCTACGAGGTCGAATAAAGAAGTTCATTTTTTTAGTGACTTTAAAGCCTTTCCTCATTGAGGTGAGGAAGGCAAAACACTCAAATTTTCAATTTGCAATCGAATAATACGTTCGTGAAATTTCGATAAAGTGCACTGTTTCCAAATTAAAACCATTTTTACATAATTTCTTTTCGGAAAAATTCTCCATGTTAATTTTTTTAAGCTTATTTTTTTCAAAAGAGGTAAATATTCAGCAATTCCCCACGAAAACAGCATGATTCGAAAAAAAAAGTTCTCCGATCGGGCTCAAATTTTTTCTGGAGGTTCCTTGGCCGAAATAATTGGACCCGTATTTTTTTGTTTGGCCATTAGGGTGACCTACTCCGTGTTAGGGTGGTCCGAAAAATGGCATTTTTCGTCATTTTTTGCAAAAACCGCTTTTAAAAAAAATCATATCTCCGCGCCATTTCATCCGATTTTAGCTGTCTTAGGCGCAAAAGAAAGGTGATTAGTTTGGCTTTTTGGAAAAATAGTAAGAAGTTTCAAAAATCTAGCTTAACATTTCAAAAGGTCGTATGAAAACTTAAAATACTGTTTTAATGGTCTCGGGACCAAAGGGCCTATGTCTGAAAATATTTTTATCGGATTCCTCGGAAAATTTCACATAGCATATCAAAAAATTGTGCAGTTATGTTTTCAATACTCTGAGATAATTTTTTTTGAAAATAAAAACTGGGTTTTTCGACGCGCCACGCGCAAAAATGGAGAAATGACGAAAACGGGAAAAAATCGACCTTTTTAACTAATATTGCGATAGCTTCAAAATTTTTGCGATGACCTATACATGTTAGGGTACCAAAAGTTGCGTATTTCAATAGCGAAAATTTTGGTACCCTAACATGTAAGTTGCGTATTTCAATTACGAAAATTTTGGTACCCTAACATGTATAGGTCATCGCTGAAATTGTCAAGTTATCGCGGTTTTAGTGAAAAAAGTTGATTTTTTCCCGTTTTCGTCATTTTTCCATTTTTGCGTGTGGCGCGTCGAAAAACCCAGTTTTTATTTTCAAAAAATCGTATCTCAGAGTATTGAAAACATATCTTCACCATTTTTTGATAAGTTATGGGAAATTTTCCGAAGAATCCGATAAAAATATTTTCAGACATAGGCCCTTTGGTCCCGAGACCTTTAAAACAGCATTTTAAGTTTCATACGACCTTTTAAAATGTTAAGCTAGATTTTTGAAACTTGTTACTATTTTTCCCAAATAGCCAAACTAATAACCTTTCATTTGCGTCTAGGACAGCTAAAATCGGATGAAATGGCGCGGAGATATGATTTTTTGAAAAAAATGGTTTCTTCGAAAAATGACCCACCATTACACGGCGTAGGTCACCCTAATGGCCAAACAAAAAAAAATACGGGTCTAATTATTTCGGCCAAGGAACCCCCAGAAAAATTTTGAGCCCGATCGGAGAACTTTTTTTTCGAATCATGCTATTTTCGTGGGGAATTGCTGTATTATAATCTTAGGCCGTTGCAAATATTTTTAAAAGTTTATGTCGCGTTTTTTCGTCGATTAAAAAATATTGTAGCAATTAGAAATATCTTTTCCTATTTTGGGCCTACTAAGCAGAGCGCACTTGAATTTGATATATTTACAAAGGCTGCTATACTGCCCATGTTCGCATAAATGTCCCATATGCAAAACCAGCAAGCTGAGAAAAACGCATTTGAAGTTTGTCCCATACATAAGGCTACGTGTTAAGTTTTCGCGAAAAAACTGGATTTCCTCCTGATTTCTAGAACAAAGTACTGGATGTTATAGGCTCTTTTGAAAGAGCACACGATTTTGAACCAAACTGCATCAAAAACTCGAAATCGCTGAAAATGCATATGGGACATTTATGCGATCAGGGGCAGTATAGGCAGCCTAGCTTATATTACAGTCTAGACTCGATTATCCGAAGGCCTCGAAAAAATTTAACTTAGGATTATCGAATCGCTGTATATCGCTGTATTAGCCCGAAAAACTACAACATTTTTTGTCCCTGTCTTGGGTCTTTTGCTCCTAGGATTCGACCTTCAATGTGCCTATTTTCGACCTACCTTCTGATTGGTTGAAAAGTAGTAGACATTTTGGGCCCATTAACTAGCAATTTGCCAAGAAAAAGTGAAGAGTGATATATTTATTGCTTTATTTCTAATTTAAGAGGAAAAAGTGGAGAATTCTTGGCCACCAAAATGAAGATTATGACTGCACGTATTATTCTCAAGTAGCAGATTCTTGCCAGATTTGGTGAAATGCCATATGGGTAATTCTCCGCCAACTCACACAGCAGTTGCCCCGACCCCTCTTCGATTTGCGTGAAACTTTGTCCTAAGGGGTAACTTTTGTCCCTGATCACGAATCCGAGGTCCGTTTTTTGATATCTCGTGACGGAGGGCGGTACGACCCCTTCCATTTTGAACATGTGAAAAAGAGGTGTTTTTCAATAATTTGCAGCCTGAAACGGTGATGAGATAGAAATTTGGTGTCAAAGGGACTTTTGTGTAAAATTAGACGCCCGATTTGATGGCGTACTCAGAATTCGAATAAACGTATTTTCATCGAAAAACACTAAAAAGTTTTAAAATTCTCCCATTTTCCGTTACTCGACTGTACAAAATTTTGGAACATGTCATTTTATGGGAAATTTAATGTACTTTTCGAATCTACATTGTCCCAGAAGGGTCATTTTTTCATTTAGAACAAAATTTTTCATTTTAAAATTTCGTGTTTTTTCTAACTTTGCAGGGTTATTTTTTAGAGTGTAACAATGTTCTACAAAGTTGTAGAGACAATTACAAAAATTTTGATATATAGACATAAGGGGTTTGCTTATAAACATCACGAGTTATCGCGATTTTACGAAAAAAAAGTTTTGAAAAAGTTGGTCGTCATCGATCATGGCCATTCATGGTCACCCGCGACAGACACGGACGACGAAACAAAGAGAAACGCAAAAAGTAACTTTTTCAAAACTTTTTTTCGTAAAATCGCGATAACTCGTGATGTTTATAAGCAAACCCCTTATGTCTTTATATCAAAATTTTTGTAATTGTCTGTTCTACAACTTTGTAGAACATTGTTACACTCTAAAAAATAACCCTGCAAAGTTAGAAAAAACACGAAATTTAAAAATGAAAAATTTTGTTCTAAATGAAAAAATGACCCTTCTGGGACAATGTAAATTCGAAAAGTACATTAAATTTCCCATAAAATGACATGTTCCAAAATTTTGTACAGTCGAGTAACGGAAAATAGGAGAATTTTTAAAACTTTTTTAGTGTTTTTTTCGATGAAAAATAAGTTTATTCGGAATTCTGAGTACGCCATCAAATCGGGCGTCTAATTTTACATAAAAGTCCCTTTGACACCAAATTTCTATCTCATCACCGTTTCAGGCTGCAAATTGTTGAAAAACACCTCTTTTTTCGCATGTTCAAAAATGGAAGGGGTCGTACCGCCCTCCGTCACGAGATATCAAAAAAACGGACCTCGGTTTCGTGATCAGGGACAAAAGTTACCCCTTAGGACAAAGTTTCACGCAAATCGAAGAGGGGTCGGGGCAACTTTTCCCGATTTCGTGTGAGTTGGTAGAGAATTACCCATATATTGTTGAATTCAGTTTGGTAGACCCAAAATAGGTAGTAGGCCCAAAATAGGGACAAATTCGATTCGATTGAAAATTTATTTTTACATCCAAGATTTTTAACTGGAGTACTTTTTTCGAATCATTTCAAAATTTTTGAGGTTGAATAACATCCTATTTGAAGGTACTAGGGTGCCATTTTTTTGAAGGTCAAACTTCGAAGTCTTTTAAGAGCTCTGCAGAGTGCTTAAAACTTTAATGCAATGTATTAGGATGTAACAAAATAAATCAATTTTGCGGGCATTTCAGGGCATGATCCCCTAGGTGTACTGTATTGTATTTTGTAGGTGTATTTTACATTTACTACATAAGGGAAATATACCTTTTGTAATCAAACACCTATCTTCGTCAAATGAAGAGTTTGATGCTTGATTAAAGCTCCAAAAATACTATTTAGGCTATAAACTTACCAGCAACAGCACCGCCTCAAGTAATCACGCAATTTTATGCCATTTACTGGCCAAAAAGATCAAATTTAATGCACTTTTGATCATAATTTCTATTTTGCGAGGCCATTTCTCATCAATTTGGAGGCACACAGATCCACACGCAAGATGAGAGCTTAACTGCGTAGTTAATTACTCACTTGAAAAATAATCCCGAAACATTTAAATAATTAGAAAGTGCCATTAAAAAAACAAACGCGCCAAGTCTTTTGACGTTTGATTTTTGACGACCCAGCGAGCGAGAAGCGAAGACAAATAAAGAACAAAGGGTGGCCACCAACACCACCAGCAGCGCCTGTTGGTGTGAGCCAGTGATGTCAGGAAATTTTCTCTATAAATGCTACTTTTCGTGAGTGTTTGCTTAAAATTTCATCAATTTTGGCAGCACTTAGCAGACCCAAAAGAGCGCTGGAAGAAAAAAAAGAACTAAGCTGAAAATAGGAAAATAAGCGTGGTCCAATGCAATCTCGCCTGATTAGAATACATTTGGGAAATATTTTTTTAATTACTTGTAAAAGGAATAGCATAACTTTTAATAGAAGTGAAAATAAACATAAATGTTCACAAAAAGTTGCTCTACTCGAAAACTCCAGATTATCGGAACACTCCAGATTATCCAGCATAATTCAAACACGACCGCTTATTAGGCTTAAAATGGGTATATTACCCCTACTACAGCCAAAACGCTAAAAAAAACTTGGGATTTTTTTTTTAGAAAGAGCTGAAGAATTGGTCTCAAACAATCACACACACTACACAAAATATCGTCAATAATTTGTTTCAATCAATCAAATTATGCATAGAGCTTTATGACGTTTCGCGTACGCACACTAGCGCATCATTTGGTTTTGCTGGCTGACAAAATTTAACCTCACTTTATTTTCGTGTACGTACACGCAATACATACGCACGTAGAATGCTCTATTGGAGAGAAAAAAAAACTCGTATTTTTTAGATTTTAAAATTCCTTTTTTAAGTTTTCGCAAATCGATTTTGCTTAGAAGCAAAATCAAAAGTATATTCTAATTATTTGACTAATTTCCCCCCTTTTCCAGAGGCCCGCGTCCCCAAACCCCTGCTGGATGCCGCCCAGTGCGAGGAGCGATCGCAGCTCGGTTGCGGCGACGGCACCTGCCTTCCGAACGAGTACTTTTGCGACGGTTCCGTAGACTGCGCGGACGGTTCGGACGAGGGCTGGTGCGACGTCGAAAATGACCCGAACGCAGCGGATCCGTGCGATTTGTCCGTGTGCGAACTTCCGGACTGTTTCTGCTCCAAGGATGGAACCATCATTCCGTCCCGACTGGAGCGCACTCAAACGCCGCAGATGATCGTGCTGACCTTTGACGACGCGATTAACTTCGAAAATTGGGAGCTTTACACGCAGAAGATCTTCACGCCGGGTCGGAAGAACCCGAACGGATGTCCGATCAGGGCCACGTTCTTCATCTCGCATCAGTACACGAATTACGCCCACGTCCAGAAGATGTGGAACGATGGCCACGAGATTGCGATCCACTCGATCACGCACCGAGGTCCGGAAGAGTGGTGGTCACGGAACGCAACCATCGAGGACTGGTTCGACGAAATGGTTGGCCAGGCGAACATCATCAACCGATTCTCGAACGTGCGCATGGAGGAACTGCGCGGGATGCGGGTTCCGTTTCTGCGAGTCGGCTGGAACCGGCAGTTTCTCATGATGAAGGAGTTTGGCTTCGTGTACGACTCTTCGATGGTGGCTCCACACTCGAATCCGCCCCTCTGGCCGTACACGCTGGACTACAAGATGCCACACGCGTGCAATGGGAACAACCAGTTCTGTCCATCGCGGAGCTATCCGGGCATCTGGGAGATGGTGATGAACCAGCTGGAGGCGGGCGATTACACGTGCGGCATGGTGGACACGTGTCCGCCGCACATGAACGGTGACGACGTGTACAAAATGTTTGTGCACAACTTCAAGCGGCACTACCACACGAACCGGGCCCCGTACGGGCTGTACTTCCACTCGACCTGGTTCCGCAAGCAGGAGTATTTGGATGCGTTTTTGGTAAGTGGCTTATTTCTTTGTAATTTATCGAGAAATTAAAGTTGTAGGAAATTGAATTTCCTAGAAGAATCTCACCAAAAGCCAAAATACTGAAACGATGTTTTTTGTCATACATTTTCACGATTTTCCCCATATAAACTTTAACGATAAAAAAAGCGACCCTTAAACCATAACCGATTTGGCTAAAAATTGGCACAGTAACATATTATTGCCTAAAGAGCAATTCTCTGAGATTTTGGTCTTTCGATTTTTTTTTTTTTTTTTTGTTAATCCGGCTAAAACTTTTTTGGTGCCTTCGGTATGCCCAAAGAAGCCATTTTGCTTTATTAGTTTGACCATATAATTGGGTACTAAAGCCCTATGTAAATTTTTATGTACAACGGTAAAAAACACGATTTAAAACCATTTCTGATCACTTTGTTTCATTTTAATGCAAAATTTTTTTTTGACAAGACAACATTTTTTCGGTGGATCAACTATGGTCCCCTTGGAACGAGCTGTCAAGTAGGAGCTTTTCTGTCAAGAAGGACTGCGAGGTTAATTTTTCTAAATTGATTTCAAAATCAATTTTAAACTCTTTGTGGTCGTACAAAGGGTCATTTTACTCAGAAAAATAAGCTTTATCGCTGTAAACAATAATATCAGCAATCTGAGCTTCATTTTAGGACCCAATTGTCTATACAAATTTGGCAAATGTCCATACAAAAATGATAAATGAAAATTCAAAAATCTGTATCTTGTGAAGGAATTTTTGATCAATGGTGTCTTCGGAAAAGTTGTAGGTATGAATAAGGACTACAATGAAAAAAATGATACAAGGTAAAAGAAATGGTGATTTTTAATTTAACTTGTTGTCACTAAAACTTAATTTGCAAAAAAACACTATATTTTTTATATGTTTAATTTTCAACTTCATTTTTCGATTTAAAATCAAATTTGAAATCAAAAAGTATTTTAGTGAAATTTGCACCGTTTTCATGTTATAGTCATTTTAGGTAACCTTTTTGAAAATAGTCACAGTTTTTAATTTTATTAATTAGTACCCATGTTTACCCACTTTTGAAAGAAATATTTTTGAAAAGCTGAGAAAATTCTCTGTATTTTGCTTTTTTGAACTTTGTTTATTTGCAAAATAAACTACTAAAGTTGGGATTATTAAGCACACATCGGGCCGATGACCTCATTTGAAGTTGTACTTTTATCACATGAAACATTTAACTTAACGACTGTGTAATTTGACTTTTACTACAGTAATTCTTATAACAAAAAATGAATTATTAATAAAAATAATATTTTTGTTTTCACTGTGCGCAGTTTGCGCGCGTTATTAATCTCAATCACCCAAGATGGCGGCCTTTAGCATCCCCCTGGATTATTCGTTTTTCAGCCTGCACCTCCAGCAGATGGTTCCCTCTGGCTGGGCATGAGTTTTTTTTAAAGAACCTATAAACTAATGTCTTTCATATGTTTATAGGACCTATTAAAAAAACTCTAGAAATTATCAAAATTTTCAATAAAATTCAAATGCCAACTCGTATTGTTTGTAAACAAATCGTTATGACAAACTCAACTTGCAACCTAGATTATGCACTCTACGTCAACTTGCATGCAATTTACGTCCGACGGTAAATCATTCACGTCACGACGTCAATTCAAGTGAAAGACGTTTTTAGACCCGAAGCGGTTTCTCCACCTGGAAAGTTTGAGATGGAAAATTCCAAGATTTCCGGGAAAATCTTTACAAAAAAAAGCTTCAAATATCTTTTTCTAAGTAAGCAAGCATGTTAACATAGATTTTGCATGAAAAATATGCGTGAATTGGTGAAAACTATTTACGTCTACAGATAAACCGGTAACGTAAATTCAAAGACGTGAATCAGATTATTTTTTCAAAAGGTTCTATCTGCATAGGAAACCCATGACGGATAGGTTGTTTTGAAAATTTAATCTAGAATTCAGGAGTTATGAGAACACACTCTTAGTAGCTGAGATATTGTCGCCGCGGTACTAAACCGAATTGAGCGAGTTTAACTCTCGCGACGATTTTCTGTCGCGAAATATCTGTCAAGCATGTTTGGGCTGTTTCGAATCAGTGTGTTACACTCAAAACAATGTTCATCACAATGCTGCATGAAAACTAAGCTATAGCTTTTTTGTTTTGATTGCTGGGTTTTGTTTGAGTCGTTGGAAAACATCGTGCACTCAAAAAACTGTTCACCACAATGCTGCATGAAAATTCCGGTGGCAGATAATTTTCAGTCCAAAACAACTTTTTACATGAATCATGCAACTGTCGCAGTGCATTCATGTCAACCCTACTTGATTTGAACGCAGCCTTCACCCACACAACTAAATGTTGCGTGAAACTCATGCCTGAAAAATCGGAGGCGTGGCATGCAGTCATCTGTTTCTTGGTTTGCATGAAATTCTTGTTATATCCACGTGGAAACTGCTTTGGAAATAAATCATTGGCATTTTCATGCAACATTGAAGTGAAAAGTGATGGTGATGAACAAAGCATTTTGGGGTTGCGTGAAATTCCTGTCTGCAAATTTTTAGGCGTGAAAGTCTGGGGACAGTCAGTTAGCTGCTGATTGTCATCAACTGAACATGGTTTCAGTTTTTTTCTGTTTGTGCCGGAACAAACCAGCGCTGTTTTTTCGAAGTGAGATTATTGAGTGCAATAGTAAGTATTTTCCCCACAATGCCGTCGTATTTTGCATAAATTTTTATTTGCTTATTTTCTAGGCCACGAAAACCGAAGTTCCAGCGCAACAATAACCACCGACAAGCGAAACATGAAGCCGGAGGTGAGAAAGGCTCACCCGGTCCAGGACAAGGGAGTCAAACAAGCTAGGAAAGTAACGAAAGAACTAGTCGCGTCCGGCAGAAGGTGAGGATCACTAAAGAAGTCTCCCTGGACCCGCGTTCCGCAAGTGATAACCCGAAACGAGAACCATGAGTGCGTGTGTGGAATTGTTCTTTGAAAATGTCTCCTGAACCAGAAAATAGCAGAAAACTTTAGTATGTTGTGTGTTTTTTGTGAAGTGAAAAAAATTGTGTTAAAGTGATACATTAAAATTGGTAATAAAAAAAAATGTCAAAAGAGCAACCTTTTTTTTTCTTTGATAAGTAATCACAAAACGCAAAAAAAACATTACGAGTAACAAATCTTATAGAACAAATCCCAAGACGCTCGAAGCTAAAACGCATGAAAATCCAGCGACTACATTTAGCTGCGCATGGGTATCACTTTAAAATCTAATAAAAAGCACAGGACAATGTGGTGAAAGCTTCATGAAAATCCGGTGAAATCCATCTGAGGCGCATGCAAACTTGCATTCAATGTGTGTGTCAGCTGGTTTTCGGTATGCATGAATTTCATGACACAACCGCATGGGAATAGGTTTGGAAAAAATCCACATACCTTTTCATCAGAGGCGACTCGTCCACCTGTTCAACCTGTTCATTGAACACGTAGCCGATTTCATGCGGATATTTTTTTATTTAAGTACCGCGGTGCTTTTTCAACCAGCAACATACAATTACAATTTTTGTTTGAATATACGTTAACAAAATCGACGCCCTATGTTCAGCAGCGCAGCATGCACCAAAAAAAGCATTGGCCCGCCACCCTTTACTCTTTACCTCTCTTTACAACCCACCAATACTAAAGCGAGTCAGCCTGGCGGGCCACGCGCAAATGCTCGTCGCGTTCACACCGACCCTCTGAACGTCGGGGAAAAAATCTCCATACGGAAAAAAATTCAACACATGTAAAGAGCTTCCTATTCATACGCAGTTGCGGTATCGATGTGTTGGTAAATCTGGTTCAATCTGAGAGCGTGAACTGACAGCATTTTTGGGAGAGAGCGAAATGCCACCCCCAGGCCCCAGCTGACTTAGCTCGCTCAGCCCTGCAGGGAGCTGCATGCAAAAGGTAAACAAGCCAGCGCGTTGACAGCACGTTGAGAGCATGAATAAATGAGAGAGAGCGAGAGCACCACAGATATTGCTCTATATTTGGCGCACTTTTAGGCATCAGGCTGTTTTGCGCAGACTGGTGATGGCTTGTTTAAAAACTGGAATGTTCAACTGCGCGCGTTGAACCTCTTCGATCTTCTTGGTAACTAGTGGATTCTTGCTCTACTGGAAAGTGATGTAATGATAAGTTTAGATAGTGTGATTGATAGATTGAATTGAAACAATTGAAACAAAAAAGTACTGTGTTTTTTCCAGACTCGGGACACATGAGAAGAATTATGATCGTAGATTCAACCATGATCGTTATTTTATTTTCAGAATGGTTGTATTTAAAGCGGATGCAGTCCTTAAAAGTTTAAGATTTTATGTCATTAAACGACTGTGTTTATTCAGACTGTTGGTCCTGTACACTCTAGTTGATTATATTATTATCATATATTGTAGAATGAATTTGTTCTGAAAACTTTTTTTTCACTGATGCTAAAAACAAATATTTTCATTATGTCGGATTCATGTCAATTTAGTTTTGTTTTTAACATCAGAAGCTCTTCTTTTTATTCAGAAATTGAAATCCAAAATTATGAGGACATACCTAACAGTGAGTAAATTCAATTCTCTAAAAAAAAATACAAAGGATCAAAAGCGATACGACCTGGTTCTAAAAAGTATAAAGTAAAATGTCAATTTAATTTTTAAATAGTAACCAAGTTAGCTCAATATTAGTTGGGCCTAAAAAAGCCCAACAAACAGTTATCCTTTGTGAAGGATGTGGTATTTTTTCTGAACATCCCGATGAATAGTTTTGAAATTTAGTACAATATTCAATAACTTCCCTTGAATTTCGATAAGGATGGCAAAGCGATTGCTCTATTTTTCCACATTCGCCACGCTAATGATTAAGTCTTAAAAATGAATTTTAACGAGATAAAAAAGTATTAATCATAAGTTTAATTAATTATTTGCATAAACAGAAAATTATAATATTATAAAAATAATAAAACGTAAAAAAAAGCCATTGCAAAGAAAAAAAGCTTCAAAAACATTTTTTAACATTAAGATTCAAAAATTTACTACGATCTATAATCAATATTTATTAAAAACAAAATTGTAACCGGGTCGACTTCCAGCACGAAGTCAAATCATCAAAAAGAGTTGAACCAGCCTCCTGAAAGCTGAAAAACTCTATAATAAAGAATAAAAAAAATAACATTGAACAGGTACTTCATTCGGGCACGAGTCGCCTCTGCTTTTCATGCAGCATTGTGGTGAACAGTTTTTTGAGTGTGGGGTTCTACGTGGTGTTTGCAAAGAAATGCGACAATAATGTTTAAATAATTAGTGATTAAAATCATTAAACTAGCATCAGAACTGTTTTGGTTGGGTCATGTAATGATTTTCAATTTGTTCCCAGCTTCAGAAGGAGAGATAAAATGTCAAGAGTTTTGGTCACAATCCTGGGCTGGGTTGCTATCTGGCCTCAACAAAATTACCGAGTGATCGTCAATCTGGTCCGTTAGTCCCATCACGAGTTAGCCATGATAATCCGGTTGCTGATTAGGTGGGCCCCAGAATTTATAAAATTTGTTTTGACAAAGACACCCTTTTGAAAGCCGAATTTGTCGTCATTATCCTTTTCAGGGTAGACTTCACGGCATTACCCATCAAATCCACGCCCATTGAGTTTTGTTTCGAATGTGACATTTGACATACACTCAGAAAAGAAACTACCCAAAATTGCTTCGCGAGATGAAAAACACTCGCGCTGTTAAATATTTCGATTTATTTCCGAAAACACAATATTGCCATGCAAAGGTTTAAAAACAGGAAAATTGATGTTTTCTAAGTCTCACAAAACATCCAACCTTTTTCTAATTTCGATATCTCAGCAACCAAAGGTCCGATTTTCAATGTTAAAATATGAAGCATTTGTTTAATTTTCCGATTTATTTGAAAACAATATTTTCATTATTTTAATCAAGACTTACAATTCAAAAGGGCGAAACATTCAATATTACGCCTTTTAAAATGTTACTCTCGATTTAATTTTTTTTCAATATTGTTTTCGAAAAGAAATTGGTGGGTTGTTTGGGTGAGACTTAGAAAACATCATTTTTTTGTTTTTAAATCTTTTCATGGCAATATCTCAGCAACTAAGGGTCGTATCAACAAAGTTCAAACAAGCGAAATATAGAGATTTTTCTCAGTTTTTAAATTATATCTGTGCAAACATAAGCACTAATTTAAAAAAAATGAAAAACTGAGACTATTTTTTAAGAAGTTACCTAAAAATGGCTATAACTTGAAAACGGTGCACTTTATCAAAATTTCACTAAGATACTTTGAATGAAGTTGAAAAATTGTTGCGACCAGTGTTTGGATTTTTTTTATAAAATCAGCATTGATTTAAAAATTCATAACTCGGTCGATATTTGGTACATTCAGGAAATTTCTGAATAGTTGGCATTTTATGTCCTAAAACATATCAGAAAATGGAAAAAAAATAAAAATAGTGTTTTTTTTTTTGCAAATCAAGTTTTAGTGACAAAAAGTGAAATTAATAAATCACCAAAATTTGTTTAACGTGTATCATTTTTGTCAGTGTAGTCCATATCCATACCTACAATTTTACAACGAAGACACCAAATCGATCAATTTTTTTTTTTCAAAAGATACAGATTTTTCAATTTTTATCATTTTGGTATGGACAGCTGCCAAATTTGTAAGGAAAATTATATAGACAAACTATTGAAGCAAAATGATTTTTTTGAGCATACCGAAGGCACCCAAAAAGTTTCAGTCGGATTAAAAAATACAAAAAAAATCGAATGACCGAAATCTCAGAGGACTGCTCAGCTTAAAAATGATTCATCAAATTTAGAAATACAAATATTTGCACCTACCTAAACTGTTTAAATTTTTATACTAATTTCAAATCTGTGTTCTCCCCGCAGCGCTTCCTGGACGACATGCAGAAGCACCCGGACGTGTACTTTGTCACCAACTACCAGGCAGTGGAGTGGATCCGCCAGCCCACCCCGCTCAACCAGCTGGGCCACTTTGAGCCGTGGCAGTGCGCACCCAAGCAGCTCGATCCGAACGAGGTGGCGTGCAATTTGCCGCGGACGTGCAAACTCCACAGCCGCGTGCTGCAGCAGGACCGGTATCTGTTCACCTGCAACGAGTGTCCCGCCCAGTATCCCTGGATCCGGAACGAGTTCGGGCTGGATTGAGAGGGGCGTGTGGCGTGGCAAGAGGCCAAAAGTTGAGACAGTATTTTTGTGACTAGTTGATAAGGATCTCGCGCATTTTTTAAGGCTTTCTTTCAAGAAAGAGAGAGGAAGAAATCGATTGTTAACGTTTTGTTAAATACATTCGTTATTTGTTGCAATATTTAACTTATACAAAGTAGGGATAAGTTTGCTGTTAAGATGTACGTTTTAGGTGCCAAAAAAGAAAGAGAAATTAATTCGTGAAGAATGTTGGCAAATCGTGAAAATGCAAAATTCAAAACCGCAATCGTTGTGGCATTCCCGTGATCTTCGAAAAGTAACAAATAAATAAGATTCCCAAAAAGCAAGAAACCCGAACTTTCCATTCCCCCTTCCCCGCCCCCCCTCTAACCTTCCTGTGTGATGAACGGATTCTGTATCGATTCCATGCCCTCCTGCGGACAGATCAACACCACGGATGTCCCCCGGCACACGACGAGCCCGAGATGTCGCGATTCCTCCGCCAGCTTGTAATCGTCCGGGTCACGCAGGAACTCGACCGTGTTGTCCAGCACCAGGTTGAGCAGCGGATCGTACCCCTTGAGGACACCCGCGGCTTCCCGCCCGCCGGCAAACTTGACCCGGATCGTTTTTTCCAGGTACTTGCTCAGGTCCAGGATGGATTCCTTGCGGCGTTTTTCCTTGTTGTCGCCACCGCCGCCCCCGGAACCACCTCCCCGATCACCACCGCGGTCTCCGCCGGGGCCCCCACCGGGACCGGACTGATTTGGGAAAAAAGTGTTAAAATTACACTGAAGAATTTATCAAACAGTGGTTACCTTTTTGTTATCGGCCATGATTTACTTTTGAAGTAAACTTGTTAAACTTTTAGCATAAAACTGCCAAATTACTGAGAAACGTTTGCGAAATTTGATTTTGTTTATTTACACACAAAGTAGATTGCTTTTTATTTCGAGGTTAGTTTGTCAAATTTGACGTTTAATAATGCCGGGATTTTTAAGTGTACTAAAATGTTAAGTACTAAAAAATGCCTAGGGACTTTGAACTGCAATTTATCACAGACAACGGAACTTAAACCATGTCAAAATCTGGAGCAACATTTGAAAAGGCCGGTACACTCAACCCCCGGTGGTTGGTCACTTTTTCGCAAGAAAAATTCTGGAGTTTTTTTTTGAAAAGGTTCAATAAACCTAATTTTTAGTTTTTTGCTTTTTGGGTGTTTTTAAAACCGCCTTGAGTCAGAGGTATTAAAAAACACCCAAAAAGCAAACACTGAAAATTTAGTTTATTGGACCTTTTAAAAAAAGGTGCAGGTGGTTATGTTCTACATGACCAATATGACAAAGAACTTTGTACAAAACTCAAAAAATCATGCATTTTTATTTATATTTTTTAATTCTTTGCCAATTTATTTAATCCTGAGTAATTAATTCTAATTAAATATTTGCATTCAATGGCACCCCTGTGGATATAAATTGCCCATATTGCCCCAAGTCGAATGGCTCGATAAACGTCCCCCCGGTAGAACCTTCCCTCAGGGCCATGGCTACTCCGGGTGTGGCCAATCCTGTCAAAATGGCCATTTTCACTACCACACCCAAAGTTAAAGAACGAGGGGATAGTCCTAACGAAAAGAAGCGTGAGGAAAGTGCTATTTTGCGAGAGTATAGTCCTCTCGCGTGTTCATTCGCTCATTGGAATAGTTCATCCTACTGAATGGCTTATATGGACAAATGACCACCATTCAGTCACCGAACCATGGTGGCCCATACGGCAAAGGCACGGATCAATATGCCGAAGGTCTTGGTTTCGAGTCTCGGTACCGGTTCGTTTTTTTATGGATGAACTTTTTTTGAAGATGAACCCATGAGTAAAGTACTCTCGGTAATTTCGGGATTTATCCTCTCAGTCCGCACACAGTAACATTTTACTACCGAATCGTGCTCTTTATACTCTCGAATGCCGATGTCCAGTTCTGGGTGCAGTATCAAAAACCATGAATTTTGATATCCATATTGCCCCAAGTCGTATGGTTCGATAAATGTACCCCCGGTAGAACCTTCTTCAGGACACTGGCCACTCCGGGTGTGGCCAATCCTGTCAAAATGGCCATTTTTACTACCAGTATCAAAAACCATGAATTTTGATACCCATATTGCCCCAAGTCGAATGGTTCGATAAATGTCCCCCCGGTAGAACCTTCCCGCAGGGCCATGGCCACTCCGGGTGTGGCCAATCCTGTCAAAATGGCCATTTTCACTACCAGTATAAAAAACCATGAATTTTGATACCCATATTGCCCCAAGTCGAATGGTTCGAAAAATTTCCCCCCGGTAGAACCTTCCCGCAGGGCCATGGCCACTCCGGGTGTGGCCAATCCTGTCAAAATGGCCATTTTCATTATCAGTATCAAAAACCATGAATTTTGATACCCATATTGCCCCAAGTCGAAAGGTTTGATAAATGTCCCCCCGGTAGAACCTTCCCTCAGGGCCATGGCCACTCCGGGTGTGGCCAATCCTGTCAAAATGGCCATTTTCACTACCAGTATCAAAAACCATGAATTTTGATACCCATATTGCCCCAAGTCGAATGGTTCGATAAATGTTCCCCCGGTAGAACCTTCCTGCAGGGCCATGGCCACTCCGGGTGTGGCCAATCCTGTCAAAATGGCCATTTTCACTACCAGTATAAAAAACCATGAATTTTGATACCCATATTGCCCCAAGTCGAATGGTTCGATAAATGTCCCCCCGGTATCCCCGGGTGTGGCCAATCCTGTCAAAATGGCCATTTTCATTATCAGTATCAAAAACCATGAATTTTGATACCCATATTGCCCCAAGTCGAAAGGTTTGATAAATGTCCCCCCCGTAGAACCTTCCCTCAGGGCCATGGCCACTCCGGGTGTGGCCAATATCCTACCAGTTTGGTCCCAACCCAATTGCCTTAAATCATTCTGGTTTTCGAGTGACCGATCTAACAATCTTCGTTAAAACAGAATTCCTCCCAAGTTGGTGCACAACCTGTGTCTTTCAATGTGTGCATGTGTGTGTGAGCAATAAAATTACCACCGTCGATCCGTCTCTGACGGATTTTCGAATAAAACTAAAATTGTTCAGAGGCTATCTGTTAGCTTATATAGTTCGCATGAAATGTGGCAACAATGGTGCAGCATTCTCGCGTGACAGTTCCAAGAAAGCAGGAGACGAGGCAAAATTTGCACCATGTTGCCACATTTCATGCTAACTATATAAGCTAACAGATAGCCTCTGAACAATTTTAGTTTTATTCGAAAATCCGTCAGAGACGGATCGACGGTGGTAATTTTATTGCTCACACACACATGCACACATTGAAAGACACAGGTTGTGCACCAACTTGGGAGGAATTCTGTTCTAACGAAGATTGTTAGATCGGTCACTCGAAAACCAGAATGATTTAAGGCAATTGGGTTGGGACCAAACTGGTAGGATATTGGCCACACCCGGAGTGGCCATGGCCCTGAGGGAAGGTTCTACCGGGGGACATTTATCGAACCATTCGACTTGGGGCAATATGGGTATCAAAATTCATGGTTTTTTATACTGGTAGTGAAAATGGCCATTTTGACAGGATTGGCCACACCCGGAGTGGCCATGGCCCTGAGGGAAGGTTCTACGGGGGGGACATTTATCAAACCTTTCGACTTGGGGCAATATGGGTATCAAAATTCATGGTTTTTTATACTGGTAGTGAAAATGGCCATTTTGACAGGATTGACCACACCCGGAGTGGCCATGGCCCTGCAGGAAGGTTCTACCGGGGGAACATTTATCAAACCATTCGACTTGGGGCAATATGGGTACCAAAATTCATGGTTTTCGATACTGGTAATAAAAATTACGGGAAGGTTTTCCCGGGAGGGTTCTGTTGGATGACGTTGTAGGGCTTTGAAGTATTGGGCAAAGTTGTAGAGGAGAAAATTTCATGAAAGTTTGTCAAAGGTGCCAAATTTGTAGCTCTTACTCTACTCGAAATATACGCCATTTTTGCAAAAATGGTAAAAAAGCACTTTTTTGGTTATAACTTAAAATGTTAGCATTTTAGCGGCCTACTATGTTCTGAAGAGTTGTTTATGACATAAAATTACCCATCTTTGCCGAAGACAGCAAAATGTTTTGAGCCTTTATTGAGGAGTTTAAAAAAAAATTAAGTGATTTTGAGCCTATTTTCAAGTTGCAATGTTTTCAAATGGCGCATTTTGGCGCATAATCGAACAATGCACCTGAAAGTACACACTTTCAACTACATTTTCTGAAAATATTTTCGTGTTTATTTGTGTCTATTTTCAGATATCTCAATTTGAATTCGTCAGATTTTTAATAATTTTATTTATGAATGTTATTCGAAATCATAATGAATACAAGGGGAAAATCGGTAAATTGAAGGGTAAATTGATCGATTTTTATGGAAATTACATCGTCTATGAAAAATTACGACAACTTTTCCAGAGTGACCTAATATAACAGGAAATACTTAATTCTAAATACGGACAATCATTTAAAATTTTCACTTACATTATTTTTGAGAAAACATGTTTTTATTCATAATTTTAAAATATAGGGGAAATATACCCATTTTAATCACACTAAGCCGTTCGACGAATTCTCATCACTTTTGCCGTTTCTGCTATTAAATCAACATTTTCAGATGTTTCAACAATGGAGAGTTGCTTGCTCACTTTTATTTGAGCTATTAATTACTTCGGAACAGTCAAAAACACTTTATATAAGCTATAATTCATGATCAAAGTGCTGATAGGCCGATAATAGAAATAGGCTGAGAAAGGGTATAGTTCCCCTATATCATAATTTTAAGCATGAACAATGTATTTTCCATAAAAAACGATCAATTTACTGATTATTACCACGTTTCAATAAGATTCTGCTTAAAAATTATAATTAAATTGATTAAAAACCGTCAAATTCAAATTGAGATATCTAAAAATAGACACCGATAGACACGGAGATATATTCAGAAAATCTAGTTGAAAGTGTGTACTTTCATGTGCATTGTTCGGTTTTGCGCCAAAATGCGCCATTTTGAAAACATTGCAACTTGAAAATAGTTTCAAAATCACTTAAAAATGGTTATAAGTAAAAGTAAAAGTAAATCTTTCCCAGTTCCTGAGGGGAACACCCTTGAAGAGTATCGGGGCCAGCAATTACAAAGCGGATTCTGTGGCAGTTTCAAAAATGGTTATAACTCCTCAATAAAGGCTCAACACATTTTGCTGTCTTCGGCAAAAATGTGTAATTTTATGTCATAAACAACTCTTCAGAACATAGTAGGCCGCTAAAATGCTAACATTTTAAGTTATCACCAAAAAAGTGCTTTTTAACCATTGTTGCAAAAATGGCGTATATCTCGAGTAGATTAAGAGCTACAAATTTGGCGCCTTTGACAAACTTTCATGAAATTTTCTCCCCTACAACTTTTCCCAATACACCAAAGCCCTACAACGTCATCCAACAGAACACTCCCCGGAAAACCTTCCCGTAATTTTTATTACCAGTATCGAAAACCATGAATTTTGATACCCATATTGCCCCAAGTCGTATGGTTCGATAAATGTCCCCCCGGTAGAACCTTCTTCATGGCACTGGCAACTCCAGGTGTGGGCAATCCTGTCAAAATGGCAATTTTCATTACCTGTATCAAAAACTATGCATTTGTATACCCATATTGCCCCAATTTATATGGTTCCGTAAAAACCATATTCACCGTAAAAACCATGAATTTTGATACCCATATTGCCCCAAGTCGAATGGTTCGATAAATGTCCCCCCGGTAGAACCTTCCCTCAGGGCCATGGCCACTCCGGGTGTGGCCAATCCTGTCAAAATGGCCATTTTCACTACCAGTATAAAAAAGCATGAATTTTGATACCCATATTGCCCCAAGTCGAATGGTTCGATAAATGTCCCCCCGGTAGAACCTTCCCTCAGGGCCATGGCCACTCCGGGTGTGGCCAATCCTGTCAAAATGGCCATTTTCACTACCAGTATAAAAAAAACCATGAATTTTGATACCCATATTGCCCCAAGTCGAATGGTTCGATAAATGTCCCCCCGGTAGAACCTTCCCGCAGGGCCATGGCCACTCCGGGTGTGGCCAATCCTGTCAAAATGGCCATTTTCACTACCAGTACCAAAACCATGAATTTTGATACCCATATTGCCCCAAGTCGAATGGTTCGATAAATGTCCCCCCGGTAGAACCTTCCCGCAGGGCCATGGCCACTCCGGGTGTGGCCAATCCTGTCAAAATGGCCATTTTCACTACCAGTATCAAAAACCATGAATTTTGATACCCATATTGCCCCAAGTCGAATGGTTTGATAAATGTCCCCCCGGTAGAACCTTCCCTCAGGGCCATGGCCACTCCGGGTGAGGCCAATCCTGTCAAAATGGCCATTTTCACTACCAGTATCAAAAACCATGAATTTTGATACCCATATTGCCCCAAGTCGAATGGTTCGATAAATGTCCCCCCGGTAGAACCTTCCCTCAGGGCCATGGCCACTCCGGGTGTGGCCAATCCTGTCAAAATGGCCATTTTCACTACCAGTATAAAAAACCATGAATTTTGATACCCATATTGCCCCAAGTCGAATGGTTCGATAAATGTCCCCCCGGTAGAACCTTCCCTCAGGGCCATGGCCACTCCGGGTGTGGCCAATATCCTACCAGTTTGGTCCCACCCCGTTTCCTTAAATCATTCTGGTTTTCGAGTGACCGATCTAACAATCTTCGTTAGAACAGAATTCCTCCCAAGTTGGTGCACAACCTGTGTCTTTCAATGTGTGCATGTGTGTGTGAGCAATAAAATTACCACCGTCGATCCGTCTCTGACGGATTTTCGAATAAAACTAAAATTGTTCAGAGGTTATCTGTTACTTATATAGTTCGCATGAAATGTGGCAACATGGTGCAAATTTTGCCTCGTCTCCTGCTTTCTTGGAACTGTCACGCGAGAATGCTGCACCATTGTTGCCACATTTCATTCGTTGCAGACCCCTTCCGCAGTACCAAGCATGCAACATTTTCGTAACGCGCGACATATTTCGTTTTTCTGGATTGACACCTCACCAGAATAGAGCCCTTAGGACAAAGTTCTTTGTCAAAAAACTCCAGATTTGGTAGTGTGTGTGAACTCCGTGTAAAAGGGGTGTTTAACTAAAACGTGACCCCGTTCGTTTGACAACAGTTGGTGTCAAACCATCGGGGTTTGAGTGTATACGACATTGCTCTTGGTAAGAACAAGATTGTCCGTCAGGCCTGAACGCAAACGCAAAATTTTGCGCCTGTCATCATAGCCTGCCAGTCATCGACCATTGACCAAAGCAACCCCTGCAGATTGTTCGAATGACAGTTGATGGAAAAATCGAACTGGCACAGCGTTCTGCGTTCACCACTGCGTCGAACGGACAATCATGTTCTTAGCTTTACACTGCGGTAGTTAGGTGGCAATAATCCAAGGGGGTTGACACATCAAATATTTTCATTCGAATCATTCCGTTCATTCCAGAATGAAACCAGAATGATGTTGGAATGATGCCAATTTTTCTGATTCTTCCTAATATAAATTTTGCGTGTTGTTTTACAACATTTTTATTTTTAAAATCGCTGTAACTTCACAAGGATTGGATTCGGATAATTGAATCAAGAACAATTTTTTTTATTATACTATTTTATTTTCTTACTTTTAACATAAAATTCAAGTTCTCGCGAACTTTCGACAACTTTAAAAATAGTTGTTTGAATCTTAACGAATTATTTCTCTAGAAAGAGATAAATGATTGGAACAAATCAAAAATTTTATTGGATTTATGCAAAAGAGTGAAGCTATGGAATTCAAAGAAAAAAAATGCAATCCTTTCGTTTTAATCTATTTCCTTGAACCAAATGCCATCTTCAGATATGAGACAAACATTTACGACCATTAAACTCACTTTCAAGACACAATCAACCTTTCTCCCATCTGATAAGTAACAATCCACGCGTCACCACGAGGCGTCGCGACTTTGGACGTCGCGAGTCGCGACGTTGAAGCTATCTTGCCTGGACGAAATATTTATCATACGTGACAACAAAAATGCATTTTGCAATTCTCACAAACAATGGACAATTCTGTTGATTTCGGCAAAATATTTGAATTCGCGATAAACTTTTCAAGAGTTTTGTTTGCTGGACAAATCGGGCAAAAGAAATTGCGAATTAAACAAATTTAAATATTTAGACTGCGAGACAATAGAAGCGAAATTGGGAACAGTTCATAACCTTAATGCATTTCAAAACTGTATCTTATGCATTTTCTGAAGCATGAATTAGGGATTGGGTGGCATCACACGCGAGTCCTGGCCGAAATCGAGGTTGCCATGCTCGCGCCGTTACCATGGCGCCCCTCGTCCATAAACAGTGCATTTTATTTGGGGCAAGTTGTGGCCGAGCTGCACAGCCACCTGCGAAATATTACAGCGAATTTATTTGAAGTTGGTTATCTGTGGCTACTAGACCAGGAGAATTTAACCTGGGGAAAGATGAGTGAGTTAAACTCGATAGAGTTGGACTCCAGCGAAACGATTCAGGACATTGCGTTGAAGTTGGTGACGGAGCAGTTGAAGAACGACTCGCACCTTAAGGTTGGACCTTCGGAAAGGACAATATTTGTACTGGGGAGCAAGGGCGCCGTAAGTGTTTGGAACTCCATGTATGAAGTGATTTATAATGAAATCTCTTAACTTTCAGGGAAAATCAACGCTCATAAATCGATTCCTAGACCGGGACGATGTTCCGCGGCCAACTCTCGCATTAGAATACTCCTTCGGTCGTCGCACGGCTTCCGGTCAGGGTGCTCAGAAAAACATCTGCAACGTGTGGGAGCTGGGCAGTCTCGTGAACTCAAACCAACTAATCGAGGTTCCCCTTCGGTCACATGGTCTGGCGACCTTCTCTGCCGTCATCGTGCTCGATCTATCGCTTCCCGATCGTCTGTGGACCGACCTGGAGTGCGTGCTGAACGGATTGAAGCAGGCCTTGGAGAAGAACTGCTCGTCGAAGGAGATCGCCGAAATGCAAGAAGCGATGCGTCAAAAAGTTGGCTCTGACCACGTGGATTTGAACACGCTCGAGGTGCTTCCGTTCCCGGTGATCATCGTTGGCGGCAAATACGACCAGTTCCAGAACCTGGACTCCGAAATTAAGAAGCACGTCTGCAGGTGTCTACGCTCGATCGCCCACGCCATCGGAGCCGCCCTCATCTTTTACACCTCGAAGAACACCGCCCTAACCAAGATGACCCGCGACGCCATGAACTACTTGGGCTTCGGCAGTCCCTCGAACCCGTTCAAAACTACCGCCGCGGACCACAACGGACCCATCGTGATTCCGTTCGGGGCGGATTCGTGGGAGAAGATCGGCGTAACTCCGAGCAACTCGGAACGGATTGGGCTCAATTATAGTTCGCAGATTCCGCAGGTTGGAACGGAGAAGGTGGCCATTCCGGACGATCCGGCCAAGGATGGTGGCTTCCGGGAGCGGGTGATCGACGAATTGAGGGCGCTCAAGGATGAGGAGTTGATGCGACTGCTGAAGGATACCGAGATGAGGATGAAGTTTGAAGCGGTTCAGTAGGAAGATTGTGGGGTGTTCAAACCATCATGTGTGGGATTGTAGTTTATGAGTGCCACTATATTATAGAAATAAAAAAAAATATATCAAATTGATATTGTCTAAATTTTAATACTTTTTGCTTGCTAATTTATTACGAGTTTACTTTTAAAAAAGCCTATAACATGGTGTCGATTCAAATCTAAATAATAAATTCCTCGCATTGCCCTGACCTCCACAGACCTCCAAACATACTCAAACCCCGATGGTTTGACATCAACTGTTGTCAAACGAGCGGGGTCACTTTTTAGTTTGACACCCATTTTACACGAAGTGCACACATACTACCAAAAGTTTGTTTTGATAGTGTGCGTGAGCGCCGTGTAAATAGTTCACTTTTTAGTTTGACTTTGACAAACCAACGCTTCACTTCGCTAGGAGACGGTGATATTAGCGGATTGCAGACTGGATTTGACTTCGACCAACCAACGGGGTACAAACTAAAAAAGTGTCAAACGAAAAAGTGACCAACCACCGGGGGTTTAGTGTATTTATTTTTTCAATATTTAATTCATTAAAACATACTCTACATTCCCCTTTTTGAATATTGAAAATTTAAAGCTTTGATCTTTATGAAAGCAAATTAGAGCATCTCCACCGGTGCGCACATAACTGAGTGACTATTTTGTTCACCCACAGCGCTACTATTTTAGTTTAGTCACCCTTCCCACACCGGTCGTTGATAAAGCGGGTTGGTAAAATAGTTACAGCCAACCCCACCGGGGGCGAGTATCAGCTTATTTTGACGTTTCGAAATAAAATTTGTTTTAATTTATTGGCATGACCAATTTGCCAAAATCTTCAAAGCCAGAAGTAATTATTTCCAAAAAAAAACTTGATTGGCCGCAACCTGGATTGTTCCGGGTTCCCCGGGGGATGTTCCGTGGGAGGGACATTGGCGGCACCGTATGGATATGGGCAATATTGGTGTCAAAATTCATAATCTTCGAAATCACACATGAAAATTTATGAAAATACGCATTTTCATTGAGCTGGCCACAACCCGGATTAGCCCAGATTCCCCGGGGGATGTTCCGTTGAGCGAACATTGGCGGTACCAATGAATATGAACAATGTTGGTGTGAAACTTCAAGATTTTTTAAATCGCAGATGAAAATTTCGAAAATGGACATTGCGAGTAGACTTGCCACAACCCGAATTGGTCCCAGTTCCCCCGGGGATGTTCCGCTGAGCGGACATTGGCGACACCGAATGAATATGGGCAATATTGGTGTCAAACTTCACGATTTTCAAAATCACATATGAAAATTACGAAAATGGACATTTGCAACGAACTGGCCACAACCCGGATGGTTCCGGTTTCCCCGGGGGATGTTCCGTTGGAGGGACATTGGTGGCACCGTATGAATATGGACAATATTGGTGTCAAAATTCACAATTTCCAAAATCACATATGAATATTGCAAAAACTGACATTTTAAACGGACTGGCCAGAACCCGGACGGTTCCGGGTTCCCCGGGGGATGTTCCATTTGAGGGACATTGGCGGCGCATATGAAAATTACGAAAATAAACATTTTCAGTGGATTGGCCACAACACGAATTGGTCCGGGTTCCCGCAGGGATGTTCCGTTGAGCGGACATTGGTGGCACAGTGTGAATATGGGCAATATTGGTGTCAAACTTCACGATTTTCAAAATCACATTTAAATTACGAAAACTGATATTTTGAGTGGACTGGCCACAACCCAGGTAGTTCCGGGTTTCCCGGGGGAAGTTCCATTGAAAGGATATGGCGGTATCATATGAACATGTTGGTGTCAAACATCACGATTTTCAAAATCACCTATCGAAATTACGAAAATGAACATATTAAGTTTATTCGTCACAAACTGCATCAATCCTAGTTCCGCGGAGTATGTTTCGTTGAAGGGACATTATCGGCACAAATGAATAAATAACAAATATTGAAGTTGTAAAGAAATATCATTTTTTCTACAGTCATCCAAATCAAATTATTCGCTCTACAGCATTGCCTTGGCGTTCTCGATTGCGAGATTCCTACTCGAAACTAGATGTCCGAAGGCTTGATTGTTGAGCAAGGGGGTTGACACATCAAATATTTTCATTCGAATCATTCCGTTCATTCCAGAATGAAACCAGAATGATGTTGGAATGATGCCAATTTTTCTGATTCTTCCTAATATAAATTTTGCGTGTTGAGCTGGGAAATGTCATTGCATTTTTTTGTGCCGAAACGTAAACAAACGGCAAAAATCCTTCTCAGGGCCAATAAATCCGTGTTCCCGTAGGTTGCATCGTATGTTCCGTCGTCGGTCGCAGTGAAATGTGTGGGCACGACAAAATGGGACGGGTGGTGGTTGCTACAGTCCACCGTAACCTGGAATAAGTGGCGATGACGACTGGGGGACGTCGGATTGGGCTATCACTGATCGGAGAGTATAGCCACAGTGGTGTCCACTTTTGAGGGGGGGGGGGGGGAAGAAGCCGCGGAGCAGGCTCTCCTGGTTCCCAGTTCCAAGTGTGAATCTGTTCACATTCGAAGGTCTTCGAAGTATTTTCTTTTATTTACAAGTTAGATGCTCTTAACAACGAGTTCTCTTTCAGAAACTTGACTTGAACAATACATCTCCGGCACGTCCATCGTTATTTACCTTCTCCGTCAAAGGAACAATCCGGCGGGTCATTGCGGTAACAGCGGGAGGCTGGCCCTTCCGACGAAAAACCCACCAGCAGCAGTCAAACAGCGCCACTCTGCCTCATCCCAGGACCCCTTTCAACGCGGTGCTCGACCCGCGGACTGACGCAGATCTGCAAGCTTCTCCGCCCTCCGCGCTATCTAGGGTCATGACGTGACGGCCAAAGTGCTGGCCATCAACAACGAAGCCGTGATGCCGCAAATGCAACCGCCACCCTTCAACGAACCATGCTCAACCCGGAAATGGAACCGCTAAAGTACAAGTAGTGGAACGACAGCGAACGGAGCATCTCCTATGAGCCGGACGATCTCTACATCGATCCACCGAAGCTGGCCGAAGCGTCGAACGGAGGAGTGGCCATCGCGAGAAGTTACGAGGTGTAGTCGATCGACGTGGCCTACCGGAAGGTCTTCCTGACTACTGGTGACGAGGCGTGGCCGAAAACTTGCTAGTGTTCGTCACGGTGCCGCTGGCCGTCTATGATCATCTGAAGACACTCAAGAGTATGAATGACTTCGAAGAACTCAGCCAGAAGCTGAAGCCCGGCAGCAAAGTGGCCATCATACCAGCTCATACACGAGGAGGGAAACACGGGCAAGAACTGGCCGGAATATCTTAGCCAATCGAAGACGCGAGGAAGGCGGCAAGGCTCGGCCCAAGACGCAGATCAAGACCGTCGAAGTGCAGGACAGACATTGACGCACGACGGCCGACGGTGATATATGAACAAACATTGCGTGGAATGTGAGAATCAATGGGTGAACAGAAGTTGGTCGTTGATAGTTTATGGTTCTTTCATAAAATCTCTATTTACAGAGCTCGATTAGCGATTGACCAGAAACACGTGAGAGAAGGCCCGCCCGGAGCACATGATCCCGATTCACCCCAACAGCCGCGCGATTGTTCTCAGAAGAGCAAGTTTGTCATACGCAAATCGCAGACAGCTCTCGCGATGTCGGTTTCTGGATGCCCTGATGAACGACAGATGGTAGAGCCGGCAGGCGGACCACCCGCCCGCCCTTGGTACGGAACACGTACCAGAACAACACGAAAAATACCAGTCACTATCCAATCCCTCTTCACCTTGGCCATCTCCACGCCCCCATGAACCTCCCAAGTTATTCAACGAGGAGGCTCCCTCACGCTACAACCCCAAATATGACCGCATCGTCCCCCTGCCCACGTTCAACGACGAATCTCCGAATGTGAGTGAAAACGGCTGAAAGAGGAAACCAGCAGTTCAGGATTGGCGACGGCAGCCGGTTCGGTACAACCTCCGAACCTGCTGAACGACATGTGTGCGCTGCATTTGGATCAAAGTAAGTTTGTTAGTAGTACATCTCAGCATTAGCTGGATATTCTTGAAATGGATTATCACCCTCTTTTTTCAGCCTACTCTATCAGAATCTTCAAGGTCAACCTCAACCTGCTATGCACAAATCTGCCTCGAAAGTGCCGCATGATCGATCACAGCGACAGACGATGACGGCGAGTCCACCGCGAACGGCAGCAGTGGAACATTGCCCTGCACGAAGCTCACCCTGGAGAAGCATTTGCAGCGGCCTTGCGTTCCCCTTCTCCGAACGGCGACCCTGCTGCGGCACCACCATTCCGAGATCGCCAGGCCGCACTGGGAGTCCAACCGGCTCGTGTACTACCTGAAACTGATCACCGACAGCATGATCTGGATAAGCCTAACTTGGCGAAGCCGGTACGGCGTTGGCAATGCCCAAGCTCTAATACAATCAGCCGCGTGAAATTCCCCTCAGGTAGCAGTCGACGCGTTAGTTGGTGAGGAAGCTGCATTCCGAACCAACGCCCCCCTCCCTCACCCTCTACAAGGAAGCCATCAAGAAGCCAGCTGGTTTGGATTATCCGGTCTGTAGGTCGCAACGAAATGGGAGTCAACCATTCCGTCCTGGTTCTGAAGCTGAACACCGTTCTGGAAACCTGACTCAGTCCCGGACCCTTCAAACTGATTTGGAACCTTCTGCAACTTCCCAGCATAAGTTGGTGGAACATTTTCACCGCAGTCGCACCATCACGCAGGAAACCCCAGCAATCGCAATAACTCCCAATCCGGTTTGATATAATTCTAAAAAAATCATGTGATTAAGCTTCATACTTGTATCTAAAAAAAAATTAAAAAAAATCCAAAACAAAAATTAGAAGAAATCATGTCCCCGAAATACGCCGGAACCTAGCCAAGATATACGCTTAAAATCTGGCCCATGTCGTCCACAATAACTAGTTAAAATCTGACCTAATCCATCAGTGTAACCGCATAACCGAACTCAGAAACCTGGGAAAAGTCTGGGGGAAATCGGCCAGAAGATCTCCGGCCGCTGCCGAAAATTCATTCTCCCCACCACCCTCCGCAAAAACAGCTGAACATCCGCCTGTTGTACGAGTTGGCCCTGTCTCGTTCCCTACTTCTGCCCCGCCGCCGTCAGATCTTTCCTGACCCTCTGCAACTGTATTTCCTATTCGCGAAACTGAGCAGACTCTGTTTAAACTCGCTGAAGAGACTCAGCCAAGGACTCAGCAGATCCAAATCTTCATTATTTATTTCATCCTGAACTGCGTCCCGCACATCTACAGAAAGTACAGATCCAGCGCGGCCACCAGAAGTTTTGTCCGGAAGAATATATTTCACTCCATCATCTAACACCTCCTTGAAGAACCATGGCAGGAACCTGTCAAGAGTGCGCCCTCCGCCAAGAATCCAATACCGATCCATACACACGTCGGCAAAACTGACTCCTCAAACTCCAACTCTCGTTCGCCGATCCTGCCAACCTCGTGGCCAATACCCGGATTGTTTTCGGGTCGGTTCGCTCAGTCAGACACTTGTGTAGGCCAAAACATGTCAGTCCAGTCGTTTCTCCGGATCTAAACGGCACGGTCCACAGAACAACCGCAGACTCCCCTTCCAAAGTACCCAGCACCAACAAATGTTTTGATTCTGAAAGATAAATATTATGACAGCCACACTGTTATCTGCACTTGCTCATTTTTGCCAGAATCATCCTCGTCATTCCAGTCATTCCAGAATTAACCCGGAATTATTCCAGAATGACCGAGTGTCAACCCCCTTGCAATAATCTCCTGTCACTAACAGCGAAGGAGAAACGTGATTTTTATCTCGCAAAAAGCAATATACTCAACCCCCGGTGGTTGGTCACTTTTTCGTTTGACACTTTTTTTAGTTTGTACCCTGTTGGTTGGTCAAAGTCAAACTAAAAAGTGACGAACTGTCACTTTTTACACGGCGCTCACGCACTCTATCAAAACAAATGTATGGTAGTATGTGTGAACGCCGTGTAAAAGGGGGTGTCAAACTAAAAAGAGCCCCTTTTCGTTTGACAACAGTTGGTGTCAAACCAGCGGGGTTTGAGTGTAATAATGATAAAAAAACAGGAATTCAGGACCCTATTTCACAAGACCGTGCTAAACTCCCTGGGCACACCGCAGCTGTCAACCTGCGCGCTCCTGTCAACCATTTTGTACTAAAGAGAGAGCCCGCACGCTCTCTCTCCCATCATCCCGTCGCGCCTGTCAAAAAGGTGGCGCTTTTGTTCACGCGTTCGCACACGCGCCCGTTTCGCAGTAGTATTCGTGTGTGCTCTTTTCAACTTGTGGCGACGAACAAAAGCCGGCAAAATTTCAACCTCCCTCCTTTCGATCGTTCTCAGTTCCCGAAAAACCATCGACGACCGTGCACGCAACTTCTGCTTTGCTGATGGTGCGATTTGTTGAAATTGTTTAAAGTGAGTTTGATAAAGTGGCAATTTGAACAATTTCGAGACATTTTCGTGCGCGACCTTGAATCGCTAATCCAGGAAAAGGAGAAAAAACCCGTTTTTTTGTACCCAAGAAAGAGCAGTAATCCGCGGAAGAAGAAGACCAAAGACCTTCAGCTGGAAGGAGAAGAAGAACCGCCCAGAAAAAGGCTCAACAGCAGAAGAAGAGTTGCGAGCGTGTTTGTGTGTGTGTGTATCGCTCCTGCTCACACGCACACAGTTGTACAAATCGGAGAGAAGAGAGAGAGACTCTCCCGGACAGGAGAGGGAGCGAACTTTGTTTTTGGGCTGGAGAAAGAACTTTGACGGATTTTTCTGCTCCGCCGCGGCCAGTCTGCAAAGAGCGCGTTCGTTTTTCGGCAAAATCTCCGGTGGCCTCCGCGCGGCCGTTTGTGTTTGTGTGTGCACCAAGTTCTGCTGGAGCAGCCGCCGCCGCCGCCATCGGGCTGCCACATTTTTCTTTCTTTTCCTTTGTGATTGAGGTGCCCTCCGGAAAGAAGTGACCACTTTCGTGGCAGCAGATTCCCTCTCGCAAGATCGTCAGAACCAACTCCTGCCAAAGGTAAGTCTCCACCAACCTTCCTTCCAACCCCACAATTTCTCACAAAAATCGATAAACGCGAAAAGTTGCCAACTTCAGCAGAGAGAAGCAAAAAAATAACTCCAAAACTCCCGGAATAAGTACCGTGGAAAATCGGAGACCGGCTGGCCGGGCGGCGGGGGTCTTCCACCTTTGCGATTCTGCTGGCATTGACAGAAACGCGAAGAGCCTTCACCGTCGTCGTCGTCGTCACCACCAACACCAGCACCATCGGGCAAAAAAAAAACTTGTCAAAAAAAAATCACGATGGTTGGCGGCCCCGGCCAGGTTGCTTCTTCTTTTGGAAACATTACTCGGCTGGACACGGCAAAAATGAGACTCGAGGAACTAGATTTTTTTTGGAGGCAGCATCATGAGACCAAAAATATGTTGTTGGAGAAGATTATCCCTACAAAAATATTTCATTTAAAGTTATCTAAACGCAGTAAATTTAGGATACGAAAAATAAGAATAATCGTCTATTATGGCAAACAAATTAAATTTTGACCTGAAACCTGTAATTTGGGTCGGCACAAAAGACAAGCCATGTATCATGAGTCATTTTTCTCATTTAGATGAGAGAGCTAAAAACGTTTGTCTTAGCCAAAACTGCTTCATGGGGAAAACTTTATAGAACAATCGGATCGAGTGCTGGACTCACAATCCAGAGGTCGCCGGTTTGGAACCAGGGGCGGGTGCTCACAATATATGTACCAAGTTTAAATATAGTATGAGTATGTTATGACACCGATTTTCATGGTTATTTGAATTACTCAAACAGTAATGTATGCAACAAGTTACAAACTGTTACACTGTTTGATTTAGATGAAACTTTGCCAATGCATTTCCTATCATAGGGAATGCATGGGCAAAGGCTATGTCAAAAAAGTAATTTCTCATTACAGTCCAGACTCAATTAGCCGAAGGTTTGTATGGGACTTCGGATAATTTTAGTGAAACTTGAATGGTTTATTAGACCCGCCCGTAAAAAAAGTTAAGTAAAAAAAACAATTTTTTTTTCCGTGTATCGTTATCATATGTCCACGTCGTTTGTGGATAGTCCCCGTAAAAATTTCTGCATTTTTGTATGACCCAATCTCACCCCTCAGACCCAATGTCACCCCCCGATGCCGATAACTATATTTTCCAAAAATAAAAACCCAATAAAAACCTAACACTCTGCCAAAGACACCAAATCGATCAAAAAATCCCATCGGGGCCATCCATAAACCACGTGCACACTTTTTTTTTTGAAATCTGCAACTTTTTGCCGCTGATTAAACGGCAATGGCTGCAGATTTGGAACCACTCGAACAGATCCCTCTCCTGGTGACGCCAAAGCAGGAAAATCCACGTCCGTGAAAGCTGGTGGTGTTTTGCGGCGATTTGGTTGGTGCCTCGTCGTTGCTTGCTGCCGAATTTTCACAAACTCAGCACGTTTTGGGCAGCTCCGATTCTTGGTCGAATGGTCGCCACCGCAATTGAAGCATTTGTGTTGCAAGCTTGAGTTTTGTGCTCACCTCCACAGGTTGCACAGCGACTCTTGACGAAACAGTTCCTTCCACCATGTCCAAACAGCAAGCAGTTCGAACATTACGTCACGTCACGGTGCACTGGACGATAACGTTCCCAAGTCCAGGGTTGTTACGGACGGCGCGGATCGCGCGATTAGCGCGTTTCGCGCGGATAGGGCGGATCTGGCGCGGATTTGCTGGCTAATTTTGCTCAGGCGCGGATTTCGCGCGGATGGCAATTTTGATAAATAAATTAATTGAGAGAGATAGAATTCCTTTCAAGTTATTAAGAAAAATATTATCAGGAATTACGATAATTTGTTTTTTCCTTTGAGTGCAAGAATTTCATAATTTTTATTAATTGAATTTTCTTCTGAAAATGTTTGTTTGTATTTTCTTAGTACGAAACGTCGAAAAATGAAGATGAAGATTATGTAGAAATAATTTTTTTATATGTTTCTTATCATTTCTTAACATCTCCGGCTCTGAATATTTAATTTCTTTTTAGTTTTGAGTAATGATTTTTAACCTTATTTATTTTTAATTTTATACCGGATTTATTCAATTTTTAATTTTGTAAATCAAATATTAAGTTTTTTTCCCGAAGATATATACATTCGAATGTGTAACAAAAACTATTATTGGGGCTTGTTCTGGTGGGCGCTAAATATGAGCTTGATTGGACGTAACAGAAGCTGGCCTCTATTTTTGGAATGGAATTTAATCGGTAGAAATATTTTTTTCTAAATTTAAACATTCTTGGCGAATAAAAAGATCAGATTATTCAAAATTCAAAGCTTCAGAAATTCAAAAATTTGAAAAAAAATGTTTTAATAGTTTTTATTATAACAAAAAATTAAAATACATATTATTTTTTTTTCGAAATTTCTAAAATCGTAATTTAAAAAATCTGAAATTTCGAAAATCAAAATTTTAGCAATCTGAAATTCAAAATACCAAAAATTTTGGTAATTGAAAATTTGAAGATTTGAAAAAAATGAAAATTAAAAAGTCAAAATTTAAAAACTGAAAAAAATCAAATTCAAACCAAAAAGAGTAGTAGTTTAGTATTCTTAAGCTTATAAACTCTAAAATTCTTAAATTCTTAAGTTCTTAAATTCTTAAATTCTCTTGAATTCTTAAATGTTTTTATTTTTAAATTCTTAGTTCTCAAATTCTTGAATTCCACAATTTTGAAGTCTTATTTTATGTAAGAGATTTTGAAATTATAAGAAGATATTATTTTAAATATCGGAAATTAAATTTCTTTCGGAGTGAAATTTTTGCGAGGATTTTGGATTACAAACTGTATAAAAATTCTTAGATTTTGAATATTTAGACTTTCGAAATTAAAAATTTATCATTTTATAATTTTAGATTTTGATTTAATTTTGAGGTTATTTTTTTGAAGTTAAATTTTCTGGTGTTTAAATATTGTATTTCCCATTTTGAAGATTTTTTTTTTTCATGACCCTTGCCTTGACCGTCTCTTGAGGATTTTTTTCTAAATGGATTTATTGCTTTCATTCTTTTGGATCCTTTAAACATAAAACGAGTTTTTTCAATCAAATACTTTCTGAATTAGTTTTTCTTCATTAAAAAATAAAATTTCTTCAATGTTGGTCGCGATATTTTTTTTTATACGGCTTGGATTTCACGCGGTTTTGGATTTTAGGTCGGCGCGGATTTTTTTTCGACTTTCCCGTAACAACCCTGAAACCGTGACATAAACAAACCCGACTCAGTCGTGAGTGCCCTAGCTCACTGAGCAGCTGCACTGTGTGACAGTAGTCGACCAACGCTCATTCGACGTTGCACACACACACACACATAAAAAAAACAAGTTTTTACACAAATAGTTTGTATTTAGGCGTGGAAATGTAATTTTGAATATAAGTTATAGTTGTTTTAAGTGTTTTGCTCAGTCTAGAACCATTCAATTGTTTGAAAATAGTCAAAATAGTGTTTAGAGAGGATTTCACGAGTCAGTCATATGACACGAATTGAGTGAGTGTCGCTCATTTTTTCATGTCTCTCATTCTCCAGCAGCCGACCGGCACGGGTCAGGCGGCAGTGGTTGAACGGACGCAGTAGGCTTACAGTCACAAGCTAGCAGTGAACTGAATTTTTGGCTTGCTGGGTTGAAAACTTTTTGCAGGCCTGCTGACGAGTCTGCAAATTCAAGTATTGGACTTACACTCCTACCCTTGTCGAACTGCAGGCTTCTGGGGAAGGCGCCGGTAATGACGAATAAAATAGGGATCTTCAAGAGTTAAACAGTGAACGGATGATTGGCTACCACTAATCAATTTTGATTCATTGTTTAACTTCCGCTGATCTGTCAATAATGGAGAAGCATCTTATTTGGCAGTCAACCACTAGGATTCGTCTTTAGGATAGCTAAGCATTTTCGAGATTTAGGCTGTCTCAAAGCTCTTTATTGCTCGCTGGTTCGTTCTACGCTCGAGTACTGTTCCACGGTTTGGGCTCCCTTCTACCAGAACGCCATTCAACGCGTGGAGTCGGTGCAGCGAAAGTTCGTCAAATATGCCCAACGTCACATCACCTGGCCTGATCCTTTAAATCCTCCGAGCTATGCTGAGCGTTGCAAAATGCTAAACCTTGATCCTCTCTCGGTAAGACGTGATGTTGCAAAGGCAGTGTTTGTAGCTGACCTCCTGCAGTCGTCCATTGATTGTCCCGCTGTTTTGCAACTGATCAATATTAACACCCGCCGGCGTGTACTTCGCAACCACTCTTTTTTGACGGTTCGCCGAGCTCTGACTAATTACGGACATAACGAACCAGTTTCTAGTATGTGTCGTATTTTTAACTTGTGCTCTGACCATTTCGACTTTGACCTGCCCCGCGACAAAATCAAAATCCGTTTCCTTAATTTCCTCAAGTCCCTTCCTGACAATACACACGTAGATATTAGAACACTGTGATATTTTTGTTAATTTATTGAGTTAGTTTTAAAGTAACCCGTCTTGTATCATTTGAGTTTTGTGTACTTGTTGATGCGAAAAGACGAGGTGGTTTTGTGCCTCTTTGAGAGAGTGTCTTGGAATATGCTAGACACATCTCAAGGGGGCTTTTGTCCACCTCCTAATAAAGAAAAATAATAAAAAAATAATAAAATAACCACGCACATGTTCATGATAGGGACCTACATAGGGAAATTAAATGTTCTGGGAGAAATTTCAAACACCCAAAGTCGTTCAAATTTAAGGTTGAAAAACTTGTAGTTTTTCTTTCGAGCTGGCACTTTTTTTATACCGAACAAGCACAAACATAACAAAAACTACCAGATTATTATCAACAACAGTTTTACAATACTTGTAATTGTTATAAGTCTCGTTTTTTTTGCCAAAACTTTTTTAAATTAATTCCAACCTTTTTCTTGCATGATCTTGTTGCTAGATTGGAACCCCGATTTGACAGTTCGATTGGAACTCTGAGAGTGACATTTCGCCTCTCCATATAGGCTCTCTAGTTCATGAGATATTTGGTAAAGATGAAGCTTGTTTTCATTTATGTATGTTTCGGGAAAATTCAAATATCGAATAAAATCCAAACGTTTGTTGTGATTATTGTAAACATGGATAACTTTTTAACATGTTGTCTTGATTTCAATAATCTCTACAAAAAATCTCAAATTTAAAAGTTAATGCTATTTAAGAAGTCGTAAATCCGCAAACTCACACCCAAATCCAAATAAAAATCTAAAAATGCATCTGATGTCGGTTCCGGAACTACTATGTCACACGGGCAGCTCCCCCCAATTTCGGGCGAAAACCATTTCCCAAAAAAAAAACCTGAACCCACATTTGACACCAATAAGCTGTGTGTGCTGTGGGGACCGGTGAAAGAGGGTCATCGTCTTAACGCCCAGAGGGCCCCCTCGCCCATCTCTGATGGTGGCGAGAATCGACCATGAAATCGAGAAAAAACGAAAATTGCTGCGAAAAGCGAGAAAATGGACATCACAGAGAAGAGTGAAAAAAAAAAAGTGTTCATGATTCGGGGTGAAACAATGGGAAATCCCCCTGCCGACCCAGGGTAAAAGTGGGGGAGGAAGGGAAAGGGCGCGCGGTGGCACTTGAGGAAATACTGGAGATTGGTCAGGCTTATCTGGATGGGGAGGGGGTTGGTGGGTGAAGAACCGGAGAGAGATGTGAAAAGATCATGGACACAAACTGTTGTTGGGCTTTGTCCAGCAGGGTCATCCAGCAGCATCGGTCCGGTCGTAAAAGCTATTTGTGTTCATGTGTACCTTTGTGGACTCGACATTGATGAACAACCAACCTTCGGGAAGGTTGATCGTTACAGATGAATAGTCGAATCGTTACTTTTTCATGATGTACTGAACGTTGATTTTGCTGATTTAAAAATTATGTTTAACTCGAAATGCTATGAAACTGAAAATCAATAGGTTCAGTCTCTGTTTCGAGCATAAAAAGTGACCACCTTAACTTGTTAATTTAACGACCAGTTGTTGCTAATCCCAAAATACCATTTCGGTTCTGCACGAATACATAACATCGGCTTATGTTTTATGTTGTGTGTGCTATGTACCTTTCCCAATCGTATGATTCTCTCTCTCTCTCTCTCCCATCCAGAATTGTGCTTCTTTGCCAGCCAGGAACTGCACTTTTTTTCTCGAGCTTCTCTTGGTCGTTATCTTCCTGGTCAGTGGCTATTCGCTTTCACTGCATGTCCTCCCGAAAGAAACGCCCGACGACGACGGCGACGACGACGAGAATATACCTGAAAAGCCGGTTTCTCTGCCGGCCAATTTTCCCCGAGATGAAGAGCGCTTAGCAACAAGCAACGCGCGCGCTGCAACTTTGGTGCCGCGCTAATCCTTGCGCTGTGCAGGGTTGCCGGTTAAGCTGGTGCATCGTTTGGTTGAACAATGCAAAAATGTAGCTATGCTTAGACATTTCCTCAAATAATAATCGGACAAGTAAAATGAAAGGGCTAAATGTAAACACAAATTGCAAATTTTGTTGGAAAATAAATACAACAATGAAGGTTGTCGTTACCGCTCGCCTAATGTAGCTTCTTAGACCATAGGGGAAAGTGGGGCAAGTGTAACAAGCTAAGGAAATGCTCGTTATAACCCATTAAAAAGTTAAAAAATCTGTCGGATTTTATTATAATCATCTTATTCTAGGTCTTGGTTAAGACTTTGTTAGAACAAGTTTTTAAAAAATCCTGTTTTTTAATGTAAAAAAATGATTTCAAAATTTTTGATTTTCCGTACGTTCTACTCAACTAGTGGGGCAAGACGAACAACCCGTTGGGGCAAGAGGAACAATGCATGAAAAAACATGTTAATTTGTTAACAATTGAACAGTTATCACTTAGATACAATAGATTAGAATATATTTGAAAGGTTTCTTCCATTTTTAGATTAAATAATAATATTTTACTAAAAATCTTATCGTTTTTTACGAAAACAAAATTACTTAGATGATAAATAGTAAATTTTCATAATATCACTATATTTTGTATGGACATTTTTTTTAACAATTGTTTTTCAGTTTGTTAGTACTTTCATGTATTTATTTCCCAAAAAAATATGTTGTTGCAGCTATTTGTATTTTTTTTTCCATACTAAAAATCCATATGGTACACTTGCCCCACCTGAACAAGATTTTTTAAAAGCTCTCAACAAAAATAACCAAAAGTTAAATCATACTTTGTAATAGGTGCAAGTCATTGGTAGGGACACTACTGATCTAGGAAAAATAGCATTTTGATAAAATGAGTCTTAAAACGAACCCTAAGCCTTATTTTGTACATTCCAAATATTATAAGAAAACAAAGGTTTTGAAAAAAACTTCATTAAATCTTATGCCCCGTGGCGTTTACGTCGTTTTGGCGGTTATGTTGTAGTAGAATCAGCTAATTGCATTGCTAGCAACAATTCCTCATACTGGAAATAATCAAAATTGTAAAAATTACGGCCGTACGAGCGATTGTTCCTCTTGCCCCATATGGTCGTCTTGCCCCACCTTCCCCTACACACCTTAAGAAGAACCGTTTAGCTCCAAGTGAAACTTACCTGTGGAGAATGGATACCCCCTCTCCCTCCCCTAAAGTGTACACGTGGTTTATGGATGGTCCCTAATGAGCAATTCTCTACGAAATCTGTATTTTTTTTAGAATTTTAATTTTTGTATTTTTTAATTCGACTGAAACTTTTTTGATGCCTTCGGTATGCCCAAAGAAGCCATTTTGCATCATTAGTTTGTCCATATAATTTTCCATACAAATTTGGCAGCTGTCCATACAAAAATGATACATGAAAATTCAAAAATCTGTATCTTGTGAAGGAATTTTTTGATCGATTTGGTGTCTTCGGCAAAGTTGTAGGTTGTAGGATAGATACGGACTACACTGAAAAAAATGACACACGGTAAAAAATGGTGATTTTATATTTAACTTTTTGTCACTAAAACTTAATTTGCAAAAAACACTATTTTTTTATTTTTATTTTTTTGATATGTTTTAGAAGACATCAAATGCCAACTTCTCAGAAATTTCCAGGTTGAGCAAAAAATCTTTGACCCGAGTTATGAATTTTTTAATCAATACTGATTTAAAAAATCGAAATATTGGTCGCAAAAATTTTTCGATGTAAAATCAAATTTGCAATCAAAAAGTACTTTAGTGAAATTTTGATAAGAGGCACCGTTTTTAAGTTAAGGCCATTTTTAGGTATCTTTTTTTGTAAATAGTTGCAGTATTTATTTTTTTTTAATTGGTGCACATGTTTGCTCAGTTTAGAAAGAAATATTTTTAAAAGCTGAGAAAATTCTCTATATTTTGCTTTTTTGAACTTTGTTGATACGACCCTTAGTTGCTGAGATATTGCCATGCAAAGGTTTAAAAACATGAAAATCTATGTTTTCCAAGTCTCACCCAAACAACCCACCATTTTCTAACGTCGACATCTCAGAAACTAATGGTCCGATTTACAATGTTAAAATATGAAACATTCGTGAAATTTTCCGATCTTTTCGAAAACAATATTTTCAAAAAAATTATATTAAGACTAGCATTTAAAATATTCAATATTGACACAAAAAATAATTAAAATTTACAATATTTAAAAGGGAAACTTGTTTAAAACAAACTTCTAGATATTTTGAAATTATTTTAAATAATAATAATTATAATCATGTTCTTAAATAAAAACAAAAAATAAATAAATTGAGAATAAAATTCAAAATTCAGATGTTTTTAACACTTTACTATCAATTTCTAATTTAAAACTTTATTTTTACATTTCACCAAATAAACATAAAAAAATATTTCTTAAGCTTTCATTTATTTTGCGAAGACTTTTTTCATGGCTTATTTCTGAATAAAAATAATGAGTGCTTCCTTTTTGATGTATTTTTTGTAGACATTTTGTTCGATGGTTGGTATTGACTTTTTTTTTTAGATTCCAGCTCATATCAGGTTTTTTTTCTTGTACTTTTGTACCCGACCCTCTCCGATTTCAATGAAACTTTGTAGACATGTTGCCCTAGGCTTATATAAGCCATTTTTGTGTATATGGAGCTAGTTGCACTCAATAATGACATTTGAGATAATGACATTTGAGTGCATCAAATATTTTGTATTTTGTGATTTAAAAATTACTGTATCTCGAAGCCGTTACATCAAACTTGTAGGAAATTGAACGGGCTTTCAAAAAAAAAAAAACACTGAAAGAAAAATACACGCCACTTCTACGAGATTTTTATTTTTTTTAGTAAAGAGTAAAATTTAAAGTTGATGTCACGATTTTTTTTCGTTCAGAAATTTATGAAATCCATTGAAAAGTATAAGGCTAAAATATTTAGGAGACTTAAAAATCAAGTCTGTCATATAGAAATTCTAGAGTTTTTTTAATAGGTCCTATATACACATGAAACACAAAAGTAGAGCGCCCAATTTCCCGGAGTTACAAAATTACAAATTTTCAGTGAATTTCCCGGGAATTCCCGAGAAATTTGAAATTTAATGAAAATTGTTCTGATCCCGCTTCTGAATTATATTTTGCAACAAAATAGTATAAAACAGCAACTTTAAAAGTCCAAAGGAGTTTGAGGATTGATTAATGGCTAAACTGCTTGTAAAAAATCATACAACTTTAAGAAAATATACAAATTCTATTTTTATATGCTTTTTTTGAAATCGTACCAAGCAAAAAAACATATTATTCGTAATTTTTGTTGTAAAATATTATTTTTTCAATCAAGGTGTTTGGAAATTGAGTAAGATCCATGCCCCACAACCAAAAAAAAAAGCTTCTTAATTTGTCTCTGTGACCAATTCGAGAGAATATCCTTACAAATAACATTGCCAGATAAAGTTGAAATAATTTTTTTTAATATCTCAATTTTGATCGAGACAAGAAGGTGTTAATATATTATTTTTGAATGATATAACTTTTTTTTGTTAAAAAAGGTTACCAAAAATGAAATAGGCTGTTTCCATGACATAATAGCGTAATTTTTGATGGCCAACAAATAAGTAAGATCTATTTCCAGTTGTGAATGCTAAAGATATAAATATTATCTGAATCAAACCATGACATGCAATTTGCAGACAAACTGATAAGTTCAATATTAACAGTCGATTGAATTGAATAAAATGAAATAAGTTTATCTCATTAATTTTTCTTGTATATTTTCAAACTATTGGTGCTAAAAAGTTAGGAAAATGTAAACTTCCGCTTGAATTTCGGGAATTCCCGGAAAATTTGAAGATTTCCCGGGAAACGGGAAATATTTTTTTTCGGGAATTCCAGGGAGATTTTTCCCGGGAGGGAAATTGGACGCTCTACACAAAAGCTTAAAGGATTAAAAAAAAACTCTAGATATTGGAAAAAACATCAACAACAAAACTTATTTTTCCAACATTTTTATTTTTAAAACCGTGGGAGAAGATTTTTTGATATTTGAAAATTCTAAGTCAATAACATTTTATGTTATTTGTAACAAGTTTTGTTATTCGCCGTTATGATTTGTTTGTTATTGGATTGTTTTTGTAAAAACAGACTAATAACACTTTTAGTTATTCTTGTAACAAATCTTAGTATTTTTTTTTGTTATTTTAACAACTAATCCGATCATCCCAATAAAAGTTAGAGGTATTCTTCCATAACAAAAAATGTTATTCACAAGTTGTTTTGGCTTTCAACCAATATCAGACCAATAACAAATTTTGTTATGATAACATAAACTGTTATTAAACCATTATACAAAAAATGATTTTTCAAGAAGATTCTATAACATTTTCTGTTATTTTAACAGTATTTGTTATTCAAATGGCATGAATTTCGTTATTACCGTCTGCCTGGAACCACTGCATCTTTACAAGGATTGGACAATGGTCAATTTCAGACTTTTATGTGAAATTGTCTAATGCAGAGTTTGAAAAGGAATCTATCACTGAATAGGAACGTGGCGTTACATTGTGCTGCCATCTGGTTTTTTTAAGTGCAAGAGTGGAAAAGTGCTGAGTCATCGTCTAAAAATAGACGGCGTCCTATCTCGCCCAGCAAAATGAAGTCGATAAAGTAGTCGGTTTCGATGGAGAAAAAGTGGAAAACGTGGTCTAAAAATAGCGACGCCATCCCCCTATGGGACTGTTCGATATTCGATAGAACTTTCGGTCAGCGATCATTTCATTTTGGCGACGGTCGGTGAACGTAAACACAAAGACGAAACGAACGAAACATGAGCACCACTCAAGCAGCCGCCCGACAACGTGCTTTTTCTCTCGTTTTTTGTCTCTCCCTCTCTCTTCCTTGTGTTTGCTGCGTGGTGACAGCAGTCATTTGAATGCGATCTTGGTAGAGATGATCGGAATCTCGGTAGAATTTCAAACGATCGTTCTTTGAGCGAATGTACTTCTAGAGGGAAGTCAAAAATGCAAAAAATCCTTAAGGGGCTGAAAACTGGCAAAAAACAAAAAGCACCGATTTTACGGGTTAAATCCGATTCAAAATTCAAAGTCAAAGTACCAGGACCCGTCGCAACCAATAAAGCTCATATTTGAGATTCGGGCTCAGTACACCTAGGAGATTATGCCCTGAAATGCCCACAAAATTCGACCATTTGGTTGCATCCTAGCACCCACCCTGTTGGTCAAACTAACTCAAATCAACCAGCAGAGCGGTTCATTGCCACCTGAAACGCTGCTGCTGCTCAGTCAATATTGCGAATTGCATCGCGATGCGTTGGCAAAAACTCTTCAGCAACTATATTTTTCACTCGAAAATGCTGACAAGCTATTTATCGAAACAATTCGTGCGCGCGCGGGTACTCCACGCCGTTCGCTGCGTCAGCAAAATTGTAAAAAGTGGCGCTGATGTGTAAATTAGTGTGGTCTTCTTCTTGAAACTGGGTTGGTTGCCATCCGTCCCCCTCCGAAGTGAACACAGATAACTCAATGATGTTCATGACACCACCGCTAATGGACCTCGCCGTCGGAGCTACCCCAAGGGGGAAAAAAAGTATTGATTTTAAATTTCGCGCGAGATCACAAACTGTGCCGGAAGTCGACGGTCGTTCCTGACTGGTCGTGCCACGCGTGTTATGTCCCCGATAAGGAAACGACTCCTACCCCGCTCCTGTGTGTTTGCTTCGGGGTTGTGTTTAACGACAAACCGCTGGAACGAGGGGCAGGTCGAGAATCGATAAGAGTTCCAGAAGGAGTAGGGGGAGGAGGGTCGGTCACTCCCACACAGACACTGGCTGGAGAACCGTCGCGTACGCACAATCGACGACGACCCACCAACCACACTCGCCGGGATATAACACCAATACACACGTGCAGTTGTGGGAGAGAACACGTGAATGTTATTACGGTACGGTTGTGGTGGTGGTGGTCGTCGCCACTCTGTGGTCCTAAAGAGGGATTCAATGCTCTGAGTGCGCGGGTTCCGGTGGTTTCTCTGGGATATTCTATGCGAGGATGAAAAATGTGGAAGGTTCGGGATCGAAATGCTAGATAATCCCTTTCTCACCATGGGCAGAGTGGATTTGATATGTGGGGTAATTTGACAAGCTTTTTAGGAATAAAAAAATTGAGAATAAAAAAAACAGTCTGAGAGGAAATCTGGAGTTTTTTTTTTGAAAAGGTCCAATATACCAAATTTCCAGTTTTTACTTTTTGGGTGTTTTTAATACCCCTGACTCAAGGCGGTTTCAAAAACATCCAAGAAGCAAAAACTGGAAATTTGGTTTATTGGACCTTTTCAAAAAAAAAAACTCCAGAAATAATCTATGATTGTAGCACTTCGCTTCGCTTGGAGATGGTGATTTTAGCGGATTGTAGACTGGATTTCGTCATGTTTATACGATGATTATCCAAGTTCAAGTTACATTCTCAGCATCATGACTACCATCCATTGCCGGTCGCTCCCATCTCCTGGGGATTGTGGACGCTCGACTCGTTTTTAAGAGGAATTCTCCACGGTATCATCAAGTAAGCTTCACTTGGAGTTAGAAGTTTTTTTGCAGGTTAATTGGTCTAAGGAATTAACAAAATAATTAAATTTATTCCTGAAATATTTCAGCCAAAACTTGTTTCTTTTTTTACAACCACTAGATTTTTTTACATTTTTGGGCCTAGACAATAGAAGAGCTTGTCAAAATGAACATTTTTATTCTTGAAAAATGAATTTTGGCCAATTCTATCAAAAGTTAAGGACAAAAAACGATTTAAAAATGCTCATTTTCGAATTGTGATTAAATAATGTGTACTTTCAGATGCTTCTAAGAGCGAGGTCAAACTCCACCAGCTTTTCGAGTTACGACACAAGCCTGAGTTGATAAATTAAAATAACTCATTTTTTCATAAACACTTCAACCTAACTTACAAAAATGGCTCTAGAAACTTCCCGTTTGAAGAAAGAGCTTTGTGCTCTTCAGCAAAGTTGCTCAGAATGGTGTTTCCTACAACTTTTCTCAATACACCAAAGCGCTATCTCATTATCCCGCCAAAATAAAAATTCTGAACCACCCTAAAATTTGGACCACCCTAATGTCCACCATACCAAAAGATGCCCCAATTGACCCTTTTCATTTTCCAAAGACACCAAAGCTCTAAATCTTAACGTGTGGCCGCTATCAATTTTGTCGCGCTAAATTTCGGTTTCGGACCACTGTGCATTGTAGACGAGCTTTCCGGTAAAAATATTTACGAGACTGAAAAATCAATTCTGTCCTATGGGACCATCCATAAACCACGTGGACACTTTTTTGGGAATCTCGTACAAAATCTTTTTTGTATGGAGCGTGGACAATCGCCATAACCCCCCAGCCCCCCCTAAAGTGTCCACGTGGTTTATGGATGGTCTCTATAGAAAACGCCAAAAACCACCAAAAAACCTTTTTTATTTTTATTTTTAAAACCGCTGTATCTTCCCAAGGATTGGACATAGGACAATGGTCAATATGGAGACATTTACGTAAAATTGTCTGCGAAATCGATTCCCACTATCGGTTTTCAAAAATTTTGACGTTTAGACCGCTTTAAAAAAAACAGTTTTGGTAAATGATTTTTATATTTTTTTTAGGAGAGACATACCATCCTGCATTTTCGTCAGTCTTTTTGTATCATCTTAGGCTATTTTCTCAAAAATGTTGAACGAAAAAAAATCTTGACATCATCATAAAATTTAACTTTTATACTTAAAAATCTAAAAAACGCATAGAAGTGATGTGTATTTTTGTTTCAGTGTATTTTTTCAGAAAGCCCGTCCAATTTCCTACCAAATTGTCTTTGACCACTTTTTGATACAACGTAACGGCTTCGAGGTACGGGACCATTCATAAACCACGTGGTTTGTGGATGGTCCCTACAGTAATTTTTAAGTTGCTAAGTACAAACATATTTAAATAACATACGCCCTTCTCAAATGTTATTTTCGAGTAGAATTGGCTCCATATACACAAACCGTGTTTTTCGGAGACTTTCATTTGATATTTTATTTTGACGTAGACTTACGTCTTTGTCGAAGGTACTGGGGTGTCATTCCAAAAAACCCGGGCCGAAGGCCCTGGAATATTGCGTCATCCGTCAATCGCTTAGGGGTTGTGCATAAACCACGTGGCCTTTTTTTCGAGAATTTTTGACCCCCCCCCCTCCCCCTCGTGGTTTTTCGTGGTTTCACGCAAACCCCCTATATGGCCACGTGGCTTTTTCCTCCCAGGGTAAAAATAAAAAAATTAACAAAATTAGTTTAAATTTCAAAAATGTTTATCCACAAATGATATACCGTCAGTGGGGTTTGACTTTAGGTCAAAAAACGATATTACTGTTGTTATTTTAACACAATAAACACATTTCAAATTATATCGAAACAAACAATGTTGGGGAATGTTCCTGAATGATTTACCAACATTTTCTCAGTATAAGGCTAAGTTTAATCACTAGGCTTAGTGATTTTTCACGCTCGAAAATTGCAAATTTCACGGGGACCTCAACTTCAAAACACCAAATTTCACGCAAATTTCGCGGAACGGTAATAATGTTTAAATAACTCTGAAAATCTTATGTTTAAATCACAGAAACTACTTTTTATGCTTCCCTGGGCTTTGTCATAATGAGTGTCATAGGTTTGATGCTTGTTTGGCAAAGAGTATGATTTGATTCGATGTGGAATTAAAATCGAAGTGTTCAGTATATTGCTGAAGCTTCCATTTTTACACATGGACACCACTTCATGCTGCGAGAACCCACTTTGGCGTAGTCTCAGGGCTTAATCGATGGCCGGTAAGCTGTCATCGAGACAAGGAGGTTCTCTGATAGTGGAAATATCACATTTGTACAATGAACCGCTACATATGTGATTTTTCCCTATCTTAATGTGGGTGTCAGGTTAGGATGCGGGTTTTTAAAAATTTAGTTTTTGTAGAATTTAGGATTTTAACTATAAATATCAACTTTTTATACTTTGCCTTTAGTTATTTAGGGACAAAATTAGTAATAGTGAATTTAGTAATCTTATCAGAATCGGTGATTTTCATTCAAGTAGCATAAAAACCATTCTGATTTGTCAAAATTTCCATAGAGTCTCGTTCAATCAATATTGAAATGATATCGGACTAAATTCGTTGATCTGTTGAACTAACGACTGTCGGATTATGATTGTATCGACCATTGTTGCGAATCGAGAATCTACTGGAATTCTGACGATCAAATGGTCGTCTCTTTTCACGACTTGTAAAATATCAACTGTTATTTTTTTTTTGTTTTTTTTTTTTTTTTTTTTAAAGAAGCCAGACAGGTTTTAAAAGAAACGCTTTTTTTGGTTAATAATTAAAATGTCGGGGATTTGAGATAAGAGTAGCTTTCGGATAGGTTGCTTTAAATCTTGTATTCAATTCAAGTTAGGTAGTTATCCGCAAATGAATATTTGGACTTATATGAAGAATTAAACATTTTGGACTTATGAATAACACACAACTGTGCATTTATTCTAGAGTCAGATCCATACAGCATCAGTGTTTATTTGGTCGAAGTGTACTAATTCATTGGCAGATCTGGTTCTAGTTGTAATGTACGACAAGACTACTGACGGACGTGACAGGACGAGGGCCCAGTTTAGAGGTTTCGACATCAACGATGTGCGGCTGGATCACCCTCCCAAAAAAAAAAAAAAAAAAAGAAACTACTTTTTATGCTTCAATATATGTTATTCTTCAATAAACTTAAAAAATCTTTAATAAATTTGAAGGTGACACAAAAAAATCTCCTAATTTTCAATAAAGATTCCATCTAGTTTATGGGTGGGCTCTACTCTACATACATTTTGAAATAAAATCTAGGGGATTCGTAATCTCATTTATTGTACTGCTTTTTTGAATATTTGACTAATAAAATTAAAAAGTTTTCGCAGATTTGCTTTATATAATTGAATTTCATATCAAAGCAAGATTTAACAATCTTGTCCAGCAAAAAATGAGTAAAATAATTTGATTTTTTTTTTGCGAAATTTGGCACATTAACATTTTTTTACAGGTTTTTATCTCCTTTTACAAAATTCAAATTTTAAATCAAAAGGCAAAAATAATATAATTGGTTACGAAACTGGCATTTTAATTTTAAATAAAAACAAAACAAAAAGTAGGATGTATTTTATCTTTCACGGGAATCGTCCTCCCAAATAATTAAATATCGTTAAAATTAAACAGGACACAGAAAAAATCTGTAATGTTTTTAAAAGTTGATTTCAAACTTTCATTTTATATTGAATAAAACAAAGCTTGATTCTTTTAATTTCTCTACCTTTCAAATAAAAGCAGTAATTTTTTATAACAGCTAATGAATATAACACTAAACTTAGTTAATAAAAAAATGAAAAATATGATGAATTCATCAAATGGTTCATATTAACCTTTCCAATTGAAAACTTTTAAAATTAACTTGAATAGTCTGTATGGATGAAATATTTATTATGTTGTTATTTTGAAATTGAAAAATGTTTGGAGAAAATTGATAAATTTCAAGAACTTCACGTCGTCTACGAATACGTCAAAAATCGCTAACACTATACTGCCCACCATTGAAAAAACGGCTAATATCCACTTTTGACAAAAACGAGATATTAGCACCTGGTGATAGAGGATGTTCCAACGCATCTACTGGAACTTGAATTTTGCTGAAATAGTGTTTGGACTTGGCTGCCGATGCGAAAAACCAAACGGCTAATATGCCACTCTTATGGGAAATTGCCTTGACGCAGATTTTGTGACAAACACTAAAACGCGTTTTTCTCGGAATACTTGATTTGGCATAATAGCCGAATTTTCAATTATGGGCAGTATATTAGTAATAAAACAAGGGTATTAATTCGTTTGATTCTACAGTAGTTCATAAGATTATGTTTATTCCTATTTGAACTTGATAAATCATTTTGAAAAAAATCGTTACAGTTTCACACAAACATAAAATTTCGCGGAAAAAGCCAAATTTCACGGATTTCACGCTGCCCGCGAAATCGTGAAATTTCACTAACCCTAATAATCACTCATAAATGCCAATCGTTTGGCCAATCGGTGACATTGGGTCAAATAGAAATTATTTTAATTTGTGTATGTGCTGTAAAACCATTAAAACCAATTTAATAATGCAAAAGAACACAGAAACTCACTTAAAAATGCGAAAAAAGTATTACATTACAAAGTTTAAGGTAAATAATAACAGTGTAACAACTTATTGAAATAGTACAGAAAGTAAAAAAATACTCTCAACAAAACAAGATACATATTAAAACATATGTTTTCAAAATTATGAAATTGCAGTGCAAATAATTGCATCCAGAATAAATATGCTTTAAGAATTAAAGCTACATTGTTACATAAACAGCATTCATGATTTAATTAAAATGCGCTTTTAAATATTTTCATAAAATCAAAACTATTAAATAAAAAAGTAAAAAGTATAGTTTAAGGATTTTTTTTTATTTTATTTTAAGTAACATATCTAATTATGAATTCTCCTAGTTAATATTTATTTTATTCCAAACATTCATGAAAATCCAAACTAAAGCAACTTTTCTTTTTAATTAAGCATGATTGATTCCAATGATTCAGTGTGTCCAAAAAAAGTCAAGTTGTGTAATTTATTTTTCCATACAAGAATCAGAGACAGGGACAAACATTCAATATTACGACATTTTGATTTATTTTTTTTTTAAATATTGTTTTCCAAAAGATCAAAAAATTTTACGAATTTTTTATATATTAAAATTGAAAATCGAACCATTAGTTGCGAAAATTATGGGTTGTTTGGTGAGACTTAGTAAACAACAATTTTTCTGTTTTTAACGTGAAGACTTCCATCATTGTCATGATTTTTCGTTCAAAGATATAAATTTTGCGTCACTTTCAATATTTTGACAAAATTCCTTCAACAAGTTGTTTAGAATAGTGCCCTACACATGCTGATTCCTTTTGGTAACGATTATCCCGAAACGAAACTATTGGCACTACGCCCCCCGGGGCATGGCCTTCCTCTAACGTGGGATTTCTGCTCCAGCGCCTCTGACGAGACAGGAGAAACCGGGACCGACGTTTTACTTCACCATCCGATAGAAGCTCAGTGGATAAGGCGGGAATCGAACCCGCGTCTCATAGCATCATCGGGATCGGCAGCCGAAGCCGCTACCCCTGCGCCACGATTATCCCATTCCTTGTAAAGTTATGGAAATCGTCATTAATCAATGATTGCCATTAGGACGTCAATGACTGTGCCACAAAATTATATAAATTTTGAAGCACAATTGATTTAGATCAAAAATTCCTTCAGTGGCTTCAAGATTGCAACAACCGGCACATGCTGATTCATTTTGGTGCCGAAATTCGTTAAATTGAATTTAATACAGAATATTTTATAGTGATGATCAAATTTCTTCGAAAATGATCAACGGCTTCACCTTTACTCTTTGCATGGCAATATCTCAGCTACTAAAAGTCGTTTCAACAAAGTTCAAAAAAACCAAAATATAGAGAGTTTTCTCAGCACTTCAAAAATATTTTTTTCAAGGGTGGGCAAACATGGGCACTAATTTATAAAAATTAATAACTGCAACTATTTTTAAAAAGTTACCTAAAAATTGCTATAACTTGAAAACGGTGCACTTCATGAAAATTTCACGAACGTACTTTTTGATTGGAAATTCGATTTTACATCGAAAAATTAAGATGAAAAATTTTTGGCATCAATATTTCGATTTTTTTCAAACTCAGAAATGATTCAAAAATTCATAACTCAAACAAAGATTTTTTGCCCGTTCTGGAAATTTCTGAAAATTTGGCAAAATTAAAAAAAAAAACAAAAATTGTGTTTTTTGCATATCATGTTTTAGTGACAAAAAGTGAAATTAAAAATTAGCAAAATAAATTACCATTTATCATTTTTTTTTTCAGTGTAGTCCTACAACTTGGCCGAAGGCTCCAAATCGATTGAAAAATTCCTTCAAAAGATACAGATTTTTTAATTTTCATGTTTCCTTAGCTGCCAAATTTGTATGGAAAACTATATGGGCAAATTAATGATGCAATATCGCTTCTATGGGCATACCGAAGGCACCAAAAAAGTTTCAGACGGATTAAAAAAATCAAAAATTAAAATCAAAGAATAAAGATCGATTTTGTACAGAATTGTTTGGCTGTACAAACAAAAGTTATGTGAAAATAATCGAAAAAATCGATTTCGTGTCTTTGGCAAAGTAGTAGACAACGCGCTAAAAATCATTCTTTTAGTCATGGACGTCCTAATTGTTTAAGTTTTACTCTAACTTTCAATTGAATTTTCTATCGACTACGTGTTTTGATAAATTAAAAAAAACATTGAGCTAAAATTTGGAATTGATTTAACATTTTTTTTCAGTTGTTTAAATAGGCGATCAGGAAATTATCACGATTTAAGATTTTTGATACAACTTTTGTTTGCTGAGATTGAAATATTTTTTTTGTATATATTTTGAGGTAATATATATACAAGAAAATAATTAAACATAAGTTGTTTTTTCAATCTTTTCAATATCTTTGAAAATATTAACACTGGGACGCCCAACGCATGTCCAATATTAACGGATGCCCAAGTCTCCCTAAAACATTGAAGCAGGAACATCAACTCGCAGGTTTTCGGGCTTGTCTCCGCGGAATTTCGAGTAAATTTCTTTACTAGAGCAAACAAAAGTTGGAACGATGTTTTTGATCGCATAAATTACAGATTTGATCAAATCGAGTTCTGCTAAGTTTTAGGATCAGCGAGTTGAAAAAAACCGTTCCATCTTTTCGAGGAGTTTTATTTATGTTGATCTTTAACGGCATTTTACTGAAATTTATTTCACAAATTGATATCGGCATTTGAAAATTAAGTGACTCTTCAAAACATAAATTATTTAAATGTGTCTATATATTTGAGTGGTTTTATCTCAAATATGAAGTTTAAGGTATAGTATATTTTCTCAGATTTAAGTAAAACTAATATTTTCAGAAAAGTGCACCTTTGGCTCCTATTTTTTAATCTTTAAATGAATTAAAGAACAATCGTATCGTTCGTTTTTTCGTGACTGGTTATTTTTTAATGTTAAACGTTTCACTCGCAAATGAGGTAGTGAAACTGAAATTTTGCGCGATAATCCTGAAATTGGGGTTTTTAGTTTCTTTTTACTTTAAAAAAAATGCATGAGAGAGGAGAGACAAGATATAGCCGCTTCAGAGAAAAATGTCCGCACTCTGCTAAGAAATCAAGGGTTGGCTTGAGACATTTTTCTCTGGAATGGCTGTATCTTGAGTTTGTTTTAAGTGTCAAATGGAAATCTTTCGATAAAGATTTTTCGATCACTTATAGGATCTATAATTACCAAAGCTAAGATCTAAGATTTTGAAAATATTTTTTTTTCTCAGAGAATCATTTTTAGACACTACATTTACAATACATATTTAATCTTTGCCTTGTTACGAAAATCTTATTTAAATTGTCAGCAATATAATGTTTTTAAATTGTTCAAAAATAAAAATATCCAAGACTAAGACCATCAACATAAAAAGGAAATTTTGTTTGCATTTTGGTACGCATTTTTTAGGGTATATTAACTTTGGATACTGTCACTTTATTTTTTAACAGCTTTTAAACTTTTGTAAGCAGGAGTCACATGAGTATTAAAAAGTGTTTATTCAAAAACAGGCTCAAAGTATTGATATGAATCTGCCGAAATACATAATTAAATATTGAATTGGAAAATATTGTGACATTGAAATAAAAGTAATAATTCTAAACACAATAATAATATGGTTTTAAAGTGTAACAAAAAATGTATGCATATAAGTACTAAGTACTTAATGCGTTTTTTGTTTTTTAAGAAAAGATTTTTTTGAAAGGCCACGTGGTCAACCGTCGACCCCCTCCCCCATGGCTTTTCGTGGTTTTTCTTGGTCGGATTTCGGACCCCTCCCCCTAAGGAGGCCACGTGGTTTATGCACGACCCCTTATATCTTCCTTCCCTCAAATCGAATCGGCACGATTTTGGTTCCATTCGATTCGAAAATTATTCAGCAATTTGCTATAAAACTTTCATTGTTGGCAAAATAGTTTTACTATTGAAACAATTGAATGTTTTAAAATGTTTTCAAAAAGCAGAGATTTTGCAAGCAAAATGAGCGTCAAGTACCTATTTTGAGGGGAAAATCATCCGAGCAACGCGACCGAGTGTCGGTCGCGAAAAAGGAGGGGAAGTAGCAGACCGGAATCATATATAAGAACGCGCGCTCAGCCCATTCTATCATTCACGTCTCAGACGTCGGACCGGCAGCAGCAGCAGGAAAGCTCAGCCCAGAGCAGCAGCAGCAGGAGAGAGACCAGAGCAGCAGCAGCAGGAGATAGAGGGACCAGAACTGCAAAAGAAGTGCGCATCGCCTTCTCGTCGTCACCGTCAGCCAGTTGCCTCTCGATGGCCGGACCGTTTGGATCGTCCCACCCGGGACGAGGCAGCAACAAGATGGGGCGCGCGCTTGCTCCTTCTCGCCGAAAAGTTGCCTCTCGTGGATCAAGCCGTGGTTGTGAAACTTCCATATTCTAGTTGTTAAACTTTCCAACTCTTCGGAGTTCCCTCACTTCCCATCCCTCGTCCCACCCGAGGCGAGGCAGCGCAATGAATAATTACACTTAAAATTTCAGGAACAAATTTTGGTTTTCGGGGGCAACGGTCTGCACAGCTTTCTGAGGCTGCTCTCGCCCCCAACTTCTAAAAACCCGGGCCGAAGGCCCTGGAATACTGCGTCATCCGTCAAACGCTTATATCTTCCTTCCCTCTAATTGAATTGACACGATTTACTTCGGGGGTGACGGATTGCACAGCTTTCTGAGGCCGCCCTCCCCCTCATTCTGCTACCAAACATTCACTCGGTTCGCGAAAAAATCGTTTTTCGTTCTTCTCTTTCCTTCCTCCATTCGATGTTGTCTAGTCAAAGATTTATCAACACATTCAAAGTATGTTTACATGGTAGCTGCGGTTTTGTTCGCATTAGATTTGCCATCTTTCTAGTAAAAGTCAATTCGAATCGTATATAAATTCTGTTTCAACAACCGGTACGTACACGGTCCGACTGAATTTACCGATCGCATTCACGATCTTATTCCGTTAATGTATTTCAAGTGTCTAGCTAATTCATCAAAATTAAGAAATGGTTCACATATCAAAACTTTACGTAGTCTACGCCATTCCGGTTATGTCTGTGACATAACTACTTTGACTTTTTCATAAGTCCTTCTTTTATCATTGTTGATCGGAAGGCACGCCGCCGGTTTATTTCGTTTCAGTAATTGTTTTAACTCCATCACAATCGTTTACGCGGTTTCCTGTTTTCTTTTCGTTAAAATTCGTTGATCTTAATAATTTAATCCAGCTGGCAGTTTTCAAGTGACGTATCAAGACCGACGAGTTGAAGATTCCCGATTTGGTGAGATCGCTCCTTTTCTTATATCAAAATACACTGTCACTCATTCTAACATTCATACATTCCATGTAAGACTAACCACGCCAATTTACTAAATACGCGGTATGGTGTTCCCTTGGTCGTTCGCTGTGAGTTGTGGATTGCCTGCTTCTCTAATGAAGGTTCGACTGAGGGGGCATGCTTATTAATTTCTCGTCGCTCCATACCCTCAGTGACGTGATGGGAGCAAGGGCGTCTATGCGAAGTGTCCCTACACCCGCTACAGATTTCCGGCGCTTGGGGAGGGAAGAGGGAAACCATTTTGTTCTATGCGCTGGTATTTGTAGCACTAAAATTCGTGCAAAAAAAACTTATGCACGTGGGTGTACAGATTACGGAGTAATTGAAGTAATTGAATTGTTCACCTAGCGCTCTCATGTGTTTCGGGACCAAGGTGTCTGCGGGTATGGGGATCATACATACATACATATGGTCGCATAACCTACCACAGTGAATTTTGACCTCATACCCATCTTACAAACCCCTCAAAACTCATGTCATACTTCGTCGGAGACGCAGCCGATTTAGCGGTCTCCTGCACTCAAGTATCAGACTAACATTCCCATCCACTTTCCCGTCGGCGTCGGTATTGATCAGCATGATAGGGACATTTGAAAATTAGCCAGTACCGAGATAATCGAGTGCAATTAGCTTGATCAACTTCCAACCACACACACAGACATTTCCTCAGAATTTGATTCTGAGTCGATTCGAGTCGAGTGATCCTTATTGTGGTGAGGAAGGCAAAAATTGACAGAATAATTTTTTCAAAATTTTCAAATTCGGAGTTCGCTTCCATTCTCAAACCGCTTAACCGTTGAACATATCTAAAATCTGCCCTAATTCAAATCGGATCTTTGTGAATCATCTTTACCACCCGAAAAACCCCTCGTTTTGATCCCAGGAAGAAATTCCATTCCTAAACCCAGCTCGTTCTGATTGCATTTCCACATTTTATTTTTATCTCCCACATATTTTTAACAGATTATTTTATGTTGGTTCCCTTCTGTTTGCTCTCGTTCCAGACTACCGCCGCCGTTCCCTCCGGTTGGGCATGTCCTCCCGGAGCAGCCTCAGCCTACTCGGGAGCACCCGTTCCAGGACATGGCAACACTGCCCCCGCTGCTGACAGACGACGACGACTGCTGCTCCTCGAAGCGACGACGATTGTTTGAATCGATACGGGGCGCGACCCACCGCCAACCCGCTTCTCCTAGTCCTCCTCCCCGGGACAGAACAGACCAAAACCAAAAAGTGTTCCAACAGTGCCGCAGTTTGGCACCGTACCAAAAATATTAATATCACCCAGCGTCGAGCTGCTGCTGGTCGAGTTTGCCAATTCCAGCGGAGAGCAGCCGAGAAAAAAAAGAAGAGATCTACAACAGGAAAACAGCGGTGCGGTGTCCACTCCTGGTCACACAGGGACGACCGTACCGTACATGTGTGCTGTAGTTGCTGGTGCTGGTGCGGTCAGGCCGTGCAACGCCGCAGACGGTCAGCGCTTTTTGCGGTAGCGAATAATTTGGATCGAAATCAAATACCAATCTAGGCCATCATCGGTGTGATAGTCGGTGACGAGACCAGGAAGAAAGGGTTTTCCTGAAAAAGAAATAAAAAAAGCGGAGCCAAGACATGACAGCGACTCAGCCGAACCGGGAGTTTGTTGAAGGATGGACGCTGGCGCAAACGCTGGGCGAAGGTGCCTACGGAGAGTGAGTATTGTTTGGGGTGGGACAGAGGGCACCGAAGCAACATGGCACAAGAAAAGCTTTTCAAACGTTCAAACCCCGGTGTTGTGGTGGGGAGGGGGGACAAGCGCTAGGGATGGTATGTGACACAGGGTGGCCGCTTAGCGAGTTAATTTTGTTCTTGCAGCGTATGTTCTGTTTCTTTGAACTTTACTGAAATGCAGGGTTGTTACGGAGAAGTCGAAAAAAAAATCCGCGCCGTCCCAAAACCCAATCCGTGCCATATTAATAAAAATAATTTCGCGACAAACATACAAGAGAGTTTATTTTTTTATGAAGCAAAATCAAGAGATCCACCAAAAGGAACACAACAATCACAAACGATTAAATAAAATTGTATTCAATAAATGCAATTTTATATCAAGAATAGCCGCATGAGGCCGAATCTCAGAACGCAGAATCTTGAAACGACGAAAATTTTATGGACAAATTTATTTTTGCTAGGATGAAGTAAACCAGAGGGAAAAGCCATAACAATAATTGTGGCAAAAAGAGAAATTCTAAATATGAATTAAAAAATTTTGAAGCATAAATATGAAAAATTCAAAAAAATAAATTCAAAAATTTATGGAATGAAAATGATCATAAAATTCATAAATTTGAAAATCTTTAAAATTCATAAATCTAAGAAATTGAAAATTTAAACACAGTTCGTACTTGATGATTCTCGCCAAAGAGTCACTCATAAAAATCGAACCACCAAATTTGTATTGTTTTATTAAGAATTTAAGAATTTAAGAATTTAAGAATTTAAGAATTTAAGAATTTAAGAATTTAAGAATTTAAGAATTTAAGAATTTAAGAATTTAAGAATTTAAGAATTTAAGAATTTAAGAATTTAAGAATTTAAGAATTTAAGAATTTAAGAATTTAAGAATTTAAGAATTTAAGAATTTAAGAATTTAAGAATTTAAGAATTTAAGAATTTAAGAATTTAAGAATTTAAGAATTTAAGAATTTAAGAATTTAAGAATTTAAGAATTTAAGAATTTAAGAATTTAAATTTAAGAATTTAAGAATTTAAGAATTTAAGAATTTAAGAATTTAAGAATTTAAGAATTTAAGAATTTAAGAATTTAAGAATTTAAGAATTTAAGAATTTAAGAATTTAAGAATTTAAGAATTTAAGAATTTAAATTTAAGAATTTAAGAATTTAAGAATTTAAGAATTTAAGAATTTAAGAATTTAAGAATTTAAGAATTTAATTTAAGAATTTAAGAATTTAAGAATTTAAGAATTTAAGAATTTAAGAATTTAAGAATTTAAGAATTTAAGAATTTAAGAATTTAAGAATTTAAGAATTTACGAATTTAAGAATTTAAGAATTTAAGAATTTAAGAATTTACGAATTTAAGAATTTAAGAATTTAAGAATTTAAGAATTTAAGAATTTAAGAATTTACGAATTTACGAATTTACGAATTTACGAATTTAAGAATTTGAGAATTTAAGAATTTAAGAATTTAAGAATTTAAGAATTTAAGAATTTAAGAATTTAAGAATTTAAGAATTTAAGAATTTAAGAATTTAAGAATTTAAGAATTTAAGAATTTAAGAATTTAAGAATTTAAGAATTTAAGAATTTAAGAATTTAAGAATTTAAGAATTTAAATTTAAGAATTTAAGAATTTAAGAATTTAAGAATTTAAGAATTTAAGAATTTAAGAATTTAAGAATTTAAGAATTTAAGAATTTAAGAATTTAAGAATTTAAGAATTTAAGAATTTAAGAATTTAAGAATTTAAATTTAAGAATTTAAGAATTTAAGAATTTAAATTTAAGAATTTAAGAATTTAAGAATTTAAGAATTTAAGAATTTAAATTTAAGAATTTAAGAATTTAAGAATTTAAGAATTTAAGAATTTAAGAATTTAAGAATTTAAGAATTTAAGAATTTAAGAATTTAAATTTAAGAATTTAAATTTAAGAATTTAAATTTAAGAATTTAAGAATTTAAGAATTTAAGAATTTAAGAATTTAAGAATTTAAGAATTTAAGAATTTAAGAATTTAAAATTTAAGAATTTAAGAATTTAAGAATTTAACAATTTAAGAATTTAAGAATTTAAGAATTTAAGAATTTAAGAATTTACAATTTACGAATTTAAGAATTTAAATTTAAAATTTAAGAATTTAAGAATTTAAGAATTTAAGAATTTAAGAATTTAAAATTTAAGAATTTAAGAATTTAAGAATTTAAGAATTTAAGAATTTAAGAATTTAAGAATTTAAGAATTTAAGAATTTAAGAATTTAAGAATTTAAGAATTTAAGAATTTAAGAATTTAAGAATTTAAGAATTTAAGAATTTAAGAATTTAAGAATTTAAGAATTTAAGAATTTAAGAATTTAAGAATTTAAGAATTTAAGAATTTAAGAATTTAAGATTTAAGAATTTAAGAATTTAAGAATTTAAGAATTTAGAATTTAAATTTAAGAATTTAAGAATTTAAGAATTTAAATTTAAGAATTTAAGAATTTAAGAATTTAAGAATTTAAGAATTTAAATTTAAATTTAAGAATTTAAGAATTTAAGAATTTAAGAATTTAAGAATTTAAGAATTTAAGAATTTAAGAATTTAAGAATTTAAGAATTTAAGAATTTAAGAATTTAAGAATTTACGAATTTAAGAATTTGAGAATTTAAGAATTTAAGAATTTAAGAATTTAAGAATTTACGAATTTAAGAATTTAAGAATTTAAGAATTTAAGAATTTAAGAATTTAAGAATTTAAAAATTTAAAAATTTAAGAATTTAAGAATTTACGAATTTAAGAATTTAAGAATTTAAAAATTTACGAATTTAAGAATTTAAGAATTTAAGAATTTAAGAATTTAAGAATTTAAGAATTTAAGAATTTAAAAATTTAAAAATTTAAGAATTTAAGAATTTAAGAATTTAAGAATTTAAATTTACGAATTTACGAATTTAAGAATTTAAATTTATGAATTTAAGAATTTAAGAATTTAAGAATTTAAGAATTTAAGAATTTAAGAATTTAAGAATTTAAGAATTTAAGAATTTAAGAATTTAAGAATTTAAGAATTTAAGAATTTAAGAATTTAAGAATTTAAGAATTTAAGAATTTAAGAATTTAAGAATTTAAATTTAAGAATTTAAGAATTTAAGAATTTAAGAATTTAAGAATTTAAATTTAAGAATTTAAAATTTAAGAATTTAAGAATTTAAGAATTTAAAATTTAAGAATTTAAGAATTTAAATTTAAGAATTTAAGAATTTAAGAATTTAAAATTTAAGAATTTAAGAATTTAAGAATTTAAGAATTTAAGAATTTAAGAATTTAAGAATTTAAGAATTTAAGAATTTAAAATTTAAGAATTTAAGAATTTAAGAATTTAAGAATTTAAGAATTTAAGAATTTAAATTTAAGAATTTAAAATTTAAGAATTTAAGAATTTAAAATTTAAGAATTTAAGAATTTAAATTTAAGAATTTAAGAATTTAAGAATTTAAGAATTTAAAATTTAAGAATTTAAGAATTTAAGAATTTAAGAATTTAAGAATTTAAGAATTTAAATTTACGAATTTAAGAATTTAAGAATTTAAGAATTTAAGAATTTAAGAATTTAAGAATTTAAGAATTTAAAATTTAAGAATTTAAGAATTTAAGAATTTAAAATTTAAGAATTTAAGAATTTAAGAATTTAAGAATTTAAGAATTTAAGAATTTAAGAATTTAAGAATTTAAGAATTTAAGAATTTAAGAATTTAAGAATTTACGAATTTAAGAATTTGAGAATTTAAGAATTTAAGAATTTAAGAATTTAAGAATTTACGAATTTAAGAATTTAAGAATTTAAGAATTTAAGAATTTAAGAATTTAAGAATTTAAGAATTTAAAAATTTAAAAATTTAAGAATTTAAGAATTTAAGAATTTACGAATTTAAGAATTTAAGAATTTAAAAATTTACGAATTTAAGAATTTAAGAATTTAAGAATTTAAGAATTTAAGAATTTAAGAATTTAAAAATTTAAAAATTTAAGAATTTAAGAATTTAAGAATTTAAGAATTTAAGCATTTACGAATTTACGAATTTAAGAATTTAAGAATTTATGAATTTAAGAATTTAAGAATTTAAGAATTTAAGAATTTAAGAATTTAAGAATTTAAGAATTTAAGAATTTAAGAATTTAAGAATTTAAGAATTTAAGAATTTAAGAATTTAAGAATTGAAGAATTTAAGAATTTAAGAATTTAAGAATTTAAGAATTTAAGAATTTAAGAATTTAAGAATTTAAGAATTTCAGAATTTCAGAATTTCAGAATTTCAGAATTTCAGAATTTCAGAATTTCAGAATTTCAAATTTCAAATTTCAGAATTTCAGAATTTCAGAATTTCAGAATTTCAGAATTTCAGAATTTCAGAATTTCAGAATTTCAGAATTTCAGAATTTCAGAATTTCAGAATTTCAGAATTTCAGAATTTCAGAATTTCAGAATTTCAGAATTTAAGAATTTCAGAATTTCAGAATTTCAGAATTTCAGAATTTCAGAATTTCAGAATTTCAGAATTTCAGAATTTGAGAATTTAAGAATTTAAGATTTTTAGAATTTTAGAAAGAATTTTAGAATTTCAGAATTTTAGATTTTAAAAATTTAAGAATTTGAGCATGCATTAAGTTTGTTCTCTTGGTCGTTTTTAATTTTTAATTTTTAGAATTTATCATTTTTGACTATTTAAATTTTTAAATTCTTAAATTAAATTTGAATTAATTTGTTTGAATTCCAAAATTTTTCCAGTTTTGAATTTTTTTTAAATTATAAATGTATAAAATTTCGTATATTTGAATATTTGTATTCTAATTTTTGAATTTTCAGTAAAAAAGACTATAAAAATCAAAAATATTTTTAATTTCTTAATCTTTGGGTTTTGAATATTGTAGCTTTCATTTTTGAATGTTTTGATCTTTTATTTTTCCCCCAAGAAATCTAGAAAAAAAATCTTTCTATGGGGTGGGTTTTACTACAATTCAACGGCGAAGAGCCAGCATCCGCATTTGAGCACAGTACGGCCACGGAAACAAGCCCCAATAATCATTTTTCTTACATCCTGGTATATAACTTCGAGAAAAGTTTGAAAAATGATTCACATGATTAATTGATTAATAAACAATAAATAAGGCTAAAAAGAACGATACTCAACACTCAAAAGTTATCAAAAATATTCAAAGCCGGTAAAAATTAGTTGAGTGTACTTATAAATTTGTTTAAGAAATCTTCATCAATACATTTAAAAAATAATCTCTTCATGAAGTTTTTTTTGACGTTTTGCCTTCCTCACTTTACTGAAGAAAGGCTATAAAATCACTCGAAAAACGAAATTCTTAATTTGACTTCATGTATACTTATCGACTCATAACCAAATTCTGAGCAAATGTCTGTGTGTGTGGTGGGAAGTTGATCAAAAAAAATTGCACTGGATTATCTCGGCACTGGCTGAACCGATTTGGACCGTTTCGATCCGTCTTGCGGTCCCATAAGTCGCTATTGAAAATTAAGTTTAGTCAAGTACTTCAAAAGTTATGCTAAAAAAACGATTCTAACAAAAGTCCGGAAGATTAGGTGATCAAAATACCTTTCCAACGAGTTCAAAAGATTGAAGATCTAACAACCCTATCAAGAGTTATGCGCACTTAAATGTTATTTATGAACTTTTCAGAGGGCGGATCTCATATATTTCGATGAAAACGTTGTCCGGATCTTTAATGCGACCTGTTGATGGATAGGTGATCAAAAGACCTTTCCAACGAGTTCAAAAAATTGTAGATCTGACAATCCTATCAAAAGTTATGAGCACTTAAGTGTTATTTATGCACTTTTCAGAGGGCGGATCTCATATATTTCGATGAAAACGTTGTCCGTATTTTTAATGCGACCTGTCGATGGATAGGTAATCAAAAGACCATTAAAACGAGTTCAGTAGATTGCAGATCTGACAATCCTATCAAAAGTTATACGCACATAAATGCCCTGAATTATGAAGATCTGACTACCCAATCTGATGGTATGAATAATGAATCAAGTTGATAGAACACTGAAAGGTCCGCCTTTGTGTATCTATTTTGGATAGAATAACCCTCTAAATGTGAGGAAGGCAACAACCACCTAAGGGTGGATTAAGTAACGTTTTTAAAGAAAAATACCAGAAAAATATTTTCAAATAACTGAGGGACCATCCACAAACCACGTGGACACTTTTTTGGAAATCATGGAGAAATCCGGACAGATTGGCGCTTTGATACGAATGCGCTTGGCAGTTTCATGATTCCAAGACGAGTTGGCATGTTCGTTAAATTATGTTGATGAACATATTTTAATTCTTCTTTCAGAAAGAAATTAAAATGATCACCTGTCCTATGAACAGGTTGATCAGGTGAACGCGACGCCTCTGAATATAGCAAGAGAATGTACAAATAAAGAACCTTAAATATGCATTCTCAATACTTGAAGTTCACATCTGTATTTGGAATTCTAGGGTCAAATTTAAAGCATTTAATGTACTTGTAGTTCACGTCCGAGTTAGGGAAGCTTTCGTTTGGGCTATTTATTGCCATGATTTTTGATAACATCTTAACCATTGCATTGTTTCAACACTTAATCTTAAGAACCGCTATTGAAAGCTTGATTGAAATTTTCAGATAGAATTTTGTTTTTCGAATGGTGCAAAATTCATGCCTTTTTCAGTTTTGCTGAACGCATTTGAAATCATAAATTGCTATTTTCGGCCCTGCGGCCTGGGGTTTTCGGAATACCCAATCGTCAAAACATTTAAAGTTGCTAATTTTGGCATTCTTGATATCATCGTAGCTTTGATGGCATATCGACAATGAATGAAATTAGTTCTTTTTAAATCCGAGCAAACATAGTTCTAGTTTCGAATCCCATCTACTCTTGCCTTCCATCGGATGGGGAAGTAAAACGTCGGTCCCGGCCTTAGTTGTTGTTAGGCCGTTAAGTCATTCCAGGAGTGGGTGTCAATTCCTTGACATAAGTACAAACAACACACCAAACCAAGCACACTCTGGTGGAGGCGGTGGTTGGCGATTGGACTCGCAATCCAAAGCTCATCAGTTCGAATCCTGGGGTGGAAGGTTCCTTGCACAAAAAAGAGGTTTGGGTGCTCTCCTAATTCAAGCCTTTTTGACTTCTAGATACAGTAGTTGTTCGGTAACTGGGCTGAGAACGTAGCCCAGTCACCGAATGTTGCTCTTTAACTGGGCTGAACAAAAAATAACGAGGGGACCACCGATGCATAATATTTTCCAGATGAAATATAAAAATAAAAGTTACTCAAATTTATTTACAATGCTTACTTTTTATATTTCTTTGATTGTAACTTAAAATTAAACAAAAGTTTGAAAAAAGTTTTTTTATTTATTGAATATGATTATTGCATCCATTAACCCCTCGGTCATTTTGGTTTGTTTTGGTTTTTTGACGTTTGTCTGCTTTTTAACTGGGCTACGGCCCAGTTATCGAGCGCCCAGTTAAAAAGCAGCCCAGTTAAACAACGCCCAGTTACCGAACAACTACTGTATATAGATTCGAGCAGTAACTTTCAATAGAGACCACAAAAGACCTGTGGGTCTACAAATTAATTGGAAGGTTTGTTATTTTTTTTATTTTTTTATTTTTTAAGCAAAGTTTACACTGTGTTATGCTATTTGAAAGTAGGTAGGATTTGCTTTAAATATCACATAATGTTATCCTTACCATCTGAAACCATGAATGAAGCTAGCAAACTGTCCATCCCTAGCAGTCCTCCTCACCGCAAACCCCCCAAACCACTAATCACCGTGTGTATATCCGGTCTTTGTCCTGTGTTTTCTCATTTTGCTCACTTTCAAAAACGCTCTCCCACTCTGTGTTCTCTTTCTCATACTTGCTCTCTTTCTTTCTCTCTCTCTCCCTCTCATCCACCCACACTCGACCGGAATGATCCTTAACACACACTCACCTGCGCTGCTGGTCCTGCCGCCGTCCAGGGTGAAGCTGCTACTGAACCGCCAGTCGGGTGAGGCCGTCGCGATGAAGATGGTCGACCTGAAGAAGCACCCGGACGCGGAGAGCTCGGTCAAGAAGGAGGTCTGCATCCAGAAGATCCTGCAGCATCCGAACATCCTCAAGTTCTTCGGGAAGCGCACCCAGGGTGACATCGAGTACATCTTCCTGGAGTACGCGTCCGGCGGCGAGCTGTTCGATCGGATCGGTGAGTTTTATGAGCTAGAGGGGGGAGGAGGGTCATTTGCGAGTTTTAGAAGAAAAGGGGGTTGGTTGGGGAAAGCGGTGCGTGTGAAAGTGTTGTAATGGTAATGGTGTTAAAATTCTCTTGGATTATTGACTCCCCAAACACGTGATGTCGCGCAGCCGACCAGGACCAGAATAGAACCGAAATTATTCGCAGATTTGGAAAGTGAGTTTTACTGTGGATCTTCGCTAGTGAAATTGCCTTGGTGAATGGAATTGTTGCTAGGAAAAGCTCACGTTTCAAGTAAATACCTACGAACTGTGCCTAGCTGTTTTGGAATTAGACAATTATTTGTGCTTTTTTCTTACTAAAATATTAAGCATTTGGAGGAAACCACCTTAAACAACCTTTATTGTAAACAAACAGTTAATCCTACTTGTTTGTTTTGTCTTGTTTTGTTTTGTTTGATAGTGAAAAAAAGTTAGGAAATTTGGTTAAAAATATAGCCTGGCAAGCAAAAGAGAATTTTCCCGAATTTCTCGTTGCTGGTTTGTAATGTTATACTGAGCTTGATGTATATCGAGCTCATAAGAACAAGACAAAAAAATCAAACATTATAAATAAAGGAAGTCGCAGTTTTTTGCTCGCTTAGTTGCTGAAAATCAATGTAAAAGTATCACAAATTGAATGAATTGATTCCAATAGTGCACAATTTGAAAATGTAGAAATAAACATGCAAAATGTATTATAAATTGTTTACCAACTATTTTATAAGTTTTTTTCATGATAAAATAGTATTTTTAGAATGTTGTTATACCTTCAGAAATAAAATAAAATAAACAAAACTGCATTTTTTTTAAATTTATGTCCCTCGACTTTAAACAAAGCCGAGGGGGTAAGGACGTCTATTTATCTTAAAATTGTTAAGCTTTTTGAATTTTCAGATTTATCGGTCCGAATTTGAACACGGTTGGGCGACATAAATTATGAAAAATATTTCGAACGGCCTAAGGCTGCTAAAAATTTTATTAAATGTTTTGACCCCTCTCCTTCAAAGTTGGCCGGCAAAATCAGGGGGAAAAGTATAAAAAAAAAAAATTAAAAATTTCAATAAGAATTTAGGTGCACTCAGCTGAAATAAATATAAAATGCATGCCCCTGCGTTTAGGACCGATTTTAACGTGATTGTTTTTTTTTTTAAATTAAATTTGTCTTTATTGAACTTTCTTATAATAATTACATTTCATTTACATTCTAAGTGGTATGGCTAAATGCTCTTCATCTTTATTGTATTTTTCGTTTTATTATTAACTGTTCACATTGATTTATTTACTTCAAATTGTTTTACATTTTTGCATTGAATCGAATATATTGGGTAAAAAAAAAATTCACTTTAACAACTAAAAACTAAAACTAACTTAATCCACCTATGTGGTTGATGCCTTCCTCACTTATAATATAATATGAGTGGTTTGGACAATTATATCAGCTTTTTTTTAAATCAGATATAACTTAAGTGGTCATAACCCGAGACAGGGTTGCCAGATCTTCAATGTTGTGGACTCGTTGGAAAGGTCTCTCGATTACCTAACCAACGATGGGTCGGGTGATGGATCCGGACATCGTTTGCATACATTTAAATGAGATCCGGCTTCAAAAAAGTACATAAATATCACTTAAGTGGTCATAACTCGAGACAGGGTTGCCAGATCTTCAATGTTGTGGACTCGTTGGAAAAGTCTCTCGATTACCTAACCAACGATGGGTCAGATGATGGATCCAGACATTGTGTGCATACATTTAATTGAGAGCCGGCTTCAAAAAAGTACATAAATATCACTTAAGTGGTCATAACTCGAGACAGGGTTGCCAGATCTTCAATGTTTTGGACTCTTTTGAAAGGTCTCTCGATTACCTAACCAACGATGGGTCGGATGATGGATCCGGACATCGTTTACATGCATATAAATGAGATCCGGATATTTGTGAAAACACATTTTTATACATAACTTTTGAACTACTTATCGGATCTTCAAACAATTCAATAGCGATGTATGGGACCCTAAACTAAGTCGACTGCAACTAGTTTGGTCAAAATCGGTTCAGCCAGTGCTGAGAAAACTCAGTGAGAATTTTGGTCACATACATACATACACACACACATACACGCACACATACACACACACATACACACACACATACACACACACAGACATTTGTTCTGTTTTCGATTCTGAGTCGATATGTATACATGAAGATGGGCCTTCGAGCTTTTAATAAAAAGTTCATTTTTAGAGCAGGATTATAGCCTTACCTCAGTGAGGAAGGCAAAAAAGGAAATTCATTGAAATATATTTTAAGATAAATCCTCTAAGCGTTCTTACTTGCTCCGCACGAGTTTTGCAACCACGCAGTGTTGTTGTCATCTCGATGAAAATGTTCAGAAGTTCTTGTGGTGAAAACAGGTCACTGCTGCCTTCATCCGTTGATGTTGGTTGGTTTTCCTTCGGTTGCTGACTGAAGCCTGGAGGTGTTGTATTCTCTGCAACTTTTTGCCGCTGATTCAACGGCAATGGTTGCAGATTTGGAACCACTCGAGCAGATCCCGCTCCTGATGACGCCAAAGCAGGAAAATCCACGTCCATTAAAAGCTGGTGGTGTTTTGCGGTGATTTGGTAGGTGCCTCGTCGTCGCTTGATGCCGAATTTTTACAAACTCAGCTCGTTTTGGGCAGCTCCGATTCTTGGTCGAATGGTCGCCACCGCAATTGAAGCATTTGGCTTCGATGTTCTTGTTGATTGTTTCGCAAGCTTGAGTTTTGTGCTCACCTCCGCAGGTTGCACAACGACTCTTGATGAAACAGTTCCTTCCACCATGTCCAAACAGCAAGCAGTTCGAACATTACGTCACGTCACGGTGCACTGGACGATAACGTTCCCAAGTCACGATGATGTTGAAAATAGCCCGAACTGCTTTCAGCTCAGACGGCGTTGTCGATCCTTTCTCGAAATGAACCAGGTACAGTTGATCACGATACTTGATGTCCTTGTTGTGTCTCGTCATCTTGAAGAGTTCGGTTACGTTCAACTTCAGAGATTTGAGCTCTTCTTTCAACACACGCACATCCATGTCGTACAGGCCACAGAGGACCTGTTTCATGGGCCGTTTACCTGGATCGTCATGGCTGTAGTATTCAATCTTTGTGTTGTTCAGGAAATCCCGAACGTAGTTGTAATCCTTTCTGGTAGCCAAAAACCACAAAAAAAATCACAACAAGCTAACAACTAAACTTTTCTCTCTCTTTTCCCCTCAGAACCGGACGTCGGCATGCCCATCCCGGAGGCGCAACGGTACTTCAACCAGCTGCTGGCCGGCGTCGAATACCTGCACGGACGGGGCGTGGCCCACCGGGACCTCAAGCCGGAGAATCTGCTCCTGGACGAGCACGACAACGTCAAGATCTCCGACTTTGGCATGGCCACCATGTTTAGGTAGTAGGTACAATTCTGTGCGCGCAGTTGTTCCGGGTTTTTCGGACCGAGCCTTGAGTTGATCGATTCTTTCCTCTTCTTTCTTGCGCCCGCAGAATGAAAGGCCGCGAGCGACTGCTGGATAAAAAGTGCGGTACGCTGCCGTACGTGGCGCCCGAAGTGCTGGTCAAACCGTACCAGGCGACCCCTGCCGACATCTGGTCCTGCGGGATCGTCCTAGTCACGATGCTGGCCGGTGGTAAGTTGGCTGTTTTTTTTTTTTTTGTGTAAGAGCTTTACAAAAACCCTTTTGACCTAAACCACCACACTTTTGCTGCTCGAATGCTTCGTGAATGTTGATCGTGCACTTTTTGTTTTCATAAATTTATCATTTTTAAGTTTCTGCTCAAGCAAATCCTCAAGTGCACACCATGCAGTTTTTAGTTTTTTTTTTTCGCTGTGTTTTCAGTATTGTTTACTCGCTGTCTGTATCTCTACCTCTCTCTCTCTCGCAATCATTGTGTCGCCCGGAACGGGACTCAGCTTAGCCACAAGCTTGCTTAAGCTCCCACCGCTGGCGACCTCCATAATTTGCACTCCCACCGCAGAAGAATACTGCTGCTGCCGCCGCCGCCAATTTGTGTAATATTTGCGTGTGTGTGTTGATTGTGAGTTTGCCCCAAAACTCTTGTGCGTGTTGTAACGACTTTTTCCAAACTAATTTTGCGTGTTGTTTTTTATTTTCAATTCCTTCAATGTCTATGCGTATAATTTCCGGCTGAATCTTTGGTATTCTAGCTGTAGAATGTTGAGCTTGTTACGGTATCTTCTAAAGCTTTAGTACCAGAGGTCCAACTGGGAATTGCTTGCTGCACCCCGATCATGAGTTGAGTTTTTTCCTTGAGTTGTGCTGTGTTTTTTTTTCTCTCTTTAGTTACATTTTAAAATCCGCTGCCTTCACGCGCCTGTTTTGTAAGCCTAACTGTAAGCCAATCGCACCAAATCAAACAGATCCACCAGATAAATAGTCGAAAGAAATTTGCACCTAAAACTAACCTCACCAAATAATAAAAGAAAAAAAGGTTTTAAAATCGCATGTGTGAAACTAAACCGTTTGAAAAGTGATCCGAAAATAATAATAATAAACCAAGTGTGTGACGAAAAAAGTGTGAATCACGACTAAATCTAAATCTAAGTGTGTGAGAATGTGTGAATTAAGCAAACTGCACGTCGCTGCTTGTTGATTGCCCCGAGCGCACTGATTTCCCTTCTAAATGTTTGTAATTTTTGTGTAACTTCACGAAGCATTCGACGCAAGTTTTCTCTCTCTCTTTTGATAATGGTCTGATGAAGGATTCTTTGTTGAGTACACCCTATGAAAATCTTATAGTTGGTTAGCTAGCTTAAATCGCTAAAAAAAGAGTTTTGGGAACTATAACCAATTCAGTTTTCATCTCCGCCGATAGCTTGAAAAAGAATTGAGATTTGAACCACGGATTCCCACGTTTCTTTTCCCCCTGTAGATGCAAACTGAATCATCTTTGCGGTTAACATAAGGCAGTAGGCCTGGCCGTTGAAAAAAAGGATATTAAGGATGATCAAGAGTGGTCTAGATGCCGTTAAACAAAGCCCAGTTACCGGACAGTAGTACTGTATTCGAAAATCAGTATCGGGAAGAGATTTTCTAATCGATCTATACATCTTCAGCAAAATTATAGGTTATGATGCGGACAGCTTATGCGCATGTCCGGATCATCATGTTCACAGTTTTAAGTTGAAAGATACCCTCAGGGCCCGAGGAAGACCACCAGAAATTCCGATGCGAGACGCGTTATCTCAACTAGATCTTGATGTTCTCTACCCGATCTATCAGTTCCTCTCAGATTCCAAAATATCCATATAGTTTTTCTTCAGTTAGTTTAAAAACTCTAGAAAACTATGCATGTTTTTCATTATTTGATTTTCGTCAAAGTAAAATTTCCAAAAATCGTATACTTAATTATTTTTTTGATATTTTTATTTATGCATTCATGGAGATATTATTTCTCAAAAATATTTAAAATGCACCATTATTAATTTTTACTAATTTTTCAAATTTAAATTGCTGAGAAAATACTCTAAATTTTTCCTTTTATAGCCGATGCAAATATTTTTTACAGTACCGCAGAAAAAAAAATCTCAATTTATTTTTTCTTCAACACCAGAATTTTTTTTCTTCAAATTGATGTTTTAATAACAACTTTCAAAACATTCTTCATGTTAATTTCATTCCATGCAATTACCCCACCCCCGTTTTCTAAGTGATTTTTAATATGTTTTAATCAGTGATGGAATTCGAGCGAAAAGAAGGAAAGCTTTACTCGCTCTTGAGTGAGGGAGAGAACTTGTAGTCCTTTCCTCTCCTCGCTCGCGCTCGCCTTTGCGCTCACGCTCTCCTTCTCTCCGCGAGCGCCGCGTGCTAGCCGTTCGTTCCAAGCTACCAGTTTTTTTTATCAGGATTATGAATGCGAACGAAACGATGGTTTTCAATATGTTTCGATTACAAAACGAAATGCATTGTTGCAAAGTTGTTTTCAATTCGAAACATTTGTAACATTGCAACGTATTGTTGCTAACATGTCATATATATGTTTCTACAGCAAAACAAAACAAAAACTGGACTTAGTCAAATTTATCATGTTGCCAAATGCTACTTGGGTAACCAAATCAAATTAACAAAAGCCCTCTGGTCTCGTGGCGAGAACTCGAGAGGGAGAGAAATGTTTCTCGGGAGAGCGTGAGAATCCCAACACTGGCAACTATTGGTCCGATTTTTAATGTTCACAAATTAATCTTTGTGAAATTTCCCAATTTTTGGATGAAATAACTTTCAAAAATTTTAAAATTCATCTATCATTTAAAATGGCTAAAAACATAAAGTTTTTCTCTAAAAACATACTCCATGAATAAAAATTGTCCATACTTTTCTGCGACTTGCAAGATACCTTTTTGGTCTACTGGAACATATGTACAATAATAGATAGGATTTTTAGTTAGTATTTAGTAAAATAATGAATTAGTTTTAGTAAAATTGTGTAGTTATATTTCGCAAATAAACAAATTCAATTAAAAAATATATATCAAAAAAAGCTTTCAGCACAGAGTTGGGCATTAAGCATCCTGACTCCTGAGTTTCAAAATGGCTGGCTTATAAGTGACTATGCTAGAAGTTGAACTCTGGTTTAAAGTAACTTCATGATTCGAAATCCGGACACTTAGAAGCATATCATTTTTGTTATAGCTGGCAAAAAACCATGTAAAAAGTTGGAAATGTAGAAATATTATCAGGATGTAATACAAACAGTCAATTTTGAGAGAATGCATGCACAATATGTCTTTTCTAACCCTTTTCAACAGAATTTTAAAATTAAAATGACTTGTTCTGCCCACCATCGAAAAAACGGCTAATATCCACTTTTGGCAAAAACGAGATATTAGCACTAGGTGATAGAGGATGTTCCAACGCATCTTCTGACCCTTGAATTTCACTAAAACAGTGTATAGACTTGGCTGCCGATGCGAAAAACCAAACGGCTAATATGCCACTCTTATGGGAAATTGCCTTGACGAAGATTTAGTGACAAACACTAAAACGCAATTTTCTCGGAATACTTGATTTGGCATAATAGCCGGATTTTCAATTATGGGCAGTGTTGTGCTTCGAATCCCGGACACTGATGAAAGCTGATTCGAAATCCGGGCACTTTTGATTCGAATTCCAGACACTCGATTTTGCTTATGAGAGTTGCGTTGGAGAATTTGAACGGTGTGCGTCGCGGTCCTCACGCAGGATTTTCGTTGCCGTTTCCGTCTCTGTTGTCCCCCCGATTGTGTGTGTATTTCGATCCGGGCGGTTTCGGAATGTTTGACAGTTGCGTTGGAGAATTTGAACCGTGTGTATTTCGATCCAGGCGGTTTCGCGTTTTTGCATTTTATTTCGTTTTATCTTTCCACAGCCGGCTGTCTTAGATTAAATCATTTATGCTAAACTCAACACCATATAACCGGGAATAGTCTCATCCGCATACTCCGACTGATTGCCTTGAGAATGCATAATACAGTCGACTCTCTGGCTGTCGATCTTCTCGATATCAATAATTCTCCATCTATCGATGAATTCTTCAGTCCCTTCAATCTGCATACTTCAATTATCTTCATTCCTCGATATTTTCCCTTGCTTGAAGGATCTCTTCCTCGACGGTCCCTTGGATTCTGCTTGCATTAAAAATCTCTTCCGGTTGTCAATAATTCCACTTTCTCATGGCTTGCATAGACATTTTTCTTGGCAAAACGAAGCTTTCAAGGGTGGTTGACATTAGTTTGTTTTTGTTTGATGGACGTTGCCATGTTTCTCTCCCATAGCTTGGTATCAAGAAAAAAATATTTTCAATCGAGTCTTCATTTTGCATCGTCCTGTAAACTGATGATTCTCTTCCTCGACGGTCCCTTGGATATTGACAACCAGAGAGTCGACTGTACATCACACCATTAAACAAAATTTATTGATTATTGGGTCGCATCATCATCCTCTATGTTGAATCCTGGCCATTACCCTTACCCACTAACAAAATCCCAAGTAGAAGTAGTTTTCCGGCACACGCGGGGGTGTGGATATCGTATAGAACCCATCCTTGGTAGCAGCCTGTGCTAACTAACATTCCCGTCCCATTCCCTCGAGATCTACAAACTGACATGGCGGGCGCCGTTGGTGGCCAACGACTGTTTCCTATTCGCACCGGCTCTAGTTTTGATGATCGTGATGTTTTATCTTTTCAGCGCATTCATGCATGCTGTTGATAAGGGAAACATCATTTGATCGTTGAAGCGTGTGACCGGTTGTGCTGATGGGATATTATGGTCCTGTTCAGCAACGGAGAAGGACAACCATGGGTGGTCTCTCATGCTCAATTCCAGACACTCGATTTTGCTTATGAATCGGACAAATTTAGACTGAAATTTAAGTTAATGGCATTTTTTAGGTCTCAAATAGGCTGTTAACTTCAAAACTATCATAATTAGTATAACAAATTGCTAGAATTTCAGCCGTCCCCTTACATGACAGTTTTCGTGAGTTGCGCGTATCTACTGACAGATGGCAAGTGGGCCTCGTCGGATTCCGACCATTAAATACGCAACTCAAAATTTGCATGGGAAACTTTTTTTTTCGTGACGGCTTTCGCGGTACGCTCCCTCCAACTGTTCAAGACTAATATTTCAACTGGCGTATCTCTAAACAAGTTTTTCAAGAAAATGATTCCAGAATGCTTATCTTGTCGTCTTATACCGAAACAAGGCTAACATTATTTTAATTTAAACTATTCGCCATTTTCAGATGTTTGGCTAGATAATATCAAAGGCCGCCATCTTAGGCCCACTGGGCCCACAAAAAGGGGTACGCTCAGTTTGTATGGGAGCTGTCAACATGCTCCCGGGCTCTAGAATTTAAGGAAACCACAGAACCATAAATTTCTGCTTAGCCTCCTCGGGGCTCCGAACGCCTGTGAAATATTTCAGCGAAATGTTTCACAGTTTTGGTAAACTCATGTTTTTGTTTAATTTAATTGTTTTGGCATTGGCAACAGCGTAAAAACATGTTTGAAATGAAAGTTGATGTTAAAATTCATCAAATAACACAGTTTTACATTCATATTGCGAACTTGTATCAAAATAATTGGTAAAACAAGCTGAGGTGTCCGGGTTCAGAAGCGTCAGGGAATTCGAATCATGACGTTATTAGATTTAATCTTCATTGTAGTTCGAAAACCTACAGCATAACAAACGCTGTGTGTAATAGACTTGGGTTTGAATAAATGTTGCAATATTTTATGAAATTTTATGAAATATTACACTCAGGAATATGTAGCTCATCAATATGGGAAACCTACTTGAACGAACTGTCATGCGCATTTATTTTTTGTTAATTCTATTTTTTTTTTGGTTTGTTAGCCGAGCTGGCTAAGGCGTCAGTCCTCTCTGTAAGTGGTGGGTTTGAATTTTTTTTTTAATTTATTGCAAAACTTTGCTTCTCTTCAAACAATTTGGCATCCCTCGCCACACCACCGAACCAAAATTGATCCAATCCCGCCGTATGCAAATGCAAACACCTTGTTGCCTGCTGAGGAGAGCAAGGATCAACCGGACGCGGAATGCGCTGGTAATGGTGTTATTTGTGGCTGAGAGAGAGAGAGAGCCCCCCCCACCCAAAACCGTGTGATAATGCCCCTTTTCAACTGATGTGGGAGAGGACCTGCGCGGTCTGGATCCCGTCCCTTCGTTCCTCACATTTCCCGCTAGAACTTTCGAGGACCGCACACATGTGAGAGCCGGGGATGTGGACATTAAAAGTATCGCCTGCGATATGTTTAAACGACCAGTTTGCTCTTATCGCCACCGCTCGCCTGTCACCTGTGCCTGTGATGATGAGGGTGGTGGGTTCCTCTCACGCCGGCACACAATTTGGGGGGGTTATTTCGTGACAAATCTTTATGGGAAAAGTTTGGCACGCTACTCGGCTTGGAGGTGGAGAGGAGAATCGCTTTGGCACAATTTGAAAGAATTTTTATTGTTTTAAGCAGCTGGTGTGTGGTTTATGGCACGATTCACGGTTAGAATTTTGCACCGGAATGCTGTGGAATTGGAGATATTTCGACGCCAATGTTATGATAAAATTTAGACTCGCTGAGCAAATCTAGGAGAAAATGCTAAACAAATATTCTTGGAATAAGTTAGAATGAGATCGTTTAATCTAAGCCTACTACATTGCATTGTAGAGGCAGACTCTGTGAATGGAACACAATTCACAGAATCAACAGGAGAGGTTGGGTGCGTGGACTTACCGTACCAAAAAAAATCTGAATCTGAGCTCTGAAACTATAGAAATATCTGAAGTTTTCACGCGATATTTTTTTTAACAGTAGGAGTAATATTCTAGAATTATTCAATTTAATCCTTCCGTGCACCGAAAGTCATCAATCACCCCCGCTGTCACTCGCACGGCACATTCAAATACAATAGAGCAGCATCCTTTCGCACAAGGATTCGGAACCTTCGTGCTGGTGTTGTTGATGTTGTTCTGTAGGCATCGCTCTCTCCTCCTTTTCTGTGCTCTCTGTGAGCAGCACCTCTACCACAAACCGGCCATTCTCAGAATTCTCAACACAGATTTGATTTTCCGTTCAAAAAGTGCGTGAGCTCCAGACATACTCCAATCGAAATGAAAAATAATCGAAAAACCAAGAATGAGGTGATTTTACTTGTTGAAAAGAAAGTTTGTTGGGTGCCACTTCTTGTAGATAGATAAACGCGGTGATATCACCTCCCAATTTCTACTCGATACGTGGACTATTTTTTTCATGAGCAATGTGTCAGTGCTCTATCAATTGAACAACCTCGATTCCCACCATCAGACCATTATCGTAGAGAGAAAAGAAAAAAAAACTGCCGAACTTAATGACTGCCACTGCCGCCGCGCTGATAAAACGCCAACAACTCAAATGAGACAAAAAAAAAAAAAGAAAAAAAAAACTCTATTTTCGATACTGATATCAGTTGTGCGTCCGTGTGTGCGTTCGTTCGTTCGTTCACTTGTGCACATGTATCTTCCCTTTCCTTTCCGTTTTCTTCCGCCTTTTTTGTTTTTGCTCTAGAACTGCCCTGGGACCAACCGTCGACCGGCTGCGCGGAGTACCTCTGCTGGAAGGAGAACAAGTACACGACCGCAACGCCCTGGAGCAAGCTGGACACGCTGACGCTGTCGCTGCTGCGGAAGATCCTGGTGCCCAATCCGGCCCAGCGGCTCCCGCTGGACAAGATCCAGGACCACAAGTGGTGCCAGATGCAGTTCAACAACAGCCAGGGTGAGTCATTTTGTTGTTCGTTTTATTTTTCAGTTGTTAGCGCTATTTTTTGAGCTTTGTGATGATTAAAACGTGTGATGAATAAATGTTTTCAAAGAAGTGAAGTGATAACGTTAACAATCTGTGGAGTGCCAAAGTGACTAAATTTAACAAGTTAGTGTTTTACAGCATGGCTGTGTCAGAGTGGCTTAAACGAAGAATCTATGGATTACAATTTTGAAACATACAAAAAAACAAAACTGATCGTGAAACATTCAATGATTGATTTAGAATAACACAATAGCACTTGTTCTGGCAGCTTCAGGATTTAGTTCTTGTCTTGTTGTGTTGTTGTACATCCGCGAAAATTTGCGGTACGTTTCCCCCTGTAATTGGCGCATTTTACGCTCTACTTTTGCAGCTACGTCTTCCAATCTAAAATCAAACCGTTGCAAATATTGTTCAATATTTATGTCGTGGTTTGAAAAACCAGGTGGCAAAAAATTGGGTTTATAACGTTCGAATTATTATTCGAATTCCCGGAGCTTCGAAACCCGGACACCTCATCTTGTTTTATCAATTATTTGGATATAAGTTCGCGTTGTGAATGTTCAAACTGTGTTATTTGATGAACTATAACGTCAACTTTCATTAAAAGTTCAGCGTACAGCGTTCAAGTAGTTAATGTCAAAACAATTAAATAAATTAAAATTATAAGATAACAAAAAATGCGAAACATTTAACTTGAAATATTTCATAGGCGTCCGAAGGCAAAGCAGAAATTGATGGTTTTGATTTCGTTAAATTCTAGCAAATTTTTATATAAAATATCGATTGTTTTGATGTTAACAGCTTATTTGAGACATAGAGAATGCCATTCACCAACATTTCAGTCCAAATTTGTGCAATTCATTAACAAAATCGAATGTCCGGAATTCGAAGCAAAAGTGTCCGGATTTCGAATCAGCCTTCATCAGTGTCCGGGATTTTCAAATTATGATAATAAATTGTTAGAAAAGACATATTTTCCATGCATTCTCTTAAAACTGACTGTTTATACTACATCCTGATGATGTTTCTACATTTCCAACTCATTACATGATTTTTTTGCCAGCTATAACAAAAGTGATTTGCTACTAAGTGTTCGGATTTCGAATCATGACGTTAAATTTGAAAGTATATGAGAGTATATAGGAAGTACATAAAAAACCTTTTTTTTCTATTAAAAAAATCACCAAAAATCAGGATCAACTTGGAGCGTTTTGCACTCTTCGACAAAGTTGTAAGGGATTGAATTTTCTATAAGAATCTCACACTCCGACAAATTTGAGCTAAGTCTGCGCCGCTTGTGGTTAAATTCTGAAGCGATGTTTTTCTTCATATATTTTAGCGATTTTTTTTCATACAAACTTCATCGATCAAAAACGTTTATTCTATCTCAGTCAACAACTGTCCAATTTTGTAAATTTCAATGAAATTTGGACGGATGTAATTCAAAAATACCGAACTTTGAAAATGTAAATGAAATTCAAAGAAAATTGTCTAAGCTACCCATAATTTGAAAAAAAAAATCAGACGTAGATTACCATGTACAGTCATGCCTCGGTTTAGCACCGCATATGGGGGATGCAAAACCGAGGTGTGAAAAATTAGATTATTTTCAAAAAATGTTGTTATTACATTCGAAATGTATGAAAAAATCCCGATCGTTTAATACCCATATTGTAAAAATTTAAATTTTGAGTATTTTATTCAAAAATACGTAGTTTTGTGAAAATTTTGAGCATTTTCTAAAAATGTTGTTATTACATTCGAAATGTATGAAAAAATCCCGATCGTTTGATACCCATATTGAAAAAAATGAAATTTGGAGTATTTTTCAAAAAGACGTAGTTTTGTGAAAATTTTGAGTATTTTCTAAAAATGTTGTTATTACATCCAAAATGTATGAAAAAAACCTGGTCATTTGATACCCATATTGCAATAACAATATATTTTTGGTTTCTTTAGAGAAAAAATGCATTTTCGAAATACAGGAAAAATACGTATTTTTGTGAAAACTTTCATGAAATAATAATTTTAATGGATAACTGACATCATCCCGATTCCAAAACACTATAGTTTTTTGATGTTTGCATGATTTTTCATACGATTAAAGCCAATGTCTCCCATATAGCCAAAAACCCAAAAGCTCTGTGCTTCAGTTAAGCACTGGGCCGTGCTTAACCGAGGCAGCTGAACGGTGCAAAACCGGGGCAGTGCAAAACCGAGGCATGACTGTACATCAGCGACAAAAGAATCTTGATCAAACAAATTTATTTTTAAACTCCCAAGCGACAAAACCGAAAGAGAACGTAACCCTCCCAAGTAACATTTTAGGCTTTATCAAAGCTGTCAAAACCGCTATAAAATCTATCAGCAAAAACCAACATTAAAACCACTTATTTGTGTCAGCCTCCCCACAACCCAGATAAACCTCTCTTAAAACCCAAAAGAACCTCCGCAAAAGGTTGTCACGGCCTATTCATAAAACCTACATAAGAGTTCAAGGCTTTACAATTGAATCTAGACAACCTCCTCAATACCTTAATAAAACCCAGTCAGGAGTTATAAAATAATTACATTTCGAACGTCTTCATACGTCTTATGCCAGACAGATTTATTTCAGCTGCGGTTAAAACTTAATCGATAAATTTAGGGGAGATAGAAAAGAAAAAACTACTCGCTTCTCCAAAAATAATTGTTTTGTAATTATAATTTATAATAATATTTTTTTTTTGCATTTTATTTTTCATTTCAAAATATTTTTGAACTTCGATGGTTCGATTGCAGCATAAATGTGTGTTTCCTTCATTTTAATCAAATTTATTTCTTTTTCAATTTTTCCCACCATGATGGCGGTCATTCACGTTTAATCAGCCCACGCGTTTAGCGCCATAATTATGCATTGCTATTTAACCGCGTTAAATGCTTTTTTAGGAGCTTATGGTTTTAAGTAAGCATTTGCATGCCTATGCCTATGAAATATGCAATTAAACCGTTTGGCATGACATAGCCATCGAGTTTTCAAGACTCTCTTGAAACTTTCACAAAACCTCCTTGAAAAAAAATTCTGACATCGTTATATAGCCATAGAAGTTCTAAAATAAATTAAACATTTTCTGCAAAACAATAATGCGAATAAAAAAAACATAAATAGCTATGCTTGCACAAGAAATATTTTTAATAAAGCGAGTTATTTTTTTATTTTTTGGCTCTACCTCCCCCGCATTCATCGAAAAAAATTCAACCGCAGTTGAATTTGTGCCACAAATTGCGAGGAATAAGCTTTAAATTTATTTTAATTACCTCCAATATCTATCAGATCATCATCTCCATTTTATTATTTGGCAGGATGAAGACTTATTTTTTGCCAGAATGAAATTTGTTTGTCATAAGACGCATGAAGACGTATGAGTTGACATTTTTACCTAACTCCTAACAAGGTTCTAACAAAGGTTTTATTAATGCTTAGAGGAGGTTGCTAGAATTCAGTTGTTAAGCCTTGAACTCCTATTTAGGTTTTATAAATAGGCCGTACCAACTTTTATCGTAGGTTTTTTTTTATTTTAATTGGGGTTTATCGAGGTTCTGTTGAGTTTTTTATGACTAAGTGGTTTAAATGTTGGTTTTAGCTGATAGGTTTTATTGCGGTTGTGATAGCATTGATAAAGCTTAAAGAAGCATGCTATAAAACCGTTTGGCATGACATTGCCATCGAGAGTCTCTCAAAACTTTCATAAAACCTTATTGAAAGCCATTTGGCTTTTGTTGGCACCATGTGTTATGTCCTCGGCAAAAAAATAAAAAAGTATAAAAATTGAAATTACGAGCGATGGTTTCAACATTTTAATGAAAAAAGTGTTTTAAAATGCATTATACACCTGTCCAGTTGTTTTGGGACACAAACTTTGAAAAATATTTGCAACGGCCTAAATCTGGATTTTGTATTAAATTTTATGTGATGAATGGGTAGTATTATCTTAAGCGTGTTCATAATTGCTTCTGAATTGTCCTCTTCATGACCTACAAATTTGCCCAAGACACCAAATGGATCCAACGTTGGTCATTGTTATCCGAGCATTCGTTGGTGAAGGTTGTCTGAATCAACATGACTCGTCGCGTCCCGGCGCAAAACGCCGGCAATATTGCCCTACCTGCGGCTCAAGCAGGCAAAAAAGTGGGAATTTCCAAAAGGAAGGTTGAGGCCTCAACTGATGGCCAAAAACCGGGGATTTCCAAAAGGAAGGTGCTTTTGGAAGTGACATCGAACAGCAAAAAGACGAAAAAGAGCGACGGTACTGTACCGATGGATGAGGAGGAGGAGAACTCTTCGTCGCACGAGGAGCAGCTATTGAAGAACAACAAGTTTGCTGGACTGCCTGACGAGGACCAGGTAGCGGAAGCAAAGGAGAATGAAGTGAAACAGCGAAAGGAGAAACTGCCTCCTTTTTATGTGAGGCAATCAGCAGCAACGATCGACTTTCGTGCGGGGCTGGTTGAACTCATCAAGTCTGGGAAAGTCCAAGGCAACATTCGTCTGTGTCAGGACGGATTTAAGGTGCTGGTGCAATCCAGGCAGCACTATCAACTGGTCAAGGATTACTTGACCGAAAACGAGGCGGAGTACTTTACCCATGATGTCGCCATGGATAAGCCGTACAAAATCGTCGTCAGAGGTCTGTACGACATGCCAGTGGAGGAATTAGCTGCCGAGCTAAAAGTTTTGAAACTGGATGTGTTGGCCGTGCACAAAATGAGCCGACGCAACAAAGACATCAAGTACCGTGACCAGCTCTACCTGCTGCATTTGGCTAAGGGATCGACGACGCTTCCTGAGCTGAAGGCAATCCGAGCGGTTTTCAACATTATCGTGTCGTGGGAGCGATACCGACCAGTGCACCGTGACGTCACACAATGCTTCAACTGCCTGGGTTTCGGGCACGGAGGTAAGAACTGCCACCTGAAGCGTCGTTGCGCCAAATGTGGTACCGATGCGCACATCACATCCCAGTGCATCCAAGATTCGCTGGTGAAGTGCCTCAACTGCAACGGTGAGCACTCGTCAACCGACCGAAAGTGCCCCAAGAGAGCTGAGTTCGTGAAAATTCGGCAGCAAGCATCGACGAAGAATCAGCCTCAGCGTCGTAGAACTCCTCCAGCCCTGGTGGAGGAAAATTTTCCACCTCTTCAACCGCGACGCCAGGTCCCAAACTTGGCACCGTTGCCGTTGGATCCCAGGAAGAGAGCTGAGATGAATCATCCACGGCCGGGTTCCAGCCAGGAGCCGAGACCGCCACCACCGGGCTTCAGCCAGGAGCCAAGACCAACCCAAGAACCAGCAGTTGAGGAAAATGGTAATGATCTTTACACCTCAACCGAACTCCTCAATATTTTCAAACAGATGTCCGCTGCACTGCGTGGATGCAAAACCAAGACCCAGCAGATTGAAGTGCTGACCTCGTTCGTCATCCAGTATGGATCGTAGGTCCCTCAAGCTGCTGAATTGGAACGCTTGCTCCATTAGGAGGAAGAATTTAGAGCTGGTGGATTTTCTTCGCGAGAAGGAGATCGACGTAGCTGCCATCACGGAAACTCATCTGAAGCCCGGTGAAAAAGTTTATCTGCAAAACTACAAGATCGCGACGCAGCTCGATAGGACCACCTCTAGAGGAGGAGGTGTGCTTGTCGCTGTTCATCGTGATCTCAAGCCACGCCGGCTGCCACACTTCAAGCTGGACATCATCGAGGCCGTTGGAGTGGAAATTCCCTCTTCGGTTGGCCCAGTACTCTTCATTGCTGCATACTGTCCACGTCAGGTGAATGCCAGAGATGGTTCAGCAACAAAACTGAAGGGCGATATCCAGAAGCTGACACGGCGGAGCGCAAAGTACATCATCGCTGGTGACCTCAACGCGAAGCATGAAGTTTGGGGCAACAGCAGGAGGAATCGGAACGGAGTGATTCTGCACAACGATCTGCAAAACGGATACTACAACGTTGTGAGTCCGGATCGTCCAACGAGGGTGGCTCGGTCTGGGAATCACTCAATCATCGACTTCTTCATTACCAATATGGCTGAGAACGTGGCTCATCCTGAGGTGTTTGAAGAGTTGAGTTCTGATCACTATCCGGTGGTTGTGGAGGTTGGAGCTTCCGTTACTCCGCAGCGGCAACCAACCCGGAAAGATTACCACAACGTTGACTGGCAGCAGTTTCAGCAAGTGGTCGACAGCAACATCGACTATGATCAACACCCGGAAACTTCTGCCGATATTGATCGTTCGCTGGAGGTGATCCAGCAGGCTATCAACCAAGCAGAGGCTGCCAACGTTCGGGAGGTTCCTGTTAATTTTAAGGTAACTGATATTGACGTAGATACTAAACACTTGATTAGACTTAGGAATGTTTATAGGAGACAATATCAACGGACTGGGGACTATGACAAAAGATTTCAGTGAACAATTTGAACAAAATCATACAAGACCGACTTGACAATATCAGAAATCAAGAATTTTCAAAACATGTAAGCCAGCTTGGGAATTATTCAAAACCATTTTGGAAACTTTCAAAAGTTCTTAAAAACAAACCAAAGCCTATTCCTCCTCTTATTGTTGAGGATTCTCTTTGATTACATCCGAGGAAAAGGCAAATGCACTTGGGCTTCATTTTGTTAGTTCACATAATCTTGGCGCTTCCATGACCAGCCGTAAAGAAACATCAGTTGCCAATAGTATTTCAACAATCAATGACTCTACCTTTGAATTTCCTGCAGATTCCCATGTTTCTGGTGAGGAAGTCAAAGTTGCAGTTAAACAAATGAAAAATATGAAAGCTCCAGGCTTTGATAACATTTTAATCTGGTGTTGAAAAAACAGAGTGATCAGTTCTTTCAACATCTAGCCAATATTTTCAATAAATGTTTGCAACTTGGTTACTTCCCCACCAATTGGAAGCTGGGCAAAGTCATACCAATTTTGAAGCCTCAAAAGATCCAACATCGCCAACAAGTTATCGCCCATTAGTCTTTTGAGTAGTCTGTCCAAACTCTTTGAGAAGGTCATCTATTCAAGGCTTTTGGATTTTACCAACGATAATAATATAATTTTGAATGAGCAGTTTGGCTTCCGAAAGGGCATAATACTGCTCATCAGCTTACGAGAGTAACTAAAATCATCAAGCAGAACAAGCTTGAGTCTAAATCAACTGCTATGGCTTTGTTGGATGTTGAGAAGGCTTTTGACAATGTTTGGCATGATGGTTTGATACATAAACTGTATTTATACGGTTTTCCAATGTATCTTATCAAAATTATCCAGCACTATCTTTCGGAGAGATCGTTCAAGGTTTTTCTGAATGGGATTGCTTCTGGATTATTCAACATTGATGCTGGGGTTCCCCAAGGAAGTATTCTTGGCCCACTTCTGTACAATATTTTTACATCTGATTTGCCTACTCTTCCTGGTAATGGTGTGTTGTCACTTTTGCTGATGACACTGCCGTTATTTATAAGGGTAAAATAACCAGATATTTAGTTGGCCGTCTTCAGAAGGGTCTTGACGTTCTTTCCGAATACTTTGGCGACTGGAAAATTCGCATAAATGCAGCCAAAACTCAAACCATCATTTTTCCACTTTCCAAATCGGCCAGATTTGTCCCAAAGGATGATGTTTTGATTAAAATGAATGATGTTTCGATACCCTGGTCAAAGGAAGTTGTCTATTTAGGTCTCATACTTGACTCGAAACTTTTGTTTCGGCAGCATGTAGATAAAATATTGAACAAGTGCAGCATTCTCATCAGGTGTTTGTATCCTTTAATTAACAGAAAATCAAAGCTATCTTTGAAAAATAAGTTAGCAGTTTACAAACAAATAATTTACCCCGTTATTGAGTATGCAGTACCTGTTTGGGAGTGTTGCGCTAGAACTCATAAATTGAAGCTCCAGCGTGTCCAAAACAAGGTACTCAAAATGGTTTTGAATGTTCCTGGCTGGACAAGATCAAGTGAGGTTCATGAATTAGCAGAAGTTAAATTGTTGGATCAGAAGATTCAAGAAAAATGTTTGAAATTCAGGGAAAAATGTGCTATATCTGAATACCCCTTGATTCAAGGATTGGTTTAGTTTATGGTAAGATTAAGTTAGTTTTAGGTTAGGTTATGTTTTCTTAACATTTTTTTTTCCTCATTGTACCTAGTGTTACAAAAATGATAAATCATATACTTTTAAAGTTATAAAAATGAACAGTGTTTAAATCACGAAAAGCAAACTAAAGCTGAAGAGCCACAGCTGACCACTTATTATGTAAACCAAATGTAATTATTATAAGAAAGATTCAATAAAGTATATTTAATTCAAAAAAAAATTCAAAAAAAAATCCAACGTTGGTTAGATCATCTGTCGTATGATTTTAGCTGGATTTAGGATGTTTTTGATAACTTATTGCATCTTAAGGTGAGCAATAAAAAATCCAAAGTCAATATGCTAGACATGAATTTTCACAAACCCGTCAACGTGCCATCAGAGCAGCAATGCTATGAAAAAACAATTTTATTTTTAATTTGAATAAAAATCAACTATGAAAAGAGTTCGCAGGCCAAGGATTGATACCTAAGAGCATGCAATGGCACTGACCTTGTTGCGTGCTCTTCGGTTGACGTCCACGTAAGGAACATCCTGGAAGGAGCGTAACTAACTACATCCGTAGTTCTGTTAGATCATCCGAATTATCTTGATCAGAACAGTATAGCTCTGGTTCCTTGCGAGTGTCCTATTTTCTTACCTCCACGTTGGCTTGGTTTTCATGATGATCTCCTATTTTTATTTTGCTCTTCTGATTCCTAATTCTTCACTGATTCTTCTATTTAATATCCAACATTTGATTTTAATTTTACTAACTTTTGATTCTCTTATCACTGAAAGCTTTTCCACTCTTTTCTATCAATTGATACTGCTGTAACAAACTTTGTTTTGTTTTTTTTTCCTTAAAAATATACTTTTCCTTAATGTACTAGTAATATCAAGTCTATTTATCATTCGCCTAATCTATTTTGATTTTATTGCAAATTTATTTATTGGAATAATTCTTTATCTGTCCTATAAATTATCATTACTATAATCTAAGCTTGTTTTGTATCTCTATTTATTAACTATTGTCTAATTTTACATCTAACTACATCCGTAGTTCTGTTAGATCATCCGAATTATCTTGATCAGAACAGTATAGCTCTGGTTCCTTGCGAGTGTCCTATTTTCTTACCTCCACGTTGGCTTGGTTTTCATGATGACCTAGCTGGTGGCCTGTGGAAACGGATCGTAAACCTTTGACCACCGCGGGTCAGAGTCGAGACGGCTAAAAGAAAGGGGCGCGACAATGTGGGATAGGAAGTAATTTGTGATTGTAGACGGTATTGTTTTGATTCGCAGTATGTTGAGTCAACTGCTGTGGATGTACCTGAAACATCGCACAACGGGGTTTCTCTTCTCTTCATTCTCAGCTACCACCTATCTCCTATTTTTATTTTGCTCTTCTGATTCCCAATTCTTCACTGATTCTTCTATTTAATATCCAACATTTGATTTTAATTTTACTAACTTTTGATTCTCCTATCTCTCAAAGCTTTTCCACTGTTTTCTATCAATTGATACTGCTGTAACCAAGGCTGTAACAAACTTTGTTTTGTTTTTTTCCTTAAAAATAAACTTTTCCTTAATGTACTAGTAATATCAAGTCTATTTATCATTCGCCTAATCTTTTTTGATTTTATTGCGAATTTATTTATTTGAATAATTCTTTATCTGTCCTATAAATTATCATTACTATAATCTAAGCTTGTTTTGTATCTCTATTTATTAACTATTGTCTAATTTTACATCTAATACATCTAGCTTCTCATTTTTATTCTTCAAAATACGCTCATCATTCTCTTACTATTGATACCTGATTTTTATGAAATATATTCTCTTTTACTGTCTATTGTTTTCAATCTTCACCCTTTTTTTTCAAACAAGTGAGGTTTGAGCTCTTACTCAATTTATGGAATGGTTAAAGGATTAACACAAATATTACTATTGTATTTTTGGTAAACTTTTATAACATGCTTAGGACTAAAAATTGTAACAAAACACCGCGACAAAAGAAATAGCAACAGATAAACAGACTCAACAATAGGGAAGATTTCAGGAGAAAACAAAACACAGTAAATAACAATAAGTTTTGAATTCAAACTAAAATAAAACAGTTTTTGCTTTAATGAAGTTGATAGGCACACTATAAATGGTTAGGCGCTTATACTTACATCAAACCCTACGTAATGTACCACCCCGGCCGAGTTAAAATGCGTAACCGGAAAGAAGGTGTGCATGCCTGGCACGAACACTCAAAGCGTGTTCTAGCGTGCTGCTCGTACTGACTCAGAGCAAGGGTGAGATGTAGGTGTAAGGGCAGTGCGTGTTCGTCGGGAACCTAGTGCATAAGATCGGTCAAGGCCCGTTCTTACACTGAAAATTGCGAATTGCGAATTGCGAAATTTATTTATTGGAATAATTCTTTATCTGTCCTATAAATTATCATTACTATAATCTAAGCTTGTTTTGTATCTCTATTTATTAACTATTGTCTAATTTTACATCTAATACATCTAGCTTCTCATTTTTATTCTTCAAAATACGCTCATCATTCTCTTACTATTGATACTTGATTTTTATGAAATAAATTCTCTTTTACTGTCAATTGTTTTCAATCTTCACCCTTTTTTCAAACAAGTTAGGTTTGAGCCCTTACTCAATTTATGGAATGGTTAAAGGATTAACACAAATATTACTATTGTATTTTTGGTAAACTTTTATAACATGCTTAGGACCAAAAATTGTAACAAAACACCGCGACAAAAGAAATAGCAACAGATAAACAGACTCAACAATAGGGAAGATTTCAGGAGAAAACAATACACAGTAAATAACAATAAATTTTTGAATTCAAACTAAAAATAAAACAGTTTTTGCTTTAATGAAAGTTGATAGGCACACTATAAATGGTTAGGCGCTTATACTTACATCAAACCCTACGTAATGTACCACCCCCGGCCGAGTTAAAATGCGTAACCGGAAAAGAAGGTGTGTATGCCTGGCACGAACACTCAAAGCGTGTTCTAGCGTGCTGCTCGTACTGACTCAGAGCAAGGGTGAGATGTAGGTGTAAGGGCAGTGCGTGTTCGTCGGGAACCTAGTGCATAAGATCGGTCAAGGCCCGTTCTTACACTGAAAATTGCGAATTGCGAATTGCGAAATCAACTATGAAAAGAGTTCAAACAACAACAAAGTCGGGAATTGTTGTGACACAAACCTCGGTGAACAAGTGACAAACATCAAACCTACACCGGCGCGCACCACATCTTGCCCAATCTTGGCTCAGGTACTGAGTGACTCTCAGCGTGATACCATTTCCAGTTCCTGTGAGCACCTCGGTACCTTGGCCAATGCTGTGGCATTGCAAACACCCCAAAGTGAACACTGCATCCGTCACCCAAACCCTGAACACACTGCTGCGACTGGCCGTCGTCCATGCTTTGGCGCTTTAGCTGTATGATAGAATTTAATATTTCATAAAGCTAGATTACCAAAGCATGGAAGATTGGAACTAGAGCCGACATCTGCCTTCGTTTCAATTTAGGTTCTTTTTTTGTGTGTTTCGTTTCCGTTATCGATTGCTTGTGCAGTGTTTTGAGTGCATTTTAGTTTGTATCTTCCCCGATCCCATTTTGCCTCCCCGCACGCACGCCTCTCACGTTTATTGGATCTTTGGTGATTTTAGCTGTATGCTGCCCGTTTCCGATTGCATATAGCTTTATCACCAAAAACCTAATGAATGCTGACTTTTGAGTTTCGCTTTAGTTGGCCGCTGATTATCTCCTGTGTTTGTGTGTTATTGTTTGGTTTTTAGTTTTTTGCACACTCCAATCGCTTAAGTTATCTCAAATCATTTACTTACCCTTTTTCCCTCCCGCCAGGTCACTCGGAGAGCGGACGCGACGCGGTCGATGGCGTTATTTCACCCCGAGCGAAGCGACTCTGCTCGAACCAGGACCTGTCCACGCCGCTGGACGATTCGACGTCGCGCCTCTGCCAATCGCAACCGGTGCCGACGATTGCCCAGACCGAGGTGCACGGCCTCGAGGAAGCGATCGAAGCCCGCAACGGGTTTTGCTTCTCCCAGCCGACGATGCTGGATGATCTGATTCTGTGCACCCAGCTCAACCCGACCCAATCGGTGGGCGCCACCCAGTCGACGCCTTTCCAGCGGTTAGTTCGGCGCATGACGCGCTTCTTCGTGTCGACCAAGTGCGACGAAACGCTGAACCGGCTGTCGGCCACCCTCGAGAAGCTCGGCTACACGTGGAAGGCCAACGACGAGGGCGTCATCACCATTTCGACCATCGACCGGCGGAAGCTGCAGCTCATCTTCAAGGCCAACATCGTCGAGATGGACGGCAAGATCCTGTGCGACTTCCGCCTGTCCAAGGGCTGCGGGCTGGAGTTTAAGCGACGCTTCATCCGGATCAAAAACAGCCTGGAGGATATTGTGATGAAGGGTCCCGTTACGTGGCCCATTGCCATTGCGACCAACTCGGTGCCTTAGCCATAGTGAGAGTGTGTGATCGAATTGAATTGTGTTCGGATGAAAACTCAGTTAGTATACGGCGCAAAGTGCACGTTCGATAGTTTGATGAAATCAGGGAATTTTGTTTTGCTTTACAGTTTTTTTTTTGTTTCAGTTTAATTTACCAATGAAGAGAGAAACACTAGTTCAGCAAACGTATTGGCTGCGTAAGAGAAAAATAAAGAATTTTTGTATGAACATTTACAAGAGTGTAGTATCATCGCGTCTGAACAATCCGAACCTTCCTTTTGGCATGCTAGTGTTAGTGCGGTGGTGAGTACTGAAAGTATTCAAAACACGACTGTCATCGGTGATTTAACCTAGAACAAGACCTGTAGATACTTCTTCCGGCGCAGCTTCTTCGGTATGTACCCCTGAGAATCAGGTCGTCACACATAACCGACGTCAGAACCAACATTGGCCCAGAAAGCCTACATACGGTCACGAACGACAACGGCCAACGCTGCTTTGACTTCGCAACCTCTCATGGAATGGTTGTCAGAAGCACCTATTTTCTTAGCAAGGACATCCACAAAGCCACCTGTACATCACCTGACCAAAGGACGAAAACGCAAATCGACCACGTCCTGATCGGCGGGCGATTCTTCTCGGACGTAACGCACCTTTCGCGGTGCGAATATTGACTCGGACCACTACCTAGTTGGAGTTAACATGCGCTCAAAGCTGTCGACGGTGTTCAACATCGTGAGTCTCCAGAACGGGGATTCTTTTCAGACGTCACACACGTTACGCACAGCAGCTGGAAGCGAATTTGCCAGGTGAGGAAGAACTTGGCGCAGCCTCGCTCGAGGGTGGTTGGAGCTGAATACGCTCAGCCATCGGCAGTGCAGCGGAAGCTACGTTGAGTAGTGCGATCTGAGTCAGTAGAAACGATTGGTACGACGACGAGCACCCACAGATTACCGCCAAGAAGAAAGCAGCCTACGACAACAAGCTGCACAAGGCGACGAGAGGGAACGTGGAACGATACAGACAGGCTCGGAATCGGCAGGTCGTGGGTATCAAGCTTAAGAAGCGCCAGCAGGAAGTCTGAGACTGCAGTTTGCTTTTCCGAGCTTACGAGTCGCGGAAGTTTTACGAGAAGGTGAACCGATCCCGCAAAGGCTCTGTGTCGCGAGCCGACGTGTGCAGGGACAACGCGGGGTACCTGATCGTGAATAAGAGCGAGGTGTTGGATAGGTGGAAGCAGTACTTCAACGGGCACCTTAACGGCGATGATGTTAACGGTGACAGCGTTGAAATCGACCTTGAAGTGCCAGCAGCTGATGAACAGTTCGCAGCACCTGACGGTGAAAATGGAGATCAGGAAGCTGAAGAACAACAGAGCTGCCGGCAAAAATCGGTTACCCGGTGAGCTCGTCAAATATGGAGCTCCACAGTGTGATTTCCAAGATCTAGGAGGAGAAGCTATCGGAGGAGTGGATGGATGATGTCGTGTGTCCCATCTACAAAATGGGCGATGAGCTGGACTGCGGAAACTACCAAGCAGGCTTCACTGGCATGCGTGCTACCACGAACAAAATATCTCCGACAAATCCTCGAGAAATGTCGTGAGTAGAACACGAGTGCCCACGCATCACATCTTCATCGATTTCAAAGCAGCTTATGATGCTGTCGACCGCGAGCAACTATGGCAGATTATGCACAAGAACGGATTCCCGGATAAACTGACTCGGCTGATCAAGGCTACCTTGGATGGTGTGATGTGTCACGTGCGTATTTCTGTGGAACTAGCAGATCCCTTAAGATCACGCCGAGGGCTGCGGTGATGGCTTATCCTGTGCGCTGTTTAACATCGTTCATTCGAAGGGCGGGCATTGAAACGAGTAGCACGATCATGAACAGGTTCTACCAGCTGCTTACCTTTGCCGATGATGTTGACATTGTGGCAAGAATCCTTGGGATGGTGAAAGATGTCTGGACCCGACTGAAGGTACACGAAGGACGTCGGCCCTCCGGGTTTCACCCTTCTAGCTGTGGATGATGATTTGTTTGAGGAGACGAGCGAGTTCGTTTACTTGGGATCACTGGTAATCGCCCAAAACGACACCAGCAAAGAAAGCCGGGCTCGTTATTTTGCTGGGAATCGTGCGTACTTCGGATCACGGAAGACCCTCACATCGGATCGAGTGCAACGCCGCACGAAGCTGACGATGTACAGAACACTGATCAGACCGGTAGACCTCTATGGCCACGAGACCCGGACAGACCATCAACTGTGCCAATACCATGTTTAGGTTGCACGTGGCAATGCAGGTTAAGGTGTTTCGGAGGTGGACATAGTTGGGGAATTTCGATTTGTTCCAATACTACACATACGCTGAATTCGTTGAAGTAATGGGCGTTGATGGCTTAAAAGGCTTGATGGCTTTTTTTTCGTTTCGTTTCGGCTTAAAAGGTCTAGCATCTGGAATTCTTCAATTTGTTCAGCGTTGCATCGATATAAATAACAATTGCTGTTAAAGTACAGAGAAGTTGTCTTTGAGTTGAATTTATTTCAAAACATAAATTAAAGGCTGTTCTTGATCAAATCTCACCACGCCCTCACCAGCGCCAAAGCCAACGCTCCTAAAATTCCCACCCAAAACGCCCGCATCGCCGCTCCCCCGTTGCATCCATCTCCCGTGCATCGCCAGCAGTCGTCTCCGTCGCGCAGACAATCCGCCCGCTGCTCCTCGCTAAGCTCCGCAAAGCACCCACGCTCCGTAACGACCCGTCGCGCGTTCCGCAACAGGTAGCAGCCCCGGCTTTCGTACTCCACATTGCCCGGACAGAGCTGCACCGTGAAAGAAGCCCGCGATCCATCACAGTCGCGCGTACAGACGGCGCACTGCTGCCGGAGGAAGCTCTCGCCGTTACATCCGGTGGTTTTACAGTCGGTGATGGTTCCGTCGTCGCAGTTGGTCTCATCCAAGTCAGCGGCGCACCCGCGTACGGCGAGGGAATCTTTACTACATCGGAAACAGCCAAAGTCGGCTTCGTTGAGCAGGGGACAAGCGGTGGCAGCTGACGGTTTGAAGCCCCAAGCGCAGCTTGGGTCGGTATCGGATTCGCTGCAGATGATGCACGACTGGAGCGGAACTTCCGTTGTTGTTTCGGGGTCTTCGGTTGTGACAGCTTGTTCGGTTGTGGTGCTTGGGGCTGGTGTTTCAGTTGGTGTCGTGACGTCTTGGCGGTTACAATCGGGTTCACTGCACGAGACACAGTTGTTTCCGGAACAGTTCAGCTGAGGCAAGTCAGACAGACATCCGCGGTTGACGCTGGTTCCGTCCGTCAACGTGTAGCAACCGTCTTGCTGGACATACCTCTGGCAAATGCGGCTTTGTAGTTGATCCGTTGACGTGCAGTCCTTGCACTGGTAGCAGGTCATTCTTCCAACTGGGTAAACCTCACCGTTGCAGCGGTTCCCGAAGCAAAGACTGTGTCGGTTGCCATAGATCGAGCACAAGCTCTCGTAGTCTTGCAAGCAACCTCTTGAAACCAGTCCGTCCCTGGAGACGTACGAAACGCAGGCTGCTCCATTGCACGTTTCTCCAACCACGGACACCGCCTGTCCACAGTCCTTTCCTTCGCACTTGTGGCAAGTGTACTGCTTGTTCTTGTCCGCTAGATTACAGTTGTCGCAGGCACAGGTCTCCTCTTCACAGCTCGTTAGCTGTCCACAACTGTTTTGCTGACTCGCTAGACAGCCTCTTTCCAGCACTTCCCCGTTGCTACTGAGCGTGTAGCACTTGTCAGTTTCACCCAACGCAACGGATCCCATGCATCGTTCTGACTGGTTCGACGTCGCCCCCGAACACTGACTACCCCCTTGACAGTGCACACAGGACAGCTCACTTTGGTATCGACTTGGTTCGTTGTTGCATCCGTTGCTTGTACACGTAAAGCACTGGTCGTCGCATTCCGGCAGCGTAGCTTCCGACAGACATCCGCGCTGAATGGTTCCTCCTGAAAGGTTGACCGAAATTGAAAGAGGTTATGTTTACGTTGTAGAGAGATGGATGTTTCAAGTCAAAACCCTACACTTACCTATCAACCGGGTGTAGCAAGACTCTGCCGGATCGTAGCGTGCACAAATGGCGGCTTCCGTCGTAGGAATGTTGCATGCGGTGCACTGATGGCACAGAATTCGATCCGCCGGGAATGGGACATTGTTGCATAAACTTCCCTCGCATTCGCTGCAATTGGGATCACCCTTCCGGCAAGGTTCAAAAGCGCTTGCACATCCCTTGATGACTGTGTTACTTCCTGTCATAAAGACCAAGATCTTTAACCTAGACTCAATATCAAGTATGTAGTTGTTACCTTCAAATTTGGAAACACATCTAGACTCGTCGCAATCCTCTAGTAGCGCTTCCGGAACCGGACTCATCCTTCCAGCACACTCCGGATCTTCGCTCGAGTCACAGCTCACGCAATAATTGTGCTCACCGTTACAGTTGTTGTAATCGCATAGCTTACAACTCTCCGAGTCCTCCGACTCGCAACTCTCCTTCACAGCTTCGTCACCCTTCTTCAGATCACTCAAACAACCCTTGCGCACGATTTCCCCATCGTCGTACTCGTAGCACGAATCCTGCCGTCCCAGCAGAACCTTCTCCGTGCATCGCCGACCTTCCTTCGCTCCCGCACATGCCGCGCCATCGCACGTAACGCAAACCAGCGAGTTCTGCTGCAGCACGGACTCCCGGTTGCATCCTATACCGTCGCAAGCCAGGCACGGCTCAACGCATGGTTCGGTCAGATCCGACAGGCAGCCTCGCGTGATCCAGGTGGCGTTCTCGGCGAATGTGTAGCACTGATCGCTTGGGACATGCCTTCGGCATGCTTTCACCATAGCTTCCATTGTTGCCTCAAGACAACTGGAGTCCGACCCTTCGCATTGGTAGCAGCTTTGGTAGTCTTCCGCTGGTAGTGTAGCCGTGTTACAGTTCTTTCCCGCACAAACTTCGCACAGCTCGGAAGCTTCACAACTTGCGCGATCGAAAGCTTCAAAGTCTTCGATGCATCCGCGCACCGTGAATCCCTCGTCGTCCAGTTTGGCAACGCATTCGGCTTCGCATTCCGCTCGGTAGCTTGTCAGATTTGCTGAATCGGAACAGTCCGGATCGTCCACAGAATTACACTTGTAGCACCAAGCCTTTCCCTTGTTACAGTCATTTGTTGTACAGGTAGCACAGTTGCCGCTGCTCCGCTGGCAATCGTCGTAGAAAGGATTGGACTCTGCTAGATCTGAGAGGCACCCCTTCTGGATGACGAATTCTCCTACGAATTGCGTGTAGCAAGAATCAGGTCGACCTATCAGAGCATCTTTTTCGCAACGGCTTCCGAAAGCATTTCCTTCGCACTCCGTGTTGCTGGTGCATTTTACGCAGGAGAGCTCGTTTCTCTGCAAAGGTCCCATCGAGTTGCATCCGTTTTCATCGCTGCACTGAAGACAGTTCTCACAATGTTCGGGGGCGTCCGAAGTGCATCCCCGATGCACAGTGAGCTCATCCACTGCCTGCACGTAGCAGGACTCGCTGTCTTTGTATCGCAAGCACGGCTTGCGGTCACTTTGCTTGATCTGCAAGCAGTTTTGGCACTGATAGCATTCGTGACGAACCGCTGGGAGGATGTCTGAGTTACAGTCGTGCTGTTGACATTGTTCATGCTGCGCGGGTTTTCTGCTACAAGTTCCAGTCAAATCGCTTGTGCATCCTCGATGCAGATGACCGTCAGTGTCCAAGCAGGTCGTACAGCTATCACCAGGTTTGCACACGGTAGAGGTAGTCGGATTTAGAAGACATCCGAACGATTCTTCCTCCGTGGAACATTGGTGGCATGACAACTCCTCAGTGTTGCAGTAGTCTTCGTCACAATACTTACAGAACTCGCTCTGCACCTTGCACCCGTCCTTGACAGCATCGGCTATGCCGCTGAGACAACCCCTGTAGATCGTAACACCCAGCGGTGCAAACTTCACGCATCGATCAATCAGAAGCCCGACACTGTCGCAACTCTGTGCCGGTGCGTAATCGCTGCAGCTTCCCAGATCACATTGGGAGCACTGCAGCGACACCCGCAACGGTTCGACAACGTTACACATGGTTCGGACGCACTCGATGCAGTTGACGCCAGGCTGACATTGCTCGTCAGTTGCTTCGTCAGCGCATCCGCGACTGATCGTTCGCTCGTCGAGATCATGCGCTGAATAACAACCTTGCTGCTGGCACATCTTAAGCGGTTGATCATTGACCGTTTCACAGTCCTCGCAGGCGTAGCACACTTGCTGATCGTTACAGAACCCCGTGTTGCAAACATCAGCACAACCTTCAACGCAGAGATCTTCCGCGCAACCTCGGATAACGTTACTACCGTCAAGCAGCGTTACACAACCTAGAACGGTTTCGCAGCTTCTCTCGGTATCATGCAAGCAGTCTTCCCCGTCTTGAGTCGAACATGAGTGACAGCTCCACGCTGAATTGCACAGCACTTCCTCGCAAATAGTGACCCCTTCCTCGGACTCCAAGTCCTCTGAACATCCCAAGATAACCAGACCATCCTTGATCCCCGCGTAGCATTTACTGTTGGGATCCTCACACAGCTTCGTGGACTGTTGGCCGCAATCCGAGCAGGAACACTCGGCGATCTCTGCAATATTACAAGTTCCGTTAGTATCTTTGTATTCACCCCGTCGTACAACGTGCGTAACCTTGCTCATTGCACAGGATTGAGCTGCACGCCTTGCAATGCTCGCTTCCAGCTCCGCAAATCTCGTCCCGGTCTTCGCTACATCCCGTGCGGACTTCACCCTCCCTTTGGTAGCGCCAGCACTTGCCCTCCGCTAGGTTCGAGTCGCAAACCTTCCAGCTGCCGTCGCCATCGCTGCACACGTCTTGATCGTTTGTCGAGCGTAGCTCACACGATCCATCCCGACACTTGGGCACGTTTTGGGCGCAGTCCCGCACGATCGTGTTGTCGTCTGGAATGGGTACGTTGATTCTTCTGTGTGTTCGGTTTGGATATGCAGGTTTACATACCATCGATGAACGCTACGCAACCGGTCATGGTTTTGCAGGTTTGCTCCGGATCTTCCAAGCAATCGCCTTCGGCATTTATGAAGGTACAGGCATTGCACTCCCATGGCTCTTGGTCGTTACAGTTGGCTCTAGTGGTGCAACTGAAACAATTTGGATCGTCTTCGCATCTCATGTCTTCGGTAACACATCCTCGATCGGTTATCTTGTCACCTGGAATTGGTTAATTTCTTATGTGTACTGCATTGCTTTGATCATGATGTGTTCAACTCACCATCAAACATGGTGAAACATCCAAGATTGGTGCTACTTGGGCAGTATTTTGTTGTCGTGGAACCTATATCGCAATCAAGACCGGTGCAGTAATGGCACTGCCAGGCGTTCGCCGGAAACAGCTCATCATTGCTGCCTGGCCCATCGTATTCAATGCAGCTCTCATCCGTACAGTCCAGCTCCGGGAAGCTTGCCTTGCATCCACGGACGGTGAATCCTTGTTCTGTGTATTATACTTGATATCAATCGCTTGACAACTGAGCAGTTCTCTCAGATTTCGGTTATTCGATTTTTTTTTGTATTTTTTAATCCGACTGAAACTTTTTTGGTGCCTTCGGTATGCCCAAAGAAGCCATTTTGCATCATTAGTTTGTCCATATAATTTTCCATACAAACTTGGCAGCTGTCCATACAAAAATGATGTATGAAAATTCAAAAATCTGTATCTTTTGAAGGAATTTTTTGATCGATTTGGTGTCTTCGGCAAAGTTGTAGGTATGGATACGGACTACACTGGAAAAAAATGCTACACGGTAAAAAAAAATGTGGTGATTTTTTATTTAACTATTTATCACTAAAACTTGATTTGCAAAAAAACACTATTTTTATTTTTTTTATTTTTGATATGGACATAAAATGCCAACTTTTCAGAAATGTTCAGGTTGTGCAAAAAATCTTTGAGCGAGTTATAAATTTTGGAATCAATACTGATTTTTTCAAAAAATCGAAATGTTGGTCGCAAAAATTTGTCAACTTCATTTCTCGATGTAAAATCAAATTTGCAATCAAAAAGTACTTTAGTGAAATTTTGATAAAGTGCACCGTTTTCAAGTTAAATCCATATTTAAGTGACTTTTTTGAAAATAGTCGCAGTTATTCATTTTTTTAAATAAGTGCACATGTTTGCCCACTTTTGAAAAAAATATTTTTGAAAAGCTGAGAAAATTCTCTATTTTTTTGCTTTTTCGGACTTTGTTGATACGACCCTTAGTTGCGGAGATATTGCAAAGCAAAGGTTTAAAAACAGGAAAATTGATATTTTCTTAGTCTCACCCAAACAACCCACAATTTTTAATGTCGATATCTCAGCAACTTATGGTCCGATTTTCAATGTTAAAATATGAAATATTCGTGGAATTTTCCGATCTTTTCGAAAAAAATACTTTCAGAATTTTTATACCAAGACTAACATTTTAAAAGGGCGTAATATTTAATGTTTGGCCCTTTTGTAATGTTAGTCTTGACTTGAAAATTATCAACAAACTTGAAAACTTGAACTTGACTTGAAAAGTATCAACAAAGTTCAAAAAAGCAAAATATAGAGAATTTTCTCAGCTTTTCAAAAGTATTCTTTTCAAAAGTGGGCAAACATGTGCACTAATTAAAAAAAATGAAAAACTGCGACTATTTCTAAAAAAGTCACCTAAAACTGGCTTTAACTTGAAAACGGTGCACTTTATCAAAATTTCAGTGAAGTACTTTTTGATTGCAAATTTGATTTTACATCAAAAAATAAAGTTGAAAAATTTTTGCGACCAACATTTCGATTTTTTGAAAAAATCAGTATTGATTCAAAAATTTATAACTCGCTCAAAGATTTTTTGCACAACCTTGGAAATTCCTCTAAAACATACCAAAAAATGAAAAAAATAATAATAGTGTTTTTTTTGCAAGTCATGTTTTAGTGATAAAAAGTTAAATAAAAATTCACCAAATTTTTTTACTGTGTATCATTTTTTTCCAGTGTAGTCCGTATCCATACCTACAACTTTGCCGAAGACACCAAATCGATCAGAAAAAAAACCTTCAAAAGATACAGATTTTTGAATTTTCATACATCATTTTTGTATGGACAGCTGCCAAGTTTGTATGGAAAATTATATGGATAAACTAATGATGCAAAATGGCTTCTTTGGGCATACCGAAGGCACCAAAAAAGTTTCAGCCGGATTATAAAATACAAAAAATAAAATTGAAGTAAAAAGATCGATTTCGTAGAGAATTGTTCAACTTCAAAATTAATACCAACTTACCGTCCACAAAGGCAACGCACTTCTCCTCAGCTGAACACAGCTCGTACCCGACGTTTCCCTTTCCGGAGATGCAATCCTCGAGCGTTTCTGAACTACACCGAACGCAATGGTGTTCGTTACAGCGAGACTCACTGCAAACCTTACATGAGTTCGAATCGCACGAGTTCAAGCCTGACGAGCAACCTTTGGTCAGCTCACCCGTGCCGTAATCCAAGAAGCATTCTTCAAAGAAATCACAATCCTTAGGTTCGTTTCCAGTTGCTTTACAATCCTCTGTGGAGTCACAGGTAACACACTGTACCGGTTCCGGGTCGGCACCGTTACAGCCACCCGATTCGCACGTTAGGCAATTTTTCCGCTCTTGACATTCATCGGCGCGAGCGTCCTGGTCACAGCCGTGAATCAGCTCTCCGCCGTCTGTCCGCAAGGTGAAACAGTATTGAGCTTCCGTGGAAGGGCAAAAATCGAGTTCAGCGTCGGTAAGAACGTCACAGTTGTCGGTACACTGGTAACACTGCAGGTGGGTCGGGAAGGTTTGGTTGTTGCACAGCGTTTCATTACACACGTCGTAGAAATCGAATCCAGGATCAGCGGGATCTACAAAATCTGTACAATCGCGGTACCAACTCTTCGGATTTCCTGAGGGAAAAGTTATTTAATCACGTGGGCATTTCATGTTGGTTCATAATACTCACGGAAGTATCCCGTCAAACATGACGTGTAATATTCCGTACAAACTTCCGTTTTAAGTGTTTCACAATCTTTGTCGCAAATATAACAACTCATAAATTCTATCAATAAAACAAACTCGTTTGCAGATTATCACAAAAAAAATCCTAAATGCCCTTACCTCTTTTGTTACAATTCTCGTCCGTACACTTTTTGAAATTATCATTTTCCTTTGCATCAGGATCCATCAGCTCACTTGTGCATCCCAACCGGAAGTTTGTGGCATCTGTTGAAGTGCAATCAGTATCAATTTCAATATTTCCTTACTGTGGCATCCTGAAGATTATCCTAAATTAGGCAGTCAGCGATAAGCGTGTAGAGCTATGGATGTGTGAGTGAAAAGCGAGCGTGAATCGGGAGTAGATGAAGCCGAAGAATAAAGATGGAGCTATGCTCCCGTTTATATGATTAATAGTGTTTTAAATAAGATATTAATAAGTAGGAAGATATCACACTTACAACTGTACCAAAACTTACCAAATTCCTCGCGAAAGCAACCCTTTTCGTAAATCACCTCTCCGTTGGGACATCTTTGATTCGCATAAATGTCCCAATTTTCAAGACAGTCGGGATTTTCGGCCGAATTGCACTTCACGCAAGTCACCACTCGGTTGCAGTTTTCCGTGCTGCAGAATAAATAGTCGTCTTCGTTGTATCCGTCCTCTAGATTCGATACGCAGCCTCGGCTGTCGTCTGGAAAAGATTGTTTTGGTCGGTTAGAATCACTTTTTGTCCGTACAGCCCTTTACAGAAAAAACCGCTTAAAAAAACCAAAACTCTTGGTAAAGTTCTAACTTTTTTATATCAATCAACGCGTAAGAATGTCCTGACATCGAATTGCAAAAAAAGAACAGAAATAATTTACAAATGAAAGTCTTAAATTTAAGCCAAAAAAATGTCCAACCGAGTTACGTAGCCTAGTGGTAACGCTTCCGCCTCGTAAGCGGGAGATCGGTGTTCAAATCCCGGCTCGGACCAACACAACTGGTGATCTTTTCTCTTCTGGATTTGATTGCTTAGTAAAAGGAAGGTAGTGCATCGTCACAAGCTGAACCTTATCAACGACACCTTAGGAAGGCGAGCTATAGAATGTTAACATTAACATTAACGCTTAACATTAACATTAACGCTTAACCTTAACATGTTAACATTAGTTGAGAAAAAATTGCCACTGAATCCGCTTTGTAAATGCCGGCTTGATACTCTCTTAAAAAGAAAGATAAAAAAAAATGTCCGTGGAGCATTTTGAAGTTTTTGTAAGTTTATAAGTATAACTATTTTTACAAAGTTGCTTTAGTCAACAGAACACCTACTGAACATTTTTTAACAAAAATCATTGAAAACAAAAAAAAAGCGTTTTGAAACAAAATCGTCTGATCCGGATCGGTCTTGAACTAGTTTGGCCGCTCTGGGGATTTTTTCCGATGGTTGATTAATGGATAAAAATACCTTTCTTTTGCAACTCGTAGCGTACAAATCCGTTTACTACACTCTGATTTAGACACTATAGTACCGTCAATGGGGGTGACTATGGGTCAAAAAACGATACACCTCTCGTAATTTCTTAATAACAAAAACAATTTCAATAACATCGAAAATCTTTGAACGTAGAATTGTTCTTGGATAATTTACTAACATTTTTTCAAAATATGGTGGAATTTGATGAACTCTGCCGTAAATTCCAATCGTTTGAAAATCGACTCAATCTCAACCCTTAGAGGGAATGACATTAGTTCAAGTGAAACTAAAATGATGCTCAAATACATAGATATGGTAAAAATATGTCATCCAACAGTGTTTCTTGTTCGAGGGAATCGTATTGACATGCCAAAATGTTTGAAGCAGAGCAGTTCTCTACGAAATCGGTCTTTTTTCTTCAATTTTAGTTTTTGTATTTTTATAATCCGACTGAAACTTTTTTGGTGCCTTCGGTATGCCCAAAGAAGCCATTTTGCATCATTAGTTTGTCCATATAATTTTCCATACAAACTTGGCAGCTGTCCATACAAAAATGATGTATGAAAATTAAAAAAATCTGTATCTTTTGAAGGAATTTTTTGATCGATTTGGTGTCTTGGGCAAAGTTGTAGGTATGGATACGGACTACACTGGAAAAAAAATGATACACGGTAAAAAAAATTTGGTGACTTTTTTATTTAACTTTTTATCACTAAAACTTGATTTGCAAAAAACACTATTTTTAATTTTTTTTTATTTTTTGATATGTTTTAGAGGACATAAAACGCCAACTTTTCAGAAATTTCCAGGTTGTGCAAAAAATCTTTGACCGAGTTATGAATTTATTAATCAATACTGATTTTTTCAAAAAATCGAAATTTTGGTCGTAAAAATTTTTTAACTTCATTTTTCGATGTAAAATCAAATTTGCAATCAAAAAGTACTTCAGTGAAATTTTGATAAAGTGCACCGTTTTCAAGTTATAGCCATATTTAAGTGATTTTTTTGAAAATAGTCGCAGTTTTTCATTTTTTAAAATTAGTGCACATGTTTGCCCAGTTTTGAAAAAAATAATTTTTGAAAAGCTGAGAAAATTCTCTATATTTTGCTTTTTCGGACTTTGTTGATACGACCCTTAGTTGCTGAGAAATTGCCATGCAAAGGTTTAAAAACAGGAAAATTGATGTTTTCTAAGTCTCACCCAAACAACCCACCATTTTCTAATGTCGATATCTCAGCAACTAATGGTCCGATTTACAATGTTAAAATATGAAACATTCGTGAAATTTTCCGATCTTTTTGAAAATAATATTTTCAAAAATTTAAAATCAAGACTAACATATCAAAAGGGCGTAATATTGAATGTTTGGTCTTTTTGAAATGTTAGTCTTGATTTGAAAATTTTGAAAATATTGTTTTCGAAAAGATCGGAAAATTTCACAAATGTTTCATATATTAACATTGAAAATCGGACCATTACTTGCTAAGATATCGACAATAAAAAATGGTGGGTTGTTTGGGTGAGACTTAGAAAACATCAATTTTCCTGTTTTTAAACCTTTGCATTGCAATATCTCAGCAACTAAAGGTCGTATCAACAAAGTCCGAAAAAGCAAAATATAGAGAATTTTCTCAGCTTTTCAAAAAGCTCAGCTGATTAAAAAATTCATAACCGGGTCAAAGATTTTTTGCACAACCTGGAAATTTCTGAAAAGTTGGCATTTTATGTCCTCTAAAACATATCAAAAAATAAAAAAAATTAAAAATAGTGTTTTTTTGCAAATCAAGTTTTAGTGATAAAAAGTTAAATAAAAAAATCACCAAATTTTTTTTACAGTGTATCATTTTTTTCAGTGTAGCCTGTATCCATACCTACAACTTTGCCGAAGACACCAAATCGATCAAAACATTCCTTCAAAAGATACAGATTTTTGAATTTTCATACATCATTTTTGTATGGACAGCTGTCAAATTTGTATGGAAAATTTTATGAACAAACTAATGATGCAAAATGGCTTCTTTGGTTATACCGAAGGCTCCAAAAAAGTTTCAGTTGGATTGTAAAAATACAAAAAAAATCGAATGACCGAAATCCTAGAGAAATGCTCAGCAGAGATTTTCACAAATTGGGTACCTTTCGAGCAATTCCAACAAAGTTAATATAAATTTGATTTTTGGAGCGGTCATTTTTGACCAAAAACATACCTCCACTTTCAAAGTCAAAGAGGCTATAGTGTAAAAATGAACGCCCGATGGCGTACTCAAAATTCCGAAAATAATGTATTTTTTCATCAAAAAAAGTTATAAAATAGTTTTAAAACCGCTGCCATTTCCCGTTACTCAACTGTGAAAAATTGGTAGACATGTCATTTTACGGGAAATTTAATGTTCTTTTCGAATCTGAAATATTCCAGAAGGGTCGTTTTTTTCATTCAGGACAAAAATTTTCATTTTAAAATTACTTGTTTTTTGCAACTTTGCAGGATTTTTTTTTAGAGTGTTCTATTCTATTTTTTATATCTAAACATATGGGATTTGTATGTATTCTTCACGAGTTATCGTGAAGAGTTCCATCATTGCCATTAGTTTTCGTTCAAAGATAAGAATTTTGTTTCGCTATCGATATTTTGATATAAAAATCCTTCAACAATTTATTCTAAATAGTACCCTACATATGTTGATACTTTTTGGTAACGATTATCCTATTCCTTGTAAAGTTATTGAAAACGTCAATAATTAATGATTGCCAACTAGGACGTCAATGATTGTACCTCAAAATTGCATAAATTTTGATACACATTTGATTTAGATCAAAATTTCCTTCAGTGGCTTCAAGAAGGCAACATCCGGCACATGCTGATTAATTTTGGTGGAGAAATTCGTTGCATTAAAATCAACACAGAACATTTCAGAGTGATGATCAATTTTCTTCAAAAATGATCAACGGCTTAACCTTATCAGAATTTTACAACAAAGTTTTATGAAAAAGTGATGATTGGCCATTTTTGACCAGTATTTCGAAATTTTAACCTCTGAAACTCAATCGTGTGATTTTGAAAGTATTTTTTTTTTTGAAAATTTCAGCAAATTTTGAATAAGAATGACCCTATTGGACGGTTGTTGTGGCTCATGCACTGCTTATATGTGGGGATTAAAAAAAACAAGCCAGATACTGCCGCTAATCATAAAAACTTAGGGAATTTTTGTTTTGATTCTAGCAATGCACGAATCACAACAATCGTCCAAAGAGTCATTCTTATGCAAAATTAGCCGAACTTTTTGAAAAAATACTTTCAAAAGCATTTTTCGAATTATGCAAATCCATAGTAATGCTAATATTTTTTCTTTTGTTATTTGTTTTATTATTTCCTGTTTTATTTGGTTTAAACATTCGATTTGATTTATTTTTATCGTTTTCTTCAGTTTTAATCACTTTGTGATGACCTCGTTTAATTTTATGTGACAGTGCTAATAATATTTTATTGTGTGTTGGTTCCGGACATCCTGATCTTATCTCAATCGTTCTCAAAGATACCCACTTACTCTAGATAATTGTATTGCTACGTTGCGAACGATGAGCAATCCGCTAGGATTTCGCAAATAATTTTTTTTTTGCTTGAACTTTTTCGTTTTGGTAGTTAAAATTGGGTTTATAGAAGCACTTTACAAATCATTTCATTGACAGTCTTTGCTCCAAGAGTAAATTATACCAAAGTCGTACTTAAACTATTTTCCATTAAGAATGTACATTTTTAGACTAAGGTGAAGGTTACCTCCTTTACTGATGTAACATAGACCATCGTCATCATCATCATCATTATCTCCACCGTCGTCATCATCATCGTCATCGTTAATTTTGCAAAACACGGTTTTACAATCATCCAGATTTTCCGAACACTGCTTACAAATCGGAATGTTAGCAACGTTACACAAGTCATCAGAGCATTCGTGTTTCAATTCAACTTCAGGATCGACAGGTTTACACCCACGTTCAATTTCATCAGCGGAATCTGCGAAAATTCAAAACAATAAAATTCTCTTGCCTGCTCGACATCACGTGATTCCTACTTTTCCATATGGCACAGGAAGTTTCGCACGGCTCGGTATCATCTATCGTGTCGACGTTTTCAGGAAGTTTCACACAATTTGAACACTTGTAACAGGAAATTCCCTCAACAATGGCTAAATTTTCCACCAAAGCACCCACCACCACTATCGATAGCACAATTTTCCACTGCATTTTTGCACTTTAGAAAATTTTCCTCATCACATCACTCACTAATCCAACCGACGACTACGCGAATGAACCGAATTGGTTGAAATTTCCGTCAAAATTGGGACTCGATTATTCCCGACCTGCTGGATTTATAGAAAGATTGACCCTTATCTAGAGAACCATTATCAGGCCCAAATCCCAAATACGCAATCCGCGTGAGCTGTACGAGGGCTGTAAAGATATTGGCAGTGAATTTGTCTTATCCACGGGGAGATAATGAAATGTTTTGACTATTTTGTCGGATTGGCAGAATAGCAATCGAACACATCATTTCTGAATGAATGTTGCAACTGGACTTATCAATCTGGAGCAATTCTAAATTTGTTGGAATGTTTGAAAGCATGAGATCTGAAATTGGCTTAATTAGGTAAATTTTTTCATATATTTAAAGTAGGGTGGATGTCCCTTTTTTGGTCTACTAGGTAGAGAAGTAATGTTCTACGTTTTCGCAAAACGCCTTTTTGTATTTTTGTCAAAAGAAGCCATTTTACAACATTATTTTTTTTTTTCCATACTTGGCTCCAAACAATTTGCGGGCTGAGAATATTCAAAATTCTCTTTCTTGAGAAGGGATAATCTGATCAATTTGATGTCTTCGGTAAAGTTGTATGTTATGATCGGATATTTTTTTTAAAGTGAACGGAAAAAATCACGAATTTTTCATTAGACTTAAAGTTAGATTCCCCAAATACGTATTTTTATCATCGAAACTTTTTGATGTTTTAGAAGACTAAAAAATGCGTTTTTCGCAGTAGAGTTCAGGATGGTGAACAATTCTCTGAGATTTCGGTCATTCGTTTTTTTTTGTATTTTTTTAATCCGGCTGAAACTTTTTTCGTGCCTTCGGTATGCCTAAGGCTACCAACTGTACGGATTTTTTCCTTACCATACGGATTTTTGAACCTCTTCGCGGATTTTTAACAAGCCGGAATTTTTGTAGGGAATTTTACGCATAATACGGATTTGTACGGAATTTTAACAACTTTTTAATCATTGAATTGCTTTTTTGATTTGGTCGAAGCTTTTGTTAACTAGAAATTTTTATTTTTCTGTGAGTTTGATTTAAAAAGGGGGAGTTTTCCGGAGTTTCCTCAATTCAAACTTGATTATCAATAATTCTAGAGTTTTTGAACTATTGTCTTTCATATGATGATAGGACCTTTTAAAAAAAACTCTAGAATTGTTCTTTTAGAAATTCCTTACTAAATATATTCCATTTCTAAAGGCTTTCTAAAACTTGTGAAAACATTTGAACATTTAACAAATCTAGAGTTTTGTTTTGTTCCTGTTGTGTTTCACATGTTATAAAACCTTTTCAATAAAAAAAAACTCTGGAAAAGTGTTCGTGAAAACACTAAGAACGATATTGTTCGTAAAAGCAAACTTGACATTTCAATTCAATTCAATTCAATTTATTTTATTAGTAAATAATCAATTAACAATTCCGTATTTCTTATAACCTAATAGAGTTTTGGAGTTCCTTTCACGGTTTATTTTATGAACACTTTTAAACGTGCAAGTCATAAGCACTCTGATAGCATTTTGTGAAATTTGTTAGCTGTAAAAACGACACAGTTTTATATTTTTAATTCTCAGATTTATTAAATTTAATTTATCTAAATAATTGATTGACAGTTTTTGTTATGCCATAGTGTCATATCGGCAAAGTGTACGGATTTTTGCTCAGCAAGAGTTGGTAGCCTTAGGTATGCCCAAAGAAGCCATTTTGCATTATTAGTTTGTCCATATAATTTTCCATACAAATTTGGCAGCTGCCCATCCATAAACTATGCATGAAAATTCAAAAATCTGTATCTTTTGCAGACTTTTTTGATCAATATGATGTCTTCGGCAAAGTTGTAGGTATGGATAAGGACTACACTTATAAAAAATCAGCACAATGTAAAAAAATGTTTGGTGAATTTTAATTTTACTTTTTGTCATTGAAACTGATTTGCAAAAAACATAATCGATGAGTTATTGTGTGCTGAAAGCCCTTTCTTCATCATCGCTGGTTGGAAGACAATTTGACGGTTGAGTTCGTTAGGTTTATCGCGTAAAAAAATATTTTGATTCATCAAGAACGTTGAGTGATGCGCGAGTCTTTTTTTTGTGTTGAAAAGACCTTCCCATAGCTCCGTAGCTCGGAGGGCTCGATGTCGGTTGTTTGTGTGTTAAGCCCTCTCCATAGCATCGTAGCTCGAGAGGCAACGAAAATCAATACTTCATCTAGCTAACAGAAAGAAGATCGGAAGGCATTTGATGGTTGAGTTCGTAGCGTCTATTCCTTAATAAATTTATGAATTAAATGGTTATATAATTAAAAATCAGACTACGCTATCATTGCAGCATTGCGTTTAACACCTCATTCTATAAATAAACATTATTTGGCTTTATCTTTCCACAGCCGGCTGTCTAAGATTAAACCATTTCATTTAAAATTTAACAACAGTAAAACGGGAAATGTCTCATCCGCAGCATCCGATTGTTTGCCTTGAGAATAATATATAAAACCTTTCAACAAACACTACGATTTTGGGTCGCATCATCATCTTCTATGATGAATCCTGACCAAGCACCCTATCCTACTAACAAATTTTCAGGTTCCTGGCGCTTGTGGGGTGTAAGCACAGAGTAAATCAGCTGCCCTAGTAGCAACCTGCGCTAACTAACATTCCCGTCCCTTGAAATCGAGATCTACAAACTGACATGGCGGGCGCCGCTGGTGGCCAATGACTTTGACCTATTTGCAACTGATCTAGTTTTAGCAATCATGGTGTTTTATCTTTTCGGCGCATTCATACATGCTGTTGATAAGGGAAACACCACTAGATCGTCGAAGCCTATGATCAGTAGTGCTGAAAGGAAATAACGGTTCTGTTCAGCAACGGAGGGGCAACCATGGGTGGTCTCTCATGCTCATGCCCATGCTCATTCTTAAAACTGATTTGCAAAAAACAGTATTTTTATGAACGCAAACATTTTTCAACTTCATTTTTCTATGTAAAATCGAACTTGCAATCAAAAAGTACTTTAGTGAAATTTTGATAAAGTGCACCGTTTTCAAGTTATAGCCATTTTAGGTAACTTTTTTCAAAATAGTCGTAGTTATTCATTTTTTTTTAATTAGTGCACATGTTTGCACACTTTTGAAAAAAATATTTTTTAAAAGCTGAGAAAATTCTCTATAATTTGCTTTTTTAAACTCTGTTGGTATGACCCTTAGTTGCTGAGATATTGCCATGCAAAGATCAAAAACTAACTTAATCCACCTATGTGGTTGATGCCTTCCTCACTTTTTACCAACAATGGGTAATATTAGTGGTTTGGACACATACTCCAGCTATTTTTTTTTAATCCAGAAAAATAAGTACACAGATATAACTTAAGTGGTAATAACTCGATGCAGGGTTGCCAGTTCTTCAATGTTTTGGACTCGTCCGAAAGTTTTTTTTATTACCTAACCAACGATTGGTTGGATGATGGATCCGGACATAGTTTACATGCATATAAATGAGATCCAAATATATGTGGAAACACATTTTTATACATAGCTTTTGAACTAGTTATCAGTTATCGGTTTGTTCAAAATCGGTTCAGCCAGTGCATAGAAAACTAAGTGAGAATTTTGGTCACATACATACATACACACACGCATACACACACACACACACACACACACACACACACACACACACACACACACACACACACACACACACACACACACACACACACACACACACACACACACACACACACACACACACACACACACACACACACACACACACACACACACACACACACACACACACACACACACACACACACACACACACACACACACACACACAGAGACATTTGTTCAGTTTTCGATTCTGAGTCGATATGTATAGTAAACATGAAGGTGGGTCTTTGAGCTTTTAATAAAAAGTTCATTTTTAGAGCAGGATTATAGCCTGGCAAAGAACAGGAACGATATCTCAACAACTGATGGTTCGATTTACAATGTTAAGATATGAATCAATCGTGAAATTTTCCGATCTTTCCGAAAACAACAATTTCAACGTTTTTAAATCAAGACTAACATTTCAAAAGGACCAAACGTTGAAAATTACGTCAACTTTCGACTATTTTCAAAAAAGTTTTGATTTTTTGAAAAAAAAAATGTATTGATTCAAAAATTCATAGCTCCGCCAAAAATTTTTTGCACACTCTGAAAATTTCTGAAAAGTTGACATTTGATGTCCCCTAAAACATATAAAAAATAGTGTTTTTTGCAAATCGAGTTTTAGTGACAAAAATGAAATTAAAATTCACCAAAAATTGTTTTACTGTGTATAATTTTTTTTCAGTGTAGCCCTTATCCATACCTACAACTTTGCCGAAGACATCAAATCGATCAAAAAAAATCCTTTCAAAGATACAGATTTTTACATTTTCATGTATCATTTTTGTATGACAGCTGCCAAATTTGTATTGAAAATTATATGGACAAACTAATGATGCAAAATGGCTTCTTTGAGCATACCGAAGGCACGAAAAAAGTTTCAGTCGGATTAAAAAATACAAAAAATAAAATTTTAAAAAATTTTGAAAAAAAATTTTTGAATAGAAAAAAAAATATATCAATCAATTAGATTTCCACCTATCTACAATGGGATAGATTGAAATCAAAAAGTAAACTAGACCCGTATTGTTAAATTTATAATTTTGGAGGATTTCTTCGTGTTTGATTTTTTTTTGTAAGTTTTCTCATGTCGGTGAAAAGTTGGGCGGGGTTTGACTCTTTTTCGCAAAACGTCAGCCTGACATTTGCCATTAAATTAGTGCGATTAAATGTTTCCAAAAAAATCATCAAAATTGTAAGTTCAACAATATAACTTGTTCAGCTTGTTTTTGTTTTGAGTAATTTAATATATCAACCAATATATCGCCGGAATTTAATGAAGTCATCCACCCTGGGCTTACATCACATGCCGACGCCACAATTCGAATTATTGTTGGGGAAACGAAATCATCTCTAGCGCCAAGAGCAAGAGTTGGTGTAGTGACCAACAAACTTATGCGCGCATCTTCTATGCCCTTTCGCGCAACTTGACCGCATTACGTGCGCGTATAAATAAATTGGAGTACGCTCACCGTAGTATTTGGGGTTTTGTGTGACCAAAGTGTTGACCCTGCATGCGCTAGGGGAAATTGTCATTTCATGCGAATGTTATGAAAAATAATTAAGCTTTTTTTTCAACTGAAATAAACATACAAATGCAATGATCAAAATTTGACACTAAAACTAACTAAAGTTTAACCCCCCCCTACCAGCAATGCAGCTCATCGCCATTCCCAGAAGACTAACTAACACCGGCCAGCATCAGTGAGAGCAACAAAAAAATGTGGAGGTGGACGATGGTCAACCCAGCTCCAAGCGAACCCCATCAGGGTTTAAAATCTATTCAAAACTGCTGAACGGTGAAGGTAGCCTTTTGACTTTTCAGCAATTTAGCACCGTATGGTCAGTCAGTGGTTGTTCAGTACTGTGCTGGTTTTTTTTTCTCTCTGTATTATTATTCAAAAGACTTTGCAGTTAATTCGTGATGCGTTTGGTTCAGGCGTAACTAAAATATGGTTTTACCCGTAGTTTTGTTGAATGTGTTGCGCCCCAGTGATTCGATTGTTTGTCAGACAACCTGCAGAAACGTCATTGCGAATTTGCATTTGGTCAAGGTTTTTGGACAGAGTGGCACTGTAGTCTTTTAACTAGTACAAAAAATTGCAAATTGCAAATTGTGTTCAAAACAACAAAAAAATGTTACAAAATGATCTTTTAAAAAATAGTACTGCTGGATAAAATGTAGCCTTAAAAATGATTTCACAACTTTAAATTTGAATCACTTTCGAATGAATTTATATAATGCTTGAAGGTATTGTATGCACTGAATCAACAATCTCTCTATAAAGAACCTATAAAAATAATTCCTCAATCAATCAGTGTAAAATCAAAAGACCCCGTTTGCCGCCTCCTATAAATATATTTTGAAATCAATCAATCACTGCGTCCGACACAATTGGCTAGCTAATCAATGAGGACCGCGTCTAAGACCGTCAATACCGAACGATACAGCTAACAACATAATCTCTGGTTGGAAGTAATTGATTAATAACGAACGAATTAGCTGAACGGATAACTTGTCACGCAACGTGCGGTCATCGTTACAGCGGATTCGTTGCAAAATACTATTGCGTCAACGGTTTCCAGCAAATCTGTTCAATCATGGGAAATTTGTACAAGAATTGAACAATATTGCAAATCGTTTTTCCTTAAATTGTCCTACGTGAAGTTTAGATATTTTTGGATATTTGAATCAAATTATTTTATTGTATGAGCAATTCTCTATGAAATCAGTCGTTTTCTTCTTATTTAATTCGGCTGAAACTTTTTTGGTGCCTTCGGTATGCCCAAAGAAGCTATTTTGCATCATTAGTTTGTCCATATAATGTTCCATACAAATTGCAAAAAAAAATGACCGAGTTATGAATTTTTTGTCGCGAAAAATTTTCAACTTCATTTTGATATGTACAACCGAATTTGCAATCAAAAAGTACTTTAGTGGAATTTTGATAAAGTGCATCGTTTTCAAGTTATAGACATTTTTAGGTAACTGTTTTGAGGATAGTCGCCGTTATTCTTTTTTTTTTAATTAGTGCACATGTTTGCCCACATTTTCAATATTCAATGTTACGTTCTTTTGAAATGTTAGGATTGATTTGAAAGATTTGAAAATATTGTTTTCGTTAATTTCCGAAAATTTCAGGAATGTTTCATATGTTAACATCCGTTGCTGAGATATCGATACTAGAAAATAGTGGGTTGTTTGGGTGACACTAAGGCCGATGCAAATATTTAAAAAAGTTTTTGTCCCTCGACCCTGGCCGAGGTCAAGGGGGGGGGGGCGAAAAAATAAAAAAATATAAAAATTTAAATTACAAGCCATAATCTTCACATTTAAATGAAAAAAGTGTTTTAAAATGCATTTACACTAGTTCATTTGTTTTGCAATCATTAGTTTTCAAAAAATCTAAGATCTGACAAAAACAAAAATTGTATCGAAAAAAAAGATTTTGCATCGAAAATTTTCAAAAAATCTTAAGATTTTTTAATAAACCCAAACATGCTAAAAATGATTTTAAACGCAGGAGAATGTATTTTAATTTGATTGCAGCTGGTTGCCCTTGAATTTTCATTGAAATTTTGAAGTTTATTGTACAAATATTTTTTTTGCCTCCTGATTTTTCGGGCCAATTTTGAAGGGGGGGGTGACAAAAACTTTAAAAAATATTTGTACCAGCCTAAGAAAACTTCAATTTTCTTGTTTTTGAATCTTTTCATGGCAATACCTCAGTAACTAAGGTTAAAAAAAATAACGTGTATCATTTTTTTTCAGTGTAGTGTACGGATACCTATTCCTTCAAGGTAGGTTCAGTGTAGGTACGGATACCTATTCCTTCAAAAGATACAGATTTCTGATAAATCTTTTTTTTTTGTTTTGTATGGACAGCTGCCAAATTTTTATGAAAAATCATATGGACAAACTATTGATGCAAAATGACTCCTTTGGGCATACCAAATGCACCAAAAAAGTTTTGTTCAATAAAAAAAGACCTATTTCGTAGAGAATTGCTCATCTGAAAACTGGTGCAACCGCAAAATTCACCTTCATTTTGTCAATGGCTAGACATGTTTACAAAATTCAACATTGAAAAAATCGATTATTTAAATAATTTCATTGTGCAAGTAGTCATCAAATGGATCATCAAAAGCTAGGTTAGATTGTACATAGAAGCAGCACATACAAACATTTCTCAATATTCGTAATAAATAAAACTGATGACTCACAAGCGAGGTTTGAGCTTATTTTATATAAAAAAGTCAAAGTAGTTATGTCACAAACATAACCGGAATGGCGTAGACTACGTAAAGTTTTGATATGTGGACATAGAGTTTTCCATAGCTTAATTTTGAAGAATTAGCTTGATACTTGAAATACATTAACGGAATGAGATCGTGAATCGTGAGATGCCCCCTCCCCCCAACACCCCCCTCCCACCATCCAGTAAACCAGTAAACTCAATCGGACCGTGTACGTATCGGTTGTTGAAACGTAATTCGTATACGATTCGAATTGAATTCCGATTAAGTTGACTTTTACTAGAAAGAGATGGCAAATCTAATGCGAACAAAACCGCAGCTGCCATGTAGACAAACTTCGAATATGTTGGTAAATCTTTGACTAGACAACAACATCGAGTGGAGGAATGAAAGAGAAGAACGAAAAACGATTTTTTCGCGAATCGAATGAATGTTTGGTAGCAGAATGAGGGGAAGGGAGAGGGGTTGGGGGTGAGGGCAGCCTCAGAATGCTGTGCAATCCGTCACCCCTGAAGACCACATTTGTTCCTGAAAGGCATTTCACCGACTCATCTCGGGTAGAACGAAAGACGGGGAGTGAGGGCAACTCCGAAAAGTTTGGAGTCCTCACACCCTTCCTCTTGTTTGACAACCACGGCTTGGCCTACGAGAGGCAACTGTTCGGCGAGAAGGCAGTAGGCGACGCTTTGTTGTTGCAGACTCCCCCCCCCCGGGTGGGACGAGGGACGGGGAGTGAGGCAACTCCGAAGAGTTAGGAAGTCCTCACCCCGTACCACGAAAGATCCAAACGGTCCGGCCATCGAGAGGCAACTGGCTGACGGTGACGACTAGAAGGCGATGCGCGCTTCTTTTGCAGTTCTGCACCCAGAACTGGGCATCGGCATACGAGAGGTAGTGTGTGCGGACGGAGAGGATAAATCCCGAAATTACCGAGAGTACTTTACTCATGGTTCATTTTCCAAAAAAGTTCATCTATCAAAAAAAAAGTATCGATATCGAGACTCGAACCCAAGACCTTCGGCATACTGAACCGTTTCTTTGCCGTATGAGCCACCATGGTTCGGTGACTAAGTGTCGGTCATTTGTCCATATAATCAATAGGATGAACTGTTCCAATGAACGAATGAACACGCGAAAGGACTATACTCTCGCAATATAGCACTTTCCTCACGTTTCTTTTCATGAGGACTATCCCCTCGTTCTTTAACTTTGGGTGTGGTCCCTCTCTTTCTTATATAGGGTGTTGGTTCTCTACTTCCCCTCCTTTTTCGCAACCGACACCGGTCGCTGTGCTTGGGTGATTTTCCCCTCAAAATTGGTACTTGACATTCCCGTCCGTGAGTGGGAAGCGCTCATTTTGCTTGCAAAATCTCTGCATTTTGAAAACACTTCATTCATCTTCATGGAATTCATCTTTTTAAAGGATTTAACAAATATTCGGAAATATGAAAAATTGTATGTAACCCCTGAACACGATGCCAAATCATTTAATGCATTTACAATTTGTATGTTTTGATTGTGTTTTTATGTACTTACTAGTTGTCTGTTTCTTGTCAAAAATGTTTTAGTCCTATTGTGAAATTGTCCTTTACGTTTGCTGCACATCACTGTTTAAAGAGTTAATTTAATATTGTTTTGTAAGGTATTGTGAAATACTAACATGTTTGCACAAATTGTAAAAGCTTGACATTTTTAGTTAACCTCTGAAGAAGGCCTTAAAATAAAGGCCGAAACGTCGGTGAAGTAGAGAAAAAATCTGTTTTTCTTTGATGACAAGACTGCTCGCCAAAACCTGGGTGCAGAATAGTGGTTTGCAAAGCGGCCTCAATTTAGAACTGTCAAAGCGGAACCAATTTACTGTTCTCAAAATGCTACCAAGAAGTGGCAAGTATTGTGATTGATCTATAATTTATTTTGTTCTGTTATCACGTGGAAAACAGAAAAAGCCTCTTTTGGCCGCCAATCATTTAGTACGAACAAAAAATGCGCGAAGCACTTAATTTTTCAGCGAAAACTTTAACATCAACAGATCCACACGCAGAAAAATATTTTGTAAAATCAGCCTGTACGAGGTTTGATTTAACAAAATTTTTGTTGAATGTAATCAACGCCGATTTTGCGTTGAAACAAACCTTGATTTTCTTAATTCCACAAAAATCTTATGTTGTTTTGAAAAAGTTACTTTGACGTTTAGCGTTGATTCAACAAAAATCTTGATTTTCAAATCAACAAAACGTTTTGTTGATTCAGTTATGCCTTCGAAAATCACGCTACGCATTCTGTCTTTTCAGCACCCAGGCCAAAACCAGAAAGATTCAAAAATAATCAGTCGTTGCGAACCCGGATTGTATCAATTCCATAAAGTTTCTTGTTGTGCCCATTTATTAAAAATTGATTACAAATTTTGCCGACGTTTTCATGTAATGATTTACAAACCATCACTTTCCTCTAGATGGAATCACTCCAAGCATCCGGTTCCAATTTTCAACACCACGGGTGATAAAATTAATCATCACGCTTGTATTAAAATTTCCAACGAAAAAAATAAACGTAAATCTCCCCAGTTCAATCACACCAAACCTGTATGCAAATGCAACAACGCCCATCATCCCCCGCGCATGCTGTTGCTTTTTTTTTCGTCTCATTTCCTTCAGTTTGGTCAGTTTTGCTTATCATCATCGGACCACGCGTTGCTGCCGCATAGTTCAAGCTCGACTCCTTAACCGGCCAAACTCGTTGCCGGTGGAGTGGATCGTCGCCGTCGAGACTGAACAAAATCTCTCAATTTACGTAAAAGCTGCATTTTTGGGGGGAAATTAGCGTTTAGTGACTAATTTTACACAGGTTGATATTTTTATTATTTTGTTGCAAAACTTTTTTTTTATTTTTCTAAGTATTTAATTTAATAAATTAAAATATTTGTTTAATGTTTTGTGAAAATTTAATAGAAAATATAATTTAATAATCTTCAAACTAGTGTAATCGTTTCAAAGAAGAAACATCACCCTTTCGAAGTTACTCCCAAAGAGTTAGGATAAGCAGAGCTGATTTTAGGGTACCGCTCTCTTCCTCCCAAAGGGTCATGCCTTGGCGAATTTACAGTTATTCTGCGACGTCGGACGGCCGTCGACAAGAACACAGAGTCTTGCATAATCCCTGACCAAAGCCAAACGACACCACACAGCGAAACAGGCAAGATCAAGTCGACTTTGAACACATTCAAAGCACATTCAGCACACGGTGTCCCACTTTCGGGAAGCACACCGTGTGTACGATCAACAGGCCATACAAAGAACTTTTTTTCTAGTGTCGTGACACCAAGAGATCACAAGATTGAGACATTCGTAGAACTTACCTTTAGAAGAATCGTAGACACAAGCACACGCAAACAGCATGCTTGATTGGCTTACTTGGCTTAGTTTGGCTAAGCCAACACAGTCTCACAATGGACCATAAAATGAGCGTTCAGAAAAAAAAGGTGCGCGTGACCACTGTTTTGAGCTATACGAGGGTCTCGTGCTTAGAAGAAATGGCACAGAGAAAGAGAATAAAACGTAAATATGTGGCATTGAACATAAAGCCAGTTGTTTAGATTGTAGTTGCGACTTTTCAATGATAGATTTATGTGGTATTAGTTTGATTTAGGCTGACCGAGCCACGTAGCTCAGCGGTAACCCTTTCGCCTCGTAAGCAGTAGATTGGGGTTCAAATCCCGGTTCGGACCAACACAATTGGTGATCTTTTCCCTTCTGGAATCGATTGCTTAGTAAAGGGAAGGTATTGTATCGTTACAAACTGGATATTATCAAGACACTTTAGGAAGACAACCTGTGGAATGTTAACATTAAGTTGATTAATAAACTGTCACCACTGAATCCGCTTTGTAAATGCAGGCCCCGATACTCTTCACGGGTGTTTCCCATCAGGAACAGGGAAAGATTTCCTTTTTCTTTAGGCTAGAGCACAGTTTTGAAGCAATATTGCCAAAGAACTTCGACGCTAATAGACGACGAAACTTGTCACGTACCATTTTATTTATATCGATTTGTTTTCTTTTTGTCAATTTTTGCTTGTCGGTTCTACAGTGCTGCAAGCAATTCTTCTAAAAATTAGCATTTTCTTTTGAAACCAAATTGTATTTTAAATTAAGGGAAAAATAGTCTTAAGCCGAAGCAAATATTTGTAAAAGTTTTTGTCCCTCGACTCTGGTCGCTGTCGTGGGGGGATTGGGGCAAAAAAAAAAATAAAAATATACAAATTGAAATAACAAGCCGCAGTCTCAGCATTTGAATGAAAAACTAACTTAATCCACCTATGTGGTTGATGCCTTCCTCACTTTGTGTGTGTGTGTGCAACCAACCAAGCGGGACCACGCGGTCGCTTCTTACAAATTGAGTTGTTTCCATGTATTTTTTTAGATCTACATTCTATACTTGCAAATAACTCGCATAGGCATTTGGAAGGTGTTAGCTCTGCCGAGCTTCGGTGACCCATTTCTACGCTGGCTAGCCGAGCGTGAGGTACCTCAGCTTTTATCGACAAGCCCCGCCCTGAAGAACGTTTGCACCAATCGGATTCAAACGTTATTTAGAACTTCCGAACCCTTGTCAAATGGACAAGGACCCAGCGCGTATATAGTTGATAGTAGCAGTATTCCTAATTCCAGTCATAGCTCACTAAGTCGCGAAGGCATAGTGGTTAGCATTTTTGCTTACCAATCCAAAGGACGGGGAATCGAACCCCGACTCCGAGCGACTTTGATTTTTCGTTCATGTTCAGAGTTTCAAGATTTATATTTCCTTTACTTTCTCGTTGGGAGCAGATTGGAATCGAACCCAGGACCATTCGCTTACAAAGCGAACACCGTAACCAGTCAGCCATGGCCGCTCCCTAGTGGTTGATGCCTTCCTCACTTTTTACCAAAAATGGGTATATGAGTGGTTTCATTATTTTTTTAGATCCAGAAAAAAAGAACACAATGTATAACTTATTTGGTCATAACTCGAGGCAAGGTTGCCAGATCTTCAATGTTTTGGACTCTTTGGAAAGGCCTTTCAATTACCTAACCAACGATGGGTCGGATGATGGATCCAGTCATAGTTTACATACATTTAAGTGAGATCCGGCTTCAAAAATGTACATGAATACCACTTAAGTGGTCATAACTTGAGACAGGGTTGCCAGATCTTCAATGTTTTGGACTCATTGGAAAGGCCTTTCAATTACCTAACCAACGATGGGTCGGATGATGGATCCGGACATAGTTTACATACATTTAAGTGAGATCCGGCTTCAAAAAAGTACATAAATATCACTTAAGTGGTCATAACTCGAAACAAGGTTGCCAGATCTTCATTGTTTTGGACTCATTGGAAATGCCTTTCAATTACCTAATCAACGATGGGTCGGATAATGGATCCGGACATAGTTTACATACATTTAAGTGAGATCCGGCTTCAAAAAAGTACATAAATATCACTTAAGTGGTCATAACTCGAGACAGGGTTGCCAGATCTTCAATGTTTTGAACTCTTTGGAAAGGCCTTTCAATTACCTAACCAACGATGGGTCGGATGATGGATCCGGACATAGTTTACATACATTTAAGTGAGATCCGGCTTCAAAAAAGTACATAAATATCACTTAAGTGATCATAACTCGAGACAGGGTTGCCAGATCTTCAATATTTTGTACTCATTGGAAAGGCCTTTCAATTACCTTACCAACGATGGGTCGGATGATGGATCCGGACATAGTTTACATACATTTAAGTGAGATCCGGCTTCAAAAAAGTACATAAATATCACTTAAGTGGTCATAACTCAAGACAGGGTTGCCAGATCTTCAATGTCTTGGACTCATTGGAAAGGCCTTTCAATTACCTAATCAACGATGGGTCGGATGATGGATCCGGACATCGTTTACATGCATATAATTGAGATCCGGGTATTTGTGAAAACACATTTTTATACATAACTTTTGAACTACTTATCGAAACTTCAAACAATTCAATAGCGATGTATGGGACCCTAAACCAAGTCGAATGCAACTGGTTCGATCAAAATCGGTTCAGCCAGTGCTGAGAAAACTCAGTGAGAATTTTGGTCACATACATACATACACACACACATACACACACACATACACACACACATACACACACACATACACACACACAGACATTTGTTCAGTTTTCGATTCTGAGTAGATATGTATACATGAAGGTGGGTCTAGGAGCTTTTAATAGAAAGTTCATTTTTAGAGCAGGATTATAGCCTTACCTCAGTGAGGAAGGCAAAAGTGTATCAAAAAGCATTTTACATTAGTTCAGTAGTTTTGCAAACATTAATAAAAAAATTGTAGAAAACAAAAATTTTTGCGAAAAAAAAAACTTTGTGCGATCTGTACATTGAAAATTCAAAAGATTTTGGAATAAACCAAAACATGGTAAACATGATTTTAAACGCAGGGGAATGCATTTTTAAATGATTCCAACTGATTGCACTTAAATTTCCATTGAAATTTCGAAGCATTTTGAAAAAAAAACCGCTCTGATTCTTCGGGTCGTTTTTGAAGGTAAAAAAAATTAAGGGTTTTTTTATGTTAACATTGGTTACTGACCAAAGTTGTCATTTTGTATCATTTGTTCGGCCATTCGGCCGAAAATTATGTTGAAATGATGAAAAACAAACATTCTTGAAAACATTTTTTTGTGATAATTTTCTAGTCTATCATTTGACAAAGTTTTTTTTAGGATTTATGATTTTTGATAAAATGTAATATTGAGTCTTAATTTCAGCCCGGAAATCACCCACCCCCTCATAGACAATTTTCCATACAAAAAAAAATCTTTTTGTATGGTGCGTGCACAATTTTGGAAAACTCCGATCCGTAAAGTGTCCACGTGGTTTATGGATGGTCCCTTTTAAAAATATTTTGTTTATATTGATTTAAGAGCGAGTCCTCGAGCAAAGCATACCCATCTCGCATCGACCTCACCAATCTGCCTGAAATTTTCAGGGGTTGTTTGTACATATAAAACTAGCATCTGGCTAAAATATGAGCACTCTAGGTCAACGGGAAGTGGGGCAAATCGGGACACAAAGTTTGAAGGTTCAAAAACGTCAAAAATCGTTAAAAAGCTGTAACTTGGGCAAAATTTAATTTAATTTCAAAATTCAAAATGCATCTGAAAAAGCTTAGAAAATGCAACAAAATGCAGGGTAGAGCATTCCAATTGGTTGAATCTAAAGGGATTTATTGGCATTTTAGTGAAAAAATAGCACAATTTTTAAACTCAAATAAAAAAGTGTTCCATCCAGATATCAACTCTGTTCGACCAGCTTCGCAGCTTGTAGGGGACATCTGGGACTACCATCTTAGACTGAGAACGCTTTGGTTTAGGCAGTTTAACACATCAAATATATACTTTTACTTTTAGTGAATTTTTTGGCTGTAAATTTTTGCTCAGGGGACCCCTTAGATCCCATTTTCTGATGATAATTTTATCATATTCGTGTTCCTGAGACAATTTCACAATAGAAACATGCATGAAAATGTTTATTTTCATCCATTTTAACCCTTTAAAAAATGAAAGTTAAAAAAAATCTTCGATTCACATTTATTGAAATTCAAGTTCGTTTCCAAGGATACTAGATGACACCAGAAAAAAAGCAGCATCTCAATTTTTTTTCAATTTTCATTTTTTTAAGGGTTAAAATGGATGAAAAAAAAAACATTTTTGTGCATGTTTCTATGGTGAAATTGTCTCAGGAACACGAATATGATAAAATTATTATCAGAAAATGGGATCTAAGGGGTCCCCCGAGCAAAAATTTACAGCCAAATAATTCACTAAAAGTAAAAGTATCTATTTGATGTCTGATTGCAACATAAGTTTTGATCTGTCTTGCAACATAAGTTTTATTCAAATTACATAAAAAATATACTTCACTTTAAAGTTAACGCAGTAAGGCCGTTGCAAATATTTTTCAAAGTTTATGTCACACTTTTTTTCATTCAAATGTTGACACCGTGGCTTGTAATTTCAATTTTGAGCTTTTTTTTTTTGCAAGTTTATTCATACTTTTTTATATTATTCACATCTCTACAAAATAGTAAATATTGTTTTCTCATGTAATTTTTCAATCAATTGATTCCAAAAAATATAAATTTTATATTTAAAAGAAAGAAACACAAAACAAAATTTCAATTATTTCGAAACAGTTGAACGTTGAAATAAGTAACATTTGATTGTTAAGAAATAAAAAATAAATAAATATTGTAACTAGACTTTTGAGTGTGAAAGTTCGAGCAAGTGGGCACGCCTGTGTAAAGTTTCTGCATTAGGGGAATTATACCCTTTCTCAGCTTATTTCTATTATCGGCCATCAGCACTTTGATCTTGAATTACAGCTTAAATAATGTGTTTTTGACTGTTCCAAAGTAATAAATAGCTCAAATTATAGTGATCAAGCAACTCTTCATTGTTGATACATCTGAAAATGTTGATTTAATAGCGAAAAACGGCAAAAGTAATGAGAATTGGTCGAACGGATTAATGTGATTAAAATGGGTATATTTCCCCTATATGCATCTCATTTGTTGTTTCTCACTTCAGTCCAGTCTCGATTATCCGAAGATTTGCATAAGACTTAGGATAATCGAATCACAAAAAAATATTATTATTTTTTTCGATTTTTGAAATTTCTTGTTTTGCACATCAAATTCGATTTCTGCGACCCCACTTTAATCAAATTTATTTCAATATTTCATCACCAGTATTTTGGCTGCCATCCTGAATTATAAAATTCTAAATCACTTTAGCGTAGTTTAGGGATTATTCTTAAGCTCCACAATAAAAAATGAGAGAACGAAAAAAAAAATCTGATAATCGTATCCAATGTTTTTTCGAGGCCTTCTGATAATCGAGTCTGGACTGTATTAAAACAAAATATTTTACAAAACTTTTGAAAAAAAAACTGGCTTGCTCAATTTCTATGGAGCTGTTTATTATTCGCATTAAGTTGCAAACAAACTTTAGCAGCTGTAAATGAACGTCAAAGTACTACTATGCCAACATTGGGTGCCCGTTGGAATAACATGCTGTTCCCCAAGTTTAAATTTTCTTAACTGTATTCATAATAGAAACTTTCTTGTGGAAATTATTATGGATGGTTGCAAATCTTTGGCTTTGTTGAAATTGGCGATTTCAACAATCATAAATAAACATAAATATTCTTTCACACTGCTTTAAACAGGATTATGCAGTGTGAACTACAAATCGAAGGGCATTTCAATGAAAAATAATGTAAAAACTCAAAGCAAACATCATAAATCTGCAAACAATCATCGATCGCAAAACGACCAACGTTTTCTAACGAACCACGATCGAGAATTAGAGCCCAACTTTAGGATCGTGCCCTCATGCACAGTACACAAACAGAAGAAGTATGTAGGTATTATAGTGCTGTGAACAGGTTTTCGTTATTCGTTCAGCCTCCTTCTCTCGCTCTCTCTCTCTCTCTCGTACAACCCATACTACAAGAACCAGTTTGGACAGTTTGAATTTGTGGTGATCGCGCTTTTTGTCGGATTCTGGTGTGGGTGTGCCACAGCTGTATGTGTGTGGTAGAAACATAAACCATATAGTAAAAGGTTTTCAACTGGTGGCTTGAAAAACACGCCATCAACAACAACAGCCACGGGATGCTGGCACGTGTGCAGCGAAAGTCACATACTGGAGAAGGGCGCATATTTTGGTTGCAAATTTCAGAAAAAGGTAAGGCACCCGAGTTGATGGAGGTTAAACTGTTTTAAAAATACTTGAAAACTTATTTTTTAATATGATCTGAAAGCAGCTAATTATGAATATTTAAAGATATAAATATTCTTATCTTGAAGATTAGAACAATTGGGCAATAGTTCAGTAAAAGTGAACTGAAATGCTCTAAATCGTAAATAATGCTGTTATAACAAACGAACATTTTAAAATCTCATTCTAATATATTTTTGTTGAAAACGACTGTAATTTATATTCAAAATTAATATTTTAAAATAACCATTGATGTCTAAAGTTCGTTCACTTGCGGTCGTCGAAGTCTCCAGCATTATTAAACGAAATCTGCTTCGATCTTCTCACCCTTCCCTACTCGGGACTGAGATGCTCATTCCCATTCAGGTATCAAGCTGTACCTGTGTGTGACACCACGCCATCGATCGTCATCATCATCGTCATCCCGTGCAGTACAGATCATCGAACTAAAACCTTCTGCTCTCAGATGCTGCTGCTGCCAACCAAGATGATCTGCACCAAACGGGCAGCTGAGCCGCTCAACGCTCTCTCAACCAACCATCCACCAACACAAGCAGCCCCACTAACTAACACTAGCAACCGACTTAACCCGCCCAGCCAGCAAACGAGCAGCAAAAATTTAAAACCTCTCTTTAGTATCGTTTTGTGCTTAAAGTCGTTCGGATCGGAATCGCGAAAGTGCGTTGCTCGGTGCGTTCTTTTTGGTTTTACACCCTGGTTAGTCCAAGTGTTGGGCAGTGTTGGGGCCCCCGTTGAGTTGTGGTGAAGTGATCTCTTCATAAGGTTCTTCAAACGTTTTAGTCGCGCAGCGGTTGCGCTGCATCGTGCGCAGTGACGGCGGCGGTGGCGGTTGGTTATTGGCTGGTCAGATTCCGCGTTTTAGAAGAAGGAAGATCTCTGGGGAAAAAAATAATGGTGTGTATTATGGCTAAGGGAGAACATTTGCGTTATTAGTAACACAGAAGAAATGTTGCCTTACTCCTGACACGGTGTATTTTTTCGAGTCCTTAATGAAAAAAAAAATCGGTATGCTCGATATTTGGCACCGTGAAAGAAGGGCTCTTTCCCGACATTTGGCGGGATCTAGCTGTTTATTACCCAATAGGCTCCGACAAATATTTTTTAATTCCTCTGCCACATTACACCATCCTAAAATAAATAGTGACTTTCTCCAAAATTTCTCGAACTAAAACAGATACTTTTTTATGGAATTTGTTTAGAAAACTGTTGTCTACAATGTGATTGATTCTAAAATGTTTTTAAATGTTATGGTGTAATGTGGAAGAGGACTAAAACAATCTTCTTCGGATCCTATTGGGTAATAAACAGTTAATTAATTAAATGGTCCATGTTTTGCATTGTTTATTGCTCAAATTCGTATCCGGAAATGTGTTGCTAAATTTTCATGACAAATTGTACAAAGAAAAGATTTATTTTCGGTCGTATCGGGGTTTGCAGCTTGGATTTTGGGGTAATTCAAAGAAAGCTAGAAATCTGGTAAATTTGGCTCGAATTTTTTTTTGTTGGAGGTCAAATATTGGTCAAATATAGTTGGTTAGAGTTCTCAAAACATATTCATAAGAAATTTGTGTGATATCAACATGAATGCACCGATTTTCTGTGACTTTTTTGAACAAATATCCCATAAAATCGAAAAAAAAACTTCAAAAAAAAAGTTGTTCTAGACCCCCAACGAAATATTTCGGTAGACCCCGCAAAATGTCGAGAAAGAGCCCTTCTTTCACGGTGCCAAATATCAGACCGATTTTTTTTAACATTAGTTTGTTCTACACCGTGGCATATTTTCTGCATTGGATGATTTTTTGAAATTTTAGTACATGGCATATTAATACCAAGCTTATTTTTGGCAATTGCAACCTTATAATGCAAAAATGTCATACAAATATATTAGTCCTACAAATTTTAATTGTACTCTGCTGATGATTCAACTTATGTTACTCTCGAGCATTTCTTTAAAATTATTCTTAAATATTTAGATTGTTTGTTTTCCTGAATACCTTTTTATATTGTCCATTTATAAGTTGTTGAAAGTATTTTTCAAAGTTTAGTTTTTCGCCTCCCCCTACTTTGAAAATGCATTTAAAATCCAGGAAAATGTATGATTGTACTAAAATTGCGCGTGATAGTTGTAACAAGGTTTATTTTTTTTTTAGTACCAGAGCTCCTTTTTTTAAGTTCAATATCTAGTACGATATAAAAAATATTATTTAACTCCGGAAGATGCAAAAGGGGTTATTTTTGGCAAGAAACATGTAAGGAAGACAAAGTTATTGAAAATACTGCAGCACTTTAGTGGAATTTATAAACTTTTCCCGAACGAATCTGTATTTTTTATAGAAATGATTTCCAGTATCTACTTTTACTCAAAATTTCGAAAAGCGTATTTTTTTTTCAACATTGTAGAACATTGTTACACTCTAAAAAATAACCCTGCAAAGTTAGAAAAAAAAACGAAATTTTAAAATGAAAAATTTTGTTAAAAATGAAAAAAATTACCCTTCTGGGTCAATGAAGATTCGAAAAGTACATTAAATTTCCCATAAAATGACATGTTCCAAATTTTTTTACAGTCAAGTAACGGAAAATGGGAGAATTTTTAAAACTTTTTTAGTGTTTTTTTTTCGATGAAAAATACGTTTTTTCGGAATTCTGAGTATGCCATCCAATCGGGCGTCTAATTTTACATAAAAGTCCCTTTGACACCAAATATCTATCTCATCACCGTTTCAGTCTGCAAATTATTGAAAAACACCTCTTTTTTCGCATGTTCAAAAATGGAAGGGGTCGTACCGCCCCTCCGTCACGAGATATCAAAAAACGGACCTCGGTTTGGTGATCAGGGACAAAAGTTACCCCTTAGGACAAAGTTTCACGCAAATCGAAGAGGGGTGGGGGCAACTTTTCCCGATGTCGTGTGAGTTGGTAGAGAATTACCCAAAAGTAGTTTCAGAAATTCTGCTATTTTTCGTCACTGAACTGTTAAATAATTTGGCACATGTCATTTTATGGGGAATTCAATGTACATTTCAAATCTGCAATAGCCTAGAAGGGGCATTTTATCATTTAGAACTTTTTTTTCATTTTTATTTTTTTGTTTTTGTTCTAACTTTGCAGGGTTATTTTTTAGAGTGTAATAATGTTCTACAAAGTTTTAGAGCTGACAATTACAAAAAATATGTGTATACATAAGGGATTTGCTTGTAACCATCAGGAGTTAGCGTGATTTTGGGTGACATTTGGTCTGATATGGATATGGATAGATTATTTTAGACACAAAATATGCAATAAATACTATTTTGTAGGCTTGAGTTTGGTGGAAAACTTTGATAAAATTTTATCACTGGAAGTTGCAGCTCTGCAAGTTAAATTTGATTGAAAATGGGGTAAGGCAAGAATCAATTTTATTTCAAATTGTTGTTCCTATAGTGTGACGAGCGGAAATTTTTCGTGAAAAATTCACCGGCAAATTTTTAACCTTTCGATTTCCGGGATATTTGGTCGATACTCCTGGGTAATTTGAAACTTACAAAGTATTAAGCAAAATTAATATAATGCGAATCAAAAACATTAGATGAGTTATGTTCTAAACATAGGAAAAATATATAGACATATTAAAGTTCTATTGTATTAATGCTTCTGAAATTTGCTGATTCAGAAATAATAAAATTTAACTTGCAAAAACTGTCAATAACTCTAAGTAATAACATGACCATGAGTCCAGAATTTTCATTAAAAAATAATTTGCAGTTACAGACCAGATTGAAATAAAAAAATATGGTATGTTAACTTCTCTACTTCAAGTTAATTTCCTTTTTTGAAGGCAATAAATCAATTGTACTGTTTTATTTGAAAAGGACACGTTGGGTTAGTTCATAAATCTTTTGAATTTTTGTAAATTTTTTGATGTACAGTACCGCAACAATCTTCAAATTTTGAAAACAAATGATTGCTGAATATCTTAACTGCCCAACTTTGCGAATGTTTTTAAAAATGTTATATTTTCTGGGGTCAACTTTGTCTGTATTTTTCACCAACATTTTCTATACTTTATATCAAAATAAGTATGCAGTAATTTTTGTTTTGTCCCAGACTGTGCCTCTACGTATTTTAAAACAATGTTAATAATAATGGTATCATTTTATAGAAAAAAAATGTGAAAAACAGGCAAAAATTGAAAAAGTGACTCTATAAACATGAAAAAAATGTGAAAGACAAAATGTAATGATAGGAGGAGGACCAAATAATGCCAAAAACAAACATAAACTAAGCAAGATAAATGCAAATTAAAAAACTACAAATAAAACAAGAAAAGCGTAAAACAAGAGAAGTAAAGTTTTTCGTAGAACAAAAGTACAGTCATCCCTTATATTCGGAACACAGTTTACAGATCGGCCAATGTTAAAAAAATCATAGAAAATCGATAATTGAACTTAATGATTCGCTTTTACCTTCACTTGAAAGTTTTTCTTGCGATCTTTCAAATGCTGTATCGAACAACTGCAAATTTTAACTTTTATATCAAGTTTTTGAAGAAATACTTTGACCCTTGAAATCCACAAATTCGGAACACTTTTTTCTTACGGATGTAAACAAACTTTGATTCTCTCCAGGAGTACATATTTTCTACAAAATAATGACTTCACACACCGGAAACAATGAAACTAAAGCTTAATAATGTATTATAAATGGTCTGATAACTTTTTTTGTGAAAACATCTGTTAAATTCAGGTGTTCCACAATTGTGGGAGGCACAATAACATTCCACAATTATGGAACAGGCAATTTGGAGGCAGTGTTTTGCAGCTGTGAACAAAACAGCCTCGATCTGCAGTTTTCTATTCAAAACTAACTAAATCCACCTATGTGGTTGATGCCTTCCTCACTTTTTACCAATAATGGGTAATAAAAGTGGTTTGGACACATATTTCAGCTATTTTTTTTAGGTCCAGAAAAATAAGTACACAGATATAACTTAAGTTGTCATAACTCGAGACAGGGTTGCTAGATTTTCAATTATGTAGACTCATTGGAAAGGTCTCTTGATTACCTAACCAACGATGGGTTGGATGATGGTTCCGGACATCGTTTACATACATTTAAGTGAGATCCGGCTTCATAAAAGTACATAAATCTCACTTAAGTGGTCATAACTCGAGACAGGGTTGCCAGATCTTCAATGTTAAGGACTCGTTGGAAAGGTCTCTCGATTACCTAACAATGATGGGTCGGATGATGGTTCCGGACATCGTTTACATGCATTTAAGTGAGATCCGGCTTCAAAAAAGTACATAAATATCACTTAAGTGGTCATAACTCGAGACAGGGTTGCTAGATTTTCAATTATGTAGACTCATTGGAAAGGTCTCTTGATTACCTAACCAACGATGGGTTGGATGATGGTTCCGGACATCGTTTACATACATTTAAGTGAGATCCGGCTTCAAAAAAGTACATAAATATCACTTAAGTGGTCATAACTCGAGACAGGGTTGCCAGATCTTCGATGTTGTGGATTCGTTGGAAAGGTCTCTTGATTACCTAACCAATGATGGGTCGGATGATGGATCCGGACATCGTTTACATGCATATAATTGAGATCCGGATATATGTGAAAACACATTTTTATACATTACTTTTGATCTACTTATCGAAACTTCAAACAATTCAATAGCGATGTATGGGACCCTAAACCAAGTCGAATGCAATTGGTTCGATCAAAATCGGTTCAGCCAGTGCTGAGAAAACTTGGCAAGATTTTTGAACACATACATACATACACACACACACATACACACACACACACACATACACACACACATACACACACACACACACATTTGTTCAGTTTTCGATTCTGAGTCGATATGTATATATGAAGGTGGGTCTTCGAGCTTTTAATAAAAAGTTCATTTTTAGAGCAGGATTATAGCCTTACCTCAGTGAGGAAGGCAAAAAGATCTCCTTTTGCTAGTAAAATAGCAAGAGAATGTCCAAATAAAGCTCCTAAAAATAGAATAGGTCACCAGAAAAGATTCATTTGGCATGCTATGGACAAATTATCACAAAAGTTTTCCGAATTTGTGGGTGTTCCGAATATTGTGGGATGACTGTAGCTCAAAATGACTTTCTGAACACGGGAAAAATACAAAATTTCGAAAACAAATTGGGCAGTAGAGGGGTAATCTCAAAAAGGAAATCAAATTATGCGTAAATTTCGGAAAAAAACTTCTTATCTATGGCTCATTTCGCCTCAACTGTACACATAAAAGTACAAATTCGAAATCGACTTTTTCTGATCAAGCTCAAATTTGGTGGAGCCTGACACTGTCAAAACATGTAAGAATCTCAATTTGGCACCAAATTCGTTTTTGGCACCGCAAAGTTTTGCGACAAAACTTGACAGTTATAATTGGAAGCTGAATTGAATGGCGTCATCAGATATTCGATTTCAATCAAACTCAGATGCATTTTGCGCAGCTTTACACGCAATTTCCCAATATACATGCGATTCAATTTTGAATTAAACTTCACCATCGTTTTCTCCAGACGATTTTAGACAAGAATACATTTTTCGAATGTTGGGAGAATCGGATTCTCTTGAGATAACGATTTAATAAGCTTGCTTTTGCAGAATTTTCTGCAAAACTTTGGGTAGAATTTCCGATGAGGTAAATTGTTTGATATAGAAAAAAAAACTTAAGAATACACGTTGTTGTTTTCCAGAGAACTCCCCCTTCGTTCACTAAACGGGCTATAGTTTGGATTTATTTTGGCTTTGACTGCCTACTAAAGACTCGCTTTTAAAGACTCTCATCATCTCGTTTCGTGCTGGTCGCAGCCACTGGCTCGTTGCTCTGGCCGGTGAAAAGAAGCAATCATCGTCTTACACGGAGTGCCACAAAAGAAGCCTCTTGCCCTTCTTCGGCGGTGGATTACGCGCGGCGTACAGCCGCCGTTGATTGCAATTATCCCCAAGTGGGCAGCCAGCGTGGTTTTGGCGGCTATTATTGTTTGCAAATTCAATCTGGTGATTTATATAAAACTGTGAAGCGTTTACTAGAGGGAAAAAAAGAGAGTGTAACTTGTGTGACACAGGACGGAGCAAATCGCAGGAAGAACGCAGAGAGGGAGGGAAGTTGTAATTTGAGCACTAAATGGTTAAAGTCGAAGAAGTGCAGCTGAAATCCGCGAATGCCTAAAGTCGTCGTCATCATGTTTGCGGGCTTAATTGAGCGGCGAAGTGCATTCCGCTGGCGGCGACGGAAGGAGCAGTGCTCAAGTGTGTGTGTTTATCTTGAAGAGTAGAGTGTGTGTGCTTAAGGCTCCTTCGGGGATTGGGGCGTGATGCAGTGACCTTTTTCTAAGTTTAAAAGGATATCCTTTGCACATGTAAAGTGTCAGGTAACATTGTTGAAAAAGACGCTTGGAAGAAATGATGAGAACGGAAAACAGGATGAAGGACGTGGCAAATATCCGGAAGAGTATCGATATTCATGAGAACATTTAAAAAAAATCACTCAGCTAATAGTGAAAAGTCATGAGAGGTAAAATTTGAAATTATGATTGCAAAAAAAAACTAAATTTCTGTCGAATGTAATAATTTTATGTATGAAAAACAATTTGAATCGTTGAAAAAACTGCATTTAAATATTATTTTTGGGACAATTATTGAGAATGCAACGGCCTTTATCCAGTTTTATTGTATTGTGTAGTCTTAGCTGAAAATGTTGATGGTTTACACCAAATTTGAATTTAGCAGAAAACTAATTTCAAGTAAAACAATGCAAATGGGTCAGTGACGAAGTATAATCAAAGAATCTATCCTGCTCACGTCAGTTGATGTTTACATTAAGAACGAACAGGGTTTTACACTTCGACATTAGAGAAATAAGTCGAAATTTTATAATTTTGTGTAACTTAATCAATAAGAATTTAAGGTTAATTTACCAACTATATTCTAATCCATAATGAAACATAAATTGCAACGATCTCTCACATCCTCCCAATACCCTGAGCGAGCAGTGATCGTCGCGAGTTGTGACTCAATCGAAGCAAAATATGATCGTAAACAAACACCAAGCCCAAAAGGGAGCTCCAAAAAGCCACTGCCGTCGCCACCCCGCCCCACTGCCAAATACAGAAGAAGAAGAAAAAAATGTGAACTCAATTTTTTGGCGCAACCCACTGCCAAGAGCCGTGTCTCAACGAGAGTGCGGTTTGCCCTCAAGGAATACTTAATTTTAACCATTCTCTTTCCCTTCAGTTGGACGAGCTAGTTCAGCAGCAGCAGCAGCAGCAATAATAATAATAGTTGGCAATAAAAGTAAAAAGTAGTGCACGAACCATGAACCTTTAAGAGGGACGGGTCGCCGAAATTAGTGACATCAACGCCGCGCAATGGCAGCGACGAACCGAAATCGCAAAAATATTCTCACGCTGAACCAGCAGCAGCAGCCGCAGCAGCAGCAACAGCATTATCAGCCACAGCTGGCTCAACCGCAGCATCCGCATCATCATCAACTGAGCTACCAACAGCAGCAGCAGAGTCAGCAACATGCAGAAGGACTTCCGAAGTCGTTCGTGGCTGCCATGCGGACGCTGTTTGACATCATGGACGATGGGAAAACCGGTTTCGTCAAGTTGGCCGACATCGAGGATCGCTGGCAGGACGACGGTTCCAAGGGGTTGCCCCGGGGCGTAATTGACAGTCTGCGCAAGGTGACGCCCCCGAACGGATTGCTCTCGTTCGAACGGTTCTGCAGCGGGCTCAAGATCTGTCTGGTGCGGAATCAGTCGGACTGTTCGGGGTCACCGCCGCCACCACCCCCTCCGTTGAGCAGACTGTCGTCCAAAGACAGCGAAAAGCTCCCACTATCACCTTCGAAGCTTTCCGTGAGGCCACCATCCGCCCCACTACTGGATCTCGACTCCCCAATCAAACTCCCTTGGACCAGTACCGCTCCAAACACGGCCACCGTGCGGCCAAACAACGCCATGCCTGCACAGAAAACCCTCAGCATGCCTCAGCTGCTCAACCCGGACAGTGATCTCGATATGGTGCTCGAGTCTCCACCAATTATCCTGCCCGGAGGCACGTACGGGCCTCCCAAACCTCCGCGGGTCTCCCTGAACCTCGAGCGGAACCACCAACCCACCAACACCCAAAACGCCAGCAATACCAACAGCATGGACAAAGCGGAGATCCGCAACGCCCTGCAAAACTGGCAAATGTCCCTCCTCATGAACGAGGACAAAACCCAGACGCGACTCACCCGAGGTCCAGCCGATGGACAGATTGATCTGTCCAACGGTGGAGGTTCCCCATCGTCCAGCATGCACCTGTATCAGAAGAAAACCAGCGGATCGGGCGGAGGTACCCTGAGTCGGAGGAGGGAACCGCGAAGGCATACGCTCCAGAACGGGATCGACTACAGTATGCTGAAGCGGTTGAAGCAGATCGAACAGGAGAAGGACATCCTGGTGCAGGGGCTGACGGCGGTGGAGAAGGCCCGTGATTGGTATCTCAAACAGCTGGCGAGCGTACAGGATCGGCTCAAATACCTCGGCCGGCCAGGGGCGCATATGGTGAGTTGATTTGGCTGTTGCTATTGTTGAGTTTATTTAAGATCGCATTGGTATTATTTCATGGCAGAAGCATAAGGAAAAAATCAAAAAATGCCCCACAACAAAAATTGTGTCATTTTACTCAATTGTCTTTGAAATTTCGTTCTAAATCGTAATTAAATTTGAAAAACATATTTAGACACATTTCTCATATTTTCACCATAAGCCAAAAGTTCAATCACAAATTGTTATTGTTCAATCGAAATTATAGAATGAAGCATGAAGTGTGCCCCCACCCACATTTTTCAACACATTGATAAATAGATTAAAATTATCAAAAATTGATTCAAACAGGTTTTGTTAGGGAACATCCATAAACCACGTGGACACTAGGGTGGTTCAAATCTGGGCTTTCTCGGGGCTACCCCTTGAAATCAAAGATTGACCCATCACTAGGCTAAATTCCAAATTTGACCTCATTCTGACCACGGGAATCCCTCCCTCTAATCGCTTGAAGTTTGTATGGAAAAAATCATCAAAATGTATGGAGAAAGCAAATGTTTTAGTGTTTTACCTGTGGAGGGCGCAATAGTCACCCTATCTTCATCAATTCTCAGATATAGAACCTTTATTAAATTTAAAACAACTTTTCCTAGGACACAATATTTTAGGATTTTTTGCTAAACAATTATTAGCTTCTGAAAGAACCATTTTTAAGCGGCCATTATTCAAAATCGGTCCCAAAAATCCGCCACTACCCCTCCCCCCAAGACCATTCCCAAAAATTTGGGGGCAAAAAAATATTTGTTTCAGAAATCTTTAACATTTTAATGAAAAAAAACGAAACTATTGGCACTACGCCCCCCGGGGCATGGCCTTCCTCTAACGTGGGATTTCTGCTCCAGCGCCTCTGACGAGACAGGAGAAACCGGGACCGACGTTTTACTTCACCATCCGATAGAAGCTCAGTGGATAAGGCGGGAATCGAACCCGCGTCTCATAGCATCATCGGGATCGGCAGCCGAAGCCGCTACCCCTGCGCCACGAGACCCACCAACATTTTAATGAAATAGAAGTCTAATCAACTGAAAACAATTTGAAATGCAGTTTCCTACGCTTAAAATCATAATGTATTTGTCCCTACTTTGGGCCTAGTACCTATTTTGGGTCTACCACTTTAATTCAACGATATTGTATATTACATCAAATCTGACAGGAATCTGTCACTTGAAAATGATTCGTGCTGTCATTATCTTCATTTTAGTGAGCAAGAATAATTAACTTTTTCCTCGTAGAGATGAAGCAAACAATATATCACTCTTCACTTTTTTCTTGGCGAATTTCTAGTTGCCCATTAGGTCCAAAATTTTCACCACATTTGTTTACCGCTTGTTGACACTCAGCGCCACGGCTTTCATCGCTCGGCATACGAATGAGAGCCTTCCCCCGAATCTCAAACCACCGGCAATTTGTTTTTGTTGCTGGGTTGCACAATCCCATTGCAAAAACAATTCTGGAGTTTTTTTGGAAAGGTCCAATAGACCAAATTTCCAGTTTCTGCTTTTTGGGTGTTTTTGAATCCGCCTTAAGTCAGGGGTATTAATAAACACCCAAAAAGCAAAAAACGGAAAATTTGGTTTATTGGACCTTTAAAAAAAACTCAAGAATTGCTTAGCTGCCACCAAACCAATCAAATAGGGTACGTTATCCATTAGTGGACCCCTTTCCTCTAGTGGACCCTCTGAAGGGGTTTTGATGTCTGCAAATCTTTTATTTGGCATGTTCAGCATCATTTAAAACAATGTTGACTGACATTGAATTGTCCTTTTTGCCAAAATAAGTGTTATGAGTTCGACTTCTGAAATCAGCCATGGCCACTTGCATTTTCACAACAAAACAGCATTTCTATTTTATGATTGAATTAACTATCCAATCATTTTTTGACTGATTATTTAACTTCAGTAAGTTGAAATAATATAAGTTTAATTAACTATACTAAAATAAAGCGAAGAACTGCTCATTTTCAAGCAAAAATTAGGGGGGTCCAATATAGGACAACGAAAATTCTAACTTTTCCAAAAGTGGACCCCTTTTAATTTAACCTTCAAAAATGAAGAAAACTGTGAATTTAAGCAAAAGTTTCTCTTAAACATACAATAAATGCTTGTTGTTATCAACCTAATTGCATATTTTTCAATTATGAGTATAAATATAGCTGTTTTCATGTTAAAAGTATCAAAAATGCTGAAGCCGTAAGAATTTATAATTAATAAAAAACTATAGTTAATTGTACTTAACTGAAGCATCAGAATCAAAGTTTGAAATAATGTTTTATAATAATAAATCAATAACAATTTTTTTTTTGAAAATAAACATGCGTAGTTTTATCAGCAGCTGTAAACAAATCTATTGTTTTGTTTCGGTCAACTTTTTATGTAATTTATATGGAAAAATGTGCATCAAAAAATTTTTTTTTATCATTTTAAAGTTTTTATTGTTTTTAAAACGTTTTCTTTGACCTTTTTCGAAAATAAAATTGTTTAAATGCCAGTTAGGTTTTTTGTTGTTTTAAGCCAAATTTGTTAACAAAACATATTTGTTTATGATGAAAAATCCATCTTTTATTCATTATATCTATCATAAGCCTCCACCATGCATCAAAACACCAAATATCGGTGAAATTTGATATAAAAATAATAGTTTTCCTATAGTGGACCCGGGGCCACGATCGGATTATGGACCCGGGTTTATTATAGGAAAAGGGGGTCCATAACAGGCAAAACAACTTTTTTTTTCAAATGACAATTTTTCTGCTCAAAAACAAATTACTGATGAAACAAATAGTCAAAATTGTCCAAAGACTTCAGATTTCATTTGGTTATGAAAAAGTGCTTAAAATATTGAAAAATTGTGAAAAATGCGCGTCGTCTCTCCTAGGGGGTCCACTAATAGTTAAAATACCCTAACTGATTGAAGTTACTTCGTTTATCTCGGAAATCATGAATATATTTACGGTATATTTGACACTTCTCAGGATCAAATCGGATCTTCTTGCATCCTTCGACAAAGTTGTAGGAAATTAAATTTCATAGAAGAATCTCACACTTGGGCAATTTTGAGCGAGACCTGCACCACCTGCTACCAAAATCCTGAATCGATGTTTTTCCCCACATTTTTTCGCAATTTTCCCCATATAAACTAGAACGATAAAAAGCGACCCTTAAACTTTAAACGATTTGGCTCAAAATTGGCATAGATACTTATTATTGCCTAAAGAACCGAGCCAGGGGGTAACTCTTGAGACTACCAGAATTTAAAAAAAAAATTCTTGTCACCCTAGTGACCACTCTACAAACATTAATAACGATCGCACAACACCTAATACACTTTCAAACTCTTGCAACTAGCCTGCTAAAAGCTGTTCAACTCATTTGACTTGCATTTGACTGCCACACCCCAAATTTCAATGCTTTGTGCTTATCGTTTTCAATCAGAAAGGTCAGCCATGTGTTGCTGGCAATGAAACGTGGAATGTGCAACACTGAAGCATGTTTTGTTGAGGTGGTGTTTCATTTATTGGCCTACTAAGTTGAGCGACCTAATTTATTTACTTTTGTAGTTTTTCAAAATCATATTTTTTGTGGCCTGCTAAAATTATAAAGGCTTTCTATTTCTTTGGGACAGATACAATTTAATAGCTGTAATTCAATACCATAAAAGCTTTAGCAAAAACCCAACTAGTTGAAAATTCAAAACTTCAGATAATTTGCTCGAAAAATATTCCTAATTCAAATATTTAGCAATATTCTAATCACATTTATTGTCACTCCTTCTCCGCCACAGGAACCCTGGACCGACGCCCACCAGGAACGGCTCGACCTGCAGCGTGCCCGCGTCCTCGAGGTGAACCGCCACCTGATGACGCTGGCCGAAAGTTGGGAACGGGGTGGCTTCCCGCTGCACATGAACCTCGCCCTGCGACCCCCGACGTTGGCCTACCCTCATCACCAAGCGCAGGCCCCACAACCACCCCAGCGACCTCAGGGTCAAACGGCCAGCACCGGTGGCGGTCAACAGACAACGGAGACGGTCAACCGGCTGAAGCAGCAGAACTTTCAACTGTCGGAGGAAATCAACCAGAAAAATGAAAAGTTGTCCCTGTTGGAGCGGGAAAAGTCCTCGCTCATCCGGGAGTTGCTGCAGCTTCAGCGGGTCAACCGGGCCAGCAGCATGACTTCCAACACCGAAGAGTTGGTGTTTTAGCATCCGGAAGTGATGCGGCCATTACAGATTTCGAACTGCGTTTTGCACCTTGTTGTTTTGATTCTTTGCCCTAGTCAGGTAGCACAGATTTAGAGGAGTTAAGAGTTTGAGGACACTTTGACGGGTGCGGCAGTTTTAGAGCATTTACAGCCAAGTGTGATTTTAATTAGGAGATATGAGGTGTGTTCGCGTCAAAATTGTACAGCATAGAGAAAATTTGTTAAATAAAGTGAACTTGAAGTTAGATTGGTTTTTGAAGAAAATTCATAAATGTCCGATTTTAAAGTATTTAAAAATTTTCTCTAATGTGAATAAGCTTTTGCGTAATATTCTGACAAATCTCCCATCTTCGATTTGCATGAAGGGTTGGTATAAGGGGTGATTTTGGTCTGTCTTTTTTTTATATCTTGTCCCGAGCAGGGGTAAATAACACGGGAATACCAAATTTTGGTATTACTTGGGCAAATAACAGCGACCAAAATGTGCTCTTGGTTGCCCAGTAATAGATGGTAAAATACCATGAAATCATACCAAAATCTTGTATGTGGAAGGGCACAACAATACCAAACCATGTTATTCCAAAGGTAAAATAATACCACAAAATAAAATCACTTCAATACCAAGTTGAAGTCTTCTGAATTTTTGAACATTGCTTGAATACCAAAACTTGGTATTGCCATGGTTTTATTTTTAGGTATTCCCGCGCCCTTGGAAACTCATATTTTGGTATTCCTGTGGTCTTCCACATACATGATTTTGGTATGGTTTGATGGTATTTTACCATCTATTACTGGGCAACCAAGAGCACATTATGGTCGCTGGTATTTGAACAAGTAATACCAAAATTTGGTATTTTCATACCATTTTTAGTGCAGCAGTTGCAGTTAGTGAAAAAACGGAAATGATCCATATGCAACAGCCAAATCTACTCACCTGATGATTCCATGTTGTTCTTAGTGATATTCTTCACCACATCGAATGCATTTGTCATTGATGAACGGCCTGTGCATGAAGTTCTTGAAGCTTCTGAAAAATAACAAGATTGAAAAATAAGTATTATTAAAATGAAACTGGATCGAAATTCGCCAAAATTCAATAATCTGTTGATTGACTCGTTTTTCAAAGTATTTGGTTATCCCGACTTAGAGAAATTTCAACGCGTTTTGAAAAAAATATTAGTGGGTACATTACAAAAAAAAAATTAAATCAGCTTTAACATTTTTGGGTTTCAAGTCCTTTTAGCGCAAAACTAACTATCTCGTCAAAAATTTTGAAAAATTTCCATAGTTTCAGAGAAAATTGATGAAACATTTCAATACCAAAATAATACCAAAATGTGCCATCCTGACTTAGAAAATTTTCCACAATTTCAAGTAATTTCTTTAGGGGGTATATCAAAAATGTTTAAAATCAGGTTTGACATTTCCGGTTTTCAATGAAAGCATTCGCTTTGAGACATCGCAAAATTAATTATTTTGTCAAAATTGGTCAAAATTTTCTCATAGTTTAGGAGGAATTTGATAAAACACTTTAATACCAAAATAATACCAAAATGTGCCATCCTGAAATTTTCCACAATTTCAAGTCATTTCTTTAGGGGGTATATCAAAAATGTTTAAAATCAAGTTAGACATTTCCGGTTTTCAATGAAAGCATTCGCTTCATCATTTTAGCGCAAAATTAATTATTTTGTCAAAATTGGTCAAAGTTTTCCCATAGTTTCAGAGGAATTTGATAAAACACTTTAATACCAAAAGAATACCAAAATGTGGTGTTCGACCATTGACAAATGCTGCAATTTTGCAATATTAAAACAATACCTTAAATTGGTATGATACCATATTTTGCTCTTGCATAATCCTTAAGACAAATTTTAAAGGGTCCAGGAATACCAAAATTTGGTATCGATACCAGAGAAAGGTATTATTACGCATTTCCCTTGTTATTTACCCATGCTCGGGGTAACATACCATTTTTCGGGATATTAGCACAGTAAAACAAATCATGGTAGTATTACATCTTTTATGTTAGGAAAAATGTGTGATTTGACCTCTGAAAAGTAAAATTGAAGTAAAATTACTTCATAAAAAGAGTAATATTCAACCTTTCAAAATTAGACCTTCCAAACTTACACAATTTTTTACTCTGTGGGATAGGACGAATGTTTCAATGATTTGTTGCCCGAAACCGAATTAGAATTGTGCGTCCAATTAAAGAATTTTAAAATAATAAAAGTTAATCTTTCCCTGTTCCTGAGGGGAACACCGGTGAAGAGTATCGGGCCGGCATTTACAAAGCGGATTCAGTGACAGTATATTAATCAACGTAATGCTAACATTCCATAGGTTGTCTTCTTAAGGTGTCGTGATAAGGTCCAGTTTGTGACGATACACTACCTTCCCTTTACTAAGCAATCGAATCCCGAAGGGAAAAGATCACCAGTTGTGTTGGTCCAAGCCGGGAATTAAACCCAGATCTACTGCTTACGAGGCGAAAGCGTTACCTTTTGGCTACTTGGCTCGGTAAAAAAATAATACGTGATTGAATAGAATAAAAAAGGTGAATCCCTTTTAAACTACTAAAATGCTTTTATTGACTAGATTATTATGCAAAATCGTTTAAACTATTGTTCAGAAACTAAAGTCTAAGTATATGATGAAACAGTTTTATTTTAAGTATAAAAACCGCTGAAAATGTGAATAATGGCACCTGTACTTCATTTACTTTTGGCCGCCTCTCGCTGTACCCGGTCCCAATCGACTCCGTTATGAGGCAGATCGCTTCGAACAAATGGCGACAGCCACGCCAGATGCCACCGCTCGCCCAGAACCATTCGTAGATTTTCCATCCGGCCAAGGTCAAAGTCTCGTCCGTTTTGTTCGTGGACCACACTACCGGAGAGGATCAGCCTGCCGTGGTAGATGAGTAGCACTCCAGTGAACAGCATTCCAATCATGTTGATAAGATAGATGACAAGATAGTATTGCTTGGTGGAGGCGTCGATTACGAGCATGGCCAGCGGAAATACCATCTTGATAAAGGACGTCCAATTGCGGAACTCCTCTCCGTGAATGTACCAGATAAAGTAGTTGTTGAGGGCACTTGAGTACAGTGTGGCCACAAACAGGTGAAAGACAAACATGATGAAGTAGCGGTGGTTCTTGTGCCCAATGCAGCATCCCGTGAACACACAGTGGTGGTCTCTTTTAAGTACGCACGTCCTGCACGCATTACAGTGCCAAGAGCGGGGCGGAGCCACCGCCTCGCACGTTGAACACAGATGCCACGAACGGGAACCCTGTCCCGATGCGACGGCCACATCTGGCGGGACGGAAATCACTTCCGTCCCACAGCTCGTGTCGCACAAAATCGTGGCCAACATGTTCGTGCTGATGTTGTACAGCAAAAACAACGCCGGCACCAGGTGGATCCAGTTCCAGCCCGAATTCGTTCCGTGGATTCCCGGAATCACCACGGACACCTCAAACCAGAACGTGACTGGAATGATGCCAATCATGAAGAGCGTCGCGACGCCGTCCTGAACGCAACGGGGCAGGAAACGCTTCCGAATTTTCATTCCCATCTACAAAGAAGCAAGTAAAACTTGAAATCAAACATTATTCATCAAAAATACACAGAAAAAGTACCTTAAACGCTGCACCCTAAATCCAATGAGTGCAACATGCAGTTCATATGGCTACGGATTCGGGTCAAAACACAAAAAATTGGGTTGAAAACTGTCAGCAGTGGGGTTGCACCCACCATGTATGGAGCATAAAAATCGTTTGACGTTATGTTTTTATGCTGCTTGCTGGCGTGCGACATCTGGTCGTGACATTGAGAACTATTAGAAGATTTCGCACAACTGTGGGAGCTATTTTCAAAATGGTGGTTATGTTGGACAGTATCATAACGATGTGATTATTTAAGGGAGAAATGCTTATTATTAATGGAATGTTAAACTGATGGAAAAAAACTGTATTAACTCATGGTTTATCTGAATCTTAACTTTAAAATGCGCTAAACAATAAGTGAACGAATTGGTTGAAATTAAAACTCCTCTCCCAATAAGTGGCTTGCATCTTTGCATGCCTTATATTTGTGGCAATTGAAATCGCAATCAAATCATATTGAGTCTTAATAAACATTTAATCTTTCATTGACGGACTTTTGATAACTGAAAATTTGCTAAAATCGAATTTGTTTAAATTTTTAGGAAATTGTATCAAACTAAGCTAAATTAAGGAATTTTTAATTTACATTTAAAAATTGGAAACAGAGAATTATTACAAGATTTGTGAATAAATTATAAAATCAATTCATACTATTGTTTGTGCATGACTAAAAAACGTTTTGGCCTGGCCTTCTATCGGATGGGGAAGTAAAACCTCGGTCCATTTGCGTAAAAGAGGTTTTGGGTGACTCACCACACATAACCTTCGGACGCCTAGAAATGAGCAGAAACTTGAAACAGAGACCACAAAAGACCCGGGGGTCTTTAAAGTGGATTGCTTTGTTTTTTTTTGGGTTTTTTGGGTGAGACTTAGAAACTTCTATTTTATTGTTTCTTTTTCTTTAAACCGCTGTATCTCAGCAAATTTTCTAAACTTTAAAAAAAAAATTAGAAATGATCACTCATGGTCACTATTTAAAAAAACGAAAAACTGCAAATATTTCGCGAAAATCAAACTTTCGGTGGCTATATCTTGAAAACGGAGCCCTTTATCAAAACATTTTTAAAGTACTTTTCGATTGCAAATTCAATTTTACAAAAAAATAAGCCAAATTTAATTTTGCATGAAATTTCAATTTTTCCCGAAAATTAATATTTTTTCAAAAATTCATAACTCGGCGGCAGATTTTTGACCATGTTTCTCTATCGCTCAAAAGTAGCGGATTTTTTTCCACTAAAACATATCAAAAAATCTCGAAAATAAAAAAATACGTATTTTGGGAAATTGAGTTTTAGTGAAAAAAAGTTGATTAAAAAATCTGCATTGTTTTTTTGCGTGTACCTATTTTTTCTCAAAAGTCTTCAACAATACCTACAACTTTGAAAATTCACTCAAAAGTTACAGTTGTTTGAATATTTACATACCATTTTTGTATGGACAGCAGCCAAAATTTTATGGAGACTTGTTTGGGGAAACCAATAACACAAAATAGCTTCTTTGGTCATAGGAAAGCCCCCCCCCCCCTGTATTAACTCATGGTTTATCTGAATCTTAACTTTAAAATGCGCTAAACAATAAGTGAACGAATTGGTTGAAATTAAAACTCCTCTCCCAATAAGTGGCTTGCATCTTTGCATGTCTTATATTTGTGGCAATTGAAATCGCATTCAAATCAGATTGAGTCTTAATAAACATTTAATCTTTCATTGACGGACTTTTGATAACTGAAAATTTGCTAAAATCGAATTTGTTTAAATTTTTAGGAAATTGTATCAAACTAAGCTAAATTAAGGAATTTTTAATTTACATTTAAAAATTGGAAACAGAGAATTATTACAAGATTTGTGAATAAATTATAAAATCAATTCATACTATTGTTTGTGCATGACTAAAAAACGTTTTGTTTCAGTTTATTATTTTCTTTTTAATACCCGTCAGGATCTCTATAACTTAATTGCAGTTTTCATCAAAACAACATGAAATTTACCAGAACAATGTAAATGGGCCAGTGTGGATTTGAGTACAAGCAGTCTATCTTGCTGATGTCAAAGAATGTTTAAATTTAGAATTAGAAGGAAAAACTGTTTGTTTATTATTTCACATTTGACAATTTATAATTTTTAGCTTCAATTGTCACTTTTTCACTTCAGCGCATTTGCAAAAAAAAATAAATAAAAAATTGAAATTACAAACCGTTGTTTCAACAGTTAAATAAAAAAAGTGTTTTAAAATTGATGTTTCATGTTTTAACATTGAAATTCAGACCAATAGTTGCTGAGATATCGACATTAGAAATGATGGGTTGTTTGGAGGGCCTCGTGGCGCGGTGGTTAGCGGCTTCGGTTGCCGATTCCTAAGTTGCTGTGGGGCGCGGGTTCAATTCCCGCCTTATCCTCCTGGCCTTCTATCGGATGGGGAAGTAAAACGACTAGAAACTTGCAACAGAGACCACAAAAGACCCGGGGTCTTTAAAGTGGATTGCTTTGCTTTTTTTTGGGTTGTTTGGGTGAGACTTAGAAGGTCCAATCTTCAATGTCTCTTAGACAATTTTATAGCAAATTTTCTGAACTTTTCAAAAAATTTTTAGAAATAATCACTCATGGTCACTATTTAACAAAAAACGAAAAACTGCAAATATTTCGTGAAAATCAAACTTTCGGTGGCTATATCTTGAAAACGGAGCCCTTTATCAAAAAATCTGTTGAGTACTTTTCGATTGCAAATTCAATTTTACATAAAAAAAATTAAGCCAAATTTGTTTTTGCATGAAATTTAAATTTTTCCCGAAAATCACTATTTTTTTCAAAAAATCATAACTCCGCGGCAGATTTATTTACCATACTTCTCTATGGCTCAAAAGTTGCGGATTGTTGTGCCCTAAAACATATCAAAAATCTCATAAATGAAAAAAATACGTAATTCGGGAAATTTGGTTTTTGTGAAAAAAGTTAATAAAAAACGGCAATTTTTTTCGTGTACCTATTTTTTCTCAATAGTCCTCAACAATACCTACAACTTTGCCGAAGACACCAAATTAATCAGAAAATTCACTGAAAAGTTACAGCTGCTTGAATATTTAACTACCATTTTTGTATGGACAGCAGCCAAAATTGTATGGAGACTTGTATGGGTGAACCAATGACACAAAATAGTATGGGTGAACCGAATACAAAAATACAAAAAATAAAAATGGTCGAAACCGGCCGATTACGTAGAGAATTGCTTAGGTCTAGATGTTTTGCAATCATTAGTTTTCAATATTTCCAAGTTTAGTTGATTTTTTTTGCATAATGTTTTTTGTTTTTTTTTTTTGCAGTTCTGTACATTAGAATTTCACAAAAAAAACGATACAGGAATTCTTTTAAAACGGTTCCAAACATGCCAAATATGATATGATAAACGCAGTAAAATGAATGTCTATTTGTTTTCAGTTGATTAAACTGTCACTTCCATTAAAATTCTTAAGTTTTCTGATTGTTTTGCTCTTTGATTTTTTGGGGTGGAAGGGGGCGACATAAACATTGGTAAATATTTTCAACTGTCTTATGAAATTTTGAAAGGTTTTTATCAGCAGCTTAACCTTGAGCATAACTGTTTCAATGATAAAAGCATTTTGTATTTTTTTTGTTACAAAAAAAAAATACTAATTTGGGGATTCTGGAAAACTTTTAGATTTTGAGGAAAAACAATTGATAACAATGGCTTCTTCGTTGTTTGCTAAAGAAAAAAAAAACACATGCTTTTAATTTTTATTTGTGTAAGAACTTTATTTCGACCCTTTTTTTTTGACTCTGTTACACTGAATGGAGACGCAAATTGAAGAAGAAGAAGAAGAAAACTAAAAAGGACGATAGAGAAGTAGGGGTGGCGTGGGAGAGGGAAGGATAGTTGGTTACTTGGTTACAACACTAAGCGTAAATAGTTCGGAAATGTACAGTTTACAAAATGCTTCCATACTTCATTGTGCTTTGCAAAATTCGCGCTAGTTTTTCTTGCATTTTATGGTGCTATTTAATTTCGGTATCTGAGTTTATGTTTGAATGGCAACATTTTATTTCAAGTACGATCATCATGACTGTTTGCTTTTTCTTTTGTTTTGTTTTGCGATGGCACAATGATGGCTGGTAATCTTATCGTTAAACTATCTTCAAATTGATTGAGTTGTTAAATTTCTCTCTCGATCTTGAACACATGGATTCTAACTACTGGTAAAACTCAAACCATGGTTTACTCTTGGAGTCTGCGGAAAAAGAGAATGTTTAGTCGCTTGGAGGGGCAGTTTTGCGGTTTTTTTTGTTATCTCTGTTAAACATAAATCGAAAGTTCAAACTGAATCACAAGCTTAGTCGCACTGGTATAACTAAACATATACTTCGTTACTTGCTAACTAAATTCGTTGCTCGGGAGGTTTACTGGAAAGTTGGCGGTGTTTAATTTATTTTTTAAAGGCAATTATTCCAAAAAGTGGGCAGTATTGTGGCATTACTAACAACAATGTAACTACAGGAAACTAGCACAGTTTTTTTTCTCCAATATTACCTAAAACACGTTTGCGCATACCGTTGTATAAAAGCTACAGGAATTTAAACTCGTTTACTTACATACTCTCAGTTTTTTACATATTTTTGGTTTGTTTTCGGACTTTTCTTTTATTTAATATAAATTCTAGCTTTACTTCACTGTTTTTAGAACGAATCCCTAACGAGTTTCTAATAACTTAAGAAGGCACGTTATTTGTATAAATTAGAGATTTGCTTCTTCTTCACTGTGCTCGACTTGCTCGAGATGGAAGTGCCCTAGACGCGGGTGCACACCTGGCATCGGGATATTCTCGAGAGCAAATTACCAGCCTTGAGGGTCTGCTGTTGTGGCCGCTCGAACTGTTGGTGGTCCTCGAGCGAAACGAGCCAGAACGAGGTCTGCGTCTCGTAGTAGTGACAGTGGCCCTTGCCACCGTTACACTCGATGAAGGGCGTGGCCCGGAAGTCCTCCAGACAGGAGCCCGGAGCCGACAGGGACTGGCCACCGCCACCGTGGCCAACGGCAGTGTGCTGAAAATGAGAATAAAGCACGTTAGTTATTACAACCATGAGAACCCTCCAATCACCGTTAACTCACCATTAAGAAACTGTAGCCGATCCACAGACCCTCCCAGCCGTTGGGACACTCCGGAATGGCTAGCGACTGGCTGTGTACGGCTATCACGTTGGACGTGGCCTCGCACACCGTACAGCGCGAAATGTACGGTCGCATTTCGTGCTCGCTGACGGGCATCATCGGGATCGGTGCCGAGGTGGACAACCAGAAAGTTCGGTCGTTTCGAGAGGCATAATTGCAGACGTTGTTCTGGCCACAAGCCAAAATTGGCAGCGTAGAGAACTTGCGCACACAAGAACCGGCCGAACCCAGATCCTGGTTGTGCGGGTAGTCGTTTCCGTCGACATACAACAGCGAGTAACCGTCCCACAGCTTGGTGTGGCCCGGTTCGCACTGAGGAATCTCTTCGGACTGACTGTGTTTTACAAGCAGAATTCCGGTAAGATAGTCAGGGGCATGCGTACACGCTGCTCCCGGATCTCCCTTAGGACCAGGCGTTCCAGGGAAGCCATCACGTCCAGGACGACCTTCCAAACCAATTTCACCGCGAAGTCCCTGAAGACCACGAGCACCTTCGATACCACGCAGACCGACCTCACCAGGAGCACCAGGAGCTCCCGGAATACCAGGTGGTCCCTGCAATCCAGGCAAGCCCTTGTCTCCCTTCTGACCATCGTAACCAGGTGGACCGGGCGGACCCTTACGCTGTGGTGGCAACACTGGAGTTTCACCCTTTTGACCCTTCTCACCAGAAACACCATCTAATCCAGGAGGACCACGAAGTCCCTTGTCTCCCTTCTCGCCAGACAAACCAACCAACCCCGGAGGACCTTCCAAACCTTGTGGACCACGATCTCCCTTCATACCTTGAGGTCCGTTGAATCCATCGCGACCATCCCGACCACGATCTCCCTTCTCACCTTGCGGACCAGGGAATCCTGGTGGACCAGCGTTACCCTTCTCACCAATGAAGCCTCGCTCTCCCTTAATTCCCTGAGGACCAGGCAGACCATCCTTTCCTGGGCGACCTTCAATACCCGAATCTCCTCGATCGCCCTTTTCTCCTTGTCTTCCAAGCGGACCAGGTAAACCAGGCATACCTTGGGGTCCGGCCAATCCAGGCAAACCCTTGTCTCCCTTCTCCCCAACAGGTCCTGGACCACCATCGCGACCATTCTTGCCTGGACGTCCCGGCAGACCCTTCTCACCCTTAACAACCGGACAAGGTTCACCCTTTTCTCCTATCAAACCAATATCACCCTTCATGCCCTGAAGTCCGTTCAGCCCTGGTGGTCCTGGGAAACCTGGCTGTCCTTGTGCACCAGGTGGACCCTGAAGACCCATATCTCCAACCAAACCTGGCAATCCAGGCTTTCCTGGCAGTCCAACAGGACCCGGGAATCCAGACTCACCCTTGTCACCCTTGATAGCCTCAACGGTAGCCGGTGTGCCACGCTCTCCAGGAACACCTCGATCACCCTTCAGACCCATATAACCAGGCGGACCAGGAGGACCCAAATCACCCTTTTCTCCTCGCTCACCACGCTCTCCAATACGACCTGCCTCACCCTTAGAACCTTTCTCGCCATTCAATCCAGCTAGACCAGGAGCGCCTTCAGGACCCGGAGCACCATCCATACCAGGAGATCCAGGAATACCCGGCAGACCAGAAATACCCTTATCGCCCTTAATTCCTGGGAAACCAGTGACGCCAGCATCACCCTTCTGTCCGTTAAGTCCAGCCAAACCATCCAAGCCAGGATTACCGCGATCTCCCTTTTCGCCGGTAGCACCTTGTCTTCCGTATCCAGGCAAGCCAGGTTCACCCTTGATTCCAACCATTCCATTCAGACCCGGTCGTCCATCAACTCCGCGTAATCCAGGAGCACCAGGTTCACCCTTTTGTCCCTTCTCCGAAGACGCACCAGGTTCACCAGGAAGACCTGGAGCACCAGTGAACCCGCGATCTCCCTTCTCGCCGCCGAATCCAGGCAAACCTTCAAGACCAGGTGGGCCCATCAATCCTTTGTCGCCCTTCATACCGAGAGGTCCCGGTGGACCCGTCAAACCTGGAGCTCCAGTCAAACCGAACTCTCCTTTATCGCCCTTTTCGCCACGTTCGCCCTTAGGTCCCTGCAAACCTGGAAGACCAGCAGCACCAGGTAATCCTTGAACTCCCTTGCGACCCTGGAAACCTTTCATACCATCGTTACCGGGAGGGCCCGTATCACCTTTCTGTCCTGGCCAACCAATAACACCCTGAGCACCAACGTCTCCCTTCAAACCCATCAAACCCTTAACACCATCAATACCTGGACGACCAGGAGCTCCCGGAAGACCAGCGGGACCTTTCGGACCGGGTTCTCCCTTAGGACCAACCATACCAGGTAAACCAGAGATTCCAGGAGTTCCACTATCACCTTTCTCGCCAGGATAACCGACAATACCGGGCTGACCAACGTCTCCACGATCACCAGGGCCACCACGATCACCTTTAGGACCACGCAATCCTTGAGCACCTCGCGGACCAGGTGGACCAACCATTGACAATCCAGGATCACCCTTAGAGCCCTTGGATCCAGGTAGACCAGGAATACCAGAATTACCATCCTTACCTGGGTTGCCGGGGAAGCCCATAGGTCCAGGATTACCCTTTTCACCGCGAGGGCCTGGTAAACCTCTCGGACCAACCGGACCAGGAAGACCCTGCGGACCAGGAATACCACCAAGACCAGTCAAACCACGATCTCCCTTGTCTCCCTTATCGCCCTGAGGACCCTGCGGACCAGTAAAACCTTTTTCGCCTTGCGCTCCAGGAGGACCCTTAACGGCAGCTTCTAGATTTGGTGGAATAGAGGCACAAACACCTGCCTCTCCTTTAAGACCAGCGTATCCTTTGTCACCCTTCAAACCTGGGTAACCTGGGTTGCCCTTAGCACCACTTTCTCCTCGGATTGATTCTCCCGGCTTTCCGGGAGTACCGTCACGTCCTGAAGCACCAGGTGTTCCATCGATTCCTGGCTCTCCGGGCCTTCCCTTATCTCCCTTGGGACCTGTGAAGCCTCTCTGACCGGGTTGACCAATTGGGCCTCTGGGACCGATGTCTCCCTTCGGACCATACGGACCTGGTTCACCACGTTCACCTCGTTCGCCCTTTTCCGGTTTGATCTGATTCAGATCGACAATGGCCGATTCTCCGCGCTCACCATCAGCACCAGGTATGCCGGCTAATCCAGGCTCTCCCTTTTGACCAGGTGCACCACGCAGTCCTGGACTTCCATCAATACCCATTTCTCCAGGATAACCACGTTCGCCGGACGGTCCAGGTGTACCCGGGCGCCCAGGTGTTCCATCGTATCCTCGTTCTCCCTTCTCGCCTTTCATTCCTGGCCTACAGTCCGAACAACGGCCTCCGATCTCTCCCTTGTCACCACGTTCTCCCTTCAGTCCTGGCAAACCTGGTCGACCTGACTCGCCCTTTTCTCCGTCACGACCCGGTCTACCTGGCAGACCAGGGCGACCTTCCTTCGCGTCACCAGGAGCACCCATCAATCCCTTGAAACCAGCTTCACCTTTCTGTCCTTTCAAACCAGGGAATCTGTGAAAAAACACAAGAAAAAATATAAAAGACATGATCAAACAACGCGTTGCCGGCTACACTTACCCTGCCATACCGGGGTTACCCTTCTGACCAGGAATACCAACTCCCGGCTCACCAGTATCTCCTCGGAGACCTTCCGCTCCAGGAGCACCGGGGAATCCACGTGGTCCTTGCGGTCCAGGTAATCCTATAGCACCACCTTCTCCTTTCTCGCCCTTATCACCGGGGAAACCTTCCGGACCTGGTCGTCCAGGAATGCCTTGGCCGCCCTTGGGACCGACTTGACCACGTGGTCCTGGATCACCCGGGAATCCATCCATACCTTTGGGACCTTGCGGACCAGGATAACCGCGGGGACCTTTTGGTCCAGGAGCACCGGGACGTCCTTCACCACCACCTGGAGGACCTGGCGGTCCGGGAATACCTTGCAATCCAGCCGAACCGTCTCTTCCAGATTCACCTTTGGGACCTGGATTACCCTTCAATCCGTGCAATCCTTCGATACCTCGGTCACCCTTCTGTCCCGTCAAACCAACTGGACCAAAGTTACCGTCGCGACCCTGTTAACAAAAAAAAAGTTGTTGATTAGATTAACGAAGGAAATCAGTTATAAGATCACTTACTCTAGGACCAGGTTGTCCCGGAAGACCCTTTTCTCCCTTCAAGCCACGATCGCCAGACGGTCCACGTTCTCCAGCTTGTCCCTTCTCGCCGGAAATGCCGGGCACTCCATCTATACCTTTGTCGCCCTTTTGACCTTGGGGACCAGTTACCGTTTCGCTTCCACTGACAGATCCAATTTCGACACCTTTTTCACCCTTTTCACCCTTGATACCCTTGATGCAGAAGCCCTTGATACCTTTGTCACCTTTGGGGCCACCGGGTCCAGGAATACCGGGCTGTCCTGGTCGTCCTTCGGAGCCTCGCTCACCCGGTGATCCTTGTCGCCCTTGCAGACCTTCAGCACCATCGTGGCCTGGTTCACCCTTTTGACCCTTGTTGTAGTTTTCCGGTTCACGAGCACCTTCACCTTTTTCTCCCTTGTCACCTCGAATACCGGGATAACCTCGAGGACCGGGTTCACCCTTGAGACCAGGCAATCCGGGAAGTCCATCCGTTCCGTTGCAACCGTCAACACCAGGGATACCTGGTGCACCGGCAACTCCAGGTAGTCCGTTGGTTCCGGGAACACCCGGATATCCGGGCAGACCTTCGCGACCTCGGTCACCCTTAACTCCGAGCGGTCCAATCGGACCTGGTTCTCCCTTGGAGCCCTTGCTTCCGGGCAAACCTTCGGCACCGGTGAATCCTTGCATACCCTTGGGGCCTTGCAAGCCCGGTGGTCCCGGGAAACCTCGGTTGCCCTTTTCGGCGAAACACTTTGGCGTACAACATCCGGTTCCCGAGGTGCAGTTCCGCGAAGGTGGCCCTTGGGCACCACTGACCGTGTCTATCACATTGTAGCTAGGATCGATGTACGGCTGTGCCGGTGGTCGCGCGTAGTCTCGATCGTTTCGGTTGAACAAGCCCACGCCGCCCGTGAGATCTTGCCAGAATTGCTACACAGGAGGATGGAAAACAAACGAAAACAATGCCATATTATAAGGAGGTTACCGGAAGTGGGGCCAAAGCGTGGACATACCGCCGTAGTATGCTGTCCGAACCATAAAAGAAGCGTGGTCGTTATTAACCTAAAAATAAACAGAACAAATGGCACATCTTGAGCAATACAGGAAAAATATGAAAGAAAAAAAACCCCGTCAGCTCTGTGTGAACTGCAAAGTTGCTGATAAGCGTGGCTGGTGTTCTGAATGAAGTCAAGTCTGTTCTTATCGGGTGCTGGAGGATGCTGGCCAAGAAGAAGCGCCCAGTCCGTTGTGAACAACGAGCGAAATTTTCATGAATGAAAGGGATATGATGTAAGCGGCCGGGAAACGGCTTAGAAACGATACCGAATGTGTTCGACTGCGCTTGAAACATGTGCTTCGTGAACCCACAGCTGGAAAAACTGTGTGCAAAACTGGACTGGGCGCGATAACTGGCTGGTTGGTTGAACGACCTCGTGCGTGGGTGTGGCACGTTTTCGAGATTAATAATAAATTTGCACGTTAGTAATGATTTTCACAAAGATAATCGGAGACACTTAAAAAATTGATGATTTTGGAAAATGTTAATTGTGAAATGTGAAATAATTAGGGAATTTTATTTAACAACTTTCAAATCACTTAATCGATAAATTTCTTTTTTTTTTGCATTTCTTATACACATTAGGGTTTTAGTATGGTTCCGCTTGTAGGGCATGCCGATAGGGACTTTCATGCCGAGATCAAATCATTTGGTTGTAAACTGGCTGCGCGCATCACGGTTAAATTTTACATTGGAATTACTATGGGAAATTGGAACTTTTTGTTCAAACACCCACGTGGTAGCTACCTGGCATATGGCGTCGCGGTGTGCATCAAGCTTTCATAGCATGCTAAGGAAAATTTGATACTTTTTCAGGGAAAACAGTTACCAGAACCATACCAGAAGTTGGCGCGTGATTTTCCCAGACCTGTAGGAGCGTTTGAACAAAAAGTTCCAATTTCCCATAGTAATTCCCTTGTAAAATTTAACCCTGATGCGCGCAGCCAGTTTACAACCAAATGAGGTTATATTTGGCATGAAAGTCCCTATCGGCATGCCCTACAAGCGGAACCATACTAAAACTTGATCGGAGAACTTTTTGAAAAGTGTACCCACCCTAATACACATCCGTCTTATTTTTTTCCAAAAAATCTATTTAACGTGAAGACTTCCATCATTGTCATGATTTTTCGTTCGAAGATATAAATTTTGCGTCGCTTTCAATATTTTGAAAAAATTCCTTCAACAATTTGTTAAGAATAGTGCCCTACGCATTCTGATTCCTTTTGGTAACGATTATCCCATTCCTTGTGAAGTTATGGAAATCGTCATTAATCAATGATTGCCAACTAGGACGTCAATGACTGTGCCACAAACTTATATAAATTTTGAAGCACAGTTGATTTAGATCAAAAATTCCTTCAGTGGCTTCAAGAAGGCAACAACCAGCACACGCTGATTCCTTTTGTTGCTGAAATTCGTCAAATTGAATTTAATACAGAATATTTTATAGTGATGCTCAATTTTCTTCAAAAATGATCAACGGTTTCACCTTAAGAAGATGCAGTTATGCTCAATTAAGTTTTGATACAAGCCTTCAAAAAAAATTATGGACAAGTCGTTCTAAAGAGAAAGCAGTCTCTCTTGATTACCCCTCCTCCAAATTTTTGGTTCGAAAGTTTTTGTGGTCATTTCTGTGGCCTGTTCTACAGTCTTTCATTATAATCTTTTACCTATTTTCATATTTTTCCAGTCATTTTTTCCCCAACACAAGCGCGCATCCAGACGAGCTTAGAACTGAGCAGTTCTCCCAGATTTCGGTCATTCGAATTTTTGTGGATTTTTTAATCCGACTGAAACTTTTTTGGTGCCTTCGGTATGCCCAAAGAAGCCATTTTGCATCATTAGATTTTCCATACAAATTTGGCAGCTGGCCATACAAAAATGATGTATGAAAACTCAAAAATCTGTATCTTGTGAAGGAATTTTTTGATCGATTTGGTGTCTTCGGCAAAGTTGTAGGTATGGATACGGTCTACACTGTAAAAAAATGATACACGGTAAAAAAAAATTTTGGCGATTTTTTACTAAACTTTTTGTCACTAAAACTTGATTTGCAAAAAAACATTTTTATTTTTTTTATTTTTTGATATGTTTTAGAGGACATAAAATGCCAACTTTTCAGAAATTTCCAGGTTGGGCAAAAAATCTTTGACCGAGTTATGATTTTTTGAATCAATACTGATTTTTTAAAAAAATCGAAATATCGGTCGCAAAAATTTTTCAACTTCATTTTTCGATGTAAAATAGAATTTGCAATCAAAAAGTACTTTAGCGAATTTTTGATAAAGTGCACCGTTTTCAAGTTATAACCATTTTTAGGTAACTTTTTTGAAAATAGTCGCAGTTTTTCATTTTTATTAAAATAGTGCCCATGTTTGCCCACTTTTAAAAAATATATTTTTGAAAAGCTGAGAAAATTCTCTATATTTTGCTTTTTCGAACTTTGTTGATACGACCCTTAGTTGCTGAGATATTGCCATGCAAAGGTTTAAAAACAGGAAAATTGATGTTTTCTAAGTCTCACCCAAACAACACACCATTTTCTAATGTCGATATCTCAGCAACTAATTGTCCGATTTTCAATGTTAAAATATGAAACATTTGTGAAATTTTCCGATCTTTTCGAAAAATATATTTTCAAAATTTTTAAACCAAGACTAACATTTTAAAAGGGCGTAATATTGAATGTTGGGCCCTTTTGAAATGTTAGTCTTGGTTTAAAAAATTTGAAAATATTTTTTTCTTGAAACAGCAATATCCTTCAAAATATCTTATATGCTTTAATATTATTATTTAATAGGTACTCGATGTTTTCTATTGAGTCAAATTGGGAGCGAATGACCCATAGGGTTCCCCTAATAAAATCAACAACAACATGGAGCTAATTGTAACTGTGTGCCCTTATCTTGGGTGAATAGGAACACATGACTTCAGTCAAGAATTTTGATTAAGTCATATTTTTATGAGTGAGAACATGTTTTAGTTTTAGTTGGAATAGACAGAGAACCTCAAAATTAGTAGGATATCTGTTAAAAAAAACTCCTAGGGTTTTTTGAACTTCAATTTGTTTTACAACAAAATACGTGCACATCAATGAAATTGAGCTTCGGGAACAAGTTGTGTATGAAAGTGAGACCATAGTTGCTTTGCTTTTTGTCTTTTTTTCTTTTGATTTTTTGATTTTTGGTCGTGGGCGAAAAATTGTTCCAAGGGTGGGCGTTAATTGAATTTAGGGGGGCAAAAGAGGCACTTCAGAGCACTTTATTAAAACACATTTTTTTGATTAAAACATAAAATCAAATAGTTTATCAACGTTCTACAATAAATAGAACCGACAAACCATAACTTGTCATTAAATTCTCTTCAAATTTCCTAGATTCCCACTATAAAGTAGGCGTTTTCAGGGTCCTCTACCCTATTTTTTGGGACCTTGAAGCACGTACTAACAAATGGCTAGTTTTGAAGCACTGATTAATGTTACACAGTTTTACTCAATAACACAAACATACTTGTTTCACTTCAGAAATAGATTTTTTTTTAAATTTGACATTATTGGAATAAGATGACTACTTCCTTGACTATTGTCACCCTTAAAATAGAGATAAATTGTTACCGTCAATACATTGGGTCATTGGGCCGACATTGGGTCTGGGTGAGAGAATGGGTCACACAAAAATGCTAACATTTGTATCACCCAATCTCACTCCCCAGATCCAATATCACCCCTGAGGACGGTACGTCAAATTATTTTTGAGATAGTGTTTACAGCCATTTTTTCCTAAATATACATCAAATGATCAGTAAATGTCTTAAACATGAATCAACAGCACAAATATCAACATTTTAAACGGATTTGCTCAAAATTATGATTATACAGAACAAGTTTGGAAGCGGATTTGAATTCAGAGGAAAAAATCCACTAACAATAATAACTTCAGCTTCAGAAGTATATTTTTTGCGGAATTTTTATGAAAATAAAATAAATCTTCTTATTTACTTGCTTGCTCTCACTCCTCAACCTCGACCAGAATAAAACATACTAAATGAAATTTTCAAGTAAGAAAAAATAGTTTCTTAAGCCTGGTGGCACTGCTATTTTCCCCAAACCTGTTGCGATGCACTACTCAACAATCAAATTCAATCCAGCTGTTCAATTTGTTCTCTGACAATAAATCGATGCCTCTGTGCTCTCTTCTCCTAACTACATAGGAATCCCAGGAAACTTAGTAAAAGGGAGAACAGAGGCATCGTAATGTTTTGGATGTTGGGTAAAATCCTTGCAAAACCTGCTTAAAAAAATTGTAATGTTCAGTCAAATAATAACATTTAATGTTTTTTGGAATTTTTTATCACGATTCATTTAATTTGAATGTATTTTAAAATTAAGTTTTCGGTGTGAAAAATGATAATGTATTAAAAATTTAAACATATAACCCACAACCTCTTACTTGTTTTTAGCTACGGTCAAAAGGCTTTAAACTTTTGCGGCCAGGTTGGCGAAATTCGAGACTGCGGTGCGCCACGAAAAAAAAATCGTGCATTTTGCTTGTGTACTTATAAATTGCTCAATTTAATTCGGTTATTTACCGTCTCTCGACATCGACAGGCACAGCCGCAGTAAAAAAAACAGCAGCAAACTTTTTAAAGACTATCAGTTTCACCTCGGCGTGTACGACAGGCAATTAAGTTCGTTGATACCTTCTGGGCAGCGAGTCCTTAATGCCGTGAACCCGAAGGGACAAGATCGCTCAGAGTAGTTAGTGCGGTCGCAGTGCTTTCACTCGAGTGAGGTTAAGCCGGGAAGCGTGAAAGTTTAATAAAATTACCCCGTGGAAAACAATTACCGGCATGTAGGTGCGACATAAAAAAATCTCAAGTTATCAATCAATCAAATCGAAGGAAAAGAGGTCAATCGTGAAAGACTAAATGTACTCAAAATGTAAACGATTTTTGATATTCGCATACATATTTTTGATGAATGAATCACAAAAATATCACAAGATTTTCTTCTAAAAATGGCAGCGTTAGTTGGGCTTTTTTTTAATAAAATTATGTCTTTATTGAAACAATTTTAATTTTACATTTAACATTTCCCCAGCACGCAACTTTCTATTTCTTCTTTATCCTACCTTCTACAAGCTTAAGGCATGTTTAATAATATTTATTTTATTGTTTCTGACTAATTAAAAATAAACTTGTTTTGCTTTTATCAAACATTTTGAAATTAATTATCGTTTGAAAATGAAAGTAGGCCATTGCATGATTTTTGAAGTTTATGTCATTCGATTCTGGTCGAGAGAGGTTGGGCAAAGAAATACAAAAATATAAAAATTGAAATTGCAAGCCATGGTATGAACATTTGAATGAAAAAAGAATTGTAAAATGCGTTTTACACCTTCTCAGTTGTGCTGCAATATGAAGTTTTCAAAACATATATGTTTTTAAGAAAAAAAAATGTTTTTTTTTGCGGTACTGTAGACCGGAATTTCACAGAATTTTCAAATATTTTCAATCGAATCCAAAAATGCTACCTAGACATGATTTTAAAAGCGTTTAAAAAAGTTTTCACTTGATATGACGTCTACTTCCATTATAATTTTGAAGATTTTCGATTTTTTGCCCCTTGATTATTCCGAGTTCGAGGGAGGGCGACATAAACTTTGAAAAATATTTGCAACGGTCAGCAAATTTTACTAGATTAGACAAAATAAAAAACTTTTTATGAACAGATTCATTTTCAAAATCCAATGGAGGGTTCATTAAAATTGTCAAGTTTCAATTTTTTTTTTAATCTAGTACTGTACACTATCTCTAACATTCTAAATATTTGAGCCCATCATCATTAAAAATCTAAGTAAAAGAAGGAAAATTTATTTTGACCTATTTTTAGTTTTTCACAAGTTGAAATTTTCAGGATTGAAATAGTAGTTTATGCAACAAGTTGCAAAAAGAGGATTTTTTCAGCACGAGTCGTACATTTATCCAACGAGGTTCACCGAGTTGGATAAATACGAAGAGTGCTGAAAAAATCAAGTTTTGCAACGAGTTCCATACAACATTTTTTGCAATTCCAAAAAACACACACTGAGTGAAGTTTTATGTCAAATTTTCATGTATTTTGTCAATAAATTGTTTAAATCAAAAAAATGTTGAAAAGTGTTACTTTTCGAAACAAGTGCTGAAAAGTTCAACTTTTCAGCACCCATTTGAGTGCTGAAAAGTAGAACTTTTCAACATTTATTTTGAAAAGTGTTGCTATTCGATTCTGTTATTTTTGGTACAGAAAAGTAGGCTATTTCGTCGTTCAAGAATGACAGGAAAAGTAAGTAGTTTCACGACGGAGTTGCAAAAAAGAATTTTAAAATGCGTTTTACAGCTTCTCAGTTGTTTTGCAATATGAAGTTTTCAAAACATATATGTTTTGAAGAAAAAAAATGTTTTTTTGTGGTACTGTAGACTGGAATTTCACTGAATTTTCAAATATTTTCAATCGAATCCAAAAATGCTACCTAAACATGATTTTAAAAGCGTTTCAAATAGTTTTCACTTGATATGACGTCTACCTCTATTGTAATTTTGAAGATTTAGGAGATTTCTGCCCCCTGATTATTCCGAGTTTGAGGAAGGGCGACATAAACTTTGAAACATATTTGCAACGGCCTCAGCCAATTTTAATAGATTAGACAAAATCAAGAACTTTTTATGAACGGATTAATTTTCAAAATCCATTTGTTTTAAATTCAAATGAAATGGAGGGTTCATTAAAAGTATTTTTTTATCTGGTATTGTACACTATCTCTAACATTCTAAATATTTGAGCTCATCATCATTTAAAATCAAACTAAAGGAAAGAAAATTTATTTTGACCTATTTTTAGTTTTTCTCAAGTTGAAATTTTCAGGATTGAAAAAGCATTCTTTTAGGACGACATAAACATTGAAAATATTTTCTTCGGCCTTCAGCCGTTGCAAATATTTTATAAAATACATTTCACCCCCTTTAGTGATGACTCGAAAAATTTGAGGATTTATTTTCAAAAATACTACAAAATTTCAATGAAAAAGACTCCTAAGTTGGTAACCATTTTAAGCATGATTATTGAGTGATACAAAAAATAAAATATTTGTTAATCTTTTTAAACAAATGAACGAATGAATAATCTTGATATCCGTCGGAAGCTTGACCAGTTTTTTTTTATTTATTTAACAAAAATTAAAGAGGGAAAATTAAACATTGTTTGGTTCGCTTCTCATGAACGTGATTCAAGATTTCAATAGATTTGTAACCACTTATATTATCATATATAGTATACCAGTCTAACTGTTTCATGTTTTCATGTAACTCCCAGACCAAACAAATTCGCACCGATCCCCTGGGATCTGTTTTGCACCAGTTCGCCAAAAAAGCCGTCGCTCTGCCATCGCACAAATTCCCCATTTCCTGAGTAAGCAACAAACTTGAACTTCACTCAGTCGTCAGCACCAGCAGTTTCCAAGAGTCCAATCCGCGCCGTAATCCGATCCTGCGGTCCTCACCATTTAACGGGGGTGCCCATGGTGGCCCCCTTGAGGCCCAAGGGCTCGTTTCCTCCTCTCCTCCTAGCAGAACCGAATCGTTGCCAGCTTCAGGCAGGTGTAACACTCTCCCGAACACTGGCGGGAACACACACTTGGAGTAGCACCACACTTGTTACAACTTGAATTTTCCGTTGGACTTGTTGGGAATATTTATATTTTCTTTTTCTGATGATCACAGCACTAATTGACCCTTTACTTTTCCTCCACGGTCAGCACAAGTTGGGGGCACTTTGGAACTATTTTTACCAGAAGACTCCAAAAATAATAGGGAAAAACTAATGTCAACACCGAAAATTCTCTCGTTGATTTTCCTCCTGTTCCCTTTGTGGTATTTTCTATTTAATTTTCCCTTTCTTCATCTGGCCCCGAATTTTCCCGAAGGTAGAGAAATGGGCACGACACGCACTAATTTAGGAACTTCACTAATAATAACTTATCCGGAAAAACCGTTTGGAAAAACCTCTCTCGTTCGTATTTTCCCCCAAAATTGGCACTTTTCAACTTTTTTTTTCCTTCGTTTTTCTCGTCCCGTCCAGCAAAGACCCAACTTGGTGGAGCAGGTCGCGGGGGGGGGGGGGAGAGGGTTCGCACTGGGGAGGGCGGCTCCCGGTCTCGGTTCCTTTCAGACGGCGACGGCAGGTCCGATGGTGGTTAGAAGACGACGACGCGGCGACGACCACACTTTCTCGGTCGATCTGGTGCGTCCGATCGTTCACAGCTTACTGACTCGAGTCGGGACGGGCCAACAACGGCCTGGGCCTGGGTCTGCGATCGCGCTTTTCTCGCGGACCACGAACGAAGATCGCGAACGATGTCGAAGACGACGAGCACGAGCAGGGCCGAAAGGAAGCGTGAAATGGGTAGGGATGATCGAATTTTTGCGTAATTTTAATGATGGACGTTATACATTACCATGCTCTCAGAATCAACCCATTATTTAACGAGACGAGACAAGTACAATTTAATCAAACTAGAAATTTGATTTATAAACAATACTAAACTTATAGTAATTCATTAAAATGTTTTTTAGTAGCCAATATGCTCGAAAAGATGTTTTTTTTCAATCCTCTGTAGAGCGTTCAATTTTCCGGGGTTACAAAATTCCCGGAAAACGGGAAATTTTCAACTAGTCTTCTGGGAAATCCCGGAAATTCCCGGGATTTTAGTAAAATGTTCTGATCCTGGTTTTGATTAATATTTTGCAACAAATTTGTTTAGAATAGCATCTATAATGGTCAAAATAAGTGTTAGGTTCGATTAATGCGTTGGCTGCTTGTAAAAAAACATACAGGTAAACCTCGCATAGTGCGCAGGCGTTACGCTTTGTATTTTTTCGATTACTTTAAAACGACATAATATTTTTGCAATCTTTATGAAGCTAACTCGTCAGCTGTGTGCTATCTTGTGACATAGACCATTTTGGTCGAAAATGAGTTAATGATGACGTTTTGCTATACTTAACAAATTCTACAAGATGCTTTTACCCGATTTTGGAAACTCGCTTCCGTTTCCCGGATATCGCAATACACACTTGTGACATAGACCAATTTATCATCAAAATGATTGTGCACACTTGTGACACGTCATACATGTTGTTGGAAAATGTGGAAATTTTTTCTTGTTTTTCACAAATTTATGTACACACATACTTTCTAAAGGCAATGCAACCTTTTGTTTATAAAAATATATTGATTAAGTCGATTAAACCATTGATTTATGCTTATTTAAGTTTGTATGGGAATTCTGTGACACGTAGTACAATTTTACTTTCGAAACACACTTGTGACACGTGCTTTTCAGATTTTTGTTTACATTATTTACTGTATCTTTTAACTGGTGTAACCAAATTAGTTGAAACTAGGAGCGTTTGTTAAGCGAAAGTATCTGAACCGATTGCTTCAAAAAGTTTGGCTCTACCATTCATAGTTTTGAAATTATTTACCAACAAACTTTAAAAATCGATTTTCTCGAAAAGTACTAAATGGTCGTTGTCACAAGATAGCACACAACCGACGAATTGTAGATTGAATCAAGACGAACAAATTGCTTTAAAAAGATTGTAAAAATATTACGCCATGTTTGAGAAATAGACGAAACACAATGCGTAACGCCTGCGCACTATGCGAGGTTTAACTGTACAATTTCAAGAAAATATATAAATTTCCTAAATATATACGCTGTCTTTCCATTCGTTCAAAATAATAAAAAATAATGATTAGTATTTTGTATTTATAAGAAGAAGCTAGGTATTATCTTTTTAATCACAGTGTTTAGAAAGTGAGTAAAATGAATCCATGCTCCAAAACGATAAAATTTCTTTTGAATACGTCTCTGTGACCAGTTTGAGAGAATATGATAAAGAATAATATTGATAATTTAGTTGAAATGAAAAAGAAAAACAAAATCTTGCAGCAAATATGTTTTTCATGGCAACACATTGAAAAAAAAATAGAAAATATGTTATTCATAGCAAATATTTTATCCAGAGCAAATCTTACTGGTTTGAGTTCATGAATAAATAGATAAGCATTGAATTTACCTTAAAAATGTGCTATTCACTAAAAGTACCATTTTCATGTAATCACAACTTACAGTTTTCAAATGTTTGGAGCGAGTATTATAAATATGTTTGCACTTTATGGGCACCTTTTATGTAATACGATGTAGTTTTTAATGACTATACAATGATTCGGCCTAATAATGACTTCGGTTAAAATAATTTTCATAACAAAAAAAGTAGTTTAGTAGTTTCATATTTAAACCTCTTGCGTCCTTGGTAGCTCTAGTGCTCTATAAATTTACAATTTTTAAATAGTATTTTTGGACCTTTGATCGAGCTTCAAACTCTTCATATGACGAAGATAAGTGTTTGATTAGAAAGGGTAGATTTCCTCTAGAGTGAGTTTTTCCAAAAAAATAGATTTAATTCCATGTTAAATTTAAATGTTTCAAAAAAAATCTTCATTACAATTATCTGAGTAGGCAGTGTTCACCATGTGAGAGGCAATGGAACCCAGAAATTTTGGAGAACGTCGTATTTCAAGAAATTGGGCATATCTCTGCTTATATTGAACTAACACTGGTACTTTTTAGGGAACTTTTCTGCAAACAGTTCCCTACAAATTTTGGCAATCTGTCTATAATTTTTCCAGTCGATTTTAAGTGACATAAACAGTAATAAATAGAAGTTTGTTCAAATCAATGAAACGTTATTTTGAACTTTGAAAAAAGTTTGTTTTTTTATTGTTCTAAATTTAAGAAAACGGAATTATTATGATTATGTTTTCAGAACAGATTCCCGTAATTATTAATTGTTGTGGCATAGAGATCCTTCTTCTGATAAAAAAAAAAATCGGTATTTTCAATGAATTTCATAATTCTCATACCAATTTACTTCTGACTTCTGACATTCTGAATTCACTTCTTTTCTTCTGACATCAACGACTAGATGAGAGGCAACCACGCTTACCCCTTCTCCACGAGTCCCGAAAATTATTTATTATGTATTAATTAACCAGTAGGACTCAAGATTTACATTTTTCAAACATGTAAATACTGGAGTTTGCCACACAATGTTCTCATACCTTATGTCATTGTCCATCATAGTAAGCGGGATACACTCAATGTTTACATTTACTTAAGGGGATTTGAGAAGATCCGTCAGATTGATTCCACGACTCGAGTTTTCAAAAGCAGTTTTAAAGAAAATAGCGTAATGGAAAGTGGGGCAAGTGTAACAAGCTAAGGAAATGCTCGTTATAACCCATTAAAAACGTAAAAAATCTGTCGGTTTTTTTTATAATCATCTTTTTCCAGGTCTTGACTAAGACTTTGATAGAACAGATTTTTTATGCTAAAAAATTGATTTTAAAATTTTTGATTTTCCATACGTTCTACTCAACTAGTGGGGCAAGACGAGCAACCCGTTTGCGCAAGAGGGACAATGCATGAAACAACATGTTAATTTGCTAACAATTGAACTGTTATCATTTAGATGCATCAGATTAGAATGTATTTGAAACTTTTCTTTCACTTTTAGATTAAACAATTATTTTTTTACTATATATTCAAACGAAAAGAATAATTACTTAGATCATAAATAGTAAATTTTCATAGTTTCACTATATTTTGAGGGAACAATTTTTTTAACAACTGTTTATAAGTTTTTAAGTACTTTTATTTATTTATTTTCCAATAAAATATGTTGTTACAGCAATTCGTATTTTTTTCTTACTAAAAATCTATATGGTACACTTGCCCCACCTGAACAAGATATTTTAAAAGCTCTCAACAAAAATAACCAAAAGTTAAATCATACTTTATAATAGGTGCAAGTCATTGGTAGGGACAGGTCCTAGGAAAAATAGCATTTTGATAAAATGAGCCTTAAAACGAACCCTAAGGCTTATTTTGTACTTTCCAAAAATTATAAGAAAACTAAGGTTTTGAAAAAAACTTATGTGGCAGTAGAATCAGCAAATTGCATTGCTAGCAACAATTCCTCATACTGAAAATAATCGAAACTGTAAAAATTACGGCCGTACGAGCGATTGTTCCATATGGTCGTCTTGCCCCACCTTTCCCTACCGTAAAAGTGTTCTGTTTGTTGCAGACGAGAAAAAGGATGATAGCAAGCAAACTGTCGAAGAATCCCCTTTAAAGTCCGTTTTCTAATTATCTACAACTTATGTTCATTGAACACTTCTCTTCCAAGCTCAGTCCCATTTCATACCATTCCGTTCATGTTTATTCCGTATTTTTTTCTGTCATTGTCCCCCGGGTATCAATGACACCCCGGTTTAAGGAAACTTCAAATCTCTTCAAGAAAAAAGGGTTAATTTTCATAAGTTTCATAATTCTCGTCACTTTTTTTAAAGTAAAACAGTGACTTTTATGGGAAATGGTTAATTCTACAATGATATCTGTGTCCATCCTCTGTACTACCAAAAAAAAGCTATTTTCTTCATGGTTTTGTACAAATTAAGAACAAACACAAACATTTTTGTCACTTACGCCCAAATAAAATACAGGAACTACCAGCAAAGAGAACTGATTTGAAAATCAACAGAACCCGAGAGCACCCCTAGTCAAAGCACCGATCGTGGTTTTCCTTTCCGTTCACGAACCGTAGCTGACGACGACGATGATCGTGACGATTCCCGTCTGCGGGCGAGGAAATCGGTTCACATCTTGGCCAGTGAAGTTAGTATTGCTTCGAACGTTCAGAACATTCGATGGTGCATCGGCTGCCAACGGACTGATTTTTCTCTCTCTCGCGTGTGCCCATCGTCGTATTTCTCGTGTTCCTTTCGGCCTTCGGTGTCCTATCCTAGAAACGGGACACTTTGTGGCGTACAGTTTCGAAATGAGTGAATAGTTTTTCGGAGGATTTTTTTCAATATTATTTTTAGTGAACACAATTGCCACAAAAGCATTCTGGAATCGAACAATTCGAAAATGCCGAAACCCGCGGGCCCAACGTCGGTGGGCCTGGGGAATCGATTTCCGCGGAATAAACGGAAATCCTCGATATCCACAATGAGTTACCTGCTAGTGATAGTGCTCAGTGTGTTGCAGTCGGTGGACCTTACGGGAGCTGTGGTATGTACATGAAATTGTGTTGATTTTTTTTTAATGTATTGTGTAAAATTACAGAGTTTGAGATGTGTAGAGAATGTTTTAAAAATCTGATCACTTTTCAAAAAAAAATCCTTCTTGAACTCCTTCTTTGACTTTGATTTTGTATTTACTTGATTATATTTTTTTTAATTATTTAGGCATATCGAAGAAACATTCCATTCTTTATCAAAAAAAGAATAGCTTCTGATTATTCCAAACATGCAACAATGTGTTTTTCCATCCTGAGGTCGCAAATCGACTTTTTTTTATTTTTTTTTTTTTTGATGAAACATTCCCTATGCCAAAAGAAGCAATTCTTCATCATTCGTTTTCCATACATGTCTCCATACAATTTTGGGGGCTGATCAAATAAAATGGGTACGTAAAAGTATGAAGGCATTTTCTGATCGATTTGGTGTCTTCGGCAAAGTTCACAACATATGATAATTAATACTTTTCGAAAAAAAGGTACACGGAAAAAAATAGATGTTTCCATTATTTTTCTTTTATTTTAGATTTTTGAAATATAATTAGGCCGTTGCAAATATTTTTCAAATTTTATGTCGCCTCGCCCCACCCCCCCTTCAAAATTGATCCGAAAAATCAGGGGGTTTAAAGGAAATAGAAGTCTAATCAACTGAAAACAATTAGAAATGCACTTTTCTGCGTTTAAAATCATATTTAGAATGTCTGGGATCGACCAAAAAGTTTTTTTTTTCGGATGTTTGGATGTTTTGAAAACTAATAATTGCAAAGCGACTGGGCAGGTGTAAAAAGCATTTTTAAACACTTTTTTAATTCCAATGTTGAGACCATGGCTTGTTATTTCAATTTTAATATTTTTTGCGACCAGAGTCGAGGGACATAAACTTCTAAAAATATTTGCAACGGCCTTAAGGGAACTAAAAAACATCTTCTGAGCCATAGTACGTGATGGTGAAAAATCTGGTTTAAGAATTATAATTTATTGAAATAATCGTGTTTTTTGTAAAATTATAAAAAACAGCCTTTCAACAATAAAGTAAAATAAGTATTTTAAAATGCAAAAAAACGAAAAGAAACAGAAAATGTAAACCTAATAGTAGCAATGATTTGCAGTATTTTTTTTTTTTGTGCAGGTTTTCGACATTTTCCAAAGACACACAATTTTTTTTATAAATATATCCAAAATTGAGAGTAAACTCAGTAACAAAACATTAAATGAAAAAAAAATAATAATCTCACCCACGGTTCTTTTTATACTGATTTTAAATTAACCATTTAAAGATATGACCTCTGAAGTGGTATTCAAATAGTTTTTTTTCAGCTGGGTCTATCTCAGTAATGTTGATAAAAGTGTTGTACAGGTCATTGGTCAACACATCGTCAATGCATTAAGATTAATTTCATTACAAAGTGCACCCACAAAGTTAAAGAAAATAGAAACAAACTTAAAATATACATGTTTTGAAATGCTTTTTCTATGGAGATTTGCTGTGTTGTTACTATTTTTGAATTATGTTTACTCGTTGTTCTCAATCCAATTTTTACGACATTATGTTTTTAGTTTAGTCCAACAAAAAAAAATCATTTGATTGCAACTAATACAACATTTGCATGAAATAAAATATCAAGTCACCAAAATGATGTTAAAAGGTGATTGAGCTCTGTATCCCTCTATACATTATTTTAATATTTTGTTTCGCTAAACAAATATTTCCAAATACATAGTATTTTGTATTATAATAATGGATGAAAAAATAAAAATGTTCGCTTTGGGATAAAATTAGTACCGTCATCTGGGGTGAATCGGGACTATAGTATGAATAGGGACAGCAAGTGCTTGGAGCACTTAAAGGTTTAAAATTTGGAAATGGATGTACACATTTTGTTGGTCTGAGTATGTTCTATCCGAAAGAAACCAGAAAAATCAAAATATTATGCTCTAACATGGTTAAAACTGCTGTCCCAATTTGCCCCAGTTGAAGGTAGAATTTGTTTTTTATGTTTAGGAAAACCATCACGTATATGATCTTTTGAAAAGTACTCTAGATTTATTCAAATAAGTACCAGAAAAGATACGCAATCATTTGAAAAGTTTAATAAAAAGATTTAAGAGTGGTCTACTGCCCATAATTGAAAATTCGGCTATTATGCCAAATCAAGTATTCCGAGAAAAACGCGTTTGAGTGTTTGTCACAAAATCTCCGTCAAGGCAATTTCCCATAAGAGTGGCATATTAGCCGTTTGGTTTTTCGCATCGGCAGCCAAGTCTAAACACTATTACAGTGAAATTCAAGTTTCAGAAGAAGCGTTGGAACATCCTCTACCACCAGGTGCTAATAACTCGTTTTTGCCAAAAGTGGATATTTGCCGTTTTTTCAATGGTGGGCAGTCTATCGTGAATCAAATAATAAAAATGGGTCATTCTCTGTCGCGGGCGACACTGAACGGCCCCAATCAACAACGAACTACTCTTCCAAAAAAATCGTTAAATCGCGATAACTCAAAGAACCTTATGGGTTATTGCAGATTCAGAAAGTATATAAACCATACGTGTATATAGTTGCATACGTGTACTTTGTGCACACTTTTTTTTTTTTTTTTAATATGGCTTTATTGAATTTTCTTATAATAATTACATTTCATTTACATTCTAAGTGGTATGGCTAAATGCTCTTCATCTTTGTTGTATTTTTCGTTTTATTATTAACTGTTCACATTCATTTATTTACTTCAAATTGTTTTACATTTTTGCATTGAATCGAATACATTTGGGTAAAAAAGAAAAAAATATATCTTTAACAACTAATCCTAACTTAAAACTAAAAAAAAGTAAATTCATTGAAATATTCAAAATCATTAGAACGAGTAAACTACGAACTGTATTTCAAGATAAAACCTCCAAGCGTTCTTACTTGTTCTGCACGAGTTTTACACCCACGCAGTGTTGTTGTCATCTCGATGAAAATGTTCAGAAGTTCTTGTGGTGAAAACAGGTCACTGCTGCCTTCATCCGTTGATGCTGGTTGGTTTCCCCTCGGTTGCTGACTGAAGCCAGGAGGTGTTGTATTCTCTGCAACTTTTTGCCGCTGATTCAACGGCAATGACTGCAGATTTGGAACCACTCGAACAGATCCCGCTCCAGGTGACGCCAAAGCAGGAAAATCCACGTCCGTGAAAGTTGGTGGTGTTTTGCGATGATTTGGTTGGTGCCTCGTCGTCGCTTGCTGCCGAATTTTCACAAACTCAACTCGTTTTGGGCAGCTCCGATTCTTGGTCGAATGGTCGCCGCCGCAATTGAAGCATTTCGCTTCGATGTTCTCGTTGATTGTTTCGCAAGCTTGAGTTTTGTGCTCACCTCCGCAGGTTGCACAACGACTCTTGATGAAACAGTTCCTTCCGCCATGCCCAAACTGCAAGCAGTTCGAACATTGCGTCACGTCACGGTGCACTGGACGATAACGTTCCCAAGTCACGATGATGTTGAAAATTGCCCGAACTGCCTTCAGCTCAAACGGCGTTGTCGATCCTTTCTCGAGATGAACCAGGTACAGTTGATCACGAAACTTGATGTCCTTGTTGTGTCTCGTCATCTTGAAGACTTCGACTTTGTGCACACTTTGTAACGGCACTTGTATGAAACGCCAAAACACGCGACTTCCCAAAGGTTTAAGTTCCCATTTTGACATGCAATAACAGACAATTTTTTTATGTTGAGTTACGAAAAATGGCAGAGGTTTTATACCTTTATAAATAATTTTTTGATGAAAAATACGTTTTTTTCGGATGTTTTAATACGCCTTCAAATTTGACATCCAATTTTACATAACCCTTGACTTTAATTTTCCAAATCATCACCATTTCATGATGCAAATAGATTGAATACAGGTATTTTTCAAAATTTTCAAAAATGAAAGGTGTCGTTCCACACCTCTGTCACAAGATATTGAAAAATTTACCTCGTATCATTAGAATCAATGCAATACGTTTGACACATTGGGATGGTTTTTTTTAAAACCTGCAATCATGGGGATAATGGTGAATCTTTACATAATTTCCATCGAAGTTTCTGAGAACATCACTTTGGTGGCTTAAACTTCCAACAGAATAATTTGACCACACACTGGAATAACAGTCCAGAGGTAGCTGAAGCCTTGAGTGCCATCTTTGCAGCAAAAATAGGAAAGGCCTTTGTTACTAACAATTGTATCGAACAGGGTACATATCACTGAACCGTGAGATTTGTTGGATTCCAAGCATTTGAAAAAAATCATGGATCTTTTTTAAACGAACCATGAAATTTGAACACATTGCTCCTGGCTTTCAATTTCATGAACTTGTTCACAAATTTGGGACCTCATTTTGTCCTAGTAGAAAAAACATTATTCGAAGTTCCAAAATAGCAGTTTACGCAACGTGTTCCCAGCAGAACAGGAAAAAAGTAGTTTCACAAAGGATGCATGAAGTTTCTTGAATAATTTCTCCGAAATGTTTGATTGAAATTTGTTTTTACCACATCAGTCGACTGTCTTTTCAAATTCCTAATGATAGCAATAGCTTTCGCCTAGCTGAAGGATTTTTTGATAAGACACGAATTTAGAGCAACAAAATAAGTCGCTGCGGCATCGGCCTTTACGCGGAACTCGTGTGGCCATCGCAAGGCAAGTGTTAGATTGCCGTCCAGCAAATGCGAACCTGGTGCGGCCGTAGTTGCGGTATCAACAGAAATGAAAAAAAAAATACATGTATTAAAAGAAAATAACCGCTGATAAGTGCGAATTCCGCGCGTCCACAATCGTCTTTGAAAAATGGCGCAATAATCGGACCGCGTGCGTTCCCGACTCGACACATCAGGAACTGAGGCCGGCTGGTGTGCTGCGGCGAGTTGGACGAGTTGCTTTTTTGGTGGTTGCTCCGAAATAAAAAAAATATAACAATTTGGCATTGACTCTGTGCCGCGAACCTGAAACTGACCGCCGGGGTTATCTGCGGCCACGGTCCGTTGACAATTTTGCGATATGGGACTGGGATTTTGCCGTTTGAACATGTTTTTTTGGCGGTCGATTTTCTTAATTTGAATGCATGAAAAGGCACAAATTGGCTAGATTGTTTTTGCAGTTTTATTTTCTCGGAATAAAAGTGCATTTGAAATTTGAAAGCGACATGATAATTCTATCTTGTCGCACGTGCATTTTGGGCTGAACTAAGGATGCTATATTTGTGCAGTGATGACCTTTTTGCCTAAAAAAATCACGAATCACGATTTCGCATATTATTTGGTTTAATCTTTCTACAGCCGGCTGTCTAAGATTGAATCATTTACGCTAAACTCAACACCAAATCACCGGAAATAGTCTCATCCGCATCCCCCGACTGTTTGCCTTGAGAATGCATAATACATCACATCATTAAAATAAATTTATTAATTATTGGGTCGCATCATCATCCTCTATGATGAATCCTGGCCATTACCCTTACCCACTAACAAAATCCAAAGTAGAAGTAGTTTTTTTTCCGGCACAAGTGGGGGTGTGGGTACACGGCGTGTTTTCTGGGCAACCTTAAGGAGAAAAAATAGTCACCACTACTTTCAAATGTGTCTTATAGGAAATTTTCTCAGCTTTCCAATGCTTCTAAGAGCGAATTGTTTCATCGGGAAATTTCTGAGATATCTCTATTTTAAGTTTTTTCTTTCAAAATCCTTGATTATTAATTGGACACTTTTAAATAACAGTCCAGGAAACTTGTCAAATTATGTGTTTCATGTGTCTTTTACTCATCAAAATGTGCAGAATAAGACAAGAAACAACTTTGTAGAAGGTTGCAAACCGCTAAACATTTTGAAAATTAAGTTTTAACCGAATTTTTGGATATGTGGGATTTATTCAAATATTAAAATAATAAAATCGTATTGAAATATTATTTGGGTAATTCTCCGCCAACTCACACAGCAGTTGCCCCGACCCCTCTTCGATTTGCGTGAAACTTTGTCCTAAGGGGTAACTTTTGTCCCTGATCACGAATCCGAGGTCCGTTTTTTGATATCTCGTGACGGAGGGGCGGTACGACCCCTTCCATTTTTGAACATGTGAAAAAAGAGGTGTTTTTCAATAATTTGCAGCCTGAAACGGTGATGAGATAGAAATTTGGTGTCAAAGGGACTTTTGTGTAAAATTAGACGCCCGATTTGATGGCGTACTCAGAATTCCGAATAAACGTATTTTCATCGAAAAAACACTAAAAAGTTTTAAAATTCTCCCATTTTCCGTTACTCGACTGTAAAAATTTTTGGAACATGTCATTTTATGGGAAATTTAATGTACTTTTCGAATCTACATTGTCCCAGAAGGGTCATTTTTCATTTAGAACAAAATTTTTCATTTTAAAATTTCGTGTTTTTCTAACTTTGCAGGGTTATTTTTTAGAGTGTAACAATGTTCTACAAAGTTGTAGAACAGACAATTACAAAAATTTTGATATACAGACATAAGGGGTTTGCTCATAAACATCACGAGTTATCGCGATTTTACGAAAAAAAGTTTTGAAAAAGTTGGTCGTCATCGATCATGGCCATTCATGGTCACCCGCGACAGACACGGACGACGAAACAAAGAGAAACGCAAAAGTAACTTTTTCAAAACTTTTTTCGTAAAATCGCGATAACTCGTGATGTTTATAAGCAAACCCTTATGTCTATATATCAAAATTTTTGTAATTGTCTGCTCTACAACTTTGTAGAACATTGTTACACTCTAAAAATAACCCTGCAAAGTTAGAAAAACACGAAATTTTAAAATGAAAAATTTTGTTCTAAATGAAAAATGACCCTTCTGGGACAATGTAGATTCGAAAAGTACATTAAATTTCCCATAAAATGACATGTTCCAAAATTTTACAGTCGAGTAACGGAAAATGGGAGGATTTTAAAACTTTTAGTGTTTTTTCGATGAAAAATGTTTATTCGGAATTCGACGCCATCAAATCGGGCGTCTAATTTTACATAAAAGTCCCTTTGACACCAAATTTCAGGCTGCAAATTGTTTCACCTCTTTTTCGCATGTTCTGCCGCCCTCCGTCACGAGATATCAAAACGGACCTCGGATTCGTGATCAGGGACAAAAGTTACCCCTTAGGACAAAGTTTCACGCAAATCGAAGAGGGGTCGGGGCAACTTTTCCCGATTTCGTGTGAGTTGGTAGAGAATTACCCATTTTTAAAAGAACAAATAGATTATTACATAATTGATGTGTACAAATAACACCGGTCTGCTCTGATCCAGCTTGGAATTAGCTGATACAACCGAAATTTCTACAGGTTTGAGATTGATAGGGTATTACAAGATTTTTATGAATAAATATGATATTTCCTTAATCAAACACTAAACAGTTGCATGGATACAAAACATGTTTAATACTAGAAATTAAACTGCAAATTACTGTTGCGAGCTTTCGGAGAAATACTATTTATCAGTATGAAATGATTTTTTTTAGTTTTTTTTTTGTATTAAATGATTAAATGTTTAGCAATATTTTAGAAGTTTATAAGACTCTCATCTTCAATCTCATCTATAAAAAAAATATTTTTTCAAATAGTTTGATAACAAAGTTTCTGTTTGTTTTTTTTTGTTAAAATATAATTTAATTTTTGTTCAAACAAAAAAAAATGTTTGTGACGGTGTTTTCAGCATTCTGAATTGGAAGACTCGAGTTTAAGTGCTACTTTTAAGTGCATTTTCAACAGAAAACATTTTATAAAATTTAATTTTTATTTTATACTGATGAAAATATGACTTTTGAAGCTTGCTACAGTAATATGTAGTATATTTTCGATTTCAAATCATATTTGTATTTATGTTCCAGGTTAATGTTTGCTTAAGAAAATATCAAATTTATTCACTAAAATTCAATAATACCATTAACAATCACAAACCTGCCATAGTTTCGGTTGAACAAGCTAAATCAGAGTAGACACGTGTTATTTGTACACAAAAAATATGTAATTATCAAATAATTCTTGTACAAAATATATTTTTACACTGTTTTATGATTTTAATTTCTGAATAAATCCCATATATTCAAAAACTTATACAAAACATGATTTGCAAAATGTTTAGCGGTTTGCAACCTTCTACAAAGTTTTTTTTTGTCTTATTCTGCACATTTTGATGAGTAAAAGACACATGAAACACATCATTTGACATATTTCCTGGACTGTTATTTAAAAGTTTCCAATAAATAATAAAGGAATTTAAAACCAAAAACAATAAAATAGAGATAACTCAGGAATTTCCCGATGAAACATTTCGCTCTTAGAAGCATTGGAAAGCTGAGAAAATTTCCTATAAGACACATTTGAAAGTAGCGATGACTATTTTTTCCTGATAAGGTTGTTCTAGAAAACAAGCCGTGGGTATCGTATAGAACCCACCCTTTGTAGCAACCTGTGCTAACTAACATTCCCGTCCCAATCCCCCCGAGATCTACAAACTCACATGGCGGGCGCCGTTGGTGGCCAACGGCTGTTACCTACCTATTTGCTCCAGATCTAGTTTTAATGATCTTGATGTTTTTTCTTTTCAGCGCATTCATACATGCTGTTGATAAGTGAAACAGCATTAGATAGTTTAAGCGTATGTTTGGTTGTATTGATAGGATATTACGGTCCTGTTTAGCAACTGAGAAGGGCATAATGGGTGGTCTCTCATGCTCATGCTAAAAAATAAAACGAATCACAATTTCACATCTGAGATATATAAAGACAAACATAAAAGCTAAGAGAAATAATGACACTCTAACAACTAACCCCGTTAACTTTGAATTGAAATTTTACTTGTTCCATGTAACCATGCAAAAGTTTACAGAAAAATACAAAAATGTAACTGAAGAACAAATGTTTGATTAAACTTACAACAAGTTGACATAAAAAAAGACACAATTGTTCTTCAATCATTAATTATGTTGACAGATTTCTTTCACTTTGATTGATTTTCAAACATTCTCGAGCAAATTTTCAAACCTTTTGAGCTGTCACTTTTGTGACACAGTTGAGTGTCACTTTTGTGACACTCAACTGTTTCAATCGCAGAGGCGCTTAGTAACTAGGACATACATGATGACCTCAGCGCGGAATCAACTAGTGGACACACGATTTCCCACACTTGCAAGTGGACAAAACTATAAAATTATTATGTGATAACGCTGCCCCGTGATAAGACGCTCTGAATTTCGATGCTCTGAATGAGTAATTATTTCACAACACCCACTTTAATTAGGACTTACAGCATGTGTTATGTTGGCGCTCGAGCATCAAAATCACACGCACTCACACACATGTGATCCAGCGTGGTCATTCAGTGGTTTGACCGCGCACGCGGTTATCAACCAGGACGGAGTGCGCTAAAATAAGACTAAACAAACTTTAACCTCATTATTTTTTCCTGTTCCTCTCGACCAGCGTCATAACCGCGTGAAAGAAAGAGAATATCAAGCAAGGAAGAGGCAAACATTTCTCGGAAACCATTCAATCGTGGTGTGAATGTGTGTGCTTTTTTGAACTCGTATGTGAATGCTAAAAATCAGTTTAATGTTTGTTACTTCTTTCGACTCACTTGATAAGCGCCCATGAATTCTCTGATTAAGAGAAAGAGCAAAACCAATTTAATTTTAGCTGTGTTTTATTCATGAAAACCACATAATTTCAACGTTGCATATAGCTAATAAAGCTTGTTTTTTAAGGCTCATAAAATGAATTCAATGCAAAACTACGAAGCAAAACAAATGTGTGGCTAGTTTTATGGGTCCTCAAAATCAATTGTTTTTCCTTGAAAGGCCCAATAATCACCTTTCATTTGCATCTAAGACAGCTAAAATCAGTTGAAATGGTGCGGTTGCAATTTTTGGGACCACCCTAGCATGGTATAGGTCACCCTAATGGCCAAACAAATAAAATACAGGTCTAATTATTTTGGCCAAGGAACCCTCACTAAATTTTGAGCCCGATCGGAGAACTTTTTTTTCGGCTTGTGCCCTTTTCAAATGGAATTGCAGTATAATACTTCTTACGTTTTTTTCTACATTGTTTTCCTTTGTTGTTTCGAGAAAAAGTTTTCTTTTTATGTTTTATTTTTTTAAATAAATATTTTTGTTTGCATTTATTTTGTTTAATGTATGAGCACTTCTCTTCGTTTTTGTTGGAAGTTATATTTAGGACATTAAATAAAAATCAGTACCAGGAAAACAAAAATCCGGAATCTTACAATTACGTCAAACATTTTCAAGAGACTAAATAAGGACGTTGCAAATATTTTTTGAACGTTGGTATTTATTTCATAAAAATTTAAAAATGTTTTCAAAGAAGTTCAAACATGCTAAATATTTGCAACGGCCTAAAAGGTTTTTTTAAAATTTTGGAATTGTTAGACGTAATTTTGAAATTCTGTATTTTTTTCGAAGATTAGAAAAATTTAAAAGGTATTTTTTTGACATTATAATCGTGTCAATAATTTCCAAGATATTAATAATGATTTGAAAAATGAAAATTTCATAGCATTTTTGTATGGACAAATTCCAATTTTGTATGTAGCAACCATGATGCATAAACGCTTTTTTACTTTTATCGATTCATCAAAAAGTAAAAATCATGAAAAAAATGCAAAAAGCTAAAAAAATATCCTGTTTTGTTTTTAGCTTATCATTATCATAAGCCTTTTTGCTGTATTTGTTATACATATTTTTCGAGACACTTTTTCGATGTTTTGGCTGTTTTCAATCATTTCTACTATAAAATGGAATCATTAGCGTTAAGTGGCAACCAAATGCTTTAAAAATAATTTTGGGACAAACGAACAATTACTGCATGTATATTTTGATATAAATATCCCATAAAATTAAAACATTGCCTGTCTAGAGACGGGTATTAGGAAAGCTCAAATATGCCCAGCTTGAAAAGAAAAAATAAATAAATAAATGTTGCAAATCTCTCTTCACACCTAAGCTTCCATCCACCCCGGGATTCGAACTGACGATCTTAGAATTGTGACTCCAACTGCCTACCAGTGACTCTACCGAGACAGGACCCAGGAAGACGACCTTGACTCGTCTCGAAAAATGCCACCGGGACCGTCCGGCAACCACCAACCCCGGCAAAAAAGTTGCTATGACTAAAAGAAAAAAATATTGTTGATGAATTTTATTTTTATTCAAATATTCCAAACAATTTGTAAAGGGATGGTTTGATTCACAGCTATTTAAGGGGTTACATACATGTATATCGACAAAAAAGTCAGAGGTTAGTGTGAGCATACACTTCAATTTTTTAAAATTCTTTTTGCGAGGCATTAAAATATACATTTTTACCTACTAACAAAACAAATTTGAAAATATTTGGTTGCATGATTGCCGAGTTATAGCGATTTCAAGTTAGCAGTTTCAAAAAAACGGGTGCCACGATATCATAACACTGTCTTGACCAAATCGGCTCAAAATTTTGGTGAAGACTCGTTTAACCGATTCCGTATGCAACGAAGGCCGATTTCCAAAAAGTTTATTTGAAAAAAAAGATAAAAATATTTTTGTGTTTTTCATGTAAAAAAATTGTTAGTTTTTGATTTTTGTATTTTTTTAAAAGCAAATTTCAAAAATTGGGCTTCGTCATGCACACGGAATACATCTTGAGAGTCTTCACCTCAATTTCAGCCAATTTGGTCCATTCCATCTCAAGATTTTATGGCACCCGTAAATCAACTCAGCGCCAACTAAGTTTGACAGCCCGCTTGCGCATGGCAAAATTTTGAGCATAAATCGTCTCTTACTCAGTTTAATCATGAAATATTTTCATGAAACTTTCAGGAGTGATTGATAATCATCTTTTGAGTGGATTTAACAAATTTTCTGTAATATAAATTTTTGTGATTTTCTACATGTATGTAACCCCTTAAGTCGTTATTAGATAAATTTAAATTCTCATTTTCATGAGAAATTTGTAATACACAAAGAGGAAGGCGACTTAAAAGTACCATGTATCTAGTAAAATTATGTTTAAATGAACCCTTTTGAAATGCATTCCAAATTCTGCGAAATTTAAACGCCAGATCAAATTTGAGGCAAAAAGTGCAACGCTAAGCTAAAATTATTTGCTTTGGAAACTGGTTCAGGCTGGGAGTCGTTTTCTCGTGCCCGAGCTTGACTGCTTCCAGCGAAAATAAACCTCAGGGAGCAAAATTTTCGGAAATGAGATGCACTAACAGTGTTAGTTTTGAGATTGTGCAATCCAACTGCCAAAATATTTCATTCGAGTGGGTGCGTTTCGGTCTTAAAGTGATGCAACATTTTGAAACATTTGGAAAATTCTAAACACCACCCATCTGGGTGATCCTTATACTAACAAATGATTTCCTCGATGGGTTACCAACTTGAGGTTTTTACTGCGGAACGCCCGTTGAAGGACTGACTCTGTGTTTCCGTCCTGGCCGAATCGTGGACTCGTCGGGGAGAGCAATAAACCTAGTTTTTCGCTGACTGTTGCTGCCCGTTCTACCAATAAAATGTAAACTAAGCACCGGTAGCGTAGACCTACTGCATTTCCTTGCCAGACGGTGCATGTGTGTGCTGGTTGATTTGGTTTCGATTATTCACACATTCATTACCCGATGCGTTGGATAATCTAGAACAGATTGTGGAGATGGAGGTTCTATGGTTTTAATTACCATTAGTTATTAAAACTTACTTAGCAAATTCTATAAAAAAGAGAATGAATGATTCTGAATAGTTGACTAATTTTTCGATAGAGATTTTCAGATTTTCCTCGTCTAGTTCTTCAATCAAATTTAACCTAGGTTTGTGACTGGAACATTTCCAGTCTATTTCTGAATTAGAAAGTATCCAAAGCAGCTCGTGCATGTCCGAATCGAATCAAGAAAACCATGCAGATTGAAATCGGTTTGAACTCCTACGCACAAAATTTGAACACACCAGATCAGGAAACTATCACAATATATTCGGAGGTGGCATACAGTCTAGCGTATACATTTCTAACCCCTTTTTAAAAAAACATATTGCTTTTTTTTCGTGTAATTTAAAACATACCATCAGATAATTTTTTACACAATATGATCGATAAACGGACGTAAATCTATTGAAGTCTACTATTTTATAACCAGTTATACAATGAATTTAACACCACACTTTAAGCTCAACAGGTGGCAAGTTCAATCATTCTTTCCCTTAAACCAGGGTTAATCGAGACTATATACTTATTACTGACACCATTTTTTAAAGCACTAAATTATGTATAAGACACTCAATAATATTCGCCTGATATCTGTGGTGAAATGCAAAAATATATCAAAAAAGATTGTTCTACCCCGATGCTCCGGCGGAATGTTCTAATAACAGAGCACATTTGCCACCAGCCTAGATTGGGTCTTATCGTTCTAGACAAGACATCGGTACAAATTGAGCAATTAAACCTCCTCTTCAAATCATTCTCGGTGTTGCCCCTTGTGAAGACGCGTGTGGAATGTCATTTCTCATGCCCGCGATCAAAACTGATTTCTTTTTTTTTTTTGAGCCTCTTCATCACTCGCGAGACATCGAGTCAAGAATGATCGCATGCACTTTTCTCCACAATTTGTGCAGCTTTTTGCTCAGCTCAGCAAACACTGCTCAGTTTCGCATATCGCGGCGGCGTCATCTCTTTTTTGCTTCTGAGCACTGTAAAAAATCGCAACTTTTTATTCATGCAAGAATCCCATAATTACTTTTTAATCCTATAAAATGCAATGAAACCAAAACAAACAAAAAACAAAATTTGCTTGTTTTACTTGAAAAGTTCTAACTGTGATGATTCCGCAAATTTTGTTTTTCTTTTTCTCATTTGTAACCGAGAATGACATCCCAGCCACGAGTGACTTACAGAAAGCGATGACATAGTTCTGTCACTGCATATTGTCATCGCTTGCGATCTACATTTTCGAGTGCATCTCTGGTTCCATCAACACCGGGGTAACGATGGAGATGCCTGATGGTTGACGATCTGGCTGATTTGTGTAGCAGCAGCAGCAGCAACGCGCGCGCCTGTCATCATCAGTAGACCGCCGCCAACAATTATGTCATTCTGGAGGGCGGGGTTTTGTGCAAATGACTTGACATTCCGGAGCGCTGAGCGCAGACTTTGACATCTGGTAACCACATTAGAACTTGTAGGTCAGTATTGGCATCACCTTCAAAAGTACCGTTATTTGGGACGAGTCGGGACAAAGGGAGCGAATTGAGACAGAAGCGATGCTAATGTACAATATTTGGAGCCTAACAGTTCAAAAAAGCACAAAACTTTTGTAAACAATAGTGTATCCCTTTCACTCAAATGACATTTTGCATAAGGTGTGAGAATGAAATGAAAAGCACGATTTTTAGTGCACTAAAATTGATGCATTGATTTTCAAATTCAAAGGATGTTACTGCTATAAAACCTGCTATAGGGGAGCTGGGGGTAAGACGTCAAGGTGTGTTGAAACCCGGACACCTCATCTTGTTTTATCAATTATTTGGATATAAGTTCGCATTATGAATGTCAAAACAGTGTTATTTGATGAATTCTAACTTCAACTTTCATTAAAATTTCGTTTGAACGTTGTAGTCAATGCCAAAACAATTATATAGAATAAAATTATAAGTTTAGCAAAAATGTGAAACTATCACTGAAATATTTCATAGGCGTCTGATGCACCGTGAAGGCAAAGCAGAAATTTATGGGTTTGATTTCCTTAAATTCTAGCAATTTTTTATATAAAATATAGATTGTTTTGATGTTAACAGCTTATTTGAGATTTAAAGATTGCCAACATTTCAGTCCAAATTTGTGCGGTTCATAAGCAAAATTGAGTGTCCGGAATTCGAAGCAAAAGTGTCCGCATTTCGAATCAGCTTTTATCAGTGTCCGGGATTCGAAGCACAACAAGTCATTTTAATTTTAAAATTCGATGAAAATTTGTTAGAATAGACATATTTGGCATGCATTCTCTTAAAACTGACAGTTTATACTGAATCTATGACATTTCCCCGAAACCTATATTACCGAAGGGACATTTCCCCGAATGCCACTTCCCCGAAAAGACACTTCCCCTAATAGTCATTTCCCCGAATTCCATTTACCCGAATTTCCCATTTCCCCTAATCGTCCACATCCCCGAAAGTCATTTTCCCGAATAGGCCACAATCCCGAATGCCACTTACCCGGTTAGTCATATCCCTGAATAGTCATTTCCCTGAATGCCGCGCGCTCCTGGGCACCGGGCATTTCCGCTTGACTGCGTTCGGGGAAATAGCATATTATAAGAAAAAAATTGATGGCAATTTTTATCACATCAAACCACACACAATATTTCTTGAAAGGTTCGTATTGGCCTTGAATGATCAACTTTCTTTTTGAATTCACTCAGAACAGACGTAGCATTTTAGGGGGGAAAGAGTGTTGAAAGGATTGGTACTATTCATTCATATACAATGAATATTGTTACATACTTTTTGTTTTATATTCTCAAACCAAATACTTTTTACTTATAGACATGATAATAATAATGCAATAGAAGTTTTGTTATTTTTTATGATTCAGAAAACATAACGTGCGATTTTCGTAGTACAGAACCCCGTTCACACTGATCATTTTATTCACATTGCTAGTTTTGGATTTGGCGAAAAGTATAATCAACAAAAACTTTTAAAAAAAATTGTACCAGCCTGAACCTATTTGTTCGATTTTTGGGTTCTTGAACACACAACAACTCGATTATCCGAAGGCCTCGGAAAAATTTCACTTCGGATAATCGAACTTCGGATAATCGAAACTTCGGATAATCGAGACTTCGGATAATCGAGTCTGGACTGTAATTGGGTCCTAAAATTAAGCTGATATTAGTGTTCACAATGATAAAGCTTATTTTTAAAGTACAATGACTCTTTTAACGACCACAAAGGATTTAACATGGATTTTTAATTCAATTTTTAAAAATTCACTTCCCGGCCCTCCTTGGCAGAAAAGCTCCTAAGGGAGCGTTCTTTTATTACGTAACGCGAAAAATCGGACTTTTAGACCCCCTCCCCCCCCTCGTAACAAAATTTCCATACAAATTTTAAAAATTTTGTATGGAGCGTAACACGGCCTCCAACCCCCCCTCCCCCCCTACTGCGTTACGTAATAAAAGAACGCTCCCCTACTTGACAGATCGTTCCAAGGGGACCATAGTTGATCCATCGAAAAAATGTTGTCTTGTTAATAACTTCTTTTTGCATAAATAAAAAAACGTCATCAGAAATGGTTTTTAATCGTGTTTCTTACCGTTGTTCAAAAAAATTTACAAAGGGCTTTACTACCTAATTTAATCAACAGAATACCCGAAAAAGCTGTTTGTTCGGTAAAATTGAGAGAGAAAATAACTGTTAGTCATGGAAAAAGGCTTTAGCGAAAATAAAGATTAGGGAATATGAAATTCGGGAAAATTTAAATTTAAATAAACGGCAATTAGCGTAAGTGTCACATCGGGGAAATGGCATTCGGGGAAATGGCATTCGGGGAAATGGCATTCGGGGATATAGCCGATTAGGGGAAATGATATTCGGGGAAATGGCATTCGGGGATGTAGCTGATTAGGGGAAGTGGTATTCGGGGATGTGGCCAATTAGGGGAAATGATTTTCGGGAAAATGGCATTCGGGGAAATGAGCTAGACCCGTTTATACTACATCCTGATGATATTTCTACATTTCCAACTTGTTACATGATTTTTTGCCAGCTATAACAAAAATGATATGCTACTAAGTGTTCGGATTTCGAATCATGACGTTATTTCGACAAGTTTTTCTCTATACATCAAGTTGCCAAAAAAGTTCTTTCAATTTTGCAATAACCCAGATAGACCATTTTTCAACTCCAGTACCTGGCAAGTTCTTCTCACCCGTAGTGTGAGGTTTTTTTGAAAAAGTACAGTAGCGTACGAAAAAGTACAGTGCAGTAGCGTACGTGTACATTAGGGTGGTCCAAATCCAGACTTCCTCGGGGTTACCCCCTGAAATCTAAAAATGCCCCATCACTAGGCTAAATTCCGCATTTGAGCTCATTCTGACCACAGAAACCCCTCCCTCGGATCACTTGAAGTTTGTATGGGAAATATCGTCAAAATTTATTGAGGAAAGAATCTGTTTTACTTTTTTACCTGTGGAGGGTGCCATCATTAAATTTAGAACAACCACCTTATTTTAAGGGCTTTTCCCACGAAGCCCGGATTTAGACCACCCTAGTTTACTTTGTACATACTTTTTGAGGACAGTTGTAAGAAACGAAAAAACTCGCTACTTCCGGTGGGTTAAGTTAAGAGTTCTTCTCCATAACCGTAACTCAAATGAGATGGATTAGTGCGCTGACCACGCGGACGCGCTGTCTTGTTTTTGCATGCTCATTTTCATTTCTTTTATGTCGCTGTTTGTGTGCTTGGGTGAGTGGTTATTATAATTAAATAATGGCATCATTAGTGCGCTGACCACGCGGACGGGCTGTCTTGTTTTTGCATGCTCATTTTCATTTCTTTTATGTCGCTGTTTGTGTGCTTGGGTGAGTGGTTATTATAACTTATTGGACATCATAAGTGCAGTGCTTCTGGGGACGCGCAGTCCTGTTTTATCGCGATAATTTTCATCGTAAATGATCGTAAAAATTTATTCCAACTGGCATCGATCGATTTTATGAAGAGTAAAGCGTCATTTATTTACTATTTTTGAAATTTGCTCGCGTTATCTAAATTGAAAATAGTAAAAATATACTGATAAGTCCAGCCCATAGCACTACTGCTCGGCTGGCACGCGTTCGATAAAAAAAAACTTTTTAAATGATCAATTATCTATCTTTCCGCAGCCGGCTGCCTAAGATTTAAAATTTTCAACCGATAAACAAAATGCACATGGTCACATCACTGCCACTCGTGAATCCTGACCTCATACCCATCTACTAACCCCCTCAAAACTCATGTGATACTTTGTCGGAGAAGCAGTCGATTGGGCGGTCTCTATCACTCAAGTATCGGACTAACATTCCCATCCACTTCCCCGTGACCCTACCACTGGTCGTGGCCGGCGCCGGTATTGATCAGCATGATAGGGGCCTTTGAGAAGTTGCGAAGCGAGGAAAGATAGCTCCCACTTATCTTCCACGGCTCGTGGATGTAACTTCTGGAGGTCCTGGTCAATAACGGAGTAGCAACTGCGGGTGGGCACCTATGCTTATGCTTATGCTTATGCTTATAACCGTAACTCAAATGAGATGAAAATGGATGAAAATGGGACATTTATGCAGTACACGCAACTAAGTTAGAATTTACTGAATAGTTTTTTTTTTTTTGCAATAAGATGAACAAAAATAACTAACATTAATTGAGTAGAATGTTGTGCTCTCGATGTGACCATCATTCTTTCAATCCAAATCGACCTGCACTAAGTGTACCGACATCGTATTAGGGATGACCAACGATGATTAATCACCCTCCCATTAGTCAACGCCGCTAGCTTAATCGATTAGTATATAATCGACTCTCCACAGTCGAAATGAGCCGTAAATTTGTGGTCGCTGCGGTTCGCGCATTCGCGCGTGAATAATGTTAATGTAAACAGCTCGAATCGGTGCGATATTTATCGAACTGCCGCGGTGGGAGGTTTGTTTACATATTGATACATCATTCAAAGCTGGGAGCATATGTGCGTTCTAAACTACCACCCAACCAAGATGAAAGGTTAATTTCACAGAAACCATCGCCTTTTGAAATTATGTTCACGATGTGCGAACTTGATTCGCATCTTCATAAACATAATGTAGAGGGAGATTTTTTTTTTTTAGGTGCAGATGAGCTACTCCAAATATCCGCTCCACTCACTGTGACTCTGGGGTTGACCTCCGGCGAATCCCAGCTGACACAGTTGCCCATTTGCGGTCACACCACGCGAATTGGTTTGTAATAAATTATGGTATTTTCCACCATACTCAACCCGCACATTTAGCGAGCAAACACGATGCTCAGCCAATTGAGATTTATAGCACTAGAGTACATTTCTTTCGATGTACACCCAAAGGAGGAACGGAAGTTCAATTTGGTGAGAAATTTGTCAGCAATGAACATCTTATAACTCATCAAATCATGATGACCAGTTTTGAAAAGGCACCGCTCATATTATTATAGGATCACGGGTTCAATTCCGGCTTTAGCATATTTGTTGTTCTTGATAGTTTGTACTTTTTTCGGGAAACTCTCTGATCTCATTATATCGTTTTACTATATTTATTGAATATTTATTTTTTTTTAAATTATTCAAACAGTTCTGTTTTACTAGTCGGTTGAACTAGCCCATTTTTTGTTAATTCAAGGTAAACATTAGAAAGAAAACACTGTTTCTTTAGTTGTATTAGACTTTTAGTGATAATGTGCGATTTCAACAAGTAGAAATGTAGTATAACAATGATCATTTGATATCAGCAACCTTTCGTTTGGGTGTACTCCAACACCAAACATAATGTGTTCTGGATTAGCCGATATCTGCACACCCCGTAGAACCTTGATCCAAAAGCGCATATAAATACGTAATTCATGTCTTCCGTCCACCGCAAGTAGACCTAAAGTGCATTCCACCAAAGTGCCAAGAACCGGGGTGCTCGATTCCCAAAATGGAGTTGCTCTCGGTACCATTTATGGAGTGACCACGGTGTGGAGCGCTTTACCAAGTTTGAAGCGCGTGCGCTCAGGCACATGGCGTCACGCGTGAAAGTAATAAAGTTATCACGCGCATGATGGCAGGACTGCTGGTCACGGGGGTAGAGCGAGAGTGACCCCGACGATGTCGGTTCGCACGTGTCAGCGGCAGCGGAAAAGGTTGACACGAGTATATCTCGATCAAGAAGATCAAAATTACGCTAGATCAAGCTGATCAATCAATTGAATCTCAAGCAAGCTTACAAATTCGTAAAAAGGCACTAGTTTTCACGCACGCATGGAATGTTTACCAAAAGAGTTGTTTATTTACGAGTTCTCCGGCCACTACAAACCATATGGCAGTTGGTCTAAATGCGCATGCACTTCCCATTCTCAATGTGCATCATCGTCATCATCAAGCTCGCGTGCGGAAGTTAATTGTGTAATAAATTGTAACACATCTGCCTAAAAATAATCTCCAGCATCTCGGCTCAGTCGGTAGCTCACCGAGATCTGCTGCTGAGTAGACGTTGAGCAGTGACAGAAGCTATGTCTCGGAGTTATCTCAGGAATGCAATTAAGGTTGGACTTTTATTGTGCATTTCTTGAACAGAGGAGAGGGGGATGCCACGCACCAGCGATTATTGTTACTAAAGTAACAACTCAAGAAAATGAAAATCATCATGCTTTTTTATATCAAAATTTGATGAAACACTAGAATCGCGAATTGAAGTCTCCGTCTATTTCCGTGCAAACTCTACCAAACAAAAACACGAAACAGATTTCGCGCATGCTCCGTACATTTCCGTTCGCATCTGTTCTAAGCACTTCTCAACCAGGGTTTTTTTGATAAGCTGCCAAGGATGAGCCGGTCGAGAGAGGTCGATAGATTTCAACGAAATTGCAAGAGACGAAAATCTTCGTGCCTTAGTTTGCAATTTCATTCACAAAACGCGTTTCTCTTCCCCGGTGATAACCCCTTTGAACCGACCAGCTAACTTTGTAGCTGTCAGTATATGAGATTGTGCCCGAGGGATAGATTGCGTGTGTTTTGTGTAAACATTAAACCGACTCTATCGTTGACCGGACCAAATTGTTTAAAATTTACGTTTATTGCTCACTTTTGCGTTCAAGTGATGATCTCACAGAAACCGCAACTTGTGGCTGCACTCTCTGGGCGGTATGTTTTACATTTGCATCTATTTTATTATCGCAAATTGCAGCGCAAAGTGAAAATGCGCAGATGCACGAGCGAGCAGGAAAGTGCATCGTTTGTGACTTTCTGTTTTTGTTTTTCTGAATGAATCAATGCTGCCGCCATTGGGGATGATCCTGCTGGTAGGGTAAGGGAACCTTATTTCTGTTTGATTAATTTTTGTAAGGGAAAAAATATACATTCAATGAAGTATTTTCCTGTAACGATTTGAACATAACAGAATATTCCACACATTTCCACAAGAGTGTCTTCCAATCAGCTTTTCTATAATAAAGTTAAATTTGATTTATGCGAACAGGCCCGACCTTAACAAATATTTGGCTTGTATTCATTAGTGTTTTCATAGTCTTCTTAGATCTTGTCAATTGTATTTGAAACAATTTACAGTCGACTCTCTGATTGTAAATTTTCTCTGTCACGATATTTCTCCATATCGTCAGTTGTGTGCTATCTTGTGACAACGACCATTTAGTACTTTTCGAGAAAATCCATTTTTAAAGTTTGCTAGTAAATAATTTCAAAACTATGAATGATAGAGCCAAACTTTTTAAAGCAATCGGTTTGTATACTATTGCTTAACAAACGCTCCGAGTTTCAACTAATTTGGTAAAAGATACAGTAAATAATGTAAACAAAAATCTGAAAAGCACAAGTGTATTTCGAAAGTAAAATTGTAAGTAAAGTGTGCACAGAATTCCCATACACACTAAAATAAGCTCAAATCAATGATTTAATCGACTTAATCAGTTTATTTTATAAACAAAAGGTTGCATTGCCTTTAGAAAGTATGTGTGTACATAAATTAGTGAAAAACAAGAAAAATTTTCCACATTTTCCAACAACATGTATGACGTGTCACAAGTGTGCACAAACATTTTGATGATAAATTGGTCTATGTCACAAGTGTGTATTGCGATATCCGGGAAACGGAAGCGAGTTTCCAAAATCGGGTTAAAGCATCTTGTAGTGTTTGTTAAGTATAGCAAAACGTCATCATTAACTCATTTTCGACCAAAATGGTCTATATCACAAGATAGCACACAGCTGACGATATGTCGACGGTTTCTTCCACCCCTTAAAACTGTACAATACGATGCTCTTTTCTAGGGTTTTTTACAAAAAGGTCCAAAGCTTATGTTTATAGGATCTATTCAAAAAAAAAAACTCTGGTTTTGTTCTCTATATCCTCTGGGAGCGTTCTTTTATTACGTAACGCGAAAAATCGGACTTTCAGACCCCCTCCCCCCCCCCTCGTAACAAAATTTCCATACAAATTTTAAAATTTTTGTATGGAGCGTAACACGGGCTCCGACCCCCCCTCCCCCCCTACTGCGTTACGTAATAAAAGAACATTCCCTCTCTTTGATTTCATTTGCTAGAACATTATTCTTATTTTGTCTGTGTTTCATGACGTGTAAGACATTTTCCTTCCGAATGAAGGCAGTATGCCATTCCTTTGTTCCTGTTTGCTGGACATCGCCTAATATTCTCTTTTTTTTCTCATCAAATTTGGTAATTTTAATGAAAAATACCATGCATAATAGGGCATCGGTTGTACTCGCCCCTTTCCGATATCAATAAAACTTTGAAGACATGTTATCCTTGGCTAAGATAACGAATTTGTATATATTGAGCCAGCTGCACTAGAGAATGACATTTGAGAAGGGCGTAAGTTACTTAAATATTTTTGTTTTTCGTTACTGAAATATTGCTGTATCTCGAAACCATTGCATCATATCAGTTGTAAAAGACAAACTTGTCGGAAACATGACAGGCTTTATGAAAAAAATACACTGAAACAGAAATGCACGATACTTTTATGAGATCTTTTGATTTTAATGTTTAGGAGTCATTCAAGGTGAGTTCACGATTTTTTTTCTTTCAAAATGTTTGTGGAAATACATTAAGCTGTTGCAATAAGCCTCACGATGATAAGGTATATAAAAAAGTACAAAAAAAGCAAAGCAATCCACTTTAACGACCCCCGGGTCTTTTGTGGGCTCTGTTGCAAGTTTCTGCTCATTTCTAGGCGTCCGAAGGTTATGTGTGGTGAGTCACCCAAAACCTCTTTTACGCAAATGGACCGACGTTTTACTTCCCCATCCGATAAAAGGCCGGAGGATAAAGCGGGAATCGAACCCGCGCCACACAGCAACTTAGGGATCGGCAGCCGAAGCCGCTAACCACCGCGCCATGAGGCCCTCACAAACATCAATTAATAAAATAGTTTTTTTAACACTGGAACGCCCAACGCATGTCCAACTTACACGGACGCCCAAGCCTCCTGAAAAAGTTGGAACGGTAACTTCAACTCGCTGGTTCTCGGGCATAAAAAGTGAACAAATCTGTAATTTAAGCGACCGAAAATATCGTTCCACTTTTTTTTAAACAACTGCCTACGCGGAATTTTTGGGGATTTTTTTATACATGAGCAGTTCTCTGAGATTTCGGCCATTCGATTTTTTTGTATTTTTTAATCCGGCTGAAACTTATTTGGTGCCTTCGGTATGCCCAAAGAAGCCATTTTGCATCATTAGTTTGTCCATATAATTTTCCATACAAATTTGGGAGCTGTCCATACAAAAATGATGCATGAAAATTAAAAAAACTGTTTCTTTTGAAGGAATTTTTTGATCGATTTGGTGTCTTCGGCAAAGTTGTAGGTATGAATATGGACTACACTGAAAAAAATTATACCGTTTAAAAAAAATGGTGATTTTTTTTTTACTTTTTGTCACTAAATTTGATTTGCAAAAAACACTATTTTTTCATTTTTTGATATGTTTTAGAGGACATCAAATGCCAACTTTTCAGAAATTTCCAGGTTGTGCAAAAAATCTTTGACCGAGTTATGAATGTTTGAAACAATACTGATTTTTTTCAAAAAATCGAAATATTGCAAAAATATTGGTCGCAAAAAACTTATAACTCCATTTTTCGATGTAAAATCACATTTGCAATCAAAAATTACTTAAGTGAAGTTTTGATAAAGTGCCTTGTTTTCATGTTATAGCCATTTTTAGGTAAGTTTTTTGAAAATAGTCGCAGTTTTTCATTTTTTTAAATTTGTGCACATGTTTGCCCACTTTTGAAAAAAATATTTTTGAAAAGCTGAGAAAAATCTCTATATTTTGCTTTTTTAAACTTTGTTGATACGGCCCTTAGTTGCTGAGATATTGCCATGCAAGTGTTTACAAACAGGAAAATTGATGTTTTTAAAGTCTCATTCAAAAAACTCGCCGTTTTCTAATGTCGATATCTCAGCAACTAATGGTCCGATTTACAATGTTAAAATATGAAACATTCGTGAAATTTTCCGATCTTTTCGAAAAAAATATTTTCAATTAAATTTTTCCAAGACTAACATTTTAAAAGGGCGTAATATATAATATTTGGCCTATTTAAAATGTTATTCTTGATTCAATTTTTTTGAAAATATTGCTTTCGAAAAGATCGGAAAATTTCACGAACGTTTCATACTTTAACATTGTAAATCGGACCATTAGTTGCTGAGATATCGACGTTAGAAAAAGGTGGGTTGTTTAAGTGAGACTTGGAAAACATCAATTTTCCTGTTTTAAAACCTTAGTATGGCAATATCTCAGTAACTAAGGGTCGTATCAACAAAGTTCAAAAAAGCAAAATATAGAGATTTTTCTCAGCTTTTCAATATTTTTTTCAAAAGTGGGCAAACATGTGCACTAATTTTAAAAAATAAAAAAGTGCGACTATTTTCAAAAACGGTACCTGAAACTGGCCTTAACTTGAAAACGGTGCACTTAATCAAAATTTCACTAAAGTAGTTTTTAAATAAAAATAGCGTTTTTTTGCAAATCAAGTTTTAGTGACAAAAAGTTATATAAAAAATCACCAAAGAATTTTTTACCGTGTATAATTTTTTTTCAGTGTAGTCTATATCCATACTTACAACTTTGCAGAAGATACCAAATCGATCAAAAAATTCCTTCAAATGATACAGATTTTTGAATTTTCATACATTGTTTTTGTATGGACAGCTGCCAAATTTGTATGGAAAATTATATGGACAAACTACCCAGTCAAATCAATCCGAATACCGAAACGGAATCTTATTAGAATCGTATACAAATTCCGTTTCAAACGCAACAACCGGTTCGAACACGCAACCGGTTGTTGCGTTTGAAACGGAATTTGTATACGTTTCTAATTAGATTCCGTTTCAGAATTCGGATTGATTTGACTGGGTAATGATGCAAAATCCCAGTCACGGCGTTCTCACAGGATTCTTACAGAATTCTAGCAGAGCGAAAATATTCTCACTAGAACGCTGCCATAATCCTGCTAGAATTTCTCAAGAATTCTTTGAGAATTCTAGCTCAAATGCAATAACCGGTTCTAGCAGGAGCCGGCGAAATCAACCGGTTCTGTAAGAATCCTGCTAGAATGCTGCTAGAACTATTCTGACAGGCCATCCTGCTAGAATTCTGTAAGAATTTTGCCAGAATGAAATGGCAAAAATTTCAGCTAGAACCCTGCTAGAATTTTATTAAAATGTTCTTGCTAAAAATTTTGGTTGAAATTTATGACCTGGAATTTAGTTCAAATTATAAAACGACAAAATATTCACATTCCTGTTTAATAACAGTAAAAAGAAAACAAGATGTTTAACATTTTTATTACACAGAAAAACACTGGGAAAAACTAAAATACTATCATTGTCTTTTTTCGTTCACTTCGGATTAATTCTGGCCTTTACTATGTAGTTTTAAACGTGTAGTGGATTAACCGGCATCTTCTTGGGATTCGGCGAGAACGGAAGCACCAGAACTCAACTGAGATTTTGGCCGTCAGGCGGCAACCGGAGTCTATGTTTCTTGGGGTGAAGTTCCGCCGTGTCTTCCGGGAGTTTCCAATCGGAATTGTGCCTGGGGAGTTAAAATTATGAAATTTTAGTTACTTCGAAGACACAATCAATTTATAACAATCTTACCGAAATGCGGATGGCCAGGAAATCATCAAAACAGCATGAATGGACATTTTTCGAATGAAATAAAAGATGCTGCTTTTGCTCACAAGTTTTTTTTTTGTTACAAGATGGCGGTCACAATACGGTTTGGCGAAAATGACGTCATTTCGACAGATTTCGCTTTGCTAGAAAATTCTGGCAAAATTCTTACAGAATTCTGATAGGTCTGTAAGAATCATTCTAGCAGGATTCTAGCAAAACCAGCTCTGCTAGAAATTTCCGTGACCGGGATGGCTTCTTTGGGCATACCGAAGGCACCAAAAAAATTTCAGCCGGATTAAAAAATACAAAAATTAAAATTCTAAAAAAAAGACCGATTTCATAGAGAACTGCTCACATGCGAAATAAAAAGTTGGAACGGTGTTTTGTTTTTGATCGGAAAAATACAAATTTGATCAAATTGAGTTTTGCGAAGTTTAAGGATCATCTAGACATCCTAACAAATTACTAGAAAAAGAATTGTCCCGATTACTTAAGTTATGTCCGAGAACCAGCGAGTTGAATGTACCGTTCCAACTTTTTTGAGGGCTTGGAAGTTGAAATGTTAAAACAATGTCAGTAACCAACACCCTAAAATTTCTTCCTTAGGACATCAGAACTTGAAACAAATGGCAGAACTAAAATCACTGTTCGTTCTCTCTCAGGCTCTGTACTGAATCAAGAACAGTACGTACATCTTGTTCCCAGTGGAATTTTTAATGACTTAAACACACTTGTGAGCACTTCCGGTAAGCGCACGCAGCCATTCCACCAGATAAGCGAATTCGTGCCACTTTCTTGTTAAGATGGTCGCATCGGCGAATCCAGGAATTTGTCCACTTTATGCAAGTTGATTAACCCATTCTATTAGTTAGTCTAATGTGCAATGCAATTAAGCACACAATAAAGCCCGTCTGTGGGTCTAATTGACGTTCACAGGCGCTGACTGATGAAACCCGATTGGAGGTACCAGATAAGGCGCGAAAAGTGTCCCACGTGTGGCCTGGCCAGCCAGTGTGTGTGTGTGTGTGTAATCCAATTGAATTTAATCCCCCGCAATGATGACAGCATCACCAGCCGCGACTCCTTCTGCGCCGTGGATTCCGGTGGCGGCGTGTGCGAGCTGTTACTGGAGTATTACCCTGTTGTACCCCAATTCAATTTAGAGTAAATTGTCTTCAATTGAGCCGGAGCGGTTTACGATCCCTGTGCCGGGCCAATTGTTTCCTGGTAATAAAATCTAGGCTGTTGTTGATGTCATCTGGAGTGGCAAATAAGTGCTAACTTAAGGGATGACTTAGATTTTAAGGATACTCAGAAATAGTTTCGCGACCAAATTGCATGTTTTCGAATAAGCCTTAAAATAATTTTTTTGTTTTAATTCCAGCCGAAAATAAAGCAAATGTTTACAATGTTTTATCCTGAACGTATATTTTCATGTTCAACATGTGTCATAAACAACGTTCAAAATCTCCTCCAGACGTACAGGTCAAATTTTATGGCCCTGCGACTCGAATCAAGAAACTTCGAAGTTTGGGGCTGGTGAAAAATGCCTCCAGCACTTGCTGAAAAAGTTCATTATTTTTATTCCATCTCGCGGTAGATCTGTAAAAGGAACGCAGTTCATCAACACACTTCAAGACTTGCACTTTGGCCTTCATTTTAAAATTATGGTTGAAGACAGGGGTGCTCAAATAACGTTCTTTATGCTGTAAGAATTCGAAACTGAAAAAAAACTCTTATTTTAAAACACCGAATTAAGCAGCTTCGACAAGTCGTGTGTACTTTTCTTTTAAAAAAAGATAATGTGATCGAACCTTGCTGCCAAAAGACGGTATTTTTTTTTTATTTAGATTTGTATTTTTTGATTTGACAAAAAATATGTCAGTTCAGACATTGTGAAATAAGGGTCGAAACGTCCTGAAATGTATGAGCACCACAGGGTTAACCATCAATTTCATTAGCGTGCGCCAACCCACGAAAGTACTTTCCTCACCTTACAAAGCTAAACCGCCTGATCATGGACCACCCCAATTTCAGATGCTCCGGGATTCGGTCAAACGTACCTTACCTCCGGGAACAGACGATGACCAACAAACGCAAAAACGCAGGCAATAAAAACTCGACAAACCTCTGGCCATCGCCGTTTCCTTGCAAATTTAGTGCACTTCATTCGTTACGCCCATCTGGAAGGGATTCTGGCTACAAACCCAGAAATTGAACGACTCCAAATATCCGCCAAGAGTCACTCTTGGTAAATGGGCGCAACAAGTGCCACACTTGAAACGTGCCGGATCCCCTGCATCGAGATCCAGAGCCGCAGTGTGAATTGGTTGTAAAATTAGACATTTTGAAAAAGTTAGAAGATGACGCCTCCGGAGCGATGACGGTATTATTTTCAACAGCTGATCGCTGGCGACGCCAAACGCATTACGACCGGAGATATGGCCGTCAGCCCGGCATCTCATCATCGTAACAAAATGTTCCAGATCGTTCGCTGGCAGGTTATAAAACGAATGTTTATTTTCTGGAACTCTGGATGTTCAGTTTTCATTCTGTTCGATTCGTTCTGATAATTTCTCTTCCAGGCGCCATTATGGCACGCCACACTGACAGTTCTTCATTTTATAGCAACGCCAGGATGACACTGTCTGGATATAACAGATCATCCCTACACCACAAGCCACTTGAGATCGTAACGGCGCGGGTCAAACATAATCCCATCACTTTCTTCTGTAGATCCCGGAAAGCCCCGGAATGGAAGCTAAACGATTACAGATGAAGCGATCGCACTGGTCCACTGCTTGCCAGAGTGACAGCTGATTTCCGTCCCAAATTATGAATTCTTCCGTCAAACTCCAGACGATACTCGGAGAAGGGTCACACTTCAAAGGTATCGGGTTACCAAGACACCCTCGCACAGCTTCCAAAAATGAAAAAAAACCCCAAAGAAAAACAGTGACAAATGTCTCACTGGTATGGAGCGTTCAGCGTTTGTTTACATTCGCGCCTCTTAAGGAGTCTCAAGAAATAATGGGGTGCACTGATGACCGAGAAACAATTTGTAAGTGCATTGTTCGACACCCATAGAGGCAACACCATGTAAACTATTATTAGGTCATTAACCAGATTAGTTTAATGATGTCATTTGTTCCAGTGTGCACACAAACACACATCCAGAACTGAATATCAGCTGGCTTAAGTCTTGCGTACGGATCGCTCGCAGAGGCCATGTGATTTTTATCAGATTGCCTCTTCCGGTGCCCACGTTGCTTTTCTGCACCACTTTGCAAAACCCCAGACGACGACGATGGATGGATGTTGGTTGGAATATAATATCTGGGAAGACGCGAGACTGTTTGGAGCTTGGCGATGATCATTTCTGGTTCTGGCTTTGGTCAATTTTCAGCGATTCTGGCTGTGGTTTGTTTGTTTTCGGACGCGAATTTATGGTTGCGCATGTTATACAGCTTTTCTGAGCAATTTCCTTAAAATCGGTCAGTTACATGAAGTTTTAGCTTTTTATTTTATTTGGCTTTAACTTTGTCTGGGTTTTCGTATATGATATAAACAGCGATTTGGCATCTTTGGTTCGTTTCATACAATTTTTGCAGCTCTGTGTAAAATAGTTGCATGTAAAAAAAAGTTGTCCAAATTTAGTCAGCACAGCAAAAAAGTCCAGACTCGGTTATCCGAAGGTTTAAATGAGCTTCGGATAAACAAATCATGAACAAAAAAAAATTCGTTTTTTTCTCATACTTTCACCATTAAATTCGAGTTCTGTGACCCCGTTTTAGTCGAATTTTAATGTTTAAATGCATTTTTTTCAATATTTTTCGATTCGATTCGTTTCGATTATCCAAAGTAAATTTTTGCCAAGGACTTCGGATAATCGAGTCTGGACTGTATTTCAGTTCTTTTTGGTTTCCTAAACAATTCCACAAAATTTTGGAACGATTGGTATAATCTCATTTTGCGATTCAGTTTGATATGGGATTTTTTATGGAAAAAAATCATTTTTTGGATTGTGATTTATAAAAAATCCACGTTTCACGCTATAATTGAGAAAAACGTGTTTCAATGTTTGACCAAATGTTTTAAACTCAAAACTAGAGCTCATCATGTAAACAATAACAAACTTATTTAGTTAAGGAGCACAGAGAACATTTTACACAATGTCCATAAAAAACTGGGTTGTTGTCGGAGTTCCGAGTTAACTAAAATGTGAACCGAAGAAGAACCTTTAGAGTGTCAAACAGTATCCCGGGGTATTTTTAAAATGGTCATAGTAACCGTTTTTAAAACATTTGTTAAGTTTTTAAAGCGTAAAAACGTGGAATAAGTTGTCTGCCGCTATCTAGTGATAATTTGACTACAATATGATCAGGGACAGCAGTTGGAAATTTCAGTTTAGGGGAAAGTGGGGCAAGTGTAACAAACTAAGGAGTTGCTCGTTATAACTCATTTAAATCGTTAAAAAATCTGTCGGATTTTTTATAATCATCTTATTTCAGGTCTCGACTAAGACTTTGATAGAACAAGTTTTTGAAAACATCCTGTTTAAAATGTAAAAAATTGTTTTTTTTTTTTTATTTTCCGTACATTCTACTCAACTAGTGGGACAAGACGAACAACTCTCTGAGGAAAGAGGAATAATGCATGAAACAACATGTTAATTTGCTAACAATTGAACTGTTATCACTTAGATACATCAGATTAGAATGTATTTGAAACGTTTCTTCCAATTTTAGATTAAATAATAATATTTTACTATAAATTTGATCGTTTTTAACGAAAAAAAAAATATTTAGATGATAAATAGTAAATATTCATATTCATCAATTGTTTATCAGTTTTTAAGTACTTTTATGTATTTATTTCCCAATAAAATATGTTGTTATAACAATTCGTAATTTTTTCCATACTAAAAATCCATATGGTACACTTGTCCCACCTGAACAAGATTTAACCAAAAGTTAAATCATACTTTATAATAGGTGCAAGTCATTGATAGGGACACTAATGATCTAGAAAAAATAGCATTTTGATAAAATGAGCCTTAAAACGAACCCTAAGCCTTATTTTGTACTTTCCAAAAATTATAAGAAAACTAAGGTTTTGACAAAAACTTCATTCAATCTTAAGCCCCGTGGCGTTTACGTCGTTTTAGCGGTTATGAGGTAGTAGAATCAGCTAATTGCATTGCTAGTAACAATTCCTCATACTGGAAAAAAATCAAAAGTGTAAAAATTACGGCTGTCCGGTACAGTGGAGTAGGGGTAAGTATAGTTGCCTCTCACCCAGTCGGCTTGGGTTCGATCCCAGACGGTCCCGGTAGCATTTTTCGATACGAGTTTTGTCTGATCAAGCCTTCCGTCTAACGGTCTAACCTAGAGAGTTAGGTCGTTAGCTCCTGGATTGAGTAGGAGTCGTCTCCCTGGGTCATGTCTCGGTGAAGTCGCTGGTAGGCAGTTGGACTCACATCCAAAGGTCGTCAGTTCGAATCCCGGGGTGGATGGAAGCTAAGGTGTAAAAAGAGGTTTGCAATTGCCTCAACAATCAAGCCTTCGGACACTTAGTTTCGAGTAGGAATCTCGCAATCGAGAACGCCAAGGCAATGCCGTAGAGCGAATAATTTGAATTTGATTTTAAAAAATTACGGCCGTACGAGCGATTGTTCGTCTTGCCCCACCTTCCCCTACTTAATTTTGCTTTAGATTAAAAAAAAAACAAATTGTTCGCTCTGCAGCTTGCCCTGGTGATCTCGATTGCGAGATTCCTACTCGAAACTAGGTGTCCAAAGGCTCGATTGTTGAGGCAATTGCAAACTTTTTTTTACACCTATATAAGCGTCCATTCACCTCGAGATTTGGATTGTGACTCCAGCTGCCTACCAGCGACTCCAGCGAGACAGGACCCAGGGAGACGACTCCTACACCTGGACTGAACTAACGACCTAACCTCTAGCCAAAAATTCACGTTTTGATCATTCTGGGCGTATTGATTTGGGTAACACATTTTATGTCATCGATCCTTTGTTTGGGTGTAGATTTTAGATTTCTTCAATTGCACTTACTTTTGCTTTTATTTCATTTTAACACATAGAGTTGTGTGAAGTGCATTCCTGATTATTTTGTTTAAACAGTTTAACTGGTTTAACATTTCTCCAGTAGAAGTTTAACGACCAAAGCCAGAGCACCATAAAACCCGTGTTAACTAGCCCTTTACACGGCCCACAATGTACCATCACAAGTCAGCCTGGCCGGTCATCATGTTCAGACATCCATCGCTCTAGAGTGCTCATACTTTTTGCAGTTCCATCACTTGATATACTCATTTAGCAAGATCGTAAATTTTATCGCATAAACTCCAGAGTCGTCACATGCAGCAGCTCGTTCTCTCGTGTTGGCCCAGCGAATTGGTTGCAATCTGGATGCGTTTCATTTGCATCCACCATGATTAGAACCCGCGCTGCGGAGAGAGCAATGTGACTTTGCGCGGCGCGTTTTCCGCCCTGATGTTTTTGTTATTAGAAGTGGAGCTAAACTAAACCATGCGCGAGCACTACAACAGTATTGTTTATTTGCATACGCGGATCATGTGCCACCGCCGTACAGAGCGAGGAATTGTTTACATGCGTCACATTTATTTTAGAACTATGACATAATTTCACTCTTTTTTGCAACTGACAACGCCACTCCTTCCAATGTCTCCGACATTGTTATGCAAATTGACGCACTGTCGCGCGCGCTTTACCATAATAGAGGCGCGCAGCTGTCAAGTTGCCATAATGGCTGCCCGTTGTTAGGGCGCTTTCAGCTAATAAACCAGAGCACATCTTGCTCAATTCGATTGAATGTGTAAAACTTTCACACATAGGCTTGTTTGTTTATCATTTGTTTTGTAGCTCATCAAAAGAAACATGAGATCTCGCAAGATTCTGTGGTAGTGTCTCTACTGATTGATCGTTCAAACACATGGTCCAAACAGTGTGTATTTCCAGAGAACTTTTGCTCAATACGGCAGGCAGTGACACTGTTTGCAGTATTGCGACTTCCTCAACCCAGAACAAACGATTCCCTGGCCGAAAAAAAAACACCACAAAACCTGCGAAAGATGATGATGACATGGTGTGTGATCGACGGTTTGTTTGTACAGAAGGGAAAAAATCGAGAAAATCTTAAAACGGGAAACGCGCCTAAAAGAAACGCACAGCTAAACGATTTTTCATAACCAAAACAAAAATCCAAAACCGGCTCATCTGCATGCATATGGAGCCGCTGCGAGGATGTACAAACTCAAAATACGACGACCGGCGACGATACCTTGGACTTAGAATCGCCACAAGACGAATGGGCGTTCGTAGAGAAAAAAGCTGGAAACGGGAACATGTGTTCCACAACGTGCCGAGATACGTGGTCTCCACGAGGGCAAGATGAATGGCTTTTTAAGAGTTGGACCTCAAGCCAAAGGCCAACACGATATTTTATTCCGAACTTTCAACGAGTCTTATCCGAGGTTGCACCGCTGGCATAGTTTCCACGTCCGGAGACCGGAATAATTTCACGCTAAATTATTAGGTCATAATTAAGAACCCTTCTCGACTGAAAGTGGGGGCGTGGGCAGTCGAAATCAATTTATCGACGTGTGACGCTCCCCTCGGTTTTAGCCATAATGGCGACCACCATAAAGCGTCTGACAGCTCGCCGCGCCATAATGACGCAAACCGGCCAAATCTCCGCTCGCATTTGTCCTGGCGTACGATTTGCACGCGCTTGATGCGCTTTTAAAACCCCACAATTTGTGGAATGAGAAAATTACAGTCCTGTGCAGTGCCAGGGCCAGGTTTGGGGCACCAGCCAGACCGATTTCCACCGCTGAGTGCTGATTTTAGGGTTTTCTCTGCCTGGATGCACCGCGCGGCATCCACCTTTTATTAGAAGAGATGATGTTTGATTGATCGGGACCGCTCTGTGTGTTCGTGGATCTGGGAAAACCTGTTTGATGTGCGTTTATGCTGCTGAAATTTGCTGATGTTGGAATGCACAAACATTTCTCATTTGTTGAGGATTCTTCTTAAATCTAATACCTGCTGACCGGCAGCGAAATTATGGGAAAGTATAATTTTTATCAGACTTTAAAAATGCTCAAAGTCTACGGTCCATAGATGTTTTGTACCACCACGGTTCGGATAATCGAGTCTAGAATGATAGTGTAACGTAGGTTCTCTGTATTGCTCAAGACAACTTTCTGTTATTGTTGAAAGTGAGCATTTGTATTTATTGTAAATAATCAACAAAAAATCAACGTTGTTTGTGCCATAAATAGAAGCCGCTACCGCGGTCAGTCATCGATGATTGTTTGTTTGCTTTACCGAGAGATTGTTTGGATTTGTTATATTGTAAAAACATAAAAAATACAAAAAAAAACGAAGTTTTATTTACTCCCAGCGCGGCATCTGTTGTGACCTCGGATGAATGTAATCGATTCACTCTTCCAGTATCCTCAGTCGTTATGCCTCCGTCAAAATAAGGGGAAGTCTCGTTGACAAAGTATGCACTTGACTCTCTTTGCGAAGATCGCTCGCTGATCACTCTCGGCATCATCATCATCGTTTTCATGAGTCCCACGCCTTTTCCTTGACTTTAATGTTTGCCATCAATTTGCAACGAAGCGTGCAGTCACTACTCTGGATGTGTGGTGCAGTTTTGAGTCGAGACCCCAACCAAGTTGAAGAAAATCTCGGCCGCGAAACACACACAAGGGCAACATATGGTTTTCTCATTGGGAACTCCACACTGAGATTCTTTTTCCAATCTTTTAACAGGAAAAATCAGAAATGAAGTAACACGATTGTATGTATCAATCCAGATCTTTTACAACCACTTTGAGTTATTTGATCATCTTTTAGATAAATACGCACAACCGTTTAAGTACATTGATGGGCTAACAGTATTATTTGTTCTACAAATTATCAACTCAAGGCAGTCAATTCTTTATAAAAAAAATCATTTGCATAAATTTGCAACCAAAAATCGAGCCATAATATTTCGATAAAATTGTCAACAAATTACGAGGGTCGTAATTTTTGTGGAATATCCAGAAGATTTTAGCTCTACCGAACAGGAGTGACCGAGTTTAAAGCTTAATTGATTTTGAAAACAATTTATCGTGGGGAAGAAGAAACCCTTTAGGAGGTCTTCGTCTATTCTGGTACAAGGTACTTCAATTTTTTTTTAAAATATTTATTTCTAATCATCAAAAACTCATATGCTTGTTCTGTTTTCTGTGTAAATACAAATATTACAAGTAACTCTGAAAGTTTATGTTTTCATAAAAAAAAAACATCTGAGCAACTCTCTACGAAATCGGCCGATTTCGACCAATTTATTTTTTGTATTTTTTTATTTGACTTAAACTTTCCCTATGACCAAATAAAATATTTTGCGTCATTGGTTCACCCATACAAGTCTCCATACAATTTCGGCTGCTGTCCATACAAAATCAAAAAAAAATCAAACCATCCACGTTAACGACCCCCGGGTCTTTTGTGGTCTCTATTGCAAGTTTCTGCTCGAACCTAGGAGTCCGAAGGCTTGAATGGGGAGAACACCCAAACCTCTTTCTACTCCAAGGAACCTTCCACCCCAGTGTTTGAACTGACGACCTTTGGATTGCGAGTCCAACCGCCGCCAGCGATTCCACCGGAGTAGGCTTGGTTTGGTGTGTTGTTTGTACTTATGGCATGGAAACGACTCCTACACCTGGAATGACTTAACGGCCTAACAACCAAGGCCGGGACCGACGTTTTACTTCCTCATCCGATGGAAGGTTGCAGCAGATGGGAATCGAACCCAGAATCATCCGCTTACAAAGCGGACAGCGTAACCATTCGGCCACGCACTGTCCATACAAAAATGGTATGTAAATATTCAAACAGCTGTAACTTTTGAGTGAATTTTCTGATCAATTTGGTGTCTTCGGCAAAGTTGTAGGTATTGTTGAGGACTTTTGAGAAAAAAATTAGGTACACGGAAAAAATGCAGATTTTTGAATCAACTTTTTTTTCACTAAAACTCAATTGCCCAAAATACGTATTTTTTGCTTTTCGAGATTTTTTGATATGTTTTAGGGGAACTTTTTTTCCGCAACTTTTGAGCCATAGAGAAACATGGTCAAAAAATCTGCCACCGAGTTATGAATTTTTGAAAAAAAACAGTGATTTTTGGGAAAAAAACGAAGTTTTATGCAAAAACAAGTTTGACATTATTTTTTAATGCAAAATTGAATTTGCAATCGAAAAGTACTTTACAGATTTTTTGATAAAGGGCTCCGTTTTCAAGATATAGCCACCGAAAGTTGGATTTTAGCGAAATATTTGCAGTTTTTCAAGTTTTAAAAATAGTGACCATAAGTGACCATTTATAAACATATGTTTTTTGAGAAGTTAAGAAATTTTGCTATAAAATTGTCTAAGAGACATTGAAGATTGGACCTCGGATTGCTGAGATAGAGCCGCTTTAAGAAAAAGAAACACGAAAATTGAAGTTTTCTTAATCTCACCAAAATAACCCACCATTTTCTAATGACGATATCTCAGCAATTAATGGTCCAATTATAAATGTTAATACATGAAACATTCGTGAAATTTTCCGATCTTTTTGAAATTTTTTTTTTGAAAATTTCAAATCATGCATTTTAAATGGGCGTAATATTCAATGTTTGGCCCTTTTAAAATGCTAGGCTTGATTTAAAAATTTTCAAAATATTTTTTTTCGAAAAGATCGACGAATGTTTCATGTATTAACATTGATAATCGGACCATTATTTGCTGAGATATGGTCATTAGAAAATGGTGGGTTGTTTTGGTGAGATTAAGAAAACTTCAATTTTCGTGTTTCTTTTTCTTAAAGCGGCTCTATCTCAGCAACCCGAGGTCCAATCTTCAATGTCTCTTAGACAATTTTATAGCAAATTTTCTGAACTTTTCAAAAAAAAATATTTTTAGAAACGGTCATTCATGGTCACTATGTTTAAAAATTGAAAAATTCGCAATTCGCAATTTTCAGTGTAAGAACGGGCCTTGACCGATCTTATGCACCAGGTTCCCGACGAACACGCACTGCCCTTACACCTACATCTCACCCTTGCTCTGAGTCAGTACGAGCAGCACGCTAGAACACGCTTTGAGTGTTCGTGCCAGGCATGCACACCTTCTTTTCGGTTACGCATTTTAACTCGGCCGGGGTGGTACATTAAGTAGGGTTTGATGTAAGTATAAGCGCCTAACTATTTAAAGTGTGCCTAACAACTTTCATTAAAGCAAAAACTGTTTTATTTTTAGTTTGAATTCAAAAACTAATTGTTATTTACTGTGTATTGTTTTCTCCTGAAATCTTCCCTATTGTTGAGTCGTGTTTATCTGTTGCTATTTCTTTTGTCGCGGTGTTTTGTTACAATATTTTGGTCCTAAGCATTTTATAAAAGTTTTTCAAAAGTACAATAGTAATATTTGCGTTAATCCTTTAATCATTTCATAAATTGAGTCAGGGCTCGAACCTCACTTGCTTAAGAAAAAGGTGAAGTTTCAAAACAATGGACAGTGAAAGAAATATACTATGTAAAGAATCAATAGTAAAAGAAAGATAGTAATTTATGAAGAAGATAAAGAAATTAACAATAGTTAATGAAAAGAGATAACAAACAAGCTTAGATTATTGTTATGATGGGCAATTTACAGGAAGATGAGAAATTATTGAAATAGATAAATAAAGAAAAGGCACATGATAAACAAAATTGACATCGCTGCCAAATTAAGGGAAAGCAGACAGTTTGTTGCAGCAGCATCAATTAGTAAAATAGAGTGGAAAAGCGTTGAGAAATAAGAGAATCAAATAAGTAAAATCGGAATCAAATGGAGGATAGTAAACAGAAGCTGCGTTAGAGAATCAGTGAAACAAAATTAACAAAATATAGATGATAGATAAAAACGGAAAGAAGAGAAACCCCGTTGTGTGATGTTTCAGGTACATCCACAGCAGTTGACTCAACATACTGCGAATCAAAACAATACCGTCTACAATCACAAATTACTTCCCTTTCCCACATTGTCACGCCCCTTTCTTCTAGCCGTCTCGACTCTGACCCTCGCTGGTCAAAGGTTTACGATCCGTTTCCACAGGCCACCAGCTAGGTCATCATGAAAACCAAGCCAACGTGGAGGTAAGAAAATAGGACACTTGCAAGGAACCAGAGCTATACTGTCCTGATCAAGAAAGATCTAACAGGACTACGGACGTAGTCAGTGACGCTCCTTCCAGGATGTTCCTCGCCTGAGCGTCAACTGAAGGGATATCATCAGAATCATTCGCACTTGGCCTGCATGGTCACTATGTTTAAAAATTGAAAAACTGCAAATATTTCGCTAAAATCAAACTTTCGGTAGCTATATCTTTCGGCTATATAGTTCGGTTTTATATGTGAGAAACTTATTTCGGATTTGAATTCATAGGACAGATTGCTAAGCAAAATCAAACTTTTTTCATTAAAATCGCTGTTTCTCGCCAATAGTTCATTTTAGTTTGAGGTCTGCATTGATTATAATGTAGAATTGTCCGGTGAACAACAACGGTGATAAAATAAAACAAATAAAAATATAAGGAATTACTAAAAACTGAATTTTAATACTTTAAACGTTAAAATATAATGTTAGGGGTCATTTTAGGGTTAAAATTATATGTTTATCAAATTCCTTGGACATAAAGAAAACTGTTTTCAGCTTAAGACGTACAATTGTCCAACGACGAGTGCTGAAAACACAAGTTTTGCCACGAGCTGTACACAAAACTTTTTTTTTTTGCAATTCCGATAAACATCCTTTGAATTGGAATTATTCAGTGCAACGTTTGTTTTCCCGCTTGAAGGTTTTTTTTTCGTCAAGATAAGAATCAAATTCCAAAACACAAAGTATATTACGTTTCGATACAAGTGATGAAAAGAAGAACTTTTCTGCACTCAAATGAAGGCTGAAATAGTAGTTAATGCACCAAGTTGCAAAAAGAGGATTTTTTCAGCACGAGTCGTACATTTATTCAACGAGGTTCGGATAAATACGAAGAGTGCTGAAAAAACCAAGTTTTGCAACGAGTTCCATACAACATTTTTTACAATTCCAAAAAACACACACTGAGTGAAATTTTATGTCAAATTTCAGGTATTTTGTCAATAAATCGTTTAAATCAAAAAAAAAGTTGAAAAGTGTTACTTTTCGAAACAAGTGCTGAAAAGTAGAACTTTTTAGCATTTATTTTGAAAAGTTTTGCTATTCGATTCTGTTATTTTTGGTACAGAAAAGTAGGCTATTTAGTCGTTCAAGAATGACAGGAAAAGTAAGTAGTTTCACGACGGAATTGCAAAAAGTACTTTTTAAGTAAAGTTGTTTTTGGCGATGAAAATCAGAACGTTTCTTCATTCGGAAAAGTAGGCAGCTTCACAATGTTTTTGTCAAAAAAAAATGATATTCTCTACAACAAATTACTTTTCATAACCTTAACCTTCAAAAGGCAACTTTTCAATTTAAAAATTTATCTGCACCATCAAAGCACTTCCACAAGTCCTTATTGCAACTTTTACCTTTTTGTAGTTATTTAAATTATAAACTAGATTTAACCAACAACTTAAAATATATCTTAGAAACTCTCAAAATTGAACAACCTCCTCTACGAAATGCCCGGGATATTTAAACCTCGCACCACAATCCCCCTTTTCCTCCTTTAACTTTGGTGGACCCCCGGATCACGCGGCCCAAAGAAGAGGTCCCAAATTCATTGCCATGCTCTTTTTATTATTATTTCTTCCCCTCCGAGGGCACCTTCCGCACGGGACGTCCTTCTAGAGCGCACCGTCACCGTCTGTGACCCTCGCCGAAACAGGTTTTCAGGCATCTTTTGGGTCAAAGGAAGTGGCGGAAAAGGGGTTAAGTCCAAGGAAAGTGGCGCGATGCAATTTTTCAATCTCTGGGTCCGAGGCGCGCAGGCTTTTGATGCGGCTAAATATGCATTGCAAAAACAAACTCACGAACGCCGCCAAACTCTGGAGAGTTCAGAGCTTTGTTTTATTATTTTTTGTTATTTTGGGAGACCCTCATCGAACGGTATTGGGACGGGTGGCGTGAATCTGGCGGGCTTTTCCTGATGTGGGTCTTGTCACGACAGCTTCTCGGTGTTGGCCACATTAGCGTGTTCAATTTGTTTAAGAGTGCTATAACTTCTTTGTTTCCCCTGTTTCTTCTTCTTGCCAGCACTGAAAACATATGAGAAGAATCGGTTCCACCGCCAAAGAGAAAATGCCGGGGAAATCATTATGATTATCGGAGCTCCCCCCCTTTATTGGGCCCGGGGAAGCCGCAGAAAGTTCAGCGTGAAAGTAAACTGCAACTTAATACGAAGTTTAAGTTTGCATTTTCCATTATGCATATGGAAGGTTGGGGAGAAATTTTACTGAATACAGGCGTCGACCTTGTTTTTTGAAAAGAAAAAAAACAATGCCTTTGACTCCCGTTCTCCCTTTTCCAGTGCCGAACCAATCTGATCGAAATAACTATAAACCTCGCAATTGAATGCGAGTGCGAAATTCCAAAAAAAAGTGATAGCGACACGATTTTCCAATAAAGCCATTGGCGATAATCTGTGACCAATGAAACTGTGCGCGCTGAAGCATATTATTGCATTTTCTTGTCTGTCGATAATGATCGCACTGTAAATTGTGTACTCGTCAAAAGGCTTGATTTATTTTCGTGAACAACTCGAAAATTTAAGAACAGTGGTAACATTTGAAACATAATTTAAAAATTTGACAAGAGATTTAAATATCAGAGCAATTTTAAAAAGAGAAAAAAAACAATTGAAGGAGAAATACACTAAAATGCAAACCACTCAAAACATGAAATAATTACCAATTAAAAAAAAATCTCACAGTTGTTCTGATATGGATACTATTAGTTAGATATTAGTTGAATTCATTTAGAAACTTTTTCTAGGTGCTGAAATCGAATGCCAATGTGTTTATGAGTCACGGATGATGAATTGCAATAAATTCAGTTCTCCATAGGTATTTTTTTTGATTTTGTTTTTTTTAATGCAAATGTATTTTTGGTTCGATCGCTAAAATAAATTAACTCCAAAAAAATGCTTTTTTGTTTCAACATAATTTTTCAAAGCTAATATTTTCAGAATCAGTTATTTAAGGGCCAACCAAAATATGGCCCGCGGGCCAAACGTGGCCCGCGAGGTGATTTTTTTGTGACCCGCGGACCCGTTTTGAATGATCAAGTAAAATGGCCCTTTGAACCATCTGCACAGTGATTTTGTTTTTTTACAAATTAAGGTTTAGTTAAGGCTTTTTGCGAACTTTTTTATTTGTTGTTAATATAAAACGAATACTTTAGATCCAAACATGTTGTTCAAATAATCTGTTTTATTGAAAATTGTTGTGTGTGATTGAAAATATTATTTTCCCCAAACATTCGATCAACCATTTTAAGAAATGAGTTATGAAACGTTCAAATTTGACAAAGAAGAAAACTGTAGAGATAGCAAAGAAAAAAAGTTTCCCTTATTTATTCAAAAGTCATAACGCCTAATATTTTCTGAACTTGTTTGAGCTTTTGAATAATATTTTTTTAGATTTTGGATGTAAATAAATTTGATCCAATTAGGCCTGTGTGGACGCTCAGTCCTGTGTTTTCGTGTTATTTTCCGTCTCTTTTGTGTCGCTGTTCGAGTGCATGGGGTGATTGGTCATTATAATTAAATAATGGCATCAGTAGTGCGGTGCCTGTGTGGACGCTCAGTCCTGTTTTTTCGTGTTATTTTTCGTCTCTTTTGTGTCGTTATTTGTGTACATGGGGTGATTGGGTTTCTTATTCTTCTTTTTTTCATTTATTTTTTGTTCGCGCGTTCGTTGGCCGATGAATTTTATTTTTGTTCTCTTTATATAGTTTTCGATAGAAACGATCCGATTTTTGTTTTTTGAGACAAGCAAGTCGTATTGCTGGATTAAGTCCTTTCCATATCATCGAGGATCGGAAGGCACGTCGACGGATATGTTTTAAGGCTTATGATATAAAATAATTTTAATGAATGAAGCCCTTCCTACATCACCGTTGATCGGAAGGCACGCCGACGGAGAATTTCTGGAGAATCGCGGTCGAATTAATACTATTTTTAAATCCCTAGATAGGTATCTTTCCGCAGCCGGCTGCCTAAGATTTTAAAATTTCAACCGATAAACAAATTGCTCATGGTCGCATCACCTACCACAGTGAATCCTGACCTCATACCCATCTTACTAACCCCTCAAAACTCATGTGATACTTTGTCGGAGACGCAGTCGATTTGGCGGTCCCATCACTCAAGTATCGGCTAACATTCCCATCCACTTCCCCGTGTCTTACCACTGGTCGTGGCCGGCGTCGGTATTGATCAGCACGATAGGGACCTTTGAAAATTGCGAAGGGGTGATGATTGGTTCCTACTTTTCATCTGTGGTCCACGGAGCAATGTTTGGGGGTCCTGGTCAATAACGAAGTAGCAGCTACGGGTAGACACCAATGCTATGTAAATAAATTTGATCCAATTAGATTGAAAGCTTTTTGGGACCATCTACACTTGACATGTAAAAGAAATGTCATTATTATAAGATAGTTCAATAAAGATATTTAATTTAAAAAAAAGACATAGAATAAATTATTCTCGTCGAAACATATGAAAAAACATGAATTTATGGCAAAAAATACAACAAAGATAAATCACAATTTGTCAAAGTTTTTATAGCGTTTACTTAAAAAAAAAGAAAAAACAAATGTATCTTTTTGAATGAATGAAAATTTATGAAATTGATAATTTAGAGGAATCACCCTGCAAGGCTGCCATAAGTGGCATTTGATTTTTTTTTCAGAATAACTTTTTAAAACTTTTATAGCTTTTTTCATTGTATCATTTCATTTTCAAATCTTGCATGTTATTTAAGATTTCATTTTAAAAATCAGGAAGCATCGCATTTTTTCATATTACAACATGAAATAAAATAAATTGAAGGGTAAATAATTGAAAAAAATTCAAAGTTTTTGTCCGAAGACGTGATTCAAATTTTTAGTATCTGGAGTATTTTTTTAAGATCAAATAAAACCAAATTTATTGGAACCGTATAAAAAAACACCCAAAAAGCAAAAACCAAAAATTTGGTTTATTGAACCATTAAAAAAAACTCAAGGTATGTTTATAATAATTTTGCATACTTTAAATAATATTGAAAAGGGACCATCCATAATGGATACCTAGGAGGGGGGGGGGGGGTGGGTTGGGTTTGCGATGTCCACGCTCCATACAAAAAATATTTTATTTATATGAAAATTGAGGGTAGTTGAACTTTCCAAAAAAAGTGTCGGCGTGGTTTGTGGATGGTCCCAAAATAATTGAAGTCCACCAATTCGTATTTTTGCCTTCCTCACTGAGGTAAGGCTATAATCCTGCTCGAAAAATGAACTTTTGAAAAACAGCTCGTAAACCTATATTCATGTATACCTATCGACTCAGAATCGAAAACTGAACAAATGTCTGTGTTTGTGTGTATGTGTGTGCGTATTCCCCTTGGTGCTCAAAATTCTTGCCAAGTTTTCTCGGCACTGGCTGATCCGATTTAAGTCAAACAAGTTGCATTCGATTTGTTTTGGTGCCCCATACTGCACTATTGAATTGTTTGAAGATCCGATAAGTAGTTCAAAAGTTACGTATAAAAAAGTGTCAGTGTCGTCCCATAGATGACGAAACACGAAAAGAAATTATCGTGTGTCAACTATGTGGGACATTCTCCGACACCTTCTGTGTCGGTTAATGGAAGACCCCTAAAAAGCTAGTTCAACCAAATATTACACTTAGAATGAATGGCCCTTAGCTTCTTCAACCCCTTTCCCCTTATAACTGCCAGCGCCCTGTCTGGATCTATCCTCCATGTGACAAAAGGTTTGAAAAAACTGTTGTCGCGATCTTCAATTCTGTCTCTCCTCTTTCTGTCCTAGGTTAGCTTAATATTTCTCGCCGCAAATTGCCAATATAAGCAAATAATTATAATTTTATGATTGCAAAACAACAACAATCATGCATTATTGAAATATGATATTTTTTCAAAAGTTTGTTTTATCCCCTCGACAAAGAATTTCAACTTTAAACATATTTGCAACGAGCTATTATAAATAAAATAAACTACATTGGTATGTTTTATCTTTCTTTTTTTTCTTTAATTCAAAATACATGTATCTTATTTGCAACACTACTCTATGAACTTGTTTTATTTGTCTTTTTTGTCAAACATTTTTTTCCAGCCTGTCACTGCTACAGAAAAAAATCAGAGCAGATTGGGCACCCCTCCCATAAAGCTTTTAACATTAATTATTTTATTTTGTAATAAATACACTCAACCCCCGGAAGGTGATCACTTTTTCGTTTGACACTTTTATAGTTTGTACCCCGTTGGTTGATCAAAGTCAAACTTAAAAGTGACGAACTGTCACTGTTGCGAAAGTCGGGAGGGTGTCCACCCTAAACCGATTTCGTGAGCGGGAAACCCCAATAAAACCACCAAATTTTCCATCGCTACAAAACTACAATTTTATTGCACTCCACAGAAAAAAAAAATCATGGTAATATTACATCTGAGAAGGGGTACATCTTTTATGTTAGAAAAAAAGATGTAATTTTACCTCAGGAAATGTGTAATTTTACCACTTTTCTGGTTTAATGTCACTTTTTCAGTCAAAATTGAGGTAAAATTACATCATAAAAGAGGTAATATTAAACCTTCCAAAATTACATTTTTACATTATTTACATTATTTTTTTCTATGTCGTTAATTAACATTAAGTTTACTTCTGATTGTTCTTGAGCAGTAGCGCGGGCACGAGCCGCAAGCACATACAATAGAACGATAACACGACGATCTTGAGCAGCAGTGTCCGAGGGGTGCGACACTTGCGTTTTTGTCGCAACAGTCACTTTTTACATGGCGCTCACGCACACTATCAAAACAAGCGTTTGGTAGTGTGTGTAAACTCCGTGTAAAAGGGGTGTCAAACTAAAACGTGACCTCGTTTGTTTGACAACAGTTGGTGTCAAACCATCGGGGTTTGAGTGTAGCTCTATTCTAGAGTTTTTTTGTAAGGTCATATAAACATGTGAAACACAATAGTTTATTGGACCTTTAAAAAAATTCTAGAATTATTTCTATAGGAAGTGAGCACAGCGAATTGGATGGAATTAGGACCAACCAACATATGAGAATACACCAAAGCTTTTCCTCTAATATTCATGAAGTATCCCACCTCTAACAAAAACACGACCATAGTTTCCGTCTCCCGCCTTGAGCCCAATCTCGGTAAACAGATCATGAAATCGAACCAGTCCGTTCCGGACATAACGTTTTGAACTCAGCGGGACAGCGCGTGACTCTGTCCGTCCTCCCCATGTGTGGTTAGATAAACATCCATCCCTGCTCTGCTCCATTTCCACAGCCCTTTTCTTCCTCAAACTTCACTCTTTTTTCCAACGCAATGTCGCAACACAACAACATCAACAACAAAAACATTTCCCACACATGTAAAACAGCTTAATTGAAGGTGCACGCACACGTGGCTGTCACTCCCACACGAGCGGCATTTTTTTTTTCGAACGACTGCATTGTATGCTTTATGTCGAAATTCGAAACCCAACGGGTCCAAAAATAGAAGCTGCATCACCCGAAACGAGCCGATTGACTTTTCAACGGTGCAGTTCAACAGTTGCTTGCTGGTGGTGTGTGACTGTTCGCTCTGACCATCGCACTAATTACACACGTGTAGCGTCGTCGTCAACGCAACGGCGCGACGCCAACCGGTGACGTCGTCGGCGTCGTTTGCGCTTGTGCGAGAGAGTTGATTTTGTTCTGGAGCGTTTGGATTTTTCTGGAATATCCTGAACGCTGTAAATACCATGCGACTATTATTTTTTCTACAACCCACAAACTTAGAATTTTTTTTACCGTACTCGGTAAAAATTTTACCGAAATCTCAACAGCCGAGTGCTCGGTAAAAGTTTAAACTACCGAGAGCTCAGTAAACGAAAATCTGACAGTTGGTTTGAACTTTTACAGAAGACCTCGGTAAAAAATTACCGTTTGCTCGGTACATATTCTGAATTTTTACTGTGCTTACGGTAACGCTTTTTTATGGATTGAATTTATTTTCCTTTCATTTATTCAAATAGACGACAATTTTTTTTAAATAATTTATTTTTTCTTGATTTTTGAACAATATCAAACATGACGACCTAAACCAGCTCTTCTAAAACGGCTCAGAAGATGAAGCTTCGACGGGAGCTGAAAGAAAAATGATTATTCTAAATTGTGAATAACTTAATTTCCTTAAATAAAAAGACACCTACGTGTTATTTTGTTACAATTTATAGTTTTAAATTACTTTTTTTCTGAAGGTACTCAGGAACAGTCCGACAACAGCGACCAAATAAAAAAAATGACACCTACAAAATGACATAAGTTTCAACTGAGAGACTCGGTAGAAGTTTACTGAGCTTTCAGTAAAACACAAGGTTATTAGCTGAGTACTCGGTAATTAAATTACCGAGTACCAATAATGTACCGGAAACAAGGGTTTACTGAGTAGCTCAGTGAAATAAGTACTGAAGTACGGTACTTTGAGCGATATTTTTACCGTAGCTCTGTATATTTCCTAAATTCAACTGACAGCTCAGTAAAATTTGATTTTTACAGAGTAATTTCGGTAAAATTTTTACCGAATATTGCGTCTCTGATTTAGTGTACAACCCTGCCTCTAGACGGGCTTCGATCTAAATATTCGCCAAAGATCCATTTTCAACCAATTTTTGATCTTTAAAAAGTAATGGAGTCAAAATGACTTGTCTTATGTAACTTTACAAATGTTTTAAAAAATGTTATTTTTTAGAGGTTAACTGTGTTAATGTCCAGTATTTTTTATAAGGACTCTGACTATGCCTCTATGCATTTTTTACAATTTAAATGATAGTGGTGCCATTCTTAAGCAGAAAATGTGAAAAACAATAAAAAATGACTGTAAAAACATTAAAAAAAACTAGAAAGGCAAAATGTAAAATAGGGTTGGTTGAAAAGGCCAAATACTACCAAAAAAAACATAAACTAAACAAGATAAATGACATTTCAAATATTAAAAATAAAACAAGAAAATACAAAACAGAAGAAGTAAAGTTTTTCGTACCTCCAAAACACGGAAAAATAAATATCTTCGAAAAAAAAATTGAGCTGAAGAATTAACAGGTTGTAATTCCTCAGTTCAAATTTTTTTTCGAAAATATTTATTTTTCCGTGTTTCGGAGGTACGAAAAACAACAAGCAGGATTGGGTCCGTAAGTTTGGCTATTTTCGAAAAGAAGACAAAAACTTTTTTGGTAGAGCGTCCAATTTTCTCGGGTTTTGAATTTCCCGGGAAACGGAAAAAATATTTTTGAAATCCCGGGATTTTTTTTTAAAGTCGTAAAATCTATATTTTCATTATATTTGTTATGGTTTCAAGCTTAAAATCATAAATCAGCTCAATTATATTAATTGGTGATAATCTACACTTCAATCTAAACATAGACGACAGCTTTTCAATAGCTTAAGGGGTTACATAAATGTAAATCAGCATAAATGTCAGAGGTTGATTTGAGAGCACATTTAAACTTTTTGAAATCTAATTTCAAGACATTACATATTTTCATCAATCAACAAAATAAATTTGAAAACTTTTGGTTATACCATTGCCGAGAGAAAAACAATTTGAAGTTGGCACTTTCACAAAACGGGTGCCACGATATCGCAACACTGCTTTGGCCAAATCAGCTCATAATTTTGGTGAACACTCGTTAAAATGGTTCCGTTTGCCTGACAAAGGCTGATTTTCATAAAAGTTTATTTTGAAATAAGATAAAAATATTTTTATTTTATTTTTATATTTTTTCATAAAAAAGCTAGAAGGTTTTTGATTATTGCATTTTTCAAACATGAAAAATTTAAAAATCGGGCAGGTCTTGTGAGTCTTCTTCCCAATTTCAGCCAATTTGGTCCATCCTATCTTGGGAAAAAAATGTTCACAAAGTTTGACAGTTTGCTTTGCGCATGGCAAAATTTTGTGCTTGAATCGTCTCCTACTCAGTTTAATAATGAAATATCTTCATGAACCTTTCATGAGTGATCAGGTTTCAAGTGGATTTAATAAATTTTCAGTAATAAGATTTTTTGCATTTTCTACATGTATGTAACCCCTTTAAAGAAATTAAAAATATATATTTTTTTCCATTTTTATTCTTTATATTCTGAATAGTTTAATATATTTTTTCCAATTTTTAGAATTATTAATATTTGTAGTCTTTTAGAAATATAGAGAGTAAAATTGGGATGAACGCACTATTTTTTGGTTACTGTGCTACCTTGATCGAAACAAAACATGGAACTGGCAAAGGTTTTTCGGAATTCCAAATCTTCTTTATATATAAAAAATTTCGATGGTTTTGTTCGAACGCAAATCAGTTCTATACGGAGCGTCGGATCGAGGTGCTCTTTGTTGCGTTGAGTTCGTTAAGCCCAAGGACGGTTTATACGCTAACTAATTGACACTTTGATCACTCTGGAACCGATTCCGGAGCATCGGCAAATTGTATGGAAAAAGTTACGTAAAATCAAATTTTGATCACAGGAGGCTGAATAAGCAAAAACGTCAACAAACGAAAAAAAGGTAGAACAAAGTTTATCGGGTTAGGCTTGTTTCTTATAGAAAGTGAGTTGAACCTTGGTTGAACCGTCTAATTTATTGATGGTTAAAATCAAAACTCAAGATTAATTTTAAATGTATTTTAAATAGAAATATTTTCTCAATTTTTTCTCAAGATAGGAGCGCACACCTTGCACATCCTGTCGTGGGCCCTTCAAAATCCATATGTCGGATTTAAGCACACATTTGTGAGCACTATAAAAATGTTGTTAAAAATCTGTCCAGGATTTTCAGGGAGAATTGTTCATAAGACATTTAAAAAAAACTATTTCGTATTTCTCACAAACGATTATGCTGACATAATATGTCACGAAACGAAACATTCTTGACAATCGACCAACAAGAGTCCTGTCTTACCCATCACGTGTCGAGTCACCGGTTGATGATCAGCTAGCAAACTTGGGCCTGAAGTACATGCGTAGGCGGTTTGTTTATGTTTTGTGCGGTTCATGAATGGGTTTTGGCACCTGTCCGAGCAGCAACGCGTTCTGTGTAACAAGAATTAAACCAATTTAATTTGTACATTACGAGCCGGCAATTAATTCTCGCTTTTGCAAATTGTCGATCTTTATTGAATCTTAGTCCCACGTAGGTGTGGCCAATTTTGGTTCGCTCAACTCGCGGCCTTTAAAGCTGGGAATGATTGTTCTTCAATACTCTCGAAATGGTCGATAAGTGTGCGAAATTCACGCTCAAACTCATCGGGAACATTTAACGATTGTACAGTCCAAACATGGGATTTGGCTTAATGAATGGGTCATTTGTAAATCACGTAGAAACTTTAAGATTACTGTGAGCTTTAGGTATTAGTAAATTCAACACAACATTTTATATATAAAATAGCAGTTCAAAATACTAATGTTCAATGGTGGGTTTCACATTCGCCCGTCAATACTCGCCGTGTGGGTAGGTCGAAGACTTCAAAAACCTAGCTGACGGAGCACAAAATTTCACCAAACCAGCTCCAGGTTTGTTTTCTGGTTTTCGTGGTCAACACTCGAATGTGACGAAGTTGAAAAATTGCTGCAACAAAAAATCAGCAAAAACTGATTTTGCGTCAACGTAGGCGTTTGCCAGCACAGCCAGGTAATAAATTGGAATGTACTATAATATTGGCCAGCGAGTAGGAAGTTTTTATGGCACACTCGCCAGTAAGGTGCATCGCAAGGGAAATTAGCTCATCACCTCCAGCCGCGCTTAAGCTGGGTCGCAAACTTTAGCATTGAAAAGATTTAGTTACGCAACAAAACGATGCCATAATGGAGGAACGGCCTAGCTGTCAGAGTGCCATAATGGCATCTGTATACAAAACCGCCAAAATGACAAATTCATACAGACCCATTAGGGTAGGTGTCACTCTGTGAAAAGTTCAGAAATTAGCACCAAGTCAGCTGTAGAAAGTGAGGCAGATGGCAACGGCGTGCGAAGAAATGAGCGGAACATCTGGATGAGTGCTACTGCATAGTTTCGGACGAAGAGATATTTCGCATAGACCAAGCCGACAGGGAAGCATCACAGCTCCGAGAAGCATGTGCATCAATTAGCGGAATTTTAATGGTACCGCTAGTTTGTACGTCCTACGCGTGATGTTTAGTTGAGTTACGGACACACACGGCTAGTTGATTTAGAAATTAACCGAACGATAAATCTCAACTAGCTAATTCGCGGTGACAAATTGTCGTGACATGAAATTGGGCGTAGCTGCCAATAAATTTGATACATTGGCTATGCTGCCTTTACGCAACTCCTTCTGCTATGATAATCACTCGATTTTAGCATGTAATTACGTCATTTTAAAACTAAAAATACAAGATTCCTAGCGTCTTATCAAACTCGCTCCATCCTTCCTGTCCAGCGGGTGTGTGTGTGGCCCAGTTTAGATTTATCGCAAATGAGCGTAGCACGATTCTAATTCCGACCCATTATGGCGTTTGCTCTCTGTACATGGTTTAGTTTATATGCCAAATGATGCCGGAAAGTGCGGGCGGTGCCACGCGCAGGCTACGCGTTGAGAGGAGATCGTGCACTGCTAATCAAACTGTCTTACATTGTTGTAATTATATCAAGGCTAAAACAGCGTGACAAATTTGATATCATTAATTTGCTGTGAGTATCAGAGGAGTGAAATATGATAAATGAAATATGGTCAAATCGACTGAGTAAACGGATTTTTGCTCAGAAAGTTGGAACCAACTTTCCAGATCACAATAGTTTAGTCTTCTACAACCCAATCCGTCATCATGGAGTAAAATCTTAGATAAAATTAAATCATGGCCCATGCAACCCCAACTCCAAGCACAAGCTTAGTCACACTCACGCCCAGCAAAGCAAGACCTTCAATTAATTTGGATTTGAGGTAACGCACGCCGAAAAATTAAAGAAGAAATCTCCGTCCAGAGAACACATTTCGCGTGACAGTGTGTTGTGGATCAAAAAGCGGCCGGCTTTTTTTTTTTACTCTTGCCACCCACACATTTTCTGCTGTCAAAATTTGGAAACCAGCATGCAGACCGAAAAACATTCACTTGACTGCTGGACGCTGCATGGAAACAAATGGATGGGTACAAAAACGGAAACTTGTTGAATCAATGGAGTTCTCTACGAAATCGGTCTTATTTTTTATCCAGCTGAAACTTTTTTTGTGCCTGGACAAAAAAATGATACAAGGTAAAAAAAATTTGGTGATTTTTAATTTAACTTTTTGTCATTAAAACTTGATTTGCAAAACCACTATTTATAATTTTTTATTTTTTATATGTTTAGGGGGACATAAAATGTCAACATTTCAGAAATTTCCAGGCTGTACAAAAAAGCTTTAACCGAGTTATAAATTTTCGAATCAACACTATTTTTTCAAAAAATCGAAATATTGGTCGCAAAAATTTTTCAACTTCATTTTTCGATGTAAAATCAAATTTGCAATCAAAAAGTACTTTAGTGAAATTTTCATTAAGTGCACCGTTTTCAAGTTATAGCCATTTTTAGGTAACTTTTTTGAAAATAGTCGCAGTTTTTCATTTTTTTGCCTTCCTCACTGAGGTAAGGCTATAATCCTGCTCGAAAATTGAACTTTTTTTCAAATTAGTGCCCATGTTTGCCCACTTTTGGATAATTTTTTTTTTTTTGAAAAGCTGAGAAAATTCTCTATATTGTGTACTCTTGAACTTTGTTGATACGACCTATAGTTGCTGAGATATTGCCATGCAAACGTTTAAAAAGCAGGAAAATTGATGTTTTCTAAGTCTTACCCAAACAACCCACCATTTTCTAACGTCGATATCTCAGCAACTAATGGTCCGATTTTCAATGTTAAAATATGAAACATTCGTGAAATTTTCCGATCTTTCCGAAAACAATACTTTTTAAATTTCAAATCAAGACTAACATTTCAAAAGGGCCACACATTCAATATTACGCCTTTTTGAAATGTTAGTCTTGATTTAAAAAAATTGAAAATATTTTTTTCGGAAAGATCGGAAAATTGTAGCTTCATATTTTAACGTTGAAAATCGGACCATTAGTTGCTGAGATATCAAAGTTAGAAAATGGTGGGTTGTTTGGGTGAGACTTAGAAAACATCAATTTTCCTGTTTTTAAACCTTTGCATGGCAATTTTTCAGCTACTAAGGGTCGTATCAACAAAGTTCAAAAAAGCAAAATATAGAGAATTTTCTCAGCTTTTCAAAAAAAAATTATCCAATAGTGGGCAAACATGGGCACCAATTTGAAAAAAAAAATGGAAAACTGCGACTATTTTTTTTTAACTTTTTTTTTCATAAGTGGGCAAACATGTGCACTAATTAAAAAAAATGAAAAACTGCGACTATTTTCAAAAAAGTTACCTAAAAATTGCTATAACTTGAAAACGGTGCACTTTATGAAAATTTCACTGAAGTACTTTTTGATTGCAAATTTGTTTTACATCGAAAAATGAAGTTGAAAAATTTGTGCGATTAATATTTCGATTTTTAGAAAAAATAGTGTTGATTCGAAAATTCATAACTCGGTCAAAGATTTTTTGCACAACCTGGAAATTTCTGAAATGTCGGCATTTTATGTCCCCTAAAATATATCAAAAAAACAAAAAAAAATAAAAATAGTGTTTTTTTTGCAAATCAAGTTTTAGTGACAAAAAGTTAAATTAAAAATCACCATTTTTTACCGTGTATCATTTTTTTTCAGTGTAGTCCTTATCCATATCTACAACTTTCCCGAAGACACCAAATCGAGCAAAAAATTCCTTCAAAAGGTACAGATTTTTGAATTTTCATATATCATTTTTGTCCATACAATGCTGCCAAATTTGTATGGAAAATTATATGGACAAACTAATGATGCAAAATGGCTTCTTTGGGCATACCGAAGACACCAAAAAAGTTTCAGCCGGATTAAAAAACACAACAAAAATCGAACGGCCAAAATCTCAGAGAATTGCTCTTAATTAACTGACACTCAATGGTGCAATGGTTGGTAACACAATGATAAATGTGGGCTCCCTGAACGTGCTCCAATCGACAGAATTGAATTTTAGTGGATTCTCTGGCAATACATAAAATTGTAAATTTTGGTTACACCCTCAATTCAGAGTCGAGAGAATTGTTCTCTCAAAATGCATTGAGGGCTCAGTCCCAAATTGAAAGAATAATGCTACCAACTCACACCATCAAAACAAATGTGTTCATTCGTTAACCCTCTAGTGGCCAAATTTTACCGATTTTTTTTATTTTTTTCGTGTTTAGGAGGTTATTTTGAACAACTTTTGTTCTACGAAAAACTTTATTTCTCTTGTTTTATGTTTTTCTTGATTCATTTTTAGTATTTTAATTTGCATTTAGCTTGTTTACTGCCGCTCGAAGCTAGTCCGTCCCATATGTAATTTCGTCAATTTTGAGGTAATAATGCAGTTTGGTTCAAAATCATGTAAACTATCAGAAAAACCAATAAAATGTAGTACTTTGTTCTAGACATCCGGAGAAAATCTACTTTTTCGTGAAATTCTAACACGTAGCCTTATGGGCGGGACAACTTTGACACGCGTTTTTCTCGGCTTGCTGTTTTTACATATGGGTCATTCCATCTGAAGCGGAACAGCATTTGAAAATTACCCTCTCCGATCCTGCTCAAATTTGGCAGAGCTGTTGATACTATCAAAACATGCAAGAATCCCGAATTTCATCCAAATCGGACCACCCCCTCCATTTTTGTACCTCCCCAAAAAATTGACTTTTTGGCGATTTTTGGCCAAACCTCCTAGTTTCAAACGGCGATAGCTCAGGAACCACAAATCTCAGAAGGTCGGTCTTAGACTCAATTTTGAAGGAAATTGGACGTAGAATCCATTTCCGTGATCAAAATTTTGATTAATTTATTTTTTCTACCTGTATTGCGCAATTGAAAACTTTAATCGGTCGTATCTCAAAACACCCCAACTTATTTTTTTTATTTGACCTCACCATCGTGTTCCCCGGCCAATTTTACATAAGAATCACCTATCGACAGAAATGAATATGTTTCGTTCCAGAGATATCGAATTTTAAAGTTTTGTGTTTTCGAGATTACCTGCATCAGCTTCATTCGCCGCATCTGCTAGAAGCACACAGGCGGGCTGATCAATAACTTCTACCTGGCCATTTATTGAAATAATATTTCATCATAAATAATCTTCATCAAATTGAGCAAAAATTAACTGTATAATACTGTAGGAAACTGAAGTTTAATCGCAAATGTTTATCTGCTCAAAAAATTAATGAAGTGAATTTCTGTGTTAACCCACTGGACAGAGCAATGACGACACACAGTAAAGGGCAGAATTGGATTCCGACGGAGCGAGAGGAAAATGCAATTCTCGGATTAGTTTTCAAAAGCCGTAAGAGCCATTGTTAAACAAAGTCCTTTTTGCATCGGTATTCGACCTACTTACGAAAAACCAATATCAAAATGCTCGAGATTGTTCATCTACACGTCCTTCAAGTGCCCCAAACTTAAAATAAATGAAATTTTGTTTCATTTTCTAGAAAAACGAAAATTAGTGTCAGAGGTCACAATGGCTCTTACGGCTTTTTAAAAACTCACCCGAGAATTAATCTTGTTAGTAACACTGAAAAATAAGTGCACGATACATTATTGAGTAAAAATATGAATTAAAATGAATAAAATTTGTTGATACGTTGTACTCTAGTGAAGGACGATCACAAAGAGTAGGAAAAGGATTTCTGGAATGTATAAAACTGAAAAATGTAAGAAAATCACAAAGTTTGATCTGCTGCAAAGCGGCTAATTCTCCAAATTTAGTTGCGATGATTTCGACACCGTCCGAACAACAGTGTTTTTTCATCTATCATTCTTGGATTTTGGAACACAATACGGCTGCTGTCCTCACGAATAAGGATTTTTTAATTAAATGTACCTTGACCAAAATCATATTTTAATGAAATGGAGCTGGCTCACTATATAAAAATTGATTTAATATGATCAATCTAAACCATAAATCAGAATTATGGTAAAGTGTCAATAATAAACTATAATAATAATAATAATAAAGCAGGTTTTGGGTTTTTGCTGAATGGCACTATTTTGCTCCACTTCATTAATTTTTTGAGCAGATAAACATTTGCGATTAAACTTCAGTTTCCTACAGTATTATACAGTTAATTTTTGCTCAATTTGATGAAGATTATTTATGATGAAATATTATTTCAATAAATGGCCAGGTAGCAGTTATTGATCAGCCCGCCTGTGTGCTTCTAGCAGATGCGGCGAATGAAGCTGATGCAGGTAATCTCGAAAACACAAAACTTTAAAATTCGATATCTCTGGAACGAAACATATTCATTTCTGTCGATAGGTGATTCTTATGTAAAATTGGCCGGGGAACACGATGGTGAGGTCAAATAAAAAAAATAAGTTGGGGTGTTTTGAGATACGGCCGTTTAAAGTTTTCAATTGCGCAATACAGGTAGAAAAAATAAATTAATCAACATTTTGATCACGGAAATGGATTCTACGTCCAATTTCCTTCAAAATTGAGTCTAAGACCGACCTTCTGAGATTTGTGGTTCCTGAGCTATCGCCGTTTGAAACTAGGAGGTTTGGCCAAAATCGCCAAAAAGTCAATTTTTTGGGGAGGTACAAAAATGGAGGGGGTGGTCCGATTTGGATGAAATTCGGGATTCTTGCATGTTTTGATAGTATCAACAGCTCTGCCAAATTTGAGCAGGATCGGAGAGGGTAATTTTCAAATTTGCACTTTTTCGTGCACAGTTGAGATGGAATGACCCCTATCTAATTTTTTCATGTCACGTTTTCAAAGTTTTGCTTGTTTTTACATTTTCTGCTATGAAATTTGAAAAATTGCGTAAAATTACTGCATACTTCTTTTTTCTTAAAATAAAGGAAATGTTAGTAAAAAACACAGGCAAAGTTGACCCCTTATAAATGATATTTTTAAAAACATTGGCAAAGTCACATAAAACAAGTACAACTTCCTACTCATAATTTTCCTAAAATTTTAAGAGTTCTTCTTTCAAATGCTTTTTAATCTAATCTAATCTAACCCTGCTTTTTAAAGACAAAAATTTGTTGAAAATGGATTTTTGGTGATTTTTGCCTTCCTCACCTCACTGAGGTAAGGCTATAAAATCACTCGAAAATTGAACTTCTTAAATTTACCTTCTAGATATACCTTCACGTATACATATCGACTCAGAATCAAATTCTGAACAAATGTTAGTCATGATTTTTTTCCACACGATTTTCTCAGAACTGGCTGAACCGATTTTGGCCGGGTCAGCCCCATTCGATTCGTTTTGGGGTCCCATAAGACCCTATTAAAATTTATACTGTTTAGTAAAGTATTTAAAAAGTTGTGCTAAGAAAAAGATATTTGTATCTACAAAAAGGGTAATTTTTTGCATAACCTCAAAAGGCCGGGTCTTTTTGTTTACGTGCGAGAGTCGCGCCAGATGCGAAACGCCCGGTTGCCACATTGCTTCAAAAGAGAGTCTGCATGTTTTCTGGAAAAGTCTGTATCAGGTTTATATTTTTTCTTAAACTTATTTTTAATATTACTTTGTAAATATAAGGAAGGCACCAACCACCTAATGGTGGATTAAGAAACGTTTTTAAATCGAAGTTCGTCTAAAGGCGGTATTGGGTTGAAGAGGGTTAAGCAACCATGCCCACCCAAGTTTATCTAATAAGGGGGTGCGCATGGTTGTTTGAGATAATTCCAAAATTTACAATTCTATTTATTGACAGAGAATTCGCTTGGATTCAATTAGGCCAATTACCTAGAGCGTGTTCAAGATGCTCAAATCATACCCTAGAAGAAACTGAAACGTTTACTGTCATCAACTAGAAAAATGTCGAGTTGTGAAATTGGCATTCATTGCCTGAGTTTTCGTTTGGGTGTAAAAATGCATCAATATTTTTATAACGAATTTCGGACAGTAATGTCAAAGCAACTCAATCTTACAGTTGCAACGCTGAAACACTGACTTCATTCATGATTCAGGCGAGTAACACAGAAACTGCAACTCGTTTGTCTCCCTGCACTCGCGGATGATTAACTGTGGCAAGTGGTCGCGTCGCGCAATGATCTGGTGCAAACCGGCATTCTTTGCATTTCTTCTGGATTTCGACGCTATCCTCCTAACAGTGTTCTCGTTCAGCATACGAGTCGTCTGCTTAATATCTGTAGACGGCTTCCGCATGTCATAAAACCAAACACGTTTTAAGAACAGCCAAGACCGTTTCGCAATCCGGTCAAACCCTGGAGATCCCGCCCACTGAGCTGATGTTAGAGGCAAGATGATCGCATCTTTGTTTGTTGTTATATAATCCATTGAGGATGGCCGACGAAGCGAAAAGTCGCATCTCTTTTAATTAACTGCAGTTCTTGTGTGATGCTGAGTCTGGAGATTTTTCTATCAGGAACCACTCAGGGTGATCGACCATCGATCGGCGTCAGCAGAATTCATATCTAGAACATGGAGTCTTCTTCCGCGGTTGCTTTCACTGCGATGGCTCGTTAGGGATAGCCGCGCTGTCTAGACCACTTTTAGTTAAATGATTAATTTGCTCATCAGAGCTAGTTTTTACCACTTTTCCAAGCTACTTCCGGTACTTTGAAGCATTCCCCCTCCCGCCCAAGACAACAATCAGGAAGTGTGTGCTGTCTTTGTTTGGACATCCGCTGTCGACTTAGTCGAGGCTCTTATCACAACATAGTACACTACACTGCTTGCTAATAAATGGAGCACACTGAAGCTCGGACTTGCTGGGTGGGTGGTAATAAAATGTTGTTGCTGTACCACACGCGCAAGGGACACGTGTACGCATGTGGTTTCCGGTTGACAAACTGCCATGCGGCTCCACTATCCGCGCAGGGATAAATAACAAAGGAAGAGTTCTTGATTCGATTATCCGAAGTGATTGTTTTCCGAGGCCTTCGGAGAATCGAGTCTGGACTGTATTTTCATTTTCTATATTTTCCTGTAGTAGAACAATTAATAAGGATTACAAAGCTAATATTTTTATGAGGTTTTTCACTGGACTCACAATCCAGAGGTCGCCGGTTCGAATCCTGCTGGTCATCATTTATAATGTCAACTTTGTCCTCTTTTCCAGGAATTAGTACCATAATGTTTTGAAATATGATTATTGATTTCCAAATTTTAAGATATTAAATATTCTATAAAGTCTTTAGTCTTGATTTGCGAGGTTTTGAAACATATTTACGATGAATCAAAATTATTTAAATAAAAAAAATGATGTTCCTGATCCGATTACCTATATTCTCAGCTCGCAGTGAATCACTCTTCCACCAAATAATTATTTATCCAACCAAACTGTATTCCGCGGGGTACGAAAAATAAATCAGACAACGCACCGAGCGTATCCGTCTGTTTAATTAAAGTTGAAAATCGATAAAATCATGCATGTCTTTCGCTGGCAGAGGTTGATTCCACGCGACTGACTGATGCACGAATGCTTCTCGATTTTGTAATTCTCGCGGTGAGATCCGACCCAACTCCAGCATAAACAGTGCAGTTATGTAGGTCAAACGAGCGTGAACCTCAACCGGACGCCATACTAGAATGGCCCGGAAAATTTCAAATTCTTTTTCACGATCCCAAATACCCACACCGACATCAAAGCCACTTCCGCTCAAGCCATGTTCTTCTTTTCTTTTCCCACCACAGGTCTGCAACCGAACGGAATGTGACTGCAAGGGACTGAAGGGAGCCCCCGGACAGATTGGACCACATGGCGTGCCGGGAGCGGCCGGTCTTCCCGGTGACATTGGCTTTGACGGACCTCCGGGTTATTCCGGAGAGCGAGGTGTCCGCGGTGAATTTGGTTCCACGGGCGACAAGGGTTACCGGGTGAGAATCGGAGAGCGATAAGTTGAATATTTGAAGAGTTGCTTAATAAAGTGTTACACTTTCAGGGTGACACCGGACCTCGTGGACCGGTTGGATATCCGGGAATTCCGGTAAGTGAGAAATTTGCGACTCATTAAGAGTTTGGTTTTCAATTGAGACCATTCCAGGGTCTGCCGGGTGATGATGGACCGAGGGGCCCTCGAGGAATTGACGGGTGCAACGGAACCGACGGTGCAATGGGAATTCCGGGTATGCCTGGCTGGCCAGGAGACCGTGGTCAACCAGGTTTGCAGGGACCTATCGGTTTTCGCGGAGACTCAGGCGAGGGAGGTATCAACTCCAAGGGAACGAAGGGTTCGATCGGCGAATCAGGAAGACCCGGAATAACAGGTGCCGACGGATTCAAGGGTAACCGTGGATTGCCCGGAATCGATGGCATCAACGGTATAGATGGCGCAGTAGGCCCGAAAGGAGAACTAGGTGACGAGGGGGAACCATCCATTCCGTTCTGTCCTGGAGAGCCCGGAGAACCTGGTGAACCGCTGTACTACTTTTCGAGCAAGAACTCAACTGTCAACAAGGGTATCAGTGGTCCGAAGGGTGATAACGGAGCTGACGGTCTACCGGGTATACCAGGCCGAAAAGGAGATACCGGTGGTTACGGTGAGCGTGGCCTCAAAGGCTTCAAGGGCGAAGAAGGTAACGTTGGAGACCGTGGAAAGCAAGGAAAGGATGGTCCACCTGGACCGTCCGGAGAAAAGGGTGAAAAAGGTGCTCCAGGATTCGCTGGTAGAGACGGAGAACTTGGAGATAAGGGTGAACCCGGTGACGATGGTCGTTCTGGATTGCCCGGAACGCAAGGTGTCCGAGGACCGCCCGGATTATACGATCCAAATCTGGCACCAATTGTTATCGGCCCAGTAGGACCACAAGGAGACGTAGGCGCTGCCGGCAACCAAGGCTTGGGAGGAATCCCTGGTAATCCAGGCAGACGTGGTCTCATGGGTTTGCAGGGTCCTCCTGGTGATCCAGGTATTGATGGACCACGTGGTAAGAAAGGCACAACGATTGCTGGACAGCGTGGCGACGACGGTGAAAGTGGACCTCGTGGTCAAGTGGGCCCTCGTGGAGTTTCTGGTCCAGCGGGTACTAAAGGTCCCAAGGGATATCCCGGCAGAAGCATTCTTGGCGAAAAGGGAGAATCTGGATTGCCAGGACTTAACGGAGAATACGGCGACAAGGGTGACCAAGGTGAAATCGGCATAACGGGCGATAAGGGTCTACCAGGAATTGGATACAACATTACCGGTCCACCCGGACCAGACGGAATTCCTGGCATGCAGGGTCCTCCGGGAGAAGCGGGCTGGAATGGGTACGATGGCTCAAAAGGAGATAGAGGTTTCCGTGGTGAAGACTGTGGAATATGTCCTCCTGGACCCAGGGGCATCAAGGGTGAGGGAGGTGACATTGGTAGGCCCGGATGGGAAGGATTCGATGGCAATCGAGGCTTGCCAGGACCACGAGGCTTGAAGGGCGGACCTGGTAAACCTGGACCACAGGGAATTCCAGGACTTCAAGGTGAGAACAGTCTTGAATCACCATGCAAGCTCACATTACAAACATCACTACGATTTTAGGAAATCCTGGAGAAAACGGCGAACCAGGTCGGCCAGGTATGAAGGGAGCGAAAGGAGAGGTCATCCGCGTGGGCAACATGGTGGACTTCCCGGGAGATAAGGGTGAGATGGGCATGTTCGGTCTGCAAGGTCAGCAAGGAGACGTGGGATTGGCTGGAGAACCGGGCGAACGCGGCTTCCCTGGCGAGCAAGGTCTCTTCGGAGACGATGGCAGTCCCGGTTTGCGAGGTCGTGATGGTGATCCTGGTCTACCTGGTCGGGACGGAGTTCATGGCAGAAATGCAGTGTACAACGCCTACAACATGTGGGGGCTGAAGGGATCGCAAGGTCCTCCGGGAGATGAGTAAGTTTGGAAGCGACAAATCAAATCAAAATCCAATTACATACAATTTCTTTACAGCGGTACTCCAGGCGAGCGAGGAGATCAGGGAGATCGCGGTGAGCGAGGTGCCACAGCTGAGTTTGACTACCTCATAACGGGCGATAAGGGCGTACGAGGAGACTTCGGCGACGAAGGACCTTTTGGTGAGCCCGGCTATCGTGGAGAAATTGGAGATGAAGGTTTCAGAGGCGCCCCAGGTGTCCAGGGATCGGTCGGTGACAGCATTCAGGGTCCGATTGGATACAAGGGATACTTTGGCATTATCGGTGATCATGGTCTGCAAGGTGAAGATGGTTTTCCCGGTATGCCCGGCGTCGACGGCCCTCCCGGATTGCCCGGTTTGAAGGGCCAAAGAGGTGACCCCGGACGGGCCGTGTTGTTCGGCGAAAAGGGAGAAGAGGGTGAAGCGGGTTATTTCGGAGAGTTCGGAGACAAAGGATTCAAAGGAATGGAAGGTTATCGCGGTGCTCCTGGTATTACCGGTCCAAAAGGTGAAAAGGGCGACGATGGCGTGATGGGGAGAATTGGATTACCTGGAAACAAGGGTATGGTCGGAGATTTTATTTATGGTGACAGGGGTGCACCTGGTGCTGATGGAACCCCTGGAAGAACTGCGCCCTATGGTGACAAAGGAGAACGGGGTGAACCAGGAATAGAAGGACCTTCTGGACCCAAGGGAGAGATTGGCGACACTGGTAGAGACGGGCTTCCTGGATTTGCAGGAGATGATGGAGAACCTGGTGAGCCAGGTTTACGAGGCATCCACGGATATATGGGCGGAGAAGGCGACCAAGGTGAACGGGGTGAAGTAGGAGATCAAGGAAATATCGGTTTGACCGGTCGACGTGGCTTGGTTGGCCTGCGGGGTGAAAAGGGCGAAATTGGCGACCTTGGTGATATTGGTTTCCCTGGAAGATTTGGTCGTAACGGAACCAAGGGAGAACGTGGTGACGAAGGTTTCGCTGGCGTGAGAGGTCCCAAGGGATCTGGTTCGTTCAGCGGCCATAAAGGAGAACCGGGAATTTTTGGACTTCGCGGACCACCAGGATTGGACGGTATGCCTGGTCTGTTTGGCATGAAGGGCGAAGAAGGTGAAGCTGGAAATGTGATCGACGGCACCCCTGGACTCAAAGGTCCTAAGGGAGCACCAGGATTCAACGGCCGTTCTGGGCTTCCGGGATTAAAGGGCGAACGCGGTGACGAAGGAAGGTTCGGTTCGAAGGGCATTCAAGGTGATAAGGGACGCGATGGATATCCAGGTATTCCAGGACGACGTGGAAAGGATGGTCTCCGTGGATTACCGGGATTGCGAGGACTCTCCGGAAGCAGAGGAGAACAAGGCGAAGAGGGAGACTTTGGATATGTTGGATTCGTTGGAGACAAGGGTGAACGCGGAGACATCGGCCGTATCGGTCTACCAGGAATTGAAGGCATGTTGGGTGATCCAGGCTTCAAAGGTTTACCAGGAGAGCTTATCTTCAGATCACCAGCGAAGGGAGATCGTGGCGATTCAGGATTCCCTGGCCCGGAAGGAATGCCTGGCATACAAGGAGTCAAGGGACGAATTGGATATCCCGGCACGAAAGGAGAGCCTGGTCTTCGAGGAGAACCCGGTTTTGCAGGAAGGAATGGTTTGGATGGACTGAAGGGACAACAAGGAGACCGTGGCTACAAAGGTCCACGTGGTACACTGGACATTCGACCAGAACAGGGAGATCAAGGAGAATCCGGCTATGATGGCTTCCCGGGACGTCTTGGCCTACGCGGCAGTAAGGGAGCTCCCGGAGATTACGGAGATGATGGTCCGCCAGGTCCACGGGGAGAAGTTGGAATGGTCAGCGGAGCCTTCAAGGGCATTAAGGGTGAAGTTGGATTCGAAGGCGCTCCTGGCTTGGAAGGATTGCCTGGACTCCCCGGTCCTCAAGGAATGTCTGGAGCTCCTGGTGAAAAGGGTCTCTCGGGAAGCATTGGAATCTCGTTGCGTGGTCTAAAGGGCGTAGCCGGAGATGATGGTTTGATCGGCCTCGACGGAATGCCCGGCCCACTAGGATTCGTCGGTGAAGTTGGTCTTCCAGGACGACCTGGCATGCGAGGATTCCCAGGTATCAAGGGCGAATTCGGAGATGTTGGAGAAGATGGATACTATGGCAGACTGGGACTTAAAGGAGTCAAAGGTGAACGAGGAGATCCGATTCCTTTGGATGACTGGCGACCAAATCAGCCTGGTGAACGCGGAGTTCCCGGAAATAAGGGAGCACCAGGAGATGAAGGAGATATGGGACTTCCAGGCTACCCTGGACTCATTGGATTGAAGGGCGAGCGAGGATTACAAGGACTTGATGGTGAAGAAGGTCAGATGGGTTTCAAGGGAGAGAGAGGTTTCCAAGGAGCTCCAGGACGCGATGGTTTGGACGGATATCCCGGAATTAGAGGAGAGATTGGTGATCCAGCTCCTCCTCCACCACCGCCAAAGAGCCGTGGATACATTTTCACCAAACACTCACAGACCGTCCACATTCCGGACTGCCCGTTGAATACCATCAAACTGTGGGATGGTTATTCACTGGTGAGCGTTATTGGAAGTAGCCGTTCTGTGGGACAAGATCTAGGCTCTGCCGGGTCATGCATGCGCAAGTTCAGCACCATGCCGTACCTGTTCTGTGACATCAACAACGTCTGTAATTATGCCACGAATAACGACGACAGCATTTGGCTGGCCTCTCCAGAACCCATGCCGATGTCTATGGCACCGATGAAGTCCCGCGAGGTCGCCCAGTACATTTCGAGATGTTCCGTGTGCGAAACCACCACACGAGTCATCGCTGTCCATAGCCAAACCATGGCGATTCCTGACTGTCCCGGAGGCTGGGAAGAATTGTGGATCGGATACAGTTACGTAATGGTGAGTCTCAAATGTCTCAATCTGAGCATTTTTAAACGATATTTGTCATTTTCAGCACACCACCGACAACAGCGGAGGCTTCGGTATGGACCTGACGTCACCTGGTTCCTGCTTGGAAGAGTTCCGCGCCCAACCGGTGATCGAGTGTCACGGCCATGGGACGTGTAACTTCTACGACGGTATCACCTCGTTCTGGCTGACGATCATCGAGGATGGCGAAGAGTTCAACCAGCCGAAGCAGCAAACGCTCAAGGCCGATCAAACCAGCAAGATTAGCAGGTTCGTAAAGAGTTTCTGTACCGAGTGAGATCAACTAAAACTAACCGATTTGTCTTATCCCGTAGGTGCATAGTTTGCCGCCGCAAGGCCGGATTCCTGCGGGTTCTCTCGGATGGTGGCATCAGCGCGTCGGCGCTTCGTCGTCCGGACATTGCGACCGTCCAGAAGCCGTACTACCCGCCACCACCGCCGCAGCCTCCGAGACGGCGAATTAGGCCGGGAAGCCGACAGCGAAACCGTAACAGTGGTTAAGTGATGTATGCGCCTAGTTTTTTTTAGAATTGTAAGGTTCCAAATCCCTGTTGTCAGCGATGAATGCTGTGTACTGCTAAGTGTGCCATTTTGCGACAAATCGACATTCTTCCGAGTATAAACTGCCACCATTTTCTTTTAAATTCGAAAGCATGTTTTTCCTATAAGCTATAATAAAATTCCAGTGTCTGAACAACGAATGCTGTACAGAATAGAAATCGAATTTAGTTATTTTCGAACACAGGTTAAAATTATGATAACTAACGTATGAACTTAAATTATGTGCGTGCTAAACCTAATACAGACAATAATACCAAAAAAGGGAAAACAGTACGTTTGCAGGTTAAGATGTATGTAGGAAATCAGAAGAATACTTCCCTAGGGACTACAGTTGGTCATGGAACTGCCAAAACTATTTAACTTTCCGTGAATATATTTCCCTGGTTTCTTGAATCCTTGCTCCAGCCGAGCCGCTTCCGTAACTGCGAAACTGTAGTAATAATATGCAAATTGATACTGTAAAGAAGCGACAGATTATGTGTTAAACATGAGAGAAATCAATAAAATAAAATAAAAAATAATTTAGTTTTCATTTACTAAGTAACGATTTAATGAAAAGGTGCATCAGCTGGTTGTAATGCGGCCACGACATGACCAATATGACAAAGAAGTTGTTTATTTTATTAACGTGACTTTAACCTAGAGAGGTCATTCGGGATTTTTTTGCCTGTATGCAACAACGACAAACCGACCTAATTCTCCATACAAACTTTGGAGAAAAACCATTCGGCCCTGTCCTAATATTTTTGAAAAAATTAAATTGAATGTCTAGTTTTTTTTTCAAATTGGTCCTATAAACATATGAAAGACAATAGTTTATAGGACTTTTTCAAAAAAAAAACTCTAAATGTTTTTCTGGGGACCCCAAACTTAATGCTTCCCTTCGAGTTGAGCCTGCGCAGCAGTGTGACAAAAAAATGAAAATTTCGGAAAATCGCAAGAGATACCCCCTGGCCCTGGCTCGTTTTTTTAGGAAATAATGAGTTACAGTGCCAATTTTGAGCCAAACCGATTAAGGTCAAAGGGTCGCTTTTTATCATTAAAGTTTGTATGGGGAAAATCGCGAAAATGTATGGGGAAAAACATTGCTTAAGGATTTTGCAGCAGGTCTAGCCAACAATTCGTCAGCTGTGTGCTATCTTGTGACATAGACCATTTTGGTCGAAAATGAGTCAATGATAACGTTTTACTATACTTAACAAACGCTACAAGATGCTTTAACCCGATTTTGGAAACTCGCTTCCGTTTCCCGGATATCGCAATACACACTTGTGACATAGACCAATTTATCATCAAAATGATTGTGCACACTTGTGACACGTCATACATGTTGTTGGAAAATTTATCTTGTTTTTCACAAATTTATGTAGATACACATTTTCTGAAGGCAATGCGATCTTTTGTTGTTGAAAATATACTGATTAAGTCGGTTAAACTATTGATTTGAGCTTAGTTTAGTTTGTACGGAAATTATGTGCACACTTGTGACACGTAGTACAATTTTACTTTCGAAACACGTGCTTTTCAGATTTTTGATTACATAATTTGCTGTATCTTTTGACTCGTGTAACCAAATTAGTTGAAACTTGGAGCGTTTGTTAAGCGATAGTATTCGAACCGATTGCTTCAAAAAGTTTGACTCTACCATTCATAGTTTTGAAAATATTTATCATCAAACTTTAAAAATCGATTTTCTCGAAAAGTACTAAATGGTCGTTGTCACAAGATAGCACACAGCTGACGAATTGCCCAAGTGTGAGATTCTCTTTAGAAATTTAATTTTCTACAACTTTGTCGGAGAGTGCAAGAAGATCCGAGTTGATCCTGATGAGTTATTAGCAATGCGTTGAAAAGAAATCGGCTTATAGATTTGAAAATATATAAGGGGTGTATGGGTAGTATATGAGAAAATACTTTTTACTAAAGAAACACCAAAAATCACGAAAAACTCGGATCGTTTTAAACCCTTCGGCAAAGTTGTAGGAAATTGAATTTCCTACAAGAATCTCACACAATTTTGGGCGAGACCCGCGTCACCTGGTATAAAAATACTGGAACGATGTTTTTCTGTATAGGTACATTTTTGCGATTTTCCCCATATAAACTTCAACGACAAAAAGTAACGCTTAAGGTTACAGATACTTATTTTTGTCTAAGGAATCGAGTCAGAGGGTATCCCTGATGTCGATTTTTTATTGTCACCCTACTGTATGTCAAAAAGTGACATACCTTTTGTAGTTTCTGAATTACAAAAACAATTTAAATAACATCGAAAATATGTTTACGTAGAATTGTACTTCGATAGCTTACTAACAATTTTTTCCAACATATGATGGAATTTGATGAACTTTACCTTTAATGTCAATCGTTTGAAACTAGGACCCTAACATTTCAAAAGGGCACATAACTTTTGTAAACAATGGTGTATCCCTTTCACTTAAATGACAGTTTACATATGGTGTGAAAAGGACACACTCTTGTTTTAAAAAGTTATGTGCCCTAATGAAATGGCAAGCACGAATTGACAAATGGAAAGGAGAACTAAAATGATGCTCCAATTCAAAGATAGGGTTAAAACAAGAGGTCATTTTTGGTTAAAAAAGTAACTCAAAAAGACAGGATTTGTTCTGAGGACGTGATTATTTCAGCACTCGTCGTATTTATCGTCAGCGCCATGTGGGATAAATGTACGACTCGTGCTGAAATAATCTTCTTTTTACAACATGTAGCATAAACAACTATGTATTTGCTAGTGTATGTAATACCGTGTAAAAAATGTGAAAATTCGTCAATTTTTAGACTTTCGGTTTTTCCACGAACGATTCGTCTGTGATATTTCATTGTTCAAAGCGACATTATTTTTTCCGTCTCATCATGTACTCCCGCAGTCAACTGTGGCCATCACCTGATATGACATCGGCTCCGCGTGAACTGTCACCGCAGCTCAGCCAAGGAAAAAAAACAGTGTCAAAAATCGAACATTGAAAAATTTTCTCTCGTCATTTGAAACTATTTTTGCAACACTACCGGGATCCATCACAGAACACAGGTGTTTTAATCCAATTAGCGGGTGCCACCAAACAGAGCGTACCTTGCTGGTCAAACGAAACTAATCAACTGAAGTGGTCACGGTCACCGCACTTCCATCATCATCATGTGGGTACCAGCGTTTTGCCGGAAACATTTCTCCCTGCTGACGGTAGTCTGTGTGGCCGCTGTGCTGCTCAGCTTGGCTCCGGCCTCCGGAAGTGCCGAGAAGGAGATCCCAATCACCAAGTTTAGCCAAAATGTCGGCGGCTATGGGGCCACCATGACTTTCCTTTATTGGTAAGCTCAGCAGCGTTGCTGTTATCTTTCTGGATTGATAACTCATTGTTTGTCTTACTCGCCTGAATGCTAATCAAATATTTACAGCTATTCGTGCGGTTACCGAAAAGCTTTTGATGAATACTACAACATAATTCACGAAAAGTATCCGGAGATCCAGATCAAGGGTGGCAACTACGATCCGCCAGGATTCAACATGTACCTCTCGAAGGTCCTGCTGGTCACAAAACTGCTCATGATCATCGCCTTGATGTCCAACTTTGACGTTTTCGGATTCCTTCGGACGGCCACACCCTCCTGGTGGCGCTGGTGCACCGAAAACAAAATGTACGCCTGCATGATGATCTTCTTCCTGGGCAACATGATCGAGGCTCAGGTAAAGCCCGCATAATTCAGTTCAATTCAGAAACACCTTCAATCAAAACCTTTTCTTGCAGCTCATATCGTCCGGGGCGTTCGAGATTGCGCTGAACGACGTTCCGGTTTGGTCCAAGCTGGAAACGGGCCGCATTCCGGCACCCCAGGAACTGTTCCAGATCATCGAAAGTCATTTGCAGTTCTCGGACAAGATCGAAGCGAATCCCGACTTTGTCAAATAAGGTTAACTAGCTCGTTCCTCATTTTCCACGCGTTCTTTTGACGAACTCATCTAGGTTTGCATAAAACGACCCAGGAACGCTTTCATACCGATAAAATAGAGAGATTCACAGTACCGCAATGTTTCTGTGGCAAAGCGAGAGCAATGCATCCGAATCAAAAGCAATTGTGAGCCCTGCCAACAGCGCGATGGTTATTATTTTCAGCAAGAATTAGAAAGAATGCAAAAAAATACGATGCCACACTGCACACATACACCACCTAATAGTACTCAAAACAAGATCAAAAGATATCCACGCGCCACAGTTTAAAGATCATCGGGCTCCACCCTAACAAGCCAGTGACGAAATTATCTAGAATCTAAAACGTGTCAGTCGAGTTTGGTATTTGGTTATTTTACACTTTGATAAACTTGAATAATACAAACAATAATATTCGTGAAACAATGATGGAAAAGAAAAATTTAAGGCTAGTTTGTAAATGTGGTGTAATTTGAAGGTAAATAAAAATAAGAATTGGTGATGAAGTAATATAAAAAAATGTTGTGCATTTCTTTACATGAGAAAATATATTGATGGAAATTTTATTTTTAATTCTAATCTAATCTAATCTAATCAGACCCTAGCGCAGCCAATCTTTCGAAGGGATCCTGGAGAGTGCCTTAGGTTAGATGACGCCTAGCACTCTTCTTGTCATTTATTAACATTTGTAGTGCGCCATTGCATTAGAATGCATTGAAACATCACAAGCGTTAAAGCGACCAGGCCTACTGCGTAAAGCCGTATCGCAGAGATGACTCGTAATTGGGTTGAGTTTGAGCACAGAGTGTTCTAACAACAACACAATTCTGAATCGACAGGGGAGGAAGAAGCGTGGGGACACACCACCATACGCTCCGAGATTTGGTTGTATTCGTTGGGAGTACCATGCTAAGAAGGTTTGGTACTCCGGGACCCTCTGGGATGGGACACTGTATTTACACGAATGCCCTGGACACTATTTGCCGTGGTTATAGCGCCACAACTCGCTCTCTGTAACAGTATTCCTAATTTCAGTCTACGCTCACCAAGTCGTCATGGCCTAGTGGTTAGTATTTTTGCTTACCAATCCAAAGGACGGAGGATCGAACCCCGTCTCGAGCGACTTTGATTTTTCGTTCATATTCATCATTTCAGATTTCTATGTCCTTAACTTTCTCGTTGGGAGCAGATGGGAATCGAACCCAGAACCATTCGCTTACAAAGCGAACACCGTAACCAGTCAGCCACGGCCGCTCCTCTTGATGGAAATTTTATTTTTAAAATTTCAAATTTAAAAAAATCCACGTTTCACGCTATATCAAGACCGAATTTATATTCGGTAGCTCTGAAAGGTGCTCTACAACTTTCCCGAAGAGAGTATGGTGCTAACTTACTCCTGGAAGAAAATACAGCATCTTCAAAACTCGTATAAAACGTGATTTTCGATCAAAAAACACGTCCTAGACGAGTTTTGAACACGCTGTATCTTTTGATATGAGCAAGTTAGCATAGCGTGAAACGTGGGTATTTGAAATATTAAAATCCAAAAAAAAAGGTTTTCTCCATATTAATTCACATACAAAATTGAAGCGCTTTTGGCGAAGTGGGAACTTAACCAATCGTTCCCAAACTTTAGGGAGTTGTTTAGGACCCCAAAAAGAACTGAAAAGTTGCTATGCTCACTAAATTTGGACAACTTTGTTGTTTTCCATACAACCATATTACACCCTAATGTCCACGCATCCTTCCACCCCTATTGATTTTGTGAAATGTGAAACCGTGATCCGTTCGCAGAACTTGTCTCTACGGTTAATGCAACGCAGTAGGCTTGGCTGCTTTAATTTTCGAATAAAGCAATTCCCCACGAAAACAGCATGATTCGAAAAAAAGTTGCATCTTTTGATTACGAAATTTTTGGTATCCAAACATGTATAGGTCATCGCTTAAATTTCAAAAGTTAGCGCAGTTTTAGTGAAAAAAGTTGTTTTTTGTTTTTTCGTTTTCGTCATTTTTCCATTTTTGCGCGTGGCGTGTCGAAAACCCCAGTTTTTTCAAAAAAATTGTACCTCGGAATATTGATCCGTGCACTGTAACTTGGATTTGGCCCGCACTTTTCTCTCGCACTTTTGACAACAAAATTTTCAAAAACTAGGCAACCAGCAGTTGTTTATTTACATTTCCAGTCGCAGTTTCCACCAAACTGAACATTCGCACTTTAAAATTGCGATTGACAGGTGAGCAACATCGGCTCGCTTTGATCATTTTTTGAGAAAATTAAAATTTCCCAAGCCAGTTTGACAAGTCGCAATAGTGCGATCGATAGCAATAATTTAGTGCGAAGTCCAAGTTAGTGAGAATTGCGCAATATTGAAAACATAACTTCACCATGTTTTTTTATATGTCATGTAAAATTTTCCGAGGAATCCGGTAAAAATATTTTCATACATAGGCTCTTTGGTCACGAGACCTTCAAAACAGCATTTTGAGTTGTCATACGACCTTTCATATCGACGTCGTCGTGCTATCTTGTCGCACCCGCCATTCTTCACGTAAACTAATGTCAAAAACAAAAACATTGACTTTTATATCCCGCTTTTTGACATGGAGGATTTGTAAAACCCGCCAAACAAATCGCAGCAAACTGGGGGTTGCTGAGGAAAATTCAGAAAAGTTCTTGTCAAAAGTTTTCGTTTGTGATGTGATGGACGTGATTATTCTGAGATCTGCTTTAAATTAGACTTTAGTAGACGAGCCTTGATCCCATGGAATGTACCAACCCTGTTGGATTCCAAACTATTTAGCGGTTGGCCATTTGCATTCCCCAATGAAAGTATTGGCACGAACCTCGAGCTGATTTGGCTTGGTATGGAAATGTCATTCATTCGTTTTTTTCGATACGAGTTCAACTCTTGTTTCATAATTTGGTCTATAGAATCGGTATTGTAGAATGTGGAGATTTTTTAACATTTTACAATTTCAATAGCATTTTCAAAATAGTATTTTTTATTGTTGATTTTTCGAGAAGTAATTTTTTGCCACAAACGTATCTCAAATTGAAACAGCTACCTAAATGACAGAATTTATTCTCTGAAATTGATTTTTTCCAGAAAAGTATCTTTAAGATGTCCCCAAAACCAGGGCTGCAGAGTCGGGTCATATTTCAAGCGACATTCTGAGTTAAGACGACTCTGACTCCGACTCCCCAAAAAGACCCGACTCCACCGACTCCAGCTCTGACTTCGACTCCACAGCTCTGCTCAAAACAACCCTTCAAGCTTTAAACAGAAATAAATTTCATTTTAAAGAACCTGGAAAATTGCAAAATCCGTAAAAAAGAATCACTTTGGCCCAGTCTCAAACCCCATGTCCACTAACGGTATCAAATATGAAAAGCATTTCGAATAACACTCTTTAAAACAAGCCCACCCCCTCAAAAAAAAGTTTATTTCACTTAAAAAACTAACAAATTTAAAATATGTTTCATCTTCTGCTTCAGTTTCGCTTCAGAAAACTTTTAAGTTTTAAATGAATTTTTCTTGGATTTTTTTCCGATTCGTTTTCACTCTGTGATCCACCGGAAGCGACTAAGGCCATGAATGTTGTTAAACTTGCACACCATTCGGTACCACAAGCTGCGCTTCTTAATCTGGCCAGATCTAGAGGATTAAAAATTCTAGAATTCCACCCAAATTCAGCCACTTGCTTCCGTCTCAATCAATCCTGAAAATTTCTGACAAGGACTTTTCTGAATTTTCCCCAGAAACCATCAGGTTGCTGAGATTTGTTTGGCGGGTTTTAAAAATCCTCCATGTCAAAAGGCGGGATATAAAAGTCATTGTTTTTGTTTTTGACATTAGTTTACGTGAAGAATTTTGACGTTCCGAGAAAAACGTGTTTTAATGTTTGACCTTGAATATTCAAAAACGAGAGCACGCAATGTAAACAATACCTGCCAACCTCCTGTGGCCGAATGGTTACGGGTTTCGCCTCATAAGCGGAAAGTCATGGGTTCTTCTCAGGGTGGCAGCCTTAGGTTTAAGTTCAGAGGTAGCAGCAACCGTATGAGTATAAAACGGTTGCTTCACGTGCTCTTCAAGCATGTGATCGATCTTGGGATATTCCTTTGCGCCTCTTCCCAAAATACTTTCCTCGTGTCTTCGCATGTAAATAATGCCCAGCCGATCGGTATTGCACTGCAGTCCAGTCGCATTGTCCAGATCAGAGCAAAGGGAACACCGCAAAAGTAGCGCTGCAAAAGACAATTGTCTTTACAAGACCCCGCGCGGCAAATAATAGCTGCTGGGAAGAGCTTGAAAAATGACATGAAAAATTGTCACCGCGGTTCTAGCGATACATAGCGCACAAGGCACAAGGAATGGAGTTTACAGCATCTGGATGGAACAGCACTTTTCCTCTCAATAGGAACTGTGTTATAGATCTGGAAATGCTTAATAACAGTAAAAATGGGTAACACGATACAATAGTCCTTGTAATCAGGATTCCGTGTCTTAATACTCAAACAGAAAAAAAATGTAAACAATAACAAACACGTTTTGTTTGGCTCACCATTCTGTGCATTGTCCCAAAGTTTGGTTGAAGTTGGTTGCTGGAGTTCCGAGTTATAATTACAAATGTTTACGGTAGTCTAGCTTGTACGTGCGACAAACGCATCCTAACTTTCCTGGCCTGAAATCCCTTTGGCCTTTTGTCGCGCTTACATCAATTTTCATGGAGTGACAATATAGCAGGTCAAGATTGAAACTACTTTCATATGTAAAGTGACAAAAATGCACGGAGTTTTTTCGGTTTTTGTTGAATATCTCAGGATTGAAATCGAATTTTGGGGATCTGTGAAGGTCAAAAGGTGAGGCATGGTGAGCTGCACAAAATGGCGTTCTTAACTCAAACTGGCCCAAAATGCACGTACGACAAGTTAGCACGATGGCGACGATATGTCAGGCTAGATATTTAATTTTTTATAATTTTTCCTTAAAATCCTATCATACCTTTCATTTGCGTCCAAGACAGCTAAAATCGGTTGAAATGGCGCGGAGCAATGATTTTTATGAAAAAAGTGGTTTTTGCGAAAGTCAACGGAAATTGCAATTTTTCGGACCACCCGAAACCGGCGTTGGTCACCCTAATGGCCAAACAAAAAATACGGGTCGAATTATTACGGCCAAGGAACCCCCAGAAAACTTTTTTTTCGAATCATGCTGTTTTCGTGGAAAATTGCTGAATACTCATTGTTGGGGTTTCTAGGATGAACTGCATTACAGTCCAGACTCGATTATCCGAAGATTATTATGGGTTATGGGACTTTAAACCATGAATAAAAAAATCGTAGTTTTCTGGATTTTAACATAAAATTCGAATTTTGCAAGTCTATTTTAATGCAGGCCAAGGATTGATACCTAAGAGCATGCAATGGCACTGACCTTGTTGCGTGCTCTTCGGTTGACGTCCACGTAAGGAACATCCTGGAAGGAGCGTAACTAACTACATCCGTAGTTCTGTTAGATCATCCGAATTATCTTGATCAGAACAGTATAGCTCTGGTTCCTTGCGAGTGTCCTATTTTCTTACCTCCACGTTGGCTTGGTTTTCATGATGACCTAGCTGGTGGCCTGTGGAAACGGATCGTAAACCTTTGACCACCGCGGGTCAGAATCGAGACGGCTAAAAGAAAGGGGCGCAACAATGTGGGAAAGGGAAGTAATTTGTGATTGTAGACGATATTGTTTTGATTCGCAGTATGTTGAGTCAACTGCTGTGGATGTACCTGAAACATCGCACAACGGGGTTTCTCTTCTCTTCATTCTCAGCTACCACCTATCTCCTATTTTTATTTTGCTCTTCTGATTCCCAATTCTTCACTGATTCTTCTATTAATATCCAACATTTGATTTTAATTTTACTAACTTTTGATTCTCTTATCTCTCAAAGCTTTTTCACTCTTTTCTATCAGTGGATACTGCTGTAACAAACTTTGTTTTGTTTTTTTTTAACAAACTTTGTTTTGTTTTGTTTTTTTTTCCCTAAAAATAGAAAAAAGTGCAGTGCTTCTTGGGACGCGCAGTCCTGTTTTTTCGTGATAATTTTCGTCTCTTTTGTGTCGCTCTTTGTGTGCATGGTGATTGGTTTTATGTGATTAGGTTTTATTTTTTATGTTATTTTCTTTCTCTCCATTTCCTCAGTTTGATTTGCAATGCCTTTCCGTCGGGTCGTGTTTTTTTCGCGTTCGTCGTCGGTGTGTTTTTCGTTTTTTTTCGCGTGCGTGTATGTGTGTAAAAGTACGGCTGGCTCTGGTTGTCATCGATGACAATTGAGCCAGTCTAATTTGCGATGCCTTTCGGTCGGGTCGCAGGGTTTTTTCGCGTTCGTCGTCGGTGTGCAATAACAACAAAACCTTATCATACCATTTCAGCTCGATAAACGTTGTAACTCGTCGTTCGCTTCGTTAATCAGTACCCCACTAAACATGAATCATGTAAAACTCGTAAAAACATCTCAATTAAAAAGTCAGACTGTTAAATCCTTCATCATTTAATTACAAATAATTTTGGTTCTATCATTCCACAGCCGGATGTCTAAGATAAAACCATTTCAATTAAAAGTTAACAGCCGATAAACGGGAAATGACTCATCCGCAGCATCCGATTGCTTGCCTTGAGAATAAAACATAATACCTTTCAACAAACACTATGATTTTGGGTCGCATCATCATCTTCTATGATGAATCCTGACCAAACACCCTATTCTACTAACAAATTTTCAGGTTCCTGGCGCTTGTGGGGTGTAAGCACAGAGTAAATCAGCTGCCCTAGTAGCAACCTGCGCTAACTAACATTTCCGTCCCTTAAACTCGAGGTCTACAAACTGACATGGCGGGCGCCGTTGGTGGCCAATAACTGTTACCTATTCTAGTTTTGGCAATCATGGTGTTTTATCTTTTCAGCGCATTCATGCATGCTGTTGATAAGGGAAACACCACTAGATCGTCGAGGCATATAATCAGTAGTGCTGAAAGGATATTACGGTTCTGTTCAGCAACGGAGGGGCAACCATGGGTGATCTCTCATGCTCATGCTCATGCTTTTTTTTCCCTAAAAATATACTTTTCCTTACTGTACTAGTAATATCAAGTCTATTTATCATTCGTCTAATCTTTTTTGATTTTATTGCGAATTTATTTATTTTAATAATTCTTTATCTGTCCTATAAATTATCATTACTATAATCTAAGCTTGTTTTGTATCTCTATTTATTAACTATTGTCTGATTTTACATCTAATACATCTAGCTTCTCATTTTTATTCTTCAAAATACGCTCATCATTCTCTTACTATTGATACTAGATTTTTATAAAATAAATTCTCTTTTACTGTCTATTGTTTTCAATCTTCACCCTTTTTTCAAACAAGTGAGGTGTGAGCCCTTACTCAATTTATGGAATGGTTAAAGGATTAACACAAATATTACTATTGTATTTTTGGTAAAAAATTTTAACATGCTTAAAAATTGTAACATAAACACTCAACAACAGGGAAGATTTCAGGAGAAAACAATACACAGTAAATAACAATAAGTTTTTGAATTCAAACTAAAAATAAAACAGCTTTTGCTTTAATGAAAGTTGATAGGCACACTATAGATGGTTAGGCGCTTATACTTACATCAAACCCTACGTAATGTACCACCCCCGGCCGAGTTAAAATGCGTAACCGGAAAAGAAGGTGTGCATGCCTGGCACGAACACTCAAAGCGTGTTCTAGCGTGCTGCTCGTACTGACTCAGAGCAAGGGTGAGATGTAGGTGTAAGGGCAGTGCGTGTTCGTCGGGAACCTGGTGCATAAGATCGGTCAAGGCCCGTTCTTACACTGAAAATTGCGAATTGCGAATTTTGCAAGTCTATTTTAATCAAATTTAAATTACCAAATTGAAAAATTCATTTCCTCAATACTTCATCACCGCATTTTTGTCGCCATCTTGGATTTAAATGTTTAATTTAAATAAACATGGAGTTTAATTGAATCCCAAACTGTTTTTGTCCAGGCCCCACCTTCCATACATCAATGGTGGGGCCGAATTCGGCCCACGGCCATTCCAGGACACAGAACAGTGAGAACTTGCGAAAATACCTCACTTTATTCTGATATAAGTCGCCATATTGAAATTGCTTGAAGATTCATACCCGTGATCCAATCCAACGTAACAAGAATGTTGGAAGTAATCGCCCCGACATCCTCCAGGATGCTTCTGAAAGGATGACTAAAACATACAGTTTTTTTTTGTTTTGAAAAAGTCCTATAAACAAATTTTTTATTTTTTTGCATTATGGGTGTTTTTCAAACCGCCTTGTGTCAGGTGCGGTAAAAACACACAAAGAGCAGAAAAAATAAAAATTTTGTTTTCAGGACGTTTTCTTTTTTAAAAACTCTAGATATCAACACTTCACGCCAGTATATTGTAAAAAAATAACCCTCACCAAACCCTCACCCATCGCCCATACGCTTATCACGCGCACTCCAGTTCAATTTCCTCTGCCGCTACGCTTCGCGCACGAACACATTGCCGAACACGTGTTATCCTTGTTCCACCCCAGCTCGTCAGAGAACAGCCTGCTTCGACTACGCAGGAGCTCCAACTCACCCTAATCATCGCCGTCCGTCATCGTCATCGCGCGAGGAGGGTTTCCATCGCGCCAGGCGATTTTTCCTTTCTTCAGTCTTTCCGAGGGTGGCGCACCGAACAGAACCCGTGACACACGGTCCGTCGTACTTTTTTTTTAAACTTTGGTGAACGCTAGAGAAGCCCGCTCGCGTACGTCGTGGAAGTGTCGCGGTCGTCGTCGGGTTGAATCCGGATTTTGATACGGAACCAGTTTGGATTGTCGTGAAAAGAGGAACGCCAACCTGAGGGAAGAAAGAATTCGGGATTTTCCAAGATGTCGTCGATTGCATCCTGAAGAAAGAAGTCACGCGTCGGCGCAATAGTAGGCCTTGGAACCACAGGATAAGTCGCGCGGGGAAGGAATTTTTAGTCGAGTCCCTCCGTTTCGGAAGGTTGTAAATAGAAGACGGTTCTACGGAGTCAGGCCGTAGGTTCGGGGGGTTGTGTTTGGTCGCACGCGCATCGGGTTCCCCCAAAAGGACATTCGTATGACTTTGATACTGATTTTGCTGTTTTTGAAAAATATTTGCATCTTTTGTAACAAGTTGGTTTTACGGGTTTACAACTCGTTCCTGATTCACCCGAACGGGAACCACCTGGAGAACGCTTCCGGCAAGCACGGCGGCCATCGATACCGGTCCAGGACGATCGGGAATCACAAGGTGTACTTCAACGATCGGGATTTGCCGGTGCGTCCTCGCAGGACTCGGCGGCTCCGCAACGAGCAACAGCAGCAGCAGCAGCAGGAACTGATGGTCGACCGGGACAGCTACGGAAAGTACTACTAGGCAGGGCCAACGCAAACCCCTGCTACCCTTCCATGAGCAGACTCGACCTCGAAACGTGACTCACCGTAGCTAGACTCATCGCCTCAGTAGACGACACCAACACAACCATTCAGAACCATCATCATCACCAGTAGGATTATTCAATTACGCCAACAATACTCGTTCAGGCTGAACATCTCTCAAACTATGGCCTAGCGTCCGTTTCTCGAAATTCTTCCAAGTCTCCAACAATCCAGTAATCTTCAAGCCCGCACCGTGGTCGCCTTCGCAGAAAATGACCATTCAGGAGGGTCGTAACGCGAAACAACCCACCAGCCACAGCATCGGTTCCGGAAGCCACCTTGCCACCTCTACCAGCACAACCAACAACACCAGCAGGAGCAATGGAGTACTCAGCGCCTTCTTCGGATCACTCACGGCCGGAGCTTCCGCCGCCAGAAGTGCCTCCCACCATCATCACCATCAACCAAGTTCCGAACAGCAGGAACCGATTCCAACTCCTCCGCAGCACCAACAACCCGCCATCGCAGTACCGGTTGTGGAAGAAGCGGCGGCGGCTGCGGTGGCCATGGTCGGGGTGGCCTCGGACAACAACAACCAGCAGCCGTTCCGGGGGGAGCGCCCGCTGCAGAACGGCTGCGAGGACAAGTGGAGCTGGAGCAAGCGGGACCGCTCGAAGGAGGTGTGGCTGAGCGGGGCCAACAATCGGACGGTGCACTTCCACCCCAACTGGAGCAAGGGTACGGCCGGAATCCGAGGCACGCGGGTGCTCAACAACGGCCGCTACTACTGGGAGCTGAGTGTGTCGCAGCGGGTGTTTGGGACGAGGTGAGTGCAATACCACCCGATCATATGAAGTTAACCGGACTTTTTTCAAGCTCAGGCAGTGAATCTTCTTTTCTAAAAGATGAATCACATGCTTTCATACAGAAGATAGGAGTTGTGTTAGTAAACATTTTTGTTTATATCAATCTAATGTGATACAGTTGATGAACTGTACATACGAGGATGGATTTGCTTGATAAGTCGATTGGCACACTCATCCCAAAGAAGTGCTGCACAACACAGTAAAAAATAATTTGGAAGCTGTAATTTTGGAAGGTTGAATATTAAGGGAGCGTTCTTTTATTACGTAACGCGAAAAATCGGACTTTTAGACCCCCTCCCTCCCCCCTCGTAACAAAATTTCCATACAAATTTAAAAAAAATTTGTATGGAGCGTAACACGGCCTCCGACCCCCCGCCCCCTCTACTGCGTTACGTAATAAAAGAACGCTCCCTTACCTCTTTTATGATGTAATTTTACCTCAATTTAGACTGAAAAAGTGACGTTACACCAGAAAAGTGATAAAAATACACATTTCCAGAGGTAAAATTACACCTTTTTTCTGACATAAAAGATGTACCCCTTCCCAGATGTAATATTACCATGATTTTTTTTTGTGAAACTGTCATCTAAATCATGCTACTTTTAATGATGGCATTTCTACGTAAATATGCATGAGTGACGTCCCATCAAAATAGATTTACTTGAGTCGAACGCAATTTTGTAGTACGCACTTACAATTATTGATATTTGCAATGTTTTATATATAAAAAGTAGACTTTTTCAAATAGACATTGAAAACATTAAGGTATTATGGATGGCACAGCTTTGGGCATATTTTGAAGTATTTATCTAGAGATTCGAACAATGGTTGACAGCATATATCTTGAAAGGGATCCCCGGCCGCACAATTCTTTCGGGATACACAATACATGAAGAACTATACCGAATGCAACCCCTCAACAGGGAAACAGGTTTGTGTATGGTGCAAGAACACAAATAAAAGCGAAAAAAATCGATATCGTACGCCAACGAGTGCCGCAGGAGGAGGCAAAAGGGAGTTTATTTGACGGGGTGCGGTACGGTTGCTGTTATCAGCACATGACGAAGCATGGAACTATATTTTAGGGATGGGGGGAAAACAACACTTGTTGTATTGTGATGTTTTCAGTGGCTTGCGTGGTTGACTGTTAGGACAGCTTAAAATGTAATGCTTTCCAGCAGACATAGAAAATATGAAATTTCTAATTATTATTAGTATTCATTTACAGTTTAGATTCGATTATCCGAAGTTTTGATTATCCGAAGTTCGATTATCCGAAGGTTTGTATGAGACTTCGGATAACCACGATCACGAAAAAAATCGTATCTTTTATTTTCTTGCTTTGAACATCAAATTCGAGTTCTGCGACCCCATTTTGGTCAAATTCTGCCTATTGAATTAAAAAATGTCTTTTCAATATTTCATCTCCGCTATTTTGGCCGCCAGCTTGGAATAAAAAATTCTAAATAATTTTAGAATAGTTTAGGGGTCATACTTAATCTAAACAATCAAAAACAACGAAAAAACAAAACGTTTTTCGTGGTTCGATTATCCGAAGTGAAATTTTGAAAAAGCCTTCGGCTAATCGAGTCTGGACTGTATTTTTCTTTATTCAAAAAAAAATCGCATTCTCGGGGTTGTATGGCGATTGCCCACACTCCATACAAAAAAAAATTGTATGGACAATTGTCCACGAGGGGTTTGAGATTTTTAAAAAAAGTGTCCACATGATTTGTGGATGGTCCCTCCATAAACTACGTGGACACTTTTTTGGGAATCTCGAACCCCCCCCCCCCCCTTTGTGGACAAATGTCCATGCAAAAAAAAACTTTTTGTATTGAGAGTGGACAATCGCCATACCCCTAAAGTGTCCACGTGATTTATGGATGGTCTCTTTCCAATGTTCGCTAAAACTAGTGGAAAAGGCGCTATTTTCTCAGCCTACAGAAAAATTGCCAGGAATTGCTAATTTTTTTCGCTGATTAGAAACAGGTCTAAAATGACCGAACCAGTGGTAATGGTTTTGTAAAAAAAAATCAATGTTTGGGGTTCAGTTTCGCTGGAATCAACGTTTTTTTTTTCACTAGATTAGAAAGAGCTGAAGGTTTCCAAAATCAACTGCAAAAGAAAGGTTTAAGGTTTACTTTTGGGAAAACACTTTTCTTAGAAAACTTTAAAAATTTTTTACAGATAACACTATCAAATTACAAGAATTCAGATTCAAACAAAAAGCCATTCGAAAACATGCGCCATAAACTGCTAGGCCCCAAAATTTGAAGCTTTTCCAAAATGTATTTCCAGAGATATAGCCATATTAGTGTTTTTCGTCTTACTTTTACCCTATTTTTCCTATTAAATTTTTGGGTTTATACACAATCATTTACTGAATATCAAATTCGATGTCCCGGCACGTTTTCCCTCGAAAGATCGACAAGTCTTCAAGTCGAAGCATAAACGCCAGCACATTTACGCTTGAGCGTTTTACGCACCGCGTGAAAGTGTTCTTTTTGGCTTCTCATAATAGATCGACAAAGTGCAATAGCTATACATATTTTTTTAAGTTAATCATAGACTAACATTAAAGACTGAGTACCCTTTATATTTTTCTAATAATGTCAATCCAATATGTTTTTCTTAATTAAATTTCAATACCTTGCGACCCATAATGTACCTCTGAAATTTAAAAAAAAATCGAGGTTTAGCCTTAAAATATTCGAAGCTTTAGGTCAAATTCTCACTGGGGTGTATCATTTTGTTTCTGAAAAATTAATTGCACCAATATATTTGTCGGAGTTTCATCATTTTTTTAAGAAAGGCTCTATTTCACCTCTGGTGATATTAAATCGGGTTTTTCGGTTGAAAATAGTGAAAATTTTACCACAAGAGCCGTACCATATTAATGATTGCAAAACAATTGGACGAATGTAGGTAATAGTAGTTTATGCAACAAGTTGCAAAAAAAAAAAAAAGATTTTTTCAGCATGAGTCGAACATTTATTCAACGAGGTTCACCGAGTTGGATGAATACGACGAGTGATGAAAAAATCAAGTTTTGCAACTAGTTCCATACAACATTTTTTTTTGCAATTCCGAAAAATACCCTTTGAACAGAATTATAAGTCAAATGTCCATAGATTTAGTCACTGAATCGTTTAAATAAAAAAACGTTGAAAAAAATTACTTTTCCAAACAAGTGCTGATAAGTTTAACTTTAAACGAGATTTTCAGGCACATTATTATAAAAAAATCTTCAGGTAAATACACTTGACTCGGTTTTTCGTGAAAAATTTACATGTTTCCTTATGTGTGAGACAAATTTGAAATGCGTTTTTCTCAACTTGCTGTTTTTGCATATGGGACATTTATGCGAACATAGGCTGTGGGGTCGTTAAAGTGAATGGTTCGTTTTTAAAATATTTTTTTTTAGAAAAAAAAGCTCAATGGAACTAATTAATTGTATTTATTAAAAATGCCAAATAACTTTTTTTGAATAGAAGGATAAATGCTCTTTGTTTGTCAGGTTAAGGATTCGGTCCAATTTCCATCCAATTCGACGATTTCCTATTTTTACACAACTTATTTGACACAAAGATTTGATTAACTACCATCATTACTGAATTTAAAATGAAACCGCTTTTTAGAGACTGTAATCAAACGTCAAAGTACGGATATGCCAACATTAAGTACCCGATGGAAATACACTTTGTTTCCCTATATCGCGCACAAGCAACCCCCCGAAAAAACGCTCGCGACAATCAATTTTAATTGGTTTCCGTTGCGGACCCATTTTTCTCGATTGCGTTCCGAGAGGGTGACACGAAACGCTTCATCAGCATGTTTCATCGCGCCAACGCGCATACAGGCTTGCCGCCGTCGTCGTCCTTTTAGGCTCATTATTTTGTTTTAGTCTTGCATCAGCCCCTTTGTCGGAGATTGAACATAGCAGAGCAAAATGCGAAACAAATGAGATTGGTTTGTTTAATTTGGGCCAAAATACGCTGATGGAAGTTGTGTATCAGTAAAATTTAAAAACGAAGCATTAGGTGTTAAAAATATGAAAAATAATACTTGGAAACTAAAAACTAAATTTATAAGAAAAACAAGTAACAAGTTCAAACATCTTTTTAGAAAACACAAAATAGACTGAACTGTAGCGAAATTAGGTTCCTTCCTGCAATGTTTAAATTGAAAGTGGTGAAAAGGGACGTCCTGGCTGCGGGATCAAAATTGACACTCAGAGGGAAATAAAAATCCTTTTGTCTTTGGGTGTTGGTAAGATGAGAACCCTCTCTCTGCACCACCGGGCCAAGGTTCTCGAAGGGGGGAAGAGTTGTGGAAAAACAAAAATGAGGATAAGGATGCTTCAGTCAGTGCACACAGCAGTGTTTCCGCGTCAAAGGAAGGCTTTCCCTGCAGCAAAAATGTACGGATTCGCTCTTTAAAAATGGAGGGCAAACGTCCGCCTTTCGAGTGCTTGAAAGAACGACTACACAGTGAACAATGTCACATTGCTACATTTTGTGCCAGGAAAGCAAAATTCATTGAATTTTCACAAATTGTTGGAAACGTTTGAACCATCAATTTACAAAACAAAATTAAATTTAAGTACCTAACATTAAAAAACTAAAATATCTTTAAAGTAGAGGAATTTGAAACTCTAGTCTGGACATAAAATGTCTAGTTCTGCATTTGTTCCAATCTTTGTTACTACAAAAGCATTTTCTTTTCTGCCCTGTCCAGTTTCCATCCAGAAGAGGCATTATTTATGCAGCCGTCGCGCGACTTTTCCCCAAGTGTTGCCATAAATCAGAAGAAAAGTGCTTGCACCAGCAATACTTTTACCGCGAGATTAATGTAACTGTCCTGTAAAGGTCCACCCGCTGTTACCAAGCCCCGGTGGCAATGTGGCCCGGAAGGCTTTCTTCGATGTTCAGTGCAAAGTGATGTGGAAAAATTTAACGCTTTTTGTTTATGACTCGGGGCAAAGCTTTTGGCCAATAGAAAGAGTCTGGTGAAATATTTGAAAAACTTTAAGTTATTGCGTTTTGAACTCATTTCTTCTACGGGTCAATGTATTAACCACATCGTCATGAAATTGGAAAATGAGTTTTTGTACTGTTAACTGGCAGCCCTGTGAGCAAGATGTTAGCATTTTCAGTGACGGGTATCTATTTTTGACAGTTGATTTTTTGTTTATGTCGCGGCATCTGATGTTTATGTTCTATTGCTTGTTTACGCTTCAATCACTCCAGTCGCAAATAAATTGCTCTTCAGTTTCAAGCTACAAAACCCTGTTTTTTGCTGTACCTGCTGTGGTGGCAATAGGTTATGGGCCCAGACGACAGGAAGTTGTAGAGGAAGAGGATTTTGTGCGAAAGTTGCTGAAGGCTGGCCAAGGAAGTTGTTGGAGTTCGACGAGGCAAGTTGCTGGAAGTTAACGAAGGGAGTTGCCGGAAGGATGGAAGGTGGTAAGTTCGGGTTCAAGAGGTTGAGCTACGACAACTATGAAACCTGGAAGCGTCGTGCGAGGCAGTTCTTGACGCGAGAAGGACTCTGGAGTTACGTTGTCGGTGATGCAAAGGCAGAGGTGAAGAAATCTCCCGAGTGGGCGGTCAAAGACGATCTGGCACTGCAAACCATCGGGTACCTGGTTGACGATGCGCTGCAGAGAGAGATAGAGGATGCTGTTACGGCGAAGGAAGCTTGGGAGATGCTGCGGAAGTATTTTGTGAAGGATTCTTCAGTGGGCAAGGTGGCACTTATCAAGCGGCTTTCGAAGATGGAGCTCGCCGAAGGAGGTGACGTTCGAGAATTTTTGTTGGCAATGGAGGAGCTTTTCGAAAAAATGGGCAACGTTGGCGTTCGCATGGACGAGGACCTCAAGGCTTGTTTCATCTTGGCAAATCTGCCAGAGTCCTACGACAGCACTGTGGCGTCGATACACGGGCGGATGGACGTTCTTTCGATGAATTTCGTGAAGACAAAGCTGATGGAGGAGTACGATCGCCGCAAGGACAAGCGATCGCAAGACACGGAACGAGAAAGGCAATGGTAGTGCGAAGTGTCCCAAAGAACGTGCAGGCCCCTGGATCGAGCCGGCAGTGCTACGTTTGTGGTAGCTCTGATCATCTTATGCGAGGTTGTGAACTGCTGAAGAAAGCACGAGCAGAGGATGAACGATCGAAGACTGGCGGGAAGCAGACCAAGGCTTTGTCAGCAGTTGTCAAGGTGCACGATAGGTCAAGCGACGAAGTGTGTTTTGCAGCAATTCAGGAGGAGTCATCGCAAGATTGGTACTTGGATTCGGGAGCTACAGTTCACATGACTGGACGTAAGGATAAGCTGGAAGAAGTAAAACGAACGGCAGCGAAGAATGTGAAGTTTGCGGACGACAAGGTGTTACAGTCGAGAGCAAAAGGAGATGTGAAGTTGTTTGCACGGGATGGTAACGGTTGTTCAACCAGTGTTAAGCTAGGTGACGTATCGTATGTTCCAGGGCTTTCAACTAATCTGGTCTCAGTAAGTGTTATCACACAAAAGGGGTTTGACGTTGTATTTAAAAGGGACCGATGCTATGTTATGAAGAGTGACAGAGTATTGTTGGTTGCGCAGAAGGTAGGAGAGCTTTACAAGTTTAATTGTTAGAGTACATCGTTATGGAAGAGGATAGTTAATGCTAAGCTCTTGAGGAGGAGTGTTAACTGGCAGCCCTGTGAGCAAGATGTTAGCATTTTTAGTGACGGGTATCTATTTTTGACAGTTGATTTTTTGTTTATGTCGCGGCATCTGATGTTTATGTTCTATTGCTTGTTTACGCTTCAATCACTCCAGTCGCAAATAAATTGCTCTTCAGTTTCAAGCTACAAAACCCTGTTTTTTGCTGTACCTGCTGTGGTGGCAATATGTACTGGCAATTTAAAAAAAAAATTCACATAAAATATTAAAAGTTATCAGTCGATACACCATTTGAAAATTCACGTGTGAAACTCTCAAATCGAACAAAACATTGTAAATGAGCCAATGTGGATTTGAAAACAAAAAGTCTATCCTGCTCATGTCAAATTGAACGTTAACAAGACAAACTACTTGTTTACAAATTGGCCACATTTACCAAATTACATTGTTTTGCTAGAAATGAAGGATAACAGTTTATTAACTCAAAGCGAACTCAATGCTGATACAGTTCGGTATCACTACTGTTTTTTAATTATTTCAATTATTGGAATAAACCAGAAAAAAAGCAATTTCAAAACCTTAAACAAAACTAAAAATTATAATAATGATCTTTAAATATGTTATAGGTTCCTATTGTTTCTAAACCTTTAGTTGACCCTAAAAAAATGAACATTGAGTCAAAAACATTTTACCAAACCTAATCTTAGGATCACAGAATCTGATTTTTGCATAAATAAGCTAGTTTTAAAACAAGTCAAATTTATAATTTGATACATTAGAATCACTCTCTTGCCCAAATTTCCACACAATCAACACCACCTTCCGGGCCAAAATCGAAAAACCTCCGACCCCAAACCTTAACAAATTTGGCTAAAAATTAGCACAGATTCTTACAACTTAGCAACATTGGATACATAGCAAAAAAAATCTGTGTAAAATAGCATGCTAATGCATGCACATCACCTTTGTGAGCAAAAGCATGTAATATTGTATGAAAAAACGTGTACACAAAAAGCATGTACCGAAGAAAAACATCAATCCAGCGAAAGTCATATTCAGATTACCAAATCCACGCCCCAACCCTTTCGGCTATCTCGCCGCTGTGAAAATGGTACTGTATACTGGGTTTACTGCATACATTTACTGGTACATGCTTTTTGTGTACACGTTTTCTCATACAATATTACATGCTTTTTCTCACGAAGGTGATGTGCATGCTTTTGCATACGATTTTACCATCAGATTTTTTGCTGTGTACCATTTAGCAATTTAAGTTTCTTTAAAATAGTTACCTATTGTCTACGATTTTGAAAGACAGTCCAAGCTACAAAAAATGTGCCCGTTTCAAATGTTGTTCCAGATTTTGCCGAAGGAATCGAGCCAGGTGGTTTTCACCTAGAATTTTCCAAAATTTCTCATTATTCTTGTCACCCTAGCAGCCACTCATGTAGGAAAATCGGAAAAGTCGGAAATATGCCAAAATCCATAACTTTTTGGAAAATATTTTATCTAGTTGTTGAAGAATTATACAATATTTTGTAAAACACCTGTAGTTTGAAGATATTCACTCAAATGTGTGTATCGAAAATCTTAATGCAAAAAGCTCTGGTTGATGCGCACCATTAAATCAAATGTCATAAATTTTCGAAGATTGGTAGCATAAAAAAAACGAATTCTTGACATCTTGTAACTCTACGTTGATTTTTTTTAAATCCGTTGCAAATATTTTTTGAAGTTTATGTCAGAGTCGAGGGGGGTAAAAACATAAAAAAAGTTAAAAAAGATTGAAATTACTGGTCACGGATTTAACATTTTAAAATGCATTATACGCAAATTATACGTCTGTCCAGTTGTTCTGCAATTATTAGTTTCCAAAATTTCTAAGTATTGACGAAAATTTTATTTTTGCGAGAAACTTTTTTTTGCGTGATGTACGTTGGAATTCCATAAAAGTTCAAAACATTTTTAAACGAGCCCAAACATGCTAAATATGATTATCAATGCAGAATAGGGCATTTTAGATTGTTTTCAGTTGATTAGACTTCTATTTCCATTGAAATTTTCAAGCTATTTGCAAAAAAATATATTTTTGCCCCCTGATAAACTTTGAAAAATATTCACAACGGCCTAAATAAAATATCAAAATTAAAACTTTCAGATTGGAGGAAATTTAAACATTTTTATCCACAAATCTGCCGGGTGTAGAGGTAAGCGTGGTTACCTCTCACCCAGTCGGCTTGGGTTCGATCCCAGACGGTCCCGGTGGCATTTTTCGAGACGAGATTTTTCTGACCACGCCTTCCGTCGGACGGGGAAGTAAATGTTGGCCCCGGTCTAACCTAGAGAGTTAGGTCGTTAGCTCAATCCAGGTGTAGGAGTCGTCTCCCTGGGTCCTGCTTCGGTGGAGTCGCTGGTAGGCAGTTGGACTCACAATCCAAAGGTCGTCAGTTCGAATCCCAGGGTGGATGCAAGCTGCTTAGGTGTAAAAAGAGGTTTGCAATTGCCTCAACAATCAATCAAGCTTCGGACACTTAGTTTCGAGTAGGAATCTCGCAATAGAGAACGCCAAGGCAATGCCGTAGAGCGAATAATTTGATTTTGATCCACAAATCCAAAAAGAAAAATTGATAAGAATGCAGCGATGGAAGAACCACAGAGTAACTCTGTGTAAGAACTTTAAAAAAAATCATTTGACGCTCATCAAGAGAAAAAAATCGGAAGGGAACTCGGCTCTTCTCTCTCGCGCACGAATGATCGGTATAAAGAAACTCAAAAAATCATCATCTTAATTACTCGGTGGATCATCTATTTCTCTACTTGCAGGTATAACGTCACACGTCAAAAAATGACCTGTCACTTATTGTAGATGGGCAATGTGTGTAAACAAGTAGGTTTAAGTGGTACTAACAAGGAAATTCACAAAAAATCTTCAACAGATTGATTTTGTTAAGAAGTTTGGAAGCGATTTTGCGTGATTCGCTTGCTCTCACTTTTTTTTATTTTTTTCAAGTTTTGCCACCCCTTTTCTAGGCAAATGCGAGGGAAAAAATTATAGGCATAAAAAAAATTAATTGGCCTCGAAATTTTTATATTTTGGGTGGGTTTGTAAATTTTCCCTTGAAAAAAATTACCTTTTCAAGAGCGAGTTGTGGCGGTATAACCACGGCAAATAGTGTCCAGGGCATTTGTTGAAATACTATGTCCCATCCCAGAGGGTCCCGGAGGTGCTCCCAACGATTTATTGCTCTAACAAACAGGAACGTTAACGGGGGATCCAAACGTTTCTTCCTCCCCTGTAGATTCAAGAACGTATTGCTGTTTGAACATTCGTGCTCAAACTCAATCCACTACAACGAATCATCTTTGCGGTTAACTTTACGCAGTAGGCCTGGCCGCTTTAACTTTTATGATGTTTCAAAGCAATCTAATGCATTGGGGCACTGCAAATGTTAATAATGACAAGAGGATGCTAGGCGTTAATCAACCTAAGGCATTTTCCAGGATGCCCTCGAAAGACTGACTGCGATAGAGTTAGATTAGATTAGATTAGATCCAAAAAACCTTTTCAAACATGTGTTTTGTTAGCCTTCTTGTTTTGCAAAAAGAGCAAAAAGTTAGATATTTTTTGAATCTATTTAGAAATTATTGTTCTATGGTGGATATTGATTTTATTAGAGATAGTTTTTGACGATATTACATCATCCTTTGTCGTTTATTTATGCTTGAGTCGGGAATTCGAACATGTGATGTGAGTGGCCACCTTGGGTTTTATCAATCGGTTTTTGACTAGATCACGAGTTCACGAATGCTTCAGTTCGTATAAATGATCAAAACTAAAAACCTAACGAAAATTTGGTTTTCTCCAGAGTAAAACACAAATTACTACTGGAGATCGGAACAACTGATAGAAGCTTATGAAAACTAAACCGGAATTTGATCACAAAACGAAAACTATTTTTCTAGGGGAAGTTTAATAAAAATATGTTTTGTTGTGTTGCAAATAATAAATAAAAACTGTTTAAATATTCAACTCGTTGCAAAACTTTGTTTTTTTTAGCACTTGTCGTATTTCATCAGCTGTGTGCTATCTTGTGACATAGACCATTTTGGTCGAAAATGAGTTAATGCTGACGTTTTGCTATACTTAACAAACACTACAAGATGCTTTAACCCGATTTTGGAAACTCGCTTCCGTTTCCCGGATATCGCAATACACACTTGTGACATAGACCAATTTATCATCAAAATGTTTGTGCACACTTGTGACACGTCATACATGTTGTTGGAAAATGTGGAAAATTTTTCTTGTTTTTCACAAATTTATGTGTACACATACTTTCTAAAGGCAATGTAACCTTTTGTTTATAAAAACATACTAATTAAGTCGATTAAACCATTGATTTGAGCTTATTTTAGTTTGTATGGGAATTCTGTGCACACTTGTGACACGTAGTACAATTTTACTTTCAAAACACACTTGTGACACGTGCTTTTCAGATTTTTGTTTACATTATTTACTGAATCTTTTAACTGGTGTAACCAAATTAGTTGAAACTTGGAGCGTTTGTTAAGCGATAGTATACGAACCGATTGCTTCAAAAAGTTTGGCTCTATCATTCATAGTTTTGAAATTATTTACCAACAAACTTTAAAAATCGATTTTCTCGAAAAGTATTAAATGGTCGTTGTCACAAGATAGTACACAACGGTCGATTTATCAAACTTCTTTTTGCAAATTGTTGCAAAAACTACTTCTCAATTGGCATGTCATGCCAATTTGCAAGTCAACCAATTTAAAAAATATCAGCTGGCAAGCCTCATTTGACCAGACGGCCATACTTTGCCTAACCCTATTTTATACATTCCCTTTTGCGTTCCAATTTGATTGTATCCGGTGGTTTGCTCAACGGCGGCCAAAACCGAGATGGTGCTGACGGAGTCGCGGCGGGACTTTGTCAACCTGCAGGACCGCTGCCGGGCCGTAATCATCAAGCACATCAAGACGCGCGAGAAGCTGGACCGGTTGAACCTTCCGTACTGTATCACCAACTACCTGGCGGAGGCCCTGTCCGATTGTACCACGCCGGTGACGCCCCTGGAGCAGCAGCTGATCGATTACTATCTGTTCTAGGACATGGCCGAAGTTCGGGGGTCGTACGACTATCAGTGGGTTTGCAACAACCCGGTGTCGTGGGTGTAGAGCGATTGTTTGTTATTTTGGTAGTCCAATTCTTAGTTGCCGCACCACGGGCGTGGTGGAGTTCTTTTTTCTGTTGATACTCAATTTCTGAGCGACCGTACTGAGGGTGTTGCGCGATTGCAGGGCCCGGAATAGTTGGATAGTATTTATTAATTATATTTTTTAATTATTTATTTGTTACCTCAATTGGATTTTCCACTAACAACCTGTAGATGTATTTATTTATTTATAAATGACAATATTGTTTTAAAGCTTTTTCCAAAACTTATCTCATAAGAAGAAATCAAAACATTTTCATTTAAAAATCAGAAATTTGTTGTTTACAGAGCTGGTGGAATGCGGATTGATTTTGATCTCTATCAAGAATTTAAATCTAAACATGTTGTTAAACTTTCCAACATGACATAAACAAAACTTCGAGGCACCTGAACTTTGATCGTGAGAGATAACAAAATATCAAAATTACGATGAAGAGCGATGAAGGCAATTGAATGCTCATTACTCACTGTCGATTCGATTCGACCATGAATCTAATACAACTCATTTTGTTGTTCAAAGAACTCACTAGTGATTTGGAAGAGCAGAAGCTGAGCCAGAAATTCTTATTTCTGAATAAAATGGCGGCTGATCATTTGACAGATTGAAATAGTCAAAATAAATGCTGAAAAAAAAATTTCTCGATTTTTTTAGCACTCATCGTGTTATCCAACTCGGTGAACCTCGTTGGATAAATGTAAGACTCGAGCTGAAAAAATCTTCTTTTTGCAACTTGTTGCATAATAGTAGTTTATACAACAAGTTGCAAAAAGATTTTTTTCAGCACGAGTTGTACATTGGATAAATACGACGAGTGCTGAAAAAATCAAGTTTTGCAACGAGTTACTTACAACATTTTTTTGCAATTCTGAAAAACGCTTCTTTAGTGGAATTTTATGTCAAACATTCATGTGTTTATTAAATTCATGTTACTTTTCGATACAAGTGTTGAAAAGTTCAACTTTTCAGCACCCATTTTAGTGCTGAAAAGTAGAACTTTTCAGCACTATTATTGAAAGGTATTAATTTTCCATTCTGTTATTTTTGATAGGGAAAAGTAGAAGGACAGGAAAAGTTGACGGTTTCACAGTGGAATTGCAAAATAGTAGTTTATGCAACAAGTTGCAAAAAGAAGATTTTTTCAGCACGAGTCGTACATTTATCCAACGAGGTTCACCGAGTTGGATAAATACGAAGAGTGCTGAAAAAATCAAGTTTTGCAACGAGTTCCATACAACATTTTTTGCAATTCCAAAAAACACACACTTAGTGAAATTTTAAGTCAAATTTTCATGTATTTTGTCAATAAATCGTTTAAATCAAAAAAATGTTGAAAAGTGTTCCTTTCGAAACAAGTGCTGAAAAGTGTTGCTATTCAATTCTGTTATTTTTGATAGGGAAAAGTAGGCCGTTTCGTTTCTCGAGAAGGACAGGAAAAGTTGACGGTTTCACAGTGGAATTGCAAAAAGTTTTTTTTGCAATTCCGTTGTGAAACTTTTAACTTTTCCTGTCATTTGAGAGAAACGAAACGGCCTCCATACCAATTAACCCGTGTTGAATTCAGGATTGTTTTGATTGTTGAAAAATGTTTCCTTACAGCACTGTTTTGAATGCGTGTGGTTCAATGTTTTTCTAAACTTATTTACTTAAAAACTCACTCTCATTAAATTTACCTTTGTACCAAAATTAATGGAGTCGTCGGCTTCCTTCAAAAAGTTGAAAATCTTTAGCTCAGTGAGTTTTTAGACTTTTTCGAGCGAGCCAACCTTTTTTGTCCGTGGCTTGAACGTGATTCTACAGCGCCTTCGATTTTCCGGAATTTCCATAGACAGGACAGAAACTCCTTCTTCAAATCTTGGAAAAAAACAACTTGACTTGACGGAGGTTAGAAAAAATATAACAGAACAAACTATTTCACAATTAACAGGTTAATGAGGCCTATTGCTGAAAAAAATCTTCTTATTGCACCTAGTTGCAAAACTACTATTTCAGCATCCCATTCAGAGCTATATAGTACAACTTTTCAACAATTTGATTAAAAATTAACACCTAGTTGGATAAATGTATGACTTCTTTGTTGTGGAACAACATACTTTTCCTGCCATTCTGAACTATTCTGAAGTGACAAAATGGCTTGATTAAATATCGCAAAAAAAAAAGTACTGAAAGCTTCAATATGCAACTCACCGGAGTTGTAAGAATTTCAACTTTTCACAACGTCAAGCGCAAAACAACAATGGTGAAAAGTAAACCACTATGAAACGTTGTCAAGGCATCGGAATCTCGTGACATTTCACTAATCACAATCTATTGGGTCAAAAAAAAAACTGGTGCGTTGACGTTTCGTAGGGTGCCGACATAATGCATAAAATCTAGATTACTTTTTCAAAATAAACAATGCGCCATGAGATTCCTACGTACATAGGACCTTTCGAAAAAGTAAGCAAGAAATAAGTTAAACTCACTGAGTAATCATATTCTAAAGCTGTTTTCGTAGCTGTGTAAAAAAGCAAAAATCAGCCCATTTTGACTAATCAGGGTGCACGGAAAGCAGGTCCATGGCCAAAACAGGATAAAGTTCACTGAAACCAGCGAAAAACTTGCTATAGCTCAGCTTGAAGAAAAGTTATCTGGAATCACAAATTTGTTTTCCCTGGAACGGAAAACTAGACCAGTGATTTGTTGCATTGGATAAGTGTTTTTTTCGCTAGCTCTTAGTTAAACAGAACTGTTTATTCTATTGCCAGTTAAGCAGAAAATTCCGCTGTAATGACCGAGATTTTCGCTAACTGAGATAAGGTCATCTCCACCGCGGTGTTCAAAGTGGGTTGCTAAATAAAAATCAATCGAAGATGCCTCCAAGCGCTGTAAACAACAATTTTCACAATTTTCACTAGCGCCAATCCAGCGTCGCGCTTGGGGCAAGGACCCTCCGTCAAGACGCTGTAGTGGCCTAAGCTACGAGTGAAATTCTAGTCATTCCGTGGGCAATAGTCGACAGTCGTATGTGTGTAGGGGCAGTTTGGTATGATGCAAACAGAGGAAAGGGCTAGAGTTAGAGTGTTTCACGCGACGCTATTGAGTTTTATATGACAGCTGAGTGTGTACATAAATGTAGGCAACCCGCAAGGCTTAAGGGTGCGGGGAAGACACCCCGTTTGAAAGGACGAAGATATCGCGAGAATGAAGAATGATTGGCGTTTGATTTCGAACTTGTTTGTTTGCTATAGGTTGCTTGTAGAGAATGCAGCTTTTCACTAATTGTCAACGAGCATGACTACTGAGATGGTGACAAACGAGTGTGACGTGCTGAGGTATGATTGACAGAAAGAGAAGAAGAGTGATTCATGGAATGTTTGTTCAGGAGAGATAGCGAAATATTTTTAGGTGTGATGACATTTAGGCTACTTTGGATGCAATTTTTTCGGAACGTTATTTTTATGTTTCAAAATTAATGGAATCGATGGCCACTGACGTCACGAGGTCAAACTTTGACGTTGGGGGCAACGCAAATCGATCTCCAGCAGAGCACAAACCGTAAACTACAATCGGCAAAATTCGACTAAATTCAAAATTTGCTTAGACTTAGGTAAGATATTTTTTCTAGGAAAGATACGAACGCAAAGAGTGTGTAAAACTTAGTGGTTAAGAGCGTATGCTGATAGTGAAAGAAACTGTTGGTCTGTAAGGTAGATTGTAAGAGCGAGATGTAGAAACCCTGGATCTGAACATTCCGATACGAAAAGCTGTTAATTTTGTAATAAAATCGTCAAACCAAAATACTCCGTTATGCTTAGACTGTGAATCAAACTAGTCATACAACATACTCCCACGTTCTTCTAACTTATGTTAAATCTCAAAATACTAGGCTTCATTTTCTGTGATGCCTCTACGATTGAAGTCCCGTAAAATTACGTGGTACATTCCTCGAGGCTTTTTATTCACCCGATGCGCACATTTGTTTGAAATTGATACTCTATTTTGAGAAGAAACGTGAAAATCGGTCCCAGCAAAACCGAGTGCCATATTTAGTAACTATAGAACGAACCACTTTCGTCAGTTCTACTTTTTGTCAACTGAATGTAATAGCGAAAGACTACAGTCAAATAGATGTGAATTTTAGAACTTATTATGGATTTTTTTATCAAAAACGAACGATTCAATCAGATCCATTTCAAACTGCAACTAATGAAGTATTATTTTTTGCTTGGCCATAAAAAAAAACAAATAATTTCACATCTGTTTGACAGTGGAAAAAACTGTATCATAAAAAAACTGAAACGAAGAAGAAATAAGAACATTCTACGAATTGATGTCTAAGAATTAACCTACTCAGCTAAACGCTACACACTTAAAAATCTATAGACAAAAAGAACTGTACATTTTTCGCAAGCGAACAACAAAACGTTTCTTCTTTCTAATGTTTGAAAGCTATGGTGGACGAACACGATACTTTTAGTTTACAATTATACAGGGTGTTTGGTTCATGGATGCGGATACTTGGTGGTTCCCTAAAGGACCCCGAAACATGAAAAAAAGTCTTCTACGGCATGGTCGAATTCTCATCCTAAACCGAGTTAAGTAGAATTTACTGTTTTGAGGAGTTTCTACACTAAAATCGATTTATCTCATGATTGTGATCATGAAAAGCTTCGCTTCTGATTTCATGTGAAAGCTGAGTAAATTTCACGATAAAAAATGATTTTTGAAATTTTTTAAACTTTGGTTAAGTCTGCCTACAGAGCCTTTACATTTTTTTCTTGCCCTATTGTTGTTGGTTTTTTGCATTTATTTTGCGTAAATGGCAGGTAAATGGTTTGTTTTATGTATCAAAACGATGCTCCTAGATCCTCTCTACAATTCTCTCTAAATAACCATTTCCCGAATTCTTTTCCTAAAGCCGCTATTTTAATTTTATTGATGAAAAAAATCGAAGCCAGAAAACCTGTCATGGTACCTTAATAAATCAAACCGACGCCTGACAGAGCATCGCGCAAAGCATACTTGATCAACGCGCGCGCGGCCGCATGTTTGCTGGAAGGAGGGTGACAGTTAGAAAACAAACCACGTGTGCCCATTGCATTGTGGAAAAAGTTCGTTCCAGAATTGTTTCATTACCGGAAGTATTTTGTCTCGCGTTCTTTTGGCAAACAGGTTAAAACAAAAGTTAAGGGACGGCTATTTAAGGGAAAGAAGGTGTTAATTATTAAAATGAGTTAAGATGCAATAGGTCTCGTTGAAGGATTTCCACTGTTATTTAGTGTGCGGATCGTTTGATCCACACAGGTGATACAACAATAAATAATTAAGCTGATTAAACCAAACATTTAAAACAAGCCCATTGACAATGCAAATAAATGTTCAGTTAGCAGGAAGAAGATACTTTGCTTTTTAGAGTTCTACTTTTTACATTACAAAAGGATAAGTTGGATTGTTTCTTGCGTACATAGGACAAAAGCATACATTTCCATCAAGCACCAAATGTTGGCATATCAACACCCTTTTGTTTATTTAAAACTTTTGAAAGGCGTTTTTAATTGAATAGCTCAATCAAGACCTAATTCGGAATGTGATCATAATTTGATAAAAAATATCGAAAATTTCAAAATAATAGTACATTAATTTATTTTCTGAGAATTTAAGAATTTAAGAATTTAAGAATTTAAGAATTTAAGAATTTAAGAATTTAAGAATTTGAAAATTTAAGAATTTAAGAGTTTAAGAATTTAAGAATTTAATTTTTAATCATTTAATCATTGAATCATTTAATCATTTAATCATTTAATCATTTGATCATTTGATCATTTAATCAAATGATCATTTGATCATTTGACGAATCCGAGGTACATTTTCAATAACTCGTGACGGAGGGGCAACTATTTTTGTAAAATCGCGATAAATTGTGATTTTTTTTTGTAAAGTTGCGTAACGAAAAATGGCATGGGTTTTTATTTTCTGTTTTGATTCAATTTTTGTTTTAATTATTTTGATTTTTTAATTTAATTTTTTTTTTTGCAAAAGACAAAAACTTTGATTAACGAGTCAATTTATAGTTTTATTTATTTGGCGAACTTGAATTCAGTTTCATTTTAATAACATTTATGTTTCAATCTTGTTATTTTCAGAAGCTTCATGAACTTCAAGGATAAGCCGTTCATCAATGACAAATGTATTCGATGTGGTGAAGAATATCACTAAGAAAAACATGGAAACATCAGGTGGGAAGATTTTGCTGTTGCATGTGGAGCATTGTGATATCATTTCCGTTTTTTCACTAACTGCAACTACTAAGCTTAAAAAATAAATGTAAATTAAATTAAACTGGATTCAGGTTGGCCAAAAATTCAATAAAACTATTAATTGACTTATTGTTAATCAAGTATTTTGTTATGTCACCTAAGTGAAATCGCAACGATTATACAAATTTCCTTAGTGAGTACATCCAAATAACCAAAAAATGGTCAAAATTTTAACAAAGTTTGAGAAGAATTTGATCGAATACTGTAATATCAAAATAATACCAAACTGTGTGGTATCCGATCATTGACAAATTTTGCAATTTTAAAATATCAAAACAATACATTAAATTGGAATGATATCAAAATTTTGCTCCTGCATAATCCTCAATACAAATTTTAAAGGGAATATCAAAATTTGGTATTGATACCTGAGAAAGGTATTATTACGCATTTCCCTTGTTATTTACCCATGCTCGGTTAGTACCAACCACTAATGTCTTACTTTTAACTACAAGGACTTCGCCACCCTGGGTTCCTAAGTGTTTGAGAACAGCACGGAGTGACTACGCCGGATACCCATTTTTACAATTAGAATTTCAGATCTCCCGCTGCGGGATTCGACCCAGCACCCTCTAGATTGTGAGTACAGTGCGCGGTCCGATTGATACACACGGGCGGAGCTTAACGTTAGTAAAGACATAAATTGAGTCCACTTTGTGAATGTGTTAATGGCAGCAGGCGTGGTTGAATGGTTACGCTCTCCGCTTTGTAAGCGGATGATCATAGGTTCGATTCCCATCTGCTCCAACCTTCCATCGGATGGGGAAGTAAAACTTCGGTCCCGGCCTTGGTTGTTGTTAGGCCGTGTAGAAATCGTCTCCCTGCTATAAAGATAAACAACACAACAATCCAAGGCTGCCCCGGTGGAATCAATGGTGGCGGTTGGACTCGCAATGCAAAGGTCGTCTGTTCGAACCTTGAGGTGGAAGGTTTCTTGTAGTAGAAAGAGGTCTGGAAGAAGAGAGCCCCAATCAAGCCTTTGGACTCCTTGGTTCGAGCAGCAACCTGCAATAGAGACCACAAAAGACCTGGAGGGTGACATTGGGTCTGGATGAAGAAATTGGGTCATACAAAAATGTAGAAATTTGTATGACCCAATCTCACCCTCAGACTAAATCTTTAGCAGGGGTAAATAACACAGGAATACCAAATTTTAGTATTACTTGGAATACAAAATTTTTGGTATTTCCACGCCCATGGAACACCAGATTTTGGCATTCCTGTGGTCTTCCACACACATGATTCTGGTATGATTTCATGGTATTTTACCATCTATTACTGGGCTACCAAGGGCACATTTTTGTCGCTGTAATTTGCAAAAGTAATACCAAAATTTGGTATTTTTATGTCGTTTTTAGTGCAACAGTTGCAATTAGTAAAAACGGAAATGATATCACATGCTCCACATGCAACAGCAAAATCTTCTCACCTGATGATTCCATGTTGTTCTCAGTGATATTCTTCACCACATCGAATACATTTGTCTTATCGTTGAAGTTCTGAAGCTTCTGAAAAATAACAAGATTCATTAATGAATGTTATTAAAATGAAATTGGGTTCCAGTCACCAAAAATTTAATAATAAAATCAATTGACTCGTTAATCAAAGTTTTTTTTTCATCCCGACTTAGAGACATTTTAATGATTTCATTTTTGTTAAATGGTTTTTCTTCAAAAAATCAAAATCATTTTTAACATTTTTGGTTTTCAAGTCATTTTAGCGCACCTTTTTGACCTTGTCAAAATTGATCAAAATTTTCCATAGTTTCTGAAGAAATTGATAAAAATCTGTAATACCAAAATAGTAACAAAATGTGGTATCCTGATTTAGATTTTTTTCACAATTTTAAGTCATTTTTTAGGGGTTTTCCAAAAATCTTTAAAATCAAGTTTGAAATTTTCGTTTTTTTTCAGTATTCGATTTGAGAAATCCTTTTAAAGCAAAATTAATGACCACGTCAAAATTGGTCAACATTTTCCCATAATTTCAGAAGAAATTGATAAAATACGTAAATACCAAAATAATAACAAAATGTGATTTTCGGTCATTGACAAATTCTGCAATTTTGCAATATCAAAACAATACCTTAAATTGGTATGATACCAAATTGTACTCTTGCATGATCCTAAGAAAAATTTTCAGGAAAACGAAAATTTGGTGTTGATAACAGAGAAAGGTATAATTAGTCATTTCTTTTGTTATTTACCCATGCTCGGGATGTCACCCCTGATGACGGTATTTGTTTTTTGTGAATGTCTGCTCTGATATTCTTCAATGGAGTTTCCTAGGAAACCGAGGAAGATTTATTTTTATTTACCAAAAACATTTCAAATCCATCTATTGGATAGCAAAAGATTTTAGGGAAAGAATGTTTAATTCGATAAGAATTCATGCATGGTAGTTTATCATGAATAAATTAAATAAATAAACACTTCCTTAAATAAATAAAATAAGTAAGCACTTCCTTAAATTACTAAATCAGTGTTTATTCTACCAAAAGTATTTTAGGTTTCTTAAGAAGTTTTGTTATTCTATGCGTGCATTTTTTTATTTACTTTAAAACGAATTGCAATGTTTGAAAAGGGTTGAAAATATCAATTCACGTTTATAAACAAAAATCTCTTATAAAACGATTTTCAACATGTTATGATTAAAGCACAGAGGTAAGAAACCCTTTCTATTAAATTGGCTTTATTGAGCTAGCCGGGAACCATGGTGTAGGGGTAAGCGTGGTTGCCGCTCACCCAGTCGGCTTGGGTTCGATCCCAGACGGTCCCGGTGGCATTTTTCGAGACGAGATTTGTCTGATCACGCCTTCCGTCGGATGGGGAAGTAAATGTTGGCCCCGGTCTAACCTAGAGGTTAGGTCGTTAGCTCAATCCAGATGTAGGAGTCGTCTCCCTGGGTCCTGTCTCGGTGGAGTCGCTGGTAGGCAGTTGGACTAACAATCCAAAGGTCGTCAGTTCGAATCCCGGGGTGGATGGAAGCATAGGTGTAAAAAGAAGTTTGCAATTGCCTCAACAATCAAGCCTTCGGACACCTAGTTTCGAGTAGGAATCTCGCAATCGGGAACGCCAAGCCAATGCTGTAGAGCGAATAATTTGATTTTTGATTGAGCTATTCAATTAAAAACGCCTTTCAAAAGTTTTAAATAAACAAAAGGGTGTTGATATGCCAACATTTGGTGCTTGATGGAAATGTATGCTTTTGTCCTATGTACGCAAGAAACAATCCAACTTATCCTTTTTGTAATGTAAAAAAAGTAGAACTCTAAAAAAGCAAAGTATCTTCTTCCTGCTAACTGAACATTTATTTGCATTGTCAATGGGCTTGTTTTAAATGTTTGGTTTAATCAGCTTAATTATTTATTGTTGTATCACCTGTGTGGATCAAACGATCCGCACACTAAATAACAGTGGAAATCCTTCAACGAGACCTATTGCATCTTAACTCATTTTAATAATTAACACCTTCTTTCCCTTAAATAGCCGTCCCTTAACTTTTGTTTTAACCTGTTTGCCAAAAGAACGCGAGACAAAATACTTCCGGTAATGAAACAATTCTGGAACGAACTTTTTTCCACAATGCAATGGGCACACGTGGTTTGTTTTCTAACTGTCACCCTCCTTCCAGCAAACATGCGGCCGCGCGCGCGTTGATCAAGTATGCTTTGCGCGATGCTCTGTCAGGCGTCGGTTTGATTTATTAAGGTACCATGACAGGTTTTCTGGCTTCGATTTTTTTCATCAATAAAATTAAAATAGCGGCTTTAGGAAAAGAATTCGGGAAATGGTTATTTAGAGAGAATTGTAGAGAGGATCTAGGAGCATCGTTTTGATACATAAAACAAACCATTTACCTGCCATTTACGCAAAATAAATGCAAAAAACCAACAACAATAGGGCAAGAAAAAAATGTAAAGGCTCTGTAGGCAGACTTAACTAAAGTTTAAAAATTTCAAAATCATTTTTATCGTGAAATTTACTCAGCTTTCACATGAAATCAGAAGCGAAGCTTTTCATGATCACAATCATGAGATAAATCGATTTTAGTGTAGAAACTCCTCAAAACAGTAAATTCTACTTAACTCGGTTTAGGATGAGAATTCGACCATGCCGTAGAAGACTTTTTTTCATGTTTCGGGGTCCTTTAGGGAACCACCAAGTATCCGCATCCATGAACCAAACACCCTGTATATGTGCGAAGATAGCTTATCGCTTCCGCAGCAAAAACCAGTGGGCCGTAGAGCGTGCAATACAAGAAAGGATACAAACGACACAAGAACGAACTAACGTTTGTGAATAGTTTTGATCAAGATTTTGATGCGGTGTGAACAGAAGTTGACTAAATTTAAACCAAACAAAAAAAAATCATGTCTGAACTTTGTAGTTTTAAGTAAATAAATTTACTCTTGTCGTGATCTAAGAAAGGACATTCACAACTGAAACGAGTTACTAAAGTCTTGCAGCTCCGATGTTTGCAGTGTAAATTTGTCACTATTGGTGAAAGCACACACACAGACAATTGCAGCATTAATCTCACAACCACAACTCATACACGGACCGGTGAATTAACGAACAAGTATTGCGCTAGTCATAACAATTGTGAGAGCCTTTTTGCATGCAAAGTGGATTGGGCACCAGATAGAAATGTGAAATTGTGTATCAAAGTTTTGGACACGCTAGAAAATATTTAAGCAAGTAACTCATGTACTCAAAAAAAAAAACACTACAGTGGTTTGAATTGTTCTGATGACAGCCTTCAAATTAATCTATCTATATAGCTAATGTTCACGGAAACTATTTTGTACCATTGTTTCGTTGGTACTTAATTTACTTTTACTGCTTGGACAATCCCCGGGTCATGAGAGGTGCTCAGATGCGTTGCCATCTAACTCGGTTCTGGGCTGCTTCTCTCCAATTCCGACTCGGAAACCCCACACTTTCCAGATTTTCCTCCACTTGGATCAAACACCTGGCACGTTGCGCCCCTCTCCACCGCGTTCCGATGACCGGTGCCGAATCAAACACCAACCTCACCGGATTGATGTTCTTGCGACGAATGTTTGGCTTGCCGTAGAGTTTCTCTAGCTCATGGTTCATCCTTCTCTACCATACATTGTTCTCACGTACGCCACCAGGTCCTCCTCGAGCCCGTAGAGGACTACCGGCCTTATCAGCGTTTCTTACATGGTACACTTTGTACGCCTGGAAAGGAGACCAGACCTCAAGGTCTTGTAGATTCCATAGTAGGCACGACTACCGATGAGGATGCGGCTCCTAATTTCAATGCTGCAGTTGTTGTCCGTCGTTACCAACGACATAAGGTATCGTAACGCTCGATCCTATGCGAGCCCTAAGGAACTCGGTTCCTCCTGTCAGCAGATACTTTGTCTTCGCCACATTCACCCTCAATGCTACGTTCTCTGCTTCCCGCTTCAATTCGGTGTACTTCCTAGCCACCCCCTCGAACGTTCTTCCGACAGTGTCTATGTCGTCGGCATAGCAGATGAACTGGCTGAATCGGTTGATAATCGTGCCCCGCATGTTGAAGCACGCCCACCTCATAGCACCTTCAAGCCCAATGTTGAAACAGAGGCCGGAGATACCGTCGCCTTGTCGCAGTCCCTTGCACGCTGCACCGTGTCCCATCCATCGTTGGTTTCACCATTCTGATCAGCTTCCCGGGAAAGCCGTTCTAGTACATGTACTCCCATAGCTCTTTGCGATCGATCGAGCCGTGTGCGGTTTTGAACTCGACGAACAGGTGGTGCGTCGGGATCTGGTACTAACGACATTTTTGGAGGAATTGGCGTAGCAAAAATATTTGGTCCGTAGTCGATTTCCCTCCACAAAACCGGCTTGTTAAGTCCCTATGAAATCCTTTGCTCGCTCCGACAGACGACAGAAAATGATCTGAGACAGCACATTGTAAGCCGCGTTGAGAATAGTGATGGCACGATAGTTCTCACATTCCAACTTGTCCCCCTTCTTGTAGATCGGGCATATTACTCCCTCTTTCCACTCTTGCACTCCAGCTGTTCTGTATGCCAGACCTTGACTATCAACCGGTGTAGACAGGCCGCCAGCTTGTCCGGGCTCAACTTGATGAGTTACGCACCGATACTATCCTTACCCGCTGCTTTGTTGTTCTTCAGCTTCTTGATGGCATCCCTAACTTCCCTCATCGTGGGTGCTAACCTCGTATTCACCGTCCACCATACCGCTGACGTCGTTTCCCCCGTCACGCTGGTACTCCACCTCCGCCCCGTGCTCGTCGAATGGCTGTTTCCACCTTTTTTCCTCCACCCAAATCTTCGAACTCACCAAGTGGGTCTCCTTCGTTGTCGACAGTTTTGAGTGCATGCTTACGCAAACTAGGTAGGTAGTGTTTCGAGTCAATGTTCGCACCGCGATACGTGCGGAAATTCCGTTTGTCCGACCAGAATCGGCATTTGATGAGAACATGGTCGATTTGCGTTTTCGTTCGTTGGTTAGGTGATGTCCAGGTGACTTTGTGAAATACTAGAAGTTGAAAAGACACTTACCTTGCACACAGGGAGAGCTTTCTTTCGCCTTCTATGGTGAGTAAAATACAGCGCCGAACGTTGTTGTTTTGTGGAAGCACGTCGCGGTCGTTCGTCCCTGGATGTTGCTCGGAACCAACCGGACGACGCCTCCCGTTTTATTACTACTCTCCTTCCGACGGTTTCCCGTTCCGCCTATTCTCCTCTCCCCCTTCTTCTAGTCTACTGGTTCACTTGATGCTTGTCCTCTTCTTTTATTCAAATGGAAATGTTCACTTCAACCAACACCGATGCAAAAAACACGGCATCAAAATCGTCCTGTTCGAAAGTTGCTGGCTTCGGTCTGTTCGGTTCAAATCAAAACGCGCACAAATAAACTAAAATCTTACTGCTTGTTCTCCTTGGCACCTTGCAGGGCCTGGGTCATGTACAGCTTGGCCAACGACTGCGAACAGAATTGGGAAATGTGCTTGGCGTAGGTGTTGATCTGGCCGGACACGATCAGCGGGTTCAACCTCGGTGGCACCGTCGGCGGACGGAACAGCTTGGTGATCTCGTCGTCCGGGATGGCGGTCTCGCCCTTGGCGATGCGGGCCGCGTTCTCCTGGGCGTGCTTCGCCAGCATGCGGTGCTTGTCCTGTAAAAAGGGAGAGTTGTAGTTTGCAAATTTGAAATGTTTGAGTTCTCGTAGCTTACCTGTTCCTGCCGGATGACGGTTTGCTGGTACTTGTTGAACTTGTTCGCTTCCTGGTTCAGCTCGTCAACGCGGTCCATCATGGAGCGCAGGTGGTTCTCGAGCACAGAAGCGGTGCCCAGATCCAGGAAGTGCGTACCCTCCTCCTCCGGTACCATCTCGGCCAGCTCGGACATCATGATGTTGCACAGGGCCGAGTTCTTGATCACGATCGGCACCTCCAAGAACAGATTCTCGTAGCCGACCTTGAGATTGCGCAGCGCTTCCGGCGTGAACTCGCCCTCCTTGTACATGGCGATGGCCTGGGGCGTCAGCCGGTAGGCCTTCAGCGTCAGGAAGCCGCGTTTCGACTTTTGCGTGTCGTAGATGACCACCACGGACTCCTCGATGCTGGTCTGGTAGTGGTACTGCGACTCCAGCAGCGGCAGCGACAGGAAGTTGCCGACGTCCGCACTCTGGTACCAGCCCACGTGGAAGTGGTCCACGTTGACCAGACGCAGCCGGCGCATCATGTTCAGCTGGTACTCCTCCTCGTCGATCGTCTCGTCCGACGACTTCGGGAACGGGAAGCAGTTGGTGATCTCGAGCCGATCGTCCACGACCAGACCGAGCAGGGCACCCTGCGCCACCTCCATGTTGCTTAGCGACTCCTCGTGACAGTGCTTGACCATCTTCATTGCGGCCTGAAGAGACGGATAAAGAAAAGAGTTTGAAATTAGTTGAGTTGGTATTTGCGGTGTGATTCCCTCTACAATTAGGGCATTTCACCCTAGACTTGTACTTTTGTGAGGTGATCATTTCCACATTTGACATTTCTAGATTTTCGTTTACATTTCTGGAGCAACATTTGAAAGGGGCGGTACGACATTGCTCTTACGGCCTTTCGTCTCCACTTAAATGCGTGTAATTGAAGGCCGTAAGAGCAATGTCGTACCGCCCCTTTCAAATGTTGCTCCAGATTTGCAAAAACTGGGACTAAACGTTTGACGAACTGATCTACCCGAACACCCTGTTGATGAACTCAATTCCCTAAGCCTATACGGCAGATAAACGCTCTATTTGGGTCTGTTATATTTGCTCATTAATAGACTACTAGAATCTTATCAACCGCAGCAATAAACGACGATTACAACCCCAAAATACTTCGCATATCTCGGTCCAAGCTAATCTGGCGCTCAGTCCTCTCGTGTCTTTTGAATCGCGCACATCAATTATGTCAATTGTCAAGCTTTTGCAAACTCACCGCAATGAATTTGTGGCCTCGTTGGCAGCCACCTTGTGCTTGTTTATGGTCATAACCACCAACGCGTGGACCTCGCCGGCTCTGCCCAAGCTCCTTGCGGACGATTCACCAGTGCCGATCACCGAAGACGAAGGCTCTTGGATTGTGGCCATCCTGGCGATCGGTGGCCTTTGCGGACCCATCGTAGCCGGAGTTACGGTGGACCGCATTGGACGGAAATTCACCCTTCTGGCGACCTTTGTACCGGTGGTGATCGGATGGACGCTCGTGGGACTTGGCGATGCGGTTGGATACCTGTACGCGTCTCGTTTTCTATTCGGGCTTTCGTATGGGACGGCTTACTCTGTGTCTCCGATATATCTGGGGGAAATCGCATCGGACCAGATCCGGGGCACCGCCGGAACGTTCATCACCGTAATGGCCAAACTGGGCTACATGGCAGTGTATTGCATTGGACCGTACGTCGAGTACTACACGTATGCCTGGATTTCGATGGCTGCTCCGGCGATTTTTGTCCTGTGCTTCTTCTGGATGCCGGAGTCGCCTCATTATCTGATCGAAAAGCAAAAAGACGCCGAAGCCGCCAAGTCTCTGCGTTGGCTACGACGAAGGTCTTCGGTGTCTGAGGAAATCAACGCCATTCGGACATCGATTCAGCAGGCCAGTGCCAACCGAGGTTCGTTCCGGGAACTATTCGACCCCCAGTACAGAAACAACATTCGCATCGTGCTGGTTCTGGTGTTTGCCATGCAGTTCACCGCACTGCTGCCAATTCTCAGCTACGCCCAAACCATTTTCGAGAAGATTTCCATCGAACTCAAACCAGAAGAGATGTCCATTGTGCTAGGAGCAGTCCAATTCCTTGCAGTTCTATTTCCAGCAGTATTGGTAGATCGTGTCGGTCGGCGTCCTCTGCTGCTGATTTCAACCGCCGGAGCCAGCCTGGGATTGCTCGCAGCTGCGGCATACTTTGCAGTTGAAACTGCGGACAACATCGACACAACAAGCCTCGGTTGGCTGGCGTTCGTAGCCCTGCTGCTGTTCATCGTGTTCTACGGCTTGGGGCTCGCCACAGTGTCCTTTGCCGTGCTGAGCGAAATCTTCCCGGTGAACATTCGGGCTTTTGCGAATGCTCTGTTCACGATACTGAGTGCGCTGGTGCTGTTCGTGATGGTGAAAGTGTTTCAACTGACGCTGGACAACGTTGGGCCGTACCTGCCGTTCGGGATGTTCGGCGTGTTTGGTCTCATTGGAGGTGCGCTGATCTACGCGTACATTCCGGAAACCAAAGGGCGGTCATTGGACGAGGTGCAGCGGATTGTCAGTGGGAAACGGGTGGATTGATCCGTTCATACAATAATTTGTCGTTATTTATTTGCCGTAAGGAAAAGAAAATAAAATAACTGTTCTTGACGAACAACTTCGTCTAAGGGCTCTACACGGGGTAGCAATCCAATCCGCCAGAAGATGAATAACCAATTCCCACCTCGGGGCGTGCTATTTAAGTATGTATCTAAAGTTCTTCGTCATGATGGTTATCCTTGTAGCATTAACACTGCACCTTTATACATTTAATAACGCGATATTCATTTTTTTTTTATCCGAATTAATAATTCAGTAAAACGCTGTTTTCTTTTATCTCATTTCAAACAAATTACAATCTCCCACCCCGTTACGGTAAACATTCCTCCTCCCTCTCACCGAAGAGAAACGTCAAACTGCGCTGACAAAGCGTGGCCGAAAAGCCCTCAACTTTCGGATCCAAAATTACCCCCGGAATCGAACGTTTCCCTGCACCAAACCGCACCCGGCGGACGTCCCGGGCCGCAAACCGGCGAACGAAACTTACCAGGCCATCGCACTGCACGTACGAGATGGTATTATCCACTTCCTGGGCCGGACGACGATTTTGACCACGACTCGCCATTTTTGCCTACACTTGTGAAGAGAACTCAACGACTGAATGACAGCTGACAGTTGATGACGCGAAATGGAACTGGAGCGAGCGAGAAGAAGCGAAGGTGAGGGAAGAAGAACGTGACGTTTGTGGTCAACTGTGGTAGGCAGAGTTGCCTGTTTTGTATTTTACAGACATTTTGGTTTGTGCACGAGGTTTTGCAGACTTTACGCTGCTAGCGCAGACATAATAGAATAAAGATTTATGACGTTTCGCGTACGCACACTAGCGCACCATTTGGTTTTGCTGGCTGACAAAATTTAACCTCACTTTATTTTCGTGTACGTACACGCAATACATACGCACGTAGAATGCTCTATAGAGCTTCATGACGTTTTGGATTTAACCCGTAAAAAGATTTTTTCAAAAATGTCACTTTTTGAGGCATTTTGGCTATCCTTGCGCATCTTTTGATATATATAACATTGAAATTTGGAGCACCCTGGAGCTCGGTACAGACCTTCAAAGTTTGGCATATTTTCAAAAAATCGAGCGCAAGAAACGTTCCAGTCTCCCCGGCCGCTGCGACCGCTTTCCTCACAGTTTCTGGTCCTGGATCCCAATCGGCAGAACTGCGTGGCTGGGCAGCATGTGGTTCAATCTGTCGTCGGTCGTCCATCACCATGTTGCTTCGATCGTAGTCCACACCTGTTGACCACTGCCTCTTGCTGTCAGTGTACTTCGAATACACCGAATCATGTCGCGCAAACATTCGAGTTCGCTTCGTTCGCTCGCTTGCAAGAGCTGATGACGTTGTTGATGGTGGCGGTTCAAATTCCAATTTTGTTCGAATGCGCTCGAAAATCGCTTCAGAAGGCGAAGCACAGCCGACACCCTGTCGGTTCGGTATGCTACCGTACGCCTTCGGACAGACTACCAGCACTTGCATTTGGATTGTGGTGATGCTCCTCCCGCCTCGTTCTTGTGCACTGCTAGCGGTTCCTCGAGGTCATCAAGGAGACCAGAAATTCTCCACGGTCCAGCCAGCTTCGGTTCAGTCAGCTGCTGCGACGCTTCCAACACTGCCGTCGTGCCTGGTTGTTGATGTTTGTACTGGCGACGACATGTGTACTTGCCTTGGAGCCGCTCACCTTCCTCCCGCACAACCAGAAATCGCTCCGGAATGGCCACGGGTGAGAAGAACAGATCTTGCTTGAGCTGGTCCAGCACGTCTTCCAGGGGTCGATACTTTGCGGTTGTTCGGCGTTCCGCACTCCGGAACCCAGGTACCACGTCCGCTGCCAGCTTTCTGTCGACGAAACTGCTCAAACAGCCGGAGTCAACCTTCATCACCGCCTTGAAAATACCACCGATTGGAGATGAGTTGCCACCCTGTTGCGAGATGTTTACGTTCGGCACCTGCGACGGTCCGAAACCGTCAGTCGTGTCGCAACCAAACAACTGCTTTCGCGTCGCCCGGGCCAGACCAACGAATGTCCACCCGCCGACGGTCATCTCGTAGTAAAACTTCCCGTCAACCTCCAGCATCTGGGCCGCAACCGCTTCCGCTACGGATGTTGACGTCGGCTGACAGCCAACTTTGCGCCACGTTCCGGTCGATGCTTTAGTGGTGGCAGATCCCGTGTCAAGATTTACACGAGCCGACTTGTTGTTTACAATCGGCACAAACTTACGGCGATCTCCATCACTGCCCGTGTTGACACCCTCAACGATCGAACTGGCGATGTTGCTTTCCTGCTGCTCGAACCTAACCTCCTCAGCCCTCCTGGAGTTGCCCATCGTGTGGCTCATTTTTGCGCACTCCTGAGCCTCCGGGTGCGGCGAAACCTGCTCGTTCACCGCCGCGACGATGTTTCGCAGAATGTGGCCTTGGCGCTGCATAAATTCCAGCTGCTGCTGCTGAATCCGTGCCAGCTGAAGTCTGACCACCTCGTGTTGCTGCCGAAACATCTCGTGCACATAACCTCGCTGTTGTTCCAGCAAGCGTTGGAGTTCTGGCGGAGGATGGAGAGGAGAACGGATGAACGCCTGCTGATGTTGCCCCGCCGCGACTTGCCCGTCCGGCACCGGCTGCTGCTCCACTGGCGCAACGCCGCCCGGCATCTGCTGCTGCTGACCCGCCGGCTGCTGGTCCATGAAAGACGCACCGTCCATCTCGCGTCCGGATCTTCCCCGGAGAAAACTTTTCCGCGTGGGCGAAATTTCGACCGAGAAAACTCGGTCAAAACAATCACCGAGTCGCCACTTTTGTAGCCCCAAACGTACCCACGGTGGCCGAGGTGGTACGCGGGCACAAAGATAAACTAAATTAGAGACTTGTCCGGTTGATAAAAACGCGTGTTTCTTGTTCTCTAACTAAACTGTAATGATTTATTTCCTCTTGGTGACAACTGTCAATCTTGCTCAACGCACTGTCACGACAGTCGAGGCTTGACAGGCTTGGCTGTCAACCGCGAGTCCAGTGGCGTGTGGAAAAGGTGCGACCATCCACTGTTTCAGTTGGCTCCAACATATATTGCACTAAAAGTGCAGAAAATCGCTGTCAACAATGTCTATGGCACATTCTGCAATGCCGCGCGGCGTGTAATTTTGAAAGAAACGGACAATATACCAAAAGATGAACATGGATTTGACCCCTACACGCCAATGATGTTGAAAATAAACGCTTCAGTGGCCAAAATGTCTCGAAAAATTACATTTTTGAAAAAATCTTTTTTTTACGGGTTGAATCCCATTTAAAATTTACATGCAAAGCGCCAGCTCCTGTTACGTTCAATCAAGCTCATATTTTGGATTTGGGCTCAGTATGCCCCCCAGAACAAACCCCTGAATGCCCACCAAAAAGTCATTTTTGTTACACTCTAGTGTAAACTGACATCTCAACAACTCGAATCGAGTCTAGAACAAATGGAACGTTTCTCAATAGAGTTATCTAAGCCCGAGCTCACGCACACTAGCACCCCATTTGTTTTGCTGGTAGGTACAAAATTTAACCTCAATCTTTTTCGTGTACGTACACGCAATACATGCGCACGTAGATAACTCTATATATAAATCAAACAACCTTGATCATTTTCACAAACATTTATTGTTTATCGCAAACGGTAAACCGAAATTGTGCAGACAACATCAAGCTACACACATAATTCTTTACTTTTACGATGATAAGGGAGCGTTCTTTTATTACGTAACGCAGTAGGGGGGGAGGGGGGGGGTCGGAGGCCGTGTTACGCTCCATACAAAATTTTTAAAATTTGTATGGAAATTTTGTTACGAGGGGGGGGGGAGGGGGTCTTAAAGTCCAATTTTTTGCGTTACGTAATAAAAGAACGCTCCCTAAAGCTCCCATGTACATAAAGGTTTCTTTCTATGATTAATAGGTGATCGTTTTATAATGTAGAATAAAGAAAAAAAGAAATATTGCGCATTTTGCACTTTACTAGAGTCTTGCGCAATTATTTTCATCACAGTATTTTTTCATCACAGTGATTTTTCTTCACAGTGATGACGATGATATCCGTTGCTATGGCAGGCTGTTTATTTATTTATTTTTGGAAGTTCAGAAAGCTCGTCCAGCCCAGAGAAAGTGTGTTCCCACTTGTTCCGACTGTGGAATCGCGGTCTTTGGTGCCGGGATGCAGTGGTGTTGCGCCGGCATCTTGGCTTGCGGTGAATCTTTGGAGTCAAATAACGGCTGATGGCTGTTGCTGCTTCGAGCAGGATTCCGTCGAGCGGGTGTTGCTGGGCTTCCGCGCGGCTTGGCGTCTTCTCTCAGTGACGGTATCGGCCAACCCAGCTCCTAGCTGATCTGGTTAAACCGAGCGAGGAACCTCCTTGACGATGATGGCGCGTTCCGCGCCAGAGGTGAAGATGGTCCACGCCAGAGATGAAGATGGTCCGCCAGAGGTGGAGATGTATGGTGGACGTTTTGATGCAGGCAATGGCCCCTATGCACTCACAAGCCTGGACCGACTAAAAACCGTGGGTTGCCGAGGTCCTGCGGATTATTGACTTCCGCCGGGGCACTTCCTTTTCCGGGATGCAGAGCGTGACCAGTACGAAAACGGGACTGACACTGGGACACTTGACTAACCACACAGACGCCTGAATGGCAAAAGATTCCGATCTTTGCAATCGGTGATAAAATTCCACTTCTCCCTTCTAATCTTTTCCGGAAGGAAACTCCACCATTTTCCAATCCAACCCATTTTTGATGCAGTTTCGACGCAGCGCTGTCGAGCCTGTCTTAATTGCAGTGGTACGCAAATACCTTCGCTGCTAGTGTAGTGTGTAGTATTGTAGGTTGAGGAATTATGTTAAAAAGTAAAGGTTCGTTCAAGAACTGTGACCAACGGTTACAAGATTGCCGATATAATTATGGCCTCGAGCTTATTAGAAAAAATAACCCGTAAAAAAACCCAAAAGTGTCAACTACAAGAATCGATCCGAGAACCTTTAACAGACCATCTCAAGACTTAACTGCCACGGCCACCACAGCTTGGTGACTAGATTGGGGTCAGAAGTCGATGCATTGCACTTGTTTTGTTTAGATGGTGTGATAGTAATTCAGTTTGCCAACTGTGATGAAAATAATCCCGCAGCACTCTACTGAGGTGCAAAGTGCGCAAAGTTGACAGTTCTCAGTCCTGCAAAGCAGTGTGATGAAAAAATCTAGGCCTAGCACGATTGACACAAAACTCTAGAAATTGCTGCAAGGCGCAATATTTTACACAGATTTTCGAGGCAATGCACAAGGTTTCGATAAGAAATAATAGCTGCAAGTCAATGATTTCGTCAAGTCGCTGTGTCAATTTATTGAAATAAAATGTGTCGGGATGGGCTACTTGTTGAACAGCGATCAAACCAAATAAGCTAGCTTAATTTTGTCACACTTTGTCTAGCACAAAGAACTTAACCAGTTTAAAATTTCTCCAGCATATCTCTGAGCGACTATCACAAGTAGACTATTGCTTGATACAATACTCAATAATTTAGCAAACATCTCATGAACCGAAAATTTAGCAATCTGACTTTTATCTGGATCGGAGCAGGGGATGACAACGTTTTGTATGTTTTTAAGGCAACTCGGGACACAAAAATGGCAATCCTACGCAATAAAAAGTGCCCTCAGTTGCTCGTACTGCGGCGAGGACTCGCTTATCGATTCCGCTGGACGGTGGCCTTTACTGTCGGGGGTGGATTTTGCCGCTGGACCATGCTGAAGCAGAATCCGGCACGACTCGAGGTGACCCTTTTCGGCTGCCCGGTGAAGAGCCGTTTTGCCGTCGCTGTCCTGCAGCAAGGCATCGGCTTTGTGCGCCAGGAGGAGCTTCAGGATAGGTTCGCGGCCTGTGCGATAGGGAGAAAAATCATAAATCCCATATTTTTTGAAGGTTTTGTCGGGAATGTGTGGAAAAATTATGAGCAGTTGAATATCAGTGTACAAAGCAGAAAAATCAACTGTGGCATCTGATCGACTTCTTTTTACTAAATCAACTGTCAAAACGTAAAACTAAAGCAAAAACGCAAAACTAAAGCAAAAATCTTGCAATAAATGCTTTTATCAGACGTAAATAATGAGGTTAAGGTGAGGAAGGAAGTTCGCGAGTACGCATTGTAAACAAAAATCGTAGAGAAAACACCAGGAGTTCGTCCGCACTCACCCATCATCGCGGCCCGATGCAGTGCGGTCGCCCCTCCTCCGTGGGTTCGCTCGTTCACACCGATTCCAGCCTCCAGCAGCATCCGACAGATCTCCAAGTGTCCAGCCCGGGCGGCGTAGTGCAGTGCCGTGTAGCCCGAGTTGTCCCGATCACAGAGATGTCCCCTCCCGATCAGCGTCCTCACTTTGGCCGCATCGTTGTCGATCGCTGTGGGGAGCGTGAAATTTGGGTTTTAACATTTGCGAGAGGAGAATTTTTATTTGGGGACGTTACCAGCTGTCCAGATTCCCCGCTCAAACTCCAGCTCATCCAGCGATTGCGTGGCCGGCGTAGACGCGCTACTGCAGTTGCACTGATGATGATCGCCGTGCGGCTGGTCGTGGAATGCCGCCGACATCTTTTTTACATCCGTTGCTGGTGGGCGGCTGCTCGAAGGTCAACGGGAAAACGGTGAACAACGCTCGTTAGAGGAGATTGCTTGATAAAAACTATGTAACAAACTACAAAACACACACCACCTGCACCATCCAAAAGTGTTTCCCGGGGTAAAATCGTTGAAATTTGTGTGTGCGGGCGTACGAGGAAATGCCTATTTATACATATGAGTTAAACACTAGTGTAAAAGTAGTGGTTCCGTGAAACGTGGCCAGAGAAAAGCGTGATTGTCCGGTTTACAGCTCACGCTGCAGCGTCCACACGACCTCGGTTTCGCCGGTGCTCGAAATGACCTTGTATCCCAACTGCGCGAGCGAGTTGATGATCAACGAAGGGGCCACCTTGATGACCACTCCGTTGTCGACCGGGATCGAGCTAATCTGGAACCGCTTGGACAGGGCTTGGGTCTCATCCGTGGAGCAGCCGAAAATGGCACTGTCCCGGGCGTACAGGGAGCCCTTCACAAAGACGTACGCGTACGTGCCTTCGGTTGGGAGGATCGGGATGGGCACCGTCACCACGTTGTTGGTCAGCGAGTTCTGGTTCGTGGTAACCGTCGAGTTGGGCGATTCCATCGTTCGACTTGTTCGGGGGTAAAATACGCACACGCACAGAGTAAAAGGGGTTAACAAAGAATCTTTAACAACAACTAGTTAACTTGTAACAGACGGACTAGTCTTCAGTTTGCTCACACCACACTAATGGAGAGAGAGTTCAGTACAGATTATTCCGGCACGTCGATCTTATTGCTCGGTGGTGGCGGATAGTTATTCACCTCGCGGCCCAGATTGGTCAGATTGTCACGCTCGAAGTTGTTACAGGAGGACGCGGAGGATGCGATCGTGGTCGAGTTTTCACACACAAACGGTTCGGGGTCGTTGAACTCCTTGCGCATAGTCCACATGTATTCGTTATAGTCCTGTTTGACGGCGGTCGACGACGAAGCCACCACGCGGTATCCAAGGACCTGGGAATGGAAAAACAATTACTAACGTTTGCTTGCAACAAACTTGCTCTAGAAACAAAGTCACCACGCATTTTATTTTCACCTTGCGTGACTTTTTATCGATAACCCGGATTGCATGTTCTCCAAGCACTTCCACCACACCTCTTCACGTAGGAGAAAAGGCAAGCCGAACATATCTTCATACCGTGTTCTCATCAACTGCTCAACCAGCAAGACGGGGCAAGGGAACGCTCAACAACAACACTCTCCGTGAACGCCGGCGTGCCGGTTCCGTTTTTCCAAAGGTACTCCAAATTGTTTACATTCCCAGACCGCGAGCATCGCGTGGTGCGTTCTGGCGAAGCGTGTGTTGGGCGTTTTGTGCAAGTCACCGATATGATGGGGTAATCCCATGTGAACAGCGTTTGGAACTCTTACCTCTAGTGCAGTTAGTATCACACAAGGATGCTGCAGGTAGACGATCGTTGACTCATCACTGTATCCACCGCACGGGAATCGGTTCAGCTGTTCGAGATCGGACGCTGTGGAATTGGGGAGAAAAGAAGCAAATGTTATTTTGGAGGTTTTGTACAGAAGAATAATTAATCTACATGGAATTAGTGGATCTATTTAGGATTGAGAACTACTAGTAAAAAGATCCCTTTTTTCATATAAATGAAACTACATTGTTTATGTAAAAAAAACCCTTTGCTTTGTTTTTTGAGTTGTTCATACGAAAGTGAAACTATTCGAATATCTTTTTTCTAAGAAGGGTTTGATCAATTGATCGATTTGGTTGTAGGTTATAAATTCATCTATTTGGCTAACTTTACCGTGATTTTTGTTGATTTCCGATAAATTTTAGTGAACAAAAATTCTAATTTTGAGCAATAGATGGAAGAATTAACTTTGGTATTAATGAAAATAAAATAATAGATTTTTGTAGTCATTTCAAGAGTCATTTGCTTAAAATTAAACTTAAGCTCTAAAACGTGCTGTCCCTATTCAGAGGGTAGTACGCACGGACTAAGTCCGGTGCACTGTAGTCAGATTCGCCCCAGTTGACGGAATTCTTAATATCGAGCTGGAGTCGGAGTCGACAATTTGTTGAAAGCTGGAGTCGGAGTCGGCTACAGCTGGAAGGCTGGAAATCGGAGTCGGTTGGAGCTGAAGACCTAAGCTGGAGTCGGAGTCAAAGTTAGAATTTTTTTTTTTTTTTTGAATTAAATATACTTTATTGAATCTTTCTTATAATCATTACATTTGGTTTACATAATAAGTGGTCAGCTGTGGCTCTTCAGCTTTAGTTTGCTTTTCGTGATTTAAACACTGTTCATTTTCTTAACTTTAAAAGTATATGATTTATCATTTTTGTAACACTAGGTACAATGAGGAAAAAAAAAATTTAAGAAAACATAACCTAACCTAAAACTAACTTAATCTTACCATAAACTAAACCAATCCTTGAATCAAGGGGTATTCAGATATAGCACATTTTTCCCTGAATTTCAAACATTTTTCTTGAATCTTCTGATCCAACATTTTTACTTCTGCTAATTCATGAACCTCACTTGATCTTGTCCAGCCAGGAACATTCAAAACCATTTTGAGTACCTTGTTTTGGACACGCTGGAGCTTCAATTTATGAGTTCTAGCGCAACACTCCCAAACAGGTACTGCATACTCAATAACGGGGTAAATTATTTGTTTGTAAACTGCTAGCTTATTTTTCAAAGATAGCTTTGATTTTCTGTTAATTAAAGGATACAAACACCTGATGAGAATGCTGCACTTGTTCAATATTTTATCTACATGCTGCCGAAACAATAGTTTCGAGTCAAGTATGAGACCTAAATAGACAACTTCCTTTGACCAGGGTATCGAAACATCATTCATTTTAATCAAAACATCATCCTTTGGGACAAATCTGGCCGATTTGGAAAGTGGAAAAATGATGGTTTGAGTTTTGGCTGCATTTATGCGAATTTTCCAGTCGCCAAAGTATTCGGAAAGAACGTCAAGACCCTTCTGAAGACGGCCAACTAAATATCTGGTTATTTTACCCTTATAAATAACGGCAGTGTCATCAGCAAAAAGTGACAACACACCATTACCAGGAAGAGTAGGCAAATCAGATGTAAAAATATTGTACAGAAGTGGGCCAAGAATACTTCCTTGGGAACCCCAGCATCAATGTTGAATAATCCAGAAGCAATCCCATTCAGAAAAACCCTGAACGATCTCTCCGAAAGATAGTGCTGGATAATTTTGATAAGATACATTGGAAAACCGTATAAATACAGTTTATGTATCAAACCATCATGCCAAACATTGTCAAAAGCCTTCTCAACATCCAACAAAGCCATAGCAGTTGATTTAGACTCAAGCTTGTTCTGCTTGATGATTTTAGTTACTCTCGTGAGCTGATGAGCAGTATTATGTCCCTTTCGGAAGCCAAACTGTTCATTCAAAATTATATTATTATCGTTGGTAAAATCCAAAAGCCTTGAATAGATGACCTTCTCAAAGAGTTTGGACAGACTACTCAAAAGACTAATGGGACGATAACTTGTTGGCGATGTTGGATCTTTTGAGGCTTCAAAATTGGTATGACTTTGCCCAGTTTCCAATTGGTGGGGAAGTAACCAAGTTGCAAACATTTATTGAAAATATTGGCTAGATGTTGAAAGAACTGATCACTCTGTTTTTTCAACACTAGATTAAAATGTTATCAAAGCCTGGAGCTTTCATATTTTTCATTTGTTTAACTGCAACTTTGACTTCCTCACCAGAAACATGGGAATCTGCAGGAAATTCAAAGGTAGAGTCATTGATTGTTGAAATACTATTGGCAACTGATGTTTCTTTACGGCTGGTCATGGAAGCGCCAAGATTATGTGAACTAACAAAATGAAGCCCAAGTGCATTTGCCTTTTCCTCGGATGTAATCAAAGGAGAATCCTCAACAATAAGAGGAGGAATAGGCTTTGGTTTGTTTTTAAGAACTTTTGAAAGTTTCCAAAATGGTTTTGAATAATTCCCAAGCTGGCTTACATGTTTTGAAAATTCTTGATTTCTGATATTGTCAAGTCGGTCTTGTATGATTTTGTTCAAATTGTTAACTGAAATCTTTTTGTCATAGTCCCCAGTCCGTTGATATTGTCTCCTATAAACATTCCTAAGTCTAATCAAGTGTTTAGTATCTACGTCAATATCAGTTACCTTAAAATTAACAGGAACCTCCCGAACGTTGGCAGCCTCTGCTTGGTTGATAGCCTGCTGGATCACCTCCAGCGAACGATCAATATCAGCAGAAGTTTCCGGGTGTTGATCATAGTCGATGTTGCTGTCGACCACTTGCTGAAACTGCTGCCAGTCAACGTTGTGGTAATCTTTCCGGGTTGGTTGCCGCTGCGGAGTAACGGAAGCTCCAACCTCCACAACCACCGGATAGTGATCAGAACTCAACTCTTCAAACACCTCAGGATGAGCCACGTTCTCAGCCATATTGGTAATGAAGAAGTCGATGATTGAGTGATTCCCAGACCGAGCCACCCTCGTTGGACGATCCGGACTCACAACGTTGTAGTATCCGTTTTGCAGATCGTTGTGCAGAATCACTCCGTTCCGATTCCTCCTGCTGTTGCCCCAAACTTCATGCTTCGCGTTGAGGTCACCAGCGATGATGTACTTTGCGCTCCGCCGTGTCAGCTTCTGGATATCGCTCTTCAGTTTTGCTGCTGAACCATCTCTGGAATTCACCTGACGTGGGCAGTATGCAGCAATGAAGAGTACTGGGCCAACCGAAGTGGGAATTTCCACTCCAACGGCCTCGATGATGTCCAGCTTAAAGTGTGGCAGCCGGCGTGGCTTGAGATCACGATGAACAGCGACAAGCACACCTCCTCCTCCAGAGGTGGTCCTATCGAGCTGCGTCGCGATCTTGTAGTTTTGCAGATAAACTTTTTCACCGGGCTTCAGATGAGTTTCCGTGATGGCAGCTACGTCGATCTCCTTCTCGCGAAGAAAATCCACCAGCTCTAAGTTCTTCCTCCTAATGGAGCAAGCGTTCCAATTCAGCAGCTTGAGGGACCTACGATCCATACTGGATGACGAACGAGGTCAGCACTTCAATCTGCTGGGTCTTGGTTTTGCATCCACGCAGTGCAGCGGACATCTGTTTGAAAATATTGAGGAGTTCGGTTGAGGTGTAAAGATCATTACCATTTTCCTCAACTGCTGGTTCTTGGGTTGGTCTTGGCTCCTGGCTGAAGCCCGGTGGTGGCGGTCTCGGCTCCTGGCTGGAACCCGGCCGTGGATGATTCATCTCAGCTCTCTTCCTGGGATCCAACGGCAACGGTGCCAAGTTCGGGACCTGGCGTCGCGGTTGAAGAGGTGGAAAATTTTGCTCCACCAGGGCTGGAGGAGTTCTACGACGCTGAGGCTGATTCTTCGTCGATGCTTGCTGCCGAATTTTCACGAACTCAGCTCTCTTGGGGCACTTTCGGTCGGTTGACGAGTGCTCACCGTTGCAGTTGAGGCACTTCACCAGCGAATCTTGGATGCACTGGGATGTGATGTGCGCATCGGTACCACATTTGGCGCAACGACGCTTCAGGTGGCAGTTCTTACCTCCGTGCCCGAAGCCCAGGCAGTTGAAGCATTGTGTGACGTCACGATGCACTGGTCGGTATCGCTCCCACGACACGATAATGTTGAAAACCGCTCGGATTGCCTTCAGCTCAGGAAGCGTCGTCGATCCCTTAGCCAAATGCAGCAGGTAGAGCTGGTCACGGTACTTGATGTCTTTGTTGCGTCGGCTCATTTTGTGCACGGCCAACACATCCAGTTTCAAAACTTTTAGCTCGGCAGCTAATTCCTCCACTGGCATGTCGTACAGACCTCTGACGACGATTTTGTACGGCTTATCCATGACGACATCATGGGTAAAGTACTCCGCCTCGTTTTCGGTCAAGTAATCCTTGACCAGTTGATAGTGCTGCCTGGATTGCACCAGCACCTTAAATCCGTCCTGACACAGACGAATGTTGCCTAGGACTTTCCCAGACTTGATGAGTTCAACCAGCCCCGCTCGAAAGTCGATCGTTGCTGCTGATTGCCTCACATAAAAAGGAGGCAGTTTCTCCTTTCGCTGTTTCACTTCATTCTCCTTTGCTTCCGCTACCTGGTCCTCGTCAGGCAGTCCAGCGAACTTGTTGTTCTTCAAAAGCTGCTCCTCGTGCGATGAAGAGTTCTCCTCCTCCTCATCCATCGGTACAGTACCGTCGCTCTTTTTCGTCTTTTTGCTGTTCGATGTCACTTCCAAAAGCACCTTCCTTTTGGAAATTCCCGGTTTTTGGCCATCAGTTGAGGCCTCAACCTTCCTTTTGGAAATTCCCACTTTTTTGCCTGCTTGAGCCGCAGGTAGGGCAATATTGCCGGCGTTTTGCGCCGGGACGCGACGAGTCATGTTGATTCAGACAACCTTCACCAACGAAAAAAGTTAGAAGTTTTTTGTTCTACGGCAAACTTTACTCCTCTTGTTTTTATGTTTTTCTTGTTTCATTTTTAGTATTTTAATTTACATTTATCTTGTTTAATTTATGTTTGTTTTTGGTAGTATTTGTTCTATTCTACTACCTCTTATCAAAAAATTCACTAAAAGATGGTAGTCCCAGATGTTCCCTACAAGTTCCAGTTCGAAACGGGTTGGATGGAACACTTTTTTATTTGAGTTTGAAAATTTTGCATTTTTTTCACTAAAAAACAATAACTCTCTTTAGATTTAACCTGGAAAGGAGAAGTGAAGAGGACTTCTTATTCTTTTTCATTTTATTGTTGATGTTTTTGTTTTTTTTTTGTGCAAGATGATTTCTCTTCCCACTTAAATTTTCAGTCAGTCGTCATCTGCCCTTCTTGACATTCAAATTTTCTTGCAGCACATTTCAAAACAGTGCTCAAGATCGTGTATAAATTATGTGATGCAACTTTTTCCGCAATTTTTTTTTACTATCGCAATTCGCAATTTTCAGTGTAAGAACGGGCCTTGACCGATCTTATGCACTAGGTTCCCGACGAACACGCACTGCCCTTACACCTACATCTCACCCTTGCTATGAGTCAGTACGAGCAGCACGCTAGAACACGCTTTGAGTGTTCGTGCCAGGCATGCACACCTTCTTTTCCGGTTACGCATTTTAACTCGGCCGGGGGTGGTACATTACGTAGGGTTTGATGTAAGTATAAGCGCCTAACCATTCATTGTGTGCCTATCAACTTTCATTAAAGCAAAAACTGTTTTATTTTTAGTTTGAAATCAAAAACTAATTGTTATTTTACTGTGTATTGTTTTCTCCTGAAATCTTTCCTAGTGTTGAGTCGTGTTTATCTGTTGCTATTTCTTTTGTCGCGGTGTTTTGTTACAATATTTTGGTCCTAAGCATTTTAGAAAAGTTTATCAAAAATACAATAGTAATATTTGTGTTAATCCTTTAATCATTCCATAAATTGAGTAAGGGCTCGAACCTCACTTGTTTAAGAAAAAGGTGAAGTTTCAAAACAATGGACAGTGAAGGAAATATACTATGTAAAGAATCAATAGTAAAAGAAAGATAGTAGAAATTAGAAATTATTCAAATAGATAAATAAAGAAAATGCACATGATAAACAAAATTGACATCGCTGCCAAATTAAGGGAAAGCAGACAGTTTGTTACAGCAGCATCAGTTGGTAAAATAGAGTGGAAAAGTGTTGAGAAATAAGAGAATCAAATAAGTAAAATCGAAATCAAATAGAGGATAGTAAACAGAAGCCGTTCAAGAAAATCAGTGAAACAAAATAAACAGAAGATAGCTGTTAGTTTAAATGGAAAGAAGAGAAACCCCGTTCTGCGATGCTCAGGTACATCCACAGCAGTTGACTCAACATACTGCGAATCCAAACAATACCGTCTACAATCACAAATTACTTCCCTTTCCCACATTGACGCGCCCCTTTCTTCTAGCCGTCTCTACTCTGACCCTCGCTGGTCAAAGGTTTACGAGTCGTTTCCACAGGCCACCAGCTAGGTTACACCTTGTCATCATGATGACTAAACCAAGCCAACGTGGAGGTAAGAAAATAGGACACTTGCAAGGAACCAGAGCCATGCTGTTTTGTCCAGCACTACGGATGTAGTTGGGCTCCTTCCAGGATGTTCCTCGCCTGGATGTGTCAACCGACGAGTATCATCAGTATCATGCACCCTTGGCCTGCAATTTCCATTCTGGTTAAAATATAATGCAAAACCCGAGCTGTGGAGGAAGTGAAGTGAATTCGCTTCCCGTTTTCGTCCAGAGAATTTGCTTCACTTCCCCCACAGCTCGGGGTGTACTGAAAGATTGATACATTTAAACACATTGACTAACTAGTACTAATTTAATAAGTCTTAGTTTAAACACATGTATGCATGACATAACATTGTTTGATTTATGGTCATATTGGGAACATATCTCATGAATACATATTTTAAACTAAATCTTATCACAATTTTTCTCTTATCACAAATTAGCCAAATTTCGAAAATAAATAAACGTTAATTATATTATTTTATTTTATGTTAGGCTCTTTTGTATTTTATGAATTGTCTCAGTCCAAAAATACATTTACAAATTAAAAAACTTTTTTAAATTTATTTTCTTTCAAATACAATACTTCTCCAACCAAATAAGAATAAGAGTAACAAAAAATGAAGACGGCTCTCACTGACAGTTCGCAAGCGGCTGACACTGACAACTAGGTGTATTCTTTTCCGCCCGACTCAGGATTTAACCAATTGGGATGTACCGCCCTTCATTTTGTTTCATTTTTTAAGCCCTCTCAGATGCATTTTAAATTTTGCCTATGTTACAGCCTTTTTAAGGTATTTGACGTTTTTAATCTTTAAAATTTGGGTCCAGATTTGCCCTACTTCCCGTTGACCTAGAACGCTCATAATATTTAAGCCAGATGCTTTTATGTACAAAAAACCCCTGAAAAATTTAGGCAGATTGGTGAGGTCCAAACGACGTCCCATACAAAGGGGTAAAAATGATGCAATTCATTAAAATTTCATAAATATTTTTTGTAAAGATTTGATTTGCTAAAATTGTTCAATGTAGTAAACAATAGTTAACAGTATGTAAAAAGAGTATTTGCAACAAATACTATTACAGAAATCAAAAAAGGGTTTGTACATCTTTCGAAAAATTAACATAAATAATGTTATTTGCTGACAAATCACCATAAATGCAGTCTCCCAACTCCAAATAGGCATCCTTGACTGATAAAAAATTATTTGGATTGAATATATAGTTTACTAAATACTTAAAGTAAAAAAGTTTATATAACTCTGTAAATTCTATATAATACTTATCTAAATTTAATTCTGCAAACTTGGACTTTCGTAATTTTTGTCCTTGTGGATCAAACTTACCTTCTTGCACCCTTCGACAAAGTTGTTGGGAATTGGGTACTAAAACCCTATGTCAATTTTTATGTACAACGGTAAAAAACACGATCAAAAACCATTTCTGATCACTTTTTTTCATTTTAATGCAAAAAAAAAATGACAAGACAACATTTTTTCGATGGATCAACTATGGTCCCCTTGGAACGAGCTGTCAAGTAGGAGCTTTTCTGTCAAGAAGGACCGCGAGGATAATTTTTCAAAATTGATTTAAAAATCCATTTTAAACTCTTTGTGGCCGTACAAAGGGTCATTGTACTCAGAAAAATAAGCTTTATCGCTTTAAACAATAATATCAGCAATCTAAGCTTCATTTTAGGACCCAATTGAATTTCCTACAAGAATCTCACACTTGAATCAATTTGGTCGAGACCTGCCGACGACGACCTGCGCCACCTTGCGGAAAAATATTGAAACGATGTTTTTCTGTTTACATTTTCGCGATTTTCCCCATAAAAAACTTCAACGATAAAAAGCGACCCCTTAACCTTTACCGATTTGGCTCAAAATTGTCACAGAAACTTATGTTTGCCAAAGGAAATAAATGAGAGGGTATCCCTAATGTCGAGTTTTTTTATTGTCACCCTGGTGTTCAATGTTATATTTTGTTGTCGCCGGAAACATTGGTTAAGGATCAAATATTTATTCAGACGTGCATCAAGATAGCACTACGGCGATGATGTATAATATTCTTAAAGCATTCTAACCATAAATAATATCACACGAACGATCTAAGAAACATTGTGGTAAACTGTTACACACTTTATGGCAGCCGACTTTATGGCTCCACCAAACGACCTTGCAATTCCAAATTCATCTCTACCGTGCACAAACATGTTATGCTCTAACCAACTTCCTCAGGATGGTGACCCCCCTTTCCATCACACTCATCTTGAAGGAAAGAAACCTTTGCAGTGTGCTTCCGCAGAACGCGTTCACATGCACCTATTTTACGATGTAGAACCCATAATGTGCGTGATTTTGTTTTATTCTCTTTTTTTTGCTGCTGTTACAAGTTATGTTCCCATCGATCATGCATCATTTCAGAGAATGAGAGAAACTTACCTTTCAGGCCCGAAACCAGCACTCGAAACGGATATTTATGGCTGTAGGAAGCTAAATTGCCTCGTATCAAAATGTATGGCATTGAATATCAATCTGGAACGAAACATGAGAGAGGAAAAGAAAAATAATGAATAAAAAAGAGTCGAAAATCGATCGAAAAAGGAGAAGGAATTCACAACACAGAACGAAAATCAACGAGGAAGAACCCACGAAAAAAGCTAAACAAGTTTCATGGAAAGTGAAAATTACACAACATTTTTTGTGTGATGATTCTCGAAATCAAGGGTGAACCGTAATTGGCGGAATGTAAATTTTCTGTGCCGGTAGGTTTCCAGGCTGCCGCGCGTCGTAGGAGTAATTTGAAGGATTAATTTTCCTCAATTTTCCATAGCGTGCGCGCAGTGAAGGTTATTTTTAGAAATGATGAATGGGCCACCCCTCAATCGCGATGATCAAGTCGCGATGCACTTTGCACAATTTGTATCGCTGCGCGTGTGTATATTTGCAGAGTGAGAAATAGAAATAAGAAATGGCAGGAGAAAAAAAAACATTATTTTGAATTTACGGTTATATCACACAGTAGCGATGACGCTGCCCGCGGAGAGGTGTGGCGTATAGTGGCCAACGAAAATAAATAAACATCGGACCGGATCAAGATCGGACGGACCCCTCGGCGCATCGTCAGCCAGAAGCAGCAGCAGCATTGTGCGAACCCCTTGAACCGTGTAACAGAGAGTGCGGGCGAAACCGGAAGTGATGGACGAATGCATGCAGAAGAGCTTTGGCGATTTGCCTGGAGTTTGTTTGGTTTGGATCAGCTGAGACAGTATCAATGATTCTTGGCTTATTTTGTATTTGCTGATACAGTCATCCCACATATTCGGAACACCCACAAATTCGGAACACTTTTGTCGTAATTTGTCAATAGAATGCAAAATGCAACTTTCCTGCCGACCCTGCTATTTTTAGGGCCTTTATATGGACACTCTCTTGCTATTTCACCAGTAAAAGTAATACTTTTTAAACAAAAACTGCATTTCCAGACTATTTTATCTAGAGCACCAAAACACTGCCTCCAAATTGCCTGTTCCATGATTGTGGGATGTTATTGTGTCTCCCACAATTGTGGAACACCTGAATTCAACTGATATTTTCACAAAAAAGTTAGTAGACCATTCATAAAACATAACTAAGCATGAGTTTTATTGGTTTCAGAGTGCAAAGTCATTATTTTGTAAAAAAATATGTACTCCTGGAGAGAAAAAAAAGTTTGTTTACATCGTAAGAAAAAAGTGTTCCGAATTTGTGGATTTCAAGGGTCAATGTTTTTCTTTGAAAACTTGATATAAAACGTAAAAATGTACAGCCGGTCTATACATCAATCGAAAGATCGCAAGAAAAGCTTTAAAATGAAGGTAAAAGCAAATCATTATGTTTAATTATTTGTGTAATATTACATAAAAATGTGTAAAAATGTGAACCTGATTCATCAAAAACTGCTGAAAATTCATCATTTTCTGGGGTAAAATTTATCATTTATTTTGCCACAAAATCTGTCACCATTTCCTGATGAATATTGATCCTTTCACTGTAACTTAGATTTTGCCCGCACTTATTTCTCGCACTTTTGACAACAACATTTAAAAAAAACTAGGCAACCAGCTTTTGTTTGTTTACATTTCCAGTCGCAGTTTCCACCAAACTGGACGTTTCGCACTTTTATATTGCGATTGACAGCTTAAAAACGATCGGCAACCGCGGCTAGCTTTGACCTTTTTTGTGAAAATTTTAAATTTTTCAAGACAGTTTGACAAGTCGCAATAGTGCGATCGATAGCAATAATATAGTGCGAAGTCCATGTTAGTGGGAATTGCGCAATATTACATTAATTTTTTTTCTGTGTAGAAACGATACCTGATGTACATGAAATACTCGTAAAACACTAATATGAAAATATATGGAGTGATTCCAGCTCAAATCGGGTTTTTTTTATCTGGTACTTTTGTCCACGATCCTCTCCGAATTCAATGAAACTTTGCAGACATGTTATCCTAGGCCTATATAAGACATTTCTGTGTATATGGCCAATTGTACTCGAAAAAATCATTTGAGAAGGGCGTCAGTTATTTAAATATTTTTGTATTTTGTAATTTAAAAATTACTGTATCTCGAAGCCGTTGCATCGTATCAAAAAGTGGTCAACTTATAGGAAATTGGACGGGCTTTCTGGCAAAAATACACTGAAATATAAATATACGTCACTTCTATGACATTTTTTGATTTTCATGGTTCAAAGTTAACTTTCAAGGTGATGTCACGATTTTTTTCGTACAAAATTTTTGAGGAAATAGCCTAAGATGTTACAAAAAGATTCACGAAAAATGCAGGATGGTTGGTATGTCTCTCCTAAAAAAAATACAAAAATCATTTACTAAAACTGATTTTTTTAAAGTGGTCTAAACGTCAAAATTGGGAATCGGTTTCTCAGACAATTTTGCATAAAAGTCTCCATATTGACCATTATCCTATGTCCAATCCTTGTGAAGATACAGCGGTTTTAAAAATAAAAATGTTGACAAAATAGGGTTTTTGATGGTTTTTGACAATTTCTATATGACAAACTTGATTTTTCAGTCTCGTTAATATTTTTCCCGAAAAGCTCGTTGTCTTTTTAAAATGATTTTTGTGTTTTTTTAGAAGAGACATACCATCTTGCATTTTTCGTGACACTTTTTGTAACATCTTAGGCTATTTCCTCAAAAAATTTGTACGAAAAAAAAAACGTGACATCACCTTTAATTTTAAGTTTTAAACATAAAAATCAAAAAGTGCCATGGAAGTGGCGTATATTTATATTTCAGTGTATTTTTTTTTTGCAGAAAGCCCGTCCAATTTCCTACAAGTTTGTCTTTGACCACATTTTGATACGATGCAACGGTTTCGAGATACCACGGTTTTGCTTGTAACCACTACGAGTTATCATGATTTTACGAAAAAAAAGTTTTGAAAAAGTTGGTTGTCGATGATCATGTCCGTTCAAGGTCACCCGCGATAACTTGTGATGGTTACAAGCAAACCTCTTGTGTTAATACATACATTTTTTGTAATTGTCTGCTTTCTTGTAGAACATTGTGAAACATTGGGTTATTGTAGATTTGAAATGTACATTGATTTTTCCATAAAATGACCTGTCCTAAAGTATTTTACAGTAGAGTAACAAAAAATGTGAGATTTCTTAAAATTTTCAATGACTTTTTTTGGAGAAAAAAACGTTTTTTTTTTCAGAATTCTAAGTACGCCATCAAATCGGAGGTACATTTTCACATAAAAGTCCCTTTGACACAAAATTTCCAAACCATCACCATTTCAAGCTGCAAATTATTGAAAAACACGTATTCTCAGTCACGAAATATTCTAGCAGAGCTGGTTCTGTCAGAATCCTGCTAGAACGGTGGAACATTTCTGCCAGAATGCTGTAAGAATATCCAGCTCTGTAAGAACTCTGTTAGAATCCTGCTAGAACGTCGTGACTGGGTTGTTTCGAATTGTTCCCTCCGTCACAAGATATCGAAAAATGCAGTCACAAGATGTCGAAAAATGGAGTTCGGATTCGTTATCAGGGGCAAAAGTTACTCCTTACGACAAACTTTCACGTAAATCGTTTCGCAGCAAAAAAATCAGTTGTATTAAGGTGAAAAAAAAAAATAAATTTAATGATCCAATGTCGAAGTATAAACAAAGAGTCTATCCTGCTCACGTCAATTGATGTCTACATTAGGAACAAGCAGGATAGACTCTTTGTTTAGACTTGGACATTGGACCATTTACACTGTTTTGCTTGAATTCGACGTTGTCGGGCTATTTTGTCGCACGTCGCTTTTTGACGTTCCAAGAGAAACGAGTTTTAAGAGCGAGTCCACGAACAGGGCATACCCCTTTGTATGGGACGTCGTTTGGACCTCACCAATCTGCCTGAAATTTTCAGAGGTTGTTTGTACATATAAAACTAGCACCTGGCCAAAATATGAGCACTCTAGGTCAACCGAAAGTGGGGCAAATCGGGACACAAAGTTTGAAGGTTCAAAAACGTAAAAAATCTTAAAAAGGTTATAACTTAGGCAAAATTCAATTTAATTTCAAAATCCAAAGTGCATCTTAAAGGGCTTCAAAAATGTAACAAAATGCAGGGTAGAGCATCCAAATTGGTTAATTCTAAAGCGAGTTATAGGGACCATCCATAAACCACGTGGACACTTTTAGGGGGGGGGGGGGTTATGACGATTGTCCACGATCCATACAAAAAGTTTTTTTGTATGGACAATTGTCCACGAGGGGGTAACAAATTCCCAAAAAAGTGTCCACGTGGTTTATGGATGGTCCCATATTGACATTTTAGTGAAAAAATAGCATAATTTTCAAGCTCAAATAAAAAAGTGTTCCACCCAGATATCAACTCGGATTGACCTGCAGCTTGTAGGGGACATCTGGAACTACCATCTGAGACTGAGACCGTTTTGGGTAAGGCAGTTTAACATATCAAATAAACACTTTTGCTTTTAGTGAATTTTTTGGTAGTAAATTTTTGCTCGGGGCCCCCTTTGATCCCATTTTATGGCGATAATTTAATCATATTCGTGTTCCTGAGACAATTTCACAATAGAAACATATATGAAAATGTATATTATCATCCATTTTAACTCTTTAAAAAATGGAAGATAAAAAAATTAAGAAGCTGTTTTTTTTTTCTGGTGTCATCTAGTATCCTTGGAAACGAACTTGATTTTCAATAAATGTGAATCAAAGTTTTTTTTAACATTCATTTTTTAAAGGGTTAAACTGGATGAAAATAAACATTTTTATGCATGTTTCTAATGTTAAATTGTCTCAGAAACACGATTATGATTAAATTATCACCAGAAAATGGGATCTACGGGGTCCTCCGAGCAAAAATTTACTACCAACAAATTCACTAAAAGTAAGTTTTTTTTTACTGTGAACAGACACGGACCACTGCGACACTTGCGTATCTATTGTAGTATGATCTGTTCTCAGGTTTTCTGTTTTTGCTGCTATACACAGCCTGCCGAACGATCGTCTTCCGTAGCGCTATTGTTTGAGCGAGACAGTTTTTGACGAATTATTCGAGCAGTTGCCCCCTCTCATTCCCCAAACCAATCACTCAATGCCATGCCACACGAGCACGAGAGACCGATCCGAAGACGTGGAGATGAGCGAGATTGAGGGGAAATCTCGTTTATTTTTGACCCATCTAGAGATCGTTACCGATCATATAGCCCAATCTTCAGCTCGAATTTTGCCTGAGAGCATGTGACCGAGTCGAAAGTAGCATTTGAAGCTCTTCTCTGTGTATTGCTGCAGAGTTCTTCAACGCTCAGACTCAGTCGCCAACAGATCGTCCGAGAGATTGGATGTGATGGGTTTTGGGGAGGCTTGGGACTTGACAAATCAATTCCCGCAGCAGCCGAAATCCCCTCTCGACCGCCACCTACCCCTTTTGCCTCGCCAGATGGGTTTCAATCCATCGACCTTCCAACTGCCTTACCCAAAGCGGTCTCAGTCTCAGATGGTAGTTCCAGATGTCCCCTACAAGCTGCAGGTCGAACCGAGTTGATATCTGGATGGAACACTTTTTTATTTGAGTTTGAAAATTGTGCTATTTTTTCACTAAAATGCCAATAACTCCCTTTACAATTAACCAATTTAGATGCTCTACCCTGCATTTTGTTGCATTTTGAAGCCCTTAAAGATGCATTTTGAATTTTGAAATAAATTGAATTTTGCCTAAGTTATAGCCTTTTTAAGATTTTTTACGTTTTTGAACCTTCAAACTTTGTGTCCCGATTTGCCCCAATTCCCGTTGACCTAGAGTGCTCATATTTTGGCCAGATGCTAGCTTTATATGTACAAACAACCCCTGAAAATTTCAGGCAGATTGGTGAGGTCGATGCGAGATGGGTATGCTTTGCTCGTGGACTCGCTCTTAATGTTTGATCTTGAATAAACAAAAACTATAGTTTGGTTGCCGGACTCTCGAGTTATAATTACAAATGTTTACGGTAGTCGGTCATTTACGTGTGTCAAACGCGTTTTAACCTAAAATCCCTTTGACTAGTTGTCACACTAACAGCAATTGGGTACTAAAGCCCTATGTAAATTTTTATGTACAACGGTAAAAAAACGATTAAAAACCATTTCTGATCACTTTTTTTTCATTTTAATGCAAAGAAAAAATTGACAAGACAACATTTTTTCGATAGATCAACTATGGTCCCCTTGGAACGAGCTGTCAAGTAGGAGCTTTTCTATCAAGAAGGACCGCGAGGTTAATTTTTCAAAATTGATTTAAAAATCCATTTTAAGCTCTTTATGGTCGTACAAAGGGTCATTGTACTCAGAAAAATAAGCTTTATCGCTGTAAACAATAATATCAGCAATCTAAGCTTCATTTTAGGTCCCAATTTTCAGGGTGTGTCAAGATAGCACGACAAGCTCGGAACTTCTTTTATATGAAGAGTGACAACAATGCAAGGATTTTTTTGTTTTTTTTTTTTTAATATTGGTAGATTGAAATTTAATGTTGGGGATTTGTGAACGGTCAAAAGGTCAAGCGTTTTTAACTCAATTTGGCTAAAAAGGCACATGCGATAAGATAGCACGACAACGACGACTTATGGGAATATGAATAACTCGTTAATGTTTTTCTGATAGTTTGGAAGAAAATTTCGTCATCATGTTTCACCACTGGTGAAGGAAACTTGCTGAAGAAGAATGAAATTTGGAGTACATTCCGTCGCCGCTGACCACATTTTTCTTCATTACGCACAGTCATCGAGTGTACAAGAAGTAGTTACGCGCCAAACCGTTGATTTCCGACGTCTCTTAGGTCACAATCTAACGCAGCCAAATCTTCACCAAACAGATCTCTTATCCATCCACCGCCGTCTGTACGCAATCCAAAACCCCAAAACACACAACCGACCAGGCCGCACCCAGTGGGGTCTTCTTATATTTCCATTGTATACACTACATTTGACTCCGCGGCCAACAAAGAAGCGCGATACGTAGGAGTCACTCGGACGGAACCACCAAATTCCACACGGTCCAAGTCTTATGCTAATTTGCCGTGGAAATGGATTGACTTGACGGCCACAACTTGACGGTGTAATCTCTGTGCTGACGTTACGAAATGCCACCACCGGGTAATTGCTGGGTGCCTAATTTCACTGGCTTGGGGCACATTTTTTCTTCATCTTCTTCTTGAAACCGAAACCTAATCTGATTAAACCACCTAGCCTATGACTTCACGCGTTCCGACGATTGTTTACACGCGTGGAGTCGTTACTCTTGTATCATGAGTCCGTCCGGCCAGCAAAGACCGGTCGGTATGCTTCCTCTCCCAGCTTCAAAATAAATTTACTCACATCTGGCAAGGCGCCACGGAACGTAATTAAACCGTCTAGCAGGGGTGTGTATTCACCCGTAGGGGGAGGTCTCCGCTCCACCTTTTTGGATCAAAACTAAACAAAATCAAAGCTCAAACTGGCCAACTCTTCGCCAACTCGGCCTAAAATTACAGTAATTCACCCGACGACGACGGCGAGGTTGAAGGTAATCACGAACCGTTGTCACGGTAACGGGGGCGCGCGCGTTGGCAACGCGGTCAAAACGAGTCGTAAGCAACACGGCACTACACAAACCTAATCACAACCACGCGGTAACGCGATACGAAGGAGGCTTCGGCGGCTAGCGAAACGAAGCGTCGGCGGCGGATGATAAACTGCAACTGACCGGTTCGAGCTTCGATGTGGTGGAGCAGTGGAGCACGTTTGCTTGGATCGAAAGAGAAAGAGCGAAGAGAGCGCCGAAGGTGTTGTACCTGTTGTTGTTGGTCTGCTGGTCATCGCCGGCTCTGCAGCTGAGGTGAGCGCTGATTGAGGGATTGAGAGTGTGCTCACAAAGCTCTTTTTGGCTTTTCGTGCTCTTTTGTTTGCATAAGGCTTAGATGTATTTTTTGTAGACGGTTCAGGTGATTTTAGTTGCGTTCTAAATTGATCACCGGCTTTTAAAATAGCCAAACTATCTGGTAATTTTTATAGTTGATTTGATGCTACTTTATACTTTCGTTTTAAAACTTGTTTTTTTTCTGTTTTGTGAAGTTTCAACGTTGTATCAAATGTCACTTGGTTAGAAAGGCATAGTTACCTAGTTATCCCAAGGAATGATGTCAACTGTATTTGGTTTGGGTGTAACAACTTGTATGCTCGTTTGAGTTTTTTTCTCCTACATATTTGTACAGAGTTGGCCACAGTTCTAATTTCAATTTTCCATGTCTCTTAGGCATTTTTATTGTTAATTTCAGAACTTTCAGAAAAAAAACAATCAGCAATGGATAATCATGAACACTATCTTTAAAAATCTAAAAACGGGAATTAACATTAATCTTTAATAGCACCTTGAAAACTTGAAAACAGAGTACTTTAAAAAAAAAATCTGTATTTTTCAATTGAAAATGTTATTTTTCATTAAAAAAGCAAATTAAAGGAAAAAACAATTATATGTTAAAACATGTAACATTTGTGAAATTTTATGATCTTTTTGAAAAAAAACTTTTGAAAACTTCAAAATTAAGACTAACATTTCAAAAGGGCGACGTAATGACTAAAATGTCAATTTTTCCATATTTTTCAAAAAAAAAAAAAAATCTCAACTCGGCGGCAACATTTTTGTCAATACCTCTTTATGACTCAAAAGTAGAGGGTGACGATTCTCGAGATTTTCAATTTCCCGGGAATCGAGAGTTGAATTTGGCCAGTTCCTGGGAATTCCCGGGACCCGGGAGTTATTTTATTTACTATGCCAAAAGTGGCAGTAAGTTAAAAGAAAAGTAAAAAATAAGTTTTTTTAAAATAAATTTACTTACAATTGATTCTTACTTTTTCTACGAAACGTTAATTGAAGTATCCTCATTATTTAGAGGAACTCTATCTACCTTATGATTTTTTTCTTCTAAATCTTCAATTACAAGATTGTTTCTTGAGCTTTTTTGGGACTCTTGGACTGACTAGGAATTATAGTTTCAAATGTTTACGAATAATATATAATTTTCCAGTATCGGGATTTTTGCAAAATGATAAATAACGACTCAGACAACAATTTACACTTGTTTTTTTTTTCCTTTTTACGGACAACTGTAAATAGTCATTTAAGAGGGAAGGAAGATATAAGCGTTTGACGGATGACTCAGTATTCCAGGGCCTTCGGCCCGGGTTTTTTGGAATGGCACCCCAGTACCTTCGAGTAAGACGTAGTCTACGTCAATATAGTGGTATTTTCCAGAAGTGGTAAAGTTTTGTGATTGAATGGTGTAGATAAGTAGGGTAAGTGCATTTTCACGATTTCGCCGACAGCGTGAAATTTGTGAAATTTGATTTTATTCGTGAAATATCGTGGAATTTATCATTTTTTTAAATCAACTCCTTGAAATCAAAATATTATATATATATATATATTTCACCCATAAAAACTGTTTAAGTAAATTTTATTAGTTTTCAATTGACAAGCAAAAATCAGTCAAGGTAAAAAACATATTTTAGGAACCATCAAAATATTACAAGGATGATATCATTAATCAATTGATTGCAGTAATTATCATACCAAAAAGTTTTAATTTTAACAGATTTTGGCTTTTTCAACCAAAATTTGTTATAATTTTCTGAACAAGTAGGGGAAATATACCCATTTTAATCACTCCAAGCCATTCGACCAATTCTCATCACTTTTGCAGTTTTTTGCTATTAAATCAACATTTTCAGATACATCAACAATAAAGAGTTGCTTGCTCATTTTTATTTGAGCTATTTATTACTTTGGAACAGTCAAAAAACATTATGAAAGCTGTAATTCATGATCGAGGTGCTCATAGGCCGATAATGAAATAGGCTGAAAAATAGTATGATTCCCCTGTATTGTGATAAGTTCTTGAAAGATTGCACAAATTTTCTTTAATTGAATTGATTTATTTTTAGAAATCAATTAAAAGCAAACATTTATGTAAAAGTAACATTCAATATAAACAGTCGGTTTTTTCCCTGAGTCAATATATTATTAGAATACAGTAGTTGTTCGGTAACTGGGCGTTGTTTAACTGGGCTGCTTTTTGACTGGGCGCTCGATAACTGGGCCGTACCCCAGTTAAAAAGCAGGCAAACGTCAAAAAACCAAAACAAACCGAAATTACCGAGGGGTTAATGGATGCAAAAATCATGTTCAATAAATAAAAAAAAAACTTTTTTCAAACTTGTATTCAATTTCAATTCACAATTCAAGAAATATGGAAAGCAAGCATTGTAAATAAATTTGAGTAACTTTTATTTTTATATTTCATCAAGAAAGTATTCAGCCCCCTCGTTATTTTTTGTTCAGCCCAGTTAACGAGCAGCATTCGGTGACTGGGCTACGTTCTCAGCCCGGCTACCCGGCTAGCCCGGGAACAAGTACTGTATATAATAAAAAATTTAGTTCCATCAGAGTAGAGAAAAATATTGAGAAATTAGATTGTTACCGTCAAATGGGGCGAATCGGGACATCAGTTTGAATCGGGACAAAACTGAGAAAATTATTTGAGTGACATTTTCTGCATTTTTTCCTTTGTTAGGAGTCTACTTTTCTAACAAAATGTTTGAAATACTTCGAATTTTGATATTCTTTTAAGTAGAGCTTCAAATATAATGGATAAATAATTTTACAACCCAAAATAAGAAAGCGTGATGGAATGACATATGAACATGATGATCAAAGTGTTACTTGGAAAACATCGTTAGGCGCATTTTATTTCTTTCTCATATAGTATAACTTTTTAACAAGTTATTCCTTAACAAAATGAAGTATAAAGAATTAAATTCTATGATATCAACACATAGTTTCAACCATATATATAAAAATATAAAAAGACTGGAAGATTTTGGGTGAATTGGGACAGTATTTTTCTACTTTTGTATGATTCCTACAACACCTTATGCGTACTTAATACATGTAAAAATATACATCGTTATGCTCAGTTCACTTAGTTTCTATAAAATATTTGGTTTAATCCGGTAATTTGATCATTTTATTTAAAAAAAAATGATTTTTTCATCAAATTCACGCTAACACCGAGTAAAACATAAAGAATATCACGCACCTCATTTAACCGTGCAAATGTCAAAACTGAAGTAAACAAAAAGTTGACACGAGAAATTTGTCATTTCCGCCTCAAACCGTCTCAGCAGAGTTTTGATTTTCTTTGTTTCGTCGGTTTCGTCGTTTTAATTAAGGTAATTCTGCCTAAATCTAGCAAATTTATCAATAAAACTTATAAGTTTTCCTTTATTTATAGATGGTTCGTGTTTACCTGCCGGAAAACGCAAAAACCGGATCTGTAAGTGTGGAAGCGTCAATGAAGGCTGTGCGTGAAAGGCGGCGAGGTGTTCCGCTCCGGAAGGTGGCCAAGAAATATGGCCTTTCCAAATCCTCGCTCCAGCGGCTTGAGTCGAAACTCAAAAAAGACCCGAACTGCGTTCTACGGAAACGAGGTGGTCAACCGGCGCTTTCCGAAAATCACGAAGCAAACATCGTGAAGAGCCTAATCATTTGTGCTGAGTGGGGCTACCCACTCAGCACATTTGACCTCCGGTGCTTCGTGAAGACGTTCTTGGATAAGAATGGGATGGTGGTCCCCAAATTCAGGGACAATTTCCCCGGGTACGACTGGGCTGCCAGCTTCCTCCGGAGACATGAAGCGACGTTGTCCAAGCGACTGTGCCAGAATATAAAACGGAACAGGGCTCGCGTTTCTCCGACTAACATCAACTCCTTCTTCGACGAGTACGAGTTGACTTCGGAGGGAATCCCGGATCACCTGAAGATTAACTACGACGAATCGGCGTGGGCTGATGATCCGGGGCGCAAGAAGCTGATTTTCAAGCGTGGTTGTAAGTACCCGGAGCGCGTTATCAACCAGACGAAGTCGAGTGTGAGCGTGATGTTCGCCGCGACAGCAAGTGGGGTGCTGCTTCCCCCGTACGTCATCTACAAAGCGACCAATTTGTACGACGCCTGGACACTGGGCGGCCCATCGGGCTGTCTTTTCAATCGGACCAAGTCAGGTTGGATGGATGCATCCATTTTCGCCGACTGGTTCAAGTCCGTGATCATCCCGTACTGCCGCCGATTTGAAGGAAGCAAACTGCTTATTGGTGATAACCTGAGCAGTCATCTGTCACCGGAAGTTGTCGGTCTGTGCGAAGCAAATCAAGTGAAGTTCACCTTTCTTCCCGCTAACTCGACACATCTCACACAACCTCTTGATGTCTCGCTATTCCGGCCGATGAAGGGACAATGGCGGCAAGCTTTGGAGACCAACAAAATGAAAAGCGCCACCGGAAGTCAAGCTTTTGAAAAAAAAGCATTTCCCGAGATTGCTGAGGGCTACGTTGGAAGGCATGGACGCTAACTTGGAGAAAGATATCATCTCCGGGTTTGTTAAATGCGGGCTTGCTCCGGTTAACCGTAAAAAGGTACTCGCACGGCTGCCACAAGGACTGCAGCAAGAGGTGGAGAACGAAAATGTAACCGTAAACGACAGTCTGACCGAATACCTGAAACTGATGCGATACGGTAACGAAGGAGAACCACAAAAAGGGCGCAAGAAGAAGCTTAATGTGCCCGCTGGTCGAAGCGTGACTTCCGCTGATTTCCAGCCAGCTACCTTGAACGACGTTGCCGAAAATCTACAAGATGCGGACACCTTGAGCGAAGGCGAACAGGATGAACTGAACGACCTGGGCGAGCTGGGAGAACCGGGGCCGGAAGCTGATTGTGCACTTAGCGAGGACGAGCAGGATGAGTTGGGAGAAAATGACGACGAGCTGGAAAACGTGGACACGCTGAACCGGGTTCCAGGGAGTGGGAAGCTGGGTTCTCGTCAAATTTGTGTACGGCAAACGGGATTCACGCCACATTGGAAAAATCACCAGCAAAGCAGGTGGGGATTACCTAGGATCGTTCCTGCGCAAATCTACAAAGAAATCCGACATTTTCGTGTTTCCGGATGTTTCGGACGAGCGTGCCTTCGCGTCCCAAGATGTAATAATGACCCTTAAGGAACCAAGCGTGCGTCGTGGCCGTTATTCGTTCGAGCCAAACCCACTGATTTAGATTGTCGTTTCCACACAGGTTGATATTCTATACAAGTAATCATATCACAATTTAAACTGAACTCATTCCCCTAATGAACAACAAATAAACACATCAAAACCGAACTAAAAAATATCTTTATTTTCAAGTTGCTGCTCTTGTTACATTATTCTGTTGTAAATTGGGAATGAAATTACAAATCAAAATAATAAATACGAAAAGAAGTAGAAATATTTGAACTAAGACTCGTCTCAAAATGGATGAAAATTTCAAAATTGAATGAAAAAAAAACAACGCAGCTATACAGTCGGATGACAAATAGTACGGTAGCATTTGTTGAAATTAACAAAAAAAAAAAAATACTTCATATTTCCTCGATAAATTAAAAAAAAAAACAACTAAAATATTAATCACATAAATATGTCTGCAAAATAATGTTGAAATACTGCTAAGAAGCTTACTTAAATCTTCGAACAAATTATCGTAACCGTACTAATCGAATCGTGACTGTATGCATGTTTTTTTTACAAAATTATCTACACTCTGTGATGAACTTACAAATAAAAGAGTAATTCCAAATCCTAGGTCGATTTGATACTAGCAAAAAAAAAAAAATTAATGCAAATTTTAATATTTAATCGTTATTTTAATGAGATATTTGTAATACATCAGTCAACTTAGTAGTTCTACCATCTGTTTCACTATAAATAATGCAATTAAATGCTGTTGTGATAGCAGCAAAAAGTTTTATTCTTATGGCTGCTGGATAAATTTAATTTTGTATAAAACAAACATTAAGTGTGAAATTTTTTGATAAAAAGTAGCATAAATGTTCAAATATAATCGAAATTTGATTTATATGAGCTAGTTTGTATATATAAAGTGATTTGTTTAAAAAAAAACGATAGACAAATAAAGTGTCCCAATTCGCCCCAAGGTCGGTACGAATTGGGACAGCTAATAAAACTTTTATTTGATCAATTTAACAAAGCAGATAAAGGATGAAACTGATACATTTGTAACGGTAATTATCCATTACATGGATGAAAAATAAATTAGGCTTCCAACAGTTTCTTACAATTGAATTACTAACAAAAATGATCAAAAATTGTCCCAATTCGCCCCATTTTACGGTATTTTGAACATCAATAATAGTGTATCAGTTTTTCTTAGGAACGATATTTGATTAATTGGGTGGATGTTAAAAAATACTACTTTTTTTGTTTTCTGTTCTGGTTTTGATTAAAATTTTGAAGATTGCTTTGCAGATTAAATCATTTTTGCCAATTGCTTTTTAATTATGTTTTTGAAAAGTGAGATCGAAACCATACAAAATATTTTGAAATGGGCAAAATTTCACGGGAAATTCATGTTATTTTGTTCATTTTGACTGCACGAGATTGTTAAATCTTGCTTTGATATGAAAATCAATAAAATTTAAATAAAAAGTTGCAATTCAGCGAAAATTTTACGAAAATTTTCAAATACTGAAAAAAATATCTCAAACTGACTTTTTTTGGTGTAAATGATGAGTGGCGTCAATGAAAACTTTTCTGTGTGCACTGTAAGTAGGTTTACGGAAAGCTATTTTAAAAGTGTGCAGTTTAATAGAGCTTTATGACGTTTCGCATACGCACACTAGCGCACCATCTGATTTTGCTGGCCGGACAAAATTTAACCTCAATCTTTTTCGTGTACGTACACGCAATACATGCGCACGTAGAAACCTCTATTAACACTTTTCTTGTAGGTATTAGGATTTACAGCGTGACGTCACGAGCGCACACGCACACACATTTTTACAGAGACACACGTGCAAAAAATGTAAACAGTGCAGCCAAGCTGTCAAATTTCTAACCTCCAAATCGAGTCGGCGTAAAACCTAATAGCCTTCATTTAGAAGAAACGGTTACATTCCAAAAAGTCATAACCGAAACGCCAAATGCATCCATATCATGAATTAAAAGCACATTAAAACCCAATGCATCTATTTATCTGTTCAGTTTTTCACAACAAGGAAACAAAATTCAATTCTCACCTCCACGTGAGTTTGTTGGTTTGGATCTTGTTTCTTTCTGCGCGGGGACTTGTTTACCTTTTGCTCCTAAAACGAGCGCGAGCGGTCATCGGGCCGTGAGAAGAGACCGACTGGTTTTTCATTATCTTCTTTTTCACGTTTATTCGCGAATGATGTCATGTTTTAGTAGCCCAGCCGAGTTGTTGTGTTTGCAAAAATTTGACGAATGACCTTTGCGCTACACGCAGTCTGTGCGGTTGCAGATTCTGATTAACGCGTAGCAGCTAATTGGGGGACCATGAAATGTGGATGTTCGGTTAAGAATTTCAACAATGGAACAAGACGTTTCCACCCTGTGGGAGTAAATTCCAAACTGGTTTATTCATTGAGGGGACAGCGAGAACGACAACAAGTGATAAACTCGAATGAGGTTGAAAGAAGTTATTTAACGGAAGCATGAAGGTGCAAAGAACTTGGGGCTCTAACGAGAAGACAGCTGGGTTGTAACCGATAGCCGATATCACTGCTGGCTTGCTGGCTGGCGTCGCATTAATTTACCGCAACGTCTAGAGAAAGACTGGGCCCTGCAGGGCAGGTTGTTAAACTTTAATGACACGGGATGTGCATCGATCAATAATAATCACGGATGTGTGGTCGCAGAAGCAAACCGCACATTGACGGAGACAATCCCATGGGAAGAAGTTGAGAAGTTACAAATGTTACAAACATAACTGGGATTAAATTGGATTATGCTTCGTCATTTACGAAAATTTACGAAAAGGTTATTTTACATAAAAAATACATTTCAAAGGTTTTTTTGTAACTTTTTTCCTTCAGTAGATTTACTGGATTCTTTAAGCACCCACAAACTCTGTTCCCAACTTTGAATAGCTGTTGAAAGGTTGTCCACATCTCAGCATAGGATAGTAACTTCACACAAGTAATACTTAAGCAACATAAAAAATACATTGTATTTTCAATCAATTTGGGCAATTTATTTTCAAACTTTTTCAAGGGCAGCAGACCATCAAATTCAGATTTAAAAACTTATTTGAAACAGATGATTATAATAATGTTGCAAGTTGTATAGCGTAGATATCGATTTAATTTGCCTTTTGTTAAATTAAGAATGAACACCAACCGAGAAAATTTAAAAATCGATTTTGAATTGTCTGTCGCTAGTCATTAAATAGTATGTAGGAAAAAAATACTAACAAAAAAGCTATAACAAGCCATAAGTTAAGGAACAAAGTGCCGCAAAATTCATTTAACAATTATTCACTCTTGATTATGTTTTTAGTATGAATTTAATTTATATAACTTGCTTTTCATGGCAACAACAATCTTTCCCTATTTTAAAAATATGAGAATGTGCAAAATTTGTTTTCAAAATGCTTTTTAATACCTGGATTCAGCTGTTATCGTTTTCGGTGATTGAATTTTGAAATGTTTCGAATCAAAAATGGTCACTTTTTAAAATCGAGGCTTCTAAATCACAAAACTAAACTAGACGCGAGATAGCACGTATGTCTTCAAATAAAGCAATAAAAGTAAAATTCGTTTAATGTCCTCACTTGCACAGTATCCACTAGCAACTAAGCGACAACAAGCGTTAACTCGCTTTCGAGATATCCCCAAGGTCCTTCCCGCAAACAACACTCTGATATGTATACGTGTTCGTTCTCATACGTGTATACACAAAACGCGTGAGTCAACCCAATCAAGTGGGATTGAACAAACGACCAAAACGACAACAACCAGCCAAATCAACCCCAACCAACAATTTAAATCATCAACGACGACTTCGCGTACTGTTTTTTTTTTTCATCAAAAAGTAAGAGAACGGGGCTGTTGTGTTGGTAAATTCCGCCGGATGACCTTGGTGACGTTGAATAAAGTGATGGCTTCTAGAAGGCACTTTACGGGGAACTGAAACTAGGTCAAAGGTCGTAATCCGATTCAAGGACGGTTGTGAAATTTTCAGCAATCATTTCTAAGAATTTCGTCGCAATTGATCGGAGACATAGGCGATAAGATAAAATCGATGACAATGGTAAAGAAATAAACCAAACTTGAATGATTGATTGTCCAAATTGCTTACCTGGGCCGCAATAACAGGCTGAGTCAGACGGAAGGCGGCATGTCACCAAGGTTCTGCCGAAAGTTCCTTGGCCAGTTTCGGTAAGTCGTAGTCTGCAAACAACGGTTTCACCAAGTTTAACACTCCACGGTAGCCACAAAATTACAAAAACATTCAATTTGAAGCACTTTTCCGATATTTCTTTCACTTAATCAGAAAACCACCTCCGAACTCCGCCGAGAATTCAATCGATTTGGAAGTATTTTGACAGTTCTGCTGTTTTTGTTGTTGCAAAACCACCTTGTTGTTGTGGACATCAACGACGTGGTAGCACGACAGACTGGCACAGTTGCTGTCGTTTGCGAGCTCTGGTGGCGAGTAGCGGAACAAAAGGAAGCATGCCTTATCCGAGGGACGCGACATTGAGAGTAAATGGAGTAAATGTACGCAGATTGGTTGAGCCTCCGATTGGCGCACAGTGATTTAATTAAGTATGGGAGTTTGTATGGAGAAACCATTTTTTTGCATTTGGATTTTTATAATTTTTATTTCTAATCAAATTTAAAAACCAACACAATAGGATTGAAATTGAGCATATGCTATGAAATCTGATCTGAGAAATTTTCATTTTTCCCTTACAACTATATTCCCTATCGCGAAGTTTAATGTGTAACATGGAGTTAAATTTTCTGTCAAGCTGCTTTGAAGTATTCCATGACAGCTGTAAAAGTTTAACTCCATGTTACCGGCTCACATTCCTCTTTTTAATTTCTCGATTGAAACATCTTCTACCACCTGGAGCAAAAATCTCGATTTTGTCAAAAGTGGAAAATAGTCGTTTTTTCAATGATGTGCAGATTACTCTTAGTAGATTCCATTACCCACTTTTCTGTAATGTTATTTAACACTGGAATGCTCAACGTATGTCCAACTTACACGGACGCCCAAGCCTCCCAAAAAAGGTGGAACGGTAACTTCAACTCGCTGGTTCTCGGGCATTACTCAATTAGAACGATTCTTGTTTCCAGTGATTTGTAAGAATCTCTAGATGATCCTAAAATTTTGCAGATCTTGATTTGAACAAATCTGTAATTTCTGCGACCGAAAGCATCGTTCCACCTTTTTCAAAAAGACTGCCACCGCGGAATTTTTGGCGAATTTTTTTACACGCGAAAAAAAAGTTGGAACGATGTTTTTGATCACAAAAATTACAGATTTGATCAAATTAAGTTCTGCAAAGTTCTTGAATCATCTAGACATCCTAACAAATCACTGCAAAGAAGAATCTTGATTGGTTGAGCTATGCCCGAGAACCATTGAGTTGAAGTTACCGTCCCAACTTTTTTGGAGCCTTGGGCGTTGGAATGTTAATAAGTTTATCAAATATTTTCAAAATTTTGAAGTCAACATTTGATATGGATAATAATAAGTGTGTAAGCCAATCACTAGACTATATTCCAAATTTGAGCTCATTCTGACCACGGAAACCCCACTCTCTTATCGCTCGGGGATTTGTATGGGAAAAATCGTCAAAATTCTGTCCGCCTGGCAGTGCACCTGTTATGTTGCCCCTAGTGTCTTGAGGAAATTTGTTCTAAATTTAATTAAGGATAACTATGGCGCCCTCCATAGATACAAAAGTAAAAGAGTTACTTTTCTCCATAAATTTTGACGACTTTTGCCATACAAATACAAACTTCAAGCGATTAGAGGGTGGAGTTTCCATGGTCAAAATGAACTCAAATTTGGAATTTAGCCTAGTGATGGGCCATCTTTGATTTCTGGGGGGAGGCCCGAGGAAGCCCGGATTTGGGCCACCATTTGGGCGTTTTCAAATGATGAGGTTGATTTGGAAATATATTTATTGGAATGAGCGGAAGCTTTCACGATGCATTAATTTTTTGACAATAGAAATCGGCTCATATTTGCTGAGTTATCGTCTCTTAGAAATTTGACGTTATTTTGGTGATGCAGAGAAATACTAATTTTTCCTGTTTGTTTTTCTAGAGTCTCAGCAACAACAATTGGGTCCTAAAATGAAGCTTAGATTGCTGATATTATTGTTTACAGCTATAAAGCTTATTTTTCTGAGTAAAATGACCCTTTGTGCGACCACAAAGAGTTTAAAATGGATTTTTAAATCAATTTCGAAAAATTAACCTCGCGGTCCTTCTTGACAGAAAAGCTCCTACTTGACAGCTCGTTCCAAGGGGACCATAGTTAATCCATCGAAAAAATGTTGTCTTGTCAAAAAAAAAATTTGCATTAAAATGAAAAAAAGTGATCAGAAATGGTTTTTAATCGTGTTTTTTACCGTTGTACATAAAAATTGACATAGGGCTTTAGTACCCAATTTTGACTAGAATTTTTTTTTTCAATGGATCAACTATGGTTCCCTAGGAACGAGCTGTCAAGAAGTACCTTTATGTCAACTAAAAATCAATTTTAAATCCTTTGCGGTCGTACGAAGGGTCATTATACCCAGAAAAATAGGCTTTGTCGTTGTGAGCAATCATATCAAAAATTTAAGCATAACCCAATTGTACGGAATGTTTCGGAGATGTTTCAGGATAAGCAAAACCGCAGTTTTCTTTTGACTTAATTATATATCTTTTATTCATATACTTTTTGAACAGATTTCATTTGTTTTTTTTTGTTTTCTCACTTGTAAGAAGTATGAGTGCTTAACTATTAACACATGCTTTTTTCACGGCTTTCTGCACGCGGGATTTGCTCCCCCTATCTGACTTTTGTTTGGATTATTTTGAATGTGCTTTGTTTGTTTTTGCTGTAATGAATATCCATGCAACAGGACACATATCGAGAGAGAGAGATGTAACTTTTACTCTGGAGCAAGAACACAAACCTCACATTTGAATCCACCATTTGGTCAGTTCGTTTTAATATTTTTTAGTCTGAGTTGATAAATTGAGTTTTTTTTTTTTTGCTCGATCTTCTATACACACATTTATAACCGGCGTTCGAAAATGTTGCAATATACGAAAAAAGAGTGTGCCCGCTTGAATGCATATGGTTGACTATATGAGAAGACAAATAGTTGTGTGAACTTTAAAATACATCCAGTAAAAATATTCCTTTAGAGCTTTAAAAAACTTGGTTTGATGACACACCGTTTTTGTTTAACCACCGATCGAATGACTTAATATCTGCTGTGTTACTTATGCGACTTGCGACGTAAAAGAGTTTGTTTTTTTTTACTGTTGAGAATTTTAGCACAAATTTTTAAAAACAGATGCTTATTTAACTGCTAATTCGATTTACGTTCGATTTTCCTGACAAATAATGTTTCGATACTGCCTCGTTATGTGATTAGTTGTTTGATTTTGTTTGTTTTTTAAGATGGTGGAATAAGTTTATTGGATTTAACTGGGGCACAAATCTGCGCTCGATTCTAGTCGGATTGTGTGGTTGGAGATATTGCAATAGTTTAAGAAAGGGCGTAACTAAGAATAGTCAAGAGACGGGAAAGAGGACCCCACGATCTGCACCTACACTGGACTAGTCCATAAATACATGTTTTTTTTTATCCATTTTTCATTATGTTGTAACCAGTGGGTATGATCATAAGACGACTATCCGTAAGATCGTATTTTGAAATGTTACAATGTTTTGACTCGTTAGTTCGATAAGATCCTAGTTTGCGTTTTTTTGTTTGCTCTCACGATAAGTACATCTGCCGGTGCTTAATGCTACATATTTTTATATTCAATGTTTGATACATGCTGTTTTGTTTAGTTTTTCTGCTTTAGTTATATTTTTAACCCTATCTAGTCGCTCTAATGCTGCTAAACTGCCATTAGTCCATGTATTATTTCAATATGTTAGATTATCACCACTCACTGTTTTGGGTTTCACAAGGTAGAATGAATCGTAATGGGGCGCAGATGAATGCGTCATACTACAGAATGGAGGTGCAGATGATGGTGCCGCTTTCGCGAAAAGTTTTGTTTCCTTTTTTATTACTGTTATTTATTTTTTACTGCAAATTGCTGCATTTCCATGTCTTTCACTTGTTTATAACTACTTATCAGAATAATACAACAATATAATATATACGACTGGCTTGTTTTGTTCTGCTTGTACATTTCTCCCTCATGAAAAATATCACGTTGTTTGCATGTACACATTTTGTTTTGTTGAATTTGATTTCACTTGTTTCTGCTTTTATTAGATTTTGTTTTTTTAAATGTTGAGTTACAATTTGATAATTACACTTTCTGAGACGCCCGTATTGTTCCATTATACTGTACACTGACCGGTTGCATTTAGCCTTTCTTTTGCAAGTGCGCATAACGCAAAGTGAGTTTAAGAAGACTTTGAATTGAAAGTTCAAAAAACTTGAAAAATCTGCAATCGTCTATGTACAGCGCACTACCAAAACGGATCGTGCGTGAAATAGTGACGAAAAAAAGGCAATGAAAACTCGGAAACGAACACCAATATATGTATTACAGTTACAACAGTTTACGAGCAACGCAGTGATCGTGATTAAAAGTTTTAACGACGTATATCAACATTGAAAATGGGTTTTCGGTGCGCCAACCAAGTGTTGGTCAGCTGCTTGAGCGCTTTTAGTAAATTATTCTTTCAAGTAGTTGTTTTACAGAGCAAAAAATCAAACCATAAAAGCATCGGAGAATTGAATTCCAGTATCTAAAAATCTACAGACAAAATGAAATTCCAACACAAAGTTGTGGTAAACTAGTTTCTGCTCGGGTTGTTCTTGCGAGATGTGAGCCGTGATGTTCGCTTTGACGTTTGACATGACGGATGGAAGAAACAGTTTGTTGATCAAATGGACGCGATTTTCGCTAGAGTGGTTGATATTTGTGCTGGATAAGTTGGCGGTCGATGTTGACGAGTTGCTGGAAGGTCTCGAATATTGTCTGACGTAGAAAATTCAGCAGCGCAAGTGATTACACATAACAAACGGAATTTTGGCAAGGGTGTGAACGAAATTAGTAATTTTCATGATCAATCCGCCAAATGTAAACATCTAGTCCATCCTACTCACACTTTATGTCAGCATACTTAGGAGCAGGGTTACCAGGCCAAAATCTGGCAGATGGAAATCTAACAATTCATAATGGTGAAGGGGAGGGAGGATATAAATCAATCCAAAAGTTTGTAGAATTCAGATGGTTTTACTGGTGTATGGCCTAAAAAAGGAAAATTATATTATCTTTAAGGAAAACACAATCACCAAACCAAACCAAATTTTAATCAAAAAGTTGTACAAAATTGGCATCAAGTCTGTCAATATTATTATCTGTCAATATCTGGCACAGAGATCGACGAATCTTTATTGTGGCAGACACTTGGAAAATCTGGCATTCCCTGATTTATCTGGCAACCTGGCAACCCTGCTTAGGAGTAAGCTCAGTACACTGAATGTTTACATTTGGCAGATTGTATTCGGTCAAAAAAACGTCAGAAATAAAACTTAAGAACTTCAAGTTTCACACTTTCGATCCTACTGAGAAGATGCCCTTGAAGATCTTATTGCAGGGTCACGAAGTCCGACAGATTTTCGAATTGAGGAAAAATTTCTTTTTTCTTTTCTTATTAAGCTCATTTTATGGACATTTCTATTTGTAACGACGGAAACCCGTTTAGCATGTTACAACATAACTGTAACACAATTGTTTATCAGAAACAAAGCGCCACAAGCAGCTTCCAAAGCACCGTGACGACCGAAACCCTTTAGCTGCTCTGTTTTGTTGGCTTCCATACGCGTATGGAGAGGGTGACCGATTGAGGATCGACCTCCCTACGGCTTTCAAAAATCCTGAAAATGAACAGTATAACACCAGTAATTACATGTAAAGCGTCGTTAATTTTTTTTCCAGTTGACTTACAACCACAACCCAAAATTGCGTGATTTATGATTCGGTATTCAGCTCCGCTTGAATAAGTTAATGATGCGCACGTGGGGGCGCTATTGCAGAAAATTAACGCGTTTGCAACGAGTGAGAGATAAAACTTACACAATTGCACACACTTATTCACAGTTACACACACGTTTAAAAATTACAGTAATTAACAACGAGTTTCCGTTTCATCTTTTTCTGCGGATGTTTTTCATAAGTGGTCTCAGATGAAAAAAAAGGATTCACAAAATTCTTCTCACTTTTTTACATTTTTTTTTCGTTCAGTTTCCGCCGGATTCAACAGTCATTCTCGGGTGTTACATATATTTGCCGTGCTGGATGCGTTGTACAATGGAAAACATTTACAATACTTGTGAGTTTTGTGTGAGTGTGTTGATGAAAACTATTCTGCTCCCATACGAATGATCGCCTGGCGAGTGAGCCTTTCTTCAATTATCTTACAAATCTTCTTCCCCTAAACAGTCAACAATTAGGCGCTGGAAAAAAGTCTCAATGATTTACGTAAATATTCTATACATATTTTTTTAGTGTTAGCACTGCTGCTTGATTTCATCTTCATTTTTTTTTGGTTTAACTATTTGCAGTTTACTTGTTTTCTTCCATTTTCCTCTTTCTCTAGTCGCACATCTTTGCGCATAACCTAAAATTAAAATATTTTTTCTATATATTCGCTTAAGACAAAACCTAGCCTGATTTTGGGTACAACTTGCATGGATTGCAACAAAAGTAGAGTGTATATCATCTGTGTTCTTAAATAAAAGCAAACCAAACCTTTCCACTCCACTCTCTTTCTAACTCTTAACTGGCACACGATTTTCCGTTAAAACTCTCAGCCCTCAAAAGTTAATCGAAACTCCGCCTTCGCTAACGTGAATCAGTAAAACTTTAAAATTGTAATATTTTGGAAGAGGGGCGTGCGCGTAGAAGGGGTGAAATCTTTTCACTTCCGGACTCCGGACACAGGAAACAATATTCACAACACAATGAATGACGACGGTCTCCTGCTAGCAGTAGGGGGGGTTGACCAGCCCAAGGATGGACTCTTTCAAACTCTTTGCAAACGGATCGGGATGGGATGGGATGGGCTGCGCGCTCATCAAACAGGAAATTACATGCTATCCGGGAGGTTATCGTTGTGGTTGAATCGGAGCGTTTCCTCGAAAATTAATCGCTTCAGCGTCTCCTTCGGCAGATCGTCCAGCTCCATCGCGATGCGGAATGGTTCCTCGGCCACGGGCTGTGAATGAAAGCGAAACGAAAAACCAAACGTCAAATGATTAATGAAGAACGGTTGCACTTCGGGTGACACGGTCCTGCTGCGGTGAGAGCCTATTGACGGGCAAATTCGATGTCGGAACATGGCCAATTTAGTAAATTGTGGGGCTCAAACGAGACCTGGACCGATTGTTGCTTCCGGGCGGAATATTAATTTGCAAAGTGTCCCACCACCCCATTAATAATGCAGTCTTCAATCGGTTAGAAACTCGTTTGGTCAAATATTCAGGCAGGTCGATTCTGGTCCGGGGTGGGCCGAGAGATGGGCGGAGGGCTCCATCATTAGTTTTAATATTGTGTTTTAATATTTAACGAGGGTATTAAATGGGATACACGTTGTTTTGTTACGGTCCAAATGATTAACTGGGAAAGCAAATCATTAAATTTAATAATAAACGTTGTCAGGAATGGAGTTATATTTGACTCTTTCTAGACTTCTAGATTTTGAATGAAGAGTGCACAGTAAAAAAAAATCATGGTAATATTACATCTGGGTTTGGGTACATCTTTCATGTCAGAAAACAATGTGTAATTTTACCATTAAAAATGTTTGAATCCACCTCTATCTATTCCAGTGTTTTGCAACTATTTGAGTAGAAATCGGGGTTATCTGAGATTTTTTCAGCGTTTTTGTAGTGCTAGATTTCCTCTTTCAAATGCAACCTGGTGCTTAAAATTTTGCTTGCGCCTTTTCGAGATATTTCAATTCAATTCAATTCGGTATTATTGGTGAATAATCAAGATACAATGAGCTATTTTGAAGTGCATAACAGAGTTTTGGAGTTCCTTTCAGCTGTGTGTTGCATCATAATCCATTTTGGAACAATTATTTCTTTAACTAAGGCACTAGCAAGAGCAAGAATTTCGAGATATTTAAGTTTTAAATTTGCTTCTTTTATACCTTAAAATAGCTGTAACTTTTGACCCTTAACTCCAAATTGACATGTCGATCCCTGAAATGCCACGTCCAAAAAACTGATTTTTGAAGATTTGCTCAGATGCTTTCTATAAATTTGGTCATAGAAGGCGTAGATTACGAGATAAAATTTTGGTGTCTTTGACAAAGTTGCCTGCATTGGCAAGCCTAACAACTTTCTAGAAGACAAAAAAAATCCCAAAAATATTCATGTAAAGTTAGATTTTCAAAATCACCCTAATCGTGAACCACCCTAATTTTGAAGCAACCCAAAAGTTGCCCCTTTCCATTTGCAACAACTCTTTTCAAGACACCAAAGCTCCAAAACATCACCATTTTTTCGGAAAATCCATTTTCCACTTAATTTTGCGATCTGGACCACTGTGCATTGATCGAGCTGTTTTTTCTTCTTCTAATATTCGACTAAAAGAGCTTTTTTAAAACCTAATCACTCATTCGCTTTAATTTTATCTTTTATATTTTATTGATTTAGATAATGTTAATTTTTTGCGATTTCCAGTTAAAAATATTTTCTAAGATTTGCATCGCACTTTTCTAAACAAAATAAAAAATCAATAGGCAAAAATAATTTAATCAGGAACGAAATCTTAAAAATTCAAAAAAAAATGTGGTATTTTTCAGCTTCCATGGGAGCCATCTAACCAAATAATCAAAACTCAGACTCAAATCTCAGAAAAAAATTTGTGCAATCTTTCAAACATTTATCACAATATACTTGTTCAGTAAATTTTCACAAGTTTTGGGTGAAAAATCCAACATTTGTAAAACATATTTTTTTCTATGAGAATAACTTCAATCAAATGATTAATGTTATCTTCTTTGTGATTCCGAGGATATGATTAAAGTATTCGCAGCTTTCATTTCTAAGTAAATGTTGTCACAATTTTATGTTAATGCCTGTTTTGCTAACAACTTAAGACCCGATTTTCCTCCGGTTGGCGGTAGTAACTTGAAGTTAATTTGTTAAATAAACTAATCTAAAATTTTACATTGACTGGTATCATTTTATTTGCTGTCGTTTTTGTTTTTCAGACATATAAAAAAAACTTTTTAATCTGTTTTACTCATGTCATATACAATAATTTTAAAGGAAATATTTCCAAAAAGACTTCTCATTTGAACCGCAAATCAAAAAAAAAATCAAATTGGAATTAAAAATTGTAGTTGATTTAAAATCCAAACACCACAATTCGCAATTCGCAATTTTCAGTGTAAGAACGGGCCTTGACCGATCTTATGCACTAGGTTCCCGACGAACACGCACTGCCCTTACACCTACATCTCACCCTTGCTCTGAGTCAGTACGAGCAGCACGCTAGAACACGCTTTGAGTGTTCGTGCCAGGCATGCACACCTTCTTTTCCGGTTACGCATTTTAACTCGGCCGGGGGTGGTACATTACGTAGGGTTTGATGTAAGTATAAGCGCCTAACCATTTAAAGTGTGCCTAACATTTTTTATGAAAGCAAAAACTGTTTTATTTTTAGTTTGAATTCAAAAACTTATTGTTATTTACTGTGTATTGTTTACTCCTGAAATCTTCCCTATTGTTGAGTCTGTTTATCTGTTGCTATTTCTTTTGTCGCGGTGTTTTGTTACAATTTTTGGTCCTAAGCATGTTATAAAAGTTTACCAAAAGTACAATAGTAATATTTGTGTTAATCCTTTAACCATTCCATAAATTGAGTAAGGGCTCAAACCTCACTTGTTTGAAAAAAGGGTGAAGATTGAAAACAATTGACAGTAAAAGAGAATTTATTTTATAAAAATCAAGTATCAATAGTAAGAGAATGATGAGCGTATTTTGAAGAATAAAAATGAGAAGCTAGATGTATTAGATGTAAAATTAGACAATAGTTAATAAATAGAGATACAAAACAAGCTTAGATTATAGTAATGATAATTTATAGGACAGATAAAGAATTATTCAAATAAATAAATTCGCAATAAAATCAAAAAAGATTAGGCGAATGATAAATAGACCTGATATTACTAGTACATTAAGGAAAAGTATATTTTAAGGGAAAAAAAAACAAAACAAAGTTTGTTACAGCAGTATCAATTGATAGAAAAGAGTGGAAAAGCTTTGAGAGATAAGAGAATCAAAAGTTAGTAAAATTAAAATCAAATGTTGGATATTAAATAGAAGAATCAGTGAAGAATTGGGAATCAGAAGAGCAAAATAAAAATAGGAGATAGGTGGTAGCTGTGAATGAAGAGAAGAGAAACCCCGTTGTGCGATGTTTCAGGTACATCCACAGCAGTTGACTCAACATACTGCGAATCAAAGCAATACCGTCTACAATCACAAATTACTTCCCTTTCCCACATTGTCGCGCCCCTTTCTTTTAGCCGTCTCGACTCTAACCCGCGGTGGTCAAAGGTTTACGATCCGTTTCCACAGGCCACCAGCTAGGTCATCATGAAAACCAAGCCAACGTGGAGGTAAGAAAATAGGACACTCGCAAGGAACCAGAGCTATACTGTTCTGATCAAAATAATTCGGATGATCTAACAGAACTACGGAAGTAGTTAGTTGCGCTCCTTCCAGGATGTTCCTTACGTGGACGTCAACCGAAGAGCACGCAACAAGATCAGTGCCATTGCATGCTCTTAGGTTTCAATTCTTGGCCTGCAAAATCCAAACACCACAAATAACAAAATTGATTTTAATCAATTTTTAATTTCTTCTAGGCTATTGTAAAAAATTGTTCCAAGGGCGTGGGAGTACCAAAAAATAAAACCATGGCAATATAAAATTTTGGTATTCAAGCAATGTTCCAAAATCCAGAATAGCTCAACTTGGTATTTAAAATGGTTTTATTTTGTGTTATTATTTTACCTTTGGTATAACATGTTTGGTATTGTTGTGAGCAATTCTCTACCAAAACCGGAAATGGATTTAATTTGTATTTTTTGATTTGGCTCAAACTTTGTAGGGGCCTTCCCTATGACCAAATAAGCTATTTTGTGTCATTGGTTCACCCATACAAGTCTTCATACAAATTTGGCTGCTGTCCATACAAAAATGGTACATGAATATTCAAACAGCTGTATTTTTTGAGTTACTTTTCTGATCAATTTGGTGTCTTCGGCAAAGTTGTAGGTATTGTTGAGAACTATTGAGAAAAAAATAGGTACATGGAAAAAAATTGCGAATTTTTTGATTAACGTTTTTCCAAAAAAAAAAACTCAATTTCCCAAAATAAGTAGTTTTTGATTTTTGAGATTTTTTGATATGTTTTAGGGGACAAAAACCCGCAACTTTTGAGCCATAGAGAAACATGGTCAAAAAATCTGCCGCCAAGTTATAATTTTTTGAAAAAAATAGTGATTTTTGGAAAAAATCGAAATTACATGCAAAAACTTATTTGACGTTATTTTTTCATGTAAAATCAAATTTGCAATCGAAAAGATAACAGATTTTTTAATAAAGGGCTCTGTTTTCAAGATTTAGCCATTGAAAATTTGATTTTAGCGAAATATTTGCAGTTTTTCTATTTTAAAAATAGTGACCATGAGTGACCATTTCCAAAGATTTTTTTTTAAAGTTCAGAAAATTTGCTATAAAATTGTCTAAGAGACATTAAAGATTGGACCTCTGGTTGACATTTGGCATAACGGGTTTTCAAGATGGACGTTTGGCATAATGGACGTTTGGCATAATTGGTCCAAGACATCAGGGACGTTTGGCATAATGGACATTTGGCATAATGGACGTTTGGCATAATTCGTTCAAAACCCATCAAGGACGTTTGGCATGATTTTTGCTAGCTTTTTTTGTTCAATTAGTATTTATTTTTTGTAAAGAATAATAATTTATAGGTTTTTTTTTCCTTTTTTCTTGGCAGATAACTTTACTTTAAAAATGATTTTTGTTTTCAAGAAATCTAGTATCTTTGTCATTTTCTCCCAATAGATGTATTTTTTTCCTTTTTTTCTTAATAAAGCTTTAAAATGCAATTTTTCATAAATATAAAATGTATTTTTTTGAGATTTGTCTTCTTTTGAAATATTTTGCAGCTATTTTTTTGTATTCAATTATTCCTTCTTTTATTTTAAATTCAACCTTACAAAGTGATGTAAGTTTTGCCAGTCTTTGAATATTCAGCAATGAAGATTTTATACTGTTTACCCTTTTCCCTCCTTTTTCAAATTCAACCTAAAGAATGTATGGACATTTTGCTCTTCTTTAACGAAATGCATTTAATTTTTTTAAAGCAATTTGCTCTTCTTTTATTTTAAAGCTAAAATAAGGTAAAATCTCTCAAAAAATGTGCTGTTTGTTTTTTTTTCAAAATTTTGCAATTATTGTTTTATGCAATTTTTTCTTCTTTAATATTCATTCTTAATAAGGGATGTACATTTTTTCTTTATATATATTTGACAAATAAGTAATGAAATTTTCCCTTCTTTTATTTTTAAATTCAACTTTTAGAAGGGAAAATCTCTAAAAACAACACTTTTCGAATATTTGACAATTAATTTCGATTATTCATTTTTTCATAAATTTATATTTATTTATATAAAATTCAACTTATTGAAGGAAAAGTAAATTTAAAGATTCACATTTTGACACTCTTTAAATGTTTGACTATCGCAATATTTTTATGTATTTCACCTACCTCTCTTAAAAATAACATTTAATCAGCATTTATTCTTTTTTTTTTGGGCAGTTGTCCCTTCTTTAAGATTAGTATTGAATAAATAAAAGAAGGGAAAATTCCATAAACAACTTATTGCAAAAATTAAACCAACAGAGAAAAAATGTGCAGAAATTATATAAATGTTTAAAGACAACATCTATAAGAGAATTTCCCTTCTTCAAGTTAAATATAAAAAATGATGGGAAAATTGAATAAAAAAAACTTGCAAAATATTTAAAGTAAAGCAAAGAAAAGCGACATCCATTCACCCAAAATACAGGATCGAGAGTATAATTCCATTAAAATTTATAGAGAGCTCAATGCTAAACTCGATAGAATAATGGTACCAACTCACACCTACAAAACAATTAATTTAATTAATTAATTGAAACAGTAAATCTGCAACAAGAGTCATACATCGAAATCTGACTACTCTTGTGTCACCAAGCTGCTGTGGCCAAGGCAGTTTAGTCATTGAGTTAGTCTATTTAAGGTCTCTGGTTCAGTTCCCTTAGGGAACACTTTTTGTTTTTGAAGGATGAACTTTATCTTGAAAATGGACTCGAGGGCATAATTCTCTCGGTCATCTAGAACTGTGTTCTCTGTGTCTGTGAATCTATCCGCTAGTCTCGTGTCGGATGAGTGCTGCCCAGTTCTGGGGTTTCTTTAGATTAAATTCGAAAAAAAGAAGGGAAAAATGTGAATTTATTTAGAGATTTCCTTCTTCAAGTAAAATTTTGATCAAAAGAAGGGAAAATTGCATCATAAAAACTCAATTGTCGAAGATTTGAAGAGGTTTTTCTCATCATGAATTTCATATAAAAGAAGGGAAAATTTCATTTAAAAATTTATTGCTAATTATATTGAAAGGGGAAAATCTTAAGCTAACAAGAGATATTTTCTTCTTTATACTAATTATTTGATAAAAATATCAAAATTTCATTGAAAAGATTTATTGTGAATTATTCAAAAAGGAAAGAATTTACTATTGGGGAAAAAATATAGAGATACCTATTTTTTTTATAGAAAAAAAAGATAATCTCTTAAAGTAACATAAAAAAGGTAAAAAATATACATTTTCATTCGTAAAAATGACAAATACTTAACAAAAAAACAAGCTAGTAATAGTTATGCCAAACGTCCATTATGCCAAACGTCCTTGATGGTTTTTGAACGAATTATGCCAAACGTCCATTATGCCAAATGTCCATTAAGCCAAACGTCCCTGATGTCTTGGACCAATTATGCCAAACGTCCATTATGCCAAACGTCCATCTTGAAAACCCATTATGCCAAATGTCCATTATGTCTTTCTCTATAGTTCAAAAGTTGCGGATTTTTGTCCCCTATAACATATCAAAAAAATATGTATTTTGGGAAATTAAGTTTTTGTGAAAAAAAAAATGATTAAAAAATCTGCAATTTTTTTTCCGTGTTCCTATTTTTTTCTCAAAAATCCTCAACAATACCAACAACTTTGCAGAAGACTCCGAATTGGTCAGAAAAATCACTCAAAAGTTACAGTTGTTTGAATATTTACGTACCATTTTTGTATGGACAGCAGCCAAAATTGTATGAAGACTTGTATGGGTGAACCAATGACGCAAAATAGCTTATTTGGTCATAGGAAAGCTCCCCCCCCCACAAAGTTTGAGCCAAATAAAAAAATACAAGAAATAAAAATGGTCGAAATCGGCCGAATTCGTAGAGAGTTGCTCTTGTGGTCTTCCACATACAAGATTTTGGTATGATTTTATGGTATTTTGCCATCTATAACTGGGCAACCAAGGGCACATTTTGGTCTCTGTTATTTGGTATTCTTGTGTTATTTACCCCTGCTCGGGTAATTTTTCCTGAGGAATCGAGCCAGGTGGATCCCCTAAAATCTTTTTTTTTTACATTTTTCGTTATTTCGCCACCATGATGAATGAGCACGCAACCAACTCATCACGTCACAGTCTGTGCAGAAGTGCATCCCAGAGCCATGAAACCACTGCTGCTGCTACCACTATTCTGGTGATGGCTGCTCGAGCTCGAGTGCGCAAATCGTTCGTGCTTCGCTATTTCTGCCCCGATAAGCGTGATAATGATGACAGCAGTGATGGTGCTAGTCAGCAAACTCGGATCAGGATACGTTCAGTTGAAGGGAGGGGAACGGCACAGGACGATAAGCATCCGAGACGAACCGCCAATCTTCGTATTCTGTACGTATTGGCACGAAAGAAGCTACTTCAAACGGCTCATTCCTTCTAAGGAACGAAACGATGTTACATTAGCTCGTGAACCACCCTAACGATGATACGTGTTCGGTTTCCAATTAGGGTTCAACTGCGAGAGTGTCGCTGTGCCGTACCAGGGTTCGACGATAAGCTTGTGGAAGTGCTTGAAAGAAGCACAATTCCTTCAGTGCAATCAACAAGCACGTGTGCTTATGGTTCAATCCTGCACAGAATCGTTTACATTACATCATCCCGTCGTCATCGTCTACTGGCGCGTTCCCCCAAGCTTCCGGCGTAATGATAGACATTTGTGATGCCGCCTGAGTGCACCAGAGAGTGCAGAGAAACCAGCTGATTCACAAATCAATCCTTCTGAGCGACGGCTCAACCATGGAAGCAGCGAAAAATGGTCACGTTCGGTGACGAGTTTTCTGTGTACCACAACGATTTCGCGTACACCTTGAGTGGCAATAACGCACATTAGCTCTAGTCAGAGTTGGAAGAATGTGAGTACAGTTGTTGGGATTTTGGGAAAATCAATCCGAATCGGTTGGAACAAGTACAAGTTCTATGTGCAAGTTCAATTACTTACCTCGTCGGCGGGATCGTAGTACTGCTCGAGGTACGGATGGGCGAGCGCCTCCTCGACCGAGATCCGGTTGTGCGGGTTAAAGGTGAGCATCTTGCCGAGCAGGTCAAGCGCGTTCGGGTCGGCGTTTGCGAACAACCGCGACCAGGGCACCTTCGGTTTGTACGGCAACGACTGCAGGTAGCTGCGGGCCTTCTCGTTGATGATGCACTCGAGGTCCTCCTGCGAGGGCGACCCGAGCACGCCGAGGATGTGGTTCAGCTGGTCCAGGTAGTGCTTGCCGGGGAAGATGGGCCGGTTGCTGAGCATCTCCGCCAGTATGCAGCCGACGGACCAGATGTCGATGGACTTGGTGTAACCCTGGAACGAAAAGGGACAATTGATACCGATTGTTCTTAAAAGCCTCTCCCAAAGATCAGCGTGTTACCTTGGAGTTCAGCATGATTTCCGGTGCCCGGTACCATCTGGTGGCGACGTACTCCGTCAGGAAGCCGGTGTGGTCGTGCTCGGGGTCCGCTACCCGTGCCAGGCCGAAATCACAAATCTGCAAACAAACAAACATAGCAAGGTGAGATCATTAATTAGTGCCCACACTTCAGAATCGGTTAGAGTCCCGTGTGGTGATGTCACCACAGTGTCCCCCGTTCCCACCCTGCTGGAATGGGCAGACATCGTGAAGCCAGGGTGTGATAATGGGTTCTGACGTACGAAAATAGAACTGAAACAACACAAACATCACCGCGCGAGCCGTTTTTGGTTAGTGATAAATAATTTAATCATTCATGAATAGCAAAGTGGTGGGTAACATTTGTGTGCAGTGCGCGCGATAACTGATTGTGACGGAACTGAGTGAGAGAAATGGGTGTTGTTATGCGTTCTGGGAAGCTTATCAGTTGGATTATAAAAAAATTGAAGGTATTTTCTAGTTCATGGGAATCAGTATAATTTCACTAGTTGATATTAAATGTAATGCTCCGTTTTTATCAATCATAAAAAAAGCAAAATATCAAAACGTCTGAAAAGTACTTTTGATTGCATATTTAATTTACGTCTGAAAATGAATTCGAAATTTAAATTTCTTACAACGTTCTGGAACAAATCATGAAAATCAAGTGTTATTAACACCCCAAAACTCAACCCCCACAAATCAGTTGGAACGGTAACATCCACTCGCTGGTTCTGAGCATGAGCATGAGCATGAGCATGAGCATGGTTGACTGCCAATGAGCTGCTACTCCGTTATTGACAGATCAGCTGAAGTTAAACAATGAATCAAAAATGATCAGTGGGAGCCAACCATCCGTTCACTGTTTAACCCCTGAAGACCCCGACTTTATTAGTCAATACCGGCGCCCTCCCAAGAAGCCTGCAGTTCAACAAAAGGGAGGAATGTTAGTCCGATAGTTGAAGTTGCAGACTCATCAAGCACATAGTTTTTCGCTATATACTTGTTGATACCGCTTGAGACCGTTGAATCCACAGCATCTCCTTCAAGCATCACGTGATTTTTTTTTTTGGGTTAGTAGGATAAGGTATTGGCTTTTCGATGCCTCCCGAGCTACGATGCTATGGGGAGGACTTTCATAACAAACCCGTCGGCGAGCCTTCCGAGCAACGATGCTATGGGAAGGTCTTTCTAATTAGCACACCAAAACACTCGCGCACAGGTATTTAAATACTGAATAAATGTAATTTTTCATCACGATTACCCAGACGACATTGATGATATAGGAAGGACTTTTTACAGTCATTTACAGTAATACTTAAACTTATTTTAATGCAACAATTCACACGACGTCGTGCCTCCCGATCAACGATGATGTAGGAAGGACTTGAGCAAGCCAATCAGGATGAAACACGAAACAAAATTCTTTTCTTTTCACACACAATGCCACATAATTGACCGCGCGTCACCACCCAACAAATTGAACTGATTTTCCTCTGCTTGTGGGCAAGCCAACCAGGATGAAACACGAAACAAAATTCTTTTCTTTTCACACACAATGCCACATAATTGACCGCGCGTCACCACCCAACAAATTGAACTGATTTTCCTTTGCTTGTGGGCAAGCCAACCAGGATGAAACACAAAACAAAATTCTTTTCTTTTCACACACAATGCCACATAATTGACCGCGCGTCACCACCCAACAAATTGAACTGATTTTCCTCTGCTTGTGGGCAAGCCAACCAGGATGAAACACGAAATAAAATTCTTTTCTTTTCACACACAATGCCACATAATTGACCGCACGTCACCACCCAACAAATTGAACTGATTTTCTTCTGCTTGTGGGCAAGCCAACCAGGATGAAACACGAAATAAAATTCTTTTCTTTTCACACACAATGCCACATAATTGACCGCGCGTCACCACCCAACAAATTGAACTGATTTTCTTCTGCTTGTGGGCAAGCCAACCAGGATGAAACACGAAATAAAATTCTTTTCTTTTCACACACAATGCCACATAATTGACCGCGCGTAACCAACCAACAAATTGAACTGATTTTCCTTTGCTTGTGGGCAAGCCAACCAGGATGAAACACGAAATAAAATTCTTTTCTTTTCACACACAATGCCACATAATTGACCGCACGTCACCACCCAACAAATTGAACTGATTTTCTTCTGCTTGTGGGCAAGCCAACCAGGATGAAACACGAAATAAAATTCTTTTCTTTTCACACACAATGCCACATAATTGACCGCGCGTCACCACCCAACAAATTGAACTGATTTTCCTCTGCTTGTGGGCAAGCCAACCAGGATGAAACACGAAATAAAATTCTTTTCTTTTCACACACAATGCCACATAATTGACCGCGCGTCACCACCCAACAAATTGAACTGATTTTCTTCTGCTTGTGGGCAAGCCAACCAGGATGAAACACGAAATAAAATTCTTTTCTTTTCACACACAATGCCACATAATTGACCGCGCGTCACCACCCAACAAATTGAACTGATTTTCTTCTGCTTGTGGGCAAGCCAACCAGGATGAAACACGAAATAAAATTCTTTTCTTTTCACACACAATGCCACATAATTGACCGCGCGTCACCACCCAACAAATTGAACTGATTTTCTTCTGCTTGTGGGCAAGCCAACCAGGATGAAACACGAAATAAAATTCTTTTCTTTTCACACACAATGCCACATAATTGACCGCGCGTCACCACCCAACAAATTGAACTGATTTTCTTCTGCTTGTGGGCAAGCCAACCAGGATGAAACACGAAATAAAATTCTTTTCTTTTCACACACAATGCCACATAATTGACCGCGCGTCACCACCCAACAAATTGAACTGATTTTCCTCTGCTTGTGGGCAAGCCAACCAGGATGAAACACGAAATAAAATTCTTTTCTTTTCACACACAATGCCACATAATTGACCGCGCGTCACCACCCAACAAATTGAACTGATTTTCTTCTGCTTGTGGGCAAGCCAACCAGGATGAAACACGAAATAAAATTCTTTTCTTTTCACACACAATGCCACATAATTGACCGCGCGTCACCACCCAACAAATTGAACTGATTTTCCTCTGCTTGTGGGCAAGCCAACCAGGATGAAACACGAAATAAAATTCTTTTCTTTTCACACACAATGCCACATAATTGACCGCGCGTCACCACCCAACAAATTGAACTGATTTTCTTCTGCTTGTGGGCAAGCCAACCAGGATGAAACACGAAATAAAATTCTTTTCTTTTCACACACAATGCCACATAATTGACCGCGCGTCACCACCCAACAAATTGAACTGATTTTCTTCTGCTTGTGGGCAAGCCAACCAGGATGAAACACGAAATAAAATTCTTTTCTTTTCACACACAATGCCACATAATTGACCGCACGTCACCACCCAACAAATTGAACTGATTTTCTTCTGCTTGTGGGCAAGCCAACCAGGATGAAACACGAAATAAAATTCTTTTCTTTTCACACACAATGCCACATAATTGACCGCGCGTCACCACCCAACAAATTGAACTGATTTTCTTCTGCTTGTGGGCAAGCCAACCAGGATGAAACACGAAATAAAATTCTTTTCTTTTCACACACAATGCCACATAATTGACCGCGCGTCACCACCCAACAAATTGAACTGATTTTCCTCTGCTTGTGGGCAAGCCAACCAGGATGAAACACGAAATAAAATTCTTTTCTTTTCACACACAATGCCACATAATTGACCGCGCGTCACCACCCAACAAATTGAACTGATTTTCTTCTGCTTGTGGGCAAGCCAACCAGGATGAAACACGAAATAAAATTCTTTTCTTTTCACACACAATGCCACATAATTGACCGCGCGTAACCAACCAACAAATTGAACTGATTTTCCTTTGCTTGTGGGCAAGCCAACCAGGATGAAACACGAAATAAAATTCTTTTCTTTTCACACACAATGCCACATAATTGACCGCACGTCACCACCCAACAAATTGAACTGATTTTCTTCTGCTTGTGGGCAAGCCAACCAGGATGAAACACGAAATAAAATTCTTTTCTTTTCACACACAATGCCACATAATTGACCGCGCGTCACCACCCAACAAATTGAACTGATTTTCTTCTGCTTGTGGGCAAGCCAACCAGGATGAAACACGAAATAAAATTCTTTTCTTTTCACACACAATGCCACATAATTGACCGCGCGTCACCACCCAACAAATTGAACTGATTTTCCTTTGCTTGTGGGCAAGCCAACCAGGATGAAACACGAAATAAAATTCTTTTCTTTTCACACACAATGCCACATAATTGACCGCACGTCACCACCCAACAAATTGAACTGATTTTCTTCTGCTTGTGGGCAAGCCAACCAGGATGAAACACGAAATAAAATTCTTTTCTTTTCACACACAATGCCACATAATTGACCGCGCGTCACCACCCAACAAATTGAACTGATTTTCTTCTGCTTGTGGGCAAGCCAACCAGGATGAAACACGAAATAAAATTCTTTTCTTTTCACACACAATGCCACATAATTGACCGCGCGTCACCACCCAACAAATTGAACTGATTTTCCTCTGCTTGTGGGCAAGCCAACCAGGATGAAACACGAAATAAAATTCTTTTCTTTTCACACACAATGCCACATAATTGACCGCGCGTCACCACCCAACAAATTGAACTGATTTTCTTCTGCTTGTGGGCAAGCCAACCAGGATGAAACACGAAATAAAATTCTTTTCTTTTCACACACAATGCCACATAATTGACCGCGCGTCACCACCCAACAAATTGAACTGATTTTCTTCTGCTTGTGGGCAAGCCAACCAGGATGAAACACGAAATAAAATTCTTTTCTTTTCACACACAATGCCACATAATTGACCGCGCGTAACCAACCAACAAATTGAACTGATTTTCCTTTGCTTGTGGGCAAGCCAACCAGGATGAAACACGAAATAAAATTCTTTTCTTTTCACACACAATGCCACATAATTGACCGCACGTCACCACCCAACAAATTGAACTGATTTTCTTCTGCTTGTGGGCAAGCCAACCAGGATGAAACACGAAATAAAATTCTTTTCTTTTCACACACAATGCCACATAATTGACCGCGCGTCACCACCCAACAAATTGAACTGATTTTCTTCTGCTTGTGGGCAAGCCAACCAGGATGAAACACGAAATAAAATTCTTTTCTTTTCACACACAATGCCACATAATTGACCGCGCGTCACCACCCAACAAATTGAACTGATTTTCTTCTGCTTGTGGGCAAGCCAACCAGGATGAAACACGAAATAAAATTCTTTTCTTTTCACACACAATGCCACATAATTGACCGCGCGTCACCACCCAACAAATTGAACTGATTTTCCTCTGCTTGTGGGCAAGCCAACCAGGATGAAACACGAAATAAAATTCTTTTCTTTTCACACACAATGCCACATAATTGACCGCGCGTCACCACCCAACAAATTGAACTGATTTTCTTCTGCTTGTGGGCAAGCCAACCAGGATGAAACACGAAATAAAATTCTTTTCTTTTCACACACAATGCCACATAATTGACCGCGCGTCACCACCCAACAAATTGAACTGATTTTCTTCTGCTTGTGGGCAAGCCAACCAGGATGAAACACGAAATAAAATTCTTTTCTTTTCACACACAATGCCACATAATTGACCGCGCGTCACCACCCAACAAATTGAACTGATTTTCTTCTGCTTGTGGGCAAGCCAACCAGGATGAAACACGAAATAAAATTCTTTTCTTTTCACACACAATGCCACATAATTGACCGCGCGTCACCACCCAACAAATTGAACTGATTTTCCTCTGCTTGTGGGCAAGCCAACCAGGATGAAACACGAAATAAAATTCTTTTCTTTTCACACACAATGCCACATAATTGACCGCGCGTCACCACCCAACAAATTGAACTGATTTTCCTCTGCTTGTGGGCAAGCCAACCAGGATGAAACACGAAATAAAATTCTTTTCTTTTCACACACAATGCCACATAATTGACCGCGCGTCACCACCCAACAAATTGAACTGATTTTCTTCTGCTTGTGGGCAAGCCAACCAGGATGAAACACGAAATAAAATTCTTTTCTTTTCACACACAATGCCACATAATTGACCGCGCGTCACCACCCAACAAATTGAACTGATTTTCTTCTGCTTGTGGGCAAGCCAACCAGGATGAAACACGAAATAAAATTCTTTTCTTTTCACACACAATGCCACATAATTGACCGCGCGTAACCAACCAACAAATTGAACTGATTTTCCTTTGCTTGTGGGCAAGCCAACCAGGATGAAACACGAAATAAAATTCTTTTCTTTTCACACACAATGCCACATAATTGACCGCACGTCACCACCCAACAAATTGAACTCACGGTAACATCCACTCGCTGGTTCTCGGCAAAAACTCAAGCAATCAGGCGGACTCTTTTCCAGTGATTTGTAAAGTTTTTAAGATGATTCTTGTTGCATATGAAAGACTCGTATTTAATACTAAAATGTAAACGTAGATTAGCATCTACCCGTAGATGCTTCTCCGTTATTGACCAGTACATTCAAAAAAAATCCATGGACGAAAGATGAAAACTGGAGTTTTTTTTAAAAAGGTCCAATAAACCAAATTTCCAGTTTTTGCTTTTTGGGTGTTTTTAGAACCGCCTTGAGTCAGGGGTATTGAAAAACACTCAAAAAGCAAAAACTGAAAATTTGGTTTATTGGTCCTTTTCAAAAAAAAACTCCAGAAAAGTAGGAACCAATCATCACCACTTCGCATATTTCAAAGACCCCCATCATGCTGATCAATACCGGCGCCGGCCACGACTAGTGGTAAGACACGGAGAAGTGGATAGGAATGTACTAAAATTTTATAACGTAGATTTTTACTAAACTAACATTTTCGTAATAGAAAGACACAACTTTTGATACCCTAAAATGTAAAATGTGCTTAAATGTTTGAGTTATTTTACGAAAAATGTGGTTTTACGAAAATCGTCGAAGTGACCATTTTTCGGAACCCTCACTCCAATTTTGAGCCCGATCGGACAACTTTTTAGTACCATGAGAGGAGGCACATGGTGGCCCAAGTAAATTTTTTATAATTTGTAACTAAGCATTATTATATGTCGTATTCATGTCGTGTTAATCCGAAAAATCGCTAAAAAATCAAAAAATCAGCTCTATCGATTCACCTTGAAAGAACTCGTCTATCTCGAACCCTCGAATTTTGAGAAAATAAATTCCGTGGAGGTCGAGTGATGTTCGTATGTGGTAAAATTTTGCAAAATTTTGTGTCGCGCCGTTCTCACCTCCCATATATCCGATTTCGATTCTTCTGAATGCAGATGAAAGCTAGTGTGCTGAACCTGGGCGAGTTGCCGCGCAAATTTCGAAATATTCATCTGTTTTCGGATGCGGCCAGACTTTTCAACAAAATACACAGTTTTCAAATGAAAATATGGTAAAATTTTTGCGTTTTCAATTTCTTTTAGAAAACACATCATTAATAATACCTTGCTTTCATCATAAGATTTTTTGTATCAAGTCGATGTTGTGAATTGAAAGAAGTTATATTCTTTAGTAAGAAAGGCTCTATCTCACCCCTGGTGGGATTAAATCGGTTTTCAATTTAAATTTTTCTATTTTATTTATTACTAGGCTGGGTGATGAATAGAGAGAATGCGTAACGTGATTTTCGAATAATCCCATTTTGTTTACATCTTCAAAGTAGGAGGCTGTTCAAACACAAACGTGACTTCATGACATGACTTATTGGTAAATGAGCTGTTTTATAATCAGTAGTATGTGTATTATTTCGTCTAGTTTTTGATTTTTTTTACTGCAAAATGGTCGCGTTTCAATCGATTAGGATAGGTTTTTCTTTTTTACAGGTGACGAAGAACTGAAAGAAGAAATATAAAAATTATAAAAAATTACGATCTCGCCTTCAACTTTCTTAAGATTTCTTGACTTCAACTCCAGGTTCTCAAAAGCCACAAATTTTTCATTCTGCAAAAAAGAAAAAAAAATCAATTTTTAATGATCGATAACAATACTCTCTGCTTTTGGCGAACAGTAAATTGGTTCCACTTTAACAGTTTAGAATTGAGGCTGTTTTGGGAACAACTATTCAGCACCCAGCTACTAGGCATCTCCATTAGTATGAAAAAAAAACACTTTTTTCTGAAAACGCAATTTTCACCGATTGGAAAATTTGAGTCGAACATATTTTTAATCAGGAAGGTGAAACACAACTTTCTACGTATAAATCCCATGGGTCTTCTCAATTTATAATAATTTGCTTTCCCGGGAAACGAGAAATTTTCTACCAATTCCCCGGGAAATCCCGGGAATTCCCGGGAAATTTGAAATTTAAAAAAAAATATTCTGATCCCGCCTCTGATTAAATTTTTGCAATAAAATTGAATAGATCAGTAACTTTAATGGCCAAATCAGTGTGAGTATTAATTAATTGCTTAACTGTCATTACAATATACAAATTCTAATTTTATATGCTGTCTTTTAAATCGTACCGAATAAGACAAATATCGTTTGTATTTTTTGTTGTAAAATATTATATGTTTGTGTTTGAAAATTGAGTAAGATCCATGCCCCACAACCAAAAAAATGCTTTTAAATTAGTTTCTGTTACTAATTCGAGAGAATATGCTTATGAATAACATTGTCAGATAAAGCTGAAATAAAAAAAAATGCAAGTAATATGTTTTTCATGGTAAATAACTTTTCCAAGAGCAATATTTACTGGTTTCAGCTAATGAATAACAAGATAAACATTGAATTTTTTTTTTAAATAAATATGTCTTTATTGAACTTTCTTATAATAATTACATTTCATTTACATTCTAAGTGGTATGGCTCTTCATCTTTGTTGTATTTTTCGTTTTATTATTAACTGTTCACATTCATTAATTAACTTCAAATTGTTTTACATTTTTGAATTGAATCGAATACATTTGAGTAAAAAAGAAAAAAAATATCTTTAACAACTAATCCTAACTTAAAACTTAAAAAAGTAAATTCATTGAAATATTAAAAATCATTAGAACGAGTAAACTACGAACTGTATTTTAAGATAAATCCTCCAAGCGTTCTTACTTGTTCTGCACGAGTTTTGCACCCACGCAGTGTTGTTGTCATCTCGATGAAAATATTCAGAAGTTCTTGTGGTGAAAACAGGTCACTGCTGCCTTCATCCGTTGATGCTGGTTGGTTTTCCCTCGGTTGCTGACTGAAGCCAGGAGGTGTTGTATTCTCTGCAACTTTTGGCCGCTGATTCAACGGCAATGGCTGCAGATTTGGAACCACTCGAACAAATCTCGCTCCTGGCGACGCCAAAGCAGGAAAATCCACGTCCGTGAAAGTTGGTGGTGTTTTGCGACGATTTGGATGGTGCCTCGTCGTCGCTTGCTGCCGAATTTTTACAAACTCAGCTCGTTTTGGGCAGCTTCGATTCTTGGTAGAATGGTCGCCGCCGCAATTGAAGCATTTCGCTTCGATGTTCTCGTTGATTGTTTCGCAAGCTTGAGTTTTGTGCTCACCTCCGCAGGTTGCACAACGACTCTTGATGAAACAATTCCTTCCACCATGCCCAAACTGCAAACAGTTCGAACACTGTGTCACGTCACGGTGCACTGGACGATAACGTTCCCAAGACACGATGATGTTGAAAATTGCCCGAACTGCTTTCAGCTCAGACGGCATTGTTGATCCTTTCTCGAGATGAACCAGGTACAGTTGATCACGATACTTGATGTCCTTGTTGTGTCTCGTCATCTTGAAGACTTCGATCACGTTCAACTTCAGAGATTTGAGCTCTTCTTTCAGCACACTCACATCCATGTCGTACAGGCCTCGGAGGACCTGTTTCATGGGGCGTTTACCTGGATCGTCATGGCTGTAGTATTCAATCTTGGTGTTGTTCAGGAAATCCCGAACGTAGTTGTAATCCTTTCTGGTAGGTAGTAGAATTTTGAGTCCATCAGCACACAAGCGAATGGAAGCTCGTAAAGCACCAGATTTGATAAACCCGGTCAGCCACTTACGCACCGAATCCGATGACGATGTTTTCACAAAAATGGGTGGCAACTTTTCCCGTCGTTCAAATTCTTCCTTCTCGCTCACGTCCACAGGGAGGGTAGCGAACTGGTTTCCAGACGAATTTTGAGCGTCCTTGCTCAAACTGCCTGGCTTTGCAGGTAGCGCTTCGGCATTCTTTAGCTTCTTCAAATCTGCCGATCCTGCTGGTGAGGACCGCCTGTTTTTCTTGCCGTGAGGCATTTTTGCACTTTTTAAGCACTTTTCAGGAGCTAAAATCCAGGAGTACCTCACTGATTGGTGGTCCACAAGGGAATGAAGGTATAGGGTTTACTTTATGGCTGAACATCATTTTCATCTTCGTAAATAAAACGATTCAGCATGAATTTTAATCGGAAAAATCGCTAAAAAATCACACTGCATCGATTTTCGACGCTTCGTCGCTAAGTCGACAAGTTGTCATATCAAGCTTCGAATACTGGCGCGAGAATGCTGGCGCATATATTTTGTGGTTCGAGATATACTAGTAGCTTGTCTACAGATGTTTCCTACAACATATAAGATATCGTAGTTTTTTGGTTTCTTTTGCCCTGTCTGTTTTTGCATAACTGTCCAATGTTTATGCAAAAACTTTTGTGACATAGGACATTCATCCGGCTTCAATCAATTTGTTTCCCATGTGCTCCTAAAATCGCCTAAAAGTTGGCTTCATTTTAACGTGAGTTCGTAAGTTTATTTAACAGATTTCGTTGGATTCCATTAGGAGCTTTCTCACCTTTTCATCGTTTATATCGTTTTCAAAGTTTTCAATGCTCGCGACGCCAATGCAATGGTTTTCTCCCTAAGTTGCGATTGAGTGTGTAGTGGTGCGGTTGTCTCACTTTCGTGAAGCTGAATGGAAAGCTTTCCTGCACCGTGCGGCATACGCGGTTCACTTGTACCTCGGTTTAGCTTTGCGCCTGCTTTGTTCGGCTTATGGGGTCGTACCGAAATAAGAAAACCAAAACCGCGGTGTGCGTTGTCACTAAAAATTTGTACGATTAAAAATATTCTTTTGGTGAAAATTGCGTTTTTAATTTCATTTGGAAAACACATCATTTATAATACCTTGCTTTCATCATAAGATTTTTATCATATCATATCATATATTTATCATATCACTTTCTTTTGTGCTGACATTATAAATAAACAAAGTCGATGTTATGTATTGAAAGAAGTTCTACTATTGTTATCAGGGCTGCGGAGTCGGGTCATATTTCAAACGACTCCGACTCCGACTCCGGCTTTCTCAGATTAGCCGACTCCGACTCCGACTCCGGCTCCGGCTTTCAACAAATGGTTGGCTCCGACTCCGACTCCGGCCTACCAACTCTAGCCGACTCCGACTCCGACTCCAGCTTTCAACAAATGGTTGGCTCCGACTCCGACTCCGACTCCACATATTTTTAAATGTTTCAAAAGTTAGTTAACTATTATTAGTTAATTATTTTTAAAACATTGATAAATAGGATTATTTAAATACTCTCTAAGCCGGGACCGTGGTGTAGGGGTAAGCGTGATTGCCTCTCACCCAGTCGGCCTGGGTTCGATCCCAGAAGGTCCCGGTGGCAAATTTTGAGACGAGATTTGTCTGATCACGCCTTCCGTCGGATGGGGAAGTAAATGTTGGCCCCGGTCTAACCTACAGGTTAGGTCGATAGCTCAGTCCAGGTGTAGGAGTCGTCTCCCTGGGTCCTGTCCTGGTGGAGTCGCTGGTAGGCAGTTGGACTCACAATCCAAAGGTCGTCAGTTCGAATCCCGGGGTGGATGGAAGCTAAGGTGTAAAAAGAGGTTTGCAATTGCCTCAACAATCAAGCCTTCGGACACCTAGTTTCGAGTAGGAATCCCGTAATCGGGAACGCCAAGGCAATGCTGTAGAACGAATAATTTGATTTTTTTAAATACTCTCTAAGTGTCATGTTTTTCTCAAGAAAAATAAGTTAAGTAAAAGTGAAGTAAAGTAAATAAACGGAAAAAAAGTTTCTAGGTTACAAGTTTTATACGTTATGGGAACAGAAATCAAAAAATATCTTCAGTTTTAGAGGCATTTTGAGAAGAACAGTTTTGTAAGTAAATTTGGATTTATTTGCTTAACCTCAAATTTGAAAAAAAAATTTCAAAGCTAATTTGCTCACTTTCAGGCTGACATTTTTAAGAAGCACAGTGACAGGCACGTTGTTTTAAAATGTCAATTTTAAACGAAACATTTTTTTTTGTTTTTTTTTTTTTTAAGACGTACATGGACATCATGCCATAGCTGAAGGAGATTATTATTGCAAATCAATGTATCTAAACAATTTCTTCGTGGAAAGGGCGCTTAAGATGTCCTTTTCAAATATCTGTGACATGGAAAATATTTTACCCTGGAAATTTTTAATTTATTTTAATTTTAAAATTTTATATACTTTAAAAAGGAAGCGCACGATACTTCGTGAATCTTCACCTAAAACGAAGCTTTATGAATGATCTTGCGCCTCCATCAAAATATATGAAAAAACATAAAATATAATAAAAAATAAATATCCACAAGTAAAATATTTTCTAGGTCACAATTATTTCATTTTTTCAGGTACATTGATATGCAATGAATATCACCTTCCGTCATATTGGCGTGGGACAAACAGTATGAGAAAATTCGTACCAGTTGATATTATTTTGATTTTGTTTTTTTATAATATTTGAAAAATAAATTAAAAACCTATAATTTGTTCTACACATTTTTATTAGTTCATTTTTGTACTGAATTCTTGAGATTTTTTCAACGATAATTTGCAACGATATCAAAATAGTTTACCTAAAATCAACATCAATATCAACAATCAATGATTATTTAAAAATTTGTTGCAACTTGTTTTGATATTTTTTGTTACTTTCAATTATTTTAAATGCAACTCTTTGATTTTCTTGTACTCAGTTATAAACAAAATGTGCATGTTGAGTTCCAAGTAAGAGATTGTTATTATCGTTGATTATTCACAATTCGCAATTCGCAATTTTCAGTGTAAGAACGGGCCTTGACCGATCTTATGCACTAGGTTCCCGACGAACACGCACTGCCCTTACACCTACATCTCACCCTTGCTCTGAGTCAGTACGAGCAGCACGCTAGAACACGCTTTGAGTGTTCGTGCCAGGCATGCACACCTTCTTTTCCGGTTACGCATTTTAACTCGGCCGGGAGTGGTACATTACGTAGGGTTTGATGTAAGTATAAGCGCCTAACCATTTATAGTGTGCCTATCAACTTTCATTAAAGCAAAAACTGTTTTATTTTTAGTTTAAATTCAAAAACTGATTGTTATTTACTGTGTATTGTTTTCTCCTGAAATCTTCCCTATTGTTGAGTCGTGTTTATCTGTTGCTATTTCTTTTGTCGCGGTGTTTTGTTACAATTTTTGGTCCTAAGCATGTTATAAAAGTTTACCAAAAATACAATAGTAATATTTGTGTTAATTCTTTGATCATTCCCAAAATTGAACAAGGGCTCGAACCTCATTTGTTTGAAGAAAAGGGTAAAGATTGAAAACAATGGACAGTGAAAGAAATATACTATTTGAAGAATCAATAGTAAAAGAAAGATAGTAATTTATGAAGTAGATAAAGAAATTTACAATAGTTAATAAATAGAGGTAACAAACAAGCTTAGATTGTATTAAGTGCAATTTATAGGGCAGATGAAAAATTATTCAAATAGATAAATAAAGATAAACAAAATTGACATCGCTGCCAAATTAAGGGAAAACAGACAGTTTGTTGCAGCAGCATAAATTGGTAAAAAAGAGTGGAAAAGCGTTGAGAAATGAGAGAATCAAATGATTAAAATCAAAATCAAATAGAGGATAGTAAACAGAAGCCACGTTAGGAAATCAGTGAGACAAAATAAACAGAAGATAGATGGTAGCTGAAAATGAAGAGAAGAGAAACCCCGTTGTGCGATGTTTCAGGTACATCCACAGCAGTTGACTCAACATACTGCGAATCAAAACAATACCGTCTACAATCACAAATGACTTCCCTTTCCCACATTGTCGCGCCCCTTTCTTTTAGCCGTCTCGACTCTGACCCGCGGTGGTCAAAGGTTTACGATCCGTTTCCACAGGCCACCAGCTAGGTCATCATGAAAACCAAGCCAACGTGGAGGTAAGAAAATAGGACACTTGCAAGGAACCAGAGCTATACTGTCTTGATCAAAAATGATCTAACAGGACTACGGACGCAGTCAGTGACGCTCCTTCCAGGATGTTCCTCGCCTAAGCGTCAACTGAAATGGGAACATCAGCATCATTCGCCCTTGGCCTGCATTGTTATTATCGTTGATTATTTGTTACAAAAGTTAAACTGTCAGTGACTTTTTTCGATTTGGGTCATTCCACCTGAAATGTGCAAGAAAAAATGCAAATTTGAAAATTACCATCTCCGATTCTGCTCAAATTTGGCAGAGCTGTTGAGACTGTTAAAACATGTAAAAATCCCGAGTTTCATCCAAATCAGACCACCCCCTCCATTTTTGTACCCTCCCAAAAAATCGACTTTTTGGCGATTTTTGAGCGAAACCCCTATCTTCGAACGACGATAACTCAGGAACCACAAATCTTAGAGAGTCGGTCTTAGACTCAATTTTGAAGGAAATTGGACGTAGAATCCATTTCCGTGATCAAAATTTAGATTAAAATATTTTTTCTACCTGTATTGCGCAATTGAAAACTTTGAATGGCCGTATCTCAAAACAGCCCTATTTATTTTTTAAATTTGACCTCACCATCGTATTCCCCGTCCAATTTTACATAAGAATCACTTATCGACAGAAAGGAATATGTTTCGTTCCAGAGATATCGAATTTTAAAGTTTTGAGTATTTGAGATTACCTAAATTAGCTACACTCGCCACATATGCTAGAAGGACTCGGGCGCGCTGATCAATAACTGCTACCTGTTTATTTATTGAAATACGATTTCATCCCAATTTATCATTAGCAAATTAGGCAAAAATTGTAGGAAAATGCTGTATTAATCTTAAATTTAAAAAAATAGTATGGGGTGAATTTATGTGCTAGCCCACAGGACAGAGCAAGAACGACACGCAATACAGAGCAGAATGGAATTCCCGCTGTGCTAGCAGGAAATTGAAATTGATGTTGTAAGTAACACTTAAGAAAAAGTGTACAATACATTATCGTATCAAAATTATGAATTAACATGAATAATACTCTCGTGAAGCATGATTAAGCAAGAGGATTTCTGGAAAGTATAAAGCTGAAAAAGTAAGAAAATCACAAAGATTAATTAACCGTTCGAACAATTATCTTTTTTTTTTGTCAATCATTTCGAAATCTTGGAAGACGATACAGCTGCTGTCCACATGTATCAGAAGTATATGGTTTCGTTTTTGAAATTAAATTTACCAGAATTGAAAAAAAACATCAATTTTTCAGATGAAACTGGTTCACAATATAAAAATCAGTTTAATATGATCATGCTCAATCTTTCAAACCGTAAGGCAGATTTTGGGGTTTATTGCTGAATGACACTATTTTGATACCGCACATGGCAAAAGCTCTAGAATCCATGAGAATTATTTCATCTACTACATCCAGCTCTGCATTTATCCTTGCTTCAAATAAAAGAAATAATTTGATAAAGTGGGAAGAAATGAGGAATTAGGAAAAATATGAGAACAATAGATTTTTTTGTTTAATTGTGTTGTAAAAACGTTGTAGCATTTGCAAATAAATATTGAAAGTTCAAATTTTACCTAATATGCTTCAATGACACTGACATCAGGAAAAACAGTGCATTCAAAATTACCCAATAAATATTCCTTAAACAAAAAATAGATTGTTCAAGGTATTGATTATCTCAAAATCGTATAAAATTATAAAAATAATTCATCTTACAGAACACCAGGTAGTAATTATTGATCAGCGCGCCCGAGTCCTTCTAGCATATGTGGCGAGTGTAGCTAATTTAGGTAATCTCAAATACTCAAAACTTTAAAATTCGATATCTCTGGAACGAAACATATTCCTTTCTGTCGATAAGTGATTCTTATGTAAAATTGGACGGGGAATACGATGTTGAGGTCAAATTTAAAAAATAAATAGGGCTGTTTTGAGATACGGCCATTCAAAGTTTTGAATTGCGAAATACAGGTAGAAAACATATTTTAATCCAAATTTTGATCACGGAAATGGATTCTACGTCCAATTTCCTTCAAAATTGAGTCTAAGACCGACTCCCTAAGATTTATGGTTCCTGAGTTATCGTCGTTTGAAGATAGGGGTTTTGCTCAAAAATAGCCAAAAAGTCGATTTTTTGGGAGGGTACAAAACTTGAGGGGGAGGTCCGATTTGGATGAAATTCGGGATTTTTGCATGTTTTGATAGTCTCAACAGCTCTGCCAAATTTGAGCAGAATCGGAGATGGTAATTTTCAAATGGTGTTCCGCTTCAGATGGAATGACCCATTTGCAAAAACAGTGATTACTATTTTTAATCTTTTTATGTACCTCGTAATTTTTTCCCAAAAAATGATTTAACTTAAAACTTCCAAGACACTTGCTATCGGGGTAAAAGATGACTGTGAGTGTACTTTTTCAGAAATAACTGGATGAAATTTTGTCAAATTTGAATTGAAAAGGCACATAAATATAGGCAAAAGGAAGCATCCAAAAACTGACAACATAACCAATATTTTTTAATATTTTTTTAAATTATGATACTACAAACTTGGGTAAGAGGTTATAATTTAGTGATTATAGTGTAATAACACAATTAGAGCTTTTCAATCACAATAAAAAGTTTCAAAAACATAATGTCATCTGATAAATCAATTAAAAATATAAGATGTTTTGTAAATTAAGCTGTTCTATAGGAAATACTGAACAATAAAAAAAAACATATTTTTTTGTTAAATTTAAGATAACTCTGGCTCCGACTCCGACTCCGGGTAATCAGAAATCTTCGGCTCCGACTCCGACTCCGACTCCAGCTCTTAAAATTCAGCCGACTCCGGCTCCGACTCCGACTCCAGCTGTTCGAGTTTTGACGACTCCGACTCCGACTCCAGTTCCCCAAAAAGACCCGACTCCACCGACTCCGGCTCCGGCTCCGACTCCGACTCCGACTCCACAGCCCTGATTGTTATATTCTTTAGTAAGAAAGTCTCTATCTCAGTCCAAGGGGGGTTAAATCGGTTTTTTTTTTCCTAATTTTGGGCATGCCATCAAATGGGCGTCCAATTTTACACAAAAGACTCTTTGACAACTAATTTCCAAATCACCATTGCAGGTTGCAAATGATTGAAAAACTCGATTTTTTTTTCGAATATTCAGAAACGAAAGAGATCGTATCGCCCCTCCGTCACGAGATATCGAAAAATGGACCTCGGTTTCGTGACCATGGATCAAAATTATCCCTTGCGACAAAGAGAAGAGAGGTCGTGGCAACTGCTCTGTGACCCAGGATCATAAAATCAAATTTTAAGCTATGACTTGACTCTGGAATGTTTAGATGCAATTTTTGTATGGATGAACAAATAGCGCAAATTGGCTTCTTTGACTAAAGGGATTGGCTAGTTTAAGACTTTTTATTAAAACAAAAAAAAAATCAGAAATACTGATTTCTGGGAGAATTGCTCTAAAGCATCACAGCTAAAAAAATAGCAATCCAGCTGCGTGTAAAAGGCCTGGGTGTAAAATAAACATTGCATTATTTTATGCAACTTTATGTGATTTTACATTCTGAAATATGTAGACCATCAGTATGGGAAACCTACTTGACCGAAATGTCAAGCTCATATATGCGTTTATCCTTCCAGTTTTTCATCGGTCTGATGGTCGAGCGGGCTAAGGCGCCAGTCCTTACTGTTGGTGCTGGGTTTGAATCCCGTCGGTTGCAACTTTTTTTTTGTGTTTGCAAAAATTGTACATGCAGTGTGTAATATTAAGTGTTTATTTTGACGAAGGTGATGTGCATGCTTTTGCATGCGATTTTACCATCGGATTTTTTGCTGTGCATTTAAAGCTAAATTAACAGTTTTTACACATTTAACCTTTTTAATATGGATTTAACTGGAAATTAACAAAACTAGCCAAACTGTTTTAAAATGTGATTTTATTCAAATGAAAAAAAAAATCAAATGGCAAGCTAAACAATTGCACGTATCGGAACCATTAAACTGAATTGATTTAAAAGATCAATACTGCTCCTGATGTTAACTACCAGAAATAGAAAGTCACTACAAACGAAGCAAACTGATTACAGATCATACTATGTTGTCACTACATGGCTGCCAACATATTATAACAATTCATCTGCACACAACCCCTGACGAACAAAGCATTTTCCCTTCAACATGACAATGGCTGATGCGCAGTCTAGTTGGCTCATTAGTGAAAGGTGTGTTTGTTTCGTAGAATTCTAGGATCTGACTTGAATAATAAAATCCGGCACTCAACCAACTCAATTTTCATTCCTTCCAGGCGTTCTCATAACAGAAAAAAGGGTGATTGAGTTTACAAAGGATTCGACAGACGGCAGCGAGTTTTTCAATCACTTTTTTCGTGAACACAAACAAAAACAATCTAAAGCATCGGCAAAAATCCGGCAGGATCCCTTCCGGTGGAATATTTCTACGTCCTTAGAATAACGATAAGAGCAAAAAAAAAAGTGTAAATCTCAACACTCACCTTTAAATCACAAGTCGTGTTCAGCAGCAGGTTGCTCGGCTTCAGATCCCGGTGCAGGACGTTCGCCGAGTGGATGTACTTGAGACCTCGCAGAATTTGGTACAGGAAGTAGCAGATATGATCGTTGCTTAGTCTCTGCGGGAGGATAAGTTTGCGTAAGAAGAAATATTTCATTATCATATAACATCATTAGTATGGGGTGGTGGAAAGGGGCGCAAAAGTCACTTCGAGGAGCGATTGTTATAAACGAGCGTCGGAATCTCGGGCGGAAAATTCCGCCGGGCATCTGGCGCGGGGGGGTGTGGCTATTTCTAGCTGCTTCCCATTACTCTCAATCATCTCGCCAGTGGCAGCAGCAGCCGGAGTTGGAGTTGGAGCTCGGGATATTCGAGGATGGTGTGGAGTGGATGAAGAGCGGCCAAAAGCGAATCTTCTGGAGGTGGCCTCGGGCGCGGACACATTTGGCCGGGTCAAATTGTGCGTTGCTTTTAATTAATGAAATTTATAAACTGTCCGAGTTTGTCTAGCTATCTGAAGCTGTCTCTGTTGCCAAGGTTGTAGGCTAAAGTTAATGGCTGCTGATGCCCGAGGCGAGGACCGGAGAGCGGGAGTGGTCGAAGCCCTACGGTGTGGAAAATTTTCCGTCAGGATTGAGTTTGGTGGACTTGGAATACGTAGAAATTATCGGAACGATGAAATATGGAAGCGTTTTTTTTATCATTTGAAGGGAAAACGATTTAAACAAAATAGAACGCTGCATTTAAATTCAAGTCGTCGCCATCGTGCTAACTTGTCGTACGTGCATTTTGGGCCAAATTGAGTTAAGAACGCCATATTGTGCAGCTCACAATGCCTCACCTTTTGACCGTCACAGATCCCCAAAATTCGATTTCAATCCTGAGATATTCAACATAAACCGAAAAAACTCCGTGCATTTTTGTCACTTTATATATGAAAGTAGTTTCAATCTTGTCGTGCTATCTTGTCACTCCATGAAAATTGATGTAAGTGCGACAAAAGGCCAAACGGATTTCAGGCCAGGAAAGTCAGGATGCGTTTGTCGCACGTACAAGCTAGACTACCGTAAACATTTGTAATTATAACTCGGGACTCCAGCAACCAACTTCAACCAAACTTTGGGACAATGCACAGAATGGTGAGCCAAACAAAACGTGTTTGTTATTGTTTACATTTCGTGCTCTTGTTTTTGAATATTCAAGGTCAAACATTAAAACGCGTTTTTCTCGGAACGTCAAAATGGCGGGTGCGACAAGATAGCACGACGACGTCGAAGTGTTCCGTTTACAGTGAGAGGCAAAAACACTCCCTTTTCTGAAACCAGCAATTTTCAGGCAGAGTTAAGCTGCAATCCATAAAAAAGACTTGTATTGCAGTATTTTGCTGAAGAGCAATTTTCTAGAATTTCGAAAAATATAAAACTATGTCCATCGATTCGTAATGACCAAATGAGCCAGTTTGTTTCATTAGTTGTAAAGACTTGTAACTTTATAGAAAAGTGTTATGAAAAAAAATCGAAAATCTGTACCTCGAAAAGGAAATTTCTGATCGATTTGGTGTCTTCGAAAAATTTTAAGTTACGATTTTTTTTTGAAAAAATGTGTTTTTTAAGTATCAAAAATGCACAAAAAACATTTTTAAAAGTTACATAAAATTTTAAATCGAAAAGAACTTTTGTTAATTTTTTACCAAGTGCACCGTTTTTGAGTTATAGTTAGGGGAAATAAACCCATTTTGATCAGTCTAAGCCGTTCGACCAATTCTCATCTTTTTTGTCGGTTTGCGCTTTTAAATCAACATTTTCAGAAGTATCAACAATGGAGAGTTGCTTGCTCACTTTTTTTTGAGCTATTTATTACTTTGCAACAATCAAACACACTTTATGAAAGCTGTAATTCATGATCAAAGAGCTGATAGGCCAATAATAGAAATAGGCTGAGAAAGGGTATATTTCCCCTAATTTTAGTATAAATTTTACAACAAAATTGTGTTTGTTAACTTTTCGAAAAAGTGTCCAGCCTAGTGATAAAAGTTTTCAAAAAGCTGAGAAAATTCTCGGCAAATCGCTTTTTTGAACATTTTTGATCCGATGTTTGGTTGCAGAAATATCTGGAGATTTTTTAAAAGGACCTACAAACAAAAATTTTGTTTTTTAACCTTTTGAGTGCTTTTGAAACCACCTTGGGGCAGGGGTATTAAAAAAACGAAAAAAAACCATTTTTTTTTTAATTTTTTAGCCTTTTTTCAAATAAAAAAACCCACATATAACCACGAAAAAAATTGAAATTACCAAAAATGAGTTTTTCTAAGTTCTACTCAATTGAACCTCTATTTTCAAACGATTATAATTGATGTTGATGATCTTGGAAACCGTTGAGCAGATTTTCAATGTTAAAAGAAAAACTTGTGTGAAGTTTTCTCAATCTCTTGAAAAACATATTTCTCAGATTTTGAAATCACGACTACATTTCAATAGGGCCAAATAATATGATTTTGGGGAAAATAATATGATTTGAATCCATTTTGAAATGTAAGTCGTGATATAAACAGCTGAAAATATTCTTTTCATAGAGTTTCTCCTTTGTTTCACATTGTAACATAGGAAATATGTGTAATGTTTCCAAGATATCATTGATTAAAAATTTAGAATCGATTGAGCAGAGCTAAAAAACAATTCATTCTATTTTAAATTAAAAAGGGACGATTATGTTGAAAATTTAATTTAAAAATAGCTTTAATTCAATAACAAAATTTTCAATCAAAATTTTACAGAAGTGATTTTCGATTCAGAATTCAATTTCACGTTAAAAATGAATTGTGAGTTACTTTCAAAAATACAATTTTTTTTTCACAAAAATCATAACTTAACCAATAACAAAACTTCCGTCATACCTTGTAGCTCAAAAATCGGTACTTATTTCTGCTAAAAGAAAAGATAAAATGGAACATGTCAAGTTTGTCAAAATCGTATTATGCCTAAAACATCAAATCAATCAGACAATCCCTTTCTTGAGATATTTATTTTCGGATGTTTTCATAGCACTTTTCTATGGACAGCCCTCAAGTTTGTATGGAGACTTGTATGAAGCAACTAATGATCCAAAAAGCTAAACATATGGAATATATAGTGTTTCACGGAAATAAAAAAAATACAAAAAAAATTAACTAGAATTTTGTTAGTGAAATTTTTGAGAACTGATAAGAAAATAAGTAACTTTATCTAGTGCAATTGCAATTTTTCTGCTAATGTTAACAATATTGAATTGTAAAATTTAATGTGTTTACAGAGACAATTGCAAATTCTTTCCAAACCTAGTATAAAACCAAGGAAGCTATTTATTATTTTTTAGAGAAAAATATATAAGTGGTTATGTAACAAACATGACCAATACGACAAAGAACTTTGCAGGAAGCTCTTAAAATCTATCTATTTCCTTTATTTGTATTTGCTAAGAAGCATTTGCATTTAAAAACATATGAACATTTCCTTGACCAAAACAAGTAATGCTCAACGTTGTTTTTAAGTACATCCTCTGATGTTCGGTTTCCTCCGGGGTGGCCTCCCTGGAGCGCATCAGTTTGCAAAGTAATGGAACGCCAACGGCATTTCGTTGATAAACTCATCAGAGCAGTGCCAGCGGCGTTGACTGTGCAGAATTGCACTAAGTGGCGGTTGTTTTCTTTCGGAAGTTCAAACAAAGATATGTTGAAATAAAGGAATGAATTTTCTTGGAATTATTTGTTCAAAACTTAAACTTTTCTCGTCAACACAATTTTGCACTTAGCTATGAAATGCAAAACAAAAAATCGTAAAGTTCAGTAAGTTTTGATGGGAAGCTTATAGAGCGCAAACAACAATAATCAACTCAGAGTGTAGTCGTACAACTTTCAACCTTCAACAGTTTGCTTCGCTTGAAACTTTACAAAAGCAATTAACGTCATGATTCGAATTCCCGGACGCTTCGAAACCCGGACACTTCATCTTGTTTTATCAATTATTTGGATATAAGTTCACATTTTAAATGTCAAAAATGGGTTATTTGATGAATTCTAACATCAACTTTCATTTAAAGTTTGTTTGAACGCTGTAGTTAATGTCAAAAAATTAAATAAAATAAAATTATAAGATTACAAAAAATGCGAAACATTTCACGTGAAATATTTCATAGGCGTCCGAAGCACCGGGAAGGCAAAGCAGGAATTTATGGTTTTGATTTCCTTAAATTCAAGCATTTTTTTTATATAAAATATCGATTGTTTTGATGTTAACAGCTTATTTGAGACCTAAAGAATACCATTTGCTAACATTTCAGTTGAAATTTGTTCTATTCATAAGCAAAATCGAGTGTCCGGAATTCGAAGCAAAAGTGTCCGGATTTCGAATCAACTTTTATCAGTGTCCGGGATTCGAAGCACAACAAATAATTTTAATTTTCAAATTCCGATGAAAAATTGTTAGAAAAGACATATTTTTCATGCATCTTCTTTAAACTGACTGTTAATACTACATCCTGATGATATTTCTTCATTTCCAACTTATTACCTGATTTTTTGTCAGCTATAAAAAAATGATATACTACTAAGTGTCCGGATTTCGAATCATGACGTTACTCAGGTCCTCCCCTAAACTTGGCGATTCATTTGATAGCCAACAATGTGCAGGAATTTCTTCTACTTTTTCTTATCACAAACCACAAACCACACAGCGCAATAAAATCCGTTCCAATCATGCCACCCAAAGTCCTGCGGGAGATTGGTTTTAAAGTCCAAGCTCAGCAAATTGGAAACGCTCCTGATTGAAAGTATCCGAAGTGATGAGAATGGCTTCATTTTATATTGGAGCTGAGCGACAAGGTATTAAAGACTGGCAATATCCACTTTCTTGTAACTCGATTAAAGTTGCAAAAAAAAACGCGTTATACTCTTTTATTTTTTTTTCAAGTTTTCACAAAAGTTCCTATTTCAAACATCCTCAGCTAAGCAATGACAAAAGTTGGAAAAAGTTATTTCTAAAAGTCCATCGTGTATCGTGTGAGTATGGCCCTTTATTTCTTCTTGAGTATGAAAATATTGGGGTCAAGGTGTATTCTTTGTCCAAAGCTAGATAGTTGTAAGTTTTTATTAATGTTACAATTTTTCAAGGAAAAATACATTCAGGCAAATTATGAGTAAATTTTTGAGTTTTTTTACATGAACTGCATGCTTTTACTTTTTGTAAAACCAGAACCTTAGACCTAGCCAAAATCACACCCGCTCACCCACCTAGAAACAAATATCCACCCAAAATACACCTACACAGCCACCCCGAAGGCTCTTGTATCTTCTGTTTTTGTTTCCAGAGCCCTCTGCACCCCTTCCGCAGGGGAGCCAAGCAAAGCCATGAATTATTCAAAAATTTCGCCCCCCATTGTTTTGTCCCCACTCTCGGGGAGGCCGGGCTGTTTGGGTTGATGCCGGGGGGAGTTTTTTTTTGAATGAAAACGAGAAAAAAAAGCTCGCTCAAAAGACTGAGCCCGAGACAGAGTTGCTGCTTGAGCTTTTGAAGTTCTATCCACCGAAGGGGGTTGTTGTTGGTTGCTCATGGTGACTTGCTGGCTGGTTGGCAGAGTTCCATCAAAACGAAGAGGCAGAGTGCTTTTCATTACCATCGTGGGCCCACGGCAAATGTAGGTCGTCGTCGGCGGCAGTGGCCAAACTTTGCGGTACCGTGCACCGGGGTGAGTAGGGACACCCGAGCCCTGTCCCTATTCAGCACCAGCTAACGGTTCAGTGGAATATTCCCGCTGCACTTACCTGTGTTTTCAGTAGTTTGTACAGATCAGTCTCCATTAAGCACTGCACAATGTATACGTCTTTCATCTGTTCTATGCTAGGCACCCGCAGGATATCTCGTATGTCTATGATCTGAAAGGAGAAAGCAGAGAAGAAAAAAAAAATAGTTTAAAAAACAGGAATCAACAAGGTAAATAAATCTAACGAGCGAAACGCCATTTGCATGCCACTCGTAGATTGTTGAGAACAGCAGCATTTTAACTGACAATCGTAGAAATAAAGGACGTGATGTTGTTTTGGAAGCAATTTGGAGCTGCACCATGAATTTTAAGAACATCACGGCCACTTAATTATTACGACTAATTAGCGAGCTCGTAGTAGCATTAATTGTTCTCAGAAGACTTTGAGTGGATTAGCCGTGAGAGAAGGAAAGAAGACTCTGTTGACTGGTATGCGAAACAAAGATTATGTGCTACACGTTTTTTTACTCAAAATTCCGTAATAATTTTACAATAGAGCGTACACAGCAAAAAAATAAATAAAAAAATAACATCGATCCGGCGAGAGTGATATTCAGAATTACCAAAAATTGGTAGTGTTGCCAATTGTTTAGAGCATGAGCATGAGCATGAGCATGGTTGACTGCCAATGAGCTGCTACTCCGTTATTGACAGATCAGCTGAAGTTAAACAATGAATCAAAAATGATCAGTGGGAGCCAACCATCCGTTCACTGTTTAACCCCTGAAGACCCCGACTTTATTAGTCAATACCGGCGCCCTCCCAAGAAGCCTGCAGTTCAACGAAAGGGAGGAATGTTAGTCCGATAGTTGAAGTTGCAGACTCATCAAGCACATAGTTTTTCGCTATATACTTGTTGATACCGCTTGAGACCGTTGAATCCACAGCATCTTCTTCAAGCATCACGTGATTTTGGTTAGTGGGATAAGGTATTGGCTTTTCGATGCCTCCCGAGCTACGACGCTATGGGGAGGACTTTCATAACAGACCCGTCGCCGAGCCTTCCGAGCAACGATGCTATGGGAAGGTCTTTCTGGTTAACACACAAAATCACTCACACACAGTTATTTTGCTCCACTATTAACTCAACGATCCAAATTGTCAGTGCGTCTTTCGTTCATTATATAGAAATGGCTTTTTCACCGCAAAAAAATAAAACCTTATTCGAAAAATTTAAACACAATCCACCCGACGCCGTGCCTTTCGATCAACGATGATATAGGAAGGGCTTTGAAAATCACAAAAGAAATCACTTTTCACTCCGCATATTTTTTACGACCACGCGCTCCCTTTGCCAATTATGCACTGATGACGCTGCATTTTCAGAGGGTAATCTTCTCCTCGCAGCACACAATACACGATAAAAATGCGAAACAAAAGGCACACAAAAAAAATCACTTTTCACTCCGAATATTTTTTACGACCACGCGCTCCCTTTGTCAATTATGCACTCTGCACTCGAACAGCAACACAAAAGAGATGGAAAATAACACGAAAAAATAGGACTTCGCGTCCACACAGGCACCGCACTCGGTAGTGTTGCCAATTGTTTAGAAAGCATAAACCAATCAAAAACCCAACAAATACAAAAGGTAGAGTGCGGGAACGTTGACTAGATTTACATTTGTCGGTTTTTCGGTTTTGTATTTAGTATGTAAAACCGACGCCTTACTTGAGTCGATAGAGCTATCTAAGCTCGATCTCACACACACTAGCACACCATTTGTTTTGCTGGCCGGTACAAAATTTAACCTCACTTTTTTTCGTGTACGTACATGCAATACATGCGCACGTAGATAACTCTATTGTGGACGGTGGGCAGCGCGTTAGCCTTGCAGGATTATTCGTGTTTAGCGCGTCTTTGTAATTTGTGTTTTTTGTGTTTTAATTAAGGTTAAACTTATTGTTTTGTGATTTTAAAGCCCTTCCTATATCATCGTTGATCAGAAGGTACGGCGTCGGGTAAATTATGCATTAATTTTCGAATAATGTGTAAAATTATCATTATGAAAAAAATCATTTCTGCAGGGTCCCCAAGAAAGGCCGAACCTCAAAAGGCCGAATCCCGAAAGGCCGAATTACTCGATAGGCAGAATTCTGATAAGGCCGAATGCTCAAAATGCCGAACCTCATAAGGCAAACCGCGCTCGAACTCACGGTTTGCTATTATTATTTTCATAAAGCATAGTCATGTAGCAAAAAATGGTTTCGAAATAAAGAAGGCATAACTTTCTAGCATTGCTACTAACTAAATTTTTAAAGTTTTCATTTGATTTGCCGCAAAAAAACTAAACAGAAATGCTTTAATTCATTCTTCTCTACTCACTTGCATGCATGGTAACAATATGATAGGTAAAGATAAAAAGAATGTATTCATTATGTACTTATTTCGCTTAAAATTACAAAAAAAAAATCACAATCCGTTAGTTTACTGTGTCTCTAAACATCAGAATCAATGAAAATCGTGAAAATAAGAACAAAATTTTGAATTCCATAATCCTTTTTGCCTTCTGAGCAAAAGACAAAATTCGGCCTTTTTAAGTTTTTAGGGGAAATATACCCATTTTAAACCTAATAAGCGGTCGTGTTTGAATGAAGCTGGATAGTCTGGAGTATTCCTTGAAATTTACTAAAACCAAGTATACCAACGAGTAGAGCAACTTTTGATAAACATTTCTGTTTATTTTCACTTTTATCAAAAGTTATGCTATTTCTTTTACAAGCACTTGAAAAACATATTTCCCAAATGTATTCTAATCAGCCGAGTGCATTGGGCCACGCCCATTTTGCTATTTTCAGCATAGTTCTTTTTTTCTTCCAGCGCTCTTTTGGGTCTACTTAGTGCTGCCAAAATTGATGAAATTTTAAGCGAAAACTCACGAAAAGTAGCATTTATAGAGAAAATTTCCTGGCATCACTGGCTCACTCCAACAGGCGCCGCTGGTGGTGTTTCAGCCTTCGATTGGAATGGGTCGTCAAAATTCAAACGTCAAAAGACTTGGCGCGTTTGTTTTTTTTAATGGGGCTTGCTAATTATTTACATGTTTCGGGATTATTTTTCAAGTCAGTGACTAGCTAATGTTCAATAGAACATGTTGCCGGAAATTTCATATCTTAAGCGCTTTGAAAACGTTAGCGCAAGTGAAAAGATATTGATGGTGATTTTTGTTAAGCAGTTAAGCTCTCATCTTGCGTATTTTTAGTTTTTAGTTTTTAGGATGTGTGTGCCACCAGAATGATGAGAAATAGTCTCGCAAAATAGAAATTATGATCAAAATGCATTAAATTTGAAGTTTTTGGCCAGTAAATGGCATAAATTTGCGTGTTTACTTGAGGCGGTGCTGTTGCTGGTAAGTGTATAGCTTAAAAAGTATTTTTGGAGCTTTAATCGAGCATCAAACTCTTCATATGACGAAGATAGGCGTTTGATTAGAAAGGGTATATTTCCCCTATTTTTTTAGTTTTTAGTTTTTATCCCTCGAAAATTTATCCCAATGAAAAATGAAATTCATTTACTGTTTCCCTAAAGAATTCCCCACTTGCGAAAATTTAGGCTCCATTTCTAAATGAGAATTTCCTAAAGCAAACATTCCTCCCCTTGACAAACGAAAATTTAACTTCCGTTTAATGAATTCGCCCTTCCGCGCTGCTATTTTTGGGGCCACCTTTCTAGTGTCTGTAACAATAATGTGGTGTGAATTTTAAAATGTCCTCCGGCAATCCAAATTACGTTGAGAGTCTCCCCACTCCAACACTCAGTATTATATCCTGACGAGACTGAACGAAACGAAATGAGCAAAGTTAATCATCGTGCCTGCTGAATTTGAAGTAAGGAGGCATTTCAAGCCGACGCAGACACGCCCATTTTGACAAACAATACAGCAAGTGATACCGGGCTTGAGATTGGAATTGAATTTATCATCAAAATTGTTAATGAAAGTTAGAATAATGGTCGGGTTTAGTTGTTCCTTGTTGTAACTTGAAAACATTGTATCATTCAAAACGCAACAAAATGAAATATTTCTAAAAATACAACTCATTAATCAACTTTATTCCCTCAATTAGAACGAGGGCGTGCCATGGCAAATACAACCCACAATTCGCAATAAATTTGTGATTGCTCTCGGGGATTCCCGTGTGGCCGCAATCACGGCGACGACGACCTGGACTGCTCCCCGGAGGAAATTCAATCCACCATCAGCAACTTCGCTTCAGCCAGCACAGTGCGCGCGTGGTGGTAAAGTATACCTCCATATCGCAACCACAAAAAGTGTAAGTGTACGTGTCAGGGCTCGCACCTGTCACTCAGCCTACACACACACCTACACAGATTTGTCTTGACAGTTCAGCAGATTCGTTTTAGTTCGTTGGCGCGGATTTTGTTAAACAAAGATGTATTTCGGTTGCATTCTGAATTATAAACGCTCCAGTTTTATCAAGGTATGATAGATTTGGGCTTCCTGGGCACGCTTCAATCAACAGAATTGAATTTTATTGCAAAAAATAATCTCATTACTGAATTCAGTTAAATTTACTGAAATTTGCACTACTGAAATTTTCAGTAAATGAAAACTTGCTGAAATTTCAGCAAACTTTGACGGATCCATACAAATTCTGACTGATGTTCAGCGAAAAACTAACTGAAAATTTAAGTAGTACAGTTTTCAGTAAACATTAACTGAAAACGAACATCAGAATTTGCTGTGTTCGGACAAATTTAGAACAAATTTCTGTCAAAATGGGGGCATGGGAATAACATTTTAATGAAAAACTAACTTAATCCACCTATGTGGTTGGTGCCTTCCTCATTTTTTACCAACTATTGGTGATTCGATGGGTTTGGACACAAATTTCATGTAGTTTTTCTTAAAATCCGCAATAAAAAGTACACAATATCAATTAAGTGGTCATAACTCGAGACAGGGTTGCCAGATCTTCAATGTTTTGGACTCGTTGGAAAGGTCTTTCGATTACCTAACCAACGGTGGGTTGAATGATGAATCCAGACATAGTTTCAATACATTTAAGTGAGATTCGGTCTCAAAAAAGTACATAAATATCACTTAATTGGGCATAACTCGAGACAGGGTTGCCAGATCTTCGATGTTTTAGACTCGTTGGAAAGAGTCTTGCGATTACCTAAACATGACGATATTTGAATCGATTTCCGGTCACTTATCCAACATCTGGATATTTACAAAAACAAATTTTTGTGCATAACATTTGAACTACATATCAAATCTTTATAAAAATCAATAGGTAGGTATGGGACCTTAAACCAAATCGAATGCAACTGGTTTGACCAAAATAGGTTCTACCAGTGCTGAGAAAACTCAGTGAGTATTTTGGTCACATACACACAGACATTTGTTCAGTTTTCGATTCTGAGTCGATAGGTATATGAAGGTGGGCCTACGAGCTTTCTGTGGAAAGATCATTTTTAGAGCAAGATTATAGCCTTACCTCAATGAGGAAGGCAAAACGAGTTTTAAAATGCACAATATGCGATTTTTTTGCGGTGTTGTACATTGGAATATCATAAAAATTCAAAACATTTTTAAGAGCATGAGCATGAGCATGAGAGATCACCCATGGTTGCCCCTCCGTTGCTGAACAGAACCGTAATATCCTTTCAGCACTACTGGTCATAGGCTTCGACGATCTAGTGGTGTTTCCCTTATCAACAGCATGTATGAATGCGCTGAAAAGATAAAACACCATGATTGCCAAAACTAGATCAGTTGCGAATAGGTAACAGTCATTGGTCACCAACGGCGCCCGCCATGTCAGTTTGTAGACCTCGAGTTTAAGGGACGGGAATGTTAGTTAGCGCAGGTTGCTACTAGGGCAGCTGATTTACTCTGTGCTTACACCCCACGAGCGCCAGGAACCTGAAAACTTGTTAGTAGGATGGGGTGTTTGGTCAGGATTCATCATAGAAGATGATGATGCGACCCAAAATCATAGTGTTTGTTGAAAGGTATTATATATTATTCTCAAGGCAAGCAATCGGATGCTGCGGATGAGACATTTCCCGTTTATCTGTTGTAAAGTTTTTAATGAAATGGTTTAATCTTAGACAGCCGGCTGTGGAAAGATAAAACCAAAATCATTTGTAATTAAAGAATGAAGGATTAAACAGTGTAACTTGTAAGTTGGGATGATTTCAGGAGTTTTAAATGATTGATTTTTAGTGTGGTATTGATTGACGAAGCGAACGACGAGTTACCATGTTTATCGAGCTCAAGTGATATGATTAGGTTTTGCTGCTTTTGCAATTATTTTACTGTTTTCAATATATATAAAAAAAACGCGCGTTCAATGTAAATAATTTGTCGACACGAATGCTTAAAAAACGCAAAAAAAAAAAAATCTGCCGAGACGACCAAAACTGTATAAAATATTATATCAACCGGATTATAAAACATTATTAATTTTATGAATTAACAAAATCAAATCGTAATGAGTAATTAGAAAGCCAACGCGTTTGAGTTTAACGTTCGAATATGCATTATTTACGCGACGAGAATATTTAATTTAAAAGTAGTACTCATTCATGCTTCCTTACATTCATGACCAATCATACAATTCTTTAAATCCAGAGTTTTTTTGAAAAGGACCTATAAACTATTGTCTTTCATATGTTTATAGGACCTATTAAAAAAACTCTAGAAATGATTATGGCATTTCTCAATAGGGAAAATGTCAAAACGCTTAGCTGTGAAAAAAGGTCGCTTGCGTCACTTAGTCTTTTCAGGAAAGCTGAGAGGTTTTGCGTAACGTCACAATGTTATTTAAACTTGAAGCTTGATGACGAACTTAAACCAACTCAATTCCGAAACATAATTAAAAGTTTTACTCACACATACTCTCTAACATTCAAAATCACAAATACATCCAACAAAGAACGAACTCACCAGCTTCAATGATCTCGACGGCAGCCATTGACATTTCGGAAGTACAACCTCCCGGTCACTCACGGTCACCGGCATCAAAGCAACCGCTTGCAGTGTGCCAAGCCACCAGCACAAACACTAGCAAACGCACATCCTCTTTCATGCAAACCGCCGCTGTTTTCTTCACAGCCTTGATCACATACCCCCCCTCCCCCCCTTCCCGTCACACATCTCAGCAGGCAAAGCAAGCAGCATCCTCCGGTTGGTGCTAAAGTGACGGCAATGTAGCTTCTTCCTCGTGTCATCTTGCGGCCAAATCATCCACAGCATTCACAGGATTTGCTACGTCATCAGGTACCGGCCACGCCAGCTGTCAGCCGTCACACAACGTTAGGAACCCACTTGCGACACCAATACACACTCAAGCACTCACAGTTCTTCCCTGCTTTATCACTCTCAAATTTTATTTGGGAAGATGGCTGACCGACCACCAGCGAAATATGCAAAATTAAAATGCCTCAAAACTACACCAAAACATCATTTCAGCTATGGAATTTCACCAATTTCACAATCCTCCTGTTCTGGACATCGTAAAGAGCAACTTTTCACTAACAAATTCAATAGATAACACACCAAAATTTACATTACTTTAAAGACCAAACTGACACGCACCCGTTCCTTTCTAAGGCACTCACGGAACCTATTAATGATGTGTTTAAAAAATTCAAAACATTTTTAACAAGCCTAAAAATGCTAAATATAGTTGTTTCAGCATTGATTATCAATGCGACATAAACTTTGAGAAACGGCCTCAGTGAATAAAAAAATAAAATCGACAAAATTATAGAACTTTTTATGATTTTTTTTCTGAAATTGCATTTATATCAAAAAATTATAACTTTGTAAATGTTTTTATTCCTTTGAAGAATTAAAAAAATGCATTTTATCTGTTTTAAATATAAAATGTTATGTAAAAAAATGTTTTTTTGCAATTCCGTCGTGAAACTACACACAGAAAAAAGTTTTGTAGAATCAGCCTGTACGAGGTTTGAATCAACAAAATGTTTGTTGAATATAATCAACGCCGATTTTGCGTTGAAACAAACCTTTTTTTTTTTTTTTTTTGAATTAAATATACTTTATTGAATCTTTCTTATAATAATTACATTTGGTTTACATAATAAGTGGTCAGCTGTGGCTCTTCAGCTTTAGTTTGCTTTTCGTGATTTAAACACTGTTTATTTTCTTAACTTTAAAAGTATATGATTTATCATTTTTGTAACACTAGGTACAATGAGGAAAAAAAAATTTAAGAAAACATAACCTAACCTAAAACTAACTTAATCTTACCATAAACTAAACCAATCCTTGAATCAAGGGGTATTCAGATATAGCACATTTTTCCCTGAATTTCAAACATTTTTCTTGAATCTTCTGATCCAACATTTTTACTTCTGCTAATTCATGAACCTCACTTGATCTTGTCCAGCCAGGAACATTCAAAACCATTTTGAGTACCTTGTTTTGGACACGCTGGAGCTTCAATTTATGAGTTCTAGCGCAACACTCCCAAACAGGTACTGCATACTCAATAACGGGGTAAATTATTTGTTTGTAAACTGCTAGCTTATTTTTCAAAGATAGCTTTGATTTTCTGTTAATTAAAGGATACAAACACCTGATGAGAATGCTGCACTTGTTCAATATTTTATCTACATGCTGCCGAAACAATAGTTTCGAGTCAAGTATGAGACCTAAATAGACAACTTCCTTTGACCAGGGTATCGAAACATCATTCATTTTATCAAAACATCATCCTTTGGGCAAATCTGGCCGATTTGGAAAGTGGAAAAATGATGGTTTGAGTTTTGGCTGCATTTATGCGAATTTTCCAGTCGCCAAAGTATTCGGAAAGAACGTCAAGACCCTTCTGAAGACGGCCAACTAAATATCTGGTTATTTTACCCTTATAAATAACGGCAGTGTCATCAGCAAAAGTGACAACACACCATTACCAGGAAGAGTAGGCAAATCAGATGTAAAAATATTGTACAGAAGTGGGCCAAGAATACTTCCTTGGGGAACCCCAGCATCAATGTTGAATAATCCAGAAGCAATCCCATTCAGAAAAACCCTGAACGATCTCTCCGAAAGATAGTGCTGGATAATTTTGATAAGATACATTGGAAAACCGTATAAATACAGTTTATGTATCAAACCATCATGCCAAACATTGTCAAAAGCCTTCTCAACATCCAACAAAGCCATAGCAGTTGATTTAGACTCAAGCTTGTTCTGCTTGATGATTTTAGTTACTCTCGTAAGCTGATGAGCAGTATTATGTCCCTTTCGGAAGCCAAACTGCTCATTCAAAATTATATTATTATCGTTGGTAAAATCCAAAAGCCTTGAATAGATGACCTTCTCAAAGAGTTTGGACAGACTACTCAAAAGACTAATGGGACGATAACTTGTTGGCGATGTTGGATCTTTTTGAGGCTTCAAAATTGGTATGACTTTGCCCAGTTTCCAATTGGTGGGGAAGTAACCAAGTTGCAAACATTTATTGAAAATATTGGCTAGATGTTGAAAGAACTGATCACTCTGTTTTTTCAACACTAGATTAAAAATGTTATCAAAGCCAGGAGCTTTCATATTTTTCATTTGTTTAACTGCAACTTTGACTTCCTCACCAGAAACATGGGAATCTGCAGGAAATTCAAAGGTAGAGTTATTAATTGTTGAAATACTATTGGCAACTGATGTTTCTTTACGGCTGGTCATGGAAGCGCCAAGATTATGAGAACTAACAAAATGAAGCCCAAGTGCATTTGCCTTTTCCTCGGATGTAATCAAAGGAGAATCCTCAACAATAAGAGGAGGAATAGGCTTTGGTTTGTTTTTAAGAACTTTTGAAAGTTTCCAAAATGGTTTTGAATAATTCCCAAGCTGGCTTACATGTTTTGAAAATTCTTGATTTCTGATATTGTCAAGTCGGTCTTGTATGATTTTGTTCAAATTGTTAACTGAAATCTTTTGTCATAGTCCCCAGTCCGTTGATATTGTCTCCTATAAACATTCCTAAGTCTAATCAAGTGTTTAGTATCTACGTCAATATCAGTTACCTTAAAATTAACAGGAACCTCCCGAACGTTGGCAGCCTCTGCTTGGTTGATAGCCTGCTGGATCACCTCCAGCGAACGATCAATATCGGCAGAAGTTTCCGGGTGTTGATCATAGTCGATGTTGCTGTCGACCACTTGCTGAAACTGCTGCCAGTCAACGTTGTGGTAATCTTTCCGGGTTGGTTGCCGCTGCGGAGTAACGGAAGCTCCAACCTCCACAACCACCGGATAGTGATCAGAACTCAACTCTTCAAACACCTCAGGATGAGCCACGTTCTCAGCCATATTGGTAATGAAGAAGTCGATGATTGAGTGATTCCCAGACCGAGCCACCCTCGTTGGACGATCTGGACTCACAACGTTGTAGTATCCGTTTTGCAGATCGTTGTGCAGAATCACTCCGTTCCGATTCCTCCTGCTGTTGCCCCAAACTTCATGCTTCGCGTTGAGGTCACCAGCGATGATGTACTTTGCGCTCCGCCGTGTCAGCTTCTGGATATCGCTCTTCAGTTTTGCTGCTGAACCATCTCTGGAATTCACCTGACGTGGGCAGTATGCAGCAATGAAGAGTACTGGGCCAACAGAAGTGGGAATTTCCACCCCAACGGCCTCGATGATGTCCAGCTTGAAGTGTGGCAGCCGGCGTGGCTTGAGATCACGATGAACAGCGACAAGCACACCTCCTCCTCCAGAGGTGGTCCTATCGAGCTGCGTCGCGATCTTGTAGTTTTGCAGATAAACTTTTTCACCGGGCTTCAGATGAGTTTCCGTGATGGCAGCTACGTCGATCTCCTTCTCGCGAAGAAAATCCACCAGCTCTAAATTCTTCCTCCTAATGGAGCAAGCGTTCCAATTCAGCAGCTTGAGGGACCTACGATCCATACTGGATGACGAACGAGGTCAGCACTTCAATCTGCTGGGTCTTGGTTTTGCATCCACGCAGTGCAGCGGACATCTGTTTGAAAATATTGAGGAGTTCGGTTGAGGTGTAAAGATCATTACCATTTTCCTCAACTGCTGGTTCTTGGGTTGGTCTTGGCTCCTGGCTGAAGCCCGGTGGTGGCGGTCTCGGCTCCTGGCTGGAACCCGGCCGTGGATGATTCATCTCAGCTCTCTTCCTGGGATCCAACGGCAACGGTGCCAAGTTCGGGACCTGGCGTCGCGGTTGAAGAGGTGGAAAATTTTGCTCCACCAGGGCTGGAGGAGTTCTACGACGCTGAGGCTGATTCTTCGTCGATGCTTGCTGCCGAATTTTCACGAACTCAGCTCTCTTGGGGCACTTTCGGTCGGTTGACGAGTGCTCACCGTTGCAGTTGAGGCACTTCACCAGCGAATCTTGGATGCACTGGGATGTGATGTGCGCATCGGTACCACATTTGGCGCAACGACGCTTCAGGTGGCAGTTCTTACCTCCGTGCCCGAAGCCCAGGCAGTTGAAGCATTGTGTGACGTCACGATGCACTGGTCGGTATCGCTCCCACGACACGATAATGTTGAAAACCGCTCGAATTGCCTTCAGCTCAGGAAGCGTCGTCGATCCCTTAGCCAAATGCAGCAGGTAGAGCTGGTCACGGTACTTGATGTCTTTGTTGCGTCGGCTCATTTTGTGCACGGCCAACACATCCAGTTTCAAAACTTTTAGCTCGGCAGCTAATTCCTCCACTGGCATGTCGTACAGACCTCTGACGACGATTTTGTACGGCTTATCCATGACGACATCATGGGTAAAGTACTCCGCCTCGTTTTCGGTCAAGTAATCCTTGACCAGTTGATAGTGCTGCCTGGATTGCACCAGCACCTTAAATCCGTCCTGACACAGACGAATGTTGCCTAGGACTTTCCCAGACTTGATGAGTTCAACCAGCCCCGCTCGAAAGTCGATCGTTGCTGCTGATTGCCGCACATAAAAAGGAGGCAGTTTCTCCTTTCGCTGTTTCACTTCATTCTCCTTTGCTTCCGCTACCTGGTCCTCGTCAGGCAGTCCAGCGAACTTGTTGTTCTTCAAAAGCTGCTCCTCGTGCGATGAAGAGTTCTCCTCCTCCTCATCCATCGGTACAGTACCGTCGCTCTTTTTCGTCTTTTTGCTGTTCGATGTCACTTCCAAAAGCACCTTCCTTTTGGAAATTCCCGGTTTTTGGCCATCAGTTGAGGCCTCAACCTTCCTTTTGGAAATTCCCACTTTTTTGCCTGCTTGAGCCGCAGGTAGGGCAATATTGCCGGCGTTTTGCGCCGGGACGCGACGAGTCATGTTGATTCAGACAACCTTCACCAACGAATGCTCGGATAACAATGAGAAACAAACCTTGATTTTATCGATTCCACAAAAGTCTTTTGTTGTTTTGAAAAAGCTGCTTTGACGTTTGGCGTTGATTCAACAAAAAATTTGATTTTCAAATCAACAAAACGTTTTGTTGATTCAAATATGCCTTATTTTTCTGCGTGTACTTACTTTTCCTGTCATTCTTGAATGACGAAATAGCCTACTTTTCTGTACCAAAAATAAGAGAATCGAATAGCAACACTTTTCAAAATAAAAGCTGAAAAGTTCTACTTTTCAGCACTCAAATGGGTGCTGAAAAGTTGAACTTTTCAGCACTTGTTTCGAAAAGTAACACTTTTCAACATTTTTTTGATTTAAACGATTTATTGACAAAATACATGAAAATTTGACATAAAATTTTACTCAGTGTGTGTTTTTTGGAATTGCAAAAAATGTTGTATGGAACTCGTTGCAAAACTTGATTTTTTCAGCACTCTTCGTATTTATCCAACTCGGTAAACCTCGTTGGATAAATGTACGACTCGTGCTGAAAAATCCTCTTTTTACAACTTGTTGCATAAACTACTATTTCCTATATTAATTCTTTTCGACAAAATTCAGCAAATTAATCGTGTTTCATTTTTTTGTGTAGTCTTTAATATTTTCTATTTTTTCTATTTTTATATTTTCAACCATTAATGTATTTTTTTGAAATTTTATATTATTTTATCGACAAAAATGACAAGAATGTTAACTGAACTCACGAAAATTTTGCCTTCATTTGACGCTCATTGTTTTAAGAAACTTTAATCAAGCTTCATCATTCGCACACAGTCCAGCTCTAAGAAATGGCACGTGCCATTTCATTTCGCCGGAGAAGTAATTTTCCATCGCAGATGAATCTGATCTGCGCTATTCCGGGAATCTGGGCGGCATGTCCTGGGCACGTCCAATGGCGCGACCAATATTCTTCCGTTCAGAGCGGGTTGAACCGTGCTCAGTTGCCGGCATTTCGGAGGATTGCTGAATTCGCATTGATTGGGCTGTTTTTATCCCCGCGGGCCGTGTGACAGATATTCCTTTGCTACATTTCGATCGATTTTCTAATAGGATTCCTCCTAGCAAGGATTATTTCGATGTGAATTTTTATAAAAAAGATTTTTTTTGTATTAAAATCTAACTTCTGAGTTGAGCTTGGAACCGGCATACACTCTTCCTTACAAAGAGATCCAACCTCCAAAACAAGACACTACAAAATTGTTGTGAAGTTTGGAAATAAATTGGAATCTCAACATGTCGAGTAATTGAAACCGACGAGAGTATAGTGACTTCACCCCCGAAAACCAGTCATCTCTCTGGTGGGGATTCCACGCGCTCTTGAGCATCCAGCATCCACTCGAGTAATGGCAAATAAATAGCTTCTTCACCAACTCCAGGGGCAAGGACTCCATCAGCGTTCTTGGGATGGTGTGTGGTTTTGCTGCTCTAGTGGGTAAGTGTTTGAGGATATTATTTATTGCCAATTTGGAGACGAATCGCTCCCATGGGGACTCGTGCTTCGGGCATTTGGCACAGTGGCACATGGGTAAAGCTGTAGAAATATTCCAATTGAGAATAGCTGTTGGATGAAATATTGGTTATTATTGCTCATTATATATTGGAAATGAGTAAAATAATCATTCACAATTGATTTCACCAAAAAAAATTAGAACTCTGTTAAAAGAAATCTTACAAAATTCATACAAAAACGTGTTTCCGCCCGGGCTCGAACCGGGGACCTTCCGCGTGTGAAGCGGACGTGATAACCAACACTACGGAAACAGTAGATTGCAAGACATTAATGAGAGTTGCGTCGATAGTTGCGTATCTCACAGAAAAAAATGTTCGGAATTACTGTTATATTTAATAACTATTTCCACTTTAAAGTTTTCCCTTATTTTGAGACTTCAACAGAGATTAGGGGCTAAGGGACACTTTTGAGCTTTCAAACTGAAGTGTTTGTTATTTCAACTGTTAACACTGGACTTATCATGTAAGAAACAATAATAAAGTCATCACCGTAATGGAATATTCCAAATTATAAATGATGACAGCCCACTTCTTTCAAAAGTTCCTGCAGACCTTCAACAGCCAACTTCGCGCATCAAAATGACATTTTGAACAGTTTGATTTATGAGATCGGTAGCGTCTTTTCGAAAGTCTCTTTCTCTCACGATAGCTAGATATCTCTTGGTACGGTTTTATCTCCAGAAGACACGATAACGTTGAAAAATTCAATTTGTTCTAATGATGTATCGGTGGTGTTGCCACCATTGACACGTGTCGACACGTTCTGCGGTGTTGTTATCCGGCCGAACCATAACCATTTTCTTGATTAAAATTTGAAACTGATGATCAAACGCCGCCGGGCCAAACCCAGCGAGATACATGTTTTGCACAGAAAGTCAAGTGTAGATGTCGCTGGAGGCTGCCTCGTCTCGTAACCTGACACGTGGAATACAATCTGCGGCGGCAGTTACATAGAGAATGGCACACGCACACAGATGTACACACTGAGTCGAGCAAAGTGAGAATCACTTTATCAAACACAGAGAACGGATCTCGGGACGACGTCGACAGAGGGATGCTGTCAAACGGGTCAGACTCCTGGAAATGACAGGTTAGAATGAAAGTAACTCGAGAAGAAATCCTTGAAAATCTCCAACACAACCTCCAGTTCCTGTTCGAAGAACTTGTTAGCATTGCCCTGACTTCGGTTGGAATTTCTTTTCACAAGAACACAAAATGGTGCCAACCTTCCGTTTCAAGATCTTGGCGCTGGGTGTCAGCTTTCTTTTGCTTAGTCACCCAGATTGTCAGAGAGAGCGATGGGTGCATTACACCATGGAGTGTGCCGGTATCTCCTTTGCCAGCAAAAAGGGTGTCGTCGAGCAGCCAACTGCATTGCGTCAGGGTTTGATTGAAATTTGGTGAGTTTTTTTTTTCGTACTGGATTCCAAGAGATTTCCATGGCAAAAAAGTGTGGTTGAAGATTCGAAAGTTGCATGAGCTGTGCTGTAGGTTGTGATAACTCAGCATGATCAAAAGCAGCAGGAGTTCAATATATTAGGAATCTCTCATTTGATGGCCGGAATTTGCTTCATTTGTACCTCATGCTGTAGGCTTTTATATTATTGGATTATGTTCAACGATGGAGTTATCTCAAAAATTTTCTTGGCGAAAAAAAATTCTTCTTATCAGCGAACCAACGGACATCAATATGTTTTTCAAATATTATTTCAGTGGTTAATTCTCCACCAACTTACACAGCAGTTGCCCCGATTCTTCTTTTTCCTAAGGGATAGTTTTGGTCCATTTTTTGATATTTGACGGAAACTTTGATTTTATAAAATTTTAAAATAGACGAATTTTTCAATAGTTTGCAGCCAGCTTGTACTGGTGAAGATTTGGAAATTTGATGTCAAAGGGACCTTTATGCAAAAATTGTGTACTTGGTGTACTTACAATGACAAAGTGGTGACAAAAAACATATTTCTCATGAAAGAATAATACCCATGAAATTTTTCGTTACTCAACTGTACAATTGTGGGACATGTCTTTTTTATACTGTAAACAGACACGGACTACTGCGGCACTTGCGTATCTATTGTATCTTTTGGTTTGGTTGAAAATTAGGGCGGTTCACTATTAGGGTGATTTTGAAGATCTAGCTTTTCAGGAATTTTTCTGTCTTCTAAAAAAATTGTTGGGCTTGCCAATCCAAAAAAAATAAAAATTGTTGGGCTTGCCAATCCAAGCAACGGGGCAGCGAATGACCGAAAGGTTAAAGCTGCCGGAAATAAAGAAATTAACAACAACAACAACAATCCAAGCAACTTTGTCGAAAACACCAAAATTTTATCTCGTAATCTACGCCTTCTACGACCAAATTTATAGAAAGCATCTGAGCAAAACTTCAAAAATCAGTTTTTTCAACATGGCAATTCAGGGTTAAGTTTTCGAGAAAAGTGATATTTAAGGCACTTTTAGAGCTCTAAAAACAAACAATTTTATTTTTTGACAGGTCAATTTGGATTTAAGGGTCAAAAGTTACAGTCATTATAAGGTAAAACAGATTGAAAAAAGATGCAAATTTAAAACTTAAATATCTCGAAAAGGCGCAAGCCAAATTTTAAGCACCATATTGCATTTTAAAGAGAAGATCCAGCACTACAAACGCTGAAAAAATCTCAGGGGTGTTTTTCTTTGAACTCGAGATATCTTCATTTGAAAAAAGTCTAATTTTCACGGGAAAACCATATGGGACCACCCTAACGAAATTCGAAAATTTTCCAAATATATGTTTTTCCATGTAATTTTGCCCGCTTAGTTTGAATCTGCCCTCAAAATTGAGCCAAATTGTCGAAAAATAGATTTTTGGTCATATTTTGGGTCTAAATGATAATTTTACATGGAAACCTAAAATATGACCAAAAATCGATTTTTTCACACTTCAATGTTTCTTGGAAGAAATTGTAGGATTTTTCTTAACCTTTAAAATTTTTTTTAGATATGGACAATCATGAACATTATTTTAAAAACTTTAGGACAAAATTTATCTTTGAATGACTATATTTTGAAAACGGTTCACTTTTTTACATTGAAAACCGAGGTCAACAAAAGAAATTTGTGTCGATACTTCTGAATGGCTTAAAAGATGCGTGGTTTTGTCCACTAAAAAATTTAAAAATTGAAAAAAAAAAGAAATTTGGGAAATTGATTTTTGGTGAAAAAACCGAATTCGAATATTTACGTACCATTTTTGTATAGACAGCTGCCAAAATTGTATGGAGACTTCTATAGGTGAGCCAATGACAAAAAATGGCTTCTTTGGTCAAAGGGAAGGCGCCCACAAAGTTGAGTCAAGTAAAAAAATACAAAAAATAGAAATGGTCAAAAACGGCCGATTTAGTAGAGAATTGCTTATGGTAGTTGCTGTTGGAGTCGGAATCGATTTTACAAAGCGAAGTCGCGGTAGAAGTTGGTAAATCCAAACGCAAAACTGTTTTTTTTTCTGAATTTTGATATTTTGTTGTTATTTTTTTTATTCCCAGCAATTTCAATTGATGTTCACAAACATATAAGGAAAAAAATGTTACTAAACCGTCGCCGTCGTGCTAACTTGTCGTACGTGCATTTTGGGGCAAATTGAGTTAAGAACGCCATTTTGGGCAGCTCACAATGCCTCACTTTTTGACCTTCACAGATCCCAAAATTTTTATTTCAATCCGGAGATATTCCATACAAACCGAAAAAACTCCATATGAAAGAAGTTTCAATCTTGTAAGTGCGTAAGTGCGACAATTGACCAAAGAGATTTCAGGTCAGAACGCGTTTGACACAAATACGAACTCGACTAGCGTAATCATTTTCAATTATAACTCGGGACTCCAGCAACCAAATTCAACCAAACTCCTGGACGATGCACAGTAACAAATAAAACGTGTTTGTTATTGTTTACATCGCAGGCCCTCGTTTTTGTTTCTTCAAGGTCAAACATTTAAACTCATTTTTCTCGGAACATCGTAAGACGAGGTACGACAAGTTAGCACGACGGCGTCGAAATGTCAAAAGTCGTATCAAAACTAGATTCTTTCCAAATGGTGAATTTCCAATTGACTGATTCTCAGTCCACATATCATGCGGGGTAAAAAATCAACAGGTCGAAATATCGCTCGCTGCACGGAGAGACGTTTTTTCAAAATCGTACCATGGGATTTGAACACGTTGTTCAAGGTTCCCATTTTCATGAACGCTTGTTGACGATTTTGGGAACTATTTTTTCTCCGTGTGGAAAACAAACGAGCAAATACAAACAGAGAAAAAGGGAGTGGAAAATGGAAAAATGGGTTGCCTGCTGGTCGAAATGGCGTTCGTTCTGATATGCTTGATGGACACATTCAATTTGGAAGAACAGAACCCAACTGTTGACTCCACAGTGACACTTGGACGGTGATCGAACGCGTGCGGAATGTGTGCGAGTTCACCGAAGCTGGCATCACTGGAGCGATTGATGCTGTGGAAGTGGGTTTTGATTTCTTCTGTAATTGAATTATCGTTCGCATTGATTGGCCGCCGCGGTTTGCACATATTGATATATTCAATTAACATTCACCCCAAGCTAACGATTCATTTTTTTTTTTTGAATTAAATATACTTTATTGAATCTTTCTTATAATAATTACATTTGGTTTACATAATAAGTGGTCAGCTGTGGCTCTTCAGCTTTAGTTTGCTTTTCGTGATTTAAACACTGTTCATATTCATAACTTTAAAAGTATATGATTTATCATTTTTGTAACACTAGGTACAAGCTAACGATTCATAAAACTCGATTGACTTTAAAGATTACGTTATGCGATTTCAACTTTCCAAAAGAGTCTCAAAAAGGAATGTTTTACGCGTGGCTTTTAACGACTGTTTGATGAAACTTTGGTCTCGTTGGGATTTGGTCCCAGCACCGTAGCTGAGCTTTCTAGTTTTTTTAATATGCCATTCAGGGATTAAAGTTATCCTCCTTCGACGAAAAGTCTCTCCTGATGAGAGATGTTCGTTTTACCGCACTTTAATAGAGTAAGCGAATCATTTTTTTAGTTTGACTTAAGGAATTGACTCAAAATGACTAAATCATGAGAGGCTGGGTGACAAAGTTTGGAGACGCCTAATTCGATTTTAATAAATCTGTGAAATTTTTGTAATTAGATCATTTTGAAGCCACAAAGTGCTGCTGAACATGAAAAGGCAATTTTTGTGGCTTTTTAAAAACATTTTTGTAAAACTCTTTTGGGACCATCCATAAACCACGTGGACACTTTAAGGGGGGGGCGATTGTCCACGCTCCATACAAAACAGATTTTTTGTATGGACAATTGTTCACGAAGGGAAGGGGGTGAGAATCTCAAAAAAGTGTCCACGTGGTTTATGGATGGTCCCTTTACAGTTTTTACTTAAACTTTTTTTTTTGCTTTTAACTTCACAATTTACCTACCTCACGGTCAACGAACAATTTGTAAATTTGCATATTACATTACACTGCAGTCAGTTGTTTTTTCTGCACCACACAGTAAACAAAAATAGTAAATTTGGAAAGTTGAATATTACCTCTTTTATGATGTAATTTTACCTCAAATTAGACTGAAGAAGTGAGATTAATCCAGTGATAAAATTACACATTTTCAGAGCTCAAATTCCCTTCCCAGATGTAATATTACCATGATCTTTTTAACCGTGCACCCTGCAGGATCATCCTTTTCGCTGCTATCATCTAAGGAATCGTTTTCGTCAAACGTCGGATTGAAGGATTCCATGTCGGTGCTTTCCATCGCTTTTCTTCCGTTTTGCACGTTTTCTTTTGAATACATTTTGACTTGGCTGTGTGAAGAAGTGAAAAGCAAACTTGGATTCGTCGCCAGGCGGGGATTTTTCCTCTCGGGGGACGACGGCTAAGGAGATGTTTGCCAAAGATTAACTTTTCACTGATTGAATTATTCTAGTGCAGGAAGTGGAAGAAGAGGAAGAAGTGACTGTTGCTGCTATCAGTTCGAAAAAGTGACAGCCAAAAGAAAAGAAAGTTTCGCAAGCGGAAAATCAAGACAATTGAACAAATATTTGAAGGCTTCCTTGCGGGAGGGACAGATTTTCCACCGAAAAAGTGTGCCTGCAAATGTGGGCTTAAAATGTTTGAATTGGACCAAGTTTTGCCAAGAGGAGTAAGTCAAATACCGCATCGCCTGCGAGTAACGAAGACTTCCCGATTAAGCACGAATGTTGAGCATTTATTTTCGTAAAATTTCCTGGGAAAAACAATTCAACTCACGCTAGCCGGTAAGTAATTTGGCCCTAAAGTTTCAGCCAAACTCGTTAAGCACTGCCAAAACCGTTTGCAGGGAAATCATATTGGAAAAGTTCGCTCCGGGCGACTTTTATTTAATCTAAAACTTTGCAAATTCATCATTCTGTATCATTTTGCTCTTGTTTCTCTTCAATCGTGCCTTTGTATTAAAGAACTTTTCGCTCAAGTATGTCAAATGCAATGATATCCACGTGAAAATCCACGTTTCAAGCTATACTCACGTTTTCGTGTTTGAATCTGGTCAGTATTTTGATTTCCCGCAGCGTTCTCTGACAGTAGGTCTGGTGCTCGAAGGGGGAGATTTTCTTGATGGCTACTTTGATATTTGACACGGTGTCCACTGCGGAGCTGTAATTGAGGGGAAAAAAAGAGAGAAAGGAATAAGTTTGAGGTGAGAAAATTTAGCAAACTTGGTGTTAATTATGGGTAAACAAGGTGGTAGATGTCGATGGACGTTGCTACCACAGACAAATGGCCATGAAATTCGTAATATTTTGATAACGAAACATGATCTCGTATATCAAAATTACATTTCTGAACCAAGCAAAAATATTAGAGTGTGACGTCTGTTTTCCTGTTATTCTGCTGTAGGAGGGAAACTTTTAATTGCCACCCATATCTAGGGAGAGGCTGTTGGTCAGGAAGCTTGATTGACATTCAAACTTTTGCTGCCCGTTTAAAGTAAGGTGAAATTTAAATATTAGGGAAAATAATCACTTCAGCTAGTGTTCACATGTAACTTCCAACTCGATTGCAAACACTGCCAAATGAATTATGACTAACATGTGCCATATCTCAAAATATTTGGCATATCCAAAAATGAAATTTAGCAAACATGATTATTTTTCGCAATCTATTTTTTTTCTGTAAAAATACGACTTAAAAAATGCTGTGTAGAGAATCCGAGTTCTGATTCAAATAGAATTTGCACTTGGAAGCAGTCATGCTTTTGAACGGGTTTGAAGATTTCGAACCTGAATGAATCGACACCTTGCATAGCTTCACCGAAAAGAACAGCAAGCAACCGTATAGCGTCCGTAAAGTGGGTCAGCAACAAGCCTCTCCTTCCCGAAGTGGGTGTCGATTTCTCAGGTAAGGAAGAATGAAGCAGAATTGGTCCAGAAGTTACCGGCTTGTGGAAAGCAAAAACACGCGCACACACACACACCGACCACCACTAAGAATTTATGTTTGTCTTGGTGGGGAAAAGTTGTTCTTGCACCTGTGCCTTTTGCACCGGAAGAACTCCCCGCCGACCGGTTCTTCAGCAGAGCTTCAAGAGATAAGCGGAGTGAAATATCTGCCCTGTTTCTTGTGGACCTTAAGGCGACACGTGCCCTACCTTTCCGTGTGTTTGTCTGTGTGTATGCGCGCAGGAGAGTTAATTTGGTGTGGTTTAGTTGGGGTTCACCCTTGTTTAGGGGTGTTTTAGGGCTAACGGGAACCGTTGGACACAATCAAGTTAAGGTGGAAAAATGATGTTGTAACTTTCCGCTTGTAAGGCTGGATTTTCATGGATTATGCAACGACATCGAGAGCACGAGCATCGAACCAACTCGATGCTCATGGCTTGCGTTACTTCATTTAGCTTGGACACAAACCCAAAATCGACTTTCCGGAATAAGGAACACTTGCATGCAAGTTAACGAAGGATGTAAAATGACATATTCAAACGTAAACAAAGCAGCATTTGCGTGGCGGTCGGAATTCCAGCACAACTTTTGAAATAAGCTGATGTTGCTCAATAAATCTTTTTCAAATGGTCGTATGAGTAGACTAGCGTCCTACGGGTGAAACTGGAATCACGAAAATGACAATAATTCAGTGAAAACTCAAACAAATTTGCATACTTCTTTGTTAGTTGGACTCGTTAGAAAGTCAATTTTCCAAAAATGACCCACAAACCCGGAAATGTTCCGGTGGCCGGAGATATTCCGGTGGGTCACTGGGTCAAACAGAGACAAAAATTGCCATTTTTGGGTCCCGCACAATTTTGTTAACAGAAATCATGGAAAAAACACAATTTTCATGTTACGTTCTTTGTTTTACCCACAGACAGTGCTAACCATGGATTTTGAACCAACGGGGATGTTCCGGATTGAGTGGACAGGTTCCCTACCCCGGGGGAACTGGCTAAGGGACGGTCGGAAATAAAACTATTTCTATCATGGCAATATTGGTGTCAAAGTTCATCTTTTTCAAAATCGAGCTCATCTATGATCCCCAAAACCACTTTTGGGCCGATCTGGCTACTTTGTTACCGGTTCCCGGCACTCCGATGAAACCCGGAATATGGCAAATCACGGGATTATTTCTGAACAAGTTTTGACAAGACAATATGGATGTCAAAGTTCATCATATCCAAAATCAAGCTCATCCATAATCCCCAAAACCACTTTTAGACCGACCTGGCCACTTTGGGACCGGTTCCCGGTACTCCGATGAAACCCGGAATATGACAAGTTACGGGATTTGCAAAATATAGCTCATCCAAGAAATTCAAGAAATTGAAGAAATTTAAGAAATTTAAGACATTTAAGAAATTTAAGAAATTTAAGAAATTTAAGAAATTTAAGAAATTCAAAAAAATTAATAAATTTAAGAAATTTAAGAAATTTAAGATATTTAAGAAATTTAAGAAATTTAATAAATTTAAGAAATATAAGGAATTTAAGAAATTTAATAAATTTAAGAAATTTTAAAATTTAAGAAATTTAAGAAATTTAAGAAATTTAAGAAATTTAAGAAATTTAAGAAATTTAAGAAATTTAAGAAATTTAAGAAATTTAAGAAATTTAAGAAATTTAAGAAATTTAAGAAATTTAAGAAATTTAAGAAATTTAAGAAATTTAAGAAATTTAAGAAATTTAAGAAATTTAAGAAATTTTAGAAATTTAAGAAATTTAAGAAATTTAAGAAATTTAAGAAATTTAAGAAATTTTAGAAATTTTAGAAAAACTAGAAACTCAAGAAATTCAAGAAATTTATGGAATTAAGAAATTTAAGAAACTCAAAAAAAGCGTGAAATTAAAATTCAAAAATTTCAAGATTTTTTTAGAAAAAAAAAAAACAATTAGGTTTAAGAAATTTAAGGAATTTTATAATTTCAAATAAGAAAATTGAAAAACATCTAGAAATTCCGAAATACAAGGGGACACTACATAAACTACTTGGACACCTTAACCGATAGACCCCGCTTTTAACTCCCAGGAACCCACCAACTAGGTTTTACAGCGTGACGTCACGAGCGCACACGCACACACATTTTTGCTGAGACACACGTGCAAAAAATGTAAACAGTGCAGCCAAGCTGTCAAATTTCTAACCTAAAAACCGAGTCGGCGTAAAACCTAACCCCTTCGGCGTGGCTGTCGCTGCTGCCATTTTCCTTTGGAACACCAATAACCTGTTTTTGTGGGGCGTTGTGCCGGAACTCATCTACTGGATCTCCCGTCTTGCCACTCGTGGACATTTCATTGAGCACCTGCAGCACGTTGTGCGCCAGAAACGGGTCCAGCCGGACGTGGTCTCATCGCAAAGCCGCCGCAGTGAGGGTTTCCAACTCCAACGATACACAAGTGTCGGTACACTTGTCTTGCCCGCTCTGAAACTGGCCTTCACGGTCAGCGGATCGCCGCCTCTTCTCGAAGTCGTTCTTCTGGCCAATTGTAGATCGAAACCTTCTTCGATCCACCTTGTATCTGGCCAATACCGGCCAATTCCTTCCTCGTCATCCAGCTTTAAACATTTTTCCAACATTGTTTTGATTTTTGGTTGAAATTGCGATGGCAACAAAATCAGCTGTTTTGACAGATCAGTCAGATTTTTTCGTTTCGTTCAGTTTCATTTCCAACATGTTCCCGCTAGTTACCAAGCGTTATTCTGGTTTGTGTCCGGGGTGCAGCGATGGCAACAAAGCGGCGCGGACAAGCATCGTGTTTCGATGCACTGACATTTTAGCAAAGCATGGTCGTGAGTATGCTTTCGATGTCGGTCGGTTTAAAATGCTCGTGCATCGAAAATGAAAAGTCGTAAAATCGTATTTTCGCGACTTTCCGGCAATGAGTGGTATGTTTTATTACTTGTACAGTCATTTTACAGTAATATAAAATATCTTTGAACATTATCTCTTTGAAAAAATGAAGTTTGCAACAAAATTCGACCACGAGCATCGAAAGCCGCTTTCGATGTCGGACATCGAAAAATCCATGAAAATCCACCCTAACAGAGTAAATAGAAACCTCTCAAAAAGTGCTGCCGATGGAAACTCCGAAATAATTCTCTGAAAACGCCATTCACCCTATGTAAAGATGCCAAAGAGATCCTAGTTCCTGGAAAGGATTCTACACTCGAAGCTATATAGCCGTGTTTGTGTATCCGTTATAGCGAGCACTGAAATAAACTTGTGACACGACGACGACGACGATTTCGTTGAACCGAACGACGACGGTATTGAGCGCTTGTTGAACCTTTTTAGGGGAAAGTTAATTTGATAAAGTTGGAACCTGATATTGCGCATAACTGTCTGCAGAGTATGTGAGCTTCTGCGACCCTTTAGCGGTAAACTAGTAAAAGCTTGAATGAGATTTGTTGCACTGTTTTTCTTGTGTGTGGTTTTACTTCGCTCACTGTGAAAAGGCTACAAAATAACTCGAAACATGACCTTCTCTTTGCATTCATATCGACACATCAATCCTCATTCTCTGTTTTATTAGATTAGGAGATAGAAGTTTGGAGTCTTCCGCAATGTAGTTCCGAATGGCTAGCACTACAATACTTCTGAAGATAGTATGCCTCTACCTGTTCAGGGCTCGGAGAAAATTTTTGAAAAAAAAAATATATATAAATGTTTAGGACCACCATAAAACAAATTCCACTAAAATCCAAAGAATTTTACATCGAACAAAAGTACTTTTGACACCAATGCTCCAAAATGCTTCCCAGAAGCAGATTTTTTTTCGCAAATTTTGCTTTTTAGACCACTGTGCGGAGAGTACGATGAAGAAAAAAAAATTCAAAAAAATTCAAAACAACGTTTTCAAACTTCAGGAAATAATATTGGAAAAATGGGGGTAAATATTTATTTTTTATCGAATTCCTTGGATAATTTCCTATACAATGCAACCAGAAGAAAGTCTTTGGGTCTGCACGTGCAAAGGTGCCAAAACAATGGTCTAGCCAGACGTTGGAGGCCAACAAACCAGCAGATAGCAAGCGACGACCAGCGTACGATGGAAGACTAGTGTTACACAAGTTAGAACAACAAATTAAGTTTACATTTAATACTAAGGACATCGAATGACCAAGAAGGTTAAAGCTGCCAGAAATAAATGAATTAACAACAACAACAATGGTCTAGCCAGGGATTTTTTTTTCTCTCCAAGTTGGGTCCAAATCGGTAAAGGTCGAGTCCAAAAGTGTACTTCGTTGACATGGAACTACCCAGTAAGATTTTCGCAAATTATTTCGCGATTTTAAAATTTGTAAAATGAAACTTTTGTAATTTCTTTGGATTTTTTCTTTTATAGTAGTTTATGCAAAAAGTTGCAAAAAGAGGATTTTTTTCAGCACGAGTTGTACATTTATACAACGAGGTTCACCTTTTCAATGAGTTCGATGCAACGTTTTTTTTGCAATCACGCTGACAACTTTCCTTGTCCTTCGGAACGGAACGGCCTACTTTAAATTACCAAAAATATCAGAATTGAAAATCAATACCTTTTAATACCAGTGCCGAAAAGTCCCACTTTTCAGCACTAAAATGTGTGCTGAAAAGTTGAACTTTTTAACACTTGTGTCGAAAAGTAATATTTTTCAATATTGTTTTGTTTTGAACGGTGAATTTACATAAAACATGAATGTTTGACAGAAAATTCCATTCACAAAGCGTTTTTCGGAATTGCAAAAAATGTTGCAAGCAACTCGTTGCAAAGCTTGCAACTTGCACTCGTCGTAATTAATTAATGTACAACTCGTGCTATAAAAATCTTGTTTTCGCAACTTGTTGCATAAACTACTATCTCCAAACAAGTGCTGAAAAGTTCCACTTCTCAGCACCTTTTTCAGTGCTGAAAAGGAGAACTTTTCAGCATTTGTTTTGAAAAGGGTTTCTATTCGATTCAGTTTTTTTTTGTACAGAAAAGTAGGCTCTTTCGTCGTTCAAGAATGACAGGAAAAGTAAGAAGTTTTACGACGGAATTGCAAAAAATATAATTGAATATCAGGCATATCTTTTGAAATGGTTTACAACTAGATGATTAACCCTCATTTCTCATTTGAAGCAAATTATAAAATTTTAAAATATTTGTTGTTGAAAAGATCTGAAATCTTTACAAAAAAAAAAAATCATTTTTTGAACCAATAGTTTCCGACTATCGTTAGTTGAAAATTGAAAGCTTCAATTAGGCGACACTTAGAAAAACTCATTCTCATTTCGGGGCTGTATCTTAGAAACTAATTGTCCGATTTTCAAAGCCTCAGAGGGAAAATTGTAGAAAATTTTCCCAACTATTTTTTAATATTTATTTTTGTGGGTCTGTCCCTAATTAAAAAATACGAAAAATGTAAAAAATTCCGAACATTATTACCTCAAATAAATCGTGTAGGAACTTTTCGATTAAAAAATATTAAGGCAGCTCTTTTGGCTGAGTCCTAGAAAAATTTAAAAAAATGCGAAAACTCAAACAAATACAGTCCAAACTCGATTATGCGAAGCCCTCAAGAAAAAAATCACTTCGGACAATTTAAACATCGGTTCACGATTTTTTTATTTTTCTATTTTTTGATTGTCGAGCTTAAATATGACCCCTTAACTACGCTAAAGTGATTTAAAATGTGTAAATCCAAAATGGCGGCCAAAATGGCGGTGACGAAATATAGCAAAAAAAAATGCATTTATTATTTAATAGACAATCAACTATTCAGCTTTCCTAAATTGTGGTCGCAGAACTCGAACTTGATGTTTAAATCAAGAAAAAGAAGAAAAAAAGAGTTTTTTTTCTTGTTCATGATTCGATTATCCGAGGTCTCGTACAAACTTTCGGAGGTTTCAGATAATCGAGTCTGGACTGTACGTATTTTCCGAATCCAACTTTAAGTGAAAAGAGTAAGATGGGTATTTTTGAAGTGTTTAATTTTTTCCCTAAATAGCCGTAAGAATGATCTACAACTTTGCCGAAGACACCAAATCGAACAGGAAATCGCATCTCAAGATACAGATTTTTCCAAATCAATTATTGCAAACAGCTTTGGAAGAATCAGCATAAAAAAAATCTTTTGACGCTCATCAAGAGAAATAATCGGAAGAGAAAATACAAAAATCTCTTCTCTTGCCCACGAGATATCTTTAAAATAAATCTAAAAAATCCTTATTTTGATTATTTGGCAGATGTAACGTCACAGGTCGAAAAATTATCTGGCGATGTGTGTAAAACAAAACGAAAAAACAATATTTTAAGTGGTTCACAAAAATTCACAAAAAAAAACAACTGATTGAATTTGTTCAAAAGTTCGGAAGCGATTTCCTTTAGCGTGTTTCGCCTCATTTCTCTTTCGCGGGTGGTGATTATTCCATTCCTGACTTCAAATCTGATTGAACCCTTCAACAAAAATGTAGCGGATTGAATTTTTTTACAAGAATCGCGTTGGTTTTTTGGGACTCGTGCACCTGCCGGCAAAATCCTTGGACAACACAGTTTTATCTGAAAGTTTACCCTACCATGCATGGCTATGGACGGTGAATGATTATACTATGACTATGATTTTTGCCATTTCCAGGAAGAAATTTAAACATAATATATTCGCACAATCTGCACAACCGAGTGACGACAGCGGCGAAACTAATGCAGCGTAGCGATGCATAAAATTATTTCATTTGCTAAAAAGCTAAAAGGCGGCCTCCTCTCCGAACTCGGAAGTCGGATTTGTGCAAAGTGGCTCCTCCCTGTTTGGTATGCATCTCTGTATTTATACCGCTGCAGTCGGTGGTTGCATTAATGCAGTGCTCAGTCGTACGTGAAAAAAATATGCAGCACCATCAACAGGATAAACAGGAGCTTTTAGCAGGGAGAGGATGGGATGAAAAACCACCATTAGTGGTTGAAAAATGCGAATTCATGAGCGTTTGTGTTAGACAAGGATTTTGTTCAAAAATATGTCATGTTTCAGCAAATATTTCAGCTAGTGCCAAGTTATTGCAATGAAAACATGAGTTTTGAAAGTTGTTGCATGATTCCCGTTCATGAATTCACAAAATTTTACATTTATCTAAGTGTAAACTTTGGAGAATACATGTGTAAGTTGCAAACAGCTTAAAAGAATCCAACAGCTAGCATCTCCAGCCGTTATCAACATGCCAACTAACGTTCAAAATCATGACATTATCCTGGGGCGAATTGCGCAAACAACTTTCATCGATAAACCGCACCGATGCCGCTATAAAACTGCGACGCTTTTCCGCCTTATCTTTCCCGAGGACCCGTTATTTAGTCTGGCATGTCACGAGACTTTCGGAACAAAAACAGGAAAATCCACCTACGGCGAAAATCATTTCGCCCCCAAACAAAACTACTCACATAGAAACACACCCACAAAAACCCACCGAGGTTCATTGAGAGGTTCACGGAGTCCGTTTTGTGAATGGCGAACAAATCTAGGGCAATCATTTCCCCTTTCCAGTCGCTGGCTCGCACCACACTGCTCGGACCAAAAAGGGAGGGAAGGGATGCCAAAGGACGTAAAAAACAAATTGCGGAAGCGAGCGAGAAAAAAACATACCGGAAAGCCATTTCACAGCATCCACCGTCCGACGACAACAGAAGCTCAGTGATATGTGCACGGTGCTTAAGGCATCCTAGTGACAGTTGAGAAAGTGGGAGAGACTGAGGTAAATTGGAGAATGGACGAAGATGCTTTGTCCAAAGAGGATCATTAAAATAGTTCCTTATTTTTCGGAGAACTGTTTTGACAGCGATGATTTTTCGTTGAACGGAAATCAATATTCAGAGGTAACTAAAATTAGAAATATGAGTTTTGATTGGATTTCCGAAAAGTGTCTACTTATTTCTTTGAATATGGAACGCAGAGACTATTTTAGGCAAATCCAACAATCGGTGGGTATAGTATTTCCTCCTGACCAGCGATGGAATAATCATCATCAAAAGAAAATCTTTGGATGTTCATCAAGAGAAAAAATCCGAAGAGAGCATGGCTCTCCTCTCTCGCGCACGAAAGATCGGTAGAGGGAATCTAAAAAAAATCATCATCTTGATTATTCGGCGGAACATCTTTTTCACTACTACACTTGCATGTGTAACGTCACTTTTTGTAGATGGGCAATGAGTGTAAACAAAGCGAAATAAATAATTTTAAGTTGTGTTAACGAGGAAATTCACAAAAAAAACATCAACAGATTAATTTTTTGGAGAAGTTCAGGAGCGATTTTCTTTGGCGTGATTTGCCTCCTCTCTCTTTCGCGGGTGAAAAAAGTTCGCAAGCGAAAATGATTTTTTTGCGAGTATTCCATCCCTGATCCTGACTAGTATTAGTATTAGTTAAGTTTACCAACTCGATGTCGATGATATTATTTGAATTATTTTGGCGGAGTTGATTAACTTTTTAGTTTAATTAGTCCTCAACTTGTTAGTTGACGGACGGAGGGCTTGAGCTACGATGTTAAAAAAAACGAAATTCTGGTTTTATCAATGTATTTTTTTTGTGTTTCACAAAACTCGGCAAAAACCAGAAATTGATTTTTTTTTATTTGACTTAAACTTTGTGTGTTGCTAAGCTATTTTGCATCTTTGATTTGCCTTTATAAGTCTCCAAACAACTTTTACAGTTAGCCATAAGAATGATATGTAAATATTCGAAAATCTATACCTTGGAAAGGAATTATGTGATCGATTTAGTGTACATCAGGAATTGGTGAATATTCATCAGTTTCTGCTGAATTTTCATCAGATTAAAATTTTCACACATTTTGAAAATAAAATTAATCATAAAAAGAATAACCTTCCAAAATTACACTTTTTTGCGTATTGGTAAGGACTGTTAAAAAGTTAAACTGAAAAAATAGCTAATTTTTAAATATATATTTTTAGTAAATGTTGAATCTCCAAATTTCGAATTTTTAGATTCTCTAAACTGCCCATGTTCGCATGAATATGCATTAGGGTGACTATAACAAAAATCGACAACAGGGATGCCCTCTGATACGATTCTTTAGGCAAAAATAAGTAACTGTGCCAATTTGAGCCAAATCGGTAAAGGTAAAGAGTCGCTTTTTATCGTTGAAGTTCGTGAAAAAAATCTTTTCATACAAAAACGTTTTCTTTAAATCGTAAATAACTCGTCAGGGTAAACTCGGATCGTTTTGCGGCCTTGGACAAAGTTGTTCGTCATAACATTTTACATTTAACGCTACCTTTTGGCGGAATTTTGAATTTTTCGCGTTTCTCCATAATTTTTTTTCGAATTTTTTCATACAAACTTCAACGTTAAAAATGTGACCCTTAACCCTTAACCGATTTGGCTCAAAATTGGCACAGGTACTTATTTCTGCCAAAAGAATCGAGCCAGGGAGTAACTCCTACGATTTTCCAATTTTTTTTTTATCTTTTCACCCTAGTGGCAAACTTTAACTCTTGTGGCATTATCAAACGAGAGCGACCAGAGATCCACTATTTAAAATTTCTTTAATGAGGTGAAAGGAAATTTTCTCAACATGTTGTCCTCCAAGACATTTAAAACATGCAAAATGGTGTTTGCCAATTGACTTTTTTTTCGTAAAAAGTAAAAAAAATGTAACTTTTCAGCACCTTTGTCGATTTTTTTTAAACTTTCAACCTATACGAAAATTAATCCGGGTTATATGGAGCCCTGGAGTGATTTGAACCTTCAATATCCGCCATACACCATCTTGGATCGAATAATTTTATTTATCGTATATCTTCTTCAAGTGGTGCTCCTAATACCATCTTCACCAGAAATAAACACCATGCAAAGACTCCACAATGAATGAAAGGAAGTTTCCGCGCGAATGTCTTCGCTTGGCAGTCATGAAAATACTTCTCCTGTTATCAAGATAAAACTGCCATCCGGACTCGGTGTTTTCCGTCAAGATTTTCAAATCTTTCTTCGTTCTCAGCACCGGGATTGGATTATCCCGGCGAAGAGTTCCATTTTTTCATATCTTTGCACAAACTGGGGGGAGGGACCGTTAATTGAGTTGAGCCCACTCGGCTCTGGCAGACCATTTGCACCCAATCGAATTATCTGCGAGTGCTAATGGATGAGTGTTCAAGAGTTTTTTTTTTCTGCGCACTGATCGATGACGGGGTCTCCTTGCACAGTGAAGTATATACAAAACTCGACCCAAATCACGCTTTTATCCCTGGAGACAAAGTTATTAAAGGCACGCGGACCCCGACCGGGTACAACAGCACGATATTAATTAATTACCATCGGTAAACAAAGCACCTGAGTCTCGCATACTACAGTCAGTTGAGGGTACACCGAACGCCCACGGAAAGGTTGTTCTGTGGAATCAATCATGGATTAGTGGGGGACCGACCCGACTTCCGATGCAAAAGTTCGCGTTCGCGATCCTTCTCGGAAGAGTTTTCCACCCTGCCAATAAAAACACCGACACGACAAACAAACGCGCAGAAAGCCCTTTCTGGCTGACACTTCCAAGGGGTTCCGCGAAAATGCCGGTCCTCTCCCAGCACCCCCAAGGGGTGAAATCGGAGAAGCTCACAAGATTAATAGCTTCTGTGTGATGGTTCGCGGAATCGGGACTACTGACTGGAACATTTCTGGTAGGGAACGCCCTTTTCATTTTCAAATCACAATTTTGTGAATTTCAATCGGGAGCGAAGAAAGAATCTTCATCAAAAGAGTTTCATTGAGCATGAGAACTCATTGAGAGAGAAATTTGAATGAAAAATCCAAACCGGAAGAAAACTTAAATATTTATTTCCAAATAACTGGGAAAATTTTGACATCACTATTACATGCGCAAGAAAAATGTCAGACAAAATTGTCGTTCACTCATTGATAATCTTTTGAAAGTTTAGGAGAGTTTTCGTCATCTTATTTTCGTCTCGTCTCACTTTCGTAATTGAAAAAAAAAATACTGTTGAAGAACGGAATATTGAGTTTGAGTAGTTATATTTCCAGGAAATTTAGTAAATAAACCTTTTAACGAGATGTTGAACTATATCCAAGTACAAGTACAACACCATAATCCGTCGAAAATCCCCTTCTCATTTTGGAAAACTCCACGGGTGGCGCGGAAAATTTGTCTTTTCGTGGAAATCGGTTCCCTACCGCCGTCCTAACATAATAGACGCCACACACCCTGGGAGGATATGTGAAACAACAACACCGGCGTTGAAGGCAGAGATCCTTCCTCCAAACTTTGTCGAAGGTTAACCAGGTGAGGTAAAATTAATTGTTTCGTTCCCATCACTTCAACACCCAACAGGGGGAGGGGGTAGGCCCGACCTTCACCGGATGTTGGTCGCAACCAACCGCGCTGAACGCTGGTATTTTGGCAAAATTTGTTCCGGCAGAACGTCGGAGCAGCCCCTTCAGAAAATGATTTATTAATAATTTATTTTCAATTTGGAGAATTTGGCTCCTTCCCCAACTTCCGATAACACTTGAAGCTCTTTCATCTGCCGGGATGCGAGCGTGTTTATTTACTGAAAAGTTACCGAAATAGCTGTTGGTGAAGGAGGCGACTTAAAAATCACGCCGTCTACCCCAATCAGCTTATGCAAATTGCTTCGAGGAAAGGACCTGCTTTGCAACATATTGCTCCCCTTCCCTTTGAACGGTAAAGGACCCGAACCTCACCTTGGGTGTTCAGAAATTGATACTTTAGAGACTTGTGCGTATTTTCAAAGTTAAAATAATCACGTCGATTTGAGCTTGATTTTGCCAAACGGCGAAACATAAATTTCCAAACAACAAAATCACGATGAAACTCGCTGAATATGCACAAAAACACTGAATACGAGTGTTACTCATCATAACGGAGGTGAAGCTCGGCCTTAAAATGGTTAAATAAAATATTATACGACTCCATTGCTGCTGCAGGTGGTTCATGATTTTTTTTTATCACATCTGATTTACTGCGAGAGCGAAACGTTTTCTTTATTGTGTAATAACCCTTCAAAATCTGCCAGGTGGATAACGAACAGTGACAAGAAAAAATACAACGCAAAGCTAAGTTGTAAAAGTACAATAAATGTTAAAAGGTTTACACACATAATTTATTGCCAACTTTCTCATGATTGAAAATATTCATTAATAAATTAATTACATTATTGCACAAAAATATTGCATTCGTAAGCAAAATAGACCAGCAAAACAACCGTTTTACGAGATAAGTGACGCGATGCATCAATATTGTTCGCGAACTGAAATAAATCCAGCTTAAATCCGATCAAACAAACTGTAAATGTATAATAAAAAGCCCGAGCAACGGGGTTGCAAAACAAGTCCATCGCAAATATTTACGCCAAAAAGTTGGCTCTTTGCTGTTCTTGGAATCGGAACTTTGAACTGAGCAAGAGTGCTGTCAATTTTGAGATATGCTAAAAAAATATCGCGAAACAAGTTGACCGGAAGTGAACGAGGAAAAACATGTCAACAGAGGGAATTCAACAGTCGAATTGGACAAACGATTATAAGCGTTGGGCACACTCAAATAAAAAAAAAAAAATGTAAATTTAAAAATTAAATAAAAAAATAAGCAGCATCCAAAAAACTCAACTAGAAAGTCTAAGAAAAGAAAACGATACCAATATATCCAACAGTTTCCGTAGTGTAGTGGTTATCACGTCCGCTTCACACGCGGAAGGTCCCCGGTTCGAGCCCGGGCGGAAACAATAATATATTTTTGACATGTCATATAAAAAGAGCTGGATCTTTTTATTTAGACTGTTTCAGAAAGACGAGTTTCAAACAATTGAATCATGAACTCTTTTGATTATTTTTGAATATTTCTTAATATTTTCTAAACGGTAAACTGATGTTGTCTAGAAACGTCAACGAAGGCAAGGTGGAATGCGGCATTCTTTGCAGGTTTACCACTAAAAACATTACTCAATCTACCTTTAGGTGGTTGGTGCCTTCCTCACATTCATATAGTACATCATCACTTGTGTACTATCTTGTTACACGACTTATCTTTTTACAACAGACTCCAAAAAATGTATAAATTAACCTTACTGCTCATAACTTTTTATAGGAATATCAGATCTTCGATGTTTTACGATCATTTGAAAGGTCTTTCAAATACTTTTCTGAAAATATTTAACACGGCTTACAAAAACCACCCTTTTTAAAATCTTCCGGACTTTCGCTAAAATCGTTTTTAGTATAACTTTTGAAGTACTTAACTAAACTTTATAATTATGGGACCCCAAGACGGATCGAATGAGACCAAAACGGTCCAAATCCGTTGAGCCAGTGCCGAGATAATCCAGTGCAATTTTTTTTATCAGCATCCCACCACACACACAGACATTTGCCCAGAATTTGATTCTGAGTCGATATGTATTCGTGAAGGTGGGTCTAGGTGGTCAAATTTAGAATTTTGTTTTTCGAGTGATTTTATAGTCTTTCCTCAGTAAGGTGAGGAAGGCAAAAAATGAATAAAAAATACCAGGCTTTCCTGGAAGGATAGATTAGTTTGTATAAATGTAAAATATTTGAAAATTATGTTTAAATTTTATCAATGTCTCCCTTTTTCGACACAGATTTTGGCTATTTGACTGACTCACAAGTAAAAAAAGTTAATTGGATATATAATATTTGGGACGCATAACCATTTTCTGCAGAAAATCTGATGAATATAAGTACAGATTTTTTTTCTGTGGAGTTTGCACGGATGACACACAAAAAATATGAAAATTAAAACCACAAGCATGAATTTTAACATCACATTTTTTTTTGAATATGCATTTTATATCCGAACAGTTGATTTGCACCAATTAGTTTTCTAAAAATGTAAGATTTGAAGAAAAAAAAGCAAAGTAAAATTGTTCAAAGGATTTGAAAATGCAGTACGTTTTCAGATATATTTTCAATGGGAAAACCTAACACATTGAAGGTACACAGTAAAAAATAATGTAAATTTGGAAGCTGTAATTTTGGAAGAATATTACCTCTTTTATGATGATTTTACCTCAATTTAGACTGAAAAAGTGACATTACACCAGAAAAGTGGTAAAATTACACGTTTCCAGAGGTAAAATTACACCTTTTTTCTGACATAAAAGATGTACCTTTCCAGATGTAATATAACCATGATTTTTTTTTCTGTGTATTTTAATACTTATATTGATCAATGTTTTCATAATTATAGTCACTGTTTGCGGTTAAACAGCGATCGACCGGTCTGTCTACGTGAACGTCTTTGGCGCCGTTTCGTGCTGTTTTGCCGTTGAGGAGGAAGAAGAAGAAGAGAAACAATAAACGTCAGTCAGAAGGAGTCTGTTCAAGAGAGAACGACGTGTTTTATTTTCCTCTTGCGCGCGTGCGGGAATCCGCCGGAAGGTTTCTCGGCCTCGCGGTTTCAACGCCGGAACAGGTTCGGCCACATCGTAATACAGTCCGCTACATTTTTGTCCTTCGCGCGTCGGATATGGAACCAGAACAGAAGGCCCTCACCTCGGAGCGTGACGTCATTCTCGCGCAGGTGAAGGAGGAACTGTCCACCGCGAAAACAGTCAAGGCCCGCAATCCGTCCCTCAGCGAAGTGGTGGAACGGCGGGACAAACTCATCGAACTTGCTCGGTGTTTCGAAGCCGTCCAAACCGCGATTGAGGAGGCTACATCCAACCTGGAGGAGGAGTTCAACAACCGACTTCAGTTCGAAGAAGCGTACTATCGAGCAAAGGATTTGTACGCTGAGCGCCTGGAGGACAGCGAGTCCAAGGCCGGTACGGGCAATCGGCAGAAGTGCGATGATCTGTGGGACGCCGTCAGGATCATTCAGGAGACACAACAGCAGATTCTCCTCATGCAGTCCCAGAACCCGCCGCCGCTGGCGCCACCGGCGGGGAGTCAGGTGTCGAATTCGGAACCCCAAAGCGTCGCGGAGGCGCTGAAGGTGTTTGCCAAGCCTGCTGAAGAGAAGTTGCAAGCGTGCCACACGGCCGGCTGCCAGCAACGACGCCACACAATGCTATGCTTGCAGCAGCAGCAGATTCAAGAACCGGAAGAGGCAGGCCGCGACCGACCTGCAACACAACCAAGGAGAACGGAGGTCTCGTCGGTCTCCGAGAACGCAACTCAATCGAGATGGTCGTCGGTGCCATTATCGCCTGCGGAGATCGTCTGCAAGGAGAAAGAGGGCGGAGAATCGCAACAGGTGCGAGGTCTCGTCAACAACAACAGCGGATCACAAGTATCCCACATCACGGAGGAATCGGTCAAGCGCTTTGGGATGAAGTGCACGAATGCCTCTCTGGAAGTCTCCGAGGCCAACGGAGATATCGTCGGGACCACGCCCGGCGCAGACACGCGGGTGATGCCTTCGCGTTTCAACGGTGAAACCAAGCTCACCACGCAAGCCTACGTTTTGGGAGGCCTGACGGCGGCCTTGCCGAGTCAGCACTTCAGCGTAGCAGATGGACAGGTCAAGAATCTACAAAGAATCCTCGTGGCACAGCGTTTCATCTTAGGATGGATGGTGGCGAGGAAAATCTGGAAGCCGTGTCGAACACGCACTCCCTACATGGTTCTTAACGTCGCCCAGGAACTCGACATCAATCGCTCCTTGCGGTTGTCCTGGGAGGACCAGGAGATCCTCGGTACAAAGCGCCTGTGGGCCAACAAAGGCAAGTTCCAACGGGAATCCAACTCCAAGGAACAGATTGTGAAGGAGGACATCATCAGGATCAAACTCCGGGTCGTTCACGACGGCTGCTACGCCACAACGACCGGGGTCTCGCGGAACAATCTGGATCGACAAAACACGAAGCTATGCAAGAAACTCCGAACTGTTGGTCCGGCGAACAAGTACAAGTACACGAAGGGCAAGCAGATTCTCGAGAAGCGCGTGTCGCTGATTGAAGTGTGCCGACAGCGATCTCGAGTCATACGGCCCCTCTACAACCTGCGACCGGAGAAGCGTTCCGGCTCAAGCACCCCAGGGATGCAGTTTGCGAGGCTGGCCAGATCAAGCGGGACTGGTTCGGAACGTGACGACGCGACGAGGAAAGCACGAGTACCATCGCTCGGTGCAGGAGATCAGAAGAAGGTTGAGACGCTGTCTCAAGGCGGGGAGAATGTTTGCAGTTAAACAGCGATCGACCCATCGGTGCGCGGCCGGTCTGTCTACGTGAACGTCTTTGGCGCCGTTTCGTGCTGTTTTGCCGTTGAGGAGGAAGAAGAAGAAGAGAAACAATAAACGTCAGTCAGAAGGAGTCTGTTCAAGAGAGAACGACGTGTTTTATTTTCCTCTTGCGCGCGTGCGGGAATCCGCCGGAAGGTTTCCCGGCCTCGCGGTTTCAACGCCGGAACAGGTTCGGCCACATCGTAATACAGTCCGCTACAGTCACTAATATTAAAAACTTTTCAAAATTTGTATAAAACTACTTTTGAGGCACTTTGTACACTTCTCTAGCAAACTCAGTATGTTTCCATACGATTTTGTTTGTACTCGATTCACAGTAAAAAATTTCCGTGTAAAATCGCATCTAAAAGCATGAACATCACCTTTGTGAGAAAAATCATGTAGTATTGTATGAGAAACCGTGTACACAAAAAGCATGTACGCAAGAAAAAAACGTTTCCTCAGTGCCTTCCTCACATTTAAAGGGTGCTATTCAAAATAGACACAAAATGGCGGTGTTTTTCAGAGTTTTATCAATTTTGACTCATTATTCATACCACTAGATTGGGTAGTCAGATCTTCATATTGCAGGGCACTTATGTGGTTACCACTTATGATAGGGTAGTCAGATCTTCAATCCAATTCGTGCTCGTTGAAAAAGTCTTTTAATTACCTATCCAAAGGTAGGTCGCATGAATATCATGAGATAAGATGAGATGATCATGAGATCCGGCCTCCAAAATGTGCATAAATAACACTTAGGTGTTTGTAAATTTTGATAGGGTTGTCAGATCTTCAATGTTTTGGACGCGTTAGAAAGGTCTTTTGATTACCTATGCAACGATAGGTCGCATGATAGATTCGAACAACGTTTTTATCAAAATATCTGAGATCCGGCCTCCAAAAAGTGCTTAAATAACACTTAAGTGCTTATAACTTTTGATAGGGTTTTCAGATCTTCAATGTCTTGGACGCGTTGAAAAGGTCTTTTAAATACCTTTCTGAAAATGCATAGCATGACGACATGACAACCCTTTTTACAATCTTCCGAACTTTTCTTAAAATCGTTTTTTTAGCATAACTTTTAAAGTACCTAACTAAACTCCATAATTTTTAATAGCGACTTATGGGACCCCAGGACGGATCGAATGAGGCCAAAACGGACAAAATCGGTTTAGCCAGTCTTGAGATAATCGAGTGACAATTTTTTGATCAACATCCCACCACACACACAGACATTTGCTCAGAATTTGATTCTGAGTCGATAGGTATACATGAAGGTGGGTCTAGGAGGTCTAATTGAGAAGTTCATTTTTCGAGTGATTTTATAGCCTTTCCTCAGTAAGGTGAGGAAGGCAAAAGATTTCGCAGACTCCAAAAATAAAATCAATCTTGTGAGAATCATCTCTAGATTACCAAGTCCGCGCTCCAACTTTCTCGGCTATCTCTGGGTCAACATCGCTGTAGCTGTATGTATACAGCTAGACCGTATTACAGTAAATGCAGTATACGACGTACGAGAAACCTATTGGTACATTGGCGTTGAACCATACTGTTATAAGACAGTGAGATAGACGAGATGGTTAGGGCGCGGACTTGGTAATCTGGAGATAACTCTCACCAGATTGATGTTATTTTTGGAGTGTGCACAATCTTTTTTTTCTTGCGTACATGCTTTTTTGTGTACACGCTATCTCATACAATATTACATGCTTTTTCTCACAAAGGTGATGTGCATGCTTTAGCATGCGATTTTACCATCTGATTTTTTGCTGTGTTCGTAATAGAAAAAAGAATTCTTAAACCTATCAATGTCACCCCAGCTATCGGTACCTGAGTTCATAAATATATTGTATGAGTCATGAATGCCTCAGAATTATTCAAATTCAAATACTAAAAGGGTTAGGGATAGTTTGGCAAGAATAATAAAACCTTAAATGATTGATTACGTTAACACAAAAAAAGTTGTTTTGTGGTTATTTCCACAAACATTTAAGTGGAATAATTTCTATAAAATTGAAACGCGCAAGGTCATGGAACAAACATATCGGTTTCCGTGGTGTAGTGGTTATCACATCCGCCTAACACGCGGAAGGCCCCCGGTTCGATCCCGGGCGGAAACAAATATTTTTTGACTGGTTCACTGAACTGGACTGGACATCCCAAGTAACCATAAGCACTAAATCAAAACTCTAAATTCACTCTAAATAAACAATCCCGATGCTATGACACTTTAAATAGTCTTTCCAAATGTTTCGAAACATTTGTAGCTTGAAACATTATTACTTACCGTATAATGACATATAGAACAGCCAATTAAAGTTTCGAAGCATTTAGCACAACAATGTTTCGAAGCTTTAGTGGTAAGCTTTATATATCACTGTAGAGTAAGCTTTTAAGGTGGGCCTCATTTGCCCGCCCGAGGGAAAAAATCTGAACTTTTTTTCTTCCACTCGCAAAAACACTGCAATTTTTTCGAAAACCGCATTCCAAACATATAAGTCGGTGTAGCCAACATTCTAACGAAGACAATGATGTATAGCAATATATACGTTTTATATAAACTATTTGATTCTAGTACAAAATAAATGAAATTTTTAGAAAAATCGTCCATCAAAACTGGTCGCGACGACGACGACGACGACCAACCAAGCAGACACACACGGACACGGGTGGAAAGAGAGAACGAAAATAACGGCAAAATTCGAATGATGTGCAATGCTGGCGAAAACAAAAGTTTCGGGATTATTATTTTACTGAGAATTATAAAGAGAATATTGGTAGAACCGACTTCTGAATAAACCGACCACATTGGAATCAGTTCCAGGGGTCCCCGGGGAATCCGGATCATGACCAAAAGGAAGAATTTTTGAAATATTTCTGCTTGCAAAATGGAGATAAACAATCTCAAATTTGAAAAAGAATAAACATGGCATTGGCCAGAAAGACGATTGTCCGTATTGGTCACTTTGTAATCGATTCCGGGTTTCCCCGGATAATCCGGATCATGGTCAAAAAGGAGATTCATTTCAAAAATAGTTGTACTTGAAAAATGGAGATAGATAGATAGATCTCAATTTCGGAAAAGAATAATTATGACATTTTTCAGGATAGTGCTTGTCCGTATTGGCCACTTTGGAATCGATTCCATGTGTCCCCGGGGAATCCGGATCATGGTCAAATGGGAGATGGATTGCAAAAATAGTTGTGCTTGAAAGTGAAGAAAAACAAGCTCAATTTTGAAATAGAATAATCATGGCATTGGCCAGAAAGACGGTTGTCCAAATTGGCATCGATTCCATGTGTCCCCGGGAATCCGGAACATGGTCAAAAGGAAAAACTTTTTATAATTAATTGTGCTTGAAAAATGGATATAAACAATCTAAATTTTGAAGAGAATATGATGGCATTTTTCAGATGGTGTTTGTCCGTATTGGCCACTTTGGAATCGATTCCATGTATCCTCGGGGAATCCGGAACATGGTCCAAAGGAAAACTTTTGCAAAAATAATTGTGCTTGAAAAATGGAGAACAACAATCTTAATTTTAAAGAGAATATGATGGCATTTTTCAGATTGGTGTTTGTTCGTATTGGCCACTTTGGAATCGATTCCATGTGTCCCCGAGGAATCCGGATCATGGTCAAATAAGAGATTCATTTCAAAAATAGTTGTATTTGAAAAATGGAGATAAAAGATCTCAATTTCGGAAAAGACTAATGTGCCGTATTGGCCACTTTGGAATCGTCCCAGTTTTCCTGAGAAATTTGAATCATGGCCAAACATGAGATTTTTTACGAAAATAGGTGTGGCTACAAATTGAGGCCAAATCAACATTATTTTTAAAAGGATTATAGAGGATTTTATCAGAATGATGTATGAATTAGGCACATTGAATATAATAATATATTTTCAGTGCAACTTTTACATTACAAATCATTTATTGTAAGGAATATAAAGTCCTTTGTGATTTTTAACTAGGTGAATATTTTGAAATTAATTTCCTTTTCTATAGTAATATTAAAAAAAGGACGCACTTCCAAATGAACTTCAACCATTCTGCGTTATAATTCAAATATATGTTATCATATGATGCATCTTGCATCATCATGATCCAGATTTCAAAGGGACACCTGGTACCAATTGCAAAGTAGCCAATATGGACAAACTCCATTCTGAAAATGCATCAATAATCCTTTGAGATACTAATTTAGCGCCAATAATCATCTGCCAACTGCAAGGACAACTATTTTTACAAAATGACATGATCATGACCCGGATTCCATAGGGACACCTGGTATCGATTCCAAAGTGCCCAATACGGACAAACACTATCTTAAAAATGCCATCATATTCTCTTCAAAATTTAGATTGTTCATATCGATTTTTCAAATACAACTGAGCAATTCTTTGAGATTTCGGTCATTCATTTTTTTTTTGTTGTATTTTTAATTCGACTGAAACTTTTTTGGTGCCTTCGGATGCCCAAAGAAGCCATTTTGCATCATTAGTTTGTCTATATAATTTTCCATACAAAATAGGCAGCTGTCCATACAAAAATGATATATGAAAATTCAAAAATCTGTACCTTTTGAAGTAATTTTTTGATCGATTTGGTGTCTTGGGCGAAGTTGTAGGTATGGATAAGGACTGTACTGAAAAAAATGATACACGGTAAAAAAAATGTTAAAGTGGTTTTTAATTTCACTTTTTGTCACTAAAACTTGATTTTCAAAAAAAAACTTTTTTTTATTTTTTTTATTTTATGATGCCTATTTTTCAGAAATTTCCAGTATGGGCAAAACATCTTTGACCAACTTATGAATTCTTGAATCAATACTTTTTTTCCAAAAAATCGAAATATTGGTCGCAAAAATTTTTAAACTTCATCTTTCGATGTAAAATCAAATTTGCAATCAAAAAGTACTTTAGTGAATTTTTGATAAAGTGCACCGTTTTCAAGTTATAACCATTTTTAGGTAACTTTTTTGAAAATAGTCGCAGTTTTTCATTTTTTAAAATTAGTGCTCATGTTTGCCCACCTTTGAAAAAAATATTTATGAAAAGCTGAAAAAATTCTCTATATTTTGCTTTATTGAACTTTGTTGATACGACCCATAGTTGCTGAGATATTGCCATGCAAAGGGTAAAAAACAGGAAAATTGATGTTTTCTAAGTCTCACCCAAACAACCCACCATTTTCTAATGTCGATATCTCAGCAACTATAGGTCCGATTTACAATGATAAAATATGAAACATTCGTGAAATTTTCCCGATCTTTTCGAAAAAAATATTTTCAAAAATTTAAAATCAAGACAAACATTTCAAAAGGGCGTAATATTGAATGTTTGGCCCATTTGAAATGTTAGTCTTGATTTTAAATTTTTGAAAATATTTTTTTCGAAAAGATCGGGAAATTTCACGAATGTTTCATATTTCTGGAGCAACATTTGAAAGGGGCGGTACGACATTGCTCTTACGGCCTTTCATAACACGCGTTTAAATGGGACGAAAGGCCGTAAGAGCAATGTCGTACCGCCCCTTTCAAATGTTGCTCTGGATTTTATTATTGTAAATCGGACCTATAGTTGCTGAGATATCGACATTAGAAAATGGTGGGTTGTTTTGGCGAGACTTAGAAATCATCAATTTTCCTGTTTTTTACCCTTTGCATGGCAATATCTCAGCAACTATGGGTCGTATCAACAAAGTTCAATAAAGCAAAATTTTTTTCAATTTCAAACATGAACAAACATGGGCACTAAAAATGAAAAACTGCGACTATTTTCAAAAAGTTACCTAAAAATGGTTATAACTTGAAAACGGTGCAGTTTAAAAATTCACTAAAGTACTTTTTGATTGCAAATTTGATTTTACATCGAAAATGAAGTTTAAAAATTTTGCGACCAATATTTCGATTTTTGAAAAATCAGTATTGATTCAAAAATCATAACTTGGTCAAAGATTTTGCCCATTCTGGAAATTTCTGAAAAGTTGGCATTTTATGTCCTCTAAAATATATCAAAAATAAAAAAATTAAAAATAGTGTTTTTTGCAAATCAAGTTTTAGTGACAAAAAGTTAAATTAAAAATCACCAAAATTTTTTTTACCGTGTATCATTTTTTTTCAGTGTAGTCCATATCAATACCTACAACTTTGCCGAAGACACCAAATCGATCAAAAAATTCCTTCAAAAGATACAGATTTTTGAATTTTCACATATCATTTTTGTATGGACAGCTGCCAAATTTGTATGGAAAATTATATGAACGAACTAATGATGCAAAATGGCTTCTTTGGGCATACCGAAGGCACCAAAAAAGTTTCAGCCGGATTAAAAAATACAAAAATTAAAATTAAAGAAAAAATACCGATTCCGTAGAGAACTGCTCACATTGAATATAATAATACATTTTCAGTGCAACTTTTACATCCCAAATCATTTATTGTAAGGAATATAAAGTCCTTTGTGATTTTTTACTAGGTGAATATTTAAAATATAAATTTCCTTTTTCTAAAGTAATATTTAAAAAAATTGACGCACTTCCAAATGAACTTCAACCATTCTGCGTTATAATTCAAATATATGTTATCATATGATGCATCTTGCATAGGGTGCCCCTGCTCCACAAGCGGAAAACAGTTTTTTGGGTTTTTAAGCATCTGTGTAAATTTTGAGCGACATTGGATGAGATTAACCCATTGATACCCGAGCCTAAAGTTTGTGAAAAAAATGTTTTTCATACAAAAATGACTTTTTTAAATCGCTAATAACTTTTCAGAATCGAGTTTTACAATTTTGGTATGTTCTACAAAGTTGTAGAGCATTAAATTTTCAGTAAGAATCTCACTTTTGGGAATATTTGGATGGAAGTAGCGTACCGTGCTGACCAAACCGTAAGAAACTTGGGTTTTCCATACATTTTTTCGATTTTTCCCATACAAACTTCACCTCTGAGTATCAATGGGTAAATGATGACCGATTTTGCTCATATTTGGCCCAGAGTCCTAAAATATCTAAAGAAACAATAATCAGCTTGTGGAGCGAGATTTTGAGAAAAAGTCCCATATTCTGGGCACCCTAATCTTGCATCATCATGATCCAGATTTCAAAGGGACACCTGGTACCAATTGCAAAGTAGCCAATATGGACAAACTCCATTCTGAAAATGCATCAATAATCCTTTGAGAAACTAATTTAGCGCCAATAATCATCTGCCAATTGCAAGCAGAAAAAATTAAAATATTGTTTTCTAAAAGATCGGAAAACTACACGAATGCTTCATGTTTTAACATTGCAAATCGGACCATTCGTTACTGAGATATCGACATTAGAAAATTGTGGGTTGTTTGAGTGAGACTTAGAAAACATCAATTTTCCTGTTTATAAATCTTAGCATGGCAATATCTCAGCAACTAACGGTCGTATCAACAAAGTTCAAAAAAGCAAAATATAGATAATTTTCTCGACTTAAAAAAAAAAAATTTCCAAAGATGGGCAAAATGGGCACCAATTTACAAACATGAATAACTGCGACTATTTTCAAAAAAGTTACTTAAAAATGGCTATTACTTGAAAACGGTCCTCATTATCAAAATTTTACTAAAGTACTTTTTGATTGCAAATTTGATTTTACATCGAAAGATGAAGTTTAAAAATTTTTGCGACCAATATTTCGATTTTTTGGAAAAAAAGTATTGATTCAAGAATTCATAAGTTGGTCAAAGATGTTTTGCCCATACTGGAAATTTCTGAAAAATAGGCATCATAAAATAAAAAAAATAAAAAAAAGTTTTTTTTTGAAAATCAAGTTTTAGTGACAAAAAGTGAAATTAAAAACCACTTTAACATTTTTTTTACCGTGTATCATTTTTTTCAGTACAGTCCTTATCCATACCTACAACTTCGCCCAAGACACCAAATCGATCAAAAAATTACTTCAAAAGGTACAGATTTTTGAATTTTCATATATCATTTTTGTATGGACAGCTGCCTATTTTGTATGGAAAATTATATAGACAAACTAATGATGCCAAATGGCTTCTTTGGGCATCCGAAGGCACCAAAAAAGTTTCAGTCGAATTAAAAATACAACAAAAAAAAAATGAATGACCGAAATCTCAAAGAATTGCTCAGTTGTATTTGAAAAATCGATATGAACAATCTAAATTTTGAAGAGAATATGATGGCATTTTTAAGATAGTGTTTGTCCGTATTGGGCACTTTGGAATCGATACCAGGTGTCCCTATGGAATCCGGGTCATGATCATGTCATTTTGTAAAAATAGTTGTCCTTGCAGTTGGCAGATGATTATTGGCGCTAAATTAGTATCTCAAAGGATTATTGATGCATTTTCAGAATGGAGTTTGTCCATATTGGCTACTTTGCAATTGGTACCAGGTGTCCCTTTGAAATCTGGATCATGATGATGCAAGATGCATCATATGATAACATATATTTGAATTATAACGCAGAATGGTTGAAGTTCATTTGGAAGTGCGTCCTTTTTTTTTAATATTACTATAGAAAAAGGAAATTAATTTCAAAATATTCACCTAGTTAAAAATCACAAAGGACTTTATATTCCTTACAATAAATGATTTGTAATGTAAAAGTTGCACTGAAAATATATTATTATATTCAATGTGCCTAATTCATACATCATTCTGATAAAATCCTCTATAATCCTTTTAAAAATAATGTTGATTTGGCCTCAATTTGTAGGCACACCTATTTTCGTAAAAAATCTCATGTTTGGCCATGATTCAAATTTCTCAGGAAAACTGGGACGATTCCAAAGTGGCCAATACGGCACATTAGTCTTTTCCGAAATTGAGATCTTTTATCTCCATTTTTCAAATACAACTATTTTTGAAATGAATCTCTTATTTGACCATGATCCGGATTCCTCGGGGACACATGGAATCGATTCCAAAGTGGCCAATACGAACAAACACCAATCTGAAAAATGCCATCATATTCTCTTTAAAATTAAGATTGTTGTTCTCCATTTTTCAAGCACAATTATTTTTGCAAAAGTTTTCCTTTGGACCATGTTCCGGATTCCCCGAGGATACATGGAATCGATTCCAAAGTGGCCAATACGGACAAACACCATCTGAAAAATGCCATCATATTCTCTTCAAAATTTAGATTGTTTATATCCATTTTTCAAGCACAATTAATTATAAAAAAGTTTTTCCTTTTGACCATGTTCCGGATTCCCCGGGGACACATGGAATCGATGCCAATTTGGACAACCGTCTTTCTGGCCAATGCCATGATTATTCTATTTCAAAATTGAGCTTGTTTTTCTTCACTTTCAAGCACAACTATTTTTGCAATCCATCTCCCATTTGACCATGATCCGGATTCCCCGGGGACACATGGAATCGATTCCAAAGTGGCCAATACGGACAAGCACTATCCTGAAAAATGTCATAATTATTCTTTTCCGAAATTGAGATCTATCTATCTATCTCCATTTTTCAAGTACAACTATTTTTGAAATGAATCTCCTTTTGACCATGATCCGGATTATCCGGGGAAACCCGGAATCGATTACAAAGTGACCAATACGGACAATCGTCTTTCTGGCCAATGCCATGTTTATTCTTTTTCAAATTTGAGATTGTTTATCTCCATTTTGCAAGCAGAAATATTTCAAAAATTCTTCCTTTTGGTCATGATCCGGATTCCCCGGGGACCCCTGGAACCGATTCCAATGTGGTCGGTTTATTCAGAAGTCGGTTCTACCAATATTCTCTTTATAATTCTCAGTAAAATAATAATCCCGAAACTTTTGTTTTCGCCAGCATTGCACATCATTCGAATTTTGCCGTTATTTTTCGTTCTCTCTTTCCACCCGTGTCCGTGTGTGTCTGCTTGGTTGGTCGTCGTCGTCGTCGTCGCGACCAGTTTTGATGGACGATTTTTCTAAAAATTTCATTTATTTTGTACTAGAATCAAATAGTTTATATAAAACGTATATATTGCTATACATCATTGTCTTCGTTAGAATGTTGGCTACACCGACTTATATGTTTGGAATGCGGTTTTCGAAAAAATTGCAGTGTTTTTGCGAGTGGAAGAAAAAAAGTTCAGATTTTTTCCCTCGGGCGGGCAAATGAGGCCCACCTTAATGTTATATCACATTTTGACATTTCTTAAAATGTTTCAAAACACTAACTTAACACTAGTGAGGGCAATAAAAGTTTGGCAGTATTTCGTGGTATGTTTATGTTTGCTGCGGGTAAAATCGTTCGGCGCACGGTTCAGCGTCTATAAAAATGTGAGTCAATTATACTTAGTTTAACAGGGCTTAGTATTAAACTATTCTTTTTTCCAGAACAGCTCCTTATCGTCGCAAGATACAATTTTCTAGTTACGATGGCTTCCTGCAAAAACAAAACTAGAAAGGAGGAGTTTTCGCTCTACGCCAGCTTCAACGACACTTTCGTCCACGTCACGGATCTTTCGGGCAAAGAAACAACGTCACCGGCAACATGAACGCCAAGGCCGATCGTGACGAGGCCTCGCCCTACGCCGCTTTGTTGGCTGCTCAGGACGTCGCCGATAAGTGCAAGTCGCTCGGAATCACGCTGCGTGCCACCGGCGGAAACCGCACCAAGACCCCGGGGCCGGGTGCTCAGTCGACGCACCGTGCTCTGTCCTGTTCGTCAAAGAATTTTGTGATTTAGTGCTATTAGTATAAACATAAATAAATGCTCTGTTATAATCTGGCAAGTGTTTCAGTTTTTCCTGAAGTTGTTCCTCAAGGAAGACTTAGTTGGCAAAAATCATCTGAATGAACATATTTCAGGACGGACGAGACGGTTGGCGCAGGGCATCTAGGTGAAACATCTCAGTACACGCAGTTAAGAATTTCGAAAGCAAAGCAACACAGCAAAACAAAAACAAACAAACTTTCAAAATCGTCATCGTCATCCCAGCGTAAAAGCACTCTCCCAAGAGAGAGAAAGAGCTGCGCAAAGCTTTTTGATTTTTCTATTTTTGTTCTGTCGGTAAAGTAGTATTTTGACGTTTTACCGCTGTATAACTTTATATCAACTCTAGACTTCGCCACTCAATTTTACCTCCATGCGTATAAAGTGAATATAAAGTTTCAAGACTCTATAGACAAACTTTATATGTTGATATAGAGGGGATTTAAAGTTACCTTATACAGTCCCGCGGTTACTTGGGTATGGTTTTGGTTCATTTTTAAGTTTTTCTTTTGCTCCATGTATCCAACATAGTGAGGTTGTTGTTGTTTGTTTATTTATTTTAAGGCAGTTTTAACCAACTTGGTCATTCGCTGCCTAAAAAGTGAGGTTGGAATCAATTCATTTTCAAGACCCTGAGTCAGAGCACGTAATTTCTAACAACTCGTAGCGTTGTTTTTGGAGTAGTAGGAAAAAAGTCTGCAAAACAGATTGATTTTTGGGATGAAGAAATAATACATCTCGGATTATTTCTATAAACAACAATTGCCAACAAAAAAAAATCCCATCTGTGCCAATGTTTGGAAACACTGCCGTGACCAGGATTCGAACCTGGGTTACTACGGCCACAACGTAGGGTCCTAACCACTAGACGATCACGGCTGTATGGGAGTCATGTTTATAGGCTCAATATCGGTGAAACACATTCCACTCCGCCAATCAAACACGTTCGCTGAATGGAACTCAAAAAGCGAGTTCGGGCGATTATGCAACAATTATTTTTGGACCCATGCGTTTAGTTGCAATCGGGTGATCGCTATACCAACCAAGCTTGGCTCCACCCAATAATTGAATCACGAGCCTTTCACCACGTGGGCTTTTGTTGCAGTCTACCACTTTTACATCCGACATTGAAAACGAACTGGTTGTGAAAATCTCAACACTTGATCCATATAATGAATCTTTCTTTAAATTTAAAATAATTTTCCAATGCTTAATTCAGACAAAAATAGCAAAACCCCAAAAAATCCACGTGTAGTACATACAAGCTCCACTCCGTTCGGCCCTCGCTCGCTGATGCTCATGAAACCACTTCGGGGACGAACCGCTTCAGCTCAATTCCGAGCACCGTTATGTATGGGGAAGGATGAAAGTTCGGTACTCGTTTGTTTCCCATACACCATAAGTATACGAAAGCTTTTCCAACAAGGCGGCAGAACCAAAGCCTGAGGGAGGGTTCCTCTTTCGAGAAATGCTTCCTGTTTTGGCACACCAACACCACTTTAGCACACGATGCAAAGCGTTCCGAGCGCGTCGTGATTGATCGGCTGGTGGTGGTTGATCTATTTGTTCAAAAAACAGCCTCCCTCCCCCTTCCGGAAGCTTCCTTTGAATGCGCGCATGACGGAGAAAGAAAGACAGAGCTTTTGGCATTTTATCCCGCAAGTTTGACGTATGAGGCTTGTTCCCGGGGGGAGCTCAATAAGCTTACGTCATACGGCTAGACGGAAGTGTTGCCTATTTTTTATGTTTGTTTGTTGCTGTCTTCAGCATTCTGGCTGCGTCCTTTTATGTCTCGCCCACGGGTCACCGGATAATGTCTTCCCCAGAATCGGGGTCATCCGAGCGTCGTCGCTCCGGGCCGGCCGTCATAATCACTATCATCATTCCACTTGAACGGAGAACTTTAGGGTTTTTTTTTCTTTTCTTCTTTTCTTTACTCGAAGCATAAAATCTGCCCATGAATCGCTGGAGGTCGATTAAGCTCACCATGATGGATCAGTTTTGTTCTGCTTTACGGTGTACTTACCTAGAAAGAGAGAGAGAGGAGAAAAGAAAAACATAAATTAATGGAGGTTTTTGGCAAGAATTTTTACATAAGGCTACCATGCGGCTTCGTGGGACTTATGTTGAGAGAATAAAGATATTTCCTGAAGTAAGTAACAGGCGACAAAAGCTTAAAATTTTGCAAAGAGAATAGTCAAATTTTCTAAGCGTTTTTTTTTTTGCTCGAACGAAGAACTGAAGACTATGTCTTTCGTGTGCATGACGATATTTTTTAGGCTGTTGCAAACTTGACAGATTTATAATGCATCTTTGAACAATTTTTCATTCAAATGTTTAAATCATGGCTTGTAATTTCAATTTAACTAATTTGTTTTATAAAGTACATTAAACAGTACATTCCATTTTCAATTTAAGAAGAAGTGAAGCTTTTTTAAACAATAATAATGTTGAGATCAAAGAGATAATATTTTGCAATTTTCAATTATTCAATAGTCGCAGAACTGTTTTTATGCATTCAGCATTTGGAGATACTAATTGTTAAAAAAAAGTAACAGGACTAAAATTTACTTAAAAAGCAAAAGACATCATGTTACAATTTGTAAAAAAATATATTTGAAGAAAATCAAAATCTTACTTAACAAAATATCCGAAGTTTTAAATGATATGAAGAAGCCATTTTGCATCATTAGTTTGTCCATATAATTATCCGTACAAATTTGGCAGTTGTGCATACAAACATGATGTATGGAAATTCAAAAATCTGTATCTTTTCAATGAATTTTTTGATCGATTTGATGTCTTCGGCAAAGTTGTAGGTATGGAACACTGAAAAAAAATGATACACGGTAAAAAAATCTAGATTTTTTATTTAAGTTTTTGTCACTAAAACTTGATTTGCAGAAAAAAAACACAATTATTATTATTTTTTTATTTTTTGATATAACGTCATGTTTCGAAATCCGGACACTTAGTAGCATATCATTTTTGTTATAGCTTTCAAAAATCATGTAATAAGTTGGAAATGTAGAAATATCATCAGAATGTAGTATAAACAGTCGGTTTGAAGAAAATGCATGCAAAATATGTCTTGTCTAGCAATTTTTCATCAAAATTTTAAAATTATAATGACTTGTTATGCTTCGAATCCCGGACACTGATAAAAGCTGATTCGAAATCCGGACACTTTTGCTTCGAATTCCGGACACTCGATTTTACTTATGAATCGCACAAATTTAAACTGAAATGTTAGTGAATGGCATTCTTTAGGTCTCAAATAAGCTGTTAACATCAAAACAATGGATATTTTATATACAAATTTTCTAGAATTAAAGGAAATCGAAACCATAAATTTCTGCTTTGCCTTCCCGGTGCATCGAACGCCTATGAAATATTTCAAGTGAAATGTTTCGTATTTTTGGTAAACTTATAATTTTATGTTATTTTAATGTTTTTGCATTAAATACAGCGTTCAAACAAACTTTAAATGAAAGTTTATGTAGGAATTTATCAAATAACACCATTTTGACATTCTAAATGCGAACTTATATCCAAATAATTGATAAAACAAGATGAAGTGTCCGGGTTTCGAAGCGTCCGGGAATTCGAATCATGACTTTATTTTAGGGGACATTAAATGCCAACTTTTCAAAAATTTCCAAGATGTGCAAAAATTCTTTGACCGAGTTATGAATTTTTGAATCAATACAGGTTTTTTCAATAAATCAAAATATTGGTCGCAAAAAATTTTCAAGAGTGCATAATTGACAAAGTGAGCGCGTGGTCGTAAAAAATATTCGGATCGAAAAGTGATTTTTTTTGTGTGTGCATTTTGTTTCGCATTTTTGTCGTGTATTGTGTGCTGCGAGGAGAAAATTACCCTCTGAAAAAGCAGTGTCATCAGTGCATAATTGACAAAGGGAGCGCGTGGTCGTAAAAATATTCGGAGTGAAAAGTGATTTCTTTTGTGATTTTCAAAGCCCTTCCTATATCATCGTTGATCGGAAGGCACGGCGTCGGTTGGATTGTGTTAAAATTTTTCGAATAAGGTTTTATTTTTTTGCGGTGAAAAAGCCATTTCTATATAATGAACGAAAGACGCACTGATAATTTGGATCGTTGAGTTAAGAGCGAGTTTTTCACCAATGTGTAACAGGTCGTATCGAGGTGCTCCGATTTGGATAAAACATTCAGCGTTTGTTTGTGTATACATGAGATGATCTCATGCCAAATATTAGCCCTATACGACAAAGGGAAGTGGGGTAAAACGGGCATTGAAGTTTGAGGTCCAAAAAACATAAAAAAATCTTAAAATTGCTCGCATTTAAGTAAAACTACATCATTTCCAACTCTCTTAGATGCATTCGAAGGGTCTTTTGAAACACTTCAAAATGAGCCATAGATATCCAGGATTGGTTTGAATTTTTCTCATAGCTTTTGCAAATTACTGTTAAAAATGGATTTTTTTTAACCTTAATATCTTTTTGCAATAGCCTCCAACACCCATACTTCCATAGGTCAAAAGATAGGGAATTTCATGGACTAGGTATAAGCCTACGGTAATAACTTTTTGGCCAATCGCAGTTTTTCTCATAGTTTTTCGATTTTTCTATAACAAACTTTTTACAACGTTAGTTTTTGCCCTGTAGGCCAAGAAGACGGCACTTTTTGGTCTCAATATTGTCATATTCGGATTCTTCGGAAAATTTCACGTTAGTTAGAAGTATTGGAGTTGTAAATTTGATTGGAAAAAATGCCATTTAGAATGAATCAAAATATTGTTTAACAATTTGTTGGATTAGGGGTAAAACATGTTTTCGCCTACTTGATACAGCATTTGACGTATCGACCACAGAGTAAATAAGATCTATTCCTTTTTTCAAAAATAGTTCATCTGCATGACCATTGACATTGAAAAAAACAATGAAATGAATGTCGGAAGTCGTGATGGCCGTTACGACGTATTAAAAAAATAACCCAACAATGTGCCTCAATCTTGGTAGAATCGGAATACAATAACGATTTTAAACAATGGAACTGGGATCAATTTGGTAGCTCTCCACAATCAGCAGGGACCGGTGCCCTCACAGATGTTCCGATGGGGAACATTTATCAAATCATACAAGTTAAGGCAACAATCACAGTTTTTTTGTAATGGAAATGATGATGACATTTCAACAAAGTTGGCCACTATTCTGACTAACATAAGTTTTGGAAGTTTCATGACTGAAGGGTTGATTTTTCTTAATTAATTACGCCAATGCGTAATCATCAAACAAAGTTCCTTGCATCCATTTTATCAAGTTTAAAATTAATTTTTATTTTCTCTACAGAATGCATGGAAAGCGTTTCATTTGGAGAGGCATAATTGAACAAAGGAAGCGCGTGGTCGTAAAAAATATTCGGAGTGAAATGTGATTTTTTTTTGTGTGTGCCTTTTGTTTCGCATTTTTTGTCGTGTATTGTGCGCTGCGAGGAGAAGATTGCCCTCTGAAAATGCAGCGTCATCAGTAGGCTTAGTGATTTTTCACGCTAAAAAATAACAAATTTCACGGGGACCTTAATTTTAAAACACCAAATTTCACGGAAATTTCGCGGAACGTGAAAAATGTTAAAATAACTATCAAAATCTTATGTAAACATACAGAAACTACTTTTTTTGCTTAATTATACATTGTTTTCAATAACAATAAAAATTAAAACGTTCAACGTGGCACTAAAAAAAACTTTTAGTAATTTAAAAAAAATCCACTTGGTTTATGGATGGGCTCTATATCTACTTTGAAACTAAAATGTAGGGCATGCAAATTATCATTAATTGAGCTGCTTTTTAATGTTCGACTAATATAGCTAAACAGTTTTCGCTGATTTGCTACTATTTTATCCTTTACATTTTATTGAAATTCATATCAAAGCCAAATTCAACAAAACAACTTTAACTTTTTTTATGGCATTTTGCCCAGTTGAACATATTTTTAGAGTTTTCATCGATCAATATTCAAAATTTTATTCAAAATCCAAACAGAAAACAAACATTTTTTTTAATTTCCACGGGAGCCATCCACCCAAGTATTTAAATATCGTGAAAAATAAACAGGTGAAATTTTCTTAAAGGTGACTTTAAAGATAAAAAAACTGAATAGAAAAAAACTAACTAATAAATATTAATTTAATGTTGAATAACCAAGCATAAATCTTTTAACATCTTTCAAAATTAATGAAAATATTGCTAAATTAATTTAGTTTCCTAAGTAAAATTTATGAAAATTTTTTTAGAGTATCAAATAAAGAGCAATCTATTTTCTAAATATGTTTCTGATGAATTAGAATTTTTCTATCTGTTTTTGCTCCTCCGTTTACTCATTGACCGGAGGAAAAGGGAAAGACGACTTCTTTCACTGAATGTTACTTTTTTAAAATTGTTTGCTTTTAATTGATTTCTAAAAAATCAATAAAATTTAAAGAAAAAAACTGTGCAATCTTTTAAAAAAATCACAATTCACTTGTTTAATAGAATTTAACATGTTTCGGTTGAAAAGACAGAGTTTGTAAAAAATACGAGAATATTTTTTTCTTTGACTGATTTTTTGTTAACATCGTTTAAGTTTTCGCAGCATTCACATCTTAGTTGATGTTGTATCAATTTCATGTTAATGTTGGTTTTGCTAACATTTTTTTAAATGGTTCATATCACATATTTCAAAACTAATAAAATTTAAGTCTTTCATGAATGAAATTTTGATTATATTATTATTTTTTCATGTCAAATTTATCAATCGAAAGCTTATAAAATTTAAGTCTTTTATGAATGAAATTTTGGTTATATTATTATTTTAAAGAATTGGTCTGAGAAAAATTGATAAATTTCACGGGATTTCACGGAAATCTTCAAATTTCACGAATTTCACGCTGTCCGTGAAATCGTGAAAAATCACTAACCCTAGTCATCAGGCATAATTGAACAAAGAAAGCGCGTGGTCGTAAAAAAATATTCGGAGTGAAAAGTGATTTTTTTTTGTGTGTGCCTTTTGTTTCACATTTTTGTCGTGTATTGTTTGCTGCGAGTAGAAGATTGCCCTCTGAAAATGCAGCGTCATCAGGCATAATTGAACAAAGGAAGCGCGTGGTCGTAAAAAATATTCGGAGTGAAAAGTGATTTCTTTTGTGATTTTCAAAGCCCTTCCTATATCATTGTTGATCGGAAGGCACGGCGTCAGGTGGATTGTGTTTAAATTTTTCGAATAAGGTTTTATTTTTTTGCGGTGAAAAAGCCATTTCTATATAATGATCGAAAGACGCACTGACAATTTTGATCGTTGAGTTAATAGTGGAGCAAAATAACTGTGTGTGAGTGATTTTGTGTGTTAACCAGAAAGACCTTCCCATAGCATCGTTGCTCGGAAGGCTCGCCGACGGGTCTGTTATGAAAGTCCTCCCCATAGCGTCGTAGCTCGGGAGGCATCGAAAAGCCAATACCTTATCCTACTAACCCAAAAAAATAATCACGTGATGCTTGAAGGAGATGCTGTGGATTCAACGGTCTCAAGCGGTATCAACAAGTATATAGCGAAAAACTATGTGCTTGATGAGTCTGCAACTCCAACTATCGGACTAACATTCCTCCCTTTCGTTGAACTGCAGGCTTCTTGGGAGGGCGCCGGTATTGACTTATAAAGTAGAGATCTTCAGAGGTTAAACAGTGAACGGATGGTTGGCTCCCACTGATCATTTTTGATTCATTGTTTAACTTCAGCTGATCTGTCAATAACGGAGTAGCAGCTCATTGGCAGTCAACCATGCTCATGCTCATGCTCATGCTCAGAATGGATGGAAAGCGTTTCATTTAAATCAAAACAATTAAAATTTTAAATCGAGGAATAATTTGCGAAAAATATGGTTTTTCAGTAACACTAAAAATACTGTTTTTAGAAAACAGTTTTTTATTCTTCTTTTAGTCAAATTTGTTTTTTTTTTCATGTTGAATCTTAAAAAGAAGTTAATTAACTTAATTTCGAAAAGAAAAAGCACCATAACCAAGGATGGCAAATAGAATTTTCGTGTTCAACATTATTCTTTCTGACATTCACCTCAAAGCACGACGATAAGTCCTGCCTAAATTAAAGGAATTCATGCTCTAATGTTCTCATGTCTTGATATTCCTGGCCGTTATTGTTGAGGAGATACGCACCGTTACGATATTTTATTCATGGAAGAAGTTTTTTTTTCTCTCATGTATGTAGCAGTTATTCAAAAAGTTCTCACGTCCTTACCAGAGGGCGTCTGAACGCATGTGGTACTGGCAACTTATTCGACCGGAAGAGGGTCCGAGAGAGAGCGCGCAAAAAGCGGGATATAAATAGAAAAATCCTTTTCATGAATTTTACAGCCTCACCCGACGGCCAGAGGCTAGAGGAATCTGTTTGTCAGACCGTTGATGAACTTGTACCGGTCTGTGGGCAATTTTTCATTGTCACGTGTCCTTCTCCTCTAGACGACAGAAACTCGTGGAAAAATGCTGGGCTGGTAGAACGCCAGCAACATACTGCGGAGGTCAATCCGCACGTCTGTGATAATTGAAAATCAATACCGGAAGGCTCGACCTGTGTGGAACCGGGGATCACCATGGTGATGGAAGCCGTCCCAATAGACGGATGCATTTGCAAAATACCAGGGATTTGCGGTCAAGGCCAACTCGGAAAGGCCAGGGCATCTGGCAGAGAAGTTTGAAGCTTTCCCGGGAATCAAGGGGCGAGCATTAGCTTGAATGTTGCTTTGAAGTGGCGAGAATGCAAGTTTAATTTGAATTTTGTTCAAAGCATTCAAAATGTGCACCAATTGTCGAGTAATGATGGTGCCAACTGTCTTTCGGGAATGCTTCACAGGAAATTCCAAACTGGTTATTCTGCGTGAGTTAACAGACAAGACTATAATAGAGCGCAGCATGAATTTAGGATGGTTGCACAATTCCTACAAAACGATTCGCTGAATTCACAACGAGTATTTGAAATTCTCGCAAAATTTTTAAACGAGTAGCTCACTAATAAACAATATAAATGTTCTCATAGTCTGCCATCTGAAAATGTCAGAAAATACTTTAACATAATATGTGAGTTTTTATTATTGGAATTCTCTCCTAGATCAGAACCAGAACACTTCATTGTATTTCCGTGCGAAAAACCACTCATTTCTGTTGGACCGTTAAAATTTCCGCTTCGTTGCAGCTCGTGAAGCCAAATCTAATTAAATTTATTTCAACGAATCAATCGGCAAAAAAACGAAATACTCCATTGAAGCCACTCAAATCCGCTACAAGTCGGGGGGTGCTTCCACTCCAAAAAGAGGGGTAATACACACACAGCCCATTCACCGGGCTGAAAATGGTTCCATTTCCCGATTTCACGCGTTTTTCCGCGAAACCCCGTGCGTGCGTACAACGGCAACAAGTCCTCGAAATCACTCGCAAAGAAGTGAAAAATTGAAAAATTCACACACACAACACCCGTGCTGAGGGTTTTCCAGCTGCTTTCAACCGAGTGTATGTGTGTTTGTGTGCAGTGTACGTTGCGGAAAAAGGAAAAGGCTTTTCCTGTGGAGTGGAAAAGGGGTTTTGTTGCTCCCGGTTCGTAACCCTTTCGTTGGCCTTTGAAAATGGTGTTTCTTTCGGGCGCGAGGCGCGTTTTTGTGTATTTACTCTCTTAAAAGTCCCGGCAAATCGAAACCGGCTTTTAGGGGGTGGCTTTGGTCCCGACAATTCAAAGTACCTTTTCCATTTGCAAGCTGGGCTCAGGTTTTAGTTTTTTTTTTTTCATCTGAAAAGCCTAATCTGCAGTAACGACCTGAAATTCCTAGTTCATAAGCCGATTTAGGCAATCAATTCTCGTCAGGAAAAAACGGTAAATGAAGACTACAGAATTGACAAACAATGCAGGAAGTGCATTGTGTGTGTATGCCACCAATCCGTTACCTACGGTCAACGGCAAAATGTAAAAATATTGTTTAGACTAAAACCCCAGTCTCACAAAGAAAAATGGCCAAAAACCACAAAATGGCCAAATCCCTTTATTTTTTAACATTTTTAAGATACAGTGGTCTTCACATGGATCGGACTTAGGACAATGGTTAACATGGCGACTTTTCTATGATATTGACAAATCGATTTTCACAATTGGTTTTTAAAAATTTTGACTTTTGGACTCTTGAAAACTAATTAACCTTCAAATTCAGGGTGGCCACTCAAATCTCATTTTGAAATTCCCAACCTTTTCCAGAATCTTAAAAAATAGGAATTTCTTACCTAAAGAATGATATCAAACAAAAAACTCTTTATTGAAAGTCAATATAAACCATCAAAAAATCTAAACGAATTTAAAGAAAATTAAACTATTGACAATTTGCGTAAAAACAGAAATTTAACAACAAATTCCTTTAAAAAACTTTTAAAAATTGAAGCACTCATTATTTTGATTCCGATTAGAAACATAAACAACTAATCTTTGCAAAATAACCGAAAGCCTAATAGTATTTGTTATTTCAATGTTTATTTTTAAAATTGGCAAAAGTATAGTTTTTGATACTTCGTTTCAACTGGAAATGACAAAAAGTTAAAGATTACTAAATTTAAAATTTTATTCTCAAATTTAAAATATGGTTGCTGTTAATGTTCCTTCAAATGATTTTGAAAACATCTAGGAATTTGAAAAAAAATGTTTACTAAGTATGATTTTTATGTTTTTATGATTTTTTTCCACAATGAACTATTCTCTACCAAAACCGGAAACGGATTTTATTTGTAGTTTTTATAAGGCTCAAGCTTTGTGGGGGCCTTCCCTATGACGAAAGAAGCTATTTTGTGTCATTGGTTCACCCATACAAGTCTCCATACAATTTTGGCTGCTAACAAAAATGGTACTTAAGAGAGGAGCGGCCGTGGCTGACTGGTTACGGTGTTCGCTTTCTAAGCGAATGGTCCTGGGTTCGATTCCCATCTGCTCCCAACGAGAAAGTATAGGAAGTATTAATCTTGAAAACTCTGAACATGAACGAAAAATCAAAGTCGCCCGAGTCGGGGTTCGATCCCCCGTCCTTTGGATTGGTAAGCAAAAATGCTAACCACTAGGCCATCACGGCTTGGTAAGCGACGTCTGGAATTAAGGAATACTGTTACTATCAAACTATATACGCGCTGGGTCCTTGTCCATTTGACAAGGGTTCGGAAGTTCTAAATAACGTTTGAACCCGATTGGTGCAAACGTTCTTCAGGGCGGGGCTTGTCGATAAAAGCTGAGGGACCTCGCGCTCGGCTAGCCAGCGTAGAAATGGGTCACCGAAGCTCGGCAGAGCTAACACCTTCCAAATGCCTATGCGAGTTATTTGCATGTATAGAATGTAGATCTAAAAATACATGGAAACAACTCAATTTGTAAGAAGCGACCGCGTGGTCCCGTTTGGTTGGTTGCACACACACACACACACTAACAAAAATGGTACTTAAGAGCAGGGATGGTATTTTCTCGTTTCCTCGCCGATGGCGAGGGCTTTTAGATATCGTCCCTCACTCAAATCATCAAATTTTCGGCGTTCTCCCAAAACTGCATCAAGAGAGCGAAGCGAAAACGACGCCGATGAAATAGCGAGAAACGAACAAACCGATGCGTAAGACGGAAAAAAAAATCTCTCACACGGCCAGTCCCCTCGCTCAAAAAGCAAGAGAAAGAGCAATCGTGAAATTATCTCGCCCGTAAGCCCTGTAGAAATAAGTTCATTTGTGTGCGTGAGCTCCAGTGTACGAATACAGCAATTTCGTGTGCGTGTTTCTCCGGTTGGAACGATAGTTCCATCGGAGCCAGCGATACGGTATTTCTTGGTTTTTGGTTTTAAATTTTTGCTCGGGGGACCCCCCCTTAGATCAAATTTTCCGGTGATAATTTTACCATATTCGTGTTCCTGAGACAATTTCACAATAGAAACATACACAAAAATGTTTATTTTCATCCATTTTAACCCTTTAAAAAATGTAAGTAAAAAAATTAAGAATCTGCTTTTTTCTGGTGTCATCTAGTATCCTTGGAAACGAACTTGATTTTCAATAAATGTGAATCGAAGATTTTTCAGGCAGATTGGTGAGGTCCAAACGACGTCCCATACAAAGGGGTATGCCCTGTTCGTGGACTCGCTCTTAAATATTCAAACAGCTGTAGCTTTTGAGTGAATTTTCTGATCAATTTGGTGTCTTCGGCAAAGTTGTCGGTATTTTTGAGGACTTTTGAGGAAAAAAATAGGTACACGGAAAAAAATTAGCGGATTTTTTTATCAACTTTTTTTTCCACTAAAACTCAATTTCCCAAAATACATACCTATTTTTTGATTTCCGAGATTTTTTGATATGTTTGAGTGTACAAAAACCCGCAACTTTTGAGCCATAGAGAAACATGGTCAAAAAATCTGCCGCCAAGTTATAGATTTTTGAAAAAAATAGTGATTTTTGGAAAAAATCGAAATTTCATGCAAAAAAAAAGATCCAAAATTGTTGAAAAAATGATTTTGGTGATCGCAGTTGGGGTTGAGTTGTGATACACAATATTCGATAGCATCGAGTAAAAAATACCTGGAAAATTCCTGTTTTGAACTGGAATTGCTCATTACATTTTTAGTTTCACTTTCTAGTTTTTTCCCCGAATAAAGAATTTAAACTTAATCATGTTTTCTTTGCGATGTTCTAGCTCAACCCGATTTGACGAAATTCCAATTCGGGAAATTTCCATCATTACGCCGAAACATCTCGATGGGTAATTTGACGAACCAGCAGTGTGTTGCCCCAGTTCGGAGAACCTCTTGTGGAATGAAACCAAATCTATGATACGATCTTCGGTAACCACTTTCGAAGGTTTTTTTCTTCTTTTTCTCTCTTTGCAGTATCATTCCACGGAATGTCCTGATGAGTGCCACGTGAACACGTATCATTGCAGGAAGGCACGTGTACGGACCGTAAACATGCAATTTCTTTCTCATTAATTTTGTATTACTCATCACCATCTCACGAAAGCGAAACTTTTTTCCTGGCAGAAGGGATCCTTGGACGGACGAACCCGGAGTCTGAGTGAGGGTGAAATTCACCTTTCCGTCACTGATGGGCTTATTTCTTTGCACAGATTTATTTTTTTCTCTCTTATGTGAAGCATACTTAAAGTATTCAAATTTGATGAGACTTTTTTCATAAAATCCAGACATTTTCTTTTCCAAAATGCTTCAATTTATCTAATAAAATGTAAATTTTCACATAAACACATAAGAATCCTTAAAATCCCTGTTACACATTAAGTCTTTTTGGCAACACTCTAGTCTTCCTCACGCTCTCGTGTTATGTAATGTGCTGTACGTACAATTAATAAGTTATGAGCCAACATCATTCAGAAGTCGACCCGGAAGCACCCCAAGAAGGCAAGAAGGTCGTCGGCTGGAGGCAAAATGCTGATGGGGAAAGCTTTTTGGCTTTACAGAGCTGGCGAAAGCTCCTTTGCAAAGAAACGTACTTATGCCAAGTACATGCCAAGCCGGTTCCAGGAATGTACCGTTATGATGGTCTTGCTGTTTCGACCTTTACCCCGGTGCAAAAGCTATCACGGATTGCCCTGATTCTTGGCTTTGAATGAGATGGTTGTGACGGGTTTGACATAGGTGAAGGCACGTCTGTAAACCGTAATTGTCTGCCCGTCTCGTAGTTTGAAAGGGTTACGAGCTGCTAGAAATAGCTCGGAAGTGACATTGGTAGCACATTTTGACATTCTGTTGATGAAATTTGGTGCATTTTACCTGAGAAAGAATATGGGTAATTCTCCGCCAGCTCACACAGCAGTTACCCCTCCCCCGCCTCAATTTGCGTGAACCTTTGTCCTAAGGGGTAACTTTTGTTTTTTGATATCTCGTGACGGAGGAGCGGTACGACCCCTTTCATTATTGAGCATGCGAAAAAGAGGTGTTTTTCAATCTTTTGCAGCCTGAAACGGTGGTGATTGATGTCAAAAGGACTTTTATGTAAAATTGTACACCCGATTTGATGGTATACTTAAAATTCTGAAAAAAATAACACTACAAAAAGAAAAAAAAAACACTACAAAAAGTTTTAAGAACTCTGCCTTTTTTTGTTATTCAACTGTAACATTTTTTGGAACATGGCATTTTAAGGGAAATTTAATGTACTTTTCGAATCTACATTAATTCAGAATTTAGAGCAACATTTTACATTTTAAAATGTCGTGTTTTTTTCTAACTTTGCAGGGCAAATGTTTAGAGTGTAATAATGTTCTACAAAGTTGTAAAGCAGACAATTACAAAATTTTTGATATATAAACATAAGGGGTTGCTAGTAACCACCACGAGTTATCGCGATTTGGCAACCCTGTCTCTAGTTATGAGTGATATTTATGTACTTTTTTGAAGCCAGATCTCAATTATTTGTATGAAAACTATGTCCGGATTTAGTTTAGTCTCAAGTTTTGACCACTTAAGTGATATTTTTGTACTTTGTTATTCCGGATGTAAAAAAAAGATAAAATTTGTGTCCAAAGCCGTCTTATTACCTACACCCAAAGTTAAAGATCGAGGGGATAGTCCTCCTGAAAAGAAAAGTGAGGAAAGTACTATTCTGCGTGAGTAAAGACCTCTCGCGTGTTCATTCGTCCATTGAAACAGATCATCCTATTGAGTGGCTTATTTGGACAAATGACCGCCACTTAATCACCGAACCATGGTGGCCCATACGGCAAAGGCACGGTTCATAAAGCCGAAGGTCATGGGTTCGAGTCTCGGTACCGGTACAATTTTTTTTGATAGATGAAGTTTTTTGGAATCCCATGAGTGATTTCGGGTTTTATCCTCTCAGTCTGCACACAGTACCATTTTACTACCGAATCGTGCTCTTTATCCTTTCGTATGCCGATGCCCAGTGGGCAAAAACGGGTGAAAAAACGGATCTTTTGATGCCTTCAGTTTCTGCCTATCGAAAGTATCATTTTTAAAGTAAAAAATTACGAAGAATCGATTGGTGGTACTCTCATTAGTGCCAAATGACGGAAAGTGGTCCATTTTACCCCATTTAACCTTTTTTAGGGTGTTTTTCTCAATTATCTTCAATTGCCGTAGTTTGCCGCACTTCTAAAGTAGCTTATTTTATGAAAAAATTACGAGAAATCGATTGGTGACACTTTTAATGGCGGCAAATGACGGCCAGGGCCAATTTTTGCCCCATTTACCCCCTTTTTATGTGTTTTTCTTTAATATCTTGAATTGCTGTAGGTTAATACAGTTTTAAAGTATGTTATTTTATGTAGAAAATCGCGAGGAATCGATTACTGACATTTGCATTGGCGGCAAATGACAGCAAGGACCCATCTTGCCCCAGTTACCCCATTTTATGTGTTTTTCGTTAATATTTTTAGTTGCCGTTGTTTTTACACTTTGAAATATGCTATTTTATGTAAAAAATCACAAAAAATCGATTGGTGATATTTTCATTGGTGGAAAATGACGGCATGGTTCCATTTTGCCCCATTTAACCCTTTTCAAAGTGTTTTTCGTAAATATTTTGAAATGACATAATTTCCTACAAGAACCGTTTAAAATTTGATGTAAAAAATCACGAGAAATCGAGTGGTGGTGTTCTCATATGTGGCAAACAACGGAAAAGTCCCGTTTTGCCTCATTTACCCCATTGTATGTATTTTATTTAATATTTTTAATTTATGTGGTTTCCCAAAGTTAATAAAAGCTATTTTTTAACAGAAAATCACGTAGAATCTATTGGTGCTATTTCATAAATACATTGAACATGTCGTGATTTCCTATACAGTTTACAAGAATGTTATTGTACAATGCCAATTTTCCCAAACGCAGAATAGACTGCCTTTTAAATAAGTTTTATTTTTACCAACATAAATGTGTCAAACTATCAAGTGCAAATCGTCATTCTTATGTAAAATTGTCTGATCTTTAGGATAAAAATATTTTCAGATTTCCAAAATCTGACATAATATTTGAAGAACAGTTTTTAAAATTTGGATTCGCTAGGAGACGGTAATTTTAGCGAGTTGCAGACTGGATTTTCGCCATGTGATATGATGATTGTCTAAGCCCAAGTTGCCTAGGAATCGTTAATTGGGAATAGAACAAATTCCACCTGAACTAGATTCTCACCACCATGGCAGCCGTCCATTGCCAGCCGCTCCCATCTCCACCGCGCACCAGGGACAAGGAAAGGGATGCGGAAGACGGGAAGTGTTGATGCTCCACTTGTTTAAGGGGTCAAACGCAAGTCACCACGGTGTCCCCAAGTAAGTTTCGCTTGGAGTTGGACGGTTTTTGGGGAGGTACATGGTCTGAGGAGCCACCCTAGGCGAGTGGGAACGACCGTTTTTGCATTGTTGTTCGAATTCTTCGTGTTTTCTCATTTCTAATGGGAAAGCTTTTTCAATTCTTCTCACCCTCTTATTGGATGAATTCTATAAGTCGCCCAGGCTATTTATAGCGAAGTAATGCAGGTTCATTTCAAATGCGCCTGTATGCAATGCAATGCATTCTTGTATGTTCTGATATTCAACTTGCATTCAATTTTATTTTCGTCCGTTTCTTGGATTCAACTATATCAGTCTAAGTCCTACTCAAGCTACCAATGCTTCACGGTAAAGTGGAAAGCATTTTGCTTGCCAATCCTAAGGACAGGGGATCGAACCCCGCCGTGAGCTTCATGTTTTTTCAGTAATTTCCAAATTCAATGAGTCCAGAACTTTCTCGTTGGGAGCAGATGGGTATCGAACCCAACCCCATTAGCTTATTAAGCGAACACCGTAACCATTCAGCCACGACCGCTCCCTTAACAGTTTTTAAAATTTGGATTTAAAAAAAATCGGAATCACTGTCAAATGTCACTCTTGCTATGCTATGCTATGTTCTATCTTCAAGAATGGTTACTCTCTGCTTGAAAAAAGGACTAAGGACATTTAAAAGTACTTTGTTGTCTAAAATTTCCCCGTTCAAACAACACGGAACAACCAAAAACTGCCTCAACTGTCAACGTACCGACACTTTTGATGAGAGTATCAAAAACTCCTCACGGAAAGTTTTCCCATCGTTTCACCGTTTCGCTCGTGCACGTGTGAACCGCCTCCAACCACGAAAATCAAACAAAACTTTGGCAGATATTTACCCGCAAATGAATGGGGCAGCCGCCTTCACAACATTATCCGCTGTCAATTAGCGCTCCCTGTCCCTCCCCCTGCTCAAAACTTTACTTTGTTCCATAGAACTAGTACCGGCGCGCGCGCGGTATGGGTGTAAACTGAGTTCAACTTCCACGTGGGAGGCCCTGGTATGTTTGCGCGCGCAAAAGTTAAACTTTTTTCATTAGCACGCGGCGCTGAACGTCAAAGAAAAGTTTCTCCAGCGTCGCAAAACAGTTTGCAACACTTGCCCACACTACACACACACCTAGAACGATGGCAAGTAATTAAATCTCAACAGGAGTCGTTTTTTTTGCTGCAATTAATCGCTGCCTTTGAAGGAATTTCCCTGTGGTACTTTCACATCCACTAATCCACGTGCAACCGGTGCTCATTAAAAAAATCTGGTAGAAAATTTGAAATCGGGAAATCTGTACCTAGTCCTCTTCATTTTAACAAAGTATTGCATAATTTGAAGCAGGAAAAAAATCGCTTCTCCACAAAAATTTAGATTTGAAGAGATGATTACCAACAAGTACACAAGGACGAAACTACGAGTACAAAATGAGACCCTCCATCAAGCAAGGAGATGCACGGTGTGTTTAAATTTCACATTAAATTTCAAGCACACGAAAAGTGCAATGAGCGATTGAGACATTTAAGTAAATTTTCAAAGCAGACTAAATCATTAATAAAATGGGAACAACTTTAAAACCCACCGCGTGGCCCCACCGTCACTTGAGATGATGATGTTGGTGGTGGCGCGCCAGAACACGAAAAAGAAAAAACTTCACCGGGTGGGAAAATGTTGGGGTGGATCCGCCTGGAGGTTGGTGGAAGCCATGAAAAGTGCACACTCGAGCAGTACACGACGTGGTGTGGTAAATCTTCCGGGAAATTAAGGACCGTAAATTATCTGCACTTGTGCACAGGGATGCCAGATGAAATTTTGAGTTATCTGCAAATTTGTTTTTCAAATATCTGCAAAAATCTGCAAATTTAAATACACGTAAAACTAGGTTGATAGATTCGTATGCTACAATTTTGTTTAACTAAATTATGATGTTTAACTTAAACAACGTTGAATGTATGTTTTATGTACTTAAATCTGTGTGAAAACAAATTGTTTAGCTACAATTATTTGCAATAAATTCCATTAATTTGAAAAAAACGTAATAAAATGTAGATTACCTTTTCGATAAAACGACAAACAATATTTTTAAAATTAAAACATTTTTATTTTATTTCTCAATGTGTTTTTCTATTTCAAGGTTAGGCTAATATCAAAATACTTTTCAGGGGTTTTTCCAATGTGTTTCGAAAACAAAAATTTTACAAAAAAATTAACTGCCATTTAAAATAATTATAAATAAATAATTAGGGCACGGCTCTTAGTTTTGTGATACTTTTGAATAACTTAACAAAATGTTAAAATAAAATTAGCGATAGTCTTATTTCGTGCTGTATTGTATCTAAGGAAATTATTGTTTCAACGGTTTAAGCAGATTTCACGTAATTATAAATATGTTTTTGAATCTCTAAAGTCCATGTAGCATATTTTCAGATAAGTCCAATTTTTCATAACTATTTTAATGGCTTATTCTTCTTGTACCACTACTATTTGTATGGTCATGTCAGTTATTAACATAAACTTCAAAATTATTTTATTTATTATAAGTGGAAAGGAGTTTTTGTTGCATCTCGCAGTTGAAATACATATGCGATAATTTTCTAAATTGATACGAAAATTCTTATTTATTTCAAATATTTATACGTCTCTGAATTATAATTCATTAACACAAAAATTTATTGTTCGCTATTCATGATAAAAAAAAGAAAACAAATGGGAATCAAAATGCTGAACTAAAACAATTCAATATATTTTTTGTGATTTCTAAAGATTCAGTTCAAAAATATCACAACAACCTAAAAAAAAAGTTGTTTATAATTTTAAAACTAATTTCAATAACTAAGTTAAATCTCTCCCGCTCATGGTTTCTTCAGAGTACCAAAATTTTGAACTTTAATATACTGACTCAACTTTTCATGGTGCTTCAAGTTGCAGTTGTTCATGTAGAATGTATGCTAACATATCTCCAAATTTAATCAAATTTGGTTTAGCACAAGCAAAGTTACAGTGCGAAATGTAAACAAAAATGGGCCAATTTCAGGGGTATAAATAATAACTGTTTCCAAAAGCCCGTAAAAATTACCAAACGCGACATTTTATGAAACAAACCTTGGACAAGAACCCCTGTGAATAACATTGTGAGTTTGGACCGATTTTGAGTGTTTTTCAACCTTTTCCATTAGGTGCACCAGAGCATATGAGCAACTAAATATTCAGGAGCACTTTTTCCAAATTACAAAAAAAAAACATTTCAATCAAAACAAAAGTTTATAAACGTTAAGACTATTCAAAAACAAGACAAAACATTGTTATTAGACCGATGGTTTTATTATCTTCCTTAATTTTGATGAAAATGGGTGTTTGTGAGTTTTGAATGAGCCAATCAAAGAGCATGAGCATGAGCATGAGAGATCACCCATGGTTGCCCCTCCGTTGCTGAACAGAACCGTAATATCCTTTCAGCACTACTGATTATATGCTTCGACGATCTAGTGGTGTTTCCCTTATCAACAGCATGTATGAATGCGCTGAAAAGATAAAACACCATGATTGCTAAAGCTAGATCAGTTGCGAATAGGTAACAGTCATTGGCCACCAACGGCGCCCGCCATGTCAGTTTGTAGATCTCGATTTTAAGGGACGGGAATGTTAGTTAGCGCAGGTTGCTACTAGGGCAGCTGATTTACTCTGTGCTTACACCCCACAAGCGCCAGGAACCTGAAAATTTGTTAGAAGGACAGGGTGCTTGGTCAGGATTCATCATAGAAGATGATGATGCGACCCAAAATCATAGTGTTTGTTGAAAGGTATTATGTTTTAATCTCAAGGCAAGCAATCGGATGCTGCGGATGAGTCATTTCCCGTTTATCGGCTGTTAACTTTTAATTGAAATAGATTTATCTTAGACAGCCGGCTGTGGAAAGATAGAACCAAAATTATTTGTAATTAAATGATGAAGGATTTAACAGTCTGACTTTTTAATTGAGATGTTTTTACGAGTTTTACATGATTCATGTTTAGTGGGGTACTGATTAACGAAGCGAACGACGAGTTACGATGTTTATCGAGCTGAAATGGTATGATAAGGTTTTGTTGTTATTGCACACCGACGACGAACGCGAAAAAACCCTGCGACCCGACCGAAAGGCATCGCAAATAAGACTGGCTCAATTGTCATCGATGACAACCAGAACCAGCCGCACTTTTACACACATACACGCACGCAAAAAAAAACGAAAAACACACCGACGACGAACGCGAAAAAAAAACACGACCCGACGGAAAGGCATCGCAAATCAAACTGAGGAAATGAAGAGAAAGAAAATAACATAAAAAATAAAACCTGATCACATAAAACCTACTCACATAAAACCAATCACCCAATGCACACAAATAACAACACAAAAGAGACGAAAATTATCACGAAAAAACAGAACTGCGCGTCTCAAGAAGCACTGCACTTTTGATGGCATTATTCAATTATTATGCCCAATCACCCCATGCACACAAAGAGCGACACAAAAGAGACGAAAATTATCACGAAAAAACAGGACTGCGCGTCCACCGAAGCACCGCACTTCTGATCTGAGTTTTGAATGAGCCAATCAAAGAAATCTGAAAGTGCAGAGATTTTAGAATTTGTATTTCATACTTCAGAAATATGGTCTTACAGAAAAGAATAAGTAGTTTTAAACAAATTTCGATGCATTTTCAAACAACTGAGCCAATAGATTTGAAGAAAATCAGTTTTTGTAATATAGTTGCTTAGTAAAAGTTGCTTATCCTATGGGTGCGCCACTTCAAATTCAACTTTTTTGCACCAATTCGATGTTTATGGGTTAAAGTAAAGTATTTCCATTATTGTACCAAAATTTTACCATTTACTTTTTTTTACGATAAGCAAACAGCTCTGGGCGTTAGAGGGTTAACGAAATAAATCAATGTTTTACATTTTTAATTTTCTTGTAAAGCCGTTGAAAATATTTTTCAAAGTTTATGTCGCCCCTCCTTCAAAATTTGTCAAAAAAAAATCATAGGAAAAAATAGTTTTAAAAACTTCAAAATTTCAATGAAAATAAAAATTAAATCAACTGAAAACAATCATGTTAGGGCTGGATTGAAAATATTTTGAATTTATATGAAACTCCAATGCACAGCACCGCAAAAAACTTTTTTTTTCGCGAAAAATAAAATTTTCGTCAATATTTAGATATTTTGGAAACTAATGATTGCAAAACTACTGGACAGGTGTATAGTATAATGCATTTTAAAACACTTTTTTCATTCAAATGTTTAAATCATGGCTCGTAAATTCAATTTTTAATCTTTTTTATTATTTTTTTGCTCTCCCTCGACTTTGGTCAGAGTCGAGCGACATAAACTTCAAAAAATATTTGCAACGGCCTAGTTTAAAAAATAATATAATGAAACAGTTAACCAAAAGATAATATTGTCGATGGTAAAATATTTCAATAGTTCATCACTAACAAATTTTTTCAATGATTTTGTGATCAGAAAATCACCAGGCTAGCTCAAATCTGGCCCTGGAGAATCCAGAATATCTCCAGCCAGGAAACCGGAATCTAGGTTTTGAGGCATCGTGTTCGGTGTTAAATTACTGAGCGAACGAACCCAAAAGAACTAAAATTGGTTTAGTTTGAGCCAAGATATCGAAATTATTGAATATTAAAAACCCAAGTGATACTTAAATGGTTTATAAATCTGTAATGTAAACATTAAAAACTTTAAAATACGGTCCACACCAAAATCTCCTTAACCTTCGCAATTTATTTATTATGGAAAATCAAATCACGTTAAAAAAATTAAGTCGTTGAGGTCATTTATGCCCCAAAACCATCTAAAGTGATCTGGAAAAATGTAACGTGTGTAAGAATGTTTATAAATATGTACCCTTTAGGCATTTCAAACATTATGTTCAGAAACATAAAAAAAATTAACCTAACTCTAAATTTTGTGAAGTAACTCATGCTGAAAATTGTGGAACAATAAGTTAGTTAAAAGATGAATTCTTAAAAATATTAAAAAAGCTGATAAAATGTTTTTTTTTAACATTGTGTTTTTTTATTTGTTTATCACAAGTAAATCTGTACAACTTCATAAAAGTAAAACTTGGATCAGTCGAGTCTGGGCTGTATGTGTTATCATAAATAAAATGATTTTTTTTGTTAACATGTAAAAGTTAACACTTTATTGTCGTTTTTCTCCTCGATAAACTCGATAAACAAAAAAAATGCAGTCGTTTTGATACAAACAGTGATGAATCCATACTCTAATCTTCTTGCAAAATCGATTAATCTTTTATTTGATATTTTCGCTCAATCTTTTCCTTAACGGTCCCATAAATTTAAATGCATGGAGAGACGTTTGTTGCATATTAAAATAAATAAAAATATGTTAGATATTAAACTTCATATTAATATTGCCAAAGTGTTTTTTAAATAAAAGTTTCATGTTCTTATTTTTTTGTATATTTTAATCAAAACTGAATTGAAAAGCACTTAAATTGCAATTAATGTTTTAATTAATCTTATGTATGCCGCTAGCCTATAGTCCTATAGTTCCATTTTTTGTGAGTTTAATTCATCCTCCAATACCTACAATTTATTTTATTTTATCCTGTGTTTTAATTTTTGTCCAGCATATTCTGGATTTATTTTGTTAACAGTTGAGCTTTATTACAAGAAATTCCTTCAGATTTGATATTTTTGTGTGCCATTAATAAACCATGAATTAAAAAGTTTTGATGGTGAAATGGTATTGAAATATGTATAAAATGAAGATTTTATGTTATATATAAATTGAATTATTTTACTTCTATAGCGATTTTGCTATTTCATGTCAAATATTAAAAAAAAATAATCAAAACTAATGTCATGTGCCCTTTCAGACAACTAGAAACGCTTTAATTTTTTTCTGTTTTTAAGTTTATCTTCATTGGATTCTTCTGTGAGCAAAAATTTCTTTTTAAATATCTATTGTATTAAAAACTAATTCTAATTTTTTTAAATAATTTTTGTGCTGCCAAATTTTTAAGAAAAATTGTAATAGTCGTTAAGAAATTTAGAATTATAATTATTGTAATGAATCTAATTAAATAAAAAATAGGCGTGGAAAAGAAGTATGCAACTAACGTTTTTTGTACAATTTACAAAAAATATTTGAAATATTTTGAAATGATTCGAAACACAAACCCATAATTAAAAACAAGGCAAACAATATGTGTTGAAATAATTTTATTTTAATCACTTAAAAAAAACTAAACTTATCATTCTTTATATGTGAACGCCTTAAGTTATCTATACATCAGACAAAATCATACAAGATTTTTTTTCTTTTACATCTAGAGTTTTTTTTAAAAGGTCCTATAAGCTATTGTCTTTCATATGTTTATAGGACCTTTTCGAAAAAAAATTCTAGATATGTATTGTAATACAAACAGTAATGAAGAAAGTGCTACAAATTTATTAGTAAAAGGGACCTGTTTATTAGGAATTCGTATTCATGTATGATTCTTTTGCAATTTGTCGTTTAATATATAAGAAAAAATAAAAAGATGAGATGAAAACTAAAAAAAAACATTTGCAACATCATTGTTGATTGAATTGGGATAATATTTGTTACAACTTGTTAGTTTATGTTTTTGGCAAATTGAAATTAGCTGTTTGTCATAAGCTTTAAGCTAACAAAAATAAATAGGTTATCTAAAACAAAACTCACTGAAAAAAATCATCAATCAAATTTGGCTGTAGCGGTTCAATTAAAAAAGATACTCCGTACATTTTGACATATTCGAAAAAAATATTGATTTTGACCAACGTTTTACTACTGAGAACCACATTGAAAATCTTATGTAACTTCGCACTTCCATTTATTTTTTTGTTTTTAAAAATAAACAGAGGTAGACTTAATACTTAATTAATACTCAATACTCAATACTCAAATTGAATTTATTTATGTTTCCTAGGGTAATTCAAATTCGAGCTTCTTCGGAACTACCCCCTGAAATCAAAGATTGACACATCACTAGGATATATTCCAAATTTGAGCTCATTCTGACCACGGGTTCCTAAAAATATGGTGTCTTGAGGGAAGTTTTTCTTAAATTAATGAAATTTCTACATCTGAGAAATGGTTAGAATCGGATAACTATTGCGCCCTCCAAGGGTAAAAAAGTGAAACAGTTGTCATTCTCCATACATTTTAATGATTTCTCCCATACAAATTTCATACGATTGGTCAGAATGAGCTCATATTTGGAATTAGGGACAGCGTTTTTTTAACAATAGCCAAAATCTTGGTAAACAAGCAACTTCAACCTTTTGAACACCTAGCTTTGAGGAGGAATCTTGCAGTAGAGTATACCAAAGCCATGTTGTAGAGCGCACAATCTGATTTGTATTTTTTTTTTTTTTTGCGACAATTCTTAAGTGATTAAAAAGAATAGTTGGTAAAATACTTGCATATTTTGACAGTAATCAAACTTCATGTGGGTCTAAGAAGATTTTTTTCTGAATTTATAAAATGCTCTGTACAGTTGGGTTACTCATCTTATTCAAAGAAATTGTCACAGAAGGATTAAAGTTTTTTTGCAAACCTCACCGGTAAAATATCTGCAAAAATCTGCAACAAAAAAGTTGTCTGCAACAAATTTCGGAAATCTTCAAATTTGCAGAGAAATCTGCAAATCTGGCATCCCTGCTTGTGCATGTGAGCCGCGCGTTGCCATTTAGATTTTCGAGGTGTGTGTGTGTGTTTTTTTTTCTCCCACAAGGACACTTGCACACGGCCGCAATAAAACTTGTCACGAGAGTCACACATGGGACTAGGAATAGGATTTATTCGCATTTTTTTTTACGACGCAAGGAATAACGAATCAATATTTTTTCCGAATAAAAATATGCATGCATCGGTATTCAGTGCCAGCTGACAATCCTCCGTCACCGTCGTCATACGCCATAGTAAAAGTGTGTCCTTTGATGCGCAATCGATAAAGAAAAAAAAACACAACGTTCGCATCGATACGCACCGAGAACCAACTGGGACGTTGAATAGCACAAATACTTTATCAGGATTTGTTTCGCTCAAAAGCAACGGATCAATTTCATGTCAAAGCTAATAAATCACTGTCGAAATGTGAAATACTTCAAAAATATCAAAATCAAATTTCATAAACAATACTGCTGCTAAATGTAAATTAAGCATTTTCTCATAGATTTCAATAAAGATAAACTTCATTTCTAATATGAATGAAAAATTTATAAATGTTTTTTCACGATTTTTAATTTTGTATTTTTTTTTATTTGGATGACACTATGTCTCCACACAACTCCAGCTTTTTATTAAAAATAGTCATGTTTATTCGAGAATCTGATTTTTGATCGGTTTTTCTGTCTTCGGTGAAGGTAGTTGTAAACTTTTCAGAAATGGAGGAACTCGGAAGAAATCCCGATTTTTTAATACGCATTTCATCACTAAAAAAACAATTCTGATCAACACATATTTTATATGCTTTAGAGAAAAAAAAAATCTTTCGTGCATGATATCAATAAGACCTTAGTTTTCAACTGACGATACATCGAGAAGTTTTGGTTTGGGTTTCAATCTTGAAAATGTAAACTCTTGTGATTAAAACTATTTTTTAATTTTTAGAATCAAAAGTGAGTCTTAAAAATGATAAATATACGTGATTTCAGCTCATTTAAAAAGTCAGGCAAACGTAGTAGGGCAATTTCTCATCTTTTCGATACTGCAGAGGTTCTTCTTCTTCGTGGATTATTTCGAATTGAAAAAAAAATGCAACTCTCCCCAAAAAAAAACTTTTCACACTAAATATTGACTTTTTTATGTTATTTTCAGATATGTTAGACAAGAGATGGCATCATACAAGCTATAACAAAAATTGGTCTAAACTAATTTTGCAGTGTTGCCAATTTCCCGAAACATTTTTTTTTTAAACGTGGATAAAAGTCGAAAAACTTTTTGATTGTATTTTAAGATGTAAAATAAAATTTGCAAACAAAGAGTACTTCACCTAAAATTTGATATCATGCACCGATTTCAATTTATATCTGCATAAGTTTTTTTTTTGATAAAAAAAATCAAGCTGTAATTAAAATATTTTTTGTTGTAAATTTTATGTTACATCTGAAAATAAAATCAAAAACGTTTTCTACTTTTTTTTCCAATTTTTTACAAAAATTTGATTTTTCTTAAAAGTGGGAACATTGCCAAAAAACTCAAATAAAAATAAGATTTTTCAAAAATAATAATTTTATGCAATTCTGTGTGAAAACTTGAAAAATAGGTATTTTTTAATTGTAGCCATCTTTCCTGACTTGTCCTCACTTTTGCCGAAGATACCGAATTGATCAGAAAATCCGTTCTTAAGATAATTTTTTTGAATATTTCAACACTATGGACAACTGCAAAAATTGGACTATATGTGTCAGATAATTGCTCAACTGACTATAATTTGAAAACGGTGTATTTAATCTTGAATATTATTATGTAATTTTCGATTGCAAGTTATTTTGCATCTAAACATGCATTTAAAAAATCCTTAATACCATATTTTTCATATCCGGGCCCAGATTTAGCACCATACTAAACATAAACGCAAACATTTTTTGCAATTCCGTCGTGAAACTACTTACATTTCCTGTCATTCTTGAACGACGAAATAGCCTACTTTTCTGTACCAAAAATAACAGAATCAAATAGCAACACTTTTCAAAATAAATGCTGAAAATTTTACTTAAAATTTCCGTCAATGGGTGTTTTTCGGAATATCAAAAAATGTTGTATGGAGTTCAATTTGTTGGGTGGTGACGCGCGGTCAATTATGTGGCATTGTGTGTGAAAAGAAAAGAATTTTATTTCGTGTTTCATCCTGGTTGGCTTGCCCACAAGCAGAAAAAAATCAGTTCAATTAGTTGGGTGGTGACGCGCGGTCAATTATGTGGCATTGTGTGTGAAAAGAAAAGAATTTTATTTCGTGTTTCATCCTGGTTGGCTTGCCCACAAGCAGAAAAAATCAGTTCAATTAGTTGGGTGGTGACGCGCGGTCAATTATGTGGCATTGTGTGTGAAAAGAAAAGAATTTTATTTCGTGTTTCATCCTGATTGGCTTGCTCAAGTCCTTCCTACATCATCGTTGATCGGGAGGCACGACGTCGTGTGAATTGTTGCATTAAAATAAGTTTAAGTATTACTGTAAATGACTGTAGAAAAGTCCTTCCTTTATCATCAATGTCGTCTGGGCAATCGTGATGAAAAATTACATTTATTCAGTATTTAAATACCTGTGCGCGAGTGTTTTGGTGTGCTAATTAGAAAGACCTTCCCATAGCATCGTTGCTCGGAAGGCATCGAAAAGCCAATACCTTATCCTACTAACCCAAAAAAATAATCATGTGATGCTTGAAGGAGATGCTGTGGATTCAACGGTCTCAAGCGGTATCAACAAGTATATAGCGAAAAACTATGTGCTTGATGAGTCTGCAACTTCAACTATCGGACTAACATTCCTCCCTTTTGTTGAACTGCAGGCATCTTGGGAGGGCGCCGGTATTGACTAATAAAGTCGGGGTCGTCAGGGGTTAAACAGTGAACGGATGGTTGGCTCCCACTGATCATTTTTGATTCATTGTTTAACTTCAGCTGATCTGTCAATAACGGAGTAGCAGCTCATTGGCAGTCAACCATGCTCATGCTCATGCTCATATCAAAAAATGTTGTATGGAACTCGTTGCAAAACTTGATTTTTTCAGCACTCTTCGTATTTATGTATGACTCGTGCTGAAAAAATCCTCTTTTCGCAACTTGTTGCGTAAACTACTATTTTGGTCCATTCAAACATATCAAAACACTATGAGATTTTTTAATAAAAAAAAGTTAAATAGAAAGTTTTTTTTCTGTGTATCATTTTTTTTTTTGACAGTCCTACTCATAGCCTTCAACTTTGCCGACGACAGGAAATCGATCAGAAAAATCCTTTTAAAGGTAAAGATCCTCGAATATTTACAAGCTCCCTTACTAAAACTAGTCAGAAAGTAAATGTTTTTTTACAGAAGGAAACAATATTTTATCAAAATTTTAAAATATGATGCAAGGGAAGCTCAATTTGTGAAAACCTAGAGAACAACTCTCCCGCCAAATAAATCACTTCGTATTGGTATTGGCAATTAGTCAAATCACAAATAAAACTGATTTTTTTACAGCACAGCGAACCCATGATCCGCAGCATGTGATCAGAAAATTAAACAAAACCTTTGATGAAACAAAAAAAAACGGAATCACCCTGGCGCATTGGATACTTTCCAACCGATTCGAACCACAGCTGATAAAATGTATGATTGAACCATGCCAACCGGTTCGTTGATATTGGATTTCTCTTTGTTTCTGTATTTTTTCTATATTCATTTATCTTTCCGAGTGGCAAGGCTTTCCTGGTCGGATATGAAGGTTTTTTTTACCTCCTCAAGCACAAAAAGCACTATGCGTCTCCATTAGACTGAACGTGTGTGTATGTACATAAGCCTATTTGTCATCGTACGTGTGTTGCGAATGCTTGCAACATTGCCGAGAGGTGGCAACGGATGACTCTCAGATAAATTCATATTGGTGCAGCCGGTGGTTGGGATTTTCATCCGACATCTGGGAAAGTACAGTGTTACCAACTTTGGTAACGTGATTTTTTAGGTCAAAACGATGAAAACGAACATATTTAAAAAAACGGTATCAGATAATGTTGTTGTATATTTTTTATCAATTTTAAATAAGTTTTCTCTTCGACAAAAATGATCACCCTAATTTAGTTTCTTCTGGGTACGCCAGACGTGTGGAAAATTGCAACAATAAATTTCCATTCAGGGTAGAAACTTCCACAGCAGTTCCAAGCTCGATGCATTGTGTCCGGAAACGTTTGTCCCTCTCACCTTGGATTGTAAAAAAAAGCTCGGAACTTCACTCACTCAAGATATCTCTCCATTCCAAGAAGATACCGCATACCCTGACGTCAGTCAGGCACCCCGTTACTGAGCATAAAACGTCCTCCCCGTTGCAGCTTCTTATTGCGAATTGGCTCATAAACCCCAATTAGGTCGTCCGGCGAGGATTCACCCTAAAATCACTTTGGAGCGCCCCTTCTGTTTGCCCTTCCCCGGAAATCCTTCCCAAAAACCCAGAGCCCATATTTGTCAATTATGGCTAAATTATTCATTGAGGCTACCTTTGAAGGGTATAATTTTCAAGAAGGATATGCTTGAGCAAACCGCACAAATTTGAAGCTTTTATTTGATTATTGTGTACACATCAAACCTTCCTCACTATCTTGTAACCTTATGAAAAATATCTCACGTAGGGGAAATCATATAAATCATATGAAGAGTTTGATGCTCGATTAAAGCTCCAAAAATACTAATTAGGCTATAAACTTACCAGCAATAGCACCGCCTCAAGTTAGCACGCAAATTTATGCCATTTACTGGCCAAAAAGATCAAATTTAATGCACTTTTGTTCATAATTTCTATTTTGCGAGACCATTTCTCATCATTTTGGTGGCACACATATCCTAAAAACTAAAAATACGCAAGATGAGAGCTTAACTGCTTAACGAAAATCGCCATCAATATCTTTTCACTTGCGCTAACGTTTTCAAAGTGCTTAAGATATGAAATTGTTTCCAACTACCGGCAACATGTTCTTTTGGACATTAGTTAGTCACTCACTTGAAAAATAATCCCGAAACATGTAAATAATTAGCAAGCGCCATCGAAAAAACAAACGCGCCAAGTCTTTTGACGTTTGACTTTTGACGACCCATTCCAATCGAAGACTGAAGAAAACCGAGCGAGAAGCGAAGGCAAATAAAGAACAAAGGGTGGCCACCAACACCACCAGCAGCGCCTGTTGAATTGAGCCAGTGATGTCAGGAAATTTTCTCTATAAATGATACTTTTCGTGAGTTTTCGCTTAAAATTTCATCAATTTTGGCAGCACTAAGTAGACCCAAAAAAGCGCTGGAGGAAAAAATAACTAAGCTGAAAATAGGAAAATGGGTGTGGCCCAATGCATTCTCGACTGATTAGAATACATTTGGGAAATATTTTTTTTCAAATGCTTGTAAAAGGAATAGCAGAACTTTTGATGAAAATTAAAAATAAACAGAAATGTTCACAAAAAGTTGCTCTACTTGTTGGTGAACTTGGTTTAAGTAAATTTCAAGGAACACTCCAGATTATCCAGCATCATTCAAACACGACCGCTTATTAGGCTTAAAATGGGCCTATTTCCCCTATTACGTAAATCTGATGTGGGTGCTCCAGAATTCGGATTTTTCTCCGAAAAGAAATCATTAATTAACCGGTGCCGTGGCCGCGTCAGCCAGATTCATTACCGCTACCATTTCGCAGAACTGAAAATGGTTGTAGTTGCAGATGAAATGCTTTTGATGTTTCTAGCTAGATTCACAGAAATGGCAAAAAAAATAGAAATGTTTTGATTAGAAGTAATCCATTCTTGAGATTTTTTTTATATATCCACAGAAAACACAATATTTTTTGCAAAGCCTACAATATATCAATCGAGTCGATGGACAGAGCTGGTTCAGTTTTCATAACCAATTTCCAAACATTTAAAATCAGACTTAAAGCGCTTCAAAAGTTGGCTGCACAGCAAAAGAACCGATGGTAAAATTGCATGCAAAAGCATGCACTTCACCTTTGTGAAAACACTTAACTTGCAGCCGACGGGACTTTAATCGAGCTTCAACAGTAAAAACTGGCGCCTTAGCCCACTCGGCCATTAGACCGATGAAGTATGGATAGAATAAACGCATTTCTGAGCTTGACAATTCGGTCAAGTAGGTTTCCCTACTGACGGGCTACATATTTCAGGATGTAATTTTACATAAAATTTCACAACATAATGAAAAATTTATTTTAAAACCAGGCCTTTTACACGATGCTGGATTTCTACTTTTTTGCTGTGAAATAATTAATATGTTTTTTAACTTTTGCCTTTTATGATTGCGAAGGAAGTTAATTCGCTAGTAAAGAATTAAATGTTGAGATAATTCTACGGCTGTTCTTCAGTTTATCCACATACTTTTTTTTATTTCATGTAGAGCATACGAAATATATAAAAAAAAACTATACCGTTGGCAAAATAAACCCAAAATAGAGAGAAAAATATTCCTGGTTTTTATCCTCCGATTGCCCGCCACCATTATCCGCCGAGCAGCCGTCAGCAACAGCCAGAGCTAATATACCGATTGGGCCACTTTCGGAAAACTTTATCGTCCACAATGGCCGCCCGGAATAAAACCTGAATGTCACAGGCCCGAAACCCGTTGCAAAGCGAGACGCAACGCTTTCCTCCTCCCCCTCTCTTCATCACCATGATTGAAAGGGAGGAAAATTCCAAACAACACGAACGAGGAAAAGCGAATTTCGAAGGCAAAGTTTGTCTGTGTGTACCTTTTTTCTCTCGTTGATGTTGTTGTTCCTATTGTGGGTTGGGGGCCCTTCTGAAGCCCTAGCCATGCTGGTGGCCATTTTCAATCGCTTCGGGAGCGAAGTGGCTAGGCAGACCTTCAACAAGTTGTTTCGAGCCGATTTGCTATGGCAAGAGTTGTGCAGCTTTAAGTTTACAGTAAGGTTTTGCAAATGCACATCAGAAATTAAAAGTATTTGAAACAAACAGAAAATCTATACCTATTTTCAAAAGAAATAGGAAATGAAAAAGGCAAAATTGGAAATAACACAAACAATTTATCACTGTTACTTGGTTTGATAAATTTGTCAGCGAAAGGACCCAAATCTGGTGTGGTGTGACCACACACCATTTGCACCGAGCGTGACCGATAAGGGCTTCGATCCACGTTTAATCCAGATTACGTTACGATACATTGAGCCGGGTGCCAGGCTCCATTAACCAGGGCCCAGCCTCTAGGATTTACAGCCAGAACCAAAAATCGACTGTGGGTATCGTATATTGGCACAAGATTCTCTCTCGTACTTTATGGGCGGTAACTCTGATTTTGGCACTTTATCGAAAACCTCGCCCCGCTGAGGGGGTGGGGCTGTAAATCGCACCGGAAGTTTTATTTTTGGCAACATAATAAACACGGCTTCGATCTCGTGAAAAAAAAACATCTGGATTGAAATCAGAGACTTTTTTTCAAGCAAGTTATGAATTAATAATTCCCCAAAAGGAATTTTTCACCAAATGTTACGATTCGGTTCTGTTATATTGCATAATTCTATTACCATTACTCAGTGAGAAAGGCAAACATATCTTCGGAACGAGCCCCCTGTCTGAGCTGCCCGGAGGCATCAGGTAATTGGTTCGTGGAAATGTGCGAAAAACAGCTTTACGGTATACTGGATTGCGATATGATTTGTTGTCACAAATATTTTTGAAACAGAGTGGAAATGCGTTTGAATGTTAGGTGCTTCCAAATTTCAAAGAAAACTATGTTGCAAAAAATGCTAATTTGCTTAAAAAAGAAGCATTTTTCGCGATTCAACTTATTAAGCTTGTACAAACAAAAAACCCCAAACCCTCAAAAGTACACCTTCAACAACAGTAAAATGAGTGTTGATTGCGTAATCAAACGTCTATAAGCATTCACCCTCCCCCCGCTCGAGCAAACGTGAGTGACGAAGAGAAGCCTCTGAATTTTAATTCAAAACTCTTCGCACACGCAGAGCCCGGAAAGGAAAAAGTTGAAATTGCTTCCAGGATTACCGCCCCAAAATGGTACACCTCCACTTAAACACCCACTTTGGTGGAAGTGGAAAAGCTCCTCCAATCTGTACAGTCTGTGTTATTTAAGCACGCGTTCTAAATTATCTGCCCTGTGTGGTTCTTTCTTTTATCCTCGGCAGTGTTGTACGTCACAGTGTGTACAAACAACAGGTAACGCACAATTTGACAATATATCTAGAAGATTCAAAGTGAAAAAAATCTTCCCTCCTAAAGCATAGTATGAATTCGAAAGAAGATGTCGGAAATCGTGTGAAACACGTCTAAATCGTCTGAATTCATTTAAAATCAAATAAAACGTTTGAAAGCGTCTTAAGGCTCAAACATCTGAAAACGTCTGAAACCGACATAAGACATTTGAAATCGTCTGCAAATGTGAAGAATTGACTGAAACACCAGCGCAATGCACGCCTAAAGACGTCTAAAATCATCTTAAAATTGAATGAAACGTCTGAAAGCGTATTAATAACTGAAATAACTGAAAAAAATAATTAACCCGTTTGAGAACTGCTGAACACAAAACACGTCTCAAGCAAAGAAATAATTTAATCGTTGATAAACGTCTAAAGTTGTTTAATATCGTATGTGAACGTATGAAAACGTTCAAAAAGCCTGCAACCTGAAACATTGGATCTGTCTTAAAATTTCTTAAATTGCTAAATATCTATTAAAAACTACGAAAACGTCTTAAACCTTCTTATGAAGACTTAACTTGAAATCGATTTAAATCTGCATAAAACGATCAAAGCACTTTTGAAATCATCTGAAAACGACTTGAACGCTCTGACATGGTTTGCAAACGTTAGCAAACGTCTGATATCGCTAAACATCGTCTGCAAACAACTGAGAGTGTCTGAAGCAACTTTAACGTCTGAAATGTCGATTTAAATCATATGTAAACGTCTAAAAGCTCCTGCAACTCACCTAAAACTAACTGAACACTTGTAAAAACTCATGAAATTATCAAGTTTACACACTTGAGCAATTCCAGCCCAAAACAGGAATTTTTGTAGGTACTTTTTTCTTGACCCTCTCCGATTCCAATGAAACTTTGCAGACATGTTATCCTACGCTTATGTAAGCCATTTTTGTGTATATGGAGCCAATTTCACCCAATAATGACATTTGAGAAGGGCGTAAGCGTTTTAGATATTTTTGTAATTTGTAATTTAAATAATTCTGTATCTCGAAGCCGTTGGATCGTATTGAAAAGAAACTTGTAGGAAATTTGACGGGCTTTCCGAAAAAAATAAACTCAAAGAAAAAAAAACACGCCACTTTTATGAGTTTTTTTTTATTTTAAAGCTGAATAGGGGAAAGTGGGGCATTATTATAATCATCTTATTCTAGGTCTTGACTATGACTTTGTTAGAACAAGTTTTTAAAAAATCCTGTTTTTTAATGTAAAAAATTGATTTTAAAATTTTTGATTTTCCGTACGTTCTACTCAACTAGTGGGGCAAGACGAACAACCCGTTGGGGTAAGATGAACAATGCATGAAAAAACATGTTAATTTGCTAACAATTGAACTGTTATCACTTAGATACATCAAATTTAGATTAAATAATAATATTTTACTAAAAAATTTATCGTTTTTACGAAAAAAAATATTACTTAGATGATAAATAGTAAATTTTCATAATATCAGTTTATTTTGGATAGAATTTTTTTTTCACAATTGTTTATAAGTTTTTAAGTACTTTCATGTATTTATTTCCCAATAAATTACGTTGTTGCAGCAATTCGTAATTTTTTCCATACAAAAAATCCATATGGTACACTTGCCCCACCTAAACAAGATTTTTTAAAAACTCTCTACAAAAATAACCAAACCATAAATTATACTTCGTTTAATTTTTTTTTGTTAAAATAGCCTGAGTTATTACAATAAGACTCACGAAAAATGCAGGATGAAGCAACTCACCTACAAAAAATACAAAAATCATTTACTGAAACTGTTTTTTTTAAGTGCTCTAAACCTCAAACGGGAATCGATTTTTCAGACAATTTTACATTAAAGTTTCCATATTGACCACTGTCCTAAGTCCAATCCTTGTGAAGTTACAGCGATTTTAAAAATAAAAATGTTGAAAAAAATGGTTTTTTGATGGTTTTTGACAACTTATATGACAGATTAGTTGATAAATCGGTAAAGTTTGAATTGGTAAACTATGGGTAATTTTTTTTTTTCGGGTAAAAAATTGACCGAAAATCAACTGAAAGATGATCCATAACGATATCTTCTACTGAGTTTCGGTTTGATTTTACCGAAATTGGAAGTTTTAAATTTACCGCCGTTCAGCAGTTGGAAACCCAATATTTTTACGGAATTCGGTAATAAAACATCTTCATGTGTCTGATATTCTCTATCCATTTATTTTCGCCTATTTTTTGTAGTTACATTATTGTAACTGGGTGAGTTTCCGCCAACACACACAGCAGTTGTCTCGAGCCCTATTCGATTTGAGTGAAACTTTGTCCTAAGGGTTAATTTTTGTCCCTAATCACGAATCCGAGCCCAATCATTCGATATCTTCTGACTATTTGTGATCGTTCGAAAAGACTTGTTTTTCAATAAAATGCAACCTGATGGTTTGGAAAAAGGGACTTTTATGTAAAATTTGACGCCTGATTTGATGGCGTGATTAGAGTTACAAAAAACGTGTTTTTCATAAAAAAAAAATAATAACAAAAATAGTTTCAGAAATTCTGTCATTTTTGTTGTTGGACTGTGAAAAAAAGGGACATGCCATTTTATGGAAAATTTAATGCAATTGTCAAAAATATGAATGAACATATGGGGTTTGCTTGTAGCTATAGCCATCACGAATTATCGCGATTTTACGAAAAAAGTTTTGAAAATTTGAAACGTCACAGACAACTTACCAGAAAACATCTCATAAGAAGAATGCCTTTAGTATTATCATTTTGCAGTGTCTGAAAACCTCTGGACGCAACGTATCATTTTCGAGCAGTTCGTCCCATGAATAATGCATTTCGCGCACCGGTGAAAAGCTGTGCCAACAAATTTTAGCCTGTACCACTCAAACTTCCTTCCCTTTTTTCATAACGAGCCTTTCCGGACTGTTTTTTTTTTCGTTATCAAAACATAAGCGTCCTCATCAATCAGCCATTTTCTGGGCTGAAAACGACAACTCTTGCGAGCTGAGCGCTTGGCACAGAGCTATAATCATGAATTTTCCCTAAATAAGCATAATTTCGGCATGCAAAATTTTCCACTCCACACCGGCGCGCCAAAGGCGAGGGCGTGTCTAAGCCGTAAAGAGCCGCAGATCAGATTTTTCGGAGCCATTTGGCGTGCGAAAATGCTGAAATGATGCTGTTCACAAGTTGCGGAGGCAGAACTGAGTTTTCAGTAAATTCAGCATTTATCACACTTTTTTTTCTCCAAGTTGTGTTCATCAACCACAACTTCCCAACAGTCAAGTCGCATAAGAATATCTGCAGTACAACTTTCCCCCTTCAGAGCAGGCTTGTCAACAGGAACGTCGCGGTAAAAAGGCCTCCATCGACGACAAAAGCACGTCGTTGCAGTTTGTGGCACTCGGTGAGCTTTCAGTCGGTGGCCTCGTCCTGCTCTCGAAGTCACTCTACCATGGTCGTGTGACGTCGCCGGTGCCACTGAGGATGGAGGTATTTATAGCCCATACATTTGCGCTCGCCTTCGGAATACTAATGATCCTCGCGGGGTATTCTCGTGGATGATGACGTGTGCGCATGGGGATATCCACGGGTTGTGGGACCATTTTTTGTAATTTCTTAATAAGGAAATGAAATATCTGAATTTGAGCGATTGTTGAATTGCTCATTTTATATTTTTAATCCTTGTGATGAAGAGTAAGGTTATTGATTTATGAAAAATTCGACAATTGGCATATGTCGCTGGGCCGAAAATGCGGATGGAAATGGTCAAAGTAACAATAAATATGGAAATGTTAACACGATTTTAGTTTTTTTTTTTTTAATTTTCTTAGAGGGAGTAGGGGAAATTCTCGTATGTTTGGCAGGTTAAGCACTCGCTCCTAACTCCATCCAATTCGCTGATTTTCACTATTCAAACAACTAATTTTGCATAACTTTTGATAGAAACTTGCTTGCTCACTTCTCATTGAGCTATTTATCACTCGAGTTCAGTTGAAAACGCTTTTAATTAGCTTTAATTGAATGTCAAAGTTCTGACCTGCCAACATTAGAGGCACGCTGGAATTAGATGCTGTTCCCCTATCTTGTTTGAATTTCAATGAAATTAGAGCGCAATAAAACTACAAAGAATTGAATATTTTTCGCTTCAAAAACTGCTGTATAATTAATTTTAAATATGGAAAATCGTAAAAATTGTGTTTATTATTGAAAAAAAAAAAAAAATAAACCTGCAAATAATTTCATTTAGCATCCCATTATCACAAATTAGCTGGTTTTGATAGTGCATACATTCATAATATGCTTAATTTTTGATTGTAGTTCAGTGAATTGACGTTCTTTTTTTCAGAAATGTGTCCTCTCATCACCCACTAGATCATGCCACCGAACTTCGATTTGCTTTTATGGCAAAAGCGTGCGTATCTCGTGTCAAAAGGCCATTTTCGGAACGCTTCTATAAATGGAATATGAAATATTCGTGCGAAAGTGTCCTGTGAGCAACTCTCTACGAAATCGGCCGATTTCGACCATTTTTATTTTTTGTATTTTTTTATTTGACTTAAACTTTGTGGGGGCCTTCCCTATGACCAAATAAGCTATTTTGCGTCATTGGTTCACCCATACAAGTCTCCATACAAAATAGGTACACGGAAAAAAAATTTGAGGATTTTTTTATCAACTTTTTTTTTACTAAAACTCAATTTCCCAAAATACGTATTTTTTTATTTTCGAGATTTTTTGATATGTTTTAGGGGACAAAAATCCGCAACTTTTGAGCCATAGAGAAACATGGTCAAAAAATCTGCTGCCGAGTTATGATTTTTTTGAAAAAAATAGTGATTTTTGGAAAAAACGAAGTTTCATGCAAAAACAAGTTTGACATTATTTTTTAATGCAAAATTGAATTTGCAATCCAAAAGTACTCTACAGATTTTTTGATAAAGGGCTCCGTTTTCCAGATATAGCCACCGAAAGTTTGATTTTAGCAAAATATTTGCAGTTTTTCAATTTTTAAAAATAGTGACCATGAGTGACCGTTTCCAAAAATATATTTTTTGAGAAGTTCAGAAAATTTTCTCTAAAATTGTCTAAGAGACATTGAAGATTGGACCTCGGGTTGCTGAGATAGAGCCGCTTTAAGAAAAAGAAACACGAAAATTGAAGTTTTCTTAATCTCACCAAAACAACCCATCATTTTCTAATGACCATATCTCAGCAAATAATGGTCCGATTTTAAATTTTAAGGCATGAAAAATTCGTGAAATTTTCCGGTCTTTTCGAAAAAAATATTTTTTTTAAAATTATTTGCTGAGATATGGTCATTAGAAAATGATGGGTTGTTTTAGTGAGATTAAGAAAACTTCAATTTTCGTGTATCTTTTTCTTAAAGCGGCTCTATCTCAGCAACCCGAGGTCCAATCTTCAATGTCTCTTAGACAATTTTATAGCAAATTTTCTGAACTTTTCAAAAAAAATATGTTAAGAAACGGTCACTCATGGTCACTATTTTAAAAAAATGAAAAACTGCAAATATTTCGCTAAAATCGAACTTTCGGTGGCTATATCTTGAAAACGGAACCCTTTATCAAAAAATCTGTAGAGCACTTTTCGATTGCAAATTCAATTTAGCATTAAAAAATAATGTCAAACTTGTTTTTGCATAAAACTTCGTTTTTTCCAAAAATCACTATTTTTCAAAAAATCATAACTCGGGGGCAGATTTTTTGACCATGTCTCTCTAAGGCTCAAAAGTTGCGGATTTTTGTCCTCTAAAACATATCAAAAAATCTCGAAAATCAAAAAATACGTATTTTGGGAAATAAAGTTTTAGTAAAAAAAAGTTGATTCAAAAATCTGCAAATTTTTCCGTGTACCTTTTTTTCTCAAAAGTCCTCAACAATACCTACAACTTTGCCGAAGACACCAAATTGATCAGAAAATTCACTCAAAAGTTACAGCTGTTTGAATATTTACATACCATTTTCGTATGGACAGTAGGGTGCCCAGAATATGGAACTTTTTTTCAAAACCTCGCTCCACAAGCTGAATATTGTTCCTTGACCTATTTTAGGACTCTGGGCCAAATATGAGCAAAATCGGTCATCATTTACCCATTGATACTCGGAGGTGAAGTTTGTATGGAAAAAATCGAAAAAAATGTATGGAAAACCCATTTTTTACGGTTTGGCATGCACGGTGCGCTACTTCCATCCAAATATTCTCAAAAGTGAGATTCTTATTGAAAATTTAATGCTCTACAACTTTGTAGAACATACCAAAGCTGTAAAACTCGATCCTGAAAAATTATTAGCAATTTAAAAAAGTCATTTTTGTATGAAAAACATTTTTTTCGCCGACTTTAGGCTCGGGTATCAATGGGTTAATCTCATCCAATTTCGCTCAAAATTTACACAGATGCTTAAAATAACCCAAAAAACCGTTTTCCGTTTGTGGAGCAGGGGGTCATTTTTTCTGGGCACCCTAATGGACAGCAGCCAAAATTGTATGGAGACTTGTATGGATGAACCAATCACACAAAATAGTTTATTTGGTCATAGGGAAGGCCCCCACAAAGTTTAAGTCAAATCAAAAAATACAAATAAAATCCATTTCCGGGTTTGGTAGAGAATTGCTCCTGTGTGAAACTGCTACTGCTCTACAAGCTATACTCGAACGACTGAGCTACTGTTTCAGCTTCGCATTTCTTGTATCGCATGATGCTGAATGGTTTAACCGACGAAGCAGCAGCAAGGAATTTCAATCTCTGCCCGAAAGAAGCCCCCCTAAGGAAAATGGAGCAAATTTCCATATTCCAATCCAAACGAATTGTGTGTGTATGTGAAAATTCTAGAAATAAACGGAAACACAGGACTTATGGCTCGACCGTAGCCGGATTCCGGCTGTGGTAGCCAAGCTCTCTAGCAGTGTTTCGGTAGAAAGATATGAATGGTGCAATTGCAACCGACAAGATTGAATGGCCAAATGAATTTACACTTTCAATTACGAATTCAACAGCAGTACCAGTTGGCACCAGGACCGGAACGTGCCTGGGACGGCTCCCGTCGTCACAATGTGAGCATTCCCAGATCTAATTGATATGGAAATCAGGAAGTGTGTGTGTGTGTGGGTCGCACCCACTCCAGGGATCCATTTATGTTAACCACTTTAGGTGAGTCGAGTCCCTGCTCATATAATTGTTGCTACATTGTGTGTCACTGTGCCACCATATAATCGTTCTCATTAAGATGAGGAGGAGGATGTTCATTCTGTTGTCGAGATCTTGATTTCTCAGATGCGTCAACGAGAACCCTTTTGTTTGCTAATTAGTCAATTATGACTGTTGCGGAGGTTGGTGGGGAATAAAATTTATTCCAGGATTTTTGATATGTTTGAACAAAAAAGTATTCAAGGATACCGACACTGCAGGGAGCGGTGGGAGATTTCGGGTTGAGGAAAAAATTTAATATCTGAAATTTATTCAGCAATTTTAAACTTTTGCAGGCAGTTTTCAAACTGTTTACCAAATCAAAAGCTTAATCATTCCTAAATCGAAATTTAGCAAAAACAATTTTACCACGCCCACGCCGATAAACAGAACCGCAAAAAGTTTTGCACATCACCTTCGTCAAAAAAGACAAACCTAATATTACACACTGCGTGTACAATTTTTGTAAACACAAAAAAAAAGTTGTAACCCACGGGATTCAAACCTAGCACCAACAGTAAGGACTGGCGCTTTAGCCCACTCGGTCATTAGACCGATGAATAATGGATAGGATAAACGCATTTATGAGCCTTACATTTCGGTTAAAAAGTTTTCCCGTCTTGATGGTCTACATATTTCAGGGTGTAATATTACATAAAATTGCATAAAATAATGCAACATTTATCTTACACCCAGACCTTTTACACGCAGCTGGATAACTAATTTGTTTTTCTTGTTTAGCACTTTTATATGTACAACAGACAAATTATTTTGAGGACTTGTATGAAGAAAACATTGGTGCGAAATATATATTGGTACCGTCAGTGGGGGTAACATGGGGTCTGGGGGGTGAGATTGGTCCAAAGTGATTTTTACGGATTTTACAATTTCTCAGGTTCTTCTCAATGAAACTGAATTCTGTTACAAGGGTTGTTTGAATTGCTCGAAAAAAAACAAAATATATTTTATGTTTTGTTTTAAACAATATTTTTCCAGGCGCTTTCTTTTTTATGTTTTTACACATATTTTGCCATAATAGAGGTGCAACAAATTGTTTTATAACGGAAAACTATACAACCTTTGATAATTAATCTTCAACAACCCAACCTTTGAAAGCCTTGGAAAGAAGAGCTATTAAAGTTTAGGGAAATGTTTGGGTTAAATGTTAGAACAGTTTAATTTATTTTTTCTGAGTCAACTACGGCTAACATTTCCTTAATTTTATGTGAAAATAAGTTTGCACTAGTTTTTGCATTGCATTGTATTCAACATAATTTTTTTACAATCTAAATGATAAAGTTATTTTTATAAAGTAAAACACGAAAAACATAAGCAGAACATTTCAAAAATGGCAGTAAAAACATGAAAACTAGGAAAGCAAAAGGTAATAATTGGAGGTGAAAGAGTAGGCCAAATACTATAAGAAACAGACAAAAACCAAACAAAATAAATGAAAATATGAATAATATTTATGTAACTAGAAAAACATGAAGCAAGCAAAGTAAAGTTTTTCGCATAACAAAGCTGCTCAAAGTAGAAAGAACACTGGAAAAGTAAAAAATAAAAAAAATAATAAAAAGATGGGCATTAGAAGGTTCAGAAATGTGGAGATAAGAGTTGATTTAAAAAAAAAATACAAATTGAAATAAAAAACAAAACATTGGTTAAATTTAGGCGTAGTAATAAGTCAACCTTTAAACCAAATGTTTTTGAACAATTCTTATTGAAAAAACTTTAATTAATCCACCGTTAGGTGGTTGGTGCCTTCCTCTTATTTAGAGGCTATCCAAAATAGATACAAAAGGGCGGACCTTTCCGTGTTGTATCAACTTGATTCATTATTCATACCATCAGATTGGGTAGTCAGATCTTCATAATTCAGGGCACTTATCAGCCGTTCTACGCATAATTGTCCCATGTTCGAAAAGTGCAACTTATAAAAACGCGATTGAAATTTTTCGATCGATTTCTGTGTTTCGTATAATTGTCCCGCGGGCTCCTATTCACCCTATATGTCCCTAATCGCCCCAGTGCGTGGCCGAATAGTTACGCTGTCCGCTTTGTAAGCGAATAATTCTGGGTTCGATTCCCATCTGCTGCAACCTTCCATCGGATGAGGAAGTAAAATGTCGGTCTCGGCCTTGGTTGTTAGGCCGTTAAGTCATTCCAGGTGTAGGAGTCGTCTCCATGCCATAAGTACAAACAACACACCAAACCAAACCTACTCCGGTGGAATCGCTGGCGGCGGTTGGACTCGCAATCCGAAGGTCGTCAGTTCAAACACTGGGGTGGAAGGTTCCTTGGAGTAAAAAGAGGTTTGGGTGCTCTCCCCATTCAAGCCTTCGGACTCTTAGATTCGAGCAGAAACTTGCAATAGAGACCACAAAAGACCCGGGGGTCGTTAATGTGGATGGTTTGATTTTTTTTTTATTTGTCCCTAATCGCCCCAGTTAGCAGTGAATCACTCTTATTTGTGATCCTCTTGCTAAACAACAGGTAAACACGACATAATGCTTCATAAAACTTATGATTCCGTATAACAAAATACTTAGTGGGACAATTGTACGTACACCCAAAGGAAAAATATATCTCAAAATCTGCAACATTGGATTTGCTGCAGAAAATGTCATATTTTATAACATTTTTTGCAGCAAGCCCGTAGATCATTTTTGGCCGCGTGTAAAAATTTCAGCGATCTTCAGTTCTCACCAACACATATAAAACTGGCCCGTCCCCGAGCAACACTCCAAAGAGAAGCATATGTTGGTGCTCTTTCACTCACTTTTCATCAAGCGTCCAGCGTCGGATCATTAACCAAGAAGTTGGTGGTTCAATCCTCGTTCTGCTAAGTGTTTTTTTTGTGAAATACAACCAAAAAGCCGTCGGTAATGTCGATAATTGTCGGTAACGGGCAAAATGTCATACTCCTATATCGCAAAAAATGCATGAGGACAGATTTCATGCAGATTCTGATATACTTTCATGCCGCCATGCATCACAATCATGCGACTGCCAGTTGGGTGTAGAAATGTAACGATGGGACAAACAGACTTGGTGTTGTTTTTAATGAGTTTTTGAACAAAGTCATGGGACAATTATGCGTAGAACGGCAGTTATGTGCTTAAAACTTTTGATAGGGTTGTCAGATCTTCTATCTTTTGAACTCGTTGAAAAGGTCTTTTGATTATCTATCCAACGACAGGTCGCATGATAGATCCGGACAGCGTTTTTGTCAAAATATATGAGATCTGAATCTGAGATTTGAAACAACTGAGCAAAAAAGTTATAGCATTTCCTTCTCAAACCAGGACGTTACAGTTTGCTCCAGTCCTGTAGAACTCCCAGCAGTGCAAAGGCCGATAAAAGCCCGAACATTATCGCTAATAGGTGTGATCATATCTCTATACACTCGCAGGGAACTCCCCATCGGTTGCCAGCAGTCAGTGGGAAAAAGGGACAGCCGCCGCCATAAGTCCCATGATCCCCGCAGGAGGCGCCTCGCAATCTGGGACTCCACAACCGACGCGGGCCGAATGTAATTTCCATTAGCGTAAATTTACAAGTGGTAATTTGCCACAGACACGAACTGCGGGGCAAAAAAGAAAACTGAGGACGACATTATCAACACCGGAGCTGAACGACGGAAACATCCGGCGGACGACTTGTTGTGGCAGGAATTATATTTCTGACCCATAAATTGTGGCCCAGCTCCGAGACGTTTTCGTCGGCGCTAACGGTTATGAGCGGACCTAAGGACCGAAGGGCAAGTGTTGACTTTGGGTTGGTGCTCTATGGCTTCCTTGGAGTGTAAGAAGAGCGGGAGTTGGGACACATTATGAATGCAAAAATGTCCCACTGAAACATTAGGAATGTGCAAATTACGAAACGCATGGGACAGGAGTCCGGTTAAGGAGCGTACTGCCGTAAATTGATGTGGTTTGTTTGAGTCCCTTTCTGAAGACGATAAGTATTTACATTGGCGAAGTTTCTTAAGACAGCGTGAACAAAAATAATGCATAATTAACATTGCAATTATTTATTTTCATAATCACAATTTCGCCGATTGGAAGGTACAGTGTGTTTCAGTTATATTGAATGAAACTGATGTCATTATCCTCAGGTGGTTCATATCCTGCAGCGACTCAATTCAGTGACGAACCACCGATGGAAGACATCAAATAAATTGTGTTTACCCTGTTCCATCCACCATCAGGTAATGAACATCGACCAATAATTTTCCACCGTGCGACATCAAAGTCGATCTTCGTCGAATGGAAACGAATCCAATTATTGTTTGTTTGCACTATTCCGCACCGAATGCGAAACGTTATCACCATCAAGCATCAACAAAAAGGAGGACTGTTTTTCAAAGGGGGTATTTCGAAATTCATTTTGGGATGCTTCCCATGGGAGATACCTTGGGCCCTCACCTTGGCCAAAAACTCAATTTTAAATTCAATCAATCGATTTTGGGTCCAATGTGATTTGCGATTGAGAATTCCACCATTTTTACCCTTGATTATGGCCAAGTTTGTCTTATGATGAATACTCACCTGGAAGGAGAAAGAAAACAAGTATTAGTACAATAGTAAAAGGGAAAAATAAATAGGAAATAAAACAAAAAAAGGCTTATGCCGTGACCAGGATTCGAACCTGGGTTACTACGGCCACAACGTAGGGTCCTAACCACTAGACGATCACGGCTATCAAGGCAGTGTATCGTTAATGATTGTTTATAGCCAATACAAGAATCAATTTTGACCCTACCGTGTCATTATTGTTGTTATAAACTGATCGAAGCAGCAGTCATTCACGATCAGTGGTTTCCGTGGTGTAGTGGTTATCACATCCGCCTAACACGCGGAAGGCCCCCGGTTCGATCCCGGGCGGAAACAAATATTTTTATACAAAAAGTTTCAGAACTTTTGTAAAAGAAAATAAAACATTCATGTGAAATATCAAAAGCCTCATATTTTTAGCCCTTAATTTACAAGAGATATACGCAATTTTTACTAAAAATTAACGTAAAAAGAACATAATATTAACGTAAAATGCACTTTTTTAGGGATAAACATGTATGTGATTTGGAAAAAAATGCGATTATCCAATATTCCTGTACAACTTTGCCTAAGACACCAAGGTCCTAAAACATCACGCAACAAAATAAGAATGTGGTTGACACCCTGCAAGGTAGTCTAGTCACCCTGTTTGAACATTGTTTTTTAAGAGTAAAATTTGTCAACATGTTTTTTAGTGTTTTTATTTAGCAAAAGAATGGACAAGAAATATTTACGGGACTTGAAAGAAAAATATGTTTAAGCGAATTATATTAAAGAAGGATCTTTGGGATATTTTTCAGTGCATTCTCAACATTGCAAAAACTCATATTTCCCCCCTAAAACTAGAGCGTCCATTTCTCGTTTAACCGAGAAAAGGCACATAATTTCTAAAATCAGTCGTGGAGCAAATGGTAAATACTTTTTTTGCAATCCCGCTGGTGAAACTGCCTACTTTTAACTACCAAAATTAACAGATTTGAAAATCAATACCTTTTAATAACAGTGCCGAAAAGTTCTTCTTTTCAGCACTGAAATGGGTGCTAAAAAGTGGAACTTTTCAACACTTGTATCGAAAAGTAACATTTTTCAATATTGTTTTGTTTTGAACGGTGAATTTACTTAACACATGGGTAATTCTCCGCCAACTCACACAGCAGTTGCCCCGACCCCTCTTCGATTTGCGTGAAACTTTGTCCTAAGGGGTAACTTTTGTCCCTGATCACAAATCCGAGGTCCGTTTTTTGATATCTCGTGATGGAGGGGCGGTACGACCCCTTCCTTTTTTGAACATGCGAAAAAAGAGGTGTTTTTCAATAATTTGTAGCCTGAAACGGTGATAAGATAGAAATTTGATGTCAAAGGGACTTTTATGTAAAATTAGACGCCCGATTTGATGGCGTACTCAGAATTCCGAAAAAAACGTATTTTTCATCGAAAAAAACACTGAAAAAGTTTTAAAAATTCTCCCATTTTCCGTTACTTGACTGTAAAAATTTTTGGAACATGTCATTTTATGGGAAATTTAATGTACTTTTCGAATCTACATTGACCCAGAAGGGTCATTTTTTCATTTAGAACAAACATTTTCATTTTAAAATTTCGTGTTTTTTCTAACTTTGCAGGGTTATTTTTAAGAGTGTAACAATGTTCTACAAGTTGTAGAGCAGACAATTACAAAAAATTTGATAAATAGACATAAGGGGTTTGCTCATAAACATCACGAATTATCGCGATTTTACGAAAAAAAGTTTTGAAAAAGTTGGTCGTCATCGATCATGGCCGTTTATGGTCACCCGCGACAGACACGGACGACGAAACAAAGAGAAACGCAAAAAGTAACTTTTTCAAAACTTTTTTTCGTAAAATCGCGATAGCTCGTGATGTTTATAAGCAAACCCCTTATGTCTATATATCAAAATTTTTGTAAGTGTCTGTTCTAAAACTTTGTAGAACATTGTTACACTCTAAAAAATAACCTGCAAAGTTAGAAAAAACACGAAATTTTAAAATGAAAATTTTTGTTCTAAACGAAAAAATGACACTTCTAAGTCAATGTAGATTCAAAAAGTACATTAAATTTCCCATAAAATGAAATGTTCCAAAAAATTTTACAGTCGAGTAACGGAAAATGGGAGAATTTTTAAAACTTTTTAAGTGTTTTTTTCGATGAAAAATACGTTTTTTCGGAATTCTGAGTACGCCATCGAATCGGGCGTCCAATTTAACATAAAAGTCCCTTTGACACCAAATTTCTATCTCATCACCGTTTCAGGCTGCAAATTATTGAAAAATACCTCTTTTTTCGCATGTTCAAAAATGAAAGGGGTCGTACCGCCCCTCCGTCACGAGATATCAAAAAACGGACCTCGGATTTGTGATCAGAGACAAAAGTTACCCCTTAGGACAAAGTTTCACGCAAATCGAAGAGGGGTCGGGGCAACTTTTCCCGATTTCGTGTGAGTTGGTAGAGAATTACCCACATGAATGTTTGAAATAAAATTTCAATCAAAAGCATTTTTTGGAATTGCAAAAAATGTTGTGAGCAACTTGTTGCAAAACATGATCTTTCCAGCACTCGTCGTATTTATCCAACTCGGTAAACTTTGTTGGATAAATGTACGACTTTTGTTTTATAAATAAAAACTAACTTAATCCACCTATGTGGTTGGAGCCTTCCTCACTCATTACCAACAATAGCTGTACACAAATTTCATCTATTTTATAGATCCGGAATAAAAAGTACACCATATCTCAAGTCAGGGTTGCTAGATCGTCATAGTTTTGGACTCGTTGGAAAGGTCTTTCGATAACCTAATCAACGATGAGTCGGATGATGGATCCGGACATAGTTTACATACATTTAAGTGAGATCCGGCTTCCAAAAAGTACAACAATATTACTTAAGGGGCCATATCTCGAGACAGGGTTGCCAGATCTTCATTGTTTTGGACTCGTTGGAAAGGTCTTTCGATAACCTAACAAACGATGGGTCGGATGGTGAATCCGGACATAGTTTACATACATTTAAGTGAGATCCGGCTTCCAAAAAGTACAACAATATCACTTAATGGGCCATATCTCGAGAAAGGGTTGCCAAATCTTCAATGTTTTGGACTCGTTGGAAAGGTCTTTCGATAACCTAACAAACGATGGGTCGGATGGTGGATCCGGACATAGTTTACATACATTTAAGTGAGATCCGGCTTCCAAAAAGTACAACAATATCACTTAAGGGGCCATATCTCGAGACAGGGTTGCCAGATCTTCAATGTTTTGGACTCGTTGGAAAGGTCTTGCGATAACCTAACCAACGATAGGTCAGATGGTGGATCTGGACATAGTTTACATACATTTAAGTGAGATCCGGCTTCCAAAAAGTACACCAATATCACTTAAGGGGCCATATCTCGAGACAGGGTTGCCAGATATTCAATGTTTTGGACTCGTTGGAAAGGTCTTGCGATAACCTAACCAATGATGGGTCGGATGGTGGATCTGGACATAGTTTACATACATTTAAGTGAGATCCGGCTTCCAAAAAGTACACCAATATCACTTAAGGGGCCATATCTCGAGACAGGGTTGCCAGATCTTCAATATTTTGGACTCGTTGGAAAGGTCTTTCGATAACCTAACCAACGATGGGTCGGATGGTGGATCCGGACATAGTTTACATACATTTAAGTGAGATCCGGATATACGTGAAAACACATTTTTATACATAACTTTTGAACTACTTATCGAAACTTCAATCTGTATAAAACTCGATCTATGGGACCCTAAACCAAGTCGAATGCAACAGGTTCGGGTCAAATCGGTTCAGCCAGTGCCGAGAAACATGAGCTAGTTTGTTGGTCACATACATACATACACACACACATACACACACACATACACACACACATACACACAGACATTTGTTCAGTTTTCGATTCTGAGTCGATATGTATACATGAAGGTGGGTCAACGACGTTTTTTTACAAAGTTCATTTTTAGAGCAGGATTATAGCCTTACCTCAGTGAGGAAGGCAAAACATTCTCTTTCACGATAAGAATTGCATAAGCCATGAAAAACTCAAAAATACTTCGGGATTGGCCGGGAAAATAGCTAAAAGTTGACAGAGTCTAACCCATCTGCTGAACCGCAAAATAGAATTAAAAAACGGAGAGAAAATGGGTAAGAAAAAGGCTCAGGAGGTTATGTTACAGACATTACCAGTATGACAAAAAATCGTTTGAGAAAATCTTAAAAACCAGAATTGTAACCAGCTCTGACAAAATGTAAATTGTCATGCCCGGCATCGTTCCCCAAAAAAGTTAAAATCATTTGCACCATTTGCACCGTTTGAAACTGTTTGTACTTGGGGACACCCTGGAGATTTTCCCTTGTCCCCTTAAATAGGTGAAGCATTAACTCTTCCCGTGTTCCAAATATCTTTTATGGCGAAAATAATTCAAGTAAGAACTGTGAATGTTTGATTTACACACTAGTTTCATGATTTACGCCTGCTAGTCTGACTGTAAGAATTTCGAACCATTTTTTTATCGCTTCGTCACCAAAAAAATCCCATCCGTGACAATGCTTCTACTCGGAAACATTGCCGTGACCAGGATTCGAACCTGGGTTACTACGGCCACAACGTAGGGTCCTAACCACTAGACGATCACGGCTGCATGGAAGATATGAAATAGAAGTTTTCTTTTGCGGTACCCACTTCACGCCGTCAATAACTGCAACTCAAAAAACCCGATCGCTGCATTATGCAACAATTTATGTTTATTTTTAGACCCGTTTTTCTCGCCACCAATCAGCTGATCGCAGCATAACCAACTTGGCCCCACCCAGCAATTAAGCCACTTTTTTTTTGGTTTTCACTGTCTACCCACCTCCCTCCACGTGTGGGCTTCGCGTGGTTTTCGGCAGTGGCCATAACCGACAAGTTGCTGCGCCGTAAAAGTGAGCGCTAAAAATACAGCAGCACCCAAAATAAAATTAAATTTAAGCAAAATTACCGACCGCGGCAAAAAACCAACGACGGTGATTGAGAAAAAGTACCTCGAAATGGTCGTTAGAAATATTTTCGTATACACCAATTTTGACCCATGTCCTGACGGTGCAGGACGGCCTCGTCCTTATCTCATTACAAGCACCTGTTGCGCTGTTTCCGGTGACCGGTGGAAAACTTCAGTGTCCGGTCTTTGGGAAGGAAATTCAATTACATTACAGTCGTCGTCGTTTTCGGGAAACTTTTGCTCAATTGCTTGCTAAACGGACAAATTGGGAGAGGTTACAAGTGTCATTTGAAGTTGTGCGATTCCAGGAATACTGGAAAGTTTTCAATTGAACCAAAGAGTTCAGCCGTGTGCAGAAGGGCGGAGTCGTCCACCCACGATCGGACGAACTCCCATTTTGACAAATGGCTCAATCAACTGACCCAGAAAAGGGAAGATTAGTGTCAACGCGAGCAGCATTCAGAATGATTCAGATGAATCGTTGGCGGCCAGGAAAAATTGTGCTTTCTGCAAGGAGGACAAATAAAGTAATGGCACGTGGATCCAGGATTAAGGCCATGGTTAAAAAAGGTGTGGTATTGTTAGGTCGCGCTGTCGGACAAAAGCCATCTACTCAAGCAAGGTCTGAAGGCCATAGCAAGATTTCTGTCTGAGTTTTTTTTTTTTTTTCAGGAACATCCAGGATACCATTAGGAAGCTGTTGACAACGCGCGCGCGAGCAAAACAACTTGCAGAAGTTCCTGGAATAATTAACAACAAAACATTTGGTTGTGTCGGCAGAGCAACAATCACTTGACAGGCTAATTAATTAGCGAAAGGAACTTTGTGCTTTCTATTTTTCTTAAAAAATGCATGTTTTTTAATATTCGACTCTTTAAAAGAAGAAAATTTCTGATTTTTCTGATAGAAACTTTTTCTACATTTTAAATTTAAGTCTAACATTCGAAAGAGGCCACAATTAAAGTTGAATTCAAAGTTTTTGAATTACATTCTGAGGGATCAGAATATTTTTTCGGTTATTGTGGAAAAGAAAATAAAATTTATGTTTATACCATTTTGAATATTTTTGAAATATTATGATATCAAAGAATTTACAACACGGCCACAATGTTTCATCGTTGCTAGCCTACTCAGTAAGAATTTGTAAATTTGGAAGATACATTACATCTTTCACGATGTAATATTACCTCGATTTCTACTGAAAAAGTGGCGTTACTATGGAAAAGTGGTAAATTTACATATTTTAGGAGTAAAATTGGTCATTTTTATTGCCACCACAGCAGGAAAAAGAGCGAAACAGGGTTTTGTAGCTTGAGCGCAGAGCGACGTTTATTTGTGACTTGAGCGATTTGACGGTAAACAACGAATGAAAAGAAAATATCAGATGCCGCGCGAAACAAACGTCAAAAAAGAAAATACCCGGCACTGAAAAATGCTGATATCTTGCCAGCAGGGCTGCCAACTAACATTTTTTTCTGACCTAACAGATGTACCCATTTCCAGATGAAATATTACAATGATTCTTTTTACTGCACAGTAAGAACGTGTTAATTTGGAAAAGTTAAATCGGAAGGTGTGAAATTAAAAGGTGTAATATTACCATTTTTCTAAAAAAAAACGTGTAAATTTGGAGGCTGTAATTTTGGAAGGCTGAATATTACCTCTTTTATGTTGTAATTTTACCTCAATTAAAACTGAAAAATTTACATTACACCAGAAAAGTAGTTAAATTACACATTTTCAGAGGTAAAATTACACCTTTTTTCTAACATAAAAGATGCACCCATTTCCAGATGTAATATTACGAAGATTTTTTTACTGTGTAATATTTAGACTGAAAACGTGGCAGTACAACAGCATAATGACAAATTTAACAATTTTTCAGATGGAAAATTACACTTTTTTTAAATAAAGGTGTACTCATGCGCAGATGTAATATTACCATGATTTTTCTTTTACTGTGTGTAAAATCATGGAAACGAATTTACTTATGATGTAATGCTACGTTTCACTCTAAACTGAGGTAAAATTACTTAATTAATGAGGTAATATTAAGCCTTCCAATATTACACCTACCAAATTTACATTTTTCACTGTGTTTTGTAAGAACAGCTGTCAGCTTTGTATGGCAAAACAGCTCACGATAGTTTTCAGTTTCCGTAGTGTAGTGAATTGAAAGGTTTGCCTCTTTTGTGATGTAATATGACCTCAATTTAGACTTAAAAGGGGCATTACACCGAAAAAGTGGTAAATTTCCTGTCATAAAAGATGTACTCATTCCCAGATGTAATATTACCATGATTTCTGATACTGTCTGAAGTTTGTTTACAGATTTAATTTTGAGCAACAAGAAACATCAGAATTCAAGCTTTTAATTCAAAATGATAGTGAATTACACTGGATTCGCAATCGAAGGTAAACTTTTTTAAATGGTCTCATGATGTAGTTCATCAGTAAGCCTTCTAAAAGATTGGCCATCATTTTTAACATTCACCGGAGACATGCTAAATTTGCACAGATTTTATAGGATTTCTTAGAAAAATCGGAAATAACATTTAGAAATGGCTGTATCTCAAAAACTTCAACGATAAACCTTCTGAAACATGATCAAAAGTAGTGTGTAAAGTAAAAAGACATCAAGAGCATAATACATCAATACCTAGAAGTGCATATTATTAAACATGCTGAAATCAGACGTAACCTCTTAAAAGGTCTGTATCTCAAAATTCCATCAGCCAATAGTTTGTTTTTTTGCTCATAGTATTTTTTTCTGACCGATAATCAAAACTTATCTGTCAAAAAAGTAGTTGACAAAATAGTACTATCCTTGGAGCACTGCCGTGACCAGGATTCGAACCTGGGTTACTACGGCCACAACGTAGGGTCCTAACCACTAGACGATCACGGCCAATTCGGATGGGTTGAAAGTAGATTGATTTTCATTCAACGGATGAATCAAAAGTCATTTCATTTATATTGTTTAAGATTTAAACTTGATCGAAGTAACAATAATTAAATATCAGTGGTTTCCGTGGTGTAGTGGTTATCACATCCGCCTAACACGCGGAAGGCCCCCGGTTCGATCCCGGGCGGAAACATATATTTTGACGGTTTTATTACGCTTGAAGAAAAAAAAGTGAGTCGTTTATTTTTACTTTTCTTAGCCATCACATACAATTTCCGTTTCAATGGGGAGCCATACCGGATTATATTTGCGGGTCATCAATTCTGCAAAGCCCAATTTTAGATTTTAATAATCCTCCTAACGGTTTCCGCAACCCCCACGGAAGCAGGATTATATTCTCCGGTCCGATCAAAGCTGATTACCATCATCAAAATGTCATTTCCAGGCGCGCACTGGCCAATTCCGCGCGCATAAACTCTGTTTTTCAGGGCAGACAATAGACGCTTGAAGGGCGTTCCGTTCATTATTCCGTGTTTTTTTTTCATGACCCTCTTTAAAATCAGGGCAAGTGTCCCAATGTCGCCCTGGGTGTTGAAATCAACGGTTTGTGTTTGTTACTTTTTTTCGTGCGAATTTAAACCATTCCAGATATGGTTGGTATGGGGACGAATTCATGTCCTCGACCGCAGTCCTTCCAGGAATTCCGGCTCCCATTTCGCAACGGACAACGACCGGAGGAGCCATTTGGTTATTTGAATGTGACCCAGAGGCCGGCTTTCATTTGCATCGGTTACCACAGGACGCTGATAGTGAGGGAAATATTTGCAAAACTGAATTCAAATGGTTTTCATTGAAATCTGTTTTTATTTATTATAAAAAGGATCTTGACTTGGATTATGACAAGGTTGCTAGAATATTTGTTTTTTTTTTTCAAAATATTTTTTTAAGGAGCAGAGTTGCCAGCTCACTAATTGCATTCGGGTGTCAACTGGCAAACTTACCGGACTTTACCCTACAGCCCAAATCTCACAGTGTTGCCATCAGTGACTGTGATGAAGATGGCCATCGTTTGCGCACAAAACAAGTGAAAACAAATTATCGCTCGATTTCCCGCAAGAGCGACGAAATTGATTGCTTCCCGGATGAGACCATTTCAGGCTCACCACGCGCCAGGATCTTCTGATCTGGAAATGTTTGACAGCAGTCTCGAATGGTGCTTCAGTAAGGACCATGACAAGTCTGGAAAACGAACGCGACATCGGAGTCCATCCGTGGGGCGTGTTTTTCTTTTCCAAAAAAAGAAAGAAACAATCTCCATTTTGTGACACGGCCCATGGCATCGTCAAAAACCGAAGAAAAGCGAAACAACAATCCTTCGGTCAGAGGACAAGAAACGGCACATTCCGGAACGTCCTGCCACAAAGAGTTTAAAGTGAATAAGTTAATCCATTCTTTTGGTTCGAGAAACCCCCCGAAGAAAGTTTTCCGTCATTTTTCCTCGCCCGAAAATAAATGGGATCATGTGTCTTGTTGTGCATTACAATGAAAAATTTAATGACATTTGTCAACAGCTGTCCCGGGGGCTGATTTGGGGTTGCTTCCGAGCTGCGATAACCCCATTGTGCTAAATGGGGTTAGACAGCAGCGGGTCAGGACATCTTTTTCGAAGAAGAAAAAAAAGGACAAAGACCGATTGTGTGAATTATAACTTAACGGCACGCGAGACCTCAGCTGAAGTAGCAGAAACGTAATCATTCATGGGAAGTGGCATAATGTTCCAAGAAGATATGAGTTTCCGTAGTGTAGCGGTTATCACGTCTGCTTCACACGCAGAAGGTCCCCGGTTCGAGCCCGGGCGGAAACATACCTTTTTAGGTCACAATATATCATAGTTGAGAATTCATGACTGCATAATATTAACTACTACATGGGTAATTCTCTACCAACTCACACGAAATCGGGAAAAGTTGCCCCGACCCCTCTTCGATTTGCGTGAAATTTTGTCCTTTGTCGTGACGAAGGGGCGGTACGACCCCTCTATTTTTGAACATGCGAAAAAAGAGGCATTTTTCAATAATTTGCAGCCTGAAACGGTGATGAGATAGAAATTTGGTGTCAAAGGGACTTTTATGTAAAACTAGACGCCCGATTTAATGGCGTACTCAGAATTCCGAAAAAAAAAACGTATTTTTCATCGAAAAAAACACTAAAAAAGATTTAAAAATTCTCCCATTTTCCGTTACTTGACTGTAAAATTTTTTGGAGCATGTCATTTCAAGGGAAATTTTATGTACTTTTAGAATCTACATTGACCCAGAAGAACCATTTTTTCATTTAGAACAAAATTTCTCATTTTAAAATTTCGTGTTTTTTTTCTAACTTTTTAGGGTTGTTTTTTAGAGTGTAACAATGTTCTACAAAGTTGTAGAGCAAACAATTACAAAAAAAATTATATATAAACATATGGGATTTGCTTATAAACATAACTAAGGCTACCAACTGTACGGATTTTTTCCTTACCATACGGATTTTTGAATCTCTTCGCGGATTTTTAACAGGCCGGAATTTGTGTAGGGAATTTTACGCATAATACGGATTTGTACAGAATTTTAACAACTTTTTAATCATTGAATTGGATTCTTGTACGACAAGAATTGAATTCTTGTCGAACAAGAATTCAATTTTTGCTCCGCTCACCTCAAATTTTTAACATCAGTTTTTTCAAGTATTTTATGGTAAATTCATAAAAAAAATTATGTAGGTCAGTTAGTTTTGAGTAAACAAGCATGTTTGCGAGATTTTTCGTCAAAAATAATGCGAAAGTAACCGAAAAATAATTCTTGTCAAAATCGAACCGGTAACATGAATTCAAGAACATGAATTCTAGAGTTATGAAAATACACCCTTATATGTTGAAAGGACCTTTTAAAAAAACTCTAGAATTCTTCTTTTAGAAATTCCTTACTGAATATATTTATCCCTTTTCCAAAGGCTTTCTAAAACTTGTGAAAACATTTGAACAATTGAATTAACAAATCTAGAGTTTTTTTTTTAAAGGTCCTATAAACTGTTGTGTTTCACATGTTATAGGACCTTTTCAATAAAAAAAAACTCTGGAAAATATTTCGTGAAAACACTAAGAACGATATTATTCGTAAAAGCAAACTTGACATTTCGTAAACTTTTAAACGTTTATCAAAAAAATAAAAAATAAAAAAAAAGAAGAACATACAGCAATTCCCCACGAAAACCGTATGGAAAAAAACAAAAGTGCTCGGATCGGGCTCAAATTTTTTCTGGGGGTTCCCTGGCCAAAATAATTAGACCCGTATTTTTTTGTTTGGCCATTAGGGTGGCCTACGCCGTGTTAGGGTGGTCTGAAAAATGGCCATTTTCGTCGATTTTCGCAAAAACCACTTTTTTTGAAAAATCATAACTTCTCGCCATTTTAACCGATTTCAATTGTCTTATAGAGCAATTCCAGCTCAAATCAGGAATTTTTCTGGTACTTTTGTACCCGACCCTCTCCGATTTCAATGAAACTTTGTAGACATGTTATCCTAGGCCTATATAAGCCATTTTTGTGTATATGGAGCCAAGAGTACTCGAAAATAACATTTAGGAAATTTAATTTTTTTTGTATTTTGTAATTTAAAAATTACTGTATCTCGAAGCCGTTACGTCGTATCAAAAAGTGGTCAAAGACAAACTTGTCCTGGTTTCTACCACACTGAAAAAAATATTCTATTTTCAGTTATTAGCAATGTAATAAAGCTTATATCTGTAAGCCCATACATCCAATTGAAAAGCTGTCAAAGGCAATCTTATTGGAAATTGGACGAGCTTTCCGGTAAAAATATTTTCGAGACTGAAAAACCAAGTCTGTCATATAGAAATTGTCAAAAACCACCAAAAAACCCGTTTTTCAACATTTTTATTTTTAAAACCGCTGTATTTTCCCAAGGATTGGGCTTAGGACAATGGTCAATATGGAGACTTTTATGTAAAATTGTCTGGAGAATCGATTCCCGCTACCGGTTTTCAAAAATTTTGACGTTTAGACCACTTTTCTAAAAAACAGTTTTAGTAAATGATTTTTGTATTTTTTTAGGAGAGACATACCATCCTGCATTTTTCGTCAGTCTTTTGGTAACTTTTTAGGCTACTTCCTCAAAAAATTTGAACGAAAAAAAATCGTGACACTAAAAATCAATTGAAGTTCGTAATTGAAAGACGCAACTTTTGGTATACAGACATGTATAGGTCATCGCTGAAATTTTTAAGTTATCGCAGTTTTAGTGGAAAAAGTTGATTTTTTGCAGATTTTGTCATTTTCGTGTTTTTGCGAGCGGCGCGTCGATAAACACGGATTTTATTTTCAAAAAATCATATCTCAGAATCCTGTTAATGAACTCCTCCCATTTTTTAGTATGTTATGTAAAAATGTCCGGGGAATCTGATAAAAATATTTCCAGACATGGGCTCTTTGGTCCAGACACCGTTAAAACGGCATTTTAAAGTTTCATTCGACCTTTTGATATGTTAGGCTAGATTTTTGAAACTTTTTATTATTTTTCTTTGATAGGCCAACTTATCACCTTTCATTTGCGTATAAGACAATTGAAATCGGTTGAAATGGCGAGGAGTTATGATTTTTTGAAAAAAAGTGGTTTTTGCGAAAATCGACGAAAATGGGCATTTTTCAGACCACCCGAAGACGGCGTAGGTCACCCTAATGGCCAAACAAAAAAATACGGGTCTAATTATTTCGGCCAGGGAACCCCCAGAAAAATTTTGAGTCCGATCCGAGCACTTTTGTTTTTTTCTATGCTTTTGTTTTTTTCTATGCTGATTTGATTCAAATCACAGTTCATTTTATGAATACTTTTAAACGTGCAAGTCATTAGCACTCTGATAGCATTTTGTGAAATTTGTTAGCTGTAAAAACAACACAGTTTTATATTTTTAATTCTTAATTTTTTTAAATTTAATTTATCTAAATAATTAATTGACAGATTTTGTTATACCATGGTGTCATATCGGCAAAGTGTACGGATTTTTGCTCAGCAAGAGTTGGTAGCCTTAAACATAACGAAGTTATCGCGATTTTACGAAAATAAGTTTTGAAAAAGTTACTTTTTGCGTTACTTCTTCGGCTAAGTAATATATTCACGTTTATAATGCAAATGCACAATACTCATGAGCAAATTCCTTCATGGTTCTTAAATTCATGAACACAGTTCACGATTACTGGAATTGATTTTTTTCTGTGCATATAAAATCCAATCACACACCCTCAGATCCCTGCACTTTACTTTTTTAAATTGACTTTGTTTGTAGTGAAAATATTACTCAGTTTCTGATGTAAAATTGCAATAATCTGTTTTAATGTTTTTGTGTAAAAAAAGTATAATTTTACATCAGAAGCCGGTGAAAACAGCAGTTATTCTACGTAGTTTAAATTTCCAAAACTAGCCTATAATTTTCATATGGTCACATGAATCATTTTCCCACCATCATTTAACATAAAATAACATTAAAAAGTGTAAATTTAAATCATATTTTTTTACTGGGAACCAAAGTAGCAGCTAGTGTAAAAGTGATCAAGTAACATTTTCACTGTAAACATCAGGGTGGTCCACAAAAATATTGCTGTGTTTCCGCCCGGGATCGAACCGGGGGCCTTCCGCGTGTTAGGCGGATGTGATAACCACTACACCACGGAAACCACTGAACGAAGATGAATTCTGCTACAATCATTCGAAAAATTTCATAAAGTGCAATTTGGACTCATTTTGAATCACTTGTTGAATGGAAATCTTTTTACCAACAACCCTTTCTGATGAGCCGTGATCGTCTAGTGGTTAGGACCCTACGTTGTGGCCGTAGTAACCCAGGTTCGAATCCTGGTCACGGCAGTGCTCCCAGGAAACATTTTTTTTAATCCAATGAATTTGTACCGAATAGATGACAAAAACAAAATAAAAAATGTAGCATTTTTTTTTCTTCCATTGAACGCAATAAAAAAGAAAGAGCTTCTGGAAGCTCTGCCGTAACCTGGATTCGAACCTGGGTTACTACGGCCACAACGTAGGGTCCTAACCACTAGACGATCACGGCTAACCAGGAAGAGTTGTTTTAGGTAAAACGATTTCCATTCAACAAGTGATTCAAAATGAGTCCAAATCGCACTTTATGAAATTTTTCGAATGATTGCAGCAGCAATCAACTTCGAGCAGTGGTTTCCGTGGTGTAGTGGTTATCACATCCGCCTAACACGCGGAAGGCCCCCGGTTCGATCCCGGGCGGAAACATTTTTTTTAAATTTAAAATAAAGGTAAAAGACTGCGGTCCACACAACAGTTAAACTTTCGTGGAAAGGGCTAAACTACCGAGTTTATTGACGGTCATCCCCCCTATAGCTCAACTAGACATTTTGCACACCTGTCCATTGCTGTGAAGCGTTTAATATTCCACGTCTCTTCCGGTGACGTTCAATTCAATATACTCGATTACGTTATGAAAGGCAGGGAGGACAGTTGTCAAATCAGCCAGTTTGTCAAGTGGTACGGTTCTTGAAGCGAAGTGTCCCCCACATCCTGGCTAGTATAGTACGGTCTAGTCAGAGGTCCCTCAAGACCTATTTAACGGTTCTTCGCTCGGATGGTTGACAACGGTGAGTCAGCTTTTAAAATTATTTTTTTCCCATCATCAGGATATTTCCACTACAACCTTGTTCCCGCTTTCTACTCTCTACCTATCGTTGATTATGATGGATAAATGCGGTACCGCCAAGGTACATTGGCACTGATGACGGGTGGATCCAGTGTGACGGAAGGACCATGCTCGTGTTCTGATGGTCTTGGAGTTGGAGGAGGGGGTGGAGGTTTGATAAGCCACCATGTCATACCGCGATGAGCTGCAGCCCAGGACCGAGCTCCGAAGCGAGCGAGATTAAATCAGAACCGTTTTATGCACTGTGTCGAATATTGCCAAGTGAAGTAAGCGACATTAAAAATGAAAACAGCGTGTTGACGAGTTGCCTTATTTCAATTTGGCGCTTACGTCGCTTTATAATATTATGTCAGTGCAGTCAGCTTGTATGTATTTTCATGCTCTGATAATATGATAATGATGGTAACGATGGTGATTATACACATTTGCCAACTATTCGACGGTGGGGGATATTAAATTGGAACCCACCCCGTCCTAGGAGGAGCGCAAGCGAATTTGATTGAAGCTGTCGGCAACGATGGCTGGATGAAGTTTAGCGTCCCGCTGGGAAAATTGCGAAGACCCGTCAGTTTCATGGGATATTATTTTCGAAAGAAAACGTTATTCTTCTATGTTTCCTATCCATTATGCATGATTCGTTTTATGTGATCTCGGATTTTGTATGGATGAGAATACAATGGAAATCAAAATATTGGCATGAAAGAATCGAATTATTGCTTCTTTTGAAAAAAGCATGATTTCGTCGTGATCGTGCTATCTGGTCGCACTTTTGGGCCATATTGAGTTGAAAACGTAGTTTCGTGCAGCTCTCAATGCTTCACCTTTTGATTTTCACAGATTCCAAAAAATCGATTTCAATCCTGAGATATTCAACGAAACAAAATCGATCTGATCGTCTAATCTTGACACATCCTGCAAATTACTGTAAGTGCGACAACTGGATAAAGGGATTTTAGCCAGAACGCGTTTGACACACGTACATGCCCGACTACTGCAAACATATTTTATCATAGCTCGGGACTTTAGGAACCAAAATCAAAGAAACTTTGGGACAATGCACAGAATGGTCATCCAAACAAAACGTGTTTGTTATTGTTTACTTTGTGTGCGTTAATTTTTGTTTATTCAAGGTTATACACTAAAACGCGTTTTTCTCGAAACTTCAAATACCAACGAGCGACAAGATCGGTTTGATGTCACGCTTGCATCAATACAACATTCTGTTGTTCAAGTTTTAGCCTGTACGAGGTTTGAATCAACAAAATTTTTGTTGAATATAATCAACGCCGATTTTGCGTTGAAACAAACCTTGTTTTTCTCGATTCCACAAAAGTCTTTTGTTGTTTTGAAAAAGCTGCTTTGACGTTTAGCGTTGTTTCAACAAAAATTATGATTTTCAAATCAACAAAACGTTTTGTTGATTCAAATATGCCTTATTTTTCTGCGTGAATGAACCTAGGATTCTCTTTGAAAAAAAAAATATATATTGTTTCCGCCCGGGATCGAACCGGGGGCCTTCCGCGTGTTAGGCGGATGTGATAACCACTACACCACGGAAACCACTGATGAAGTATGGTTGCTACTTCGATCAGTCGATACACTGCAACATGTGTAATTTGGATCAATTTTTTGATCATCCGATGAATGAAATCTTTTCACAAGCAACCCCACCTAGTTAGCCGTGATCGTCTAGTGGTTAGGACCCTACGTTGTGTGCTCCAAGACTTTTTTGCGTGCTTCTGTGAAAAACTTAAAGTCAAATTTAAATTTACCCAATCAATTACAAGGTTATTCTCCAATCCGTATAATATGCTATTGAGACATTTATACGAACATGGACAGCAAAGTGATATCAACAGATAATTCCACCATGAATCATCGTCCACACGCCGCAAACACGCGTGTCACCACGTGGCAAATCTACGTGACAGTATTCTACCGCCCAAAGTGCGGCAACGACAGGAACCACAACTCCCGCAACCGTTATCTAAGACATTGCAATTAATACCGACGACGGCGCGGGGGCGGCGGAAGCAATCCGGTTCTTCCGGCTCCGGGTTGTCAACGGATTAATCGCTTTATTAGCATTGGAAAGCGCTAAGCCGGCCGACGACAGCATCCACACGGAATTATCGGGCCTTCGTGGTGGCTGAGCTGCGAGTTGAGCTTCGACAAACCCAACACAACGCAACACCGGTTGACAGTTTGATCCTTTGAGCTCCCGGGGAGGGGGTGTTGAATCGAACTCTGGTTGCGTGGGAATTTAAGTCTTGGTCTTGAAATACTCTCTCGCCACAGGATTGGGAGATTCGATTTTTGCGCGGGCCTCCACGCATCAACAAAGTCGGGAAAAGTTCCGGTGCGTCGGAGTGGGAGAGGTTGTACCCTGCTGATAAATCGCCGAATTTATGTCCGCAAATACGTGTGACACGTTAAGTCCCGCCCCGTATCTTCCCCTGAGGGAGAGGTCGACGAACAGTGAAGATATTTTCTCTGAGTGCACAGTTAAAACGGAAAGAGAACTATTCTCCCCGAAATAGATTTTTATTGGTATTTTTTGCTTGGCTCGAACATTGTGGAGGCTACCCTATGGCCAAAAGAGCCATTTGTGTCAGTGGTTCAACCATACAAGGTTTTATTTTTTTTAATTTAAGAGGCAGAATTTGTAAATATTGCTCGATTTGTTCTAGAGGTCGTATCGAGGTGCTCCGATTTGGATGAAACTTTCAGCGTTTGTTTGCCTATGCATGAGATGAACTCATGCCAAATATGAGCCCTCTACGACAAAGGGAAGTGGGGTAAAACGGGGTTTGAAGTTTGAGGTCGAAAAAACATTAAAAATCTTGAAAATGCTCGCATTTCCGTAAAACTTCATCAATTCCAACTCTCGTAGATGCATTTGAAAGGTCTTTCGAAGCACTTCAAAATGTGCCATAGACATCCAGGATTGGTTTGATTTTTTCTCATAGCTTTTGCAAATAACTGTTAAAAATTGATTTTTTTTTTAACCTTAATATCTTTTTCCAACAGCCTCCAACACCCATACTCCCGTAGGTCAAAAGATAGGTTATTTCATGGACTATAAGCCTACGGAAATAACTTTTTGGCCAATCGCAGTTTTTCTCATAGTTTTTCGATTTTTCTATAACAAACATTTTACAACGTTAGTTTTTGCCCTGTAGGCCGTCATAGCGGCACTTTTTGGCCTCAATTTTGTCATATTCGGAATCCTCGGAAAATTTCACGTAAGTTAGAAGTATTGGAGTTAAAAACTGAGTGTGTAGGTTGTCCATATAATTTTCCATACAAATTTGACAGTTGTCCATACAAAAATAATATATGAAAATTTAAAAATCTGTATCTTTTTAAGGAATTTTTTTTATCGATTTGGTGCTTTCGGCAAAGTTGTAGGTATGGATAAGGACTACACTGAAAAAAATGATACAAGGTAAAAAAATTTGATTTTTAATTTAATTTTTTGTCACTAAAACATGATTTGCAAAAAAACACTATTTTTCATTTTCTGATGTTTTAGGGGACATCAAATGCCAACTTTTCAGAAATTTCCAGAATGGGCAAAAAATCTTTGACTGAGTTATGAATTTTTGAATCAATACTGTTTTTTTCAAAAAATCGAAATATTTGCCCAAAAAAATTTTCAACTTCATTTATTGATGTAAAATCGTATTTGCAATCAAAAAGTACTGTAGTGAAATTTTGATAAAGTGCACCGTTTTCAAGTAATAGCCATTTCTAGATAACTTTTTTGAACATGTGTCCATGTTTGCCCAACTTTGAAAAAAATATTTTTGAAAAGCTGAATTCTCTATATTTTGCTTGATTGAACTTTGTTGATACGAACGAAGGTTTAAAAACAGGAAAATTGATGTTTTCTAAGTCTCACCCAAACAACCCATCATTTTCTAATGTCGATATGTCAGTAACTAATGGTCCGATTTTCAATTTTAAAATATGAAACATTCGTGAAATTTTCCGATCTTTACGAAAACAATATTTTCAAAAAATGTATATCAAGACTAACATTTCAAAAGGGTTAAACATTCCATATTACGCCCTCTTGAAATGTTAGTCCATATTAAAAAAAATAAATATTTTTTTCGAAAAGATCAGAAAATTTTACGAATGTTTCATATTTTGACAATGAAAATCGGACATTAGTTGCTGAGATATCGACATTAGAAAATGGTGGGTTGTTTGGGTGAGACTTAGAAAACATCAATTTTCCTGTTTTTAAATCTTTACATGACAATATCTCAGCAACTAAGGGTCGTATCAACAAAGTTCAAAAAAGCAAAGTATAGAGAATTTTCTCAGATTTTCAAAAATATTTTTTTCAGCCGGATTAAAAAATACAAAAATTAAAATTAAGAAAAAAATACGGATTTCGTAGAGAATTGGTCATGCATGAAAATTCAAAAAGCTGTATCTTTTGAAGGATTTTTTTTATCGATTTGGTGCCTTCGGCAAAGTTGTAGGTATGGAGAAGGACTACACTGAAAAAAAAGATACACGGCAACTGAAATTGGTGATTTTTAATTTCACTTTTTGTCACTTTTTGAAATTTTCCAATCTTTTCGAAAACAATATGTTAATTTTTTCAATCAAAACTAACGTTTCAAAAGGTCGTAATATTGAATGTTTGGCTCATTTGAAATGATAGCCGTGATTTTAAAAACAAAATTTGAAAAATCTATACCTTCATTTAAAAGAAAATATTGTTTTAAAGATATACTAATAAAGAATAGATATTTTTACTTGAAAGTGTATGACAAGGCATTCAAGAGATCTGGGAACACTGCCAAGATATCTCAATATATTTCCTTAAAATATTCCAACATTAATGTTACGTCATCAGTGGACTTTCACCAACTTTAGTTTTTTTTCTGTGCAGGCTTTTCTATTTTTATAACTTCCAAACGAATTGCCCCTTTTTCCAAAGCAAATCACTCGGGAGGTTTGGTTTCGCGTGACAATGTCACTGCTTACGACGATGGCGGAAGGGATCTTCTTGAGGCAGGAAAAGGGAGAAGGGCTCGTCGCCAAGGATACAAGCCCCACAAGGATGATATTTTTCTTCGCCTCCAACTCCAAGATGCGTGATTTATTTGGAAAAGCTTTTATATGCCCCTTTGGCAGCAGTTGCTTGGCTGATGACGTTGTCAATTTTTCTCCATTTTTTCGGCCATCAGTCATCAGGACCTCGGCACAGTTCCTAAAATGGCGCACAGATTTATCTCGTCGGAATGGCATTGTCATTGTGGTTAATTTTTTTGTGGAGATTTGATTGAAGATTGGGGGACCTTGATCTTTCTGATGGATTAAAAAAAAACGTTTTTGAAATATGACAAAAAGTGATAATCTCTGTTTGACATAAAAAATACCAAATTGGAGATTTCACAAAAAAAAATGTGCTTTTTCAAGAACACCCACCGTGTTCTCCCATGACGCAACCAGTGTGGGGACGGATCAAGTTGAAATTCATGATATGCAATGGAAACCATGCTGCGAGCTCGTGTACACACGCCGATGACATGGTAAGCCTAATATTATTTTCGACAGAACCTCGCAGCAGCAGTATGAGGATATTCAAGGATTCAAGGTTCACGTCGTCGTCGTGATAGACAGATAAGTGAATATTTTTCAATGTCATTGACAACGAAGGCGGGGTTCGGATTAGGGGATGACTTTTGATTGAGAGTAAAAGAGTTTCATTATTTGGCAATGCTTTCATACCGGGAAAACCCCTCTTACGAGAGGGAACTCGTTAATTTGAAATTACTGAGGCGGGTCTTATGGTTTTGATGTCAATGTAACGGAGTAAATTTAGATAACAGTCACAATAAAAAAGCTACTTTTGCGCAGGGTAGCCACTTTGTTAGATATATCTGGAAACTTAAAAAAAAATACAGAGTTAAAAAAAGTATTTTCCAAATATTTACTAATATATTGAAAAAATACATTTGTACACATCTCCCCCAATCACACCCCTGATAACGGTTTTAAAAAAAATCCCCAGGCTGCATTTTTTTTTGAAGAATTAATGACCGTTTCAAAATTTTAAGTTTCTTATCAGAAATAAATCGTGATTTTAGTTGTAGATTACTCAACATAAATGAGCACTTTTTAACTACATGAGTTCCATTCTGAGTGATAATTATGTTTCAAACTTCTTGTTTAAATATTACAATTAAGTAGATTTCTGATCGATTTGGTATTTTCGGCACAATTTTAGGTTATGATTGAGACTGTGTAGAAAAAATAGGTACACGGAAAAAAAGCTGTTTTTATTACTAATTATTACTCAAAATTTTGATCCCAAAATAGGTTTTATTCTAATTTTTGTTTTTTATTTTTTTAATATGTACTACAGTACTAAAAATGCATCTTTTGCGCTATAGATGGTGCAATATCTGATACCGGAGCTATTATTTATTGAAAACAAATGTGACTGTGAAAAACATATTTTTTTTCTAAATTAGGTTTTAGGGTAATTCTCTATCAACTCACACGAAATCGGGAAAAGTTGCCCCGACCCCTCTAAGATTTGCGTGAAACTTTGTTCTATGGGGTAACTTTTGTCCCTGATCACAAATCCGAGGTCCGTTTTTTTATATCTCGTGACGGAGTGGCGGTTCGACCCCTTCTATTTTTGAACATGCGAAAAATAGAGGTGTTTTTCAATAATTTGCAGCCTAAAACTGTGATGAGATAGATATTTGGTGTCAAAGAGACTTTTATGTAAAATTAGACGCCCGATTTGATGGCGTACTCAGGATTCCGAAAAAAAACTATTTTTCATCGAAAAAACACTAAAAAAAATTAAAAAACTCTGCCATTTTCCGTTACTCAAATGTAAAAAAAACGGAACATGTCATTTTAATTGAAATTTAATGTACTTTTCGAATCTACATTGACCCAGAAGGGTAAATTTTGCCATTAGAACAAAATTTCCAATTTTGAAATTTCCTGTTTTTTCTAACTTTGCAGGGTTAATTTTTAGAGCGTAACGAAAAATTTCGAAAAATGAACTTTTCATCAAAATAACTTTTGGAATGGACTTTGATATTTTCAAATGTTGGTTTGGATTTCAAAATCTCGAAATAATAAAAGAGCAGAACATTCCCCAAAATGCTCACTTTTTAGCATAATCGATGACAATGAAAAAAACTCATTTTCTCAAAAAGTGTGCGAATTGAACGAGTTTCCGAGAGGCTTTTTGCAACATTTAAGGCTATTTGCATACAAAACTAAGATTAGCGAATTTCAAAATTCTCGTAGAAATAGCGTGTATTTTTATTTCAGTGGATTTTTTTCAGAAAATCCGTCAAATTTCCTATAAATTTGTCTTTGGCGGGGTCGGAGGGGTTAAGTTCGGTGGAATAGAAGTTGGATTTGTTGGGATCGGGGACTTTGATTCGTCTTTGAGTTGTCTTTGATCACTTTTTGGAACGATGCAATGAGTATCGAGTAAAAAAGTACAAAAAACCTTTTTTTTGGGCTAAAATTGCTCAATAGCGACCTGACAATGCTGTCTGGCCCGCTTATAGAGCAGAAAAAAACAGAACAAAGCTACATAAAAAAACAGAAAACAGAGAACAGAAAAAATAGCTACATAAAAAAACATTTAGCTATGAGAAAAACTTGCATTGGCCAAAACGTTAATACATATTTTCATAATTTTTGACCTAAGGCACTAGGGTTTTGGAGACTGTTACAAAATGATATAAAGGTTTTTCAAATATGAGATTTTTAAAGTACTTGCAAAGGTTATAATATAAAGTAAAACCATTTCGAGATCTATATGGCCCTTTTGTGAAATGCTTCAAAGGATCTTTCAAATGAAGGGATTTTTTTCAAATTTTGCAAAAATGTGAGCAATTTTAAGATTTCAATAAATTCTTCAAGGAAAAGAGTAATCTTCTGCAAAATCCCCAAACGCAGCGTGCGTTTTAATTGATTGCAGGTTATATTTCAGCGCTGGGACCCCAATTTATGGCTTAGAGGTCTCTCTCCCTCCAATTCCGAGAACTACGTGACACATCCTTCGTGATTCTGCTTCTGTCAACGGAAAAAATGTCCTTAAACCAGCAGCAGCAGCATTAGTAGGAAAAAAGGCACCCCACGACACCTCATACATCTCAATAAGTAAAACTTCCAGGATCCACAAAAAAAGGAACTGCAAACGTGTCCATATGGTGCCACACACACACACACATGTCCGGGGTTTTATTTCCCTTTTCAGCACACAGCGCACACACATCATGAACGAGTTGTTGGTTCCCAGTGGACTCTTAATTTTCGCGCTTAGAGTGTTCACCCACAAACATAAAACAAAAACAAATGCGAGTGAATCTACTGCACTGGTCCGAAGGCACGTCCCAGCTGACATAAACACATCAACGGAAGATGGTCGACGTCGTCCTTGTGTGAAAAAGGTTCCACTGACATTTGAGGTGATTTTGGTTTTTTTTTAAATTAATCTAGAAAGATTTGTAAAAAAATACAAAGAAATAATATCAATTTTCAGTACAAATTGAAAATATAGTGAAATTAATCAGTTCAAATCACCACCAAAGAACGGTCTAGCATGAAGTGCACAGAACCATCCAACAAACGTGTCAATACTCTTATTTCAGTTCAATGACAACGACAGAAACAAGTGTCTTGCCCGCTTTTCGTATGAACTCATCCGAGTGTGAACAACAATATTGAATTAGCGATGCCTGGATACACTAATTCCCTCTAGGCTTTCGGGAGTTAAAGTAGGTGCGATAAGAAAATAATGTGGATGTGTACAGTACACTTCACGTAAGAAAAGAAGAATTGATGACACACAATCTTGATAAGTGATTGGAAAAGGTAAAGTTAGGTTGTTAACGAGCAATTTATTATTGCAATTTTGATTCTTTAAACGGAAAGCTTCTATCTTTCAACTACCACAATTTGTTATCAAAATATGTATTCATCTTCTATTGAGGGTTCAAATTGAGCAACGTATTGTTACTGTTTGGTTTTCATAAATTCAAATACACGGCTAAGGACAAATCAAAAATAATTTTCGTCCTAACCAATGCTTGAAAAGGGATCTATCACTGAACGGGACTGCTCGATATTCGATAGAACTTTCTGTCAGCGATCATTTCCCAAAAACGATATTTGATCGCTGACACACAACGCCTATCATGACCATCATTGCTTGGCGACGGTCGATGAACACGAAGACAAAACGAACGAAAAATGAGCACCACTCAAGCAGCCGCCCGAACGAGACAACGTGCTCTTTCTCTTTCTCTTGCTTTTGCCTCTCTCTTCCTAGTGTATGCTGCGTGGTGACAGAAATCATATGATTGCTAGGAATTTTGACATGTATGATTTTCATAAAGTATTCGCCTCCTTTTCTCTCCCACAGAAAACCTGGGAACGAGGTAGCTATCAAACTAGGCCAAAATGTTAAACTCACTCACAAAATGATTTTGAGTGATTTGAGTTCATTTCTGACGTCACGATTTTCTCTCCTATAGAGGAGAAAATCGTGACGTCAGAAATGAACTCAAATCACTCAAAGTTCATTTTGTGAGTGACTTTAACATTTTGGCCTAGTTTGACAGCTACCTCGTTCCCAGGTTTTCTGTGGGAGAAAAAAGGAGGCGAATACTTTATGAAATTCATACCTGTCAAAATTTTGAGTGATTTGAGTTCATTTCTGACGTCACGATTTTCTCTCCTATAGAGGAGAAAATCGTGACGTCAGAAATGAACTCAAATCACTCAAAGTTCATTTTGTGAGTGACTTTAACATTTTGGCCTAGTTTGACAGCTACCTCGTTCCCAGGTTTTCTGTGGGAGAAAAAAGGAGGCGAATACTTTATGAAATTCATACCTGTCAAAATTCCTAGCCTCAAAATTTTGTCGCGAGTTGCTTTTCTCCTCTATTGGAGAGATGATCGGAATCCCGATAGAATGTCAAACGACCGCTCTCTAAGCGATTTTCTCCTGGAAGGAAGTCAATGATTGTGTGAGTGACTTTGCGTAGCACTCATTCCTTTGTGTGTGAAACGAACGAAAGTAGAATGTAAAAATCATGTTGTCGTGGTGCAGACGATTAGAGTGTTCTGTCAGCTATCACAAACTAAGTCGAAATTTCCAAAAATCCGTATTTTTTTTATTTTTTAAATATGTTTTAGGAGACAAAACCCCGCATCTTTAAAGCCATTCAGAAGTATGGATCAATTTTTTTCCGACGAGTCCTGATTTTTTTTAACTAGTGATTTCTGTAAAACATTGAAATGTTGTGCTTAACATTTTTTTACCTCAATTTTTATATAGAGCAGTTCTCTACGAAATCGGTCTTTTTTCATTAATTTTAATTTTTGTATTTTTTAATCCGGCTGAAACTTTTTTGGTGCCTTCGGTATACCCAAAAAAGCCCTTTTGCATCATTAGTTTGTCCATATAATTTTCCATACAAATTTGGCAGCTGTCCATACAAAAATGATATGTGAAAATTCAAAAATCTGTATCTTTTGAAGGAATTTTTTGATCGATTTGGTGTCTTCGGCAAAGTTGTAGGTATGGATATGGACTACACTGAAAAAAATGATACACGGTAAAAAAAAAATTTGGTGATTATTAATTTAACTTTTTGTCACTAAAACTTGATTTGCAAAAAAAAACTATTTTTAATTTTTTTTTATTTTTTGATATGTTTTAGAGGACATAAAATGCCAACTTTTCAGAAATTTCCAGAATGGGCAAAAAATCTTTGACCGAGTTATGATTTTTTGAATCAATACAGATTTTTCAAAAAATCGAAATATTGGTCGCAAAAATGTTTCAACTTCATTTTTCGATGTAAAATCGAATTTGCAATCAAAAAGTACTTAAGTAACTTTTTGATAAAGTGCACCGTATTCAAGTTATAACCATTTTTGGGTAACTTTTTTGGAAATAGTCACAGTTTTTCATTTTTTTTTTAAATAGTGCCCATGTTTGCCCACTATTGAAAAAAATAATTTTGAAAAGCTGAGAAAATTCTCTATATTTTGCTTTTCCGGACTTTGTTGATACGACCCTTAGTTGCTGAGATATTGCCATGCAATGGTTTAAAAACAGGAAAATTGATGTTTTCTAAGGGAGCGTTCTTTTATTACGTAACGCAGTAGGGGGGGAGGGGGGGTCGGAGGCCGTGTTACGCTCCATACAACATTTTTAAAATTTGTATGGATATTTTGTTACGAGGGGGGGGGAGGGGGTCTAAAAGTCCGATTTTTCGCGTTACGTAATAAAAGAACGCTCCCTTAAGTCCCACCCAAACAACACACCATTTTCTAATGTCAATATCTCAGCAACTAATGGTTCGATTTTCAATGTTAAAATATGAAACATTCGTGAAATTTTCCGATCTTTTCGAAAAAAAATATTATCAAAAAATTTAAATCAAGACTAACATTTCAAATGGGCGTCATATTGAATGTTTGGCCCGTTTGAAATGTTAGTTTTGATTTTAAATTTTTGATAATATTTTTTTCGAAAGGATCGAACAATTTCACGAATGTTTCATGTTTTAACATTGTAAATCGGACCTATAGTTGCTGAGAAATCTACATTAGAAAATGGTGGGTTGTTTGGGTGAGACTTAGAAAACATCAATTTTCCTGTTTTTTAACCTTTACATGGCAATATCTCAGCAACTGAGGGTCGTATCAAAGAAGTCCGAAAAAGCAAAATATAGCAAATTTCTCAGCATTTTAAAAATATTTTTTTCAAAGGTGGGCAAACATGGGCACTATTTTTAAAAAATGAAAAACTGTGACTATTTCCAAAAAAGTTACCCAAAAATGGTTATAACTTGAAAACGGTGCACTTTATCAAAAATTCACTTAAGTATTTTTTGATTGCAAATTCGATTTTACATCGAAAAATGAAGTTGAAAATTTTTTGCGACCAATATTTCGATTTTTTGAAAAATCTGTATTGATTCAAAAATCATAACTCGGTCAAAGATTTTTTGCCCATTCTGGAAATTTCTGAAAAGTTGGCATTTTATGTCCTCTAAAACATATAAAAAAATAAAAAAAAATAAAAATAGTGTTTTTTTGCAAATCAAGTTTTAGTGACAAAAAGTTAAATTAAAAATCACAAATTTTTTTTTTACCATGTATCATTTTTTTTTCAGTGTAGTCCATATCCATACCTACAACTTTGCCGAAGACACCAAATCGATCAAAAAATTCCTTCAAAAGATACAGATTTTTGAATTATCACATATCATTTTTGTATGGACAGCTGCCAAATTTGTATGGACTATTATATGGACAAACTAATGATGCAAAAGGGCTTCTTTGAGCATACCGAAGGCACCAAAAAAGTTTTAGCCGGATTAAAAAATACAAAAAAAAATCGAATGACCGAAATCTCAGAGAATTGCTCTATAAAATCGAATTTTTAAAAGTTAAATTTGTCCGAAAAAATCCGGTTTTTGTGTTTTTGTCCGCGCCGGCCCGATGTGCACAGTTCGAATGCTCGTTCCAATGTAACTTGCTTTTGCGAAATTTTCTGCCTAAATAGCCGCAGAGCCGGAGAACAGCACAAAAGGGGCGCGGCCTCGAATGCATACGCTCGCTCTGATTGGTCATTTGCCCGATTTGTACTGAAAAATGACTCATTTTGATTGCATGTTTTTAGCGCTTTAACTATGTTTAGTTAAAGTTATTTTGTAACAAAACGATAGCTTAAGTCTTCCCCTTTCGACCGGTGATTGAATCTTCTGGATCAATCGATTGGGGGAAAAGATATAAACGTTTGAAATATGTCATTTTTATTCGCACGCTTGTGACGGTTTAGATCGAATTTCTGAACTGCCCCCCCCCCCCCTCCCCTCCCAATATAGTAAGTAGAGACATAGTCCTATGTCAAAAATAATTTGTAGATGGTTATAAAAGGTCGGCATTTTTTCCGTGTATTTGCTTCCGTCTACATCTTTTAGAATACATCAAATCGATTAGAAAATCCCTTCTCAAGATACAGAATTAAATGCCTATTTTGAATGACCCACAAAATTATACAGAGACTATAGAAAAATTAATGATGAAATAGTAGTTTATGCAACAAGTTGCAAAAAGAGGATTTTTTCAGCACGAGTCGTACATTTATCCAACGAGGTTCACCGAGTTGGATAAATACTAAAAGTGCTGAAAAATCAAGTTTTGCAACGAGTTCCATACAACATTTTTTTGCAATTCCAAAAAATACACACTGAGTGAAATTTTATGTCAAATTTTCATGTATTTTGTCAATAAATCGTTTGAATCAAAAAAAAATTTGAAAAGTGTTACTTTTCGAAACAAGTGCTGAAAAGTTCAACTTTTCAGCACCCATTTGAGTGCTGAAAAGTAGAACTTTTCAGCATTTATTTTGAAAAGTGTTGCTATTCGATTCTGTTATTTTTGGTACAGAAAAGTAGACTATTTCGTCGTTCAAGAATGACAGGAAAAGTAAGAAGTTTCACGACGGAATTGCAAAAAAATGATTTCATTGACATTTAGATAGGGAATGCATGGACAAAGTTTAGGATATGTACTAGGAATTTCCGGAAATAGACAAATCTTGAGAATCAACTCACTTTTTACACAATTAAATGAAAATAATTAAAATTTATGAATGAACTTTTAATATTTTTAAGCATTGTTAACAAGGTACCACATTTTAATATACTAAAAAATAATTATGTGCCAACACAATATGAAAGTATGTATCAAACTTTTCCGACTTGAGCAACACAATGAATCATTCCACACATAGAAGAAGTTACAAAACAACCGCCAACCATGTTGCGGTGACGCCAAGTTTGACCTAGTTTTCTCACTTTTCCAAGCGCATCAACGGTGATTCCACCGCTACCGCGATAAATCGTCGAAGAAAAGTGAAAGAGGGAATAAGAGTGGGAAAATTAGTGGCCAGGATTAAGCTCTTTGTGGCTAGTTCTATCTGCCCGGTGACGATTTGCCCGGCTAACGTTGGAAGAAAAATCGATTACGGTCAGGATGAATGATTTTTATTGTTCAAGGATTTATTTTTATTTTTATATTTTCACTGAATTTCCACTTGAAACAAAGAACAATTTTGATTACAAAAATTGTGCAACAAAAGCTTGTTAATTAAAATAATAATTTCAAGCCCGATTCGAGGAACTTTTCCAAGCAATTGCAAAGCTTTCAACACAAAAAAAAACACATCCTCACTGTGATTCGGTGGTTCGCGCTCGGAAAATGCTCGCTGATTTTTCTTCCTGGAATCTTCGACAGCATGAAATAATATTTCTCCGAAATCGGAACATAAAACATTCCACTCAAGTCGCGCGGTAGCTGCCATTCTTCTTCTTTTTTTGCGCTCATTTTTCGTCAAACTTTGTTTGGTGCCACTCCCTCCGGCAAAAGGTTCAGGATTTTTACCCAAAACAGAAAGAAAACAAATTGTCACAAAGAAAATTAATAACACAGGAATGACAATCCGAGCATTGTTGCAATTACGTCGAATGGGAATTGGGCGTGACGCTTAATGAATCGCGTTTTTTTACAAAGCTTTCAATTTTTGAGAAAATTATTTGAAGACGGTGGCAAGTTAATCAGATCTTCTTGGGTTTCGAATGATTTCTAGCATCGGAGCTCAAATTCGGAGATGACATGGAAGGTGACTCGTCCTTCGTAGCTAAGGTGAAATTTAACTCCAATTAAAGAAAAGAGGGTTGAGGTAAAACGAGCAAAGGGGAACTTAATCCTCACTGATGAGGCTGATTCCGATGAGCTTTTCCTAGAAATTTTGGTGTAATTAGAGCTTTTTTTCACGAAAAGGTAGAATTGAAGCAATGTTGCAAATGAGTGATAGAAAAAAATATCATTTGATAATTCCTGCACCAATATATATTAAAAAAAAATCTACTCACACAACCATCCCGTAGGCGCCCTCGCCGATGTAGGCCAGCTGGACGTACCGCGGCCCGACCTCGAACAGCTGGCCCCGGATGACCTCGGCGTTCGGGTTAGCATTGGTCACCCCGTTGCCGGTGCCACCGGCGGCCGCTCCCGCTGGGGCAGCCTGCGCTGCTGGATTGTTGGTTGGACCGGCCGCTTCTGCCATCTTGAAGTTGCTTGTTTTTTTTTAACTTTTCTTCTTTTTTTTACACTCTCCCTAGCACTATCGCGCAAAACTTATCAACTTTTTTTGTTGTTGTAGCACTTGTTGCCTATCTCACTCTACGTGCGCGAATTTGAACAACAACACTCAACAACACCAACACACTCGGACGCGGCGATTTCGCGGCGTTTGTTTACGTTTTACTGTTTTTTTTTTTTTTTGCTTTCCGTTGTATTCGCCGGCTTGATTTATCACTGGAACACCAATACACTCGCCGAACAGCTGAAATTGGCTGCAAAAGAAAGTGTTATCTTATGTTATGGAAACTTTAAAAATGATTCTTTATCGAAATGCACTGTTGCTATCAGCTCCTTTGGGAGGATTTCGAGGAGTGTGGAGCGTTTGAAGATAAGAGTTTTATCAATTTTATGACCTATGAATAAAGCGGTTTTGCAAATTTGATGGGTAGAATGGAGCAGACATTTCTCAGAAAACTTAATTAAAACTTAGAAAACACATGAAACCTCGTAGATTCTTGATTTGAGCCAACAATCTCTGGATTGTTTTTCTAGTGCATTAAGGCCGTTGCAAATATTTTTCTATGTGTATGTCAATTCCCTTATGTCAATTTCCTTTGGTCCGAAAACAGAGGACATTTTTTTTAAGCATCAAAATTTTAACAATCTAAAATGCCTTTTCTGCATTGATAATCAGATTTAGCATGTTTGGGCTCGTTTAGAAATATTTTGAACTTTTTTATGAAATTAAAATGTGCTGTACGCAATAATAAAATGTTCGTCAGTGGTAAAATTACACATTTCCAGAGGTAAAATTACACCTTTTTTCTGACATAAAAGATGTACCAATTCCCAGATGTTATATTACCATGATTTTTTTTATGTGTAGACATTTTTAAATTAATAATTACAAAACAACTGGACAGGTGTAAAATGCATTTTAAAACACTTGTTTCATTCAAATGTTGATGATGTTTACATACATTTAAGTGAGATCCGGCTTCAAAAAAGTATATCAATATCACTTAAGAGGCCATATCTCGAGACAGGGTTGCCAGATCTTCAATGTTTTGGACTCGTTGGAAAGGTCTTTTGATGACCTAACCAACGTCGAGTCGGATCGTAGAGCCGGACATAGTTTACATACATTTAAGTGAGATCCGGCTTCAAAAAAGTACATCAATATCACTTAAGTGGCCATATCTCGAGACAGAGTTGCCAGATGTGCAATGTTTTAGACTCGTTGGAAAGGTATTTTGATAAGTTAACCAACAATAGGTCGGATGGTGGATCCGGACATAGTTTACATACATTTAAGTGAGATTCGGCTTCAAAAAAGTACATCAATATCACTTAAGTGGCCATATCTCGAGACAGGGTTGCCAGATCTTCAATGTTTTAGACTCGTTGGAAAGGTCTTTTGATAAGTTAACCAACAATAGGTCGGATGGTGGATCCGGACATAGTTTACATACATTTAAAAGAGATCCAAATATATGTGAAAACACATTTTTATACATAACTTTTGAACTACTTATCGAAACTTCAATCTGTATAAAACTCGATCTATGGGACCCTAAACCAAGTCGAATGCAACAAGTTTGGGTCAAATCGGTTCAGCCATTGCCGAGAAACATGAGCTAGTTTGTTGGTCACATACATACATACACACACACATACACACAGACATTTATTCAGTTTTCGATTCTGAGTCGATATGTATACATGGAGGTGGGTATACGACATTTTTATACGAAGTTCATTTTTAGAGCAGGATTATAGCCTTACCTCAGTGAGGAAGGCAAAAAAATGATACACGGTAAATTTTTTTTTTGGTGATTTTTTATTACATTTCTTGTAACTAAAACTTGATTTACAAAAAAAAAACACTATTTTAATTTCTTCTATTTTCTGATATGTTTTAGGGGACATCAAATGCCAACTTTTCAGAAATTTCCAGGTTCTGCAAAAAATCTTTGACCGAGTTATGAATTTTTTAATCAATACTGATTTAAAATAAAACGAAATAATGGTCGCAAAAATTTTTCAACTTAATTTTTCGATGTAAAATCAAATTTACAATCAAAAAATATTTCAGTGAAATTTTGATAAAGTGCACCGTTTTCAAATTAAGGCCATTTTTAGGTAACATTTTTCAAAATAGTCGCAGTTTTTTTTATTATTTTTTTAAATAAGTGCACATGTTTGCCCACCTTTGAAAAACATATTTTTGAAAAGCTGAGAAAATTCTCTATATTTTGCTTTTTTTTACTTTATTGATACGACCCTCAGTTGGTGAGATATTGCCATGCAAAGGTTTAAAAACATGAAATTTGATGTTTTCTAAGTCCCACCCAAACAAACCACCATTTTCTAACGTCGATATCTCGGCAACTAATGGTCCGATTTACAATGTTAAAATATGAAACATTCGTGAAATTTTCCGATTTTTTCGAAAACAATATTTTATTTTTTTTTTAAATCAAGACTAACATTTTAAAAGGGCTAAATATTCAATATTACGTCCTTTTAAAAAGTTAGTCTTGGTTTAAAAATTTTGATTTTTTTTCGAAAAGATCGGAAAATTTCACGAATGTTTCATATTTTAACATTGTAAATCGTTAACATTGTAACGAATCGATATCGACGTTAGAAAATGGTGGGCTGTTTGGGTGAGACTTAGAAAACATCAATTTTCATGTTTTTAAACCTTTGCATGGCAATATCTCAGCAACTGAGGGTCGTATCAACAAAGTTCAAAAAAGCAAAATATAGAGAATTTTCTCAGCTTTTCTTAGCTCTGAATAGAGAGATGTTACAGGACTGTCAATTTCTGCAGATGATGATAAAATATACAAAAAAACATATTATTATTAATATTATTATTGATTTTTAAATGGCTATACTGCCTTTCTACGCATAATTGTCCCATGTTCAAAAAAGGACAACTGAGAAAAACGCGACTGAAATTTTTCGATCGATTTCTGTGTTTCTACGCATAATTGTCCCGTGGGTCCCTATTCGCCTTATATGTCCCTAGTCACCCCGGTTAACATTTTATCACCCTTATTTGTAATCCTCTTACAGCTAAACAGGTAAACAAGATGAAATGCTTCTTAAAACTCATGATTTAGTGATAGAAAATACTTGGTGGGACAATTATGCGTAGAAGTTCAACGATGGGACAAACAGACTTGATGTTGTTTTCAATGATTTTCTGAACAAAGTACTAGATTTTATGTGTTTTTCTGAAAGTATACGTAAAATTAAGCTTAAAAATGATAAAAAGTCAGAATCGTCCAAAAATGACATGGGACAATTATGCGTAGAACGGCAGTATATGACTTGAAAACTTTGTTTTTATCAATGACAATTAAGTACATTTTGGTTTTAAATAGTTGATCAACATAAACTTCAAATAATTTTGACTGTCTATTAGAAGGAAAAGCATAAAAAATTATCAATTCTAATGTAGTTGTTGCAAAAAAAAAAAAACATATTAATATAATTACTTAATAAAAATGGATAGATTTCGGATTCACAAAACATTTTTCTCTGAGTAATATATCATGGCCTTTTGTTGTTAATCATCATCGATAAACAACATAATAAAAATAAATTTTAGGAGAGAACTATGGTGAATAAGGCAGACAGAATCAGTCGAATCTTTTAAATCTTTTTGTTTTACTCTTATTTGAAATTAATAAAATACTGTTATGATAGATTATATATAAAAAGTAAATAATTTCGTTGAAGAAGTACAATTAAAAAAAACTCAATTACTTTAATTACTCAAAAATTACAGAAAAAATCTTCGAATCACATTTATCGAAAATCTAGTCCGTTTCCAAGGATACTAAATGTCACCAGAAAATGCTGCTTCTTATTTTTTTCAACTTGAATTTTTTAAAGTGTTAAAGTGAATGAAAATAAACATTTTAATGCATGTTTCTATTGTGAAATTGTCTCAGAAACACGAATATGATAAAATTATCACCAAAAAATGGATCTAAGGGGTCCCCCGAGCAAAAATTTACATCCAAAAAATTTACTAGAATTAATGTGTCTATTTTATGTGTTAAACTGCCTTACCCAAAGCGTTCTCAGTCTTAGATGATAGTCCTAGATGTCCCCTACAAGCAGCAGGTCGAATCGAGTTGATATCTGGATGGAACACTTTTTTATTTGAGTTTGAAAATTGTGCTATTTTGTCACTAAAATGCCAATAACTCCCTTTAGATTTAACCAATTGGAATGCCTTTCCTTGCATTTAGTTGCATTTTTTAGGCCCTTTTAGATGCATTTTGAATTTTAAAATAAAATTGAGATTTACCTAAGTTACAGCATTTTTGAGATTTTCGACGTTTTTGAACTTTTAAAAATTGTGTCTCGATTTGCCCCACTTCCCGTTGACCTAAAGTGCTCATATTTTAGCCAGATGCTAGTTTTATATGTACAAACAACCCCTGAAAATTTCAGGCAGATTGGTGTGGTCCAAACTATGTCCCATACAAAGAGGTATGCCGTGGACTCGCTCTCAACTAAGCTGCATAATTTTTAATAGCGACTTATGGAACCCCAAGTCGAATCGAATAAGACCAAAACATACAAAATCGGTTGAGCCAGTGCCAAGATAATCCAGTGCATTTTTTTAATCAAAAAATGAATGTTACCATTTAAATTAAACTTAAAAAAAAGCAATATTTCTAGATTACTTTTTCAAAACAACCCACGCTTTGTGCTAATTCGCTATTTATAAAATTCTAACCAGAATTGAAAAACACTTTTTTTTACTTTTCTTCTCTTGGAAAATTCCTTTGCCTTGATCGCACATCTGAGCGTTCGCGATAATTCAAGCAATATTCAAGCTAAAGGCCCAAAACTCCCCCACCGTTTGCGAAAAGTTGTTGTTTTTTTTTTATTCTATCTGAAGCTTTGATAACGAAAAAAGCTTAACGAGATGCACACACAAACACACTTGAATTGGGTACCTTCCCCACCCAACATCAGCCAAAACTCGTCCCCTCACTCTTCCCACACACACTCGCAGAACTTCAATGAAACACTGACTGTGGGTTGGTGGGCGGTCACACAATCCCACATTCCGTCGCGCCGCCAGGGAGGCTCGTCCTGTTTACTATCGATTGCCATTGCTGACACCGCCACCACCTGCCCCCTTCACTTCGCAGCGGGTTCTTCATGTCATTACGGACTTTTGTTTCACCAGCAGCAGTAGCATCCTGTCAATATCGTCTTCCTTATTTTTTTGGGAGATTTCTTTCGGACAGCCCATCCTGGTCCAGCATCATCATCTTCTTCACTTCTGCTGGAATGTATCAAATTACACATTTTGCCCTTCACTTGTTTCTCGTCTCCTTCGTTCTGTTGCTTCTTCCCTTCACAAAATCAATTTCTGCTTCGATTTGCATGCCCCCAACGCAAAGGCAAAAGGGAAGAATGACTCACAATCTTCCGCCACAAACACGGGAAGCCGCACTTTTGGCCAATCTAGCCGCGGAATCTTCTTCACTCTCGCTTTCTTGTTTTTTCGCTCTACTGTTGCTGCCTCCCCTCCCGTGCACAAACCCGCGAGTTAGAGACTGATTAGCGCTGATTGAAATCAATTCTGGCTGGAGCTTCGAGTCCCCTTCTCCCCCACCTGGAACACAAATCAGGGCGGAACCCGGATCCAATTCCAAGCAGCAGCTGGTTCAAAGTCTCCTCTTCCTGCCTTTTTTCCCCACAATAAATTTTGACAGTCCTCCTCGAAATCCTCCTCCGGCTGTCAAATTCCGATAAATTCCGGAACATCAACGCACCTTCTTCTTCCTCCTTTTCTTTCGCACCTTCACTTCTCCTTCTCTTCCAGGGGCACAATTTGTATCCTCCCGCACCGGAGAAAGGAAAGAAAAACGCTCAGACTGGCCGCTGACCGCCAGGAACCGCCACACAACACAACGCGACACACCAATCCCGGAACAAGAGAATCCGCGCGCGCGACCGCACCGAAGCACTACTGGAACGCAAATGACCCGACGACCGAGCGCTCGCGGAATATTGACCGACCCGAAACCGACGGAAACAGGCAGAGCAAAAAAAAGATGCCAAGCGCAAACGTGCGATTCTGGTAGCGAAACGGGCTCTGGCTGGTTGCAGATTCTGCTGTTGCTGCTGGAGGATGGTTCGGCGGACTTGCGGGGCCAGAGAGAACGACGCGGAATGACCGTGGAGAGCGGAGCGGAGAGAGGTTCTGTCAAAAGTGACAGCGCGAAATGACGCAAGCGCAAAGAAGGAGGGTGCGTTCAATGGCGGTGCGGGAGATGTTAGGCGTGCCAGGTACAGTAATGAAAGGATTCTCGGACCCACACCGTAGAATGTTATTTTTATGTATTTTTATTACTCAAACATCAAAAATTAAAAGTGCTGTGAGGTTTTCCATGACAGCTGCGAAAGTCCAAATCCGTGTTACCGGCTCACATCTTTCATTTTAATATCTCGAAACGCAGCAACAGCGGCGAGAGCAGCCAGAGAGGGTGAAGAATGTCCCCAATAAATCGCTCTCTCTCTATTGTTTTGCTGTACGTAAAACTGTTTCTTGATACCTTTCTTTCCGAGTTCCGTACTAACTTTTAAATTCCATCAAAACTAAAATCACTTAGGCATAGACTTCTCAGGACTGACTGTTTGGCTAGGTTTTGCTTAATTGTGTATAGTTTTACTGAAATTTCACTCAGAATTCTACCACAGACAAACAGACGGGACACTCGAGTGCCGAACCATCGTCCTTCAAAAACGGTTGTTTCAAATGCAATTTTGTTTCGGCATCCACTCACCCGGCGCTGATGGCGCTGCTGCCGTGACAGCTCACCCGTCTGTTCTCAGTGTGTGTGATGCGTGTTTTTGTTTTTAAGTTGAGCGTGAGCACGTGCGAAGCAGCAAATGAGAGCACAAAAATGTATGGAATTCAGGAAATCTAACGGTAGCTTTGCAGGAAAAGGTTGGGGAAGCCTTGGCCATAGCCTCTTGCCCGAGGGGGACGTCACTCCTGCGTTCACCGAGCGATAAAGCTCCCCTTTTAAACCTTTGCAGCGCTAACATTTGCTTTTCCGCTTTAACTTGCTTTAACTCGCGTTAACCGCGATAACTTGCTTTTTGGCTTACCTTTTGTTGCGATCACGCTTCAGACCAAGGGGTAGGACAGTGAGTCACATTGAGCCACATTGAATTTTTTTGAGTAAGATTGAGTAACGAGAGTTATTGTGAAAGCAGACAAAAATCCAAACACGAGCGCAACCTGTCAAAGCCTGTTGCGCCACAGGCTGGTGTACACGCTTACGATAAACCGCTCCATTTTTGTATGGCGCAACAGATTGTTTTGCGCAACAGAAGAGATGCGCACTTCGGTTTGGTGGAAGCTGCATAATACTCAATTTTCATAAAAGACGCAACGAAATTTTGACACTGACATTTGTCATTGATGACAGATGTGATAAAACAAAAACATAAGACAAAGCGAAAGATTGGATTTGAACTGAAAAATTAAGCGAGTTGGACTTATTTGTAATATGTTAAAAGTGTGATGTTTAGTTTGCATCCGTTCCGACCGAGCCAGCTTCTGGTCATCAACGACATCCTGCCTGGCCTCGGCCGCTTTGTCCTGATTCCTACCGGTGATCAAATCAATCTGCTTGTTACCGACCAAAATGACAAATCACTGCCAGCCCACTCTAATCGTTTAGCGAGCGAAACTCCCTGGACATTCCGGTAGCATGCGTATCCGGCGCGGTGGGTCAGCAGAAAATCTGTCAATCCAAGACCTAGCAACTTGATCCTGGTTCTGAAGCTGATGTGTGTTACATCGGTGAAGATCTCTTCGTCTAATAACCAATCTCACCAGACTACCGGGCAAAATCCGCCTGTTGAAGAAGGACCGCGACCAGAGGAGATACCGGTGTGGGTATTAAGCCAACATTTACCATGCGCTGCGGGAGTCGTTCTAGAAGGATTAGGTGACGATTGCGTTCGAGATCCGGTTGTTCAACTCTACTACGATGTGGCCAATTATAAGGACCAAGCAGCTGGGCAACTTTTCGGACCTTTCCGCTTTTTCTGCTGGCTAGCATGTGCACCAAATTGACAACGAGCAGGAGTTTGATGTTATGTGATAGTGGCATGTCCCTGACGATAATTATATTTGTCAGTATTTGTTTTTCTTTCCCCGTTCGAAATCCCTCCTTCCCCCTAACCACGTCAGCGAGTCCTGCCTAAGATTATGCACTATATCCCACTGGAGTTAAACTGAACCGAGAAATGAACCATCTCAATTCTGATACTAAGGTGTCGTTGAAATAAAAAAAATAGCAGAGCGTTACATTTCGGCATTGATGGTCGGGCTGATATCACCGATGGGATGATAAAGCAGTGAGTCTCAACTACCTTGGCCATCCGCAGATTCTGGGTAATAACGTTCAGTTGGCCGACGATAATAGCTACGCCGCTCCTAATAAGTGCCCAGCGGAGCAAGTCGGAGTCAAACCATTGTTTTGACCGAATTTAGTTCACGGTTTTGAGGTGGCCCTGATTGTTGGAACATGTTTCGTTCATTAGGGATGCCGATGCGAGAGCACACCTGGTCGCTTTATAAAAGTGTTGGCCAAGCACGGTGTCGTTAGTTTTGGACGAATTCGGCATGCTTCTGGGTCGCTTCAGGTCAATCGTTCCGTAACTGAGGCGATCCTGTTGCAAGGTCATTTCGTTCTTTTTACCTCTTTCCCTCTTGTTGGGGTTCAACGTGAAGCAGGGGGTGCAAGTGGGAAGATCGGAAATCATAAGTTATGGCCAAGTAGAGGATATCGGTTAAGTCACAGCGAATGTGAATTTAATGTGGGTGCAAAACATCGGTTAACTGTCCAGTACGAAGTAAGATAAACCCGTCGGGTCAAATCGATTTCGACTAGGTTAATTCTGTCCCCAATCCCAGTTAGGGTTTAACTAGTAAAGGACAATACAGGTTGGGTTTGCTCAGCAGGCACAACTAGACGTTGAGCATTCTAAGGTTCATGGAAATTCGCCTAAGCTGGGAAAGTGCTCTACCCAGCGGGATTTGTTCGAAGAAACTTTGAGGTTAGTACCGAATGGCGTTGAAGCCGCCGTCGGATAGTCTTTTACAAGAGCAAAACCTTGGACCAGGAAGCTACAGCAGGAAGTCTCAGCGGTTCGTGACATGCTAGGTCAAGCTAGCACGAGATGAAAACCTTCGCGTTGTCGGAATATGTAAACGGTGAACGCTCCTTGAGCATCTTCCGCAATGTAATCCGCGCCAGTTTACCACTCCGGAACATTTCTGAAACGACTCCAAAATGTTATCTTTATCTTATTTATTTTTGCCTACATTTTTAACCAAACTATTTGTTTGTACATAAACACATCTGTCAAAAACAACAACCGTTCAAATATTCCGTAACCAGGCCGAAAATTTATGTTGATGAAAATTGAGTAGCTTTGAGTAACATTGAGTCATTCTGAAAAATTGAGTCACTGAATTACTCACTGTCCTACCCCTTGTTCTCAATACTCACCGGTGACTTCTTCGGTATTCCAGGTAGATGTTCTTGATCAGGTTCATCGGATATCGCTCCAACCTCAGGAAGTAACCCGAGTATGACAGCTTCAGGACCTGCGGCTTTCGTACAGACGGTTCTTCCAGAACTGGTGCAAACTGTTCTTCCGGATGTTTTTGTAATACTCGTCAAACATGTCCCGCACCGAGAAATGGACTGCGGACCCTCAGGACATCCCACACTGTCCCGTCATCACTTCCGGCACATAATGCTGCTGATGGTCGTAAACCGCCGGCACCGCGCTGACCACCTCCGATCGCTTCTCGTCGTTTCCCTCTTCCGTCGAATCCTTCTCCTCACCGTTAAAATTAACTTTATCGAATTCAGCCGGTGCAAATTCACATCCGCATAAACGGCGTCCTACAAAAACAAACAAAATCAAACACAAACGCCACCAAACACCCAAGCTTCCTTCTAACCCATTTCGGTCGTGAAACAGCTGCAGATCCGGCAGGAAGCTGGCCTCATCCTTTTGAAAACTAACTTTCCCCTAATCCCCTAACCTTGTTCCGCATCATCCTCCTTCGAAGGTATCCGCGTACAAGTTCTGGCTGCGGACGCGTTCTGTTTTGATTGACGTCGTGGACCACCACTCACTAACCACGAGAACGACAAAATGAAAAAAATTATACAGTCGAATTAAAAGTTAAAACTTTTAAATAAGTTAGCAATGAGATTTTCAAAAACGTTACTTAATCCACCTTAAGGTGGTTGGTGCCTTCCTCGCATTCATGTTGTATTTTAGGTGGTATTTACAAATTAATTTAAGAGTTTTTTTTTATTTTTTTTTTTTTTTTCATTTGTTTTTTTTATTATTGATTTTACTTGAACAGCAATTTTCAATTCTTTTTTTTACCAACTCTTCAAAATAAAGGTGAAAAGTCTCATGAGTTATATATTTCAGTAAAAAGTTGGTGTAAATCTTTGTCGAGACAAAATGATGCAGCAACATAATTAATACAGATTTTTTTCCAGAAGAGACGCAGACACTGCTTCAGCGATGTGGCAACCGGGCGATACGCATGCAAGGGGGTGTGCCTGCCAATCCCCCGCGTGGTCAAAAAGTCAAAAAAGAAAAAAGACGCGGCCTTTGAGGTTATGCAAAAATCACCCTTTTTTGAAGCTACAAAAAAACTTTTTCTTGGCATAACTTTAAAAGTACTTCACTAAACAGAATAAAATTTAATAGGGTCTTAGGGGACCCCAAAACGAACAGAATAAGGCGGACCCGGCCAAAATCGGTACAGCCAGTTCTGAGATAATCGTGTGGAAAAAAAATCATGTCTACACACATCCCCACAGACATTTGTTCAGAATTTGATTCTGAGTCGATAGGTATACGTAAAGGTATATCTAGGAGTCGTATTTAAGAAGTTCATTTTTCGAGTGATTTTATAGCCTTGCCTCAGTGAGGTGAGGAAAGCAAAACTGTAGCAGTAAAAGTTTTCATTTTCAAAACAAGAAAAAAACTTTTAATGTAGCAAATTTTAACCACTTATTAATTCAAAAGTAAGTTACTTTTGTCTTTACCATAATATTTTTATGTGTGCCGGCAAAGTATACGGCATCCGGTGCTGCTGTCGGTCTGGACTTCCGGCCGGTTCCTGGGGAGGAGGCGGTGCCAGTGGTGGAAGCGTATCCGAATTGAACAGTGCCGAGCGGAAAGGATTCAGACGGTGACGCGATCGACAGTTCTTTGGACCACGTCTGGGAGAAGGCGGGTGGTAAGTTTCCCCCACCTACTATGGCGTGCCGCATAGTAGGTGGGGGAAATCAGAAATGTTGTGAAGTGGTGTCTTTTGGCTAGGGGAGGACCGCTGGTGTTGGCGGTTGGCCAAGACAGATCTCTAATTTCGTGTACGATGTCCAACGCTGTATAAGGCGTGTTGTTGGTAGACTAAGAAGTGGACTTACTATATCTCTAACAATGCAACTTTTCTATACCGTAGATTTTAAACTCTAAGTTTGTCGGAGAGTACGAGAAGGTCACGCACATTTCGGTGACACCGATACGGTGTTCAGTTTTTACCAAAAGTGGACGAATCACCACGTGGAAGAACGAGTTGGTCAGTTATGCCGGCAGCAAGCTCGATATGCCACCATCTCCTTCGCCGGCACCGTGCACTTGCAGTGACACTTGAAGTGCTAGTAACTCGCACAAACAACGGAAACGGATGCCCCCCAAGGCGGACTAGGACAGCAAGAAAGACGAGAACAATTTGCAATCGAGATAAGTACACCATTTGATTCAGCAGGAGTTTTGTGCACTAAAAAATTATAGTTTTCATATGTTTAGTATTTTATTTTAAAAGAAAACTAACGAAAACTATGAAAATCGAGGCATATAGTATGAGAGCTGTCAAATCTCTCACCATCAAAAAGCACCTATGAGCTTTCGCTGGATTTGTCTATATTTTCGGCTCAAAAAGAGTACATGTACTCTAAAAAGAGTACGTTTGGTAACACTAGGCCAGAGAGGGTTAAGAAAAGTTCCAAGAAATCGTTCCCTCTGCATTGTTCTGTACTTCGTAAAGCCATTTCTTGACCCCTTTTCTTGGGGGAACGTAATGGATCAAAATTAAGATTTTTTAAATGAAGCTCACAAAATCCATCATACGCTGCAAACAAGTGCACTGCTCACATCTCTCAAATGTCAAAAATTGGACGCCAGCTTTGAACGCACTCACTAGATAGATTTTGACAGCTCTCGCGCGTTTCGCCGCCGCATCCGCAACGAAATCGCAAAACAAAGCTTGAAATCAATTTTTGCTTGCTGAATTTCTTCGCTAATTACGCGATAATTTCGTCACCTAAAATCTCAAAATGAACGCACCACCTACCTTCGAATCGTTCCTGCTGTACGAGGGTGAAAAGAAGTAAGTATGGCTGGTTTTTAAATGATTTCAAGTGCTAACAAGAAACTTCCTTCCGGCAGAATCATCAAAGAACTCGACACCAAGGTCCCGAACGCGGCGATCTTCACCGTTAACAAGGAGGACCACACGCTGGGTAACATGATCCGCAACCAGCTACTCAAGGACCCGAACGTGCTGTTCGCCGGCTACAAGCTGCCCCATCCGCTCGAGCACAAGTTCGTCATCCGCATCCAGACGACGTCGGACTATTCGCCCCAGGAAGCGTTCATGAATGCCATCACGGATCTGCTGTCGGAGCTGTCGCTGTTCGAGGAACGCTTCCGGGAGGCTTACAAAGACAAGAAGGAGGGCGGGGACTAGAATTCTTTTCTTTTCTTTTTTTGTGAATAATTGAACACGATTAGGTTATTTAAAGTATTTTTTTTTAATTTTTCTGCTATCTAACTTGACTCTAAATAATATCTAAGATTTACAAATAAAGAGAAAATCAACTGCTGTTAGCTATTGAAACTAATTGGTGTTTATTTCTTCGAAAGATTCCTTCTACAACAACACGGAAATGCGCCAAAAGTTTCTAGAGTGAGTCGTTTGTTCTACAAACTTTGCGGAAAGTGTAAACAGTTTCTTACATTACAAGTTCATTAACATACACAAAAAAGCAAATAAATAATTCGTTGAACTGTATTCAGCTATTTCTGCGAACGAAGCTCACTGTCTCTCCTGATAACACGAAAACAAGAACTGAACTTCACTGTGAGTCTGGGGCTTCATAAAATTACATAAAGAACGAACGGGTGCGGGAGTGTAGAATTAAAACACAAACTGCTGCTGGAAAGCATGCGCGCATATGTTTCCACTGACTGCTGACTGTCTGACTGGGAAAACACCCCACCAACACTGAGCTCCGATCTCAGTACGTTTCATCGTCGGGACATTCACCCAGCTCGTGGCCGAACACTGAAATGAGAAACGGAGATAATTAAAATTGTATCCAAATTTGTCCCAACCATAAAGTTATAAGGAGTTCACAAAAATATGTTTTGTATAGTTTTCTAGATGAAAAAAACTGACTTTTTGTAGCTTTTCTGAAAGATTTTGTGATAAGAAAACAAGATAAGATAAGAAATATACAGTGAAACACCTAGCTGGATGTTCCGGCCAGCGCAACGTAGCTCTTTTTCGGAAACAGGAAATTTTATGAACTAATGACGCCTTCATGTGAAGCTAGCGATAATTTAATTTTGACAAGTCCAACCACTGCGTCTAATAATTTAATTGAAATTTTGACTTACTGTCAAAACTTCAATAGAATGAAAAGTGCCGCAAAAATCGACACTATTAATCAAGCTATCAGCGGATGCCTTTATACTGCTATTCTTGGCACGGAGACCAGTTGGGACGCTAGTATTTTAAGCGAAGAGGTTTTCTCTAGCAACTTTAATGTATTCAGGAATGATAGAAATCTGTTATCATCCGGGAAAAAGTCAGGAGGCGGCGTTTTAGTCGCCATTAAAGCCGATTTTGACTCAGAAAAACTTGATTCTGACGTTTTTGCACATTTTGAACACGTATGGGTCAAAGCTCAGATTGCAAAAGAGACTCACATCTTTGCATCTGTGTATTTTCCCCCGTTATCGCCACTCAGCTCATATGAAGATTTCTTCAGGAACGCTGAAAAAATTATCTCCAGTCTAGATCCCGAATCCAAAATACATTTGTATGGCGATTTTAATCTCGGTGCTGTCGACTTCATGGTTGACGCAGAAAACGAGTCTATTCTTATTCCCATCTTAGGGGAAAGTGATAGATTACAATTAATTTTTGATAAAATGTACTCTCTCGGCCTAAATCAAATTAATCATGTTAAAAATCAAAATAATCGCTTTCTTGATCTTCTTTTTACTAATATGACTGAAGACTTCTGTGTGACTGAAGCAAATAATCCACTTTGGAAAAATGAAGCTCATCACACAGCAATTGAATTTTCACTTTTCGTGCATAAGGCTAATAACAGACCAGATGGTTCAGATTACGAAGAAATTCCTGATTACAATAATGCCAATTATCCCTTAATCAAACGTAGACTATTAGAAGTTGATTGGAAAGCATTACTAGAGAAAGAAACGAACATCGAGCTAGCAGTTAACACTTTCTATAGCATTATATACGACATCCTCGATGAAAGCGTCCCAATACGAAGAAAAAGACGCACAATTGACAAACACCCGCCTTGGTTTACGAGAGAGGTTAAAAACCTTAAAAATAGAAAACAAAAAGCTCACAAAGCTTACAAAAGCAATAGCCAAAAACTTGATGAGTATCTACAAATATGCAGTCAGTTAGAAGTCACCATCCAATTTGAATTTGAAAAGTATCATAGAAAGGTAGAATCGGAAATCAAGAGTGATTCCAAGCAGTTTTTCAATTTTGTAAAATCAAAATTAAAAAGTAGTAATTTTCCGTCAAATATGTCTCTCGACAATAAAATTGGCAAAAACAGTGCAGAAATTTGTGAATTATTCGCAAACTTTTTTGAAAGCGTATACACCTCTTTTGATGAAAACGATCGCGACCGAAGCTACTTTTCCTTTATACCCCAAGCAAATAACGAAATAACAGTCGATAGCTTATCCTTAGATGAAATTCAGGCGGCTCTTAAAGCTCTTGACAGTTCGAAAAGTACCGGACCAGATGGAATATCTCCAAAATTTGCAAAAAATGTAGCCTCTGAACTGGCTTCTCCGCTTTATTGGCTATTTAATCTATCATTAAAATCAGGAATATTCCCAAGTGCTTGGAAGAAATCATATTTAGTTCCAATTTTCAAATCTGGTAAAAATCTGACGTGAAAAACTACCGTGGAATTGCTCTTATTTCATGTATTCCCAAGCTCTTTGAGGCAATAGTTAACAACAAAATGTTTGCTCAATTAAAAGACTACATAACACAAAAACAGCATGGATTTTTCAAAGGGCGCTCAACCGCAACTAATCTTCTCTCGTTCGTAAACTACACATTGAATGAAATGGATAACAAAAACTCTGTACAGACACTCTATACTGACTTTAGCAAAGCCTTCGACAGAGTGGACATTCCTATGCTTCTTTTCAAATTGGATAAAATCGGAATTGATTCTAATCTACTTTCATGGCTTAAATCTTACTTAACAAAACGCACGCAATGTGTTAAATTTAATGGCCTCATATCTAGGCTCATCAATGTTACTTCCGGGGTACCTCAAGGCTCTCATTTAGGCCCATTACTTTTTATTCTTTACGTAAATGATGTATCCTTTATATTTAAGCATATCAACGTTTCGATTTACGCAGATGACATGAAATTGTTTATGAAAATTAAAGACGAAACTGACGCTTCAAGATTCCAGAACGAAATCAACATATTCTTTGAATGGTGCTGTCGTAGCCTTTTACAACTTAACATTAAAAAGTGTACATCGATCTTGTTCAGCAGAAAAATAAATAAGCCAAATATAAACGTAAAACTAGACAACCAGATAGTTGAAACTTGTTCAAATGTTAGAGATTTAGGAGTCATACTTGATTCTAAAATGACTTTCATCGAACATTACAACACGATGGTATTCAAAGCAACTAATATGCTCAACTTCATAAAACGATTCAGTTATAACTTTAAGGACCCCTATACATTGAAAACATTGTTCATAGCTTATGTTCGCTCTATTCTTGAATATTGTAGCGTCGTGTGGAGTCCACACATCAAAACACACGAAACCCGTATTGAATCAGTGCAAAAACAATTTTTACTATTTGCTCTTCGTAAACTAGGGTGGACAGTGTTTCCTCTTCCTTCGTATATTGCACGCTGTATGTTAATAAGCTTAGAAACACTTGTAAAGCGTCGTGAATTCGCTTCTCTCTCGTTCGTAAATGATCTTATTGCAAACCGAATTAATTCTCCAGAGTTGTTACAAACATTAAATTTCTATGAACCCACACGCGTATTGAGAGCACGTGAGCCTTTCGCATTGCATTTTCACAGAACTGACTACGCTAAACACGGGCCCATGAATAGAATGATGGAAACTTATAACAAATATAATAACATAATCGATTTCACAATGACAAAATCCACCATGAAAAAACAGTTCTACAATCAAAGATAGATGTTCCCCCCTTGTAATTAGAAACTAAGCAACGATCATGTAGTCTACGTATGTTTGACGAATAAATAAATAAATAAATAAATAAAATAAGGCTTAAAATTTCAACAAAACGCTGAACAAAAAATCTAAACCCGATTCAAAAGTTCCTCTCTTCTAGACTTTTTTTGGAATTAAATACTTAAATTTTCATAAAAAGTTGAAAATTTCAACCCAAAAATTCTAAAACAGTGAAAATGCACACAAGATTTCGAATTGTTCAAAACCCGTATTGCAAATAATAAAAATACAAAAAAAAACGGTATTTTGTGTAAATTTTGAAACTTCATTCCAAAAATTATAAAACAGTGCAAATGCATACAAAGTTTTGAATCTGATGATGCATATTATGAAAATTTGAGTATTTGAAAAAAATTCCAGCGCCTAATTCCAAAAACTCTAAAACTCTTAATTCCAAAAACTCTAAAACACTGAAATTGCATAACAAATTTCAAATCGTTTCATACAAAAATATAAAAAAAAATCAGAATATTTACAAAAAGCACGCTATTTTGTGAAAATTTTAGTAAACTCATTGAAAATGCGCACAAAATTTTAAAACGTTACATACCCATATTGCAAATTCTGCAAATTTGAGCATTTGGAAAAGAATTACGGTATTCTAAGAACATTTGAGTATTTCATTCCAAAAAGTTTAAACCAGGGGTAACCAAAGTATGGTCCGCGGTCCAAATATGGCCCGTGTACCAATTTTGAATGCGCAAAACGGTAATTTTTCATCATTCTGTTTGATATTTAGATCAGACCCAAAATCGAACACTTCCAATAAAACATATTTATTTACTGAGATTTTTATAGAGCAATCAGATTGAAAAAATGAAAGTATGACAATCAATTGTCTTTTACCAGCCTTTTACATAAAATTTTGAAGTCTTCCAATTTTACTAGCGTTTTGGTACAGTAAAAATATGATGAAACTGTGCTAAGTAAAACACCACCAGCAGCGCCGTACCTAGGGGTTGGCGTAGTTGGCCACCGCCAAGGGCGCCACAATCGATGATTGTATAAAATTTCCATGTCAGTTAAAACAAAATCCTCATTATTATTTCAAATAAAATGGACGCCAGAAGTAAAAGTATACCTAGCCATTAAATAGATTATTTGGACTAAAATATAAAAAAAAGTGTTTAAGGGGTGCAATGTTTTTCAAAACTTATATTAAATGGTATTTTTTTTTCATTGAAGAAGGGGCGCTACAATGGCAAAAAGTTTCAGGAGTTCTAGAAGAGCTTTTTAAAATAACTACAGCATAAAGTTCGCAGTATGATGATGCTTAGTCACACCTTCCAGACAAGAAATTGTACTTGTACTTGTTCGGTAACCAGGTGTTGTTTAACTGGGCTTAGTCCGTTGAAAAGCAGACAAACCTTAAAAACCAACAAAGCTAAATGATCGACGAGTCAGTGGATGCACAGATGAATATCATCATACAAAAAATAATTTAAAGTTTTCATGAAATGTTATGTTTAAACAATATGGTTTGGAAATATTTTTGAGAGGTTTTTATTGAGAAAATATAATGCATTGATGTTCCCCTTACCATTTTTCGATCAACCCAGTTAGCGAGCAGCATTCGTAACTGAGCTGATTTGTAATATTCACGTTAATTTAGCTGTAAATCATATTGACAAATTGATAGCTAAATTATGGTCATATTTTGAGTTTCTATAACATAAAAATTATTTTAACATTATAAAACATTATGTATACAAAATATCTCGAGTTTGAAAAATGGCTTTTGAGAAATTTATAGGACGATTTCCCTCTTCATAAGAAACTTTGTGCATTGGCATACGCTATTTAGAAATACCAGAATTTAAAAAAAAAAACGTTTTAAAATTAAAACGGCTGCTGAATTTCATTAAAAAGACTATTTCTTTCATGGGTAATTCTCCGCCAACTCACACAGCAGTTGCCCCGACCCCTCTTCGATTTGCGTGAAACTTTGTCCTAAGAGGTAACTTTTGTTCCTGATCACGAATCCGAGGTCCGTTTTTTGATATCTCGTGACGGAGGGGCGGTACGACCCCTTCCATTTTTGAACATGCGAAAAAAGAGGTGTTTTCAATAATTTGCAGCCTGAAACGGTGATGAGATAGAAATTTGGTGTCAACGGGACTTTTATGTAAAATTAGACGCCCGATTTGATGGCGTACTCAAAATTCCGAAAAAAACGTATTTTTCATCGAAAAAAAAACACTAAAAAAGTTTTAAAAATTCACCCATTTCCCGTTACTCGACTGTACAAAATTTTGGAACATGCCATTTTATGCAACCAAAAGAAAAATATATATCAAAATCTGCAACAGTAGATTTGCTGCAAAAAATGTTACATTTTCTAACAGTTTTTGCAGCAAGCTCATAGCTCATTTTTGCCCGCGTGTAAACATGTCAGCGATCTGCAGTTCTCACCAACACATATAATGCTGGCCCGTCCCCGAGCAACACTCCAGAGAGAAGATTATGTTGGTGCTCTGTCACTCTCAATTCATCAAGCGTCCATGGTGCGGTGGTAGCGTGTCGAAGCAATAACCAAGAAGTTGATGGTTCAATCCTCATTCTATTTAGATTTTTTTTCTCTAATACAATCAATCAGCCGTCGGTAATGTCGATAATTGTCGATAACGGGCAAAAATGTCATACCCCTATATAGCAAAAAATGTATGAGGACAGATTTCATGCAGATTCTGATATACTTTCATGCCTCCATGCATCACAATCAAGCGACTGCCAGTTGGGTGTGGGAAATTTAATGTACTTTTCGAATCTACATTGACCCAGAAGGGTCATTTTTTCATTTAGAACAACATTTTTCATTTTAAAACTTCATGTTTTTTCTAACTTTACAGGGTTATTTTTTAAAGTATAACAATGTTCTACAAAGTTGTAGAGCAGACAATTACAAAAATTTTGATATATAGACATAAGGGGTTTTCTTATAAACATCACGAGTTATCGCGATTTTACGAAAAAAAGTTTTGAAAAAGTTGGTCGTCATCGATCATGGCCGTTCATGGTCACCCGCGACAGACACGGACGACGAAACAAAGAGACCCACTCAGAGCGTTCCGTTTGAATTCCGTTTAGAATTCCGCTTGAGCGAAAAAAGTTCGATTCGAATTCTAAACAGTGTTCGTTTTAGATTCTAAACCGCATTCCGTTTCAAACGCAACAACCGGTTCCGTTTGAGTTTTCGTCGCAAATCGGTTTAAGCGGAATTCAAACGGAATCGGAACGGAATAGACGGGTAAGGTTTGACAGCTGCTTCTTCTTCTTGTTTTTTTTCTTTCTGATTTTATTTTTTGTTTTTATTAGAATTCATTACTGTTTTAACCAAGGTTTTAACTGTTTGGCCTATCTTAGGCAATTTTTATTAATATATAAAAATTAATCGAGAAAAAAACTCCCCACCATGAATCCCCATGTTTTTAATTACAAAAAAAATGTAAGTTTCACAACATATTACACTGAAAGGAAATTGTTGTCCAGACCGCACCTCTGAGGAATCGCACCGCTGAAGTCTGTTGGCCGCGTCGACGTTGCTGAACTGAGGACCAAATCACCGGATCAGATGCTCCGAGGATCGCGGAAAACCGTCGAGCAAGGTGACTTCCGCTAGAGATGAAATTTTCCTGCCTTGACCATTGTATGATCGGATGGTTCTCGTCCGCAGTTCTTCCGCTCTGGTCCACGCTGTGCCGCTGGGCGCTGGCATACGGTGTCTGCACTTTATCGTTGTCATGGCTATCGAAGGTCATCTAGGAACGTCCTCTTCGGTGTACTGAGATCCTCCTTCTTGGTACACTGAACAAGATTCAGAGTGGGTCCGACAAGCTGAACAGGTCGGAGAAACGGCTGGAAGACACATGCAAGAAGCCGGTTCCATCGAGCCCGGGAACGGTGGCCAGGAATCTGAAGGAGTCGTCGGTTATTGGGTTAATGGTCCGAATCATCAGAAATGCAGCGTAACTTACCTTTTATTTCCACAGTAAAATGTTTTTTTTTTTCTTCGAAAAACGTGGCACGAATGAAAACATGACCGAACAAGTTTTCCACTTTTTTCCAAACACTTTGACGTTTGATTGCCAAAAAATCAACAAGAAAACCGCTTCGGCGAAACGCGGCGAAATGTCATCGAGGTTCCACCATACACCAGCAGGTGTCGCCCTTGTGCAAAAATTGCTCAAATGGAATCGAAGCGGAACCCAACCAGACAAACCGTTTAGAAAATTTCGAAGCAATTTTCGAAGCGGAATTCGAAGCGGAATGAACCCGTCAAGCGGAGAACGGTTTGATTGGGGAAACGCTAAGAGTAACTTTTTCAAAACTTTTTTTCGTAAAATCCCGATAACTCGTGATGTTTATAAGCAAACCCCTTATGTCTATACATCAAAATTTTTGTAATTGTCTGCTCTACAACTTTGTTGAACATTATTACACTCTAAAAAATAACCCTGCAAAGTTAGAAAAAATACGAAATTTCAAAATGAAAATTTTTGTTCTAAATGAAAAAATGTCCCTTCTTGGTCAATGTAGATTCGAAAAGTACATTAAATTTCCCATAAAATAACATGTTCCAAAATTTTTTACAGTCGAGTAACGGAAAATGGGAGAATTTTTAAAACTTTTTGAGTGTTTTTTTCGATGAAAAATACGTTTTTTTCGGAATTCTGAGTACGCCATCAAATCGGGCGTCTAATTTTACATAAAAGTCCCGTTGACACCAAATTTCTATCTCATCACCGTTTCAGGCTGCAAATTGTTGAAAAACACCTCTTTTTTCGCATGTTCAAAAATGGAAGGGGTCGTACCGCCCCTCCGTCACGAGATATCAAAAAACGGACCTCGGATTCGTGATCAAGAACAAAAGTTACCCCTTAGGACAAAGTTTCACGCAAATCGAAGAGGGGTCGGGGCAACTTTTCCCGATTTCGTGTGAGTTGGTAGAGAATTACCCTCATAAAACATTCGTTTTTAGAGCATATAAGCTGCTCAGAACATCACTTTTTAAATTTTTGCTTAACCGGTGTTGAACAAATTGATACACAACTAAATTTTTCTGCCGAAATTCGAAAAAGAAATCAGAACAGCTAATCGCTCGGCAGATATATTATTCAAGCTATTAAAGTATCATTTTGCCAAAATATACACATTGAATTTTGAAAACGTCTTGAAAACTCTGGTAATAAGAGGATATTCATTTTTATTTTAAATCCAGACTAACATTTCAAAAGGGTCAAACATTGAATATTACGTCCATTTAAAATGCAAGTCTTGATTTATTTGTTTTACATTAGAAAATGGTGGGTTGTTTAGGTGAAACTTAGAAAACTACAATTTTAGTGTTTTTTCCCTTAAAGTGGCTGTTTCTCAGCAACCAACATTTGTTTTTGCATGAAATTACGATTATTTCCAAAAATCACAATTTTTTCAAAACATCATAAAATCTGCAATTTTTTTCCGTGTAACTATTTTTTTCTCAATAGTCCTCAACAATACCTACAACTTTGCCTTGGTGTCTTGATCAGAAAATTCACTCAAAAGTAACAGCTGTTTAAATATTTACGTACCATTTTTGTATGGACAGCTGCCAAAATTGCATGGAGACTTTTATGGGTTAACCAATGACTCAAAATAGCATCTTTGGTCATAGGGATGGCCCCCACAAAGTTTGAGCCAAATCAAAAAATACAAATAAAATCCATTTCCAATTTTGGTAGAGAATTGCTCATATATATATATATTTTATTTTTTTCTAACTTCACCGAAATTGAATCCATTGACAAATCAGCTGTTCAATCAAATTAATTCTAGTTCAGATAAAATTCTGCAGGCATAATTAATCATGATTGAGCTTTCGATTATGTGCATTTATCGAAAAATGAATAAAAAACAAAATTCTGCTATCGTTATCGATTTTATGAAATATGACAAAAATATTCGGTCAACATAATTCCTGCATTAAATTTTCAATTCAACCTATCTCATATTCATTTGAAAATTTGAACACAAACAACTGTGTTTCTGTTTCTTGCCATCATATTCAGGTCTCCAATTGGAATTATAAAACCAGAACTCATTGCATCAAGCAATGAAAATAAACATCAACTCATCAAAATGCTTGTAAATTTGGGTAGGGCGCCAAATTGATGCTTCGCCAAGGGCGCCGTGGACCCATGGTACGGCTCTGACCACCAGCATCAGATTAAGGGACCATCCAAAAACCACGTGGACACTAAGGTTGTTAACTATAAAATTTTCGAACAATCGTTATCGTCCGGACGATAACAATAATCTATCGTTATCGTCATCGTTATTCCGATAATTTTATCGGCGATAATTTATCTACGATAACGGACGATAAACTTATATTTAATATATCTCTAAAATTGACTAGAACCAACAAAGTTATGTTAAATTTTTAAGCTTCCTCTTCCTAATTATTTTTTTATAGTATGATAAGTTTCCAACAATAAATACCGTATTTTTTATAGTATTATTTTTTTTATATAATTTGCAATATGGGTATCAAACGATTTGAAATTTTGCATGCATTTTCACTCTAAGGGTGCATTTTCATAACTCCAGAATTCATGTTCTTGAATTCATCTTAACGGGTCAACTTTGACATAAATTATTTTTCAGCAATTTTCCGTTTATTTTTGATGAAGCAATTCGAAAAAATGATTGCTTACTTAGAGTTTTTTGAATGAAATACTCAAATTTTCACAAAATACCGTATTTTCTCGAAAATACTCAAATTTTTATAATTCGCAACAAAAAGAAAGAAAATACAGTATTTTGTGAAAATTTTAGTATTTATGCTTATGGATGATTCTGGGTTCGATTCCCATCTGCTGCAACCTTCCATCGGATGAGGAAGTAAAATGTCGGTCCCCGCCTTGGTTGTTCCCATAAGTACAAACAACACACCAAACCAAGCCTACTCCGGTGGAATCGCTGGCGGCGGTTGGACTCGCAATCCGAAGGTCGTCAGTTCAAACACTGGGGTGCAAGGTTCCTTGGAGTAGAAAGAGGTTTGGGTGCTCTCCCCATTCAAACCTTCGGACTCCTAGGTTCGAGCAGAAACTTGCAATAGAGACCACAAAAGACCCGGGGGTCGTTAATGTGGATGGTTTGATTTTTTTTGCTTTAAAACTTACTACATTATATATATATATTTATGTTCTTAGCAAACGCATTGAATATTTACCATGATATTCATGGATTATCGCCGATAGAATTATTGAAGTAACGATAACGATAGCAGATTATCGTTATCGTCCTGACCATTACCGTTATCGTTAGACGATAATATTATCGGCCTTAATTCTATCGATTAACAACCTTATCTACGCGCGCATGTATGGCATGTACGTACACGAAAAAGATTGAGGTTAAATTTTGTACCAGCCAGCAAGCCAAATGGCGTGCTAGTGTGCGTGAGCGCGGGCTTAGATAACTCTATTGTCCATACAAAAAAAAACAAAAAAAACTATTTTGTATGGAACGTGAACCTTGGCGTGAACAATTACTTACCCCCCTCCCAAACCCCCTCTCCAAAAGTGCTCACGTGGTTTATGGATGGTCCCTAAAAGCGATACACGAAAATTTCTACAGTACCGCTTATTTTTGCAATATTGAGGCAAAAGTTTAAAAAACTTATACACTATCTAACCAAAAAAACATTCGAAAAAGAACTATGTAATGTAATAATAGTATTTGATTGTTTGAATTTTATCTTGAATATTATAAAAAGAGAAACATTAAAAATGTTTTTTAAGAAACATTAAAAATGGTTGGCTCATTATTACATTTTTATTCATATTCATTTATAATATCCATAAAACATAAGATTTTGCAATGTTTGTCAAAATGATAATAAAGTTCTAAAAATGTAAAAAAAATAAATAAATAACGATTTCTAATATTTGGCCCGCACGTATCGTTATCAGAGCCGAATCGAGACTCATGTTGCGAATTGGGACACCAGTTTTAGCAATGGTGCAGCTACCAAAAGTTATATTTTGGTTTGTCAGATCTTCAAAACGCACCCTTTTTACAATCTTCCGGACATTCCTCAAAATATTTTTTTGGCATAACTTTTGAAGTACTTTTAATTAACTTTTGTTTAAAGCTAAGTGATTGAAGAAAGGCCATAAGTCACTAACTTTTTTTACACAACTTATCTATTCTTCGCAAATTAACAATTATTAATTATTAAAATTGATAATTATTATTCGCAATTCGCAATTTTCAGTGTAAGAACGGGCCTTGACCGATCTTATGCACTAGGTTCCCGACGAACACGCACTGCCCTTACACCTACATCTTAAATTATTAAAATTGAAAAAATAAATATATAAAATAAATTAGTTCTGGATAGGTCATAAGTAAAGATCCAGGATATTGATAGATAGATTTTGTAATTTAATAGGCAATCAACCATTCGAACTTCGGATACCGTCATCCTGGGGCGAAACGGGTCACATGGGGTGAATTGGGACAGCTGTTTAGCCTTGTTACCTTGTAATTTTTTGATTGTTTGCGGATAGAACAGGCACAGATCAACAAAAATAGTGCATCGATTTTCAAATTTCAAGCTTTTAAGTGCTCTAAAACGTGCTGTCCCTTTCAGACTGTAGTCCCGATTCGAACCAGATGACGGTAATCGAGTTAATGGACTTTCAATCAGATATCGAGATTTTATTTCAGTAATTTGTAGCGTTGCAGCTTCTAGTACCTAAATCTAAAATCAAAACATCCATGCAACATGACTAGAACATGAAACCCCATTATAAATTGTTACTTTGCCTTACCTTCGCATCCCTCGCAGTACTTCCGCGGCGGGGGCACCTTGCGCTCCTTCGTCGGGTCCGCCGCCGACGACGGATGCTTGAGCGATTCCGGCGGGCTGTCCGAGCACTGCTTCGGGCAGTCCTCCGTCTCGTGCTGATCAAACTCGTCGCAGATGTCGCAGAACACGCGCGGTGCCGGCTTCCGCTTGCCAAACTCGAAGCTCGAGTTGAAGCTGGCAAAATAAAGTAGAGTTGGGTTAGTTTGGTAAACAGTGAACATAATCCCGAAATCGAAAACCTACCCTGTGCCTTCGATGCTGGTCTGCTCCAGCGCCTGGATGCGGAGCGTTAGCTTTTCGTTCTTACGCTGCATGTCGGCGATGATCGAGTTCAGGAAGTTTATCTGCGCTCCAGCGTCATCGTCGGTGGTCTCACTACCGATGGTCATTGTCGTTGATGTACCGGAAGCCGCTGCCGATTCCAGTTCTTGCCGTAACTTGCGAATATCGCTGTCCTTGGTCGTTAGTTGCATTCGGAGAAGATCAATCTCCTTCTGAAGCTTTCGACTTGCGATCTGCATTTCGGTTTCGCGCAGTTCCAGGTCCTTCTTTTCACACTCCAGCTCCTGTTGGCGCTTTTCAACCGACCGCATCGTTCCAACTGTTTTGGCCGATTCACTCATCTGGGCCTCAAACTTGCTTAGCGTAGAGGAAAGTTTCTCCTGAAGTTCGCTGATCTCCTGTTGTTTCAGACTTTCCATTTCCAGCAGTTTCTGGTTCAGCTCGTGCAACTTGTGCGAACTCTCCGTCTCCACGGATTTCTTCTTGTTCAGTAAGTCTTCAAACTGCGACGTCTGTGCCGAAAGTTTTGTTTCCAACTCGTGGATCGTCCTGTCCTGTTCCTTTAGCTTTTCATCCTGTGTCTTCCCAGCAGCTTTCACCTTCTCCAGTTCCTCCCTCAAACCGCTCACTTCAGTAGCTGCCTTCGTTCCCTGTTCACTCCTCTCGGTAAGGCACTTCTCCGTAGATGCTAACTTGTCGAACACGTGCTGTAGTGCTTCCTCCTTCTGTGCCAAATCGCTTCGAAGTTGCTGCACTTCAGCTTCCTTCTGTGCGATCAGCGATTCCTTTTCTTGAACCGACTTCTGCAGAGATTCTTGCTCCAGTCCCTTCTGTTGGGAACCCTCTTCAACCGCTTTGATCGTTTGATCCTTTGAACTCACCTCCGCACGAAGTTGTTCAACAAGGCTTGACAATTCTTCTAACTTTGATCGTAACTCTACAGTTGCGCTCTCCTTCTCCGCGACAGTTCCTGCCAGTCGTGTACATTCCTGTTCCAATTGCGTTTTACTGGCTTCCAGTTCACCCGCTGTACTCGCCGACTTTTGTGCTTCCTTCTCTAGCTGCGTTTGCAGGTCTTTGCACTGCTCTTGGACACCCTCCAAACTTCCCTTTAGTTGTTCAACTTCTTCCTTGAGCACTTCTTCTCGGTTCACCAGATCAATCTGCTCCTCCTCCATCTCCTGGTACTTCTCCTTCAATCCTGTCAATTCCGCAGTCAGCTCCTTGCAGGTAGCTTCCGCCTTACCCTTCTCTCCGTTCACTTCCTGTACTTGCATTAGATAGCCTTCCAGTTGCTTCAACAGCTCCGAGTGCATCTCGGCATTCTGCTCCAGCTTCTTGCTCGACTCGACGCACTCGCTCTGCTTCTTGGACAACTCATCCTGCAGTGACCGCAGATCTTTCTCCAGTTCCGTAATCTTGGTGTTCTTTTCATCCAACTGAGCTGACGCATCGTGACTTCCCTTCTCCATCGAGTCTCGCAGTTCAGCTAGCGACTTTTTGACACTCGCTTCCGCTTCCTTCAATTCCTCGTATTGCTTCTTCAGCGAATCCTCACTTTCAGTTTTGTTCTTCAGCACATCCTCCAGCTCGGAACGCTCCTTGCCCGCCTTCTCAACGGCTTTTTCAAATTCATCCTTCACTTCCTTCAACGAACCTTCCAGTCGTGCCACCTTCCCGTTCAGTTCCTCCTTCAGCTGCTCAAACTCCACCAGCTTCAACTCGGCCTCCTTCAACAACCGGCTCCTCTCCTCCTCGAAGCTGGCCTTCAACCCGGCAATCTCACGCACCAGGTTCTCCTTCTCCACCTCGGCCGTCTCCTTGATCTTGGCCAGCTCCACGTTCAGCTCGTTCTCGCGGTCAATTTTCTGCCCGGAAATGTGCTGCATTTCACCGCGCAACCGTTCGATCTGATCGCTCAGCCCAGCGTTCGACTGGTTCGCTTCGTCGAGTCGCCGCTCCATGTCGATCTTGCTGCTGTCGAACGCATCCTGCAGCTCTTCCAGCAGTTTCTGCTTGCTTTTCAACTCTTCCGTGGTCTTGGCGAGCTCCGAGTTCGAGTCCAGCGTGGAGGACCGCAGCGTGTCCAGTTCACGTTCGAGGTCGGATTTCTGCTGCTGTAACTGGGTGGATTTTTGCTCCAGCGCTTCCATCTTGCGCTTCAGGTCGGCATGCTCGATCTCCAGCTTACCGAAGCTTTCCTGGAGTTCGGACAGCTTCTTTTCGCTGGACTCCGCCTTGGCATAGCTTTCGCTTAGCGAGTTGTTTAGTTTGTCTGCTGATTCACATTTGGAAGACAGTTCCGTTTTGAGCGCTTGGAGTTGCTTGTTCAGTTCCTGAATCTCGCTTGTTTTGCTGGAGAGTTCGTCTGTTGACGACTTGCCGAAGGTTTTTGATTCGTCCAGCTGCGTTAGCAGTTGCTCTTTAAGCTGCCCCAGTTTGTCCAGCGATGCTTCGAGTTCTCCAATCGCGGCCTCTTTGGCACCAATCTGTTTCTCGTGAGCTTCCGTCGCATTCTGCAGCTCTTCTTCGTGCGTCTTTTGTGCGTTCTTCAGTCTTTCCTCGAGCAGCGACACGGCCCCGCTCGAATCTTTCCGCAGTTTCTCCAGTTGTTCGGCCAACAGGGTTCGCTCTTCGTTGAGCTTACTCAAGGCGCTGTCCCGGTCGGCAAAACTGTTTCGCGTGTCTTCCAGCTCCCGGGCAAGATTTGCTTTGGCCGCGTTGAGTTCTTTCAGTTCGCCCTGCAGGGCACTGACGAGGATTTCCGCTTCCTCCAGCTGCTTGTCTTTGGCAAGTTGATCAGTCTCATAGTTGGCGAGCTTCTTGAGCAGGTCTTCCTTGGCTTTGCTCTCGAATTCTTGTGCGGCTTGGTGTTCCGCTTGACGGCTGTCACGGTCTTTGACGGTGTCGTCGAGCTTTTTCGAAAGTTCTGTGATGCTGGATTCGAGGTTTGTGATTTGATATTGCTTCGCGTCGATGTCTTGCTGCTTCTGCTCCAGTTCGGCGTCCTTCGAACGAAGCAGTGCCAGTTGTTCCTCATTCCCAGCGGAACTGTTCTTCAGATCGTCCTGAATCTTTACGAGAATCGTCTCTTTGTCCTCTGCAAGTTTCTCGCTTGCTTTGAGACTTTCTTCCAGCGTTTGTTGGCTCTTTTTGAGCTCTCGGACACTTTCCTCGTGTTGCTTTGCCTGTTCTTCGGTAGCCACAAGTTTCGCATTCAAATCGCTTATCTTTTTCTCCTTGTCTTCCAGTGCGAGCTTAGCTGCTGCCTGTTCCTGCGTCAGCTCTTCCACTTGGTTGCTCAGCTTGCTGATTGCGCCATCCTTCTCCTCCAGCACAACCTTGAGTCCGCTTTCTCCTTCGAGTAGCTTCACATCCCTCTGTCGGAGATCATTCAACAACGACTCAACCTCAGCCGTCAGCTTCTCAAGCTGCTTGTCACGCTCGCCGAGCAGCGTTTCCTTGCTTCGCACGTCGTTTTGCAGCTGGGACACTTCCTCTTCCAGGTTTCCTTCGGCGTTTTTCAGCTCCAGGTACTGCTTCTCCAGGTCGGCGTCCTTCGTCGTCAGCTCCACGTCCAGCTCGTCGATCCGTCCCTCCAGGTAGGTGATCTTCTCCTTGAGACACTGCTCGCTGATGTTGTAGCTCGACTCCTTGATGTCCAGATTCTTCTCCGTTTCGGCCAACCGCTCGTGCAGCTTGGCGACTTCATCCTCGAGCGATTGCTTGAGTTCCTCGCTGAGGTGCAGCTTCTGGTCCCGCTGGAGTATCTCCGCTTTGAGCTTGTCGATTTCCGCATTCAGCTGGGCCGTGGAATCTGCAGGGGACGGCTTTGTGTTTAGACACTGAATCGCTTTCATTCGTTAAGCTGAAGTTACCTGGCTCCTTGGCGGGAAGATCCGGCTCGGCTCCTCCCTTCTGTCCCACTTGCTTCTCTAGTTCCGCTATTCGCTCCTTGTAGATTTGGGTTTGGGCCTTTGGTGGTGCAAGAAGGGGAGATTGGGAAATTTCAAATCGATTAGTTTGTGGCGAGTTGGAGGGGAAAATCGCCTGAACAACAATCCATGCAAAACACGTACATAGCAGCATAATCTCACATGCAGCATGCTTTACATGCTTGACATAAACGTTGGCGTTTCGCTACGATTTTGACAAACATTGCCCAAGGTATTCCAGCGCATACTTGGATAAGATTGCGGCGGAAATTCAAGCACGCAAGGAAGAGGTTTTTTTTCAGAATCATGAACTACCAAGCGTCTCCATGTAATTTGCCATATCATGATTTAAATTATTGCAAAAAAACAAAATCAAGGAAATAGTAATTAATCAGTACATTATGCTTGAACTGGTTTTCCTCCAACATTTGGATATTATAATTTTTAAATGACATACAGTTTATCAATATCAGTGCAATATATCTAACAGACACTTTTTCAATTACGAAAGACATTAATTTCAAACATTTCAGAACATGCAGCAAACAACAAAAACAAAACAGTGACCAGATGAAAGGAATGAGAATTCTCAGGAAATCTACAAGCGAACTGGACAGGATACAGGATCTTAAGGGCAGGTTACAAAACAGGGAAGGGACTAGCCATAGCCAATCAACACGTGTACGTCCAATTGCTCGAAGCCAATTAATTTCCCTCCTGACAATCGATAGGCATGCAACACAGGTGTGGAGGAGAGGATCATTATAGGAACAAACAAAAGCAGCATCCAGCGGCAACAAGGGACAAGGATCGATATCGATTGCCAGGGAGAGCGGGAAACGACAAGAAAAAAAAACAACAGTGAAACAACACAAAACACATCCATCACAAACCGGCAATTTGTGGATGTGTTTGTGCAGCTGCTGCAAAATACTCACATGAGCGGAATTTTGAATTTTTCCCTGCAGTAATTTCGACCGATGTGGGGGGGATGGAGATACCGAAATGAAAAATAACAGAATATGTGAGGTGATATTTACAGAGTGCAGGTGGTGGGTTTTTGGACAGGGGTAATTTGTGTAACCCTGGTTGGCGAGGGAAAATTGCTGTTTTGCCACGTGGAAAGTGCAAATATTTTACATAAACTGTGGTAGCAAATCTCTAGAAAAAAGGCTGGTCGATTTTAATCAATATATCTATGTAGAAGTTTTCATAATCTATTACACTTTTTTTCCTTCCCAGATGCAATATTACCATGCTTTTTTTAATGTGAACATTTTTGCATTTTTTTGCACTATTTCAAACATGAGCAGTTTTTTTTGTAAAATAAGAGAAAGTCGTAAAACTCTAACATGTTTTAAAGACTTTTTAATTCTTCAGAAATCATTGATGCTTAATGTATTTTTAATGTTTCTGTGAGTTTTTTTTTCATTCTTTTAAATAATTCATTCTTGTCTCAGTAACATTTTTGTTAGTTTTTCTATTCGCAGTTCCTTGAAAAGATTTATAAGAAAACAAAAATATTGTATGTCAGTATTTTATATTCATTTGAAATCATTTATTCTTGTTAAAAAATCTGTAGTTTATTTTTGTTAAAGTATTTTTTAAGAATTTGTTTGAGGAAAAGTTTGTAGGTATTCGAAGATATTTCAAAGAATATTAATATTAATTATATTATATATTATATATATAATATATTATATAATATATTAGATATATTATATATAATTATATTATATATATTATTAATTATAATCAAAATTAAAATCAATAACTTCAAATCTATCCTATCCCCTATCTTTTAGATATTTCAATCCCCCTATCCTCCATCTTTTAGATATTTCAAAGGTTTTTTTTTATTGTTTTCCTTTAGTAAGTTTACAAAAAAGAAAGCTAAATAAAAAAACTAAAGAAAAGGATTATTCAAATTCTCAAGGTTTCATTTTTTTTCAATAAAATTCAATGGAATTCAATAAGTTCGAATTTGAAAACGAAAACCATTTTTGGATTCTTTCGATAATTTTCCACTAGGATTAGAAAAAAAATCCTAACAATAAATTTTATGTATTTTTGAAACACAATCCGAAAAATATTCATATTTAAAGGAATTTTCAGTTGAACAAATTTCATGAAAAAACATCTTTATAGTCCTTCGTTTTCAGTTTAAAATGCTATACAAAGCAATATTTTTATAAAAAAATAGTTTATAAAAATTTTAAGCAAAGTTCTAATTTTTTGTCAATAATTCACAAAAATTAGAACTTTGCCTAAAATTTTTACGATTTTCTTCATGTAACCCCTTTATTAAACATGAGATTTTTATGTTATTTTCGGAAACATGAAGATCCTTCCAACTGGTAAGGTTTGTCCGCACAAAAGGTCCATGCATTATTTTTGAGAAAAAAAAAGTTTTTCAAAGGTGTTAAAAAATAGTTTCGCTGGAAATTGATTTTTAATTCAGTTATTTGTTTTTTTTTTGTTAAAATCGAATTTGAAAATACAATGTAATTATTTACTGAACTATGTTTATTAGCCATATTATTATTATTATTATTTTATTTAATTTTTTTTTCAAATTATTTTACATAAAATTTATGTTTATTTTTGAAATATGGCTTATAAACATTTTTCATTAAATAATTACATTAACAAGAGAAACAAGTAGCTCAATTTCCAGCAAAACTATTTTTTAAAACCTTTGAAAAACTTTTTTTTTAATAATGCATGGACTTTCCAAAAATAAAATAAAAATCTAATTTTTTTTAGAAACTCCTCATGTTTAATTAAGAGCGAGTCCACGAGCAAAGCATACCCATCTCGCATCGACCTCACCAATCTGCCTGAAATTTTCAAGGGTTGTTTGTACATATGAAACTAGCATCTGGTCAAAATATGAGCACTCTAGGTCAACGGGAAGTGGGGCAAATCGGGACACAATGTTTGAAGGTTCAAAAACGTCAAAAATCTTAAAAAGGCTAAAAGCGTTCTCAGTCTCAGATGATAGTCCTAGATGTCCCCTACAAGCTGCAGGTCGAATCGAGTTGATATCTGGATGGAACACTTTTATATTTGAGTTTGAAAATTGTGCTATTTTGTCACTAAAATGCCAATAACTCCCTTTGGGTAATTCTCCGCCATCTCACACAGCAGTTGCCCCGACCCCTCTTCGATTTGCGTGAAACTTTGTCCTAAGGGGTAACTTTTGTCCCTGATCACGAATCCGAGGTCCGTTTTTTGATATCTCGTGACGGAGGGGCGGTACGACCCCTTCAATTTTTGAACATGCGAAAAAAGAGGTGTTTTTCAATAATTTGCAGCCTGAAACGGTGATGAGATAGAAATTTGGTGTCAAAGGGACTTTCGTGTAAAATTAGACGCCCGATTTGATGGCGTACTCAGAATTCCGAAAAAACGTATTTTTCAAAGTTTTGAAAAAGTTGGTCGTCATCGATCATGGCCATTCATGGTCACCCGCGACAGACACGGACGACGAAACAAAGAGAAACGCAAAAAGTAACTTTTTCAAAACTTTTTTTCGTAAAATCGCGATAACTCGTGATGTTTATAAGCAAACCCCTTATGTCTATATATCAAAATTTTTGTAATTGTCTGCTCTACAACTTTATAGAACATTGTTACACTCTAAAAAATAACCCTGCAAAGTTAGAAAAAACACGAAATTTTAAAATGAAAAATTTTGTTCTAAATGAAAAAATGACCCTTCTGGGACAATGTAGATTCGAAAAGTACATTAAATTTGCCATAAAATGACATGTTCAAAAATTTTTACAGTCGAGTAACGGAAAATGGGAGAGTTTTCAAAACTTTTTTAGTGTTTTTTTCGATGAAAAATACGTTTTTTTTCGGGATTCTGAGTATGCCATCAAATCGGGCGTCTAACTTTACATAAAAGTCCCTTTGACACCAAATTTCTATCTCATCACCGTTTCAGGCTGCAAATTATTGAAAAACACCTCTTTTTTGCATGTTCAAAAATGGAAGGGGTCGTACCGCCCCTCCGTCACGAGATATCAAAAAACCGACCTCGGATTTGTGATCAGGGACTAAATGATAATGATAAATGATAATATCTTAATAAGGCTTTCTAGTCAGAAATTTACCAACACATTCAAAGTATGTTTACATAAGGCTTTCTAGTCAGAAATTTACCAACACATTCAAAGTATGTTTACATGACAGCTGGACGTTTGTTTGCATCAGGTTTCCTATCTCTTTCTAGCAAAATTTTTTTGTCAAGCGACTTCTAGCTGGTTTATTTGACTGACTGCCCGATATGTCAGCCAACATACTTCGCAGGGCTGTGACAGCTACAGCTCGATCATTGTTTGCATCAGGACACTGTGACGAGGAGTTCGTAATTTTTGAGTTAAATTATATTTTTTCACTGGACCTAGAAAGCCTTATAAGTGACATTTATTCAATGGAAACAAGAGAAAAGTAAAGAGCAATGTTAAAAAGAAAACTTGAGATAATTCATAACCAACAAATGGCTTCTACATGAAAAAATTGAGAAAATCTTGTTATCGAAAGTTGCATTTTCCTAGAGAACTGCTGAGTGCATAATGAAATTTAAACAAACTCCCTAAATTGATGCATTTCTGAATGAATAATTCAAAATTGTTGGGAGGACCACCCTGACGACACAACATCATCACGCGCGGTAGCTCATTGTGATGATCGTCAACACAAGATCGATGCCAGCCGCGCGCAAGGAAGAGGAGAAATTGTCGTCGTCACTTGTGTTGTCTTTATTCTATTGTAGACCGTCCACCGCGACACAGCCTGTCTGCGGCTCGGGTCGTCTTAGTTTCGTTTTAAATTGTTATTTGTAGTTTGTTGTAATAAATGTATAATTACGTCGTGTCCCGTACTTGTTTGTATTACAACAAAGTGGCGACGAGGATTGTCGGTTAGCCGGTTCCGCGCGAAAGACCGCAATCCGCAGTTTCCTCCGGTTCGCGAACGGAGTGAGGTTAGGTGGACCATGTGGGAGCTGCTGGAAGAAGATCTGTTGTCGGAGGACATCATTCCGCTGTTGCTCCAGATCCTGACCCAGCAACAACAGCTTCTGACGGTGCTCGTTCAGGCAGCTACCCAGCTGGCCGACCACGAGCTCGTTCATGATCGTGCGTTCTCCGAGGATGCCCCACCGTTTTGCGATCAACCCGGCGAAGAAGCGGCGGAGTCGGATCAAGCGCCGGAGTTCCAGCAACCACGAGTTCAAGCACCCGTGCATCCAGTTGGCCCGGAACGGAAGCACACACACCGTAATTTCGGCCAAACATCCATCACGAACCTGCACCACTCAGTGCTTCCGCCGATCATCATCGACAAGATGGCGGATCTCAAGCACGCCAACCTGACAGTCATCGATCCGCTTCAGCCGTCGTCCACCACCATCACAAGCACACCGGGCATCACATCCGCGCCGGCGTCTACTCAGCTGGTGGACAACAACGAAGGCAAACTTTGCGGTTCATGTCAAATCGATGACAGCTTGGTTGGAGGACACGCACAGGTTCAGCACGGTAGCTACCCACGTCAAGCACTGCAGCGTCCAAGAGAGCACGCTACTGCGGACATCGTCCCGTTCCGGTACGTTTCGCTCGCCAAGCGAGAAACGCCACCCGGCTCAGTTCTCCAGATCAAACAGGACGTGCAGTCCGGCCGACCAACCAGCTGGTCAGGCCACCGCAACCCACACAACAACGGGGTTGCCGAGTGTAGCATCATCAAGCACTCATCTTCATCATCAACGGGGGGAGAGGCCCTCCGGCAATCAATCAACGCTTTTCTGCTGTTCAACTTTACCTCCTTGGGTCGACGCGCAGCGTTTATGACATCGCCAGCAGAACTGCAGCTGATCGGACGGCAACGTATCATCGCCGGTGGCAGTTTCCTCACCGTTCGTCGATGCACTGTTTGGCCCTGGGACCCCGGTCAACCCAAAGGAAGGTCGGGTCAACTGGTGTACATCTCTTGGCTGCTAATCGCATCGCCAGGACTCGCAATCGATGATCCTGCTCAACAACAACAGCAGCCCGCAAACTCCACACGGCGTTCTTGTGTGTGATCGCAAGAAGCAGCTGAAGATCAACTAGGGTGGTTCTTCGAAGTCCACATCCGCACCATCCAAGGCTACTCCTCAGCAAGTGCCAGGAGTTCTTCGCCACTCTTCACGTTCTGGAAGAGCACCCGTGAAGGATCACCACAACATCTTCAAACTAAAGGGGGGAGGTGTTGGGAGGACCACCCTGACGACACAACATCATCACGCGCGGTAGCTCATTGTGATGATCGTCAACACAAGATCGATGCCAGCCGCGCGCAAGGAAGAGGAGAAATTGTCGTCGTCACTTGTGTTGTCTTTATTCTATTGTAGACCGTCCACCGCGACACAGCCTGTCTGCGGCTCGGGTCGTCTTAGTTTCGTTTTAAATTGTTATTTGTAGTTTGTTGTAATAAATGTATAATTACGTCGTGTCCCGTACTTGTTTGTATTACAACAAAAATAGAAAAATGAATTGCTCGAATAGACTTGAACACAGTAAAAGCTGCTGTTTCAAACCGTACAAAAACAAAAATCACATTTTATACCACGAAAAACCCAAACAAATTGGACAGCACGGAGGAGGGCACTTTGAATTCTACCGCATACCACCACCTTCAGGGATCGTAAACTGGGGATCACCGTTTTAATTACACGCCATAATCCTTTCGGCTTGCGCACATGTGGTCACGTGACGTGGTACGGTGTTGGTGTGCTCTGTTTGTATGTTTTCGGGCCAGCGTGGTTGGGGTTTTTTTTTCGAGCAAGCAACAGCTTTTCCAACGTGAACCAGAGCGTCACCTCCCCCCCCACGGTTTTAAGCCCCAGAGTGTATGATTTCCCTAATAGATTTATTTTATCTGACAAGGATTTTTCTTTTTTTTTTCATTTAGAAGTATGGAGGAGGGCAAAATTGTGAGGAAAGAAAAACAACAGAATGATGAGATTGGTGTACCGAGAAACACGAAATTGCTACAGCTTAAACGAAAAATCTGTGATGGACAGCGGGCGGTTTGTGGTTTTTGTGAAATTACCCACCTTTTTTGTTGTTGTTGGGACAGTGTTTTGAACATGTTTTGAGCTTCTCTTACATTGTACACCGTTTTGGAAATTGATTCGCAAATTTAGAGTAAACCCAAAACTTGTTCAATAACTACTACCTTAATTTTTTTTAAAAACTTGAGTAACTTACGTTATTCTCATCGTTGCAGAACGTCACCTCGTCCACGCTGAACTGGAGGTCCTCGTTGCGGCGCTTTTCATCGCCAAGCTGCCCTTCGAGTTTGGCTATTTTTTCCTTGAGCTGTGGAGAGTTTAACAAAGAAAAACATTACCGTCGAGTGTAAATTAAGTTGCGTTTTCTTCCCAGAAGGTTGCGCACCGTGCTCACGACGAAAACCATAAAAGCGCCAACAGGCAGGCAAGAACCGGAATGTAATATGAAATTAATTTTTCGTCAGCGGCAGTAAAACATTAGAACAACATGAAAAAGATTGCGATACCCGACTCCCCTTCCCCAGCGTCAAACCCCAGCAAACATCCAGCAAAAAAAAAAACTTAAAGCTCTCGGGAAAATTTCGCACACTGTGCGCTCGGGAGTTGTTTTTTTTTCGAGCCAAAGCTGCGATGTACTTTTCTTTTACACTTTTTCTCATTTTCCGGCTCGTTTGCCCAACGGCAACCGGGGAATATCAGATTAACCTCGTCGGTGGAATTTCATTTGCGGAAGCACTTTATTTGCTGGCGGGTCGTCGCCGTCTGTAAAAGAAGAAAATGATATAGCCAGGCTGGGAAATTCTTCAGACGATTTCATAAGTGCATCATAATGGATAAATGTATACTTACCCGTGGTTTACAGGACTTCATCCGCTGGGATATTATGAACGGGGAAGGAAACTGGCGCAGAACGTGTTGAATGAATAAGCTTGTTAGCAACTTAGATGCGCTGGTGAAGGGTACTATGAGGCTGGTAAAAATGATCAGAGAGAAACTGAAACCAAACCATTTGGGAATTTCACAAAATAAGTACAAGATTTGAAACTTATTAAGGTAAAGGTAATGTCTATACATTGTTTCACGAACACTGAACATCTTTTCCTGGTTTCATTATTGTTCAAAATCAAATTATTCGCTCTTCAGCATTGCCTTGGCGTTCTCGATTGCGAGATTCCTACTCGTAACTATGTGTTGATTGTTGAGGCAATTGCAAACTTCTTTTTACACCTAAGCAATTCTCTACCAAAACCGGAAATGGATTTTATTTGTAATTTTTGTTTTGGCTCAAACTTTGTGGGGGCCTTCCCTATGACCAAATAAGCTATTTTGTGTGATTGGTTCATCCATACAAGTCTCAATACAATTTTGGCTGCTGTCCATACAAAAATTGTATGTAAATATTCAAACAGCTGTAACTTTTGAATGAATTTTCTGATCAATTTGGCGTCTTCGGCAAAGTTGTAGGTATTGTTGAGGACTTTTGAGAAAAAATAGGGCGTAATATTTAATGTTTGGCCCTTTTAAAATGTAAGTCTAGATTTAAAAATTTTCAAAATATTTTTTTTGAAAAGATCGGAAAATTTCACGAATGTTTCATGTATTAACATTGATAATCGGACCATTAGTTGCTGAGATATCGTCATTAGAAAATGGTGGGTTATTTTGGTGAGATTAAGAAAACTTCAATTTTCGTGTTTCTTTTTCTTAGAGCGGCACTATCTCAGCAACCCGAGGTCCAATCTGCAATATGTCTCTTAGACAACTTTATAGCAAATTTTCTGAACTCTTCAAAAAAAATATTTTTAGAAACGGTCACTCATGGTGAGCATGAGCATGAGCATGAGCATGAGAGACCACCCATGGTTGTCCTTCTCCGTTGCTGAACATAACCGTAATATCATTTCAGCACTACTGATCATAGACTTCGACTATCAAGTGGTATTTCCCTTATCAACAGCATGTATGAATGCGCTGAAAAGATAAAGCACCATGATTGCCAAAGCAAGATCAGTTGCGAATAGGTAACAGTCATTGGCCACCAACGGCGCCCGCCATGTCAGTTTGTAGATCTCGATTTTAAAGGACGGGAATGTTAGTTAGCGCAGGTTGCTACTAGGGCAGCTGATTTACTCTGTGCTTACACCCCACGAGCGCCAGGAACCTGAAAACTTGTTAGTAGGATAGGGTGTTTGGTCAGGATTCATCATAGAAGATGATGATGCGACCCAAAATCATAGTGTTTGTTGAAAGGTATTATATTTTATTCTCAAGGCAAACAATCGGATGCTGCGGATGAGACATTTCCCGTTTAACTGTTGTTAATTTTTTAATGAAATGGTTTAATTTTAGACAGCCGGCTGTGGAAAAATAAAACCAAATAATATTTATTTATAAAATGAGGTGTTAAACGCAATGCTGCAATGATAGCGTAGTCTGATTTTTAATTATATAATCATTTAGTTCATGAATTTGTTACGGAATAGACGCGACGAACTCAACCATCAAGTGTCTTCCGATCTTCTTTCTGTTAGCTAGATAAGGTATTGATTTTCGTTGCCTCTCGACCTACGATGCTATGGAGAGGGCTTAACACACACAAACAACCGACGTCGAGCCCTCCGAGCTACGGAGCTATGGGAAGGTCTTTTCAACACAAGGGCATGAAGCACACAATAACTCACCGATTAATATGAATAATTTTCAAGATCGATCTTGTTTTATAACTACAGCGCGACTCACTCCTGATTTTCACGATCCCGAATATAGCACAAAATGAACACCGCAAAAATCCATTTCACAATCCTGATTTGTTTTTTTTTCATTTTTTTTTTTGCTTTTTTCACTTTGCACACAAACACAATCATAACTGAATAATTTCCCCCAACCAACGCGTCCCTTCACTCAGCATTCTTGCAGGCACAATCCTGATTTTTTTCTTCACTTTGCACATAAACAACCATCCCCTTGCACTGGTGGAACATAATCTGAACACAAACAGCAATACAAAAGAGACGAAAATTATCACGAAAAAACAGGACTGCGCGTCCCCAGAAGCACTGCACTTATCATTTTTAGAAACGGTCACTCATGGTAACTATTTTTTTAAATTGAAAAACTGCAAATATTTAGCTAAAATCAAACTTTCGGTGGCTATATCTTGAAAACGGAGCCCTTCATCAAAAAATCTGTAGAGTACTTTTCGATTGCAAATTCAATTTTGCATTAAAAAATAATGTCAAACTTGTTTTTGCATGAAACTTCGATTTTTTTTTTTTAATTCATAACCCGGCGGCAGATTTTTTGACCATGTTGCTCTATGGCTCAAAAGTTGCGGATTTTTGTCCACTAAAACATATAAAAAAATCTCGAAAATCAAAAAATACGTATTTTGGGAATTTGAGGTTTAGTGAAAAAAAGTTGATTAAAAAATCTGCAAAAAATTTTCCGTGTACCTATTTTTTCTCAAAAGTCCTCAACAATACCTACAACTTTGCCGAAGACATCAAATTGATTAGAAAATTCATTCAAAAGTAACAGCTGTTTGAATATTTACATACCATTTTTGTATGGACAGCAGCCAAAATTGTATGGAGACTTGTATGGGTGAACCAATGACGCATAATAGCTTATTTGGTCATTGGGAAGGCCTCCACAAAGTTTAAGTCAAATAAAAAAATACAAAAAATAAAAATGGTCGAAATCGGCCGATTTCGTAGAGAGTTGCTCAACTACGATTTTAGCATTTCTTATGAATAAGACTACCAACTCTTGCTGAGCAAAAATCCGTACACTTTGCCAATATGATACCATGGTATAACAAAAACTGTCAATGAATTATTTAGATAAATTAAATTCAATATAATTGGCAATTAGAAATATAAAACTGTGTCGTTTTTACAGCTAACAAATTTCACAAAATGCTATCAGAGTGCTTATGACTTGCACGTTTAAAAGTATTCATAAAATAAACCGTGATTTGAGTCAAATCATTATGTTCTTCATTTTTTTTTGTTAAACGTTTAAAAGTTTACGAAATGCCAAGTTTGTTTTTAAGAATAATATCGTGCTTAGTGTTTTCACGAACACTTTTCCAGAGTTTTTTTTTTTATTGAAATGGTTCTATAACATGTGAAACACAACAGTTTATAGGACCTTTAAAAACTCTTAATTTGTTAATTCAAATGTTCAAATGTTTTTACAAGTTTTAGAAAGCCTTTGGAAAGGGATAAATATATTTAGTTAGGAATTTCTAAAAGAATAATTCTAGCGTTTTTTTAAAGGTCCTATCAACATATGAAAGACAATAGTTCAAAAAACTCTAAAATTATTGATAATCAAGTTTGAATTGAGGAAACCCCGGAAACCTCTCCCTTTTTAAATCAAACTCACAGAAAAATAAAAATTTCTAGTTAACAAAAGCTTCGACCAAATCAAAAAAGCAATTCAATGATTAAAAGGTTGTTAAAATCTGTTAAATCTGTATTATGCGTAAAATTCCCTACAAAAATTCCGGCCTGTTAAAAATCCGCGAAGAGGTTCGAAAATCCGTAAGGTAAGGAAAAAATCCGTACAGTTGGTAGCCTTACTTATGAAGTACGGTTACCTGTGGCGTATCGGGACACATGGGGTGAATTGGGACAGCTGTTACAGATACAGATACTGATATAGATTAACTAAATAAGTACATCTACTATAAGTAACTACCGCTTACTGGAGAAAATCGGGACTAAATTCTGAATAGGTACATGAGATTTAATACCGTCAGTGGGGGTGACATTGGGTCTAGGGGGTGAGATTGGGTCAACGTATTTTTTTACGGATTTTACCATTTCTCAGGTACTTCTCAATGAAACTAAATTCTGTTAAAAGGGTTGTGCAAAGGACATCACTTTTCTGAAAAAATCTCGTTCCTAAAACAAATCCTGTCATTTAAGCAGCTGTCTAAAGTTGAAGTACGTTTTTGGCCAAAAATGACCTCTGGAAAAATCAACTTTTTAAAAATTTTGTTGTACCCAAATGTTTGAAAATCTCTGCCTCAAATATTTTAGCATGTCAATACGATTCCTTCGAACAAGAAACACTGTTGGAAGACTTGTTTTTACTATATCATTGTATTTGAGCATCATTTTAGTTTCATTTGACCCAATGTCACCCCCTCAAAGGGGTGAGATTGGGTCAATTTTCAAACGACTGCCATTTAGAGGCCATCAAATTACACCATATTTTGGAAAAATGTTAGTAAAATATCTAAGAACAATTCTACGATAAAAGATTTTCGCTGTTATTCAATTTGTTTTTGTTATTAAGAGATTACGAGAGGTGTATCGATTTTTGACCCATAGTCACCCCCACTGACGGTAGCTATAAATTTGGAAATCGGTGTATACTAATTGTTTTGTTCTATTCCTTTTTTAACTGAAGTCATTCATTATGTAACAAAATGGCTTAAACAGCTGTCTTAATTTGTAACATTTGTCTTGATTTGCCCCAGATTCCGGTATTTGATGAAAATTAATTCAATTTGATATTTTTCAAATTTAAAATTACAAACATACGTAAATATAATACCAAGTCTATTAAAAATACATATATAAAATAGATTAGAATACATACTTTAATGCTTCGAAATTCATATCGATTACTAAATATTCAAATTGTCATCATTTTCTACAAGCTGAATTTCTAGACTAAAATTTTCGGGAAAGATTTTCAAAAAAGAGTCAACGTGGTTTATGGATGGTCCCTTTACTGACAAACAATGAGAATTTGATTTGATTTAGAGAACAAAAGTCAGATAGGGCCGTTGCAAATATTTTTCAAAGTTTATGTCAACATGGATGTTGTGATTGGATTCCACATAGTTCAAGGCTTACGAAACAACTTTTGGCGCAAGTGAAGTATTAACTACAAGAAATCAAAATACCGAAATCATTCGCATTCGCACGGAGATGGCCAATCATTAAATCCACTGAAATCATTAATCACCATCATAAAAAAACACCTGATCATGTCCTGAAACTAGAATTAATTTCCCGTCGAATACAACTGGACAGATCGGAATTGGTTGAGCATACAGCATACAGCATTGAGAGTTTCCGTGACGTTACAATGCAAGCAAAACATTCTTTTGTAAAAGTTTGCGTTGTAACGTCACGAAATGTAAAGCGGGTGCAAAAAAAAAACAGCTTTCCTTTTTTTTCTTCAAAAACCAATGACGGCATTCGTTTCAGCAGTCAATATTATGTATAAAAAAACAAGAAATAGTCTAGTTTATATTGATTAATAGAGCCGAATCATAGTTTTTTTTTTCAAAAAAATATAAAAAAAGCAAAATATTCCACCGTTGCAACGTCACGCTACATTTTTGCTCGTAGAATCGGCCATTTTGACAGTATTGGCCACAACCTCTGGAGTGGTCGGCGGCCTCAGGGAGGTTCTCTCGGGGGGCATGCTGAACAGTCATGGAAAGTTTGTTTTTGGTTATTTTGTTTCAATTTCTTCCATCTAAATCTCTACAAACGATATCAAACGTTATCTTCAATTGCTTGCTGGCTTTTATTTCCCACAAGACACATTTCCAGCAAATTTCTCCCCAACAGTATGCCGGTTGTGGAATGTTTTCGTACCATACAACAAAAAATAACATGCTACACTGGAAACTGTATGGTATGTTTTCCTTACTCTGAGACATATCCAGCGCAGTCTGGATTACGACCGACAGTATCGAAATTTGCCCGGACAAGCTGCTCTATAAGGCACGATATGCGAACAATGTCAGATTGGCTTCCGATACAGGATTTGCTGCCTGTGGCAAGCAATACCTCTCTCTCTTATTTGTCTGGAGTGGACTTTACGTCCATCCAACTGGTGGATTCAACTCAAAAAGCATTTTCCCTGCTATTTTACAGTTGGACGAGACTCAACTTGTCTTTGAAGGATACAAGTTCAATCGCTGGTTTACAATTTTTGAACCTTTAAAATTCTGTAGAAGTTGTTGAGTTCCACAGGCCGAATTACATCCCTCTACCCTGGATCGCTTCGGACGGTGACCTTGAACTTCCGGAGTTGCATACAATACTCCCGGTTGAACTGTCCTGTACAATCGATGGTACACGGTTCACTTGGTGCTCCTGTTGTGCGAGACGTCGCATATTCAACACTCGTACAGGGCATTTGTAACACAAACCAACTCGAAGCTCGCCCCCACACCGACGTCCGTGTTGGTGCCGATTTTTCACCCACAAACTTCTGAAATGAGTTTGCATGGTCCGGGAAAATGGCCAGGTGGGTTCACAATGCACGATTAATGCGGAATTGCGTTTCTTTGGGGTGCTTGAAAATGTTTTTTGGAAAACCTAAAATCTTTTTAAATTTTTGAATAAAGTACTAACTTGATTCATTATGCTATCCTCAAACATTTAATTGAATTTAGCACCCCCCCCCCCTTTTTCCCCAGGCATGAACCACTGCAACGAAAGTCAAGCATGCAGCCCTCATTTGCCATGTGTTCCTTGCACATTTCGCATTAATTGCCTGCCCTCTGGTCCGTGAAACCTCGCCATTCCTCTTGCAAAACAAGGTCCAGAGCATGGCGAGGAGGACGCATCCACAACGGCCAACCGACCGGAGCCGGTGCAATTAGCCATTGTTTCGAGGTGCTTTCCGTGGAATCACAAGCCACCTTTCCAGGTTCCGATCCCCATCAGGGAACGGGTTCACCCGGTCCCCATATACGGCAATACACCAAGGACAATGCCAGCCGCCCGGTTATCGTTGTACGGGTCCCCCCCCCTCCTCCCCGTCACCATATTCTGAGTGTCAGCATACAATTGGCATTCAGAGACCGTCGTCGGATTACTGAATGGACGCGCATTCAATTTGTTGTCAATATATTTGAATTGGTTTTCCCTCGAGTGCAGGCAATCGATTTTGGAGTGGGGAATTCTGGTGCGAAATGTGCGGGCTACGTGTCCTTGATTGAGTGATAAAGTAATGGAACTTATCGAGCTAAATTCGTGTTCAACGGTCCGATATTAGCAAAAATATTGTGATGGATAGTTTGTTATTCACTTTCCCGGCTTAATTTAAATCTACAAACGATTTAAATCCGCGTCCATTTGCTTTAAATTAGGTTAAAGACGCCTTTTTGCACTGATTTATTTGATCCATCGTATGACCTTCATATTTAATACATTGAGGGCATTGTCGCGCCCCTCGATTACAACAGGAGCTGGCCCTGTGCTTTTGATGCCAATTTAAAAAAAATCTGATAAGCAATAAATTAAGTTTATAAAGTTGATGATTTGGGCTTTAAAAGTTTGACGAAATAAAAGAGCGTCAGTATTTCCAACGCCATTGAATTCTGCCTTTTATTTATTCAAAAAATGGTGTAACATATCCTAAATTTAAAAAAGTAATCATTTGAAATCATGTTTTTACCTAGAGTCTTATTGGACTGTAAGGAGCGATTCCACGAGCAGTGCATACCCATGGGTATTAACCATCTCGCATCGACCTCACCAATCCGCCAATCTGAAATTTTCAGGAATTGTTTGGACATATATAACTAGCATCTGGACCAAATATAAGCCCTCTAGGTAATCGGGAAATGGGGCAAATCGGTACTCAATGTTTAAAAGATGCAAAATATAAAAAAACGTTAAAAAGGCCGTAACTGGCAAAATTGAATTATATTTTTTATTTTTTTCGTTTGAATACATTTGAAATGTGATACGGCTTCAAAAAATTCATAAATATCAGTTATTTGGTCATAACTCGAGACTGGGTTGTCAGATTTTCAATATTTTGGACTCGTTGGAAAGATATTTCGATGACCTAACCAACGATGTGTTGGATAATGGATCTGGACATTGTTTACATGCATTTAAGTGAGATCCGGCTACAAAAAAGTACATAAATATCACTTAAGTGGTCATAGCTCGAGGCAGGGTTCCCAGATTTTCAATGTTTTGGACTCGTTGGAAAGGTATTTTGATAACATAATGTACGATGGATCGGATAATGGATACGGACTTAGTTTACGTACATATAAGTGAGATCCAGCTACAAAAAAGTACATAAATATCACTTAAGTGGACATAACTCTAGGCAGGGTTGCCAGATCTTCAATGTTTTAGACTGGTTGGATAGGTCTTTCGATTACCTAACTAACGATATGTAACATGATGATATTTGGTGCGATTTCCTGCCATTTATTCAATTTCCGAAAATATGCAAAAACACATTTTTATACATAACTTTTGAACTATCGAAAATGACCGGCTCCGTGGCTTAATGGTTGCGGCTTCTGCCTCGAAAGCAGAAGGTTCAGGGATCAAATCCCAGTCGGTTCCCTTGAAATTTTGGAATCAGGAATTGAACTTTGAATATGAACAAAAAACCTTTAAGAATAAGGTGGGATTCGACCTCACACCTTTGGATTGATGGTTAGGAACGCTAACCAGTCGGCCATCATGGAGTTAATGCTCTAGAACTGAATTGATTCGTAGTGGCGAAATAATGTCATAAGGTATAACATATCAAACCATTATATAACTACTAACACCATCCCAAAACAGCCCAAGGCCATCTCATATACTCATGAACTGGACGAGGGAGTCGTGGATTGCCTGGTCCGAGTCATCTGCATTATCGAGCTATGTCTATACAATTTCAGAAGAAATCGTTAGCCAGAGAAAGGTATTCGTTTCAAAGGTTCTTCAGATATATGGTGGTTACTAACCGAACCGTCTCAGTTGAAATATTCTGTGGTCATGGCCAAGTCCTGCCAAGATGGGGGTACATACATACATACATACATACATAACTTTTGAACTATCGAAACTTCAAACAATTCAATAGCACCGTATGGGACCCTGAACCAAGACGGATGCGACTGGTTTGGTCAAAATTGGTTTATCCAGTGCTGAGAAAACTGAGTGACATTATTGGTCACATACACACACCTACCCACAGACATTTGTTAAGTTTTCGATTCTGAGTCGATATGTATACATCACGGTGGATTTTCGAGCTTTAAATAAAAAGTACATTTTTAGAGCAGGATTATAGCCTGTATAGTGAGGAAGGCAAAAGTGTTAAATTCAGGTATCAACTCGATCCGACCTGGACTAGGACTTGGAGACATTTGGGACTACCATCTGAGACTGATAACGCAGGCAGTTTGGGCAGTTTAATAAAGAAAATAGAAACTTTTTCTTTCAGTCAGTTTCAGTCCGTTTGCTTTCCATACAGATTGCAAATTATAGAAATTTCTGGTTAAAAAAACACGATATTTTGTGGATTTTTTTTCTGATTTACAAAAAAATGTGAAATTGCTCTAAAAATTTTGCTTGCTATGCTAATTTTGAAAATTTTAGAAATTTCGAAAAATGCAATATTTTGTGAAAACTTGAGTGTTTCTTCAAATAAAAGCTCTAATAAACTGAAAATTCATATGGGTAATTCTCTACCAACTCACACGAAATCGGGAAAAGTTGCCCTGACCCCTCTTCGATTTGCGTGAAACTTTGTCCTATGGGGTAACTTTTGTCCCTGATCACGAATCCGAGGTCCGTTTTTTGATATCTCGTGACGGAGGGGCGGTACGACCTCTTCCATTTTTGAACATGCGAAAAAAGAGGTGTTTTTCAATAATTTGCAGCCTGAAACGGTGATGAGATAGAAATTTGGTGTCAAAGGGACTTTTATGTAAAATTAGACGCCCGATTTGATGGCGTACTCAGAATTCCGAAAAAACGTATTTTTCATCAAAAAACACTAAAAACGTTTTAAAAATTCTCCCATTTTCCGTTACTCGACTGTAAAATTTTTTAAAACATGTCATTTTATGGGAAATTTAATGTACTTTTCGAATCTACATTGACCCACCCTAGTAACATTTTTAAACTTATAGGTTTTATCATGGTTCTGCAAACCTTCATACGGCCTATATGGGCTTTTATGGCCTACTTAAAACCTAAAATGTTACTAGGGCAGAAGGGTCATTTTTTCATTTAGAACAAAAATTTTAATTTTAAAATTTCGTGTTTTTTTCTAACTTTGCAGGATTATTTTTTAGAGTGTAACAATGTTCTACAAAGTTGTAGAGCAGACAATTACAAAAAAAAAATGATATATAGACATAAGGGGTTTGCTTATAAACATCACGAGTTATCGCGATTTTACGAACAAAAGTTTTGAAAAAGTTACTTTTTGCGTTTCTCTTTGTTTCGTCGTCCGTGTCTGTCGCGGGTGACCATGAACGGCCATGATCGATGACGACCAACTTTTTCAAAACTTTTTTTCGTAAAATCATGACAACTCGTGATGTTTGTAAGCAAACCCCTTATGTCTATATATCAAAATTTTTGTAATTGTCTGTTCTACAACTTTGTAGAACATTGTTACACTCTAAAAAATAACCCTGCAGATTTAGAAAAAACACGAAATTTTAAAATGAAAAATTTTGTTCTAAATGAAAAAATGACCCTTCTGGGTCAATGTAGATTCGAAAAATACATTAAATTTCCCATAAAATGACATGTTCCAAAATTTTTTACAGTTGAGTAACGGAAAATGGGAGAATTTCTAAAACGTTTTTAGTGTTTTTTGATGAAAAATACGTTTTTTTCGGAATTCTGAGTACGCCATCAAATCGGGCGTCTAATTTTACATAAAAGTCCCTTTGACACCAAATTTCTATCTCATCACCGTTTCAGGCTGCAAATTATTGAAAAATGGAAGGGGTCGTACCGCCCCTCCGTCACGAGATATCAAAAAACGGAACTCGGATTCGTGATCAGGAACAAAAATTACCCCTTAGAACAAAGTTTCAAGCAAATCGAAGAGGGGTCGGGGCAACTGCTGTGTGAGTTGGCGGAGAATTACCCATATCAAATTTAGCTTCTTTTGGTACCCATATTGCAAAAAAATAAAATTTGAGTATTTTGGAAAAATTCGCTATTTTGTGAAAATTTTTGTATTCTCTCTCAAAAAAAAACTCCTATAATGTGAACAAGTATAACAAATTTCGCTACGTTTGATGATGCCCATATTGTAAACTTTGAATTTTGAGTATTTTCGAAAAAAATGCGGTATTTTGTGAAAATTTTAGTTTTCTCCAAAAAACAACTCTTTTAATGTAAACATGCATATCAAATTTCGCTTTGTTTGATACCCATATCTGGAGTTTTTTTTTAAAAGGTCTAATAAACCAAATTTTCAGTTTTTGCTTTTTGGGTGTTTTCAATACCCCTGACTCAAGGCGATCATGTTCAATTCAAAATATTCTATCGGTGAAAATTGCGCTTTGAAGAAAAAACAAGTGTTTTCTCATATAAAGTACCATGGGAGGAGGCGCATGGTGACTCAAGTAAATTCTAATAATTTGTTATTGAGTCTTATTACATGGTTGTTTCAAAATGTTTAGCAATTCTTTTACCTTTTGATTAGCATAAAGTGTCACATAAAGTAAATTTTAATCAACCTTTAAAAATAGTACCAGGCGTCTCCATTTGTATAAGAAAAAACACATTTTTATGAAAAACGCAATTTTCCCCGATAGAATATTTTGAATCGAACATATTCTCAATCAGGAAGGTGAAACACAACTTTCTACGTACAAATCTCCCATGGGTGTTTTCGATTTATAATATTTAGCTTTTTCCATACTGTGCTTTTAGAGGACCGAAAAAAAACTCCGATCGTGCTAAAACATTTTCTGGGGATTCCTTAGCCGAAATAATTAGATCCGTATTTTTTTGTTTGGCAGTTAGGGTGACCTAGACCGTGCTAGGGTGACCCTAAATACTAAAAATTTCGTCAATTTTCGCAAAAACCACATTTTTCAAAAATTCATAACTCCGCACCATTTCAAGTTATTTTAGTTGTCTTAGACGCAAATTACTTATTTTGATACTAGAAAAAACGTTACTTAATCCACCTTTAGGTGGTTGGTGCCTTCCTCTCATTTATAGTGATTCCAACCCCCCTAAAGTGTCCACATGTTTATGGATCTCCCCTAACGTTCGCAGCACCTAAGAGGTCCTAATAAAAATAAGTGATGAGTAAAAAAACAGACTACCTACAGACTTTTTGTCAAGATTATACAGACACGGCCTTTGAGGAAAATGGCATCCCTCTACACGGCTTTTTCGTGGCGATCAGACCCGACCGGTTGAGGTTATGTGAATTCAGACCATTTTTTAAACTGCTTGTAATTTACGATAGGTAAGTTAGATCTCGAAAATTCTTACTCCACCTAAAAGGTCTTCTCATATGCTTTCTAAAAATATATAACATGTGAGGGTTTCATGAAAAAAACCACCCTTTTACCATAATTTTAATTTAATATGAAACCGTTTTTTTAACATAACTTTTTAAATACATGAGAAAACAGCATGAATTTAAATAGCAACTTAGGGGACGTTAAGACGGATCGATTAAAACCATTCCGGCCAAAATAGGTTAAGCCTGTGACGAGATATTCCGGTGACATTGATTTGGTACACATGTCTACATACAGCCAAACACACAGACATTTGCTCAGCTGGTGATTCTGAGTCGAAATGTACAAATGAGGGTAGGTCTAGGAGGTCTAATTAAAAAGTTCATTTTCCGAGTGATTTTATAGCCTTTCCTCAGTAAGGTGAGGAAGGCAAAAACTTTAAAAAGGCCGTAACTGGCAAAATTGAATTATATTTTTTATTTTCTTCGTTTGAATACATTTTAAATGTGATCCGGCATCAAAAAAATCATAAATATCAGTTATTTGGTTATAACTCGAGACAGGGTTGCCAGATTTTCAATATTTTGGACTCGTTGGAAAGATATTTCGATGACCTAACCAACGATGTGTTGGATAATGGATTTGGACATTGTTTACATACATTTAAGTGAGATCCGGACTCGTTGGAAAGGTATTTTGATAACATAATCTACGATGGGTCGGATAATGGATCCGGACTTAGTTTACATACATTTAAGTGAGATCCGGCTACAAAAAAGTACATAAATATCACTTAAGTGGACATAACTCTAGGCAGGGTTGCCATATCTTCAATGTTTTGGACTCGTTGGAAAGGTCTTTCGATTACCTAACTAACGATATATAAAATGATGATATTTGGTGCGATTTCCTGCAATTTATTCAATTGGGTCCTAAAATGAAGCTTAGATTGCTGATATTATTGTTTACAGCGATAAAGCTTATTTTTCTGAGTACAATGACCCTTTGTACGACCACAAAAAGTTTAAAATGAATTTTTAATCAATTTTGAAAAATTAACCTCGCGGTCCTTCTTGACAGAAAAGCTCCTACTTGACAGCTCGTTCCAAGGGGACCATAGTTGATCCACCGAAAAAATGTTGTCTTGTCAAAAAAAATTTTTGCATAAAAATGAAAAAAAGTGATCAGAAATGGTTTTTAATCGTGTTTTTTATCGTTGTACATAAAAATTGACATAAGGCTTTAGTACCCAATTTCCGAAAATATGCAAAAACACATTTTTATACTTAACTTTTGAACTATCGAAACTTCAAACAATTCAATAGCACCGTATGGGACCCTGAACCAAGATGAATGCGAATGGTTTGGTCAAAATTGGTTTGTATGGTTTGTGACATTATTGGTCACATACACACACATACATTTCGAGCTTTAAATAAAAAGTTTATTTTTAGAGCAGGATTATAGCCTGTATAGTGAGGAAGGCAAAAGTGTTAAATTCGGGTATCAACTCGATTCGACCTGGACTAGGACTTGGAGACATTTGGGACTACCATCTGAGACTGACAACGCAGGAAGTTTGGGCAGTTTAATAAAGAAAATAGAAACTTTTTCTTTCAGTCAGTTTCAGTCCGTTTCCTTTCCATACGGGTTGCAAATTATAGAAATTTCTGGTAAAAAAACACGATATTTTGTGGATTTTTTTTCTGATTTACAAAAAAAATGTGAAAACTCACCCGAGAAATGCTCTAAAAATTTTGCTTGCTTTACTAATTTTGAAAATTTTAGAATTTCCGAAAAATGCTACACCCAAACGAAAAATATATCTCAAAATCTGCAACAGTGGATTTGCTGCAAAAAATGTTATATTTTATTACATATTTTGCAGCAAGCCCATAGATCATTTTTGCCCGCGTTTAAACACGTCAGCGATCTGCAGTTCTCACCAACACATAGAATGCTGGCGCGTCCCCGAGCAACACTCTAGAGAGAACATTATGTTCGCGCTCTGTCCCTCACCATTCATCAAGCGTCCATGGCGCGGTGGTAGCGTGTCGGATCAGCAACCTAGTAGTTCAATCCTCGTTCTGTTAAGATTTTTTTCCTGCAATACAATCAATCTGCTGTTGGTAATGTCGATAATTGTCGGTAACGGGCAAAAATGTCATACCCCTATATCGCAAAAAATGCATGAGGACAGTTTTCATGCAGATTCTGATATACTTTCATGCCGCCATGTATCACAATCATGCGATCGCCGGTTGGGTGTATATTTTGTGAAAACTTGAGGGTTTCTTCAAATAAAAGCTCTAATAAACTGAAAATTCGTATCAAAATTCGCTTCTTTTGACACCAATATTGCAAAAAATTAAAATTTGAGTTTTTTTTAGAAAAAAACGCTATTTTGTGAAATTTTAGGTATTTTCCCAAAAAAACAACTCTAATAATGTGAACATACATAACAAATTTCGCTTCGTTTGCTACTCATATTGCAAAAAAGAAAATTTGAGTACTTTCGAAAAAATACGGTATTTTGTGAAAATTTTAGTTTTATTCAAAAAAACAACTCTAATTAATGTAAACATACATATCAAACTTCGCTTTGTTTGATACCAATATTGCAAATTTTGAATTTTGAGTATTTTCGAAAAAAAAATACCTTTGGTAAAAAATTTAGTATTTTCCAGAACAAACTTTAATTAAGTCAAAAAGCATACAAAACTTCGGTTTGTTTGATATCCATATTGCAAATTTTTAAAATTTGAGTATTTTAGAAAAAATACGGTATTTTGTAAAAAAAATAGTTCATTCCAAAGCAAACTCCAATGAAGTTAAAAATCATACAAAATTTAGCTTCGTTTGAAACCCATAATGCAAATTATGAAAATTTGAATACTTTTGAAGAAACACGGTATTTTGTAAACAATTTGGATTATTCAACAATTTTATTTCTACAGTTTTTTTTAATAGGTCCTATAAACACATGAAACGCAATAGCTTATCTCGGTATGGAGGAAGCCAAATATTATAAATTGTGTTCCACCTTCCTGATTGAGAATATGTTCGATTCAAAATATTCTATCGGTGAAAATTGCGCTTTTAAGAAAAAAAGTGTTTTCTCATATAAAGTACCATGGGAGGAGGCGCAAGTAAATTCTAATAATTTGTTATTGAGTCTTTTTATATGGATTGTTTCAAAATGTTATGCAATTCTTTTACCTTTGATTAGCATAAAGTGTCACAAAAAGTATATTTTGATCAACTTTAAACAAAATTAGTACCAGGCGTACATTACATTAGAACATTTTTCTGAAAAAACGCAATTTCCACCGATAGAATATTTTGAATCGAACATATTCTTAATCAGGAAGGTGAAACACAACTTTCTCCGTACAAATCTCCCATGAGTGTTTTCGATTTATAATATTTTGCTTCTTCCATACTGTATAAGCCGAAAAAAAACTCCGATCGAGCTAAAACATTTTCTGGGGATTCCTTAGTCGAAGTAATTAGATCCGTATTTTTTTGTTTGGCAGTTAGGGTGACCTAGACCGTACTAGGGTGATCCTAAATACTAATATTTTCGTCAATTTTCGCAAAAACCACATTTTTCAAAAATATGCAGACTGGTGGCAAGCTTGTCAAAAAGTGAACCTCGCTTTTGACAGTCCATATAGGATGAACGTTCCGTAAACTGGTTGCACAAAATAGGGCATACAGGGCCATTTTAGAGTAAAGTTTAAAATATGTTTATTTTATATTTAGGTTTGTAATTTGAAATTGATATTTATAGAGAGTTATTTTTTTTGTTAAGACCGAGCTATGCGGTAACGCTTCCGCCTCGTAAACGGGAATTCAGGACCCGGTGCGGACCAACATAAATGGTTATGGTTTCCCTTCTGAACTCGATTTCTAATTAAAGGAAAAGTTGTTTATTGTCACAAGGTGGATAATATTTTATTTTATCTAGTTATTTATTTTTTGACAAAACATATTCAAAATTAGTCATCAAAAACAAAATTTAAAATAATTTTACACAAAAAAAAACTTTTCAATTGCACATTTGCTGGCTCTTTTACTCTATATTTAGCGACAGAGGGGTAAAGCGACCAAATAGCGGGGGCCACGGTCCAACCAATGTGAGTATCGTGGCCCATACATACAATTTGACAATCTTGCCATCAGGCTGCAAATATGTCTTAGGGACCATCCAAAAAAGTGTCCACGTGGTTTGTGGATGGTCCCTTACCATCCATAAATGCTCATTTCGGCAAAGCACAATTTCTTCTGCAACTCTTAATCGCATTTTGCAGTTTAATAAAACGTAAGCAAATAGCGCTTGCAGCAGAATCGTCCCCAGAAGACGCCACATGTTCAGCATTCAAGGATGCAGGGTGGGTAGTCCTTTTGGGGTTGTTGGCTGGTGTTTGGTTAGGACCGAGAGGATGCAGGATGTAATAAAAAGTTGTGGTTGGCTCTGACTCGGTGGGCGCAATATACAGGATTCTATTATTTCTGGCGCCGACCTTCCCCGGTCGGTTGTACTACTTTCAGGACCCGTTAGGGGAGGGCAACCGGGAATTTGAGCTTTTAATTTGCTTTTAATTTTAACTTTGAGTTTTTTTTTTTGAATTTGATGAATGATAAAACAATTTTCGGATTTTTAATATGATAAAATGTGTGATATTCTCCCCTATTCGGCACATGTTTTCTTTCCGGTGTGGTGGCAACGATTGTTGAACAGGAAATTGAACGCATAAAAGATACGAATGCTTTGGGGTATCCGATGTGTCGGCTATAAAACTTGATGATGGCAAGTTAAGTGATCACTTGGTAAGAGGTTGTTGATTGTTTGCGGAAAAGGACAATAAAACACACTTTGTTGTTTCGATCAGCAACTATTTTAATGCACATGTAATGAAGGAATTTAAAATGTAGCGCAAGTGGCATTTGTGCAAGCCCTTAATACTCTAATAATACAGATTTCACAAGCAAGTTAAAATAAGTGGTTTTTCTTAAGGTCTAGGACAGCTATCGGATGAGCATCAGCAAAAAACAAGCAAAGTTTCCATATTGCACTTCCACAACAAAACAAGCTCATCCGATGCCCTCACGTGGTGCTGCTGTTGCTTCTTTCAGAGTCCAGGAATTCTCCCATCTCCGGGGTTTGTGTGCTCCAAGGATGAACATAAACAGCACATTTTTGCTCGTTCCTTCCGCATCGCGCGAATCACAGCTTTATGCTTCCTCTCTACATCTCTCTCTCTCTCTCTCTCTCTGTCTCTCATAGCGCGGTAAAGGTCGTCCTTAAGCGAGCAGAACGTCGTGAAGAATGCAGTGCCGTTCGTGATTTCCGTGCCAGCCCTGGAACTCGCGGCGCAGGTCGGCAATCCTCAAAGCACGTCGCCGAACCAAATCCGCCCAGCGGCCAATTTCGGTCTCCGCGTCCCGATGCTGGTGGTGCTAAAAACAAAAAACAAAGCCCTTGATGATTAATTTGTCCTACGAAACTTCAACGCAAGCAGGAGGATAATAAAGCAATCAGACTCCACGAGGGGTCGTGGGGGAAAAGGTATCGCAATCCGAACAACGCTCTCCAAAAATGGTCCAAGCCGGGCAACCTTCTGGCTCCAAAAAAACTCCGACGAGCAGAAATACCTGTTGAACATTCTTCTGGTACAAGATTGTCTGGTTGGCCCCTTCCTCCCGGTCGATTTCCCGCTCCCGCATCAGTTGCTCGATGTGGTTCTGCTTCTCCCGGAGGACGTCCTGTCGCAAAGAGACGAGGAAAAAAAGGAAACAAATTAAAGCTCGCCGTTGGTATGTTGGTGCGATGTTGTGGTTCTCGGATACAATGTAGGCGTTATGGAGTTGGACGGTAATTAAAAACAGGTCAGCCATAATGGTCAAACGGGAGCCGTATTTGGTTTATCTGGGTGGTGCAAGCGTAATTGCGGTAGTCCACAGTTTTCGATATGTTTCATGTCAAATGATTGCGATTTATCACAAAGCCGGTTCATTCACCTTTTGATTTAAAAATAATAAAAAAAATGGGGAATTCATTATGCGAGGAAAAGGTTATCCAACGTGAAATAATGGCTAGGTGATTCCAATTTCACATAATTCCGATGGTTAAAAAGGTCAACTTTATTTAGCTTCAATCATTTCAATCATTGTGCACTGCTTTCCAAATTATCAAAGCTATGTTTAAATGCAACAAATATCACGACACTTCATACAATATTGCCACACATTATACGCAATTATAAATCTAACTAACCCTGCAAAGTTACAAGATTGTGAAAAAATACACGAAATCATCATGATTTATTGCAAACTCGAAAATTACATGAAAGTTTCCTTAAAGTTACATGGCCCACGATTTTTAACAGCTGAGTATCAAGAAATGGCATCAAAGTTTTCTAAAATTAGTTATACAATTTAGCTGATGTTAAAAAATTGAAAAAATGTCTTCTTTCGAATTCTAAAAACAAGGGGTCGCACCGTCCCATCGCCGCGAGACACCAGAAATTGATTTCGAATCCGGAATCAAGGACAGAAATTGTTCCATACTTTAGGTAAAGGTTTTTTATGGAAATCTTAAAAAAGGAGTATGTAGACAACCCGAACTGCATTTTTTGAAAATTGGCAATTCTCTCAGATTTCGGTCATTCGATTTTTTTTTTGTATTTTTTAATCCGACTGAAACTTTTTTGGTGCCTTCGGTATGCCCAAAGAAGCCTTTTTGCATCATTAGTTTGTACATATAAATTTCCATACAAATTTGGCAGCTGTCCATACAAAAATGATGTATGAAAATAAAAAAAAAACTGTACCTTTTGGAGGTATTTTTTGATCTTGGTGTCTTCGGCAAAGTTGTAGGTATGGATATGGACTACACTGAAAAAAATGATACACGATAAAAAAATTGGTGATTTTTAATTTAACTTTTTGTCACTAAAACTTGTTTTGCAAAAAAACGCTATTTTTAATTTTTTGATATGTTTTAGAGGACATCAAATGCCAACTTTTCAGAAATTTCCAGGTTGTGCAAAAAATCTTTGACCGAGTTATGAATTTTTGAATCAATACTGATTTTTTTCAAAAAATCGAAATATTGGTCGCAAAATTTTTTCAACTTCATTTTTCGATATAAAATCAAATTTCAATCAAAAAGTACTTTAGTGAATTTTTGATAAAGTGCACCGTTTTCAAGTTATAGCCATTATTAGGTAACTTTTTTGAAAATAGTCGCAGTTTTCCATTTTTTTAAACTAGTGCACATGCTTGCCCACTTTTGAAAAAAATATTTTTGAAAAGCTGATTTAAAAAAATTGAGAATATTGTTTTCGCAAAGATCGGAAAATTTCACGAATGTTTCATATCTTTAGTAAAAAAAAAAATTTTTTTTACAATGTAACTTGGATCATTAGTTGCTGAGATATTGACGTTAGAAAATGGTGGGTTGTTTGGGTGAGACTTAGAAAACATCAATTTTCCTGCTTTTTAAGCCTTTGCATGGCAATATCTCAGAAACTAGAGGTCGTATCAACAAAGTTCAAAAAAGCAAAATATAGAAAATTTTCTCAGCTTTTCAAAAATATGTTTTTCAAAATTGGACAAACATGTGCACTAATTATAAAAAATGAAAAAGTGCGACTATTTTCAAAAAAGTTAATTAAAAATGGCCTTTACTTGAAAACGGTGCACTTTATCCAAATTTCACTAAAGTACGTTTTGATTGCAAATTTGATTTTACATCGAAAAATGAAGTTGAAAATTGTTAACGACCAATATTCCGTTTTTTGAAAAATTCAGTATTGATTAAAAAAATCATAACTCGGTCAAAGATTTTTTGCACAACCTGGAAATTTCTGAAAAGTTGGCATTTGATGTCCTCTAAAACATATCAAAAAATTAAAAATAGCGTTTTTTTGCAAAACAAGTTTTAGTGACAAAAAGTTAAATTAAAAATCACCAATTTTTTTATCGTGTATCATTTTTTTCAGTGTAGTCCATATCCATACCTACAACTTTGTCGAAGACACCAAATCGATCAAAAAATTCTTTCAAATAATACAGATTTTTGAATTTTCATATATCATTTTTGCATGGACAGCTGCCAAATTTGTATGGATAGGTGCCAAATTTGTATGGAAAATTATATGGACAAATCAATGCTTCTTTGGGCATACCGAAGGCACCAAAAAAGTTTCAGTCGGATTAAAAAATACAAAAAAAAAAACGAATGACCGAAATCTGAGAGAACTGCTCTCAAACTTCCATAATTGGATACTCAACAACACAAAATGTTGAATGGATTCTCCGAAGTATTTCCAATATTTGTATATTCCTTTGTGTATTCCTCGCATTCATAAAGTGAATACACTACACAGCCTCAAGAAAGTGTATAAATAACACTTATTTTTATCAAAATATCTGAGACCCAGCCTCTAAAAATGTGTATTAAAAACACTAAAGTACTTATAACTGTTGATAGGGTTGCCAGATCTTCAATATTTTAGGCTCGTTGGAAAGGTCTTTTGATTACCTATCCAACGATGGGTCGTATGATAGATCCGGCCTAAAAAAAGTGTATGAATAACACTTGGGTAATTCTCTACCAACTCACACGAAATCGGGAAAAGTTGCCCCGACCCCTCTTCGATTTGCGTGAAACTTTGTCCTAAGGGGTAACTTTTGTCCCTGATCACGAATTCGAGGTCCGTTTTTTGATATCTCGTGACGGAGGGGCGGTACGACCCCTTCCATTTTTGAACATGCGAAAAAAGAGGTGTTTTTCAATAATTTGCAGCCTGAAACGGTGATGAGATAGAAATTTGGTGTCAAAGGGACTTTTATGTAAAATTAGACGCCCGATTTGATGGCGTACTCAGAATTCCGAAAAAACGTATTTTCATCGAAAAACACTAAAAAAGTTTTAAAATTCTCCCATTTTCCGTTACTCGACTGTAAAATTTTGGAACATGTCATTTTATGGGAAATTTAATGTACTTTTCGAATCTACATTGTCCCAGAAGGGTCATTTTTCATTTAGAACAAAATTTTTATTTTAAAATTTCGTGTTTTTCTAACTTTGCAGGGTTGTTTTTAGAGTGTAACAATGTTGTACAAAGTTGTAGAGCAGACAATTACAAAAATTTTGATATATAGACATAAGGGTTTGCTTATAAACATCACAAGTTATCGCGATTTTACGAAAAAAGTTTTGAAAAAGTTACTTTTTGCGTTTCTCTTTGTTTCGTCGTCCGTGTCTGTCGCGGGTGACCATGAACGGCCATGATCGATGACGACCAACTTTTTAAAACTTTTTTCGTAAAATCGTGATAACTTGTGATGTTTATAAGCAAACCCCTTATGTATATATATCAAAATTTTGTAATTGTCTGCTCTACAACTTTGTACAACATTGTTACACTCTAAAAACAACCCTGCAAAGTTAGAAAAACACGAAATTTTAAAATAAAAATTTTGTTCTAAATGAAAAATGACCCTTCTGGGACAATGTAGATTCGAAAAGTACATTAAATTTCCCATAAAATGACATGTTCCAAAATTTTTACAGTCGAGTAACGGAAAATGGGAGAATTTTTAAAACTTTTTAGTGTTTTTCGATGAAAATACGTTTTTCGGAATTCTGAGTACGCCATCAAATCGGGCGTCTAATTTTACATAAAAGTCCCTTTGACACCAAATTTCTATCTCATCACCGTTTCAGGCTGCAAATTATTGAAAACACCTCTTTTTCGCATGTTCAAAAATGGAAGGGGTCGTACCGCCCCTCCGTCACGAGATATCAAAAAACGGACCTCGGATTCGTGATCATGGACAAAAGTTACCCCTTAGGACAAAGTTTCACGCAAATCGAAGAGGGGTCGGGGCAACTGCTGTGTGAGTTGGCGGAGAATTACCCACTTAAGTGCTCATAACTTTTGATGGGGTTGTTAGATCTTCAAGCTTTTCAACGCATTGGAAAGGTCTTTTGAATACTTTTCTAAAAATGTATAGCATGACGGGTTTTCTTACAAAAACTACCCTTTTTACAATCTTCCGAAGTTTAGCTAAAATCGTTTTTTAGCATAACTTTCGAAGTACTTTTCTAAACTTCATAATATTAACTAGGGTCTTGTGAGACCCCAAGACGGATCGAATGAGATCAAAACGGTCCAAATCGGTTAAGCCAGTCCGGAGATAATCGTGTGCATATTTTTCGGTGCACGGACTCACATCCAGACTCTCGCATTCTGGGTCGATAGGTATACGTGAAGGTGGGTCTACGAGGTCGAATAAAGAAGTTCATTTTTCGAGTGATTTTATAGCCTTTCCTCATTGAGGTGAGGAAGGCAAAAACTACTAAACGGGTTAGCTTTATAATTAGAGCAATTTATTTTTAGATTTATAATAAAACATTACCTCAACTTTAAACAAAGCCATGTTCTACACAGAAAATTTTAGCGGTTTGATTTTTGGAGGGTTTCGCACAAAGAGGAATGCCATTTCTTTTTGAGCAGATTTTTCGAAGCATCAAAACTTGGTTTTTAATTATGAATACAGAAATTTATTTAGGTTTTTTTCGAAAATACTTAAATTTCAAATATTGCAAACAATTTTGAAAATTTTGATTCTCATTTTGTGCAAAATCGATGTTTACAATTGAAATCCTAGAACAGTGAAGATCGATATAAAATTTTGCGTCATTTAATATCCATGATGCAAATTATGGATTTTTGATGCAAGTTATGAAAACTTGAGTATTTTTGAAATACGCTGCTTTTGTAAATAAATACTGTTTAACACTTGAAATTCTAGAACGGTGTACGCTTCGTTTTATACAATATTGCTTATTATGAAAACTTGATTAGGCCGTTGCAAATATTTTTTGAAGTTCATGTCGCCCCCCCCCCCCCCCTTCAAAAATGGTCTAAAAAATCAGGGGCAAAAAAATATTATTTCAAAAAAACTTCAAAATTTCAATGAAAATAGAAGTCAAATCAAATGAAAACAATCCAAACGCATTTTTCTGCATTGATAATCATATTTAGCATGTTTGGGATGGATTAAAAATATTGTGAATTTTTATGAAATTTCAATGTACAGCACTGCAAAAACCTGATTTTTGCAAAAAAACTAACTTGATCCACCTATGTGGTTGGAGCTTTCCTCACAACAATGGCTGTACACAAGTTTCATCTATTTTTTAGATCCGGATTCCAAAAAGTACATCGATATCACTTAAGTGGCTATATCTCGAGACAGGGTCGCCAGATCTTCAATGTTTTGCACTCGTTGGAAAGGTCTTTTGATAACCTAACCAACGATGGGTCGGATGATGGATCCGGACAAAGTTTACATACATTTAAGTGAGATCCGGCTTCAAAAAAGTACATCAATATCACTTAAGTGGCCATATCTCGAGACAGGGTTGCCAGATCTTCAATGTTTTGGACTCATTGGAAAGGTCTTTTGATAATCTAACCAACGATGGGTTGGATGATGGACTCGGACATAGTTTACATACATTTAAGTAAGATCCGGCTTCAAAAAAGTATATCAATATCACTTAAGTGGCCATATCTCGAGACAGGGTTGCCAGATCTTCAATGTTTTGGAGTCGTTGGAAAGTTCTTTTGATAACCTAACCAACAATAGGTCGGATAGTGGCTCCGGACATAGTTTACATACATTTAAGTGAGATCCGGCTTCAAAAAAGTACATCAATATCACTTAAGAGGCCATATCTCTAAACAGGGTTGCCAGATCTTCAATGTTTTGCACTCGTTAGAAAGGTATTTTGATAACCTAACCAACGTTGGGTCGGATAGTGGAGCCGGACATAGTTTACATACATTTAAGTGAGATCTGGCTTCAAAAAAGTACTTCAATATCACTTAAGAGGCCTTATCTCGAGACAGGGTTTCCAGATCGTCAATGTTTTGCACTCGTTAGAAAGGTATTTTGATAACCTAACCAATGATGGGTCGGATGATGGACCCGGACATAGTTTACATACAGTTAAGTGAGATCCAAATATATGTGAAAACACTTTTTTATACATAACTTTTGAACTACTTATCGAAACTTCAATCTGTATAAAACTCGATCTATGGGACCCTAAACCTAGTCGAATGCAACAAGTTCGGGTCAAATCGGTTCAGCCAGTGCCGAGAAACATGAGCTAGTTTGTTGGTCACATACATACATACACACACACATACACACACACATACACACAGACATTTGTTCAGTTTTTGATTCTGAGTCGATATGTATACATGAAGGTGGGTCTACGACGTTTTTATACGAAGTTCATTTTTAGAGCAGGATTATAGCCTTACCTCAGTGAGGAAGGCAAAACAAATCTTCGTCAATACATAGGGATTTTGGAAACTAATAATTGCAAAACAACTAGGGGTACAATGCATTTTTAATCACTTGTTTCTATCAAATGTTAAAACCGTTGCTCGTAAATTCAATCAACCTTTTTTTTATTTTATTGCCCTGTATATAGCTATAACACAAGATATTCAAAGTTTAAAAAGCAGAGCCACATTTTTCAAGACTTTAAAAACGTAATAAAGTTCGAACAATATTGTGACTTAAATTTTAATGTAGATTAAATTTAATATTAAAGAGTAGTTTACATAAATGTATCATATTAATCAAATGAATGATTTTTCAATATTTCTAATTTAAACATGGGTAATTCTTCTCCAACTCACACAGCAGTTGCCCCGACTCTTTCACAATTTGCGTGAAACTTTGTCCTATGTGGAAATTTGTGTCCCTGATCACGAATCCGAGCTTCATTTTTAGACATTTCGTGATGGAGGTCCCATAAAATGACATATCGATGCCTCTATGCTCTCTTATACTAAGCTTGATGGGATTTCTATCCTAGCACAAGAAGGTAGAGAAATCGATATGCATACAATTTTTATCAGTCTTCCCGAAACGCACTGTATGTTTACACGCCGTACATGTTTCCAGTGTATGCGAACCTCAAACACTCAAGGTCACTCAAGGTTTGCACGCGGTATAAACATGAGGTACAAACCAAAGAGACGAAAAAGTGACTGCTTCTCAGTCTCTCTGCCACAAAAGGTGTAGGGTGACTACAACGGAGAATGAAACACCACTTTACCGCAGAGTGAGCGTGGGGAACTATTTTTGTCTCTTTTTTACGGCGGCGTGTGTACCCGAGGTGCAAGGTTCGGTTTAAACTCGAGGTTCGTGTACGAGTACAGCCTGTACACGGCAGAGTTTAGGTTTACGTGTACGCGTACACAAACGCTGCTGGGTCGAGTACAAAAAACCACTGAGTTTTATAGTTGAAAAAAAAATGGATTTAGAAATTATTGAAACCAGTTTTTTAATCTTTTTCCATGGGAAAATGTGTTTTTCGGAATTCTGAGTACCCCTTTGACATTTCCAATCCATTACCATGCTAAATTTAAATTCCAACATGAAGATACCTAACCTGTTGAATGATCTTCATTTCAGAAAACTGCCGACAGCAGCAACGTTCTCTTCTAAAATATTGTGAACGCTATGCTGAAGAGCATTTCCCAGTTCCATTAATCTACTTGCCGAATAGCATTGAAAAAGCGGTGCACTATAGTTTCAGGAAATTGCGTCCGTTGTTGCGAGTAAATGAGAAAATATTTTCACAGCGTTGAACTAACCGTTTGGATAACCCAGTCTGAATAACTTTTACGTGCAGCTCCCGTGAGGTATTCCCAATTTTAGTCTACATTTAGGAGTTGTTCACTTCCTCTCCGCAAACAAAAAACGTACAACAGCGTTGCATGAATTTTCGCTTTCCCGCGTGTTTTGCCCCAGCGGGGAGAGCCCAAGTTCAACTTGATTTACGGCCAACAACAATTTCATCAGCAAGGAAAATAGGGTTGCGACTACCGTTGAACGTAGAATTTTCAGAGTTGCGGGAGGAAAGTTGTAATCACACGCTGATTATTATTTTTTTTGTTTGCTTTGAAACTAAGCTTAATTTACTTAGCGCAGCGGGGTAAGTTTGCATAACCGGGAGTAGGGGTGCCCGCGGCGATGAACTTCCGTGTGCTGAGAGGAAAGTTGTTGATGCGGAAAATTTTACATGAACAATATTTGCCTTCATCGTGAGATAACTTTTATGTTGATATTGACGTGTACGGGGTATTATCAGTAGTTTGATAGTGGAAGAATGATTTTAATAGAAAGTTATTGGTCGACTGACTCATTTAGTCGTTTTCCCTGTAGAGAGCAGTCGATCAATCAATTCGGTAATTTAGCAGAACAGGTATTATTTTTATAAATTTTATATGGCCATTACAAATTTAATCATAAAAAAATTATCATAAAACGTCTTTTTATCTTTTAACAAATTTTGGATTTTGGCATCACGGTTCGGTAAAAGCCGTAAAAGTAAAAAAAAAAAACAAAATTGTTTTTCTTTTCAAGTTCATTGAAATTTTTGGTGACAAGAAAAAGTTCGTTGAAGTTTATATGGAAAAATCTGAAAAAATGTACAGTCATGCCTCGGTTTAGCACCGCATATGGGGGATGCAAAACCGAGGCGTGCATAACCGAGGCACAGAGCTTATGGGATTTTGGCTATATGTCCTAGTAACATTTTTAAACTTACAGGTTTTATCAGGGTTCTGAAAACCTTCATGCAGCCTAAACAGGCTTTTATGGCCTACTTAAAACCTAAAATGTTAATAGGGTGGGAGACATTGGCTTTTATCGTACGAAAAATCATGCAAATATCAAAAAATTATAGTGTTTTGAAATCGGGATGATGTCAGCTATCCATCAAAATTATTATTTCATGAAAATTTTCACAAAAATACGTATTTTTCCTGTATTTCGAAAATGCATTTTTTCTCTAAAGAAACCAAAAATATATTGTTATTGCAATATGGGTATCAAATGATCAAGTTTTTTTTCAAACATTTTGGATGTAATAACAACATTTTTAGAAAATACTCAAAATTTTCACAAAACTACGTCTTTTGAAAAAAAAAACTCCAAATTTTATTTTTTGCAATATGGGTATCAAACGATCGGGATTTTTTCATACATTTCGAATGTAATAACAACATTTTTAGAAAATACTCAATAGTTTCACAAAACTACGTATTTTAGAATAAAATACTCAAAATTTCCGTTTTTACAGTGTGGGTTTTTCATACATTTCGAATGTAATTACCATTTTTTTTGAAAATACTCCAAATTTTCACAAGCTACGTATTTCCTAAAAAAATACTTAAAGTTTCCGTTTTTACGATGTGGGTGTCGAACTATCGGGATTTTTTCATATATTTCGAATTTAATAACAATATTTTTTGAAAATACTCAAAATTGTCACAAAACTACGTATTTTCGAAAAAAATACTAAAAATTTCCGTTTTTACAATTTGGGTATCAAACGATCGGGATTTTTTTCATACATTTCAAAAGTTATTTAAAAAAAATGAAAATACTCAAAATTTTCACAGAACTACGTATTTTTGAAAAAAAAAATTTGATTATTTGATACTCATAACTGAAAAAAAACTGAAATTTTGAAAAGTTTTACAAAAATACATAGTTTTGTGAAAATTTTGAGTATTTTCAAAAAATATTGTTATTACATTCGAAATGTATGAAAAAATCCCAATCGTTTGATACCCACATTGTAAAAACGGAAATTTTGAGTATTTTATTCGAAAATACGTAGTTTTGTGAAAAATTAGAGTATTTTCTAAAAATGTTGTTGTTACATTCGAAATGCATGAAAAAATTCCGATCGTTTAACACCCATATTGTAAAAATTGAAATTTTGAGTATTTTATTCGAAAATACGTAGTTTTGTGAAAATTTTGAGTATTTTCTAAAAATGTTGTTATTGCATTCGAAATGTGTAAAAAATCCCGATCATTTGATACCCATATAGTAAAAATTGAAATTTTGAGTAATTTTTCTAAAAAAACGTAGTTTTGTGAAAATTTGGAGTATTTTCTAAAAAAATTGTTATTTTATTCGAAATTTATGAAAAAACCTGATCATTTGATACCCATATTCCAATAACAATATATTTTTGGATTCTTTAGAGAAAAAAAAATGCATTTTCAAAATACAGGAAAAATACGTATTTTTGTGAAAATTTTCATGAAATAATAATTCAAATGGATAACTGACATCATCCCGATTCCAAAACAATATAATTTTTTGATGTTTGCATGATTTTTCGTACGATTAAAGCCAATGTCTCCCATATAGCCAAAGACCCATAAGCTCCGTGCTTCAGTTAAGCACTGGGCCGTGCTTAACCGAGGCAGCTGAACGGTGCAAAACCGGGGCAGTGCAAAACCGAAGCGTGCAAAACCGAGGCATGACTGTATGGGGAAAAGCAAAAATTTCAAACTTTCGCAAAAAGGTAGAGTTAAATGTGTCGGATCATTGTCAAGTGTAAGATTCTCATGTAAAATTTTATTATTAACAACTTTGTCGAAGAGTGCAAAACGATTCGAGTTAACCCTGACGAGTTATAAACGATTTAAAAAAGATGTTTTTGAATGAAAGATTTTTTTTTTCACCAGTTTCAATTTCGCTCAAAATTTTCACAGTTACTTTTTTTTGTCTAAGGAATCGAATCAGGGGTTATGCCTGATGTCTTTTTTTATTGTCATCCTATTGTATATTGTATAAATAAAGCTCGGGCTCGGGCTAGAAATTTAGTTTTTTTTTTAAATGGAGTAAGCCAAATTTTTATCTGGGATCCAAATAAATCCAAGAAAGTTTGACCTTATAAATTATGCCTTTTAACATCGCCGAACCGCCAAAATCAAACGTTACAAAAAATAGTTTTTTGATGATTTGTTTCTTCCAATTTCAAACTTTAGTATTAGCGTTTATTTAAATTCGAGGATTTTTTTGTACAAAATACGAAAATTTTCACAAAATACCAAACTTTTTTTATGTACTTCATGATCATGTACCTACATATTGGCGTAATCGTCCACAAATTTTGCAAGGATTTTGAAAAATTAAAATGTGTCTGTGAAAAATACATCACATTACCGATTTTCAAATCCTCAAATTTAAAACAAAGGCAATAAGAGTGACAAACAAAACCAAACCTATCGAGGAAGTTTACAACATTTTAAATCTGTTTAAATACCAAACATTAAATTAAACATCATTTACTCTAATTTTCAATATTTTGCTACATGAGAGACAAAAATAGTACATTCTACATGGGCCAAATCTGCAAAATACAGCAGAACTAAGTTTCACCAGTCTTTTAATTATTTGCGAACATCCCAGCAACATGTTTTAACATCTTGATATAATACGAATCTATAATTAATTCAATTTGATTGGATGAAAAAAAAATTAACACAACACTTCCACTCGACAACTGCACTCTTTTCAAAATAAAACTTCAAGCCAACAGCACAAAATAAAAATCTTTATTGTCACATCGATGCACCACTATAATCTGCACTAATTCCTACTCTTCCTAGACCACCTAAATCCTCCAGTCAGCGGTGGAGTATCCTTCCAGGGGGCACCCCAGCCAGCACAACCTTCTCACGATAGCTCTCACCAGCAACTGATCGTGCACTCCCTGAACTAATCCGACGCCGCGGGTGACAAACGCCACAATTCCTAAACCTGCCGAACGAACGAAACGACCTTAAGCACCTCCACCTTTTCCTCACGGCACTAAGCGGACCACTTACAATGTGTCACCCCCGTTCAGCTGATTTTCTTAACTGAATATGACCAACTTTGGGAAGAGCCGCAGCAACCTTAAGATCGGCGGCGCCTCCTCTATCGGATCTTCGCGTTTCCTGAAGTCGGTCGGACGCACAACCACTAAGGAATCACCAATAACTGGCTGAATCGCGCGCCCTCTCTAATGGAGTTGAACGCGCGCGGAACTAGTATCACACATATATTGATGTATATTGATGCTAGGCCACCGCCGCCCCCGCAACTTGAGTGACTTGAACAGGCGATTACGGGGTGAAAAATCGCGCTGGGATGGCTGAACAATGCGACTACTAACGAACCGCGGAGAGCTGAGCACTCAGTGTCTTGCGAACCTTCGTGGTGAACGGACACTAGAGCTGCGGTATTTTTTACTACCTAAGCTCAGAGTTATTTCAAAACAAAATTCACAGTCTTTTTAAAGACTACCTGAGTTATTTTCCAAAATTCTAAACAGTCTTTTCAAGACTAACCCCGCCTGAAATTTTGTTGTATTTTACAAACGAAGCCATCTTTTTAAGAGAACTTTGCTTGCAAAATGCGTCAAAACAAAGGTAAACGCAAATCTTCTGAAGATTTGGTCGTTACGTCGGTGAAGCGTTTGAACGCTAAACCGGCTAACGGAAACAGAAAAGAAAACAGCCTCTTCTGAGGTCTGATTCTGATTCTGAATGTGAGGTCAATCCTCCAATTCCATTGACAAACAGTTTCGGTGTTTTATCCGAAACTGATGACAAGGAACCTTCTCCTCGTACTGAGCCTTCTGCCGTCGAGAAACGAGTAAAGGCTCCGCCAATTGTTGTGACTTCCGTCTCCGATTTGGCCAGCTTTCGAACGCAACTGAAGAATTGCAAGGAAACTTGCAATTTGAAGGTTTCGTTCCAGCTTGGTCGAAGAGGAGAATGTCGCTTGTTGACGGAATCTTTACAAGATCACCAAACTTTTGTTGGTTATTTGAAAAACCACAAACACAATTTCTACACGTATGAGACCAAGAATGCTCGGCCATTCAAGGCGGTTTGAAAGGTCTCTCCAACGACTTGTCGGTGGATGAGATCAAAAACGAACTTAAGGTGTTGCTTGGCTTTGCCCCATCCCAAGTAATACCAATGAAGAAAAAATCAAACGGGAATATTTCTCGCTTTGGTTTGACTTCACAATTTTATCTGATTCATTTCAACAGAAATGAAATCAACAATTTGAAACTTTTGGACAAAGTACAGTTTTTGTTCCATGTACGGGTAAAGTGGGAGCATTTTAAGAAACATGGCGGTAATGGCCAGAATCTGACCCAGTGCCGGCGTTGCCAGGCATTCGGTCACGGTACTGATCATTGCGCCATGGTTCCAAAATGCATGGTTTGCGGGGATTCTTCTCACGACAAGGACAATTGTCCCGTGAAAGAAGTCACCCAATTTAAATGTGCAAATTGTGGTGGAAATCACAAATCAAATTTCTGGGATTGCCCCATCAGAAAAAGGTTTTGGATTCTCGTGCTAAGCATCAGCCGAAATCCAAACCGAAATTTTCTCAAAGTCAGGTTGTACCTGCATCTTTAAATCAAACGTTCGTGCTGTCTCACTCGAACAATTCTAGAAATACCCTACCGTGGAAAAGTTAGGTAACAACAATGGCATTTCTTATGCTAACGTCGTTTCGGGTTCATCCACGAATTTTAAATCCTCTACCAATCTTTCTGAAATTGGGCAGGTACCTCAAATCTCATTTGAAAATTTTTCTGCTGGCAACGCTTTGGGATCTTCTGATCTCGGCGATGTTACGTTTGAAAAATGACTTTTTGCAAAACTCACTGTTTGGTTTGATTCAAACAATGAGTAATGCTACATCCATGATGGAAGCAATCCAGATTGGATTAAAATTTGCGAATGATGTTGTTCTTACCCTGAAGTTTAATCATGGATCTAAGTAATTCCATCAATATTATGAATTTTAATGCTCGCTCTTTAAAAGCGAAAGAAAATGAATTTTTCAACTTTTACGAGTTCATAACGTGCATGTTGCTGTTATAACCGAAACATTTTTAAAAACTGGCACTTATTTGAAAAGTGATCCAGATTATAAAGTTATAACTAATAACCGAATGAATCGAAATGGCGGTGGAGTTGCAATAGTTATCCACCGTAGTATGACTTATAGCACGTTACGTGACTTTAAGTTAAAAGTTATTGAAAGTTTGGGCATTGAACTTGAAACTTCTTTTGGGAAAATTATGATTGCAGCTGCATATTTGCCATTCCAATGCACTGGGGAAAATAAAAATTATTTCAAAGGGGATTTGAATAAACTTACTCGGCATAGATCTCGATTTTTGATCATCGGTGATTTTAATGCCAAACACCAATCTTGGAATAATTCAAAAGTAAATTCCAATGGTAAAATTCTGTTCAGAGATTGCACTTCTGGTCTTTATTCGGTTTTATACCCGAATGGGCCAACTTGCTTTTCTTCTGTTAGAAATCCATCAACAATTGATTTGGTGTTGACAAATCAAAGTCAGTATTGTGGTCCTTTAGTGACTCATGCTGATTTTGATTCTGATCATCTTCCAGTAACTTTTTCACTTTCTCATGAAGCAGTTACCAGACCCAATAGTTCTGTGTTTAATTACCACAAAGCTAATTGGGACAGGTATCAGCATCATATTGAGAATAATTTAAATCATGATTTTGTTTTAGAAACCAAAGCTGATATTGATTCAGCCTTGGAATCTTTAACTAATGCAATTTTGGATGCTAGGAATATTGCTATTCCTAAAGTCCAAGTCAAATTTGATTCTCCCATTATTGATGACGATCTTCAGCTTCTGATTCGTCTGAAAAATGTTCGCCGAAGACAGTATCAACGTTCTCGTGATCCTGCACTGAAGCGAATTCAAAAGATTTGCAAAAGGTTATTGACCACAGATTCACTCTCCTGCGAAATGAAAAGTTCGCAAGAGATGTCGAACAAATTAAACCTTATTCCAAACCTTTTTGGAAACTTTCAAAGGTTCTTAAGAAACCTCAAAAACCCATCCCTTCTTTAAAAGATGGTGATAATATTCTATTAACTAATGGGGAAAAAGCTCAAAAACTTGCTCAGCAGTTTGAGAGTGCTCATAATTTCAACTTGAATGTTTTGAGTCCTATTGAAAATCAAATTTCAATAGAATTTCAGAATATTGTTGAACAAGAATTTTCATCAGATGAAGTTTTTAATACGGATCTGAATGAAATAAAATCTATTATCAAAAAATTTAAAAATATGAAAGCCCCTGGTGAGGATGGCATTTTTACATTTTAATTAAAAATTACCAGAAGCAACTTTAAGTTGCTTGGTCAAAATTTTCAACAAATGTTTTGATTTGGCATATTTTCCCAGTAGTTGGAAAAATGCCAAAGTAATTCCGATTTTGAAACCGGATAAAAATCCTGCTGAAGCCTCAAGCTATCGGCCCATTAGTTTGCTTTCATCTATTAGTAAATTATTCGAAAGAATAATTCTTAATAGAATGATGACGCACATTAATGAAAATTCAATTTTCGCTGATGAGCAGTTTGGATTTCGCCTTGGGCATTCAACTACTCATCAGTTGTTGAGAGTTTCAAATTTAATTCGAAGCAACAAATCTGAGGGCTATTCTACTGGCGCTGCTCTTCTAGACATAGAAAAAGCATTTGACAGTGTTTGGCATAAAGGTTTGATTGCGAAATTGAAAAGGTTTAATTTTCCGATTTATATCGTGAAAATTATTCAAAATTATTTGACGGATCGTACTCTGCAGGTATGTTATCAGAATAGCAAATCTGATCAACTACCTGTACGTGCTGGCGTCCCTCAAGGAAGCATTTTGGGTCCAATTTTATACAATATTTTTACTTCTGACTTGCCTGATTTGCCCCAGGATGTCAGAAATCACTTTGCTGATGACACAAGCATCTCCGCCAAAGGCAGAAGCCTTCGTGTCATCACAAGAAGATTACAAAAGCTTGGATATTTTCAATTCTTATTTGAAAGAATGGAAAATTACTCCAAATGCTGCAAAAACTCAACTTATTATTTTCCCTCACAAACCAAGGGCTGATTTTCTTAAACCAAAAGTCATCACATTATAAAGATGAATGAGGTAAATTTAAAGTGGGAGGATCAAGTGAAATATCTTGGACTTGGTTTTGACAAAACCTTACTTACAAGGATCACATTGAAAGTATCCAGGTTAAATGTAACAAATATATTAAATGTTTGTATCCACTTATAAACAGGAATTCTAGACTTTGTCTCAAGAATAAACTGTTAATTTATAAACAAATTTTCAGACCTGCCATGCTTTATGCTGTGCCGATCTGGACAAGCTGTTGCTTAACCAGGAAGAAAAACTTCAGAGGATTCAGAACAAAATTCTGAAAATGATTCTGAAACTTCCTCCCTGGTTCAGCACCAGTGAACTTCATCAATTAGCCGAAGTTGACACTTTGGATGTTATGTCCAATAAGATAATTGATGCATTTCGACAAAAATCATTGCAGTCTTCAGCTGCATTGATCCGCTCTTTATATAGTTTATAAGTTAGTTTTAAGGTATCCCTTTTCCCTTTTGTACATGTAGGACCTCCTACATTTGAAATCACTGAATAGCGAAAGCTACAATATTTCATGAATAAATGAAAGTTGCTAGTATTTAAAATTGAGGTGAAAAGTCATCGTTTGTGATTGGACACTCAATAATATTTTAACTGAATGAATGTACATGGAAAAAAAAAAAAAAATTTGAATAAATATAAAAAAAAAAAAAAAGAGAGCTGAGCACTAGGGTGGTCCATACTTGTAACATTTTTTGAAAGTTTGATTTTTTTATAAGATGTATTATACTATTACTATAATAGTTTTCTTCTTGAAATGAACTTAGTATGAGATTTAAACTCAAAACCTAATGTTTTCATATTAAAGATTTGCACAGGATTTCACTTGATGTTCAACGAGTTATTACTCAGGCGAGTGTGATAATTTATAAGATCCTATTCAGAGTAAAAAAAAGATTGTATGAAAAAAGTTATACTAAATCATACTATAATCTAAATCGAATTATCCGCCTTCTAATTTTTGTCCACTCAAACCTAGACCGCACTAGCGAAATATGCAAATGTGGGAATAATTGCTCTTTAAAGCTGAGCCTTTGCTGACTCACGACTCGCTCCGGTACTGATTGCAGTTTAATAGGATCACGTCAGAGTGGTGTTTGTATATATCTGGTGACGACGACGGTCTGGTGTAATGTAATTAAGCAGTTTAAGACGCCCGTTTGAAGTTTGCTCAAGTGCGCACTCCAGAGATAAGTTAAGCACTTGAAATGACGTCTTAAACAATACTGATCGGTCAATTGAAGGCACTTTGAAGTTTTGCGACCGGTTTGTGTAATGGAACTTTGTTCAGGAATATTCAGAAAATTATGGACTTTTTTCTTCGTCTGAAAAGATTTTGTAACCACTGCATTTTTCCGTTCATGAGCAATTCTCTACGAAATCGGTCTTTTTTCTTCAATTTTAATTTTTGTATTTTTTAATCCGACTGAAACTTTTTTGGTGCCTTCGGTATGCCCAAAGAAGCCATTTTGCATAATTAGTTTGTCCATATAATTTTCCATACAAATTTGGCAGCTGTCCATACAAAAATGATGTATGAAAATTAAAAAAATCTGTATCTTTCGAAGGAATTTTTTGATCGATTTGGTGTCTTCGGCAAAGTTGTAGGTATGGATACGAACTGCACTGGAAAAAAATTATACACGGTAAAAAAATTGGTGATTTTTTATTTAACTTTTTATCACTAAAATTTGATTTGCAAGAAACACTATTTTTAATTTTTTTTATTTTTTGATATGTTTTAGAGGACATAAAATGCCAACTTTTCAGAAATTTCCAGGTTGTGCAAAAAATCATTGACCGAGTTATGAATTTTTTAATCAATACTGATTTTTTCAAAAAATCGAAATATTGGTCGCAAAATTTTTTCAACTTCATTTTTCGATGTAAAATCAAATTTGCAATCAAAAAGTACTGTAGTTAAATTTTGATAAAGTGCACCGGTTTCAAGTTAAATTAGAGCGTCCAATTTCCCGTCCCGGGAAAAAAATTCCCGGGAATTCCCGAAAAAATATATTTCCCGTTTCCCGGGAATTTTGTAAATTTCCCGGGAATTCCCGATATTCAAGCAGGAGCATACATTTTCTTGACTTTTTGGTATTTTTTTTTTATTTACAAAAAATAATAATAATGAAAGAAATCAATTTTCTTTTATTGAATTCAATTTGCTGTTCTTATTGAACTTTGTCAGTTCGTTTAAAAACTCCATGTTAAGATTTATTTCAGATTACATTACTTTCTGAAGCATTCACAACTAGGAATAGATTGTGATTATTTGCGGGGCAACACAAATTACGATTTTATGAAATTAAAATAAATTAAAATAATTTTGGTAATCTTTTTGGACCAAAATTGATGCTATTTCATTTGAAAAAACGTACCTCTTCCCGCCAAGATCAAAATTAACTTTCAAAAAAAAGTGTTTTTTTTTTCGTTTTTTTACCAAGACCAAATTGGATGAAAATTTAATTTGTATCATTAAATGTCTCAAAGAGGGTTGTGCAACCAGAATTACGTTAATTTGTTCAAATGTGTTAGAGAATTTACAGTTTAAAGTTGAAAATTTATCGAGCACAAGGGCTACCAAGGGCATAAGAGGTTTAAATATGGGTCATTCTCCGCCAACTCACACAGCAGTTGCCCCGACCTCTCTTCGATTTTCGTGGAACTTTGCTCTAAGGGGTAATTTTGGTCCCTGATCACGAATCAGAGGTCCATTTTTCGATATCTCGTGACGGAGAATATGAAACTACTAAACAACTTATTTAGCTATGACTTTTTTAACCAAAATCAGTTATTAGGCTGAATTATTAAAAAATCATTAAAACACTACTTCGTATTAATTATAGCTCGAACCAGTAAGATTTGTTCTGGAATAAATATTCGCAATGAAAAACGTATTTACTGATTTTTTTTCTCATTTCAACTTAATTATTCTTTATCACATTCTCTCCAACTGACAAATTCAAAAACAATTTTTTGGTGTTAATACCAACTTCTTAACATTCCTCACACTTATTTTGAACAATTAAGTTGATATTCTATACAATTTTGTTGCAATATAGAAATCAGAACCAGGATCAGAACAATTTTTGATAAATTTCAAATTTCCCGGGAATTCCCGGGATTTCCCGGGAAATTTGTTGGAAATTTCCCGTTTCCCGGGAAATTTGAAACCCCGGGAAATTGGACGCTCTAAGTTAAATCCATATTTAGGTGACTTTTTTGAAAATAGTCGCAGTTTTTCATTTTTTTTAAATTAGTGCACATGTTTGCACACTTTTGAAAAAAATATTTTTGAAAAGCTGAGAAAATTCTCTATATTTGGCTTCTTTGGACTTTGTTGATACGACCTTTAGTTGCTGAGATATTGCTATGCAAAGTTTAAAAAACAGGGAAATTGATGTTTTCTAAGTCTCACCCAAACAGCCCACCATTTTTTAATGTCGATATTTCAGCAAGTAATGGTCCGATTTTCAATGTTAATATATGAAACATTTGTGAAATTTTCCGATCTTTTCGAAAACATTATTTTCAAAATTTTCAAATGAAGACTAACATATTAAAAGGGCGTAATATTGAATGCTTGGCCCTTTTGTTTTACTGCTATTGGAAAAAGAGTTAAACAATTATTTCAAAATCCTTTCACATAACACTTTATAAGTTATGACAGTTATGCTTCCACCAAAAATATGCAAAATATCAATGAATTTATTTAAAAAAACCCTTCAATTTTATGTCTTCTTCCGACCTGTGGTCCAAAAATTTAAAATTAGCAAAAAGTCTAAAAGTGCCCTTTTGATCAAATTGCATAAATAGACTATACAATTTGTTGCCTCCTATTTTTTGGATTTTTTTTGCAATGGTCTAATATGGTAATTTCAGTTGCCCAACAATATGTCATGTCAAAGTTTATTTTTCAATAATTTAAATTTCTCTATCATTCAAAAGTGGAAATAGCTTTTCCCAGTTTTGATTGAGGCATTCAGGATTATTTAAACATTAAAGATTATTTTAAACTAACCTTGACATCAAATGTATAGAAGATCTGGTCGGTTCAAAACGAACTGTAACTTGAATTAAATTAAATCAAATTATGATGTAACATTTTACCATTTTTTCCAATTTATTTCAAAAAATAGAGTCGAAGTTTATGCTTCTGCTTGAACATGATTTTAACGTAAAAGTTGTAAGCATTTATTGCATCTTCGATTAACATCAGAAAAGTGAGAAGAAAAAAAACATGATCCAGATAAAAATTTAAACTATGCAATTGATCAAAACATGTTAACTAAATTTTTTTTAAGAAATAAAATCAAATGAATAATTTTCCATTATCCACGCAAATTCAACAAAAAGAGTGATTTTTCAAGAATTAATTATTTCTTCTAAATTTATAAAATCTATAACTTTGCTGAAGAATTTTTCTCAAGAAGCAAATATTGATAGATTTACACAGATTGACATATTGATTCATTCAAGCGATTTTTTTTTTGTTGGAATGCGGAGTAATTATATTTTTTATTGATAGTTGCACATAGTAAGAGTTAATAGTAAAATTAAATTGCCTCATTTTGTTAAAACCATAATTTTCAACAAATCAATAAAATGGTATAAATTGTCACCTAACCAAATGACTAACTCATGATTATGACAGAGATGTCAAGCCGACTTCCAACTTGCTTCCGGATGCCCTCCTCGCTATGTGAACCGCAACCCAAACCATATTTTTCCCCGCACAAAACGCTCACGATCCATCTTGGACGACGACGCACATAAACTCTGATTCCTCTTAACAAATCGAATAATCATTCTATCTAGAACGATAGTTCTACAAAGTCCACCGAATATGGCAAACTGCTTAGCATACTGTGCGAGATCGATACACAGCAGAGGGCACTTCCTTCTAAGGTAGCTTGTCCTCTTCAACTCGTTGAGTATTATCGGCTGCTGCTGCCAGTATCAACTCGTCGCCGTCGTGCTGTCTTGCCACTTGTGTCGATGCTTGAATAAATTCTGCTTTTAATTCGGAATAATTTTGAATTAAGTTTGACAAGATGGCACAACGGCAACGATTTGTTCTTCCCAAGCTAGAATCGCTGTTTCAGGTGCGTTCCACATTGCTATTGGGATTGTTTTTCTCGGAATTCCTCAAAGATGACGATTCTTCCCCAAGTGGGTTACCGCGATGACGAAATTGGTCGCGGTAGATGAATAATTAGCATTAGGAAATCAGTTATGTTCTTAGAACTTTGGTCTTTATCATATTTCAACCGAGGTTAATGATGATGTTTTGGCACATAAAAACAATCAATAGTAAATTCAGCTCGTTTGCGTGCCAAGGAGGTCCCTAATTTGAAGCCGTGGTGACCCAAGTCGCCTCAAATGTCGTCCGAAATGGATCTCTCCCACACGTTTGATTAATGGTTTTCGCTTAAACTTTTGACCCTCCCTTGTTTCAGTGAGGGGGCAAAGTCAAGAGTTTAGTCGAGAAGTTTGTTGTGACCGATCGAGCCGTCGTGAACTCACGCATGAGCGTGATTAATTTCACGTTGAAGATGGACTGTAAATTTGCGGGAAATTTGACACCTCTCGAGGCGGCTCATTAATCTTTTGGGAAATAAGATGAAGGCATCACGAAGGTTGTTCATGATGTAAATTAATTAGAATCGTTGTCGGTTTCTGATAGTCAACTACTTAAGTCAGCTTGAATTTCTGGTTATCTAACCAGACTTTGCACTGAGTGAAAAGGAGGAGGAATGAGCTTGAAGAGCAATTCTCGGGAACTTCAGACTTTTTGCATTTTTGATATGGCTGAAACTATGTTACTTTCACTCTTCCGAAGAAGTCATTTTGAATCAATACACTGAAATAAAAAAAAGTACAAAATTCCTAAATTCTAGGAATATTGCCTCCTTTTCATATTAAAACCCCAATTATTAAATAAGGAAAGGTGAGAAAATTTCTAGAATTAAGGAATTTTTGCACTTTGTACAGTTGTTCATTCTAAGGAAACCTGCTCTGATTTTTTCCTGTCTAATGCGAAATACCTATCCTAAGAACTAAATATTGAGCAATTCCAGCCAGTGATCCCCGTGCACCGCGTTCAACCGCGTTCTCTGTTTTCTGTACTCGATCAAACACCAGCACCGCGTGTGCACGCGTACAAGCAAACCTAAACTCTGCCGTGTACAGGCTGTACCCGTAGACGAACCTCAAGTTTAAACCGAACCTTGCACCTCGGGTACAAACCCCGTGCAGGCCGACGACGCAAAAAAGAGACAAAAATATTTCCCTCACGCTCCCTCTGCTGTAAAGTGATGTTTCATTCTCCGCTGCAGTCACACTACAGTGTTTGCCACAGAGAGAGAGAGAAGCAGCCTTTTATTTCGTCTCCTTACACGCTCTTCGCTCGCACGGCGTTGTACCCGAGGTGTGCACCCCGTGTTTACACCGCGTGTAAACTTGAGTGCGCCGTGCGGGGAGAACTCGAACATGGTAGCCTGGTGTGTTTGAGGTTCATCTGCACTGAAAACTTGTACGGCGTGTACGGCGTGCGCGCGTTTCGGGAAGACTGATTCCAGCTCAATTCGGGAAATTTTTATGGAACTTTTGTACCCGACCCTCTCCGATTTCAATGAAACTTTGTAGACATGTTGTTCTAGGCCTATATAAGCAATTTTGGTGTATATGGAGCCGACTTGTACTCGGAAATAACATTTGGTAAGGGCCTAAGTTAAAGAAATACACTCAAAGAAAAATTCACGCCACCTCTATGAGATTTTTCAATTTCTATGTTTAAAAGTTAGATTTTAAAGTGATGCTACGATTTTTTTTTCGTTCAAATTTTTTGAGAAAATAGCCTAAGATGTTACAGAAAGAATCACGAAAAATGCAAAATGGTATGTATCTCCAAAAAAATACAAAAATCATTTACTAACACTGTTTTTTTGAAAAGTGGTCTAAACGCCAAAACTATTAAATACCGACAGATCGATTCTCCAGACAATTTTACATAAAAGTCTCCATATTGACCATTGTCTTATGTCCAATCCTTGTGAAGATATAGCGAATTTTTAAATAAAATTATTGAAAAAATAGGTTTTGTGATGGTTTTTGGCAATTTCTATATGACAGACTTGATTCTTCTGTATCATAAATATTTTTACCGGAAAGCTTTTTTCCAATTTTCGTCACCGCCATATTGGCCACCACCTTGGATTTAAAAAAATTTAAATCACTTTAGCGTTGTTAACTGCCGTTCTACGCATAATTGTCCCATGTTCAAAAAAGTGCAACTGAGAAAAACGCGATTGAAATTTTTCAACCGATTTTTGTGTTTCTACGCATTATTGTTCCGTGGGTTCCTATTCACCCTATAAGTTCCTTATCATCCCAGTTAGCAGTTTATCACTCTTATTAGTAATCCTCCTGCTATAAAATGGGTAAACAGGACACAAAACTTCGTAAAACAAATGATTTCGTGCAAGACTTGGTGCTGTTTTTGATGAGTTTCCGAACAAAGTACTGAATTTTATGGGGTTTTCTTAAAGTATACATTAAATTAAACTTAAAAATGTCAAAAAAGTCAGAATCGATTGAGAATCGAACAAAAATGAGATGGGACAATTATGCGTAGAACGGCAGTTAAGGGGTCGACAATAAGAAAATAAAACAACGAATTTTTTTTTTGTGATTCGATTATCCGAATTCAATTTTTTCCTAGGGCTTCGGATAATCGAGTCTGGACTGTATTTAAAAAATGCAATTAAAGGCCATGGTTTAATGGATATGGCTCTCGCCTCATAAGTGGACGGTTCAGTAATTCCCGATCGATCACCTTCAATTTGTTCGACCATGATTGAACTTAGAATCTGTACAATATCACGCGTTATGTTCGGAATGTCCTGTTCGGAAAGTAATGTCCCATTACTCCCCTGTTGATTTTTTTGAAATAAGGGTCCGTTCACAAAGTCTGTCTCATGCGTCTCATGCAATAGTCTAGAAATTTAAAAAAAATGTTCGAGCATATTTTCGTTATTTTCAAAAATAATAATATCAAAATCATTACTTTGGTGCCAGAACTCACACCATCTTAAACTCTGATGCGAAAGATACCCATTTAGGACACAATCTTTGAAACATATTTGTAACGGCCTAAGGCCATTGCATTTTACATTAAATAAAATCATCCTTGGCCTCATGTATAAGTATTAAATTTTTCAACGGATACGATCGAATGATTTTGTGTTTTTTTTTTGTTTTTATTCAACATTTCGGATAATTGTTTTTCATCTAATTTTAGAATTTTGAACTGATTTGTTTTACTCACTGAAGGATTGGCACTCATTTGGCGACATAATACACTTTTATTTACAACCAACGTTTGACCATTATGGCGTTAGGGGGAGAGCTAGTCATTTTAGTAGCATGTTCTTACAACTAGCAGAACAAAAAACATATGCATCATAAACCAATACAAACACAAACGAGCAACAGTGTGCCTACCTGAAGCGAGAAGGAAGCTTTCGGCGTTGAAGGCACTGCGTTGACCGATGATTTTCTCTGCAAATAACACAAGCGGCGGTTACGTGTGGGGGGTTACGGAGGGGTGTTAGCGTTACAAGTGTAGGTTGGGTGGATTTCGTTTTTTTTTTCTGGGAATACTAGCTTAAATCAGTGAATAAAGGAAAGGAAGGATTTTGTTTAAAGGATTCGTTAAACAGATACAATCCATTTGATCGTTTTAAGGAAAATGGGGAGAAATTCAAAATCAAACAAAAACAACTCTTCTCGCTAAACAAAAACGAAAAACACTCCGGGAGAGGGCGCAATTGGGGTTCGTCTCATTCGTTCTACCAAGCTTCGAGCGATACCTGTGCGCTCATGCGGAGTCTGGAGGTGGCCGTGGTAGCGATCGAGCTCATCGTTCCCACCGAAGTCAGCGATTCCTTCGAGCCGGATCGGGACAGGCGCGCCTTCCGGGAGGAGGGCGACAGCGTAACCTTGGCGATCGGCACGAAGATGCCGCACTTGGCCGGACAGTCAAAGTATCTGCGGAGAGGAGTTGAAGGGATTAGTAAAGATTTTCTCAACGGTTTAGGAAGTACCCTTACTTGACACCATCGACGGAACCGTCGTTTTTGCCGCTGGCCTCGTCCAGCTGAACGCCACACCAGGTTCCGCTGGCGAACTGGGTTTCACCCAGGTATTTGAGGATTCCCGGCCGGGAACCGAATCCGGAAGACACAATGACACGGTCGCCCACCGTCAGCGTAGCGGCTTCTGCAAATCAGATTCGAAAATTTGTACGTTTGGCGAATTTCCAAAACTCCAAAATACTCACTGCCCATGGCCGGCGATCTGGACGCGAAGCTGGACACGCTGTGCGTCGGCGAGACCGCTCCCGAGCGCATCGGCGAAGTCAGCGACCGGAGGCTCTGGTCCAGCGACGTATCGCCGGATCCACCGGCCGAAATGGCCCCGGCTCCGGGCAGCGGTTCCCGCGTCAGCCGGGTCAACCGCGAGAACACGCCCTTCTTGGCTTCGCACTGGAAGTATCGCTTGCCGGAAATCGACCCGTCGTTCTTGCCGTTCGGTTCGTCCAGCACGACCCCGGCCCAGTCGCCCGGGGCAAAGTGCGTTTCGCCGATGTACGCAATGTGGCCCGGCCGCAGCCCTCCCACCCAGACGCGCTGCCCGATGATGAAGCTGTCTGTGTCTGCCGTTAGGACGACACCCTGGTCTGGAAGGAGAGAGAACGAGAGAGAAATTGAGGATGATGTCAGACCCAGGCTCAGAATCAGATGGGCAAATATTTAGCTTTCTCCACATACGACCGGTTGAGTCAACTATCCCCAGATAGACAGGCGTGCAATATATTGGATATGACAACACGCTTATCGAGCGAGGACCATGTCCAAGCGGCTATGGATAGTTATTTTCTCAAACAAGTGTAGGATGGAGGCCGACGAAGCTTGTCGCCCGGTTCGATGGAATGTTGAAGCTTAATTGTTTGTGTTATATGGGTGTGTTTATTGAATTAGAAGGTAGTTGACTTGGCTTTGAATACGAGTAGGATCAGATTATGGGTTATGATAGTGTTGATCAATGGATTTTGGTTATTTCTTCAATTTTGAACAACAATTTTGATGACAGCGTTAAGATTATACAGAAATACCCCACGAAAACAGAATGATTTGAAAAAAAAACATGAGGAGTTTGCTTAGGGCGTCCAATTTTCCCGGGTTTTGAAATTCCCGGGAAACGGGAAAAATATTTTTTAAATCCCAGAAATTCCCGGGATCCCGGAAAATTTTTGAAACAGTCATAAAATCTATGTTTTTATTATAGTTGTTATGTTTTCAAGCTTAAAATCATAGTTTGACTTCAATACTAGTAATTGTTGATAATCTACACTTCAATCTAAACATGGACAACAAATTTAGATAGCTTAAAAACATTAAAAATTGTTTGTTTTTGTTCATTGTTGTGCTTTGGATTTCAGATAAACCACAATGTTTAAGCCAATGTGATTCAAATTATTTTTGTTTCTATGACATGACTACAAAAGCTTTAACAAAATCTTTGAAACTGTCTATATAAAACAAGAAACGAAAAAAAAAAAAAAGATAAATTTAATTTTTTTATATGTTAAGAATTTCATGTTTTACGTAAAATATATTTTACAAATTATCTTTAAGTCACTACCGCCAACTGGGGAAAATCGGGACTACAGTCTGAATAGGTACAGGTGATTTTAGAGCAATAAATTTGGAAATCTGTGTACTAATTGTTTTGTTCTGTTCCTGTTTCAACCGAAATCAATGAAAAAAATAAAAACATTTGGCCAAAACAGCTGTTACTTTTGTCCTTATTTGCTCCAAATGCCGGTGTTTGATGAAAAATAATAATTTTTTATGTTCGAAATCATAAATATACGTAAAAATTATACCAGGTAATATAAAAAATAAATAAAATTAAGTTAACACTTGTAGCCCCAACGAGGTCAAAAAAGTTGGAAATGCATTTTCAGCGGCTCATACAACCCTTGGAAAAAAAGTTGGAAATGCCTTTTTTATTATACCTGAAGGTAGACGCATCTATTTTGGATCTACCTTATTGGAGGTGATTCTTGACATTCTTTCGGATCGAATCCAACAAGAATCATCCAAATCGGTTAAGTTTTCGCCGAGATACAGCCGGTTGAAGTTGCATTTCCAACAAGTGTTAAACATATTTTAAGCACTAGGAATTTTGCGGATCTGTAAACTAAAATTTTAACAATTTTCCTAAATATATGATATATGCCAAAAACAAATTTTAATGCTTTAAAATTCTTATCGATTACTAAGTATTCAACTGTTCATCTATTTCCTCAACAAAATCTAAATTTGCAGACCAAAATATGTTTTTTATTTCAATTTCGGGAATTCCCAGGACAAAATATGAAAAATCCCGGGATTCGGGAATTCCCGGTTTTACAAAAATCCCGGGAATTATGTTCCGGGAATTTCCGGAATGATAGTGATAATTCGTTACAAGAAAATCCCTTATGTTTCAATATCGAAATTTATGAAATTGACTGCTTTACAACTTAGAATTCTAGAACATTGTTACATATTGTAAATAATAACCCTGCAAAGTTAGAAAAAAGCACGAAATGAAAAAAATACCCTTCTGGGTTATTGCTGATTCAAAAAAAGTACATTAAATTTCCCAAAAAATTACATGCGTCAATGATAACGTCGCGTAATGAAAAATGGAAAAAAGTGCTGAAAAAATACTGTTTTGCAACGAGTTGTATTCAATATTCATTGCAATTTGGAATAACATGGTTGAACAGGATTTTTTCAGTAAAACGTTAATTTATTTGTTTTATTGTCGTGGAATTTCCCAAGCATTACGAATATGTAAAAATTGAGCCCAAAAAGTACCGTCTTCTTGGACTACAGGGCAAAAGTTAACGTTGTAAAAAGTTTGTTATAGAAAAATCGTAAATCTGTTAGAAAAAACTGCGACTGGCCAAAAAGTTAATACCGTAGGCTTAAAGTCCGTGAATTTACCTATCTTTTGAATTACGAGAGTGTGGGTGTGGAAGCTGTTGCAAAAAGATATTAAGGTTTAAAAAATCAATTTTTAACAGTAATTTGCAAAAGCTATGAGAAAAAATCAAACCAATCTTAGATATATATTGCACATTTTAAAGTGCTTCAACAGATTTTTCGAATGCATCTAAGAGAGTTGGAATTGATCAAGTTTTTACGCAAATGGGAGCAATTTTATGATTTTTCATATTTTTTTGGACTTCACACTTCAATGCCCGTTTTACCTCACTTCCCTTTGTCGTAGAGGGCTCATTCAGTTCATCTCATGTATAGACGAACAAACGCTGAAAGTTTCATCCAAATCGGAGTACCTCGATACGACCTGTTACACACTGGTGAAAAACTCGCTCTTAATACCTTTTAAAACCGTCCAGTGCCGTGCAATATAGTACAGTGCTGAAATGTTGAACTTTTCAATACTAGTATCGAAAAGTAAAATTTTTCAATATTTTTTTTAGTTTTGAACGGTAAATTTACGGAATTGCATAATAGTAGTTTATGCAACAAGTTGCAAAAAGAGGAATTTTTCAACACGAGTCGTACATTTATCCAACGAGGTTCACCGAGTTGGATAAACACGAAGAGTGCTGAAAAAATCAAGTTTTGCAACGAGTTCCATACAACATTTTTTGCAATTCCAAAAAACACACACTGAGTGAAATTTTATGTCAAATTTTCATGTATTTTGTCAATAAATCGTTTAAATAAAAAAAAAATGTTGAAAAGTGTTACTTTTCGAAACAAGTGCTGAAAAGTTCAACTTTTCATTTGAGTGCACACAAAAACTTTTTTTTAGTTCAACAAAACCATCAAGTTGCTTAGGCGACTTTTACCAGTTGGTCGATACAAGTAATGTGAGCAACAATGTCATCATGTTTAGAGAATATTATAGGCACTTAGTAATTTCAGCAGCTGCGGCGTCCTTCCCAACATAAATAAACTTTCCATAAGCCGCTTCGTACCTAGCACCATTGAGAAATTTATTATCAAAATTATAGTTTTACCGTCAGTGGGAGTGACTTTCAGCTGAATTTCACATATGCTGCGTACATTTCATCGACCCAATGTTCCTCCCATTGACAGAACAGTGTAAAGCACACCTCAATAATTTACAACCAACACCACCACCACCAACCACCACAATGTTGTTGTTACAGGTTGCCGACGTGGCCACCATACTTCCAGGTGTTAAGCTCCGGGGGAACGTGCAACAGGTGTCCAATTGCTTCCACTTCCGGTGCAGTACGTGTGTGAGTCCATTGCTTAAGCCCTTTCGGGCAACAACTTTTCGTTCCCAGCACTATAAACTGTGTACAGTACAATGTGTAACCCCTTCCCGACCACCGTAGACTAGTGCTAGTTTGAACTTGCGTCACAAGCGTGTACAAAGCGTTACAAAGCAACCCCAGGGCACTGCCAAGTGCAGCGGAAGCCAGCTTCTACCCCGGAGGTCATCCGGGTTGCGGCAGTCGTTTGCATGCATACATGCAACCTGGCGGAGAGTGCAATTGTGAGGTAGATCGTACATGATGGACACTTACCTGAGCTTCGGCGCCGTCCGGTGGCCTCCCAGTAGTGGTCCGAGCCGGTAGAGGTCGCTGCGGGGTTGGATTACGTGCAACGCGTGTTGTGGACAATGACAAAGTGTTGACAGAGTGCAGTGTTCAAATTCACACGTGGGATAAGGGATGGTTTACGACGGACAATGTGCAGTGATTTGGGGGTAACATACATAGAGAAAGGGACAGGAAGAAAATATAACACACTCATTACTACATAACACAACAGAGGGAAACTACTTTGAATGCTAAGATAGAGACTGTTTGAAGTACAATGCATATCAATCAAGTCTCGAAAATCGTCATCATTGTAAACACACATTGTACTTCATAAGTCCCTCCAAATTCTACAAAGTTCAAAACAACGCCAAACCATCATGCCATTACTTACTTGACGTCTTGCGGTCCTGCGACGTCCGGTTGCTACGGAAGCCGGAGTCGGGAGATCGCGAAGATCTCGAGGTTCGTTCGTTCATCAGGTCGGTTTCGCTTTCTTCGTCGACATCTGGAACCGGCCCAAGGACATGCACACACGTGGACACGCGGAGGCAAACACACAGAAATACATGCAGAGTAATGATAAACACACAAACGGCGGGTGGTGCAGAACAGAGGTGGGGGGAAGAAACAAAAGATTATGAAAAACAAACTACAACATGCAGAGTAACTTAAACTAGAAGGAAATATATAAAAAAGAAAATGAATAGAACACACACAAAACATATCTACACTACAAAATCACACAAAAATAATATATGCTTAAGAAAAACGTGCATAGCTTAAAACTAATCAAACTTCATTCCTCTTCTAGTATGATTTACTATCTTTCCAGAAACCGAACTTCCGCCGGTCGATCGAAAGTAGATCAACCGATAAGTTCTCTGCCACAAGTAAACACCCATAAATTTCATATCAAATTATGAGTCCATTGTACCCCCATATTGCAAAATGCGTCCACCAGAATGTCTGGCTTTTTAATCTCATTCAGCCAATTCTTGGCCACACAGAAAAGTTCATGCGGCAGCTACTGGAGGCCTACAAGACATTAGGCTGTAACGAAACTAGTCATTTTAATATTTTTTTTCAAAAAAACACATGAGCTCTGTTCCAGAAACAACTTTGCTAAGAACCGTAAAGAAATTTATCAATTCTTAAGAATTTTGTACATTTTTGAACATCTCCTCTCTGTTTGTTCTGGCTTTGTTGAGAAAAAAAAATCATGAAATTCTTTAGAAAAGCTGGAAAATTGTTAGGATACATAGCCTGAAATGATCGCAAAAATGACTCATTTCGTTACATCCTAATGCCCATGTCGGTGAGGCTGTGACACAGCAAACGACTGTTTTATGTTCCGGTCGTCAGTTGGGCACTGTGTGTGGGTGAATGTTGTTTTATGATGTTGGGAGAGTTTAGTTGGAAATAAAAATGGCAATATGTGACCAGCTTCTAATAACAAGAGGTGAGTCACTGGTCTTGCTGGCACATACAGAATTGGGTTGCATTTAACAATTTTAAATTTACTGAAGCTTCGATTATTTGAAGGTTTGTATGGGACTCAGGATAATCGAATCACGAACAAAAAAAGATCTGGCAACCCTGTCTCAAGTTATGACACACCTTTTAAAGCCGGATCTCACTAATTTATTTGTAAACTATGCCCGGATCCATCATCCAACCCATCGTTGTTTAGGTAATCGACCTTTCCAGGCATTCTGAGAGATTGGAGATTTGCGAGGATCTATTTATAAGAAGTGAGAAAGGCTCCAACCACATAAGTGGATTAAGTAAGTTTGTTTTAAAATAATAATAAAAAACATGTGTAATTGGAACAAGCACAAACATAAGCAAAACAAAACATGAGTTTAAGGGTGGCTTGAAATTTGTTTGAAAAATCTTCAAAAATTGTCCAATTCAAAAGATCAATTTTTTTCTGATCGTTATCAGGCTTCAAAACAACTTCTTTAAATTTGGGAACAATCAATGCAGCCCGCCTTTCCGCAAAGAAATTTAATTATGTATGAGAATTTCAAAGGATTTTTTTTGTTATTTGATTTTTGTAATTTTCATTTTGCTTCCAATTGAAAAAACTAATACAATAGCTTTCAAATTGAAAAAAAATGCAAAAAAAAACAACAAAAAGCTCAACAGAAAATAATGTGCTACTTTGCTAATTGCAAAAAATACAGCTTTTTAAAAACTGGTTAAAGTACAGTCATCCCACATATTCGGAACACCCACAAATTCGGAACACTTTTATGATAATTTGTCAATAGCATGCCAAAAGTAGCTTTTCTGTCGACCTTACTATTTTTAGAATCTTCATTTGAACATTATCTTGCTATTTTAATAGTAAAAGTAGTACTTTTTGAACAAAAAACTTCATTCCAAGACTATTTTGTCTAGAGCAGCAAAACCCTGCCTGTTTCATAATTGTGGGATGTTATTGTGCCTCCCACAATTGTGGAACATCTGAATTTAACTGATATTTTCACAAAAAAGTTATCAGTCCATGTTTAAAACATCACTAAGCTTGAGTTACATTGATTTCAGTGTGTGAAGTCATTATTTGGTAATAAATATGTACTCCTGGAGAGATCCCAAGTTTGTTTACATTCGTAAGAAAAAAGTGTTCCGAATTTGTGGATTTCAAGGGTCAAAGTAATTCATCAAAAACTTCATATAAAAGTTATAATTTGCAGATGTTCTACACAGCATTCGAAAGATCGCAAGAAAAGCTTTCAAATGAAGGTAAAAGCGAATCATTAAGTTTAATTATCGATTTGCTATGATTTTTTTTAACATTGGCCGATCTGGAAACCGTTCCGAATATGTGGGATGACTGTAATATTCACATTTTAGATCAGTTTTGAGCACCTTTTATCTTTTGTCAGGAGAGCAATTCTCTAAGCAAACGGACGATTTTGACCATTTTTATTTTAAGTTTTTTTTATTTGGCTCAAACTTTGTGGGGACCTTTCCTATGACCAAAGGATAACTTTGTGTCAATCTGTAACTTTTGAAGGAGTTTTCTTATCAATTTGGTGTCTTCGGCAAGTGTTTTTGGGCACTATTCAGAAAAAATAGGTACTCGAAAAAAAAAGTTGCCGATTTTTTATTTATTTTTTCACAAAAACTCATTATTTTTTATTTTCGAGATTTTTTGATATGTTTTATGGAACAAAACCCCGCAACTTTTGAGCCATAGAGAAGTATTGATAAGATAGTTATTTTTAGAAAACAATCGAAATTTTGTTCAATTTTTTTTATTGATCTAATTTTAGGTAAAATTGAATTTGCCATAGAAAAGCACTTGACCGATTTTTTGATATAGGGCTCCGTTTTCAAAATATAGCCACCAAAAGTTTTATTTTGGCGATATATGTGCAGTTTTTTTTATTTAAAAAAATATTAACCATGAGTGAACATTATATATATGGGTCATTCCATCTGAAGCGGAACAGCATTTGAAAATTACCCTCTCCGATCCTGCTCAAATTTGGCAGGGCTGTTGATACTATCAAAACATGCAAGAATCCCGAATTTCATCCAAATCGGACCACCCCCTCCATTTTTGTACCCTCCCAAAAAATCGACTTTTTGCCGATTTTTGAGCAAAATCCCTATCTTCAAACGGCGATAACTCAGGAACCACAAATCTTAGAGGGTCGGTCTTAGACTCAATTTTGAAGGAAATTGGACGTAGAGTCCATTTCCGTGATCGAAATGTTGATTAATTTATTTTTTCTACCTGTATTGCGCAATTAAAAACTTTAAACGGCCGTATCTCAAAACACCCCAACTTATTTTTTTTATTTGACCTCACCATCGTGTTCCCCGGCCAATTTTACACAAGAATCACTTATCGACAGAAATGAATGTGTTTCGTTCCAGAGATATCGAATTTTAAAGTTTTGTGTTTTCGAGATTACCTTCATCAGCTTCATTCGCCGCATCTGCTAGAAGCACACAGGCGGGCTGATCAATAACTGCTACCTGGTCATTTATTGAAATAATATTTCATCATAAATAATCTTTATCAAATTGGGCAAAAAATAACTGTATAACACTGTAGGAAACTGGAGTTTAATCGCGAATGATTATTTGCTCAACCACAGGACAGAGCAATAACGACACACAGTAAAGGGCAGAATTGGATTCCGACGAAGCGAGCAGGAAAATGCAATTAATCTTGTTAGTAACACTGAACAATAAGTGCTCGATACATAATTGAGTAAAAAATATGAATTGAAATGAATAAAATTTGTTGATACGTTGTACTCTAGTGAAGGACGATCACAAGGAGTAGGAAAAGGATTTCTGGAAATTATAAAATTGAAAATGTAAGAAAATCACAAAGTTTGATCTGCTGCAAAGCGGCAAATTCCCCAAATTTAGTTGCGATGATTTTGACACCGTCCGAACAACAGTTTTTTTTCTTCTTTCATTCTTGGATTCTTGGAACACAATACGGCTGCTGTCCTCACGTGTAAGGATTTTTTTTTAAATTGAATGTACCTTGACCAAAATCATCTTTTAATCAAATGAAGCTGGCTCATAATATAAAAATTGATTTAATATGATCAATATTTTAATCCATAAATCAGGTTTGCCAAATTATGGTAAAGTGTCAATGATTAACATTAATAATAAAAATAATAATAATAAAGCAGGTTTTGGGGTTTTTGCTGAATGGCACTATTTTGCTACCGCTTATGATAAAGGGCCTAGTCATGGCCTCGGAGGTACTCTAAAACGGTTAGCAACATGTAAAAAACGGTGCATTCAAAATAACCCAATAAATATTCCATTCACAAAAATAGATTGATCAAGGTAGTGGAACAGCATCTAATTCCAGCGTTCCTCTAATGTTGCCATATCAGCACTTTGGCATTCAATTACAGCTGATTAAAAGCGTTTTCGACTGAAATCGAGAGAAAAATAGCTCAATAAGAAGTGAACAAGCAAGTTTCTATCAAAAGTTTTGCAAAATTTGTTGTTTGAATAGTGAAAATGAGCAATTGGACGAAACTAGGAGCGTGGACTTAATTTGCCAAACATACGAGAATTTCCCCTATTAGCCATTTGAATAAATATTTGCGTAAAATTATAAAAATATAAATTAAATCAATCATCTCCTAGAACACCAGGTAGCAGTTATTGATCAGCCCGCCTGTGATGCGGCGAATGAAGCTGATGTAGGTAATCTCGAAAACACTAAACTTTAAAATTCGATATCTCTGGAACGAAACATATTCATTTCTGTCGATAAGTGATTCTTGTGTAAAATTGGCCGGGGAACACGATGGTGAGGTCAAATCAAAAAAATAAGTTGGGGTGTTTTGAGATACGGCCGTTTAAAGTTTTCAATTGCGCAATACAGGTAGAAAAAATAAATTAATCAACATTTTGATCACGGAAATGGACTCTATGTCCAATTTCCTTCAAAATTGAGTCTAAGACCGACCTTCTAAGATTTGTGGTTCCTGAGCTATCGCCGTTTGAAGATAGGGATTTTGCTCAAAAATCGGCAAAAAGTCGATTTTTTGGGGAGGTACAAAAATGGAGGGGGTGGTCCGATTTGGATGAAATTCGGGATTCTTGCATGTTTTGATAGTATCAACAGCTCTGCCAAATTTGAGCAGGATCGGAGAGGGTAATTTTCAAATTTGCACTTTTTCGTGCACAGTTGAGATGGAATGACCCATATGGAGCCTAACATTTTAAAAAGGGCACACACTTTTGTAAACAATAGTGTATCCCATTCCCAAATTTTCATTTTTTTTAATCCAGACGAATATTAAAAAAAAAGCCAAACATTCAAAATTACGCCTTTTTGAAATGTAAGTCTTGACTAATCATTTTTGCCAAATCGGATCGGGAAATTCAACGAATGTTTCATATTTTAACATTGAAAATCGGACCATTATTTGAGATATCGACATTAGAAATGGCGGGTTGTTTGGGTGAGACTTAGAAAACTTCAACTTCCTGTTTCTTTTTCATAAAGCCGCTGTTTCTCAGCAACCAAAGGTTCAATCTTCAATGTCTCCTAGACAATTTTATAGCATATTTTGTAAACTTTTCAAAAAAAATATTTTTAGAAATGGTCACTCTTGGTCACTATTTTTAATACCGTCAGTGGGGGTGACATTGGGTCTAGGGGTGAGATTGGGTCAAAGTGATTTTTTACGGATTTTAACATTTCTCAGGTTCTTTTCAATGAAAATGAATTCTTTTGAAAGGGTTGTGTAGGGGACATCTTAAGATGACTTTGCTGAAAAAATCTCATTCCTAGAACAAATCCTGTTATTTTGGCAGATGTTTAAAGTTGGGGTACGTTTTTGGCCAAAAATGACCTCTCGAAAAATCATTTTTCTAATATTTTTGTAAGAATTGCTCGAAAACTACCCAAATGTTTGAAAATCTCCACTTCAAACATTGTAGCGTGTCAATACGATTCCCTCGAACAAGAAACACTGTTGCATGACTTGTTGTTACCATATCGTTGTATTTGAGAATCATTTTAGTTTCATTTGACCCATTGACACCCCCTCTAAGGGGTGAGATTGGGTCAATTTTCAAACAATTGGCATTTAAGGTAGTGTTCATCAAAATCCACCATATTTTGGGAAAATGTTAGTAAACTATCTAAGAACAAATCTACGTTGAAAGATTTTCCATGTTATTTAAATTGTTTTTGTTATTAAGAAAATACGAGAGGTGTATCGTTTTTTGACCCATAGTCACCCCCACTGACGGTATCGAAAAACTGCTAATATTTCGCTAAAATCAAACTGTCGGTGGCTATATCTTGAAAACAGAGCCTTTTATCAAAAAATCTGTAAAGTACTTTACGATTGGAAATTCAATTTTACATTAAAAAATTACGTCAGATTTGTTTTGGCATGAAATTTAGATTTTTTCCAAAAATCACTATTTTATCATAAATTCATAACTCGGCGGCAGATTTTTTGACCATGTTTCTTTATGGTTTTGTCCTCTAAAACATATCAAAAAATCTCGAAAATCAAAAAATACATATTTTGTGAAATTGAGTTTTTGTGAAAAAAATTTAATTGAAAAATCGGCAATTTTTTTCCGTGTACCTATTTTTTTCTCGATAGTTCTCAACAATACCTACAACTTTGCCCAGAATCAGAAAATTCACTCAAAAGTTACAGCTGTTTAAATATTTACGTACCATTTTTGTATGGACAGCTGCCAAAATTGTATGGAGACTTGTATGGGTAAACCAATGACGCAACATAGCTTTTTTGGTCATAGGGAAGGACTCCACAAAGTTTGACCCAACTCAAAAAATACAAATACAATCCATTTCCAGTTTTGATAGAGAATTGCTCAGCTGGATTACTACTTTTTGGCTGTGTTTGGCGATTTGACAAAATTTAAAAGCATTAATCGATGACAGTGCTTGAATGCAAAAAAAACTGTTATTCTGATCTCTGTATTTATATGGATCTAGGATAATAGAGAAGGATAATTCCATTAAGTATGACCGACTTCAAATAACCACATCTGCACAAAAGCCAATATAAAATATAGTCACAGCCATATTTCAATTTCATAACATAATTATTTCACATAATAGCTGCAAATCCAACCACGATAATGATGGAATATGATTCTAATTAATTGAATAGAGTCTGCGAGTTCATTTGCAATCAGGAGAGAGCAGAGCTCAATTCAACAGAATCTAAACAATAGTCTGTGATGTCTGTGAACTCGCGGAATTCGATCCATCTGTACATCGCAAACAGGCAACCGGCAACATTGTTGCATCCAATCAGGGCACTATGCACAAGTTCGTTTGAAAGCTAAGAAGATTGCCATTAGCTTGTATAGAGCGGTACCATGAAGCCAGCAGCACACGCCTAATATGGGCAGGTTTGTTTGTTGGTCTAACCGAACATGTGGTAATCCTGCGGAGATTTCTAAGAGGATTGAAGAGTTGCTAATCGAAGATTAAATTTGAATTTGAAAAGAATATGAAACATTTATTTAACTCTTTTGTAAAGACAATACCCTTTACCGTTCAGACATTCAACTAAGGCTTTACCGAGCCACCTGCAAGCCCAAGTTATAATTAATCTCCAATTTCGTACTAATTGTGCTCCGAGGGTGAAATTCGATGACAGATAATTCCATGGGCCCGAGAGATTAGCACCGAGCAATTACAGAGCAGAGCAGCGGGCTGTGCTTGATGTGGGTGTGACTAGCCGCCCCAAAGTGGTCCTAAACTTTCACTTCCCCTCCCAAAGAAATATTTGGAAAGGGAATTCCCCCCATCGGCTTCACCGTGAGAAAAGGTGATACGACGAAAATGGAATCTGAAGCACTTTCCCAATTTGCCACTCGATAGAACTCATACCTTTCGTCCCATGAAGTTCATGTTGGCATCGATTGAAGCAGCAAAAGCAAGGTGGAAAAGTGTGGGGGTGAGGGGGTCTCATTCTTCAAAGCTTGCACAGCTTTCTGAGCGAGAGAGAGGCCTCATAAATAATGCATTCCGGAAATTAAAAACATCGTTCTTGAAGCGTCTTTTGACTTGAAAGTTTCTGTTTGGGAAAACAGCATGGTACTCGCCACCTTCTCTCTGGGGCAGTTGGTTGTTTATTTACGAAACAGAATGAAAGTGAGCAACCCAGAGCTGTAAACAAGCACCAATATCGTTTCAGTTTGGGTAGGGGAGAGTAAAGCTACTTGGTAGAAAAAGTGCATGCACGAGTGACAAAACGGCATCTGGATAAATTCGTTTTAGCCAGTTGTCGCAATTGCAGGGTGTGGCAAAAAACGACCTGTTCGGAACTACATTTCATTTGAAAAGTATCAACATTGCATGGAGTTTTTACGGTTTTGCGAATATCTCAGGATTAAAATAGTAGAGACGGAAGTAAAACTCCCCAGTATCCACTAACAACTCTGCATGACATGAAGTGAATAAATTACCTCTCGGAAGTATTTGGTCAGTTTAATCATTTTTCCGAAGTGTAAGGTGTTTCCAGCAAAACGAAAAATTGCTCCATAAATATATCGCAAAATAAAGCTCATGGTCCAGAATCTATCCAGAGGCGAAGTTGATTTACGTTCTGCCATCGATGACGTCACATAATATATTGGAATATATATATTCAATAGAGTCGAACAACGCCAGGTATCGATCGCTTCGTGGAAGAAATACCCATTTCGCAACGACGCAGACAAGCAGGGATAAATAACTGCGCTCAAAATGGCAGCTCATAAATCTAGCGTCGGGTTTATCTGACGTCGATAGACGGTCGGGTCAATTGAACTGCTCCCGTGGTAACGCTCCTCCTGATGATCAGCGCCAGTTGGGTGACCTTTGGTGAGTATAATGCCACACACCAGAGTTGCGGTGTTGGAATTAATGTGATGGATTGCACACCAATGCATCTTGGGACGCAAACTCGAATCAACTTGGCATTTGATAGATACTAACAAATAGTTGCATGTCAAACCATAAATAAAATATGGACAGTAATTATACATTGGAAACATGTACAAAGATTTCGTTAACATCACTATAAATAGTATGTAAGTACATTAAATATTTACGGTACCGTAATCTGGGGCGAATCGAGACTTCAGTCTGAATAGGGACAGCAGTTTTTAGAGCACGTAAAGCTTTTAAATTTGGAAATGGATGTACACATTTTGTTAGTTTGAGTCTGTTCTAACCGAAACCAACCAGAAAAATCAAAATGGTTAAAACTGCTGTCCCAATTCGCCCCATGTGTCCCGATTGACCCCAGTTTACGGTACTCCTGAAGGTGTTAATTTCCATGTTGCTGAATTTGAGCAATTCTCCATGGAAAACAGTCAGTTTTTAATAAATTTTCTGATCAATTTGTCTTCGGCAAAGTTGAAGGTATTGTTGGGAACTTTTCCGAAAAAATAGGTACACGGAAAATTTTTTTTGCCGATTTTTTAATAAACTTTTGTACACAAAAACTAAATTATTTAAAATCCGTATTTTTTATCATCGAGATTTTTGTAAATGTACGATGACAAAGAACAAATCCTGTTATTTTGGCAGCTGTCTAAAGTTGAGGTACGTTTTTGGCCAAAAATGACCTCTCGAAAAATCATTTTTTTAATAGTTTTTTTTTTAATTTCTCGCAAAATAACCCAAATGTCTGAAAATATCTACTTCAAACATTGTAGCATGTCAATACGATTCCCTCAAACAAGATACACTGTTGGATGACTTGTTTTTACCATATCGTTGTATTTGAGCATCATTTTAGTTTCATTTGACCCAATGTCAACCCCCCATTTAAGCTAGTGCTCATCAAAATCCACCATATTTTGGGAAAATGTCAGTAAACAATCTGAAAACAAATCTACGTTGAAAGATTTTCGGTGTTATTTAAACTGTTTTTGTTATTAGGAAATAACGAGAGGTGTATCGTTATTTGACCCAAAGTCACCCACACTGACGGTACTTTTCAATTGTAAATTTAATTTTACATAAAAATGGGTCAAAAAAATTGTTTGCATAAATATTAGATTTATTTTCCAAAAATCGCTATTTTTCAATAATTCATAACTCGCGGCAGAAATTTTGACCACACTTCCCTATAACTCAAAAGTTGCGGATTTTTGTCACATTTGAGCAATTCTCTGAGTTTTCGGTCATTCGTTTTTTTTTTGTATTTTTTAATCCGGCTGAAACTTTTTTGGTGCCTTCGGTATGCCCAAAGAAGCCAATTTGCATCATAAGTTTGTCCATATAATTTTCCATACAAATTTGGCAGCTGTCCATATAAAAATGATATGTGAAAATTCAAAAATCTGTATCTTTTGAAGGAATTTTTTGATCGAGTTGGTGTCTTCGACAAAGTTGTAGGTATGGATATGGACTACACTGAAAAAAAATGATACACGGTAAAAAATTTTTGGTGATTTTTTATTTAACTTTTTGTCACTAAAACTTGATTTGCAAAAAAACACTATTTTTAATTTTTTTTATTTTTTGATATGTTTTAGAGGACATAAAATGCCAACTTTTCAGAAATTTCCAGAATGGGCAAAAAATCTTTGACCGAGTTATGATTTTTTGAATCAATACTGATTTTTTCAAAAAATCGAAATATCGGTCGCAAAAATTTTTCAACTTCATTTTTCGATGTAAAATCGAATTTGCAATCAAAAAGTACTTTAGTGATTTTTTGATAAAGAGCACCGTTTTCAAGTTATAGCCATTTTTAGGTAACTTTTTTGAAAAAATAGTCGCAGTTTTTCATTTTTTAAAATCAGTGCCCATGTTTGCCCACCTTTGAAAAAAATATTTTTGAAAAGCTGAGAAAATTCTCTATATTTTGCGTTATTGAACTTTGTTGATGTAACCCATAGTTGCTGAGATATTGCTATTCAAAGACTAAAAAACAGGAAAATTGATGTTTTCTAAGTCTCACCCAAACAACCCACCATTTTCTAATGTCGATATCTCAGCAACTATAGGTCCGATTTACAATGTTAAAACATGAAACATTCGTGAAATTTTCCGATCTTTTCGAAAAAAATATTTTCAAAAATTTAAAATCAAGACTAACATTTTAAACGGGCCAAACATTCAATATTACGCCCATTTGAAATGTAAGTCTTGATTTTAAATTGAATTCTAAATTGAATTCTAAAAAAAAGACCGATTTCGTAGATAATGGGTCATATAAGCTATTTTTTTCCAAATAAATCCAATAGTCATTTTTTAACCCTTCGTTGTTGTACTGAGTGTTTATTTTAGGACCCAAGGATCACATTGTGTTGATATTGTGTTGACCTGTAGTTAACATTTAATGAATGCTTCCCGTTATTCTTACCTGGCAGATGCGACGATTTGTTGAAGTCGGTATCGCTGGGTCGTCTCATTCTGCCCAATGTGCTCGATGTGTCCGAAGAATCGTCTGACGTCACAACAAAACAGCAGCCATAACAGCAATAAAAACGTCACGCACACGATGGTGATGATGATAAATGAGTGCCAATTGAGTGCGCAAAATTTCGATAGCAGCAGCAACAGCAGCAGCGTCAACAGGTGAGATAAAGGTGATGGAAGTGTGTAAAATGTGCATGAAATAAAAAAAGGGGAGAAGAAAAACAAACAAGCGAAAAAATAAGATTAGTATCAAACAGTAAACAAGGGGGGTAAAAATTAAAGCAAAACAAACAGTCACACACAGAGAGCAAGGGTTAAATCGGTTCGACAAACTTTCAAACAAACAAGACCAAAATTTGTCAATGGCAAATCAAATACAAACTTCGTTTTTTTTTGCGGATCTCTCTCAAAAGTTCAACTGCTCGGGATTTACGTAAACAACCGACCGCTGGTGTCTGTCCATTCCCTGTCACCATGACCAATATATTGCGCCGGTACTCTTTTGGACCGGTCAAGATTTGTGTGTTACGAGTACAATTCAACACGCAGTGTGGTGGAGGAGAGGCTGTTGGTGCGCGCACATTTTTGGCCGGAATTGTTATGTCAAACGTTTGGCGACTCCAACTTGTCGATTGGCAAGGTAAACAAAATAATCCCCCCGTCAAAAGTGGGACTGACAGGTATTTAACACGGATCTTTGGTTCAAATTGTAGATTGTGGATGAAACGAATTCGATTGAATATCTGAGCGGTCATTTGACTTTGTTGATCATATCTGATTATAGAAACTGCGATCAGTTTCGACGTGGTTAAACTACTTTTTATCACCAAAACAAAAATAACAGTTCTGAAAAGCACTTTTCAGCATCCATTTGAGTGCTGAAAATTTCAAATTAACAGCACTTTTTAACCGTGTTTTAAAGATCATACCGTGACAAAGTGTGGCAATTCTTAAACTTCAAACATCAAAACAGCCGCCACCAACAGTCAAAGACTGCCGCCGAAACTAACTCCTCGTTGAAAGAGCTTTACAACCGTTCAAAAGCTAGTAGCTACTGCTGCTAGACAAGTGCTTTGGCGGCTCCGTTTTTGGCCACGACACCCCGTCCCCGCGGCTTAAGTTCTGTGCGTTAATGAGACCTCAGAGATTGGTCAGTTTATTGCGTTGGTGGGGTGCGAATTACACGATTCTTGTCTCGGACACAGTTGTACTTTATTAGCTGTTTGACGGGGAGGTCCGTCAACACGTGCTGCGTAATCAATTAAGTTGCCGAAAAAGGTCGATTTCTTTCTGGGAGTGTCAATAAAATATATCGCATTTTCCCCTGTGTGCGGAAAACCGAGCGCAATGTTTGATCCTAAGAATTGGTTTCACCTTGGGGCGCAATAAGATACAGGTAGCAGTCCAGAAACATTCCTGGAAGTCATTGCCCGGTCAAAGTGTCTTTCCCAGACATGCAGCTTTGTACGTACGATGTTCGTGTTTATTTAGCAGCCGCTGCTGTCGTTTTGACATAATATTTGGTCAACAATATTCGACTTCTAGCGTAATTACCGTACGTCAGACGGTTTTCCGGGAACCTGTGACTTCCAGCTTTTGTGTATATTCATGAAAGCTTTTCTTTGAAGGCAAACATTGGCACTGTTGCGGACTTCTGGTTAATTTGGCTGGCGAAGCTTGTTTTTGTTCTAGGTGAGTTTCAATGATATTTTTTGTTTATTCGTTTGTAAGTGGTTGTTTTTGCTCAACTCTAGTGCTCGCCGAATTCAGAAACATTTAAACTTGAACCGCGGAGAATTTTGTTGCAATATTTCGTTGGCGACAATCAGTAAAGAGCAATTCTCTACGAAATCGGTCTTTTTTCTTCAATTTTAATTTTTGTATTTTTTAATCCGGCTGAAACTTTTTTGGTGCCTTCGGTATGCCCAAAGAAGCCATTTTGCATCATTAGTTTGTCCATATAATTTTCCATACAAATTCGGCAGCTGTCCATACAAAAATGATGTATGAAAATTCAAAATCTGTATCTTTTGAAGGAATTTTTGATCGATTTGGTGTCTTCGGCAAAGTTGTAGGTATGGATACGGACTACACTGGAAAAAATAATACACGGTAAAAAAATTGGTGATTTTTTATTTAACTTTTATCACTAAAACTTGATTTACAAAAACACTATTTTTAATTTTTTTTATTTTTTGATATGTTTTAGAAGACATAAAATGCCAACTTTTCAGAAATTTCCAGGTTGTGCAAAAAATCACTGACCGAGTTATGAATTTTTTAATCAATACTGATTTTTTCAAAAAATCGAAATTTTGGTCGTAAAAATTTTTCAACTTCATTTTTCGATGTAAAATCAAATTTGCAATCAAAAAGTACTTTACTAAAATTTTGATAAAGTGCACCGTTTTCAAGTTATAGCCATATTTAAGTGACTTTTTTGAAAATAGTCGCAGTTTTTCATTTTTTTAAATTAGTGCACATGTTTGCCCAGTTCTGAAAAAAATATTTTTGAAAAGCTGAGAAAATTCTCTATATTTTGCTTATTCGGACTATGTTGATACGACCTTTAGTTGCTGAGATATTGCAATGCAAAGGTTTAAAAACAGGAAAATTGATGTTTTCTAAGTTTCACCCAAACAACCCACCATTTTCTATCGTCAATATCTCAGCAACTAATGGTCCGATTTTCAATGTTAATATATGAAACAATTGTAGGAGCGGCCGTGGCTGACTGGTCACGGTGTTCGCTTTGTAAGCGAATGGTCCTGGGTTCGAATCCCATCTGCTCCCAACGAGAAAGTATAGGAAATATAAATCTTGAAACTCTGAACATGAACGAAAAATCAAAGTCGCTCGAGCCGGGGTTCGATCCCCCGTCCTTTGGATTGGTAAGCAAAAATGCTAACCACTATGCCTTCGCTACTTGGTGAGCTATGCCTGGAATTAGGAATACTGTTACTATCAACTATATACGCGCTGGGTCCTTGTCCATTTGACAAGGGTTCGGAAGTTCTAAATAACGTTTGAATCCGATTGGTCCAAACGTTCTTCAGGGCGGGGCTTGTCGATAAAGCTGAAGTACCTCGCGCTCGGCTAGCCAGCGTAGAAATGGGTCACCGAAGCTCGGCAGAGCTAACACCTTCCAAATGCCTATGCGAGTTATTTGCATGTATAGAATGTAGATCTAAAAAAAAAATACATGGAAACAACTCAATTTGTAAGAAGCGACCGCGTGGTCCCGTTTGGTTGGTTGCACACACACACACACATAATATATGAAACAATTGTGAAATTTTCCGATCTTTTCGAAAAAAATATTTTTGGAATTTTCAAATCAAGACAAACATTTTAAAAGGGCGTAATATTGAATGTTTGGCCTTTGTGAAATGTTAGTCTTGATTTGAAAATTCCAAAAATATTTTTTTCGAAGAGATCGGAAAATTTCACAAATGTTTCATATATTAACATTGAAAATCGGACCATTAGTTGCTGAGATATTGACGATAGAAAATGGTGGGTTGTTTGGGTGAAACTTAGAAAACATCAATTTTCCTGTTTTTAAACCTTTGCATTGCAATATCTCAGCAACTAAAGGTCGTATCAACAAAGTCCAAATAAGCAAAATATAGAGAATTTTCTCAGCTTTTCAAAATATTTTTTCAAAACTGGGCAAACATGTGCACTAATTTAAAAAAATGAAAAACTGCGACTATTTTCAAAAAAGTCACTTAAATATGGCTATAACTTGAAAACGGTGCACTTTATCAAAATTTCAGTAGAGTACTTTTTGATTGCAAATTTGATTTTACATCGAAAAATGAAGTTGAAAAATTTTTACGACCAAAATTTCGATTTTTTGAAAAAATCAGTATTGATTAAAAAATTCATAACTCGGTCAGTGATTTTTTGCACAACCTGGAAATTTCTGAAAAGTTGGCATTTTATGCCTTCTAAAACATATCAAAAAATAAAAAAAATTAAAAATAGTGTTTTTTTGTAAATCAAGTTTTAGTGATAAAAAGTTAAATAAAAAAATCACCAAATTTTTTTTACCGTGTATTATTTTTTTCCAGTGTAGTCCGTATCCATACCTACAACTTTGCCGACGACACCAAATCGATCAAAAAATTCCTTCAAAAGATACAGATTTTTCAATTTTCATACATCATTTTTGTATGGACAGCTGCCGAATTTGTATGGAAAATTATATGGACAAACTAATGATGCAAAATGGCTTCTTTGGGCATACCGAAGGCACCAAAAAAGTTTCAGTCGGATTAAAAAATACAAAAAAAATCGAATGACCGAAATCCTAGAGAACTGCTCTAAACAAATTTACCGCGAAACAAGTATTTTAAAATTCATGTCAAAATATCTAAGTATAGTCTATTTTTTCTGCGAAAATAAAAACTTTTTCACAACGGAATTAAAAAAAAAATTCAATATATTTTCGATCATTCCTAGGCATACTGAATATGCTTTGAAACGCAAAAAAATGCATTGTTTCAGTTAGCTAGACTTCTATTTAGGTAAATTACAAAATTTACGTTTTTTGAAAAAAATATGTTTCTGTCCCTTGATTTTTCAGACCGATTTCGAAAGGGGTGGCGACATAAACATTTAAAAGTATTTGCAACGGCCAGGGATAGAATGATCGCAAAAAAATCCTTCTCGCTTGCGAACATTCTTCACTCGCGAAAGAGAGAGGAGGCAAATCATTTGCTGATGATTTTTTCAGCCTGAAAAATCTGTTGACATGATTTCAGTAAATGGATTAGATTTGAGAGAAATAAGCCATTGCTAATTTCAATTCAAGTCATCGTTCTTCCCTGCCCACTCCTCAAAAATTCCCCAAAAAATAATTATTGCTGAAATATTTTATCATTGAAAAAACTTCTAAAAACTAATGTGTGCCAACTAATAAATAAAACATTGTATAACGTTTGTTTTTTACTGATCCTCGGTCCCAACTTGGTCACAGCACCTAAGAAGACCTAATAAAAATAAGTTTGTTTCAAGTTTATTTTTGTATTTTAATCAAATTGGGCATTTTTGGACTTTTTGGTAATTCTGAGTGTAGGAAAACACAGATCGGAAAAAAAACATAAAAGGAGAATGGGCAAATTTGTATGGGAGCTGGTCCAAGGATGTACACGAACGGGACCAACTTTTTTCGAAAGATCTCGCCGAAACATGAAAAAAAGTCTTCTGGACCAACTCTCTAAACCCCGGGGATCAAAAGTTACATGCTGTTGAAGTTTGAGCATTTTGGGTTAAAATGAACAAAAAATCGTTTTTGCTATTTCTAAAATCATTCATAAAATCTCTGTTTCATTATGGATTTCGATTTTCTTGACTTCATTCGACGCGTATCAGCAAAACTATGAGTTCTGATATGTCTTAGCATGATTGAAACATGATTTCTCTTTTTTATCCGTTTGAACCGTTTGTGCAAGAGGCATCCCATAGAAACAAGTCGAAACTTCAAGGATTTGAAACCGGGTCCAACCCAGACTGCTTCAGTGAGTATGGAAGGCTTCAGTGCAATGTTGTAACAACTTATTGGGATGGTCTGAGTCATCCGAGAACTCCTTGGAGTTAAGACCGGTGAGTCTACCGCCGTAACAAGCAAGATGTCGGCGGTTTTTGACCATGGACCATACCCGCATGGCTTCAGTGAGTATGGTAGACTACTATGCTGATGTGTTGGAGTGTCCTGGGTTCCTAGGACTCCTGGTGTTAAGATCTGAGGGTCTACTACCGTAACAAGCCAGTGGTCGACGGTTTATGACCCCGAAAATACCCGCATAGCTTCAGTGAGTATGGTAGACTGCTTTGCTAATGTGTTAGGATGTCCTGGGTCATCCAAAGACTCCCTGGAGTTATGATCTGTAGGTCTATGGCTGTTACAAGGACTCCTGGAATGGTCCAGAACATCCCAACATAACAGCAATACAGTCTGCCATAATCACTGAATCTTTGCGGTTATGATGCGTGGTTAAAAATCATCGATCTTTTCTTGTTACAGTGACCCAAATATCTAAACTCCAGGGAGTCCTAGGATGACCAAAGACATCCCAACACATTAACAAAGCAGTCTACCATACTGTTTGAAGCTATGCGTGTATGTTCCGGGGTCAAAACCGGTCGACATTTTGCTTGTTACGGTAGTAGACCCACAGATCTTAACTCCAGGGAGTCCTAGGAGAACCCAGGACACTCCAACACATCAGCATAGTAGTCTACCATACTCACTGAAGCCATGCGGGTATGATCCGTGGTCAAAAACCGCCGACATCTTGCATGTTACGGCGGTAGACTCACCGGTCTTAACTCCAAGGAGTTCTCGGATGACTCAGACCATCCCAATAAGTTGTTACAACATTGCACTGAAGACTTCCGTACTCACTGAAGCAGTCTGGGTTGGACCCGGTTTCAAATCCTTGAAGTTTCGACTTGTTTCTATGGGATGCCTCTTGCACAAACGGTTCAAACGGATAAAAACAAGAGAAATCATGTTTCAATCATGCTAAGACATATCAGAACTCATAGTTTTTGCTGATACGCGTCGAATGAAGTCAAGAAAATCGAAATCCATAATGAAACAGAGATTTTATGAATGATTTTAGAAATAGCAAAATACGATTTTTTGTTCATTTTAACCCAAAATGCTCAAACTTCAACAGCATGTAACTTTTGATCCCCGGGGTTTAGAGAGTTGGTCCAGAAGACTTTTTTTCATGTTTCGGCGAGATCTTTCGAAAAAAGTTGGTCCCGTTCGTGTACATCCTTGGACCAAATTTGCCCATTCTCCTTTATAAATATTTTCATGAGTTCATTTTCGGTTAACAAAACTGTTACAATATTGTGATAATTTTTGCTTCAAAATTATGAAAAATGGGTTTTAATTTCGTTTGTTTTGCCCCCCCCCCCCTCTCCTGCCCACCTCCTTTCGATCTTGTGAATCGAGGGACAAAATCTGTAAATAAAATTTTTACCTGTCTAAAAAAGAACAATATAAGACTGTAGATGAGAATAAATAAATTATCCAACTTCATTACAGCTTCTGCCAAGCCTTTCATGTAGCGCCCCTTAATTCGCAAAAATGACCAATGTGCTCATAAAGTGACATCTCTGCAAAAGAACAATTGTTCAAACAATGAAAAAAAAAAAATAATAGAAATTATTTTTGGTAATTTTGATTTGGATGAAACTGGAAATGTCTCGTCTTTGGATAAATTTTAGATGGCAAAATATATTATCTTTTGAACTATGGTACAATAGTTGGACAAAATCATGATTTGGCAGTGTTGCCAATTTTTCGAAAATAAATATGAATTTCAGAAACTGTACAAAAAAGCTTTTTTTGTATTGTAAATTTATCTGATTTAATTTTATAAAAAAATCTCTGATCTCTTTTAAAAAATATTTTCAGGTTTGTTCAAGTTTGGCCTTAAACATGAAAAAAGTCATGCATAAAAAAACCATCAGTTTTTAACCGGATATTACTTGAAAACGGTGCACGATATCGAAGTAGGGAAGAGTGGGGCAAGACGATCATATGGGAGCAACTCTCTACGAAATCGGCCGATTTCGGCCATTTTTATTTTTTGTAGTTTTTCATTTGACTCAAACTTTGTGGGGGCCTTTCCTATGACCAAAGAAGCTATTTTGTGTCATTGGATCACCCATAGTCTCCATACAATTTTGGCAGCAGTCTATACAAAAATGGTACGTACATAAAAAAAGTTGTAGGTATTGTTGAGGACTTTTGAGAAAAAAATAGGTACACGAAAAAAAAATGCCGATTTTTTTATTAACATTTTTTTCACAAAAACTCAATTTCCCAAAAAACGTATTTTTTGATTTTCGAGATTTTTTGATATGTTTTAGGGGACAAAAACCCGCAACTTTTGAGCCATAAAGAAACATGGTTAAAAAATCTGCCGCCGAGTTATGAATTTTTGAAAAAAAATGTGATTTTTGGGAACAATCAAAATTTCATGCAAAAACAAAGTTGACGTAATTTTTTAATGTAAAATTGAATTTCTAATCGAAAAGTACTCTACAGATTATTTGATAAAAGGCTCTGTTTTCAAGATATAGCCCCCAAAGTTTGATTTTAGCGAAATATTTGCAGTTTTTCGATTTTTAAAAATAGTGACCATAAGTGACCATCCTAAAAAATATTTTTTTGAAATGTTCAGAAAATTTGCTATAAAATTGTCTAAGAGACATTGAAGATTAGACCTCTGGTTGTTGAGATACAGCGGCTTAAACAAAAAGAAACACGAAAATTGAAGTTTTCTAAGTCTCACCCAAACAGCCCACAATTTTCTAATGTCGATATCTCAGCAAATAACGGTCCGATTTTCAATGTTAAAACAAGAAACATTCGTGAAATTTTGCGATCTTCTCGAAAAAAATGTTTAAAAAAATTAAATCAAAACTAACATTTTAAATGTTAGTCTTGATTTAAAAAAATTCAGAATATTTTTTTCGAAAAGATCGGAAATTTTCACGAATGTTTCATGATTCATGATCAGATTGATCAGAAAATTCATTCAAAGTTACAGTTATTCCAGAGGCGACTCGTGCCCGAATGTAGTACCTGTTCAATGTTATTTTTTTAAATTCTTTATTATAGAGTTTTTCAGCCGGAGGCTGGTTCAACTCTTTTGGATGATTTGACTTCGTGCTTGAAGTCGATCCGGTTACAATGTTGTTTTAATAAATATTGATTATAATAATAGATCGTAGTAAATTTTTGAATCTCAATGTTAAAAAATGTTTTTGAAGCTTTTTTCTTTCCAATGGCTTCTATTTTTATGTTTAAATATTTTTATGCTATTATAATTTTCTGTTTATGCAAATAATTAATTACACTTATGATTAAGACTTTTTTATCTCGTTAAAATGTATTTTTAAGACTCAATCATTAGCGTGGCGAATGTGGAAAAATAGAGCAATCGCTCTGCCATCGATCGAAATTCAAGGAAAGTTATTGAACATTGTACTAAAATTCAAAACTCTTCATCAGTATGTTCAGAAAAAATACCACATCCACATACCACAAAGGAAAACTGTTTGTTGGGCTTTTTAAGGCCCAACTAATATTGAGCTAACTTGGTTACTATTTAAAAATTCAATTGACATTTTACTTTATACTTTTTAGAACCAGGTCGTATCGCTTTTGATCCTTTGTCAAATTTTTAGAGAATTGAATTTAATCACTGTTATGTCCTCAAGGTTTTGGAATTTAATTTCTGAATAAAAAGAAGAGCTTCTTCTGATGTTAAGAACAAAACTATATTGACATGAATCCGAAATAATGAAAATATTTGTTTTTAGCATCAGTGAAAAAAAGTTTTCAGAACAAATTCATGCTACAATATATGATAATAATATATTCAACTAGAGTGAACCGGACCAACAGTCTGAATAAACACAGTCGTTTTTGGAGCATTTAATGGCATCAAATCTTGCACTTTTTAGGACTGCATCCGCTTTAAATACAATTATCCTGAAAATAAAATAACGATCATGGTTGAATCTACGATCATAATTCTTCTCATGTGTCCCGAGTCTGGAAAAAACACAGTAGGGTAGAGTAGTCATCAATGAGACACGGGGAACAATGATAAAATGGTTCTCACAAGTCGTAGTTTCAACCAATCAGGCTCATATTTGGGGGAAAGGTGTATCTATTGGATACACGTCTGCTATCCTAGTGGCTTTGGTTATGGACGCTCCCTTGAAAAGTTATTCATAAATGTTTGATTCTGGGGTGTAAAAGTAAATTAAGAACAAAAAATACTTTTGCGCTCCTAGGCTGCCATTTACACCAAAACTAATATTTCTTCAAATTTCTTTCGACGTTCCATAGGGATTGAGTTGGGCTACAATGTCCTTTCATTAGGTTTGACCAAAATTTAGAATATACCCAGAATCCAGAGCTGTCTCATTGTTCACCACTCATTTTAGCCCATGGGTTACAATGAGACACTTTGATTTTTCTTCATTAAACATTTCAAAATCCATGTAAATCTTTCAAAACATGAATGGAAAGTGATTTTTGGCATATTTATAGAGTTTTAACTTCATTTAACCAAACATACAATGTTGTTTGGTATAAATATATGGATTTTACAAAATTTAAATACTTTTTAGCATAACTTTTGTTAATTAAAGTTTCATGTTGGCAAAATTGCTTTAAAATGTTCAAGGCAAGTCACCTGTAATGTAACAATACAAAAATATAATGTTTTACTAGCAAAGTATTGATTTTCGTAGAGTGTCTCATTGTTCCCCAGCTGTCTCATTGTTCCTGCCAAGTGCGTCTACAATGAGACAGTTGAATAACTCTGGCTGTAGATGTCGGATCGATCTCATATTTTGGTCAGTGTTAGAACACACTAAAAGAAAGTAAATACAACAAAAAGCTCATTAAAACATGCTGAAGAAAAAATTAGAAAAATCGTTGAAAGTTGAAAACCAAAAGTGTCTCATTGATGACTACCCTACCCTACTTTTTTGTTTCAATTGTTTCAATTCAATCTATCAATCACACTATCTAAACTTAACATTACATCACTTTCCAGTAGAGCAAGAATCCACTAGTAACCAAGAAGATCGAAGAGGTTCAACGCGCGCAGTTGAACTTTCCAGTTTTAAAACAAGCCATCACCAGTCTGCGCAAAACAGCCTGATGCCTAAAAGTGCGCCAAATATAGAGCAATATCTGTGGTGCTCTCGCGCTCTCTCATTTATTCATGCTCTCAACGTGCTGTCAACGCGCTGGCTTGTTTACCTTTTGCAAGCAGCTCCCTGCAGAGCTGAGCGAGCTAAGTCAGCTGGGGCCTGGGGGTGGCATTTCGCTCTCTCCCAAAAATGCTGTCAGTTCACGCTCTCAGATTGAACCAGATTTACGAACACATCGATAATGCCGCTGCGTATGAATAGAATGCTCTTTACATGTGTTGAATTTTTTCCGTATGGAGATTTTTTCCCCGACGTTCAGAGGGTCGGTGTGAACGCGACGAGCATTTGCGCGTGGCCCGTCAGGCTGGCTCGCTTTAGTATTGGTGGGTTGTAAAGAGAGGTAAATAGTAAAGGGTGGCGGACCAATGCTTTTTTGGTGCATGCAGCGCTGCTGAACATAGGACGTCGATTTTGTTAACGTCAAACAAAAATTGTAATTGTATGTTGCTGGTTGAAAAAGCACCGCGGTACTTAAATAAAAAAAATATCCGCATGAAATCGGCTACCTGTTCAATGAACAGGTTGAACAGGTGGACGAGTCGCCTCTGAGTTATTCGAATATTTACGTACCATTTTTGTATGGACAGCTGCCAAAATTGTATGGAGACTTGTATGGGTGAACCAATGACACAAAATAGCTTCTTTGGGGAAGGCCCCCATAGAGTTTGAGCCAAATCAAAAAATACAAATAAAATCAATTTCCGGTTTTGGTAGAGAATTGCTAATGGGACAAGAGGAACCCTGCTGATTTGACGTGGAATCGCTTAATGATTAAAATTTTCCGTTAAATGAAACATTGAAGATGTTGCGAAACAAGTCCTTCTTAAGAGTAGGAACAATAATCATTAACCCTCTACTGCCCAAATTTTTTTTTCGAAAATATTTATTTTTCCCGTGTTCAGGAGGTCATTTTGAGCAACTTTTGTCCTACGAAAAACTTTACTTCTCTTGTTTTATGTGTTTCTTGTTTTATTTTTAGTATTTTAATTTGCATTTATCTTGTTTAGTTTATGTTTGTTTTTGGTAGTATTTGGCCTATTCTACCATCTAATATAATTACATTTTGCCTATCTAATTTTTTCACGTTTTTACAGTCATTTTTTCAATTTTTTGCATGTTTTTCACATTTTCTGCTATAAAATGGCACCATCATCATTAAAATTGCGAAAAAATGCGTAGAGGCATAGTCTTTTTACTGAAATTATAGGAAATGTTAGTAAAAAACACAGCCAAAGTTGACCTCTAAAAAAATGACATTTTTAAAAACACTGGCTAAGTCACATAAAACAAGTTAAACTCCCAACCCTGAAATTTTCTAAAATTTTAAAAGTTCTTCTTTCCAATGCTTTTTAAAGATCAAAAATCGGTTGGAAAATGGATTTTTGGCGATTTTTTAGATTGAAGCCCGTCTAGAGGCGGGGTTAGGTTGTAGAGGGTTAAACAATATTTTAAATCAAATTTGTGCAACCCAATTACACCATCATAACTTTTTCCGGAATCACGCTACCATCCACTTGGTTAATGGGTCCATTGTTGACCGGTGAGGGACTTGTGAATGACATTCAAGCAAAGAAGCACCAGCAAAAACTTCGACTTGTTTCGCTTTAGTTTTGGAGGGTACAAAAATGGCACCATGGTGTGAAACTAAAAGCCAAGAAGGTGAGGAATGACATTTATGGCTGATTTTCGCCATCAAATTATGGAATAATTACGGTGGCGGGAGTCAAAACAATAAAACCGCCTAAAGCGGATCCGATTTAGTGGCTTAATAAGTCGACATTTAGTACGATAATGGAATGTGGTGGGGGTCCTAGTTCTCAGGACTGATTTGCAACCGAATAATAGTGGTTTGGCATTTTTGATGTGCTCGAATTAGGAATGAATTAGAGAAGTTGAGTACCAAAAACGAGTAATTTTCTGCTGAGAAGTATTAACCTAATATTCTTTTAAGAATTGTCTGATATGATCGTCACTGTAATTTGAGTGACTCGAGTCAGAAGCAATCGATAACGATCAAATTGGTCTAAAAGGTCAAGTTGCCCTAGCCAAATAATGCTTCAAGTTCTTTGAAACATTTCCAAAGATTCCAACATATGTTTGTGGTGATGTCCATATCGTATCTTTCCGTGTAAAAACCCTTCTCATGCAAAAAACTACTTATCTGACTTATCGTTAATCACCCTGTTGATACCGGCCATAATCCAATTTTCACGCATGACAACTTGAGGCAATAAACAACTTCTTCACAGCCAATAAACACTTCGTCGCGTGGCTATCAAGCTCTAAATGTTCGAGTTTCATGTTCTGGTCTAGATGGCAGCAACGACAGCGGTACAACACACATTCGAGCGAAATAAGCAGACTTAAGCACCATGTAATGCCGTGTTCCGGCCACAACTCAACAACAACCAGCCAGCAGAGCGATGACTGCTGTATGTACAAAATGTAAATCACTTCGTTCGGAATCAATGTCAAGTTCTCCGCGTAAGCTCCTTCCCTTAACGGTTGTGGAAGTAGCATGCTACCGGTGCGCGCGAATTCGTCATGAGGTGAGTTATTGAAGCTTAAAATAAATTGCGTTGTAGGGGTAGTCCCCCTTAAGGGGAACGGGGACAACATTTGCACCGGTCATCGAAGGGAAGTGAGTTCCTTAATGAAATTCAAACTTCAATGATGGAATTTATTCTCCCGGAATGGGAACGGGGGTTCCGTTTTCAAGGTGGAATCAAATGGACAACGACTGAATCAGTACTTGGCACTTTTGTACAGCAGCAATCGACCGAAAGCGCAACCGGAGGGAAAAGTGTAATCGATATCAATTTGCAATTTAATTAAAATATGTACCCATCTGCCCCCGCCCTCCTAGGGCGGTACTTGAGCACAGCAATTAATTGCATAATTGATCAGACCATAAACAGCGGCACTTGGCGTGGTGCAGTTGAACGATGTGTTAATATATTAATTTGCTCAATCGAAAACTGATAGCCTTGATGGTGAATGAGGTGTGGGTGTGGTTGTATGCGATCCGAGCTTAAGTTTTTAATTAATGCTCATTAGTGTGCAATTAGATTGGGAAAACTGCAAATCGATTAAGGAGCATTACAATTCTGTTTTAAAACTTTTTGTTTGTTTTTTTTACAAGATTATCTTGATAGTTCAATTCTCAGACAAGACAATCCAAATCGATTATCCGAATTCCTCGAAAAAAATACTTTGGGAAATCTAATTTTTGGAATATTGAATCACGAAAAAAATATTTGTTTCGCTGTCTACTTTTTAATTGTCGAACATAAATATCGTCGATGTCGCGCTAAGTTGTCGCACGTGTATTTATGGCCAAATTGAGTTAAGAAAACCATTTTGTGCAGCTCACAATGCCTCACCTTTTAACCTTCACAGATACCCAAAATTCGATTTTAATCCAAAGATATTGAATAAAAACCGAAAAACTTCATGCATCGTCACTCTTCATATGAAAGAAGTCTCAATATCTTGTTGGGCTTTCTTGACAAACCCTGAAAACTGATGTAAATGCGACAACTGGCCAAAGGGATTTCAGGTCAGAACGCGTTTGACACATACGAAAACGACTACCGTAAACATATTCAATAATAACTTGGGACTCCGGCAACCGAATTCAAGCAAACTTCTGGACAATGCACAGAATCTTCAACCAAACTAAACGTGTTTATAAAACACGTGAACTTTGAATTTTTCTAAAATATTTAGAAAGGACAAAATGGGTTCGAGTGCATGGGGTGATTGGTTATTATAATTGAATAATGACATCATTAGTGCGGTGCAGTTTTTTTTCTCCTTTTTTTACTTGTTTTCTTTTCGCGCCTTCGTTGGCCGAAGAGTTTTTTGTGTTGTTCTCTTTTTATAGTTTTCGATAGAAACGGACCAAATTTGTTTGCAAGTTTGTAGCAAGTCGTATTGCTGGATTAATTCCTTTCTATATCATCGATGATCGGATGGCACGCCGTCGAATATGTTTTAGAGCTTATGATATAAAATCATTTTAATGAATGAAGCCCTTCCTAAATCACCGTTGATCGGAAGGCACGCCGTCGAAGAATTTCTGGAGAATCGCGGTCGATTTAATACTATATTGAAATCCCTAGATAGCTATCTTTCCGCAGCCGGCCGCCTAAGATTTTAAATTTTCAACCGATGAACAAATTGTTTATGGTCGCATCACCTACCACAGTGAATCCTGACCGCAAGCAAAACCCATCTTACTAACCCCTCAAAACTCATGCTACAACGATTTAGCGGTCTCCATCACTCAAGAATCGGCTAACATTTCCATCCACTTCCACGTTTCTTACCACTGGTCGTGGCCGGCGTCGGTATTGATCAGCATGATAGGGACCTTTGAAAATTGCGAAGGGGTGATGATTGGTTCCTATTTTTCATCTGTGGTCCACGGAGCAATGTTTGGGGGTCCTGGTCAATAACGAAGTAGCAGCTACGGGTAGACACCAATTCTATGCTAATATTTAGAAAGGGCCAAATACTATTTCTCCAAAGTTTGTATGAAGAATTGGTGCTGTTCGGTACTCCCACATATTGTATGCATTTTTTTGCTTGTATGCAACAGCGACGAACCGCCCTAATTCTCCATACAAACTTTGGAGAAAAACCATTCGGCCCTGCACCCAACTGGCAGTCTCATGATTGAGATGCATGGCGGAATGAAAGTATATCAGAATCTGCATGAAATCTGTCCTCATGCATTTTTTGCGATATAGGAGTATGACATTTTTGCCCGTTACCGACAATTCACGACATTACCGACGGCTTTTTGGTTGTATTTCACAAAAAAAATCTTAGCAGAACGAGGATTGAAAGACCAATTTCTAGGTTATTGATCCGACACGCTACCACCACGCTATGGACGCTTGATGAAAAGCGAGTGAAAGAGCACCAACATATTCTTCTCTTTGGAGTGTTGCTCGGGGAAGGGCCAGCATTATATGTGTTGGTGAGAACTGCAGATCGCTAAAATGTTTACACGCGGGCAAAAATGATCTACGGGCTTGCTGCAAAAATGTTATAAAATGTGACATTTTCTGCAGCAAATCCAATGTAGCAGATTTTGAGATATATTTTTCCTTTGGGTGTGTCTAATTATTTTTGAATAAATCAAAGTGCATCAAATCAGATGTTTCTGGGGACCCCAAACTTCGTCCTTCCAGTCGAGTTGAGCCTGCGCAGTGATTTATGTTTATTTTTGTGGGTCAGTGTAATATTTTTATCGAGTACATTGACATCCCAGGGCATCCCAACATAACATCAAAGTAGCCTACAAAGTAGCTCTCTGAAGAAATACGGGTATGATTCGTGGTCGAAATCCGACCACAGTCCTTAACTTTAAGGACTCCTCGGATGACCTACACAGAAAAAAATCAATTCTCGAAACCGTGAAGTCAGTTCACGATTATGAGAACCATGAAGGAATAAATTCACGTTTATGGTGCAAATGCACCATACTCATGAATAAATTCCTTCGTGGATCTCTCATTCGTGAACTTAATTCACGATTAAGGGAATTGATTTTTTTCTGTGTAGAACATCCTTTATCAGTGAAGTGAAGTTAACAATACTCTCTGAGGCAATACGGATTTGATCCGAAATCAAACTCCAACGACCTTTTGCTAGTTACAGCGGAAGACCCGTTAGATCTTTACGGACACAGATATTGATTTCCGGGAATTCTTGGATGACCTAGACCTAGGATATCCATCTACCATACGCTCTGAAGTAGAGGATGGCAAAACCGCTCTTTTTTAGGAGCCACTCATTTTCGTTCGCTCATTAAAAAGAGCCGCTCTTTTGAACGGCTTTTTCGTTTTTTTTTCAAAATTTGGATGGAAAGTTTTTTTTATTAATCGTGTGATTTTATAAGTGATACATTAGACTTTTATAATTTATTTGATAAAAAATAAAACTGAAAACGAGAAGATGCCCTTGAAAACCATAGATCTTGGTGGTCTCTATGTCAAGATTTCTACTCGATCCTAAACATCTGAGTAATAGAATGGCATCCAAACTTAGGGGAAAGTGGGGCAAGTGTAACAAGCTAAGGAAATGCTCGTTAGAACCCATTAAAAAGTAAAAAAATCTGTCGGATTTTATTATAATCATCTTATTCTAGGTCTTGACTAAGACTTTGTTTAAACAAGTTTTTAAAAAATCCTGTTTTTTAATGTGAAAAATTGATTTTAAAATTTTTGATTTTCCGTACGTTCTACTCAACTAGTGGGGCAAGACGAGCAACCCGTTGGGGCAAGAGGAACAATGCATGAAAAAATATGGTAATTTGCTAACAATTGAACTGTTATCACTTAGATACATCAGATTAGAATGTTTTTGAATGGTTTCTTCCATTTTTAGATTAAATAATAATATTTTACTAAAAAATTTATCGTTTTTACGAAAAAAATACTACTTCGATGATAAATAGTAAATTTTCATAATATCACTATACTTTGTATGTACAATTTTTTTTAACGATTGTTTATCAGTTTTTAAGTTCTTTCATGTATTTATTTCCCAATAAAATATGTTGTTGCAGCAATTCGTAATTATTTCCATACTAAAAATCCATATGGTACACTTGCCCCACCTGAACAAGATTTTTAAAAGCTCTCAACAAAAATAACCAAAAGTTAAATCATACTTTGTAATAGGTGCATGTCATTTGTAGGGACACTACTGATCTAGGAAAAATAGCATTTTGATAAAATGAGCCTTAAAACGAACCCTAAGCCTTATTTTGTACTTTCCAAATATTATAAGAAAACAAAGGTTTCGAAAAAAACTTCATTAAATCTTATGCCCCGTGGCGCTTACGTCATTTTGGCGGTTATGTGGTAGTAGAATCAGCTAATTGCATTGCTAGCAACAATTCCTCATACTGGAAATAATCAAAATTGTACAAATTACGGCCGTAGGAGCGATTGTTCCTCTTGCCCCATATGGTCGTCTTGCCCCACCTTCCCCTACATCTAGGACGCTGGGAAATTGCTTTTAATTTTAAAATTGCATTGATTTCTGCAAGAATTGAACTAATGCTGATATTTTATTTGGAGAAAATATCTGTGAACTCTTTCTAAATTCTAAATTAATCGATAAATTCTATAAACGCTTAAGTTTTATTCGGACAAAAGTATTTATTTTTTTCCAAAATTTCTAACTATTCAGTAGATTTTTGATAATATTTTACAAACTATGCGTTTTAAAATGCTCAAATTTATATTCCGGTAATACTTCAATGCACAATTAGTTGTACAGTAAAAAGTTTTGTTTTCCATTTTGTTTAGAAAATCATTAATTTTTATCAGCACGAAATATTTTCAATCGCATTTTCAATTATATTCAAATACAAATTTATTGCAACATTTTTTTTTGGAAATTTCAATGTTTTATATTTATAATAAAAAATGCCATCTTTCAAAAGAACGGAGTTTAAAAAAGAACCGACACCGACTGAGCACAAAACTCAAGCTTGCAATACAATCAACGAGAACATCAAAGCCAAATGCTTCAATTGCGGTGGCGACCATTCGACTAAGAATCGAAGCTGCCCAAAACGTGCTGAGTTTGTAAAAATTCGGCAGCAAGCGACGACGAGGCACCAACCAAATCGCCGGAAAACACCACTAGCATTGACAGACGTGGATTTTCCTTGGATTTGCCTGCTTTAGCGTCACCAGGAGCGGGATCTGCTCGAGTGGTTTCAAATCTGCAGCCATTGCCGTTGAATCAGCGGCACAAAGTTGCAGAGAATACAACACCTCCAGGCTTCAGTCAGCAACCGAGGGAAAACCAACCAGCATCAACGGATGAAGGCAGTAGAGTAATTCTATACGAAATCGATCTTTTTTCTTCAATTTTAATTTTTATATTTTTTTATCCGACTGAAACTTTTTTGGTGCCTTCGGTATGCCCAAAGAAGCCATTTTGCATCATTAGTTTGTCCATATAATTTTCCATACAAATTTCGCAGCTGTCCATACAAAAATGATGTATGAAAATTCAAAAATCTGTATCTTTTGAAGGAATTTTTTGGTCAACTTGGTGTCTTCGGAAAAATTGTAGGTATGTATACGGACTACACTGGAAAAAAATTATGCACGGTAAAAAAAATTGGTGATTTTTTATTTAACTTTTTATCACTAAAACTTGATTTGCGAAAAAATACTATTTTTAATTTTTTTTATTTTTTTATATGTTTTTATATATTTTTAAATTTCTGAAAAGTTGGCATTTTATGTCCTCTAACATAAAATGCCAACTTTTCAGAAATTTCCAGGTTGTGCAAAAAATCATTGACCGAGTTATGAATTTTTTAATCAATACTAATTTTAAAAAAAAATCGAAATTTTGATCGCAAAAATTTTTCAACTTCATTTTTTGATGTAAAATCGAATTTGCAATCAAAGAGTACTTTTGTGAAATTTTGATAAAGTGCACCGTTTTCAAGTTATAGCCATTTTTATGTAACTTTTTCCAAAATTGTCGCAGTTTTTAATTTTTGAAAATAGTGCACATGATTGCCCACTTTTGAAAAAAATATTTTTGAAAGGCTGAGAAAATTCTCTATACTTTGCTTTTTTGAACTTTGTTGATACGACCTTTAGTTGCTGAGATATTGCAATGCAAAGGTTTAAAAACAGGAAAATTGATGTTTTCTAAGTCTCACACAAACAGCCCAACATTTTTCAATGTCGATATCTCAGCAACTTATGGTCCGATTTACAATGTTAAAATATGAAACATTTGTGAAATTTTCCGATCTTTTCGAAAACAATATTTCCAAAATTTTCAAATCAAGACTAACATTTTAAAAGGGCGTAATATTTAAAGTTTGGCCTTTTTGAAATGTTAGCCATGATTCAAAAATTTGAAAAATATTTTTTTCGAAAAGATCGGAAAATTTCACAAATGTTTCATATTTTAACATTGTAAATCGGACCATTAGTTGCTGAGATATCGACAATGAAAAATGGTGGGCTGTTTGTGTGAGACTTAGAAAACATCAATTTTCCTGTTTTTAAACCTTTGCATTGCAATATCTCAGCAACTAAAGGTCGTATCAACAAAGTCCGAAGAAGCAAAATATAGAGAATTTTCTCAGCTTTTCAAAAATATTTTTTTCAATAGTGGGCAAACATGTGCACTGATTTAAAAAAATGAAAAACTGCGACTATTTTCAAAAAAGTCACTTAAATATGGATTTAACTTGAAAACGGTACACTTTATCAAAACTTCACTAAAGTACTTATTGATTGCAAATTTGATTTTACATCAAAAAATGAAGTTGAAAAATTTTTGCGACCAAAATTTCGATTTTTTGAAAAAATCAGTATTGATTAAAAAATTTATAACTCGGTCAATGATTTTTTGCACAACCTGGAAATTTCTGAAAAGTTGGCAATTTATGTCCTCTAAAACATATAAAAAAATAAAAATAAAAATAGTGTTTTTTTGCAAATCAAGTTTTGGTAATAAAAAGTTAAATAAAAAAATCACCAAAATTTTTTTACTGTGTATCATTTTTTTCAGCTGCCAAATTTGTATGGAAAATTATATGGACAAACTAATTATGCATAATGGCTTCTTTGGGCATACCGAAGGCACCAAAAAAGTTTCATTCGGATTAAAAAATACAAAAAAAAAACGAATGACCGAAATCCTAGAGAACTGCTCAGTAGTGCCCTGTTTTCACCACAAGAACTTCTGAACATTTTCATCGAGATGACAACAACACTGCGTGGTTGCCAAACTCGTGCAGCACAATTGAGAACGCTTGGAGGATTTATCTTAAAATACAGTTCGTAGTTTAATCGTTCTGATGATTTTGAATATTTCAATTAATTTTTATTTTAGATTTAAGTTACGATTAGTTGTTAAAGTGATTTTTCTTTTTTATCCAAATGTATTCAATTCAACGCAAAAAAGTATAACAATTTGAAGTTAATAAATGAATGTGAACAGTTAATAATAAAACTAAAAATAGAAAAAAAGATGAAGAGCATTAAGGCATACCACTTAGCATGTAAAAGAAATGTAATTATTATAAGTAAGTTCAATAAAGACATATTTAATTTAAAAAAAAATCGTGCTCAAACTCATTCCACTTCAATGAACCATCTTTGCGGTAAACTTTACGCAGTAGGCCTGGCCGCTTTAACGTTTGCGATGCTCCACTGCATTCTAATGCAATGGGGCACTACAGATGTTAATAAATGACAAGAAGAGAGCTAGGTGTAATCTAACCTCAGGTTTTCTCCAGGGTCCTTTGAAAGATTGGCTGCACTAGGGTTTGATTAGATTAGATTAGATTAGGCGTGAAAGTTGAAAAGTCTAGTTTTTTGCAACTCGTATTTTCTTTAGCTTTCAAATGTCTGTCTTTATTAACATCGCAAGTAATCGCAGCTCCATCCCATCAAACTGATCTTCAGATCGTTAATCAAGCAACAAAAGAGTGTGGCATTGACTGCAGACAACCCCACAGCGGTAGCAACTCCTCCGCGTTTATTACGGCATTTCTCCCACGGAAACCGCCACAGATGAGCAACTCTTTACGATAATAGCCAGGGTGATAATGAGGCTTTCATCACCTTCGCAACTCACTCAACAAGGGGTGTAACTTTAATTGAAATTTGATTGCGCCCTTAAACTTGGCAGAGTTGCGAATTTACTTCGAAGATACGAAAGGTGTGGTCCCCACGCAAGTTCAACTCTCTTCGACTCAAGGTACTACTTAGTTGCACGTGAATCACTACAATCACCACGGCGTACCAACTGCCACCCGTAATAAGGTCCTCGACAGCGCACGCGCATAATTAGAGCCGAGAGGAACAGGTTTGTGGCCGGCACTTCCTAAAAAGGACATCCCAGCGGGGGGACCTTCTCTGGCTAACGAGACACGGATTTAATATTTTCATGCGGCGCATTAAGTCACGCACTGCGGAGTCGCCTTCCAGAGCAGTGGCCATCTGGTGCGCGTGTGCACTTTTCGACGCTGAAAACTTAATCAAGGTTAGCTATTAGAGAGGGAGAGAAAGATGAAGATCAATCTTGAGCTGTTGTTGAGAAGTACGTCCATCAATCATGGATCTTTGGTTTTGTAGACGAACGTGGAGGTATGCATCCAGATGGGATGGACCGCGACTTTGATCGAGATGAAAGTGATTTTAAGCGGCGGTAGTTAATTAAGAGATACCACCGCGGATCGGAAAGTGAAAGGAGTTACGTGCCTTGAATACTTTTATGAGGGAATTCCCGGAACACAACGGGGTAATTGAAAATATAACGATTCTTGTATGTCAAGAATCATATAACTCAATGATTTTAAAATTTTACTAGGGAAAATTTATAAGAATTTTCCCAACATAGTTTTAAAATTCAGGTTTTGGAGAGTTTTCACGACACTAAAGAACCCCACGTACAACTACAAATCACAACAAACTGTTGAAAATTGCTCGTTTGCGCGTCAAATCTAACACTTACAACCCAGTGAAATCAGCACGATACGCGAAGGCAGATTAAGTTCAAGTTCCGCACCACCGCAATGCAACTCCTTACCTGGCTAAGCTTACTAGAGCGCGCGCGCGCGTTTTACTAAGCTTGAATTAAACGGTGACGATTACGCGGACTCGCGGGGTCTAACTAAATCCACCCACCTTCCGTGTGCTCGATCTGTACTCTCTGACGATTGCTGACATCAAATGCGCAACTTTTGCGATAGCTCCAAGGTGCTAACGCCGCGCGTCCAACTGCTGAATTATTCAAAGCCCCCCAGCTTACGTACAGGGTATATTCGCCTTAAAGCTATTAGTAGTGGCTAAAGTGGGATTCACTGAGCAAAGCGGATCCTGAGTTGTTGTGGTGTAATAGCTGCGGTATATTCTTGAACTTGGTATTCACGCGAGATCATTCTAGTAAATCTTGTTTATACACAGACATTAATTGAAGTCGCGACAACACTTTAAGATCGTCGACACAAATCTACAGTTTCACAGCCAGCTTTTCTCTCCGTGCAACTCCTGTGTAGGTCATCCAGTAGCAGCAACGGATGATCATGGGAACCCCGTAACCATTACTTTGTCCAAAGCACTTCCGATGAGCAGCAACTCTCTCAAGCTCAAGCACTCTGTCCGTCCGTCAATGTCAATCACATTTCGTCACCGGACGACTTCCGGGCTGCGCCGTGGAATGCACCGCCGCCATACCGATCATTCCGCGAGCTAGCCCGGAAAGAGCAATATGGTGTTTAACCTCAAAATCACGCTAGAGTTCATCAAGTTGGTCGCTGGCCGTACAAGTCGCACACACAAGTTAGTGCGGCTTAGACCGCGCGTAAGGAGTAGAAAAAAAGAGCTGTCTACGGTACTGGAATTCCGCGAGCGGAAAGGTGTTACGTCGTCATCCGAGCGCGGTGTTTGATTACAGAGAACAGTCGACTTTGTCGACATCGAGCAGGTAGGTGGCCGGCGATTCGATCAAACGGTTCGTTGGGTTTCTAATTTCACCCTGCGAGTGTTTGGTCTCATGTGCACGGAGAAAAAAGAGTTCCCAAAATCGTGAACAAGCGTTCATGAAAATAGGAATCACGAACAATGTGTTCAAATCCCATGGTACGATTTCCAAAAACGTACCATGGGATTTGAACACTTTGTTCGTGGTTCCCATTTTCATGAACGCTTGTTCACGATTTTGGGAACTCTTTTTTCTACGTGTGGAGTGCCTGCGTTTACGAATCGCTTAAAAACTTAATGGTTTATTTATTTGTTTACATTAAGTTATTTTATGTCAGATAGTGTTTTGACGGCGATGCAACGGTTTGTTGAACTTGCTGCCAAACGAACATTTCGCGTGTGCGTCGTGTTTCGATTAACCCATTTGTTATCAGTTGGATAATGTTTTCGATTAGGTTGTGGGTACGAATGTTCGGTAATCAGATTGGTTAAATCGGAATTAAATGTGAGCTGATGATATAAAAAATAACTCGACGTATTACACAATTCCTCGAAATAAACTAATCATTTGGATCATTTGGAGGAGAAGTAATTCAAAATTACTCACAGTTCAAACTAGATTATGCAAAGCCTCGATTTTACGAAATTTGACTATCCGAAGGTCTATAACACAAAACTGGTTAATCAAGTCATTAAAACAAGCTTTGTGATTTTTTTCTTCATACATTCTTGTTCAGCAACTCCAAGATTGACAAATGTCTATTCATTAATGAATATTCTCAATATACAGCGATTCCACGTCAAACAAGCAAGATCCAGATCAAATTTGGAATGGGAATTCCTTGGCAAAAATAATTAAAACCGTATTTTTTTTATTTCGCAATTAGGGTGGTCCTACAGAGTACTCTGTGGTGGTCCTATCCAAATCACGTTTTAGATCGATTTTCACAAAAAACCACATTTTTCTGAAAATCGTATCTCCGGAACGGCTGAACTAATTTTAGCTCGGCATATTTCAAAAAAGTTTGGCGCATTATTCACTTTGCATTATTACGACAGTAGTTGATTATTTTGAAATATTTTTTCTTGACATAAGCAATTTTTGGTTTTCTATTACCCCTTTCAGAACTGAAAACAAGCCTATGATGTTCGTATGGTCCTCAAAGTCATTTTCCCATCACAAAATTAAAAAAAAAATGTTTTGAAAATTCTAGGCCTGAAAGGGTTAGGTCAAGCCATCAAATTTTAATATTAGAAAAGAACAAAAGCTGATCTATAAACAAAATTAAAATCGAGATATCTAATTTGATAAAGTACAGCTTTTTCAATGAAATTTTGATCATTTTAGTTTGGATAATACTTGATTTGACATGAGGTTGGAAGATAAGGTCGAATGGACAAAAGATCGAATGCCAAAAGGTCAAAAGACATAAGGTCGAATGGACAAAACGTCGAAAGTTAATGAACAAATAATTAAAATTATAAACTTATAAAAAAAATCTTGTAAAAAATATTTTCTTACAAACAAATCTATTTTTTTGTTTATCCATCCTATTAGAAACGATTGGAATAATTTCCAAACCATTTTTGAGAAGATTTTCATTCTTTCAAACATGAGCAGTTCTTCGAAAATAAGTTCGACTTCTAAAATATTTTGGAAGTTTATTTTTATTTTTTAAAACAACCTATTCTTGACTATCATAAAATTTTTGTGATCCGGCAAGTTTTTATTCAAAAGACCTCTAAATTTTTAAGAACTTTACATAGCTGCTTTGCAATATTTGTGTATTTAGACTCACATCAAAAGTTTTTTTTTGTAGCAGGATTTTTTTAATTCGACCTTTTTTTCTTTTCGACATTTTGTTCATGCATTCTCTATGTCAAAAGAAGCCATTTTGCATCATTCGATTTGCCATACAATTTTGGCATAATGAGATGGAATTTTCCAATCGATTTGGTCTCTTCTACGCAGTAGGTAGTGATAAGGACTTTTAAGAAAAATTAGATACCCGGAAAAAATCCCGATATTTGTACTTCACAAGGTATTTCCCATTTCATTACTTAAAATTAAATTCTAAAACAGTAATTTATGCAACAAGTTGTAAAAAGAGGATTTATTCAGCACGAGTCGTACATTTAACCGACGAGGTTCACCGAGTTGAATAAATACGACGAGTGATGAAAAATTCAAGTTTTGCAACGAGTTCCATACAACGTTTTTTGCAATTCCGACAGAATTAAAGTTTTTGAAAATGTCTCTGTGTCATCTCATTAGCAATACTTTTTCAACCAATAATATTTCCGAAACAAGTTGGTTCGATTTGTTATGCTAAAAATGAAACTGTTTTTGTTTTTTTTCTGAATTTTAAATTTTTACAATTGAAGTGATTGTAAAGTTTTTTAATCAATCATGGCTCTGGTATCAGATTATGCACCATCCAAAGTCAAGCGCAAAAGATGTTTTTTGTCTTCTATATATTATTTAACAAAACTTTGAAAATTAGAAAATGCGTGTGCGAAGAAAACTGGCAGAAAAAATAATTAGAATCACACAAAAAATTTGGGCTACTTATTTTTTCTAAAAAGTCTTAATCATTAACCTTAGTATACAGATTTTCAAAAATTCACATTCCCATTTTGTATTATCGGCACGCAAAATTGTATAGGGATTTGAAAGTAAAAAAACGTAAGTGTGTGTGTGTGTGTGCAACTAACCAAACGGGACCACGCGGTCGCTTCTTACAAATTGAGTTGTTTCCATGTATTTTAAGATCTACATTCTATACATGCAAATAACTCGCATAGGCATTTGGAAGGTGTTAGCTCTGCCGAGCTTCGGTGACCCATTTCTACGCTGGCTAGCCGAGCGCGAGGTACTTCAGCTTTATCGACAAGCCCCGCCCTGAAGAACGTTTGCACCAATCGGATTCAAACGTTATTTAGAACATCCAAACCCTTGTCAAATGTACAACGACCCAGCGCGTATATAGTTGATAGTAACAGTATTCCTAATTCCAGTCATAGCTCACCAAGCCGCGATGGCCTAGTGGTTAGCATTTTTGCTTACCAATCCAAGGGACGGGGGATCGAAACCCGACTCGAGCGACTTTGATTTTTCGTTCTTATTCAGAGTTTCAAGATTTATAATTCCTATCCTTTTCTCATAAAGAGTAGATGGGAACCGAACCCAGGACCATTCGCTTACAAAGCGAACACCGTAACCAGTCAGCCACGGCCGCTCCCATTTGAAAGTATAAAAAAACTTATCATACAAAATAACTTCTTTTGAAATAGGGATTGCATGCACATCGTGTCACCCAAAATTTTAAAAAAATGGGATTGAAAATATGAAAAAAAAACTAAATTGCCGAGATTTACTCCAACCGCAAAAAATAAAAAAATTTAAATGAAATTTAATGTTTTGTTCTTTATTTTTATAGCAAACGCATACTTTCAAGCAATACAATGATTGCAATCGTTCTTCCAACAACCTCATTGTACTTTTATGCAATTTGTCTCTTCACGAAGCACCCCCTGCACATACCAGTTAAATTTGCATAACAGGTCAACCTTTAAGGCATTCATCGACTCTTGAGCTTCATTCTTTTAGTTTCATTTCAGTACCCCCATGGACCTCATACCAGTCCCCACACCAACAACGCGACAAACAATTAAAGTCACGTAAAAGTCACTCGACCAAACCGCAGCCCCAAATTAAAAGACAAAAAGGCTCAAATGCGGGGTGCTTGCTTCATACACGCACAGTGGGAAAAAGTATGATGTAATTTTCTTTTAAAAATAATGAAAAACAAGTTTTGCAAAAAGTAATCATTTAATCAGATTGAATATTACCTCTTTTTTAAGAAATATCACATAAAAAATGTTTGAAATGTGAACTTGATGAAAATTCAACAAAATCTGATGAAAATTAAGCAGTTTCTGATGCATTTTTTTCGACACAAAATCTGTCATCATTCCCTGATGAATATGACCATCATTTTTTTTCTGTGTACTCTAGAATAGTTTTGTCAAAGTAAGTAGGTCAAATGCCCCTATATTGGACCTAGCAACAATATTTTTTAGGTCCAAAATACAACCAATGTGGGCCCAAAATAGGGACATCCAGCCCAAAAATTAGTCCCCCGTCAAATTTCGCGAGTGACACCCGATAGTCACACCTTACCCGCCGCGCAAAAGGTAAACAACTTCTCCAGCGATTTGGGTCCACTCGTCACAACTCCCGGCGCGGTCGTCACACTTTCCAGTCTGGCGGTTTTGCGGCTCCGATTTGTTTCGCAGTTTCACTCAAAGATGGCGATATGCAAAGTGAGTGCGAGCGCGTGCTTATTCCGGTCAGTTAACGTTTGGAGGGGGGTTCTTTCGGGTTTGGCTTTATTTTGTTTTGGTGTTTAAGCCAAAAGTCTGAAAGCCCGCACTTCCGGTCGATAATTGCTCATTGTTGGCAGATTCGCTTGCATTTTGAGGGGCGACTTATCCGGTACAACTATCTGTTTTCGCTTTTATGTTTTTTTTTTTCGAGATTTCAAAACAAGCTATTTTGACAAACAATGCAATGGGAAATATGCGTGACCTTACCCAGTGCGCTGCTCAGACTATTCAATTTATGGAATAAGAAGCTTACCTGTAAAAAAAGAGAAAGAGAAAAAAGAAGCTGTTAGTAAATCTTAAATGGAAATTAAAAACGAGGTCAAACGCTGGACAAGACAATAACAACGAGCCGGTTGATCAATTTCACTTTTGCGCGCAACTGTCATAAGTGACGATCGTGTTACCATTTAAGGAGCCTACCGCGCAAAGTCTTGTTGCACAAAATCAACATTATGTTTGCGGCGAAACATGTACCACGGAGACCCACCTCCGCAAGTTTCATGTGTGTGCACGTCTCTTGTTGACGGTTTGTCAAGACCATTTTGTCGAGTTTGTTCGCCGTTGATGCATGGATTAGCTAGACTGGGCCAAACTTTGAAGGTTCTCAATTTCTTCAAAAAGCTGTTACTTTATTCTGGAAACTCCAAGTCCATAATGATCCTTTAAGTTTTCAGAAATTCACACGCTGCCACACATTTGGAACAATCTATCGTAGGTCCACTCAAACCTAGCCCTCTCACATGTGCAGGGTTGTTACGGGAGAGTCGAAAAAAAATCCGCGCCAAATCCGCGCCGACATAAAATCCGAAACCGCGCGAAATCCACGCCATATAAAAAATATCGCGCGACCAACGATTCAGAAATTTTATTTTATAATGAAGAAAAACTAATTCAGAAAATATTTGATTAAAAAAACTCGTTTTATGTTAAAACGCTCCAAAAGAATGAAAGCAATAAATCTATTTAAAAAAATCCTTAAGAGACGGTCAAGGCAAGGGTCATGAAAAAAAAACTTCAAAATAGAAAATACAAAAAAAATTAACTTCAAATATATAACATCAAAATAAAACCAAATCTAAAATTATAATATGATAAAATTTTAAATTTCGAAAGTCTAAATATTCAAAATCTAAGAATTTTTATACAGTTTGTAATCCAAAATCCTCGCTAAAATTTCACTCTGAAAGAAATGTAATTTCCGATATTTAAAATAATGTCTTCTCATAATTTCAAAATCTCTTACATAAAATAGTACTTCAAAAATTGTGGAATTCAAGAATTCAAGAATTTAAGAACAAAGAAATTAAAAATAAAAACATTTAAGAATTTAAGAATTTAAGAATTTAAGAATTCAAGAATTTAAGAATTTAAGAATTAAAGAATTAAAGAATTTAAGAATTTAAGAATTTAAGAATTTAAGAATTTAAGAATTTAAGAATTTAAGAATTTAAGAATTTAAGAATTTAAGAATTTAAGAATTTAAGAATTTAAGAATTTAAGAATTTAAGAATTTAAGAATTTAAGAATTTAAGAATTTAAGAATTTAAGAATTTAAGAATTTAAGAATTTAAGAATTTAAGAATTTAAGAATTTAAGAATTTAAGAATTCGATTACCCAAATTTTTGGTATTTTGAAATTCAATTTGCTTTAATTTGCTTTCAGATTTTTTAAATTACGATTTTAAAAAATTTCCAAAAAAAATGTATCCTGATTTTTTTTGTTTTCGAATTTTTGAATTTCTGAAGCTTTGAATTTGGAATGTTCTGATCTTTTTATTTTCGCCAAGAATGTTTAAATTTAGAAAAAAAATTATTTCTACCGTTTAAATTCCATTCCAAAATTCGAAAGTGGAGGCCAGCTTCTGTTACGCCCAATCAAGCTCATATTTGGCGCCCACCAGAACAATAATAGTTTTTGTTACACATTCTAATGTCTATATCTTCGGGAAATATTTGTAATATTTGATTTACAAAATTAAAAATTGAATATATCCAGTATAAAATTAAAAATAAATAAGGTTAAAACCATTACTCAAAACTCAAAAGAAATTAAATATTCAGAGCCGGAGATGATAAGAAATGACAAGAAACATTAAAAAATAATTTCTACATAATCTTCATCTTCATTTTTCGACGTTTCGTACTAAGAAAATACAAACAAACATTTTCAGAAGAAAATTCAATTAATAAAAATTATGAAATTCTTGCACTCAAAAGAAAACCCAAATTATCGTAATTCCTGATAATATTTTTCTTAATAACTTGAAAGTAATTCTATCTCTCAACTAATTTATTTATCAAAATTGCCATCCGCGCGAAATCCGCGCCTGAGCAAAATTAGCCAGCAAATCCGCGCCAGATCCGCGCTATCCGCGCGATCCGCGCCGTCCGTAACAACCCTGCATGTGGGCTTTTTCGGTGCATTTCACGTCCGTACGAGTGCGCCAGCTCATAAATCACTGTCAGTGTTCAGCGATTTTATTCGCAGCAAACTATTGTTTTGCATGACGAATGACGCACGAGCCCAGGCATAGAAACGTTGGAAAGTTATGATCGGCAGTCGGGGACTTGAGCAAAATTTGGGCTCTTGTAAAGTAGCTTGCCGAGTTATGGCCACTTGGAATTGATGGCGGTGAGGGTAGGCCAAGATTAGAATCTACAAGTTGACACGTTTTGTGCGGAAACAATTCGTTACGAGTTTTTGCCCAAGGGTAGAAGACAATGAACAATGGAGTTGTTTACTTTCCATGAGTAATGCTATGGTCAAAGCTTGCAGGAAAGCTTTTGTTTTCAAGTTGAATCCAAGAAAAATATTGAAAAAATAAGTAAGAACAAAACAGTCCACGGCATGATATGATTATTCAGATAAACTCAGTTGAACTTTTCTCAACCAAAAAAAAAAACATTCTGCCAAGTTGTTATGTCTTAGTCTTAGACCAAAGTATGGATAACTGGAATATTTCCCGTTGACTCCGAATCAGTTTCTGAAATATAAAAAATAATAATAAATAAATAAGCTCAACAGGGGTTACCTCTTCAACGATTATTCTTGATAATCCATAAAAATTAATATAAACAATACAGATTTCAAGCTTGAATCATAGTATTTTTCTGTTATTAGAATAGTAAATAGTTCAATTTCTCAAATTTTCAAACGCAGCTCAATTTTGCGCAACTTTGCACTGCAGTATGAAAACCATACACAGTAAAAATACCATAATGTTGAATATTGTAGGTCAGAAAAACAGATAAATTTTATCTCTTAAAATGTGTAATTTAAAACTTTTCCAGTATAGTTCCAATGTGTCATTTTTTATGGAGGGAATATCACACCATTCCTTTTTCCCCTTATCTAAATTTAAACAAATTTTACCGAGGATTAAAAAGCACGGCTTTTCACAGCATCATTTTTGGTTGATAAAAAGTCACATTTTCACAAAATAATGCATTTTTTCGCAAAATAACGTTCCTTTAAATTAACATTAATTTTAGAGGTAGATCCATTTTGCAAAAAAAATCCTGAAATATTGATTAGTTACAAGCTAAACTTTGTACCATGGCGGTTTTATTTTCACAAAATATCTGTTAGCCAAAACTGACTCTTGCTTATGCATTTAGTAAATTATACATTTTATTTGACTTTCGGTTCAGGTCCTTGTTATATAATTTTCTTCGCTATTTTCTATAACTTTTTTTTGCATTTATTTTATTAAGTATTGTTTTAAATTGGTTATACAAGGTATGTTCTAGGAACAGAAATAAATAATTTTACCTATTTGGTGTTTTTCATATTTTGTAGTCACTATTTTATTGACTTGTATTTGTTAAAACATTTTTAATCATAAAATTTCATCAGCTTTTACGTGCAACAAATTGCGATCAAACATGATATTTAAAAATAATAATAACTGCTGCCGATATCTTAGCAACTGTTGATGCGATTTTCAATGTCAAATTATTAAAAAAAAGTGAAATTTTCTGATCTTTCCTGAAGGAAACGTTATCAAAGTTATAAAAAACAAAGTTAATCTATTTTGAACGTATTTCAAAGTTCTCCAAAGCTCATGTTATTTTTTTTTAATTGGCAACACTGCCAAATATTTTTGTCCTCCTGGGCAGACGTGCATCGGCACTCAATAGCACTTAACTATTTTTTTCTCACTCGGGGTAACATTGATAGAATTTCAATATATTTCTTCTTTTTTTCAAGAAATGTTTGAAAATGGTTGTTTTTTTTTAAATCGGTATGCCTTATGACTGCAAATTTCAGCTTAAAAGTAAGCCGGATGAATTAAATTCGTCAAATTGACCATTCGAAAGGTTTGTTTAAATGTTCAATTTTAAAAATACAGGTATTTGTTACTTCATCTAAGTTTTTTAACTTATAATAAAATTTCATCAGAATTAATTAGAAAAAGTTTCTTCTTCATGGAATAACAATTTTGTAGAATAATTCATAAATTAAAAAAAAATTGCTCAGAAAATTGTTCTTCTGAAAATGCCTGTGAATCTGAAGATAATGTTAATTTCTGCTTCAATAACACTGTTCTTAGTGTAAAATTGTTCAAATAATCTGATAATACAGTCTGTTCACCAGAACAATTTAAAAAAAATACTAACATGTAAACACTCATATAGCATGTCATCAAAGTTCAAAATTCAACGTAATTAAAAGTAAACATTTATTCAATAAATTTTATTGAATAAATAATATATGCCTTTTAATTCAAATACTTGATGGATGTAATCAGTATTATATAAATACTTTTCAAAGTTCAAACATCGAGCACAAATCAAATTTCAAATGCATATTTGCATCCAACGAAAGTTTAATTTGTGGCCAATTTCAATTACTTAGTCCACCCAGTCGTAACGATTCTGGTGTGTACAATTTGAACTGCTTCAGTTGAGAATGCGACGAATGCTCGTGCGGTGTGTGAAACATTTATCGATTCGAACCAGGATTTAATTACTGCCATTTTGCCTCGATTTGATAAATGCCATTTCGAGCCATTTTCGAAATGTTCAAATATCGCGAATTTCGGAGAATTAATTGCTCGTAACCTCGTTCCCATCTGGGGGGGTCCCTATCCCGTAATCCATCAACAAGCTGGAACTAATTTTTCACTCCAAACACAGGACAAATTGCTCCCCGGCTCTTGTCACACGGTCCGCTGTTTAAATAGGTCGATCCCGTTCTCATCCGGACGCGAGGCAACTATTTCTGTTTCCGAGTTCGAATCGCAATTTGTTAGGCAAATTTTTCCAACCCCACGATCCGGAAATTGCCTCATCCCCGAGCGATCGCGATGAATAATGAGGAAGAGGAACTTTTTTTTCCAAACGGGAGGAGAGCACACTTTTCCCCACCCTGACATTCAGAAATTGCGTCGAGATTCAGGATCCAGGCTGCAATCACTTTTAATTAATAGGCGAATTGCATCACCGTGGAAAATCTCAACTCACCCACCCTCGTATTAAAAGGTTCAAAGTGAGCTGGGAGGGAGGTGTTACTAATTAATCAGCTTGCTAGTGAGCTTCAAAGCTCTGGTAGGAAGAAAAATGACATCACTATCAGTCCGTGGGGCGTTACAATCTCGAATCTTCTCTCTTGAAGAGGGAAGTTGAGGTTTGGAGCCAGATTTAATCTGGCCTATGTATAATTCTCTGGAATTCTTCATATTTTTAACTCTAATATATTTTCTAAAGAAAATTGTAGAATGAAAAGCAATTAACTAAGCATATAAAACTATCAATTTCTTTTAAATTTTCGAAATGTTCATCAGTTTTTAAGAAAAATAAGTTCCAAAAGAACTTTTGCAAATGCAGCGCAGTAAATTTTACGGCGCAAAAATTACCTCAGTTCGTCATTAGTTCAACGGCGAGTGACGACTGAGTGATGATGAGTAGCGAGATTTGCGTGCCGTGATGACCAAAAAGACGTAAACCGGTGCCCTCCTCGTCCGAGTTCAGAGATGTGACCGCGTGGGATTCAAGAGGGTAGTGCTGCTTCCTGAGTGTTTTTCTTAGCCCCGGGATCGAGTCCCCAAGTGAGGAAGATGATTTCGATGGGGTTCTTTTTTTTTGTTTGCCACTCCCTTAAAGATTTGTTGATGGCGATTTAGCATTTTTATGCAAAGTTGCTGTTTTGTTGTTCTTGCTAATTAATAGTGGTAAGAGTGCTGTTGGTTTTTTTCGATCGCTGGTCAGCAAAAATGAATTGTGTTAAAGATATAAATTAATTCTGGAAATAATTTCATTTGAAAGAAAAGGTTGATTGATTGAAAAAAAAATATTGATTACAATTTGATCCTTATAAAAAAAATTATGACAGTGCTAATAAAAATAAAAATAAAAAGATTTTATCTAAATAACAAAAAAAAAATACATGAAGACAATTTGAGTCATCGCTAATGTGAGCTTGATTTTTTGTATGGCTCAAATTTTTTATGGGTTTTCTCTATACTGAAGAATAAATAAAATATTGAGCAAATTTAGACTTTTTTTCCATTAAATAAAAATATTTTAGCCGATTGCGAATATTATTTCAAGTTTTTGTAACCCCTTACCTAAATTTTTCCCCAAAAAATCAGCAGACAAAAATTCAAATGTTAAAAATTTAAATTTCCTCGAAGAAAAGCAGTAAAATTGATCGAAAACTAATTTGAATAAAGAGACGACACCGCCCCCTCTTCAGCCTTATTTTATAAGATAAAAATATCTTTTATCTTTTTATTTTGTTTATTTTTAAAATTTATTTTTTGTTCAGTAGGTTTAATTGAGCATTTTTTGCTACGTGAAATATATTTTTTATTTTTTTCTGTCTCTACACCCAAAGGAAAAATATATCTCAAAATCTGCAACAGTAGATTTGCTGCAGAAAATGACACATTTTATAACATTTTTTGCAGCAAGCCCGTAGATCATTTTTGCCCGCGAGTAAACATGTCAGCGATCTGCAGTTCTCACTAACACATATAATGCTGGCCCGTCCCCGAGCAACACTCCAAAGAGAAGGATATGTTGGTGCTCTTTCACTCACATTTCATCAAGCGTCCATGGCGCGGTGGTAGCGTGTCGGATCAATAATCAAGAAGTTGGTGGTTCGATTCTCGTCATGTTAAGGGTTTTTTTGTTGTGAAATACATCCAAAAAGCCGTCGGTAATGTCGGTAATTGTCGGTAACGGGCAAAAATGTCATACCCCTATATCGCAAAAAAAGCATGAGGACAGTTTTCATGCAGACTCTGATATACTTTCATGCCGCCATGCATCACAATCATGCGACCGTCGTTTGGGTGTACAGTAGCGTGGTTCACGTTTCTATGAAAAAGACAAAAGTTGTTATTTTGTCTTGCATCAACCGGAATTTCGTTCTTTTATGTCCCCAGAAGCACTCCTGAAAATTTGAGCCCATTTGGTAAGGTCTAGGAGCTCCAGTTTTAATTTGAAATTTATATGGGATTTTGATTTATTTTCCATGGGAAACTATCTTTTTTTACATTGTATTAGGATTTTTTTTTATAAATCGATGAAATGACTTGATTCTTATAGTAGGAGATAGGTTTTGAACTGGGGAACAACTTTGTAGAACATACCAACATGCTAGGAAGTGACCCTTTAAAAATACAGATACTTTTAGATGGTGGCTTTTGAAGGGGCTTTACTACACTGTACAGCCTTAAAGTAGTACCGTAAAACGGAGTGACTTTGATAGGTTTGAGATTTTTCCGCAAAATGAAGATCAGTAATTAAATACATATGGAATGGTAAGGAATCATACACCCAAAGGAAAAATATATCTCAAAATCTGCAACATTCGATTTGCTGCAGAAAATGTCACATTTTATAACATTTTTTGCAGCAAGCCCGTTTCAGCGATTTGCAGTTCTCACCAACACATATAATGCTGGCCCGTCCCCGAGCAACACTCCAAAGAGAAGCATATGTTGGTGCTCTTTCACTCTCATTTCATCAAGCGTCCATGGCGCGGTGGTAGCGTGTCGGATCAATAACCAAGAAGTTGGTGGTTCAATCCTCGATTTGCTAGGTGTTTTTTTTGTGAAATACAACCAAAAAGCCGTCGGTAATGTCGATAATTGTCGGTAACGGGCAAAAATGTCATACTCCTATATCGCAAAAAATGCATGAGGACAGATTTCATGCAGATTCTGATATACTTTCATGCCGCCATGCATCACAATAATGCGACTGCCAGTTGGGTGTATTGCCCGTGGTAAAGAAGTGTTCATTAAATTTTGAAAAGCTTAAAAGGTTAGTTAACTATAATAAAAAAAATGTTGATGAATGGCATTATTTTACGGTGGATTGAGTAATGTTTTTACATAAAAGTTCCTTAACGCCAAAATACCAACTAATCCTCATTTCCAGGCTACGTCCGGCTGCAAAATTATGGAAAAGTTTAAAAGCGAGTCTACGAACAGGGCGTATTTCGCATTTTTTTTTTTCAGGACATTGATTTACTTCATTTGGATGAAACATTGTTCCATATGTCAAAAAAGCCATTTTTTGTCCCTAGTTTTTTTTTCATACAGGTCTGCATACATTTTTTCTTTACTGTGCCTGCCTACCTGGCAATGCACCTGTTATGTCCGTTACGTCCGATCGGAAATTGTCATTTTCGGAAGCTAATAAATTTCTAGCACAGGTAAAAACTGAAACAGTTTCTTTTCTCCATAAATGTTGACGATTTTCACATACAAACCCATCACATAAGGCCGATGCAAATATTTTTCAAAGTTTTTGTCCCTCGGCTCTGGCCGGCGTGAAATAACAAGCCAAAGTCTCAATATTTGAATGCAAAAGTGTTTTAAAATGCTTTTTACACTAGTTCAGTTGTTTTGCAATCATTACTTTTCAAAAATACAGTAAAGTTGACGAAAACAAAAAACAAACTTTTTGCGATACTAAACATCGAAAATTATCAAAAAATCAAAAGATATTTAAATCAACCCAAACATGCTAAAACAGATTTTGCGTTTAAGCAGGGGAATGCATTTCTCAGCTGATTGCATTCAAATTTCCATTAAAATTTGGAAGCTTTTTGAAAAAATATTTTTTTGCCCCCTGATTTTTCGGGCTTAAACTTTATATACAATTTGTACTAGCCTAAATGCTGAAAAAAATAATTAAGGGGCTACATACATGTAAATCGACAAAAAAAATCAGAGATTGGAGTGAGCACACACTTGGTTTTATTTAAAATCTGTTTTCAGGGCATTAAAATATACATTTTCATCTATTAACAAAACAATTTTGAAGACATTTGGTTGTATCATAGCCGAGATATGGCTATTTGAAGTTAGCAGTTTCAAAAAACGGGTGCCACGCTATCTTAACACTGCCTTGACCAAATCGGCTCAAAATTTTGGTGAAGACTTGTTAAACCGATCCTGTGTGCATGACGAAGGCCGATTTTCAAAAAAACTTATTTAAAAAAAAGATAAAAATATGTTTGTGTTTTTCATAACAAAAATCGTCAGTTTTTGATTTTTGTATTTTTTAAAAATGAAAAATTTCAAAATCATGCACACGGGATATGTTTTGGGAGTCTTCACTCCGAATTTCAGCCAATTTGGTCCATCCCATTTCGAGATATCGTGGCACCCGTAAATCATCTTGGTGTTCCGAGAAAAACGCCTAAAAAAGACAGACAGTTTGACGCTTTGCGGACGGCAAAATTTTGAGCCTCAAATCGTCTCTAACTCAGTTTAATCATTTAATATGTTCATGAAATTTTCAGAAGCGATCATCATCTTTTTAGTGGATTTAATAAATTTTCTGTAATATGAAATTTTGTGATTTTCTACATGTATGTAACCCCTTAAGCACAAAATTAAGTGAAATAATAATTGAAATCTGGGGGAAAAGGTTAGACGATGCAATGCTCAATTTAATACTGCAGCTTTCTGAAATTCTGTGGTGATTGATGAAGCCTGCATGCTCGCGTACGAATAACTTGATTAATTTGTATTTTATTATTATTTCCATCCGAATCCCAATCGTCAATCAATTGGTTTGGGGTTTGCCCGATTGATTTTTGCGAAAGCTATTTTTCAAAAAACACCTACGCGCGCACCTCCCTGCTAGGGGTGAGCTCATTTGCACGACTAATGAGCGCTGCGAAACTTAAAAGAAATTAATACTCAAAAAAACACTGCTAGAGTACCATAAATAACCGTGTTCATTACCGGTGGCGAGTTTTTTTTTCTCCAAACGTTTGCGTTAATGCAAATTGAAAGTGCCAGACAAATGACAGCAAACAAAACAAAAAAAAAGACACAGCAAAATGTCGGTGTGACATTTGAGACGTGCCAGACTCCAGTTGAGATGAGTCACGTGAGAAAGAAAATAAAACAATAAACCGGCCGCGTGTTGGAGGCTCCAACATAAGCCGGCCGGAAGTTTACTCGATCCAGATGATGGATCACCATCCACGGCACATAATTGGTATACGCTGTTGTTGTAAAGTTCATTTGACGTTTTATTACACCTCGGCACAGATGATGCTGCAGAGTGAAATTGAATTATCTCGACGCGACGCGACGATTTGGGTGGGATCTTTGTCATTCGTTTTGTGATGAGCAGAGTAACTTTCAACTGCTCAAATATGAATTCTAAAAATTTGAGCTTTATGTCAAAAATCTAAAATGCTGCAAATTTTAATCCAAGAAAACTATATTTCAAATATCTATCTAGTTCTTTTGTCTAATTTATTGATATTTTTTTTAAATTATTGGTTTAACACTTGCCTCAATTTTTCAATCCATTTTTTATAATTGAGTTTTAGAAGCAGTTTATTTTTCGAATTCAAATTAAATTTTGAGTTTCTTCCAAGATTAAGACATTTGCAACATTAAATTGTAATAATTGTTTAAGATTTTCAGAAATATTTATACAATAAAGTTAAAGAAAAGGTTCCTTAACCTTAAATAATTCAACGAGCATGCTTTCCTTATTTTACAGTCCCACTTAGTTCAAAAGTGATTTGGCCTGATGACATCTCTTTTCCGTTTCCTTTCGTTTGTAAACTCAGTCAGTCCGTCAGGTGTCAGGGTCCGGTCGTAAAATGTGATGACTTCACCGCCTTATCGAACGGATGGAAAGTGACTTTCTGAAGAGGCTGCTCGGTGAAAGCTTCAGGAAATTGAACAAATTTACCTGCAACATTTTGGGTTAGCAGTAGGAAACGTTTAAGAAGAGATCTTTAGGTTCAAAACTGCACTTAAATGTTTCTATAAATAAAAAAAAACTGATTTTCTACATTATAAAATTAACTTATAATGATATAAAATCGGGCGTGCTTTTTATAGGGGAGCAATTCTCTCAGATTTTGGTCATTCGTTTTTTTTTATCCAACTGAAACTTTTTTGGTGCCTTCGGTATGCCCAAAGAAGCCATTTTGCTTCATTAGTTTGTCCATATAATTTTCCATACAAATTTGGCAGCTGTCCATACAAAAATATGAAAATTCAAAGGGCGTAATATTGAACGTTTAGCCCATTTGAAATGTTAGTCTCGATTCAATTTTATTTTAAATATTTTTTTCCGAAAAGATCGGAAAATTTCACGCATGTTTCATATTTCAACATTGTAAATCGGACCATTAGTTGCTGAGATATCGACATTAGAAAATGGTGGGTTGTTTGGGTGAGACTTAGAAAACATCAATTTTCATGTTTTTAAACATTTGCATGGCAATATCTCAGCAACTAAGGGTCGTATCAACATAGTTCAAAAAAGCAAAATATAGAGAATTTTCTCACTATTCAAAAATATTTTTTTCAAAAGTGGGCAAACATGTGCACTAATTTTAAAAAATTAAAAATTGCGACTTTTTTTTTAAAGTTACCAAAAACTGGCCTTAACAAGAAAACGGTGCCCTTTATCAAAATTTCACTTAAGTACTTTTTGATTGCAAGTTTGATTTTACATCGAAAAATGAAGTTGAAAAATTTTTGCGACCAATATTTCGATTTTTTGAAAAAATCAGTAATGATTCAAAAATTTATAAATCGCTCAAAGATTTTTTGCACAACCTGGAAATTTCTGAAAAGTTGGCATTTGATGTCCTCTAAAACATACCAAAAAATAAAAAAATTAAAAATAGTGTTTTTTTGCAAATCAAGTTTTAGTGACAAAAAGTTGAGTTAAAAATCACCAAATTTTTTTACCGAGTGTCATTTTTTTCAGTGCAGTCAATATCCATACCTGCAACTTTGCCGAAGACATCAAATCGATCAAAAAATTCCTTCAAAAGATACAGAATTTTTGAATTTTCAAACATCGTTTTTGTATGGACACATACCAAATTTGTATGGAAAATTATATGGGCAAACTAATGATGCAAAATGGCTTCTTTGGGCATACCGAAGGCACCAAAAAAGCTTCAGTCGGATTAAAAAATACAAAAATTAAAATTCTTAAAAAATGACCGATTTCGTAGAGAACTGCTCTAATAACGATATAAAATCGGGCGTACACCCAAAATTCCGAGTCGAGAGAATCGCTACCTAAAAATTTATTGAGGGCTCAGAGCCAAAATCGAGAGAATAATTTTATCAACTCACACCACCATAACAAATGAGTTCATTCGTTAATTGATGCAATAAATCTCAAACAAGTGTCATACATCGACATCTGACCACTCCTTAGCCACCAAGGCAGTAAAGACCATGGGTTAGTATGTCAAAGGTCTACGGTTCGATTCCCGTAGTCGACACTTTTGGTTTTTTGTTTTGACAGATGAACTTTTTTTGCAAATGAACCTCGAGAGGATAATTCTTTCACCCATTTCGAGCTGTGTTCTCTGTGTCCGTAAATGGTAACACTATTCTTTCGTCTCGATGCCATTATTCTCTCGGACAACCGCTGCCCAGTTTTGGGTGTACATTTCAATCAGAGTGGCCACCTCATGAAAAACTGGAAAACTCGAGAGTTTGATTCCACCAGGAGAAAACCAGGAACCAGGTTAAATCGGAAAAGTTTATTTAAAATTCGATTAACATCACTTAAATGTTTTCAAATAGTTGTTATGCAAGAAGAAGTTTTTTCAGCACGAGTTGTACATTTATCCAACGAGGTTTACCGAGTTGGATAATTACGACGAATGCTGCAAAAATCAAGTTTTACAAAAAGTTGCTTAGAACATTTCATGCCATTTCGAAAAACGCTTTTAGAATAAATTTTTACTTCAAACATTCATGTATTTAGTAAATTAATCGTTCCAAACAGAAAGATAATGAAAAATGTTACTTGTTTTGGTAGGGAAAAGTAAGCCTTTTCGTTTCTCCAGAAGGGCAGGAAAAGTAGATAGTTTCACAGCGGAATTGCAAAAAACATTTTTTTTTTTAAATATATTTCACTAAACAATGTTATTCTAGTTATTTTAAATTGATAATCTGAGAAAACTATGGAGCAATTCCAGCCGAAAGCAGGAATTTTTTAGGTACTTTTTTCACGACCCTCTCCGATTTCCATGAAACTTTGTAGACATGTTATCCTAGGCATATATAAGCCATTTTTGTGTATATGGAGCCAGTAACACTCGATAATGACATTTGAGAAGGGTGTACGTATTTTCAATATTTTTGTATTTCGTAATTTAAATATTGCTGTATCTCGAAGCCGTTGCATAGTATCAAAAAGTGGTCAAAGGCAAACTTGTAGGAAATTTGACGGGCTTTCCGAAAAAATACACTGAAAGAAAAAAACACTCCACTTTTATGAGATTTTTTGATTTTTAAGTTTAAAAGTTAAATTTGAAGGTAAGCCCACGATTTTTTTTCGCTCAAAATTTTTGTGAAAATAGCCTAAAATGTCACAAAAAGACTCACGAAAAATGCAGGATGGAGCAACTCACCTAAAAATACAAAAATCATTTACTGAAACTGTTTTTTTGAAAAGTGCTCTAAACGTCAAAATTTTCAAAAGCCGATTACGGAAATCAATTCTCCAGACAATTTTACATAAAAGTCTCCTTATTGACTACTGTCTAAAGTCCAATCCTTGTGAAGTTACAAAAGCTCGTCCAATTTCCCAAAAGTTTGTCTTTGACCACATTTCAATTGAATGTATGGGCTTACAGATATAAGCTAATTACATTGCTCATAATTCAAACATAACAGTGTATTTTTTTTCGGAAAGCCCGTCAAATTTCCTACAAGTTTTTCTTTGACCACTTTTTGATACTATGCAACGGCTTCGAGATACAGCAATATTTAAATTACGAAATACAAAAATATTGAAAACAAGTACGCCTTTCTCAAATGTCATTATCGAGTGTTACTGGCTCCATATACACAAAAATGGCTTATACATACCTAGGATAACATGTCTACAAAGTTTCATTGAAATCGGAGAGGGTCAGGTACAACCGATTCCCTATTTGACATGGAATTGTTCTATGTTTCAATTTTCAAATTATTAAATGTTTTCTAAATACAATGATTTTTTAGAACGAACTTAAACATGTATAAAATGTTATTAAACGCAAAGAAATGCATCCCTCCCTCCCCCCCCCCCGGATTTTTCAGACTAATTTGGAAGGGGGAGAGGGGGCGACATTAACTTTGAAAAATATTAGCAACGGGCTGAACCTCATTTAAGTATTTGCAGCATTTACGATCACTAAATGTTGTAACAATTTTATGTTAATATGTGTTTGGCTAACAAATTTTCTTCAAATGGTTCAGCGTGCTTTCAATTGAAAACTTAAAGATTTTACTTAAAACTTATTTAAGAATGAAATATTCATAGTGTTGTTATTTCAAAGGATTGATTTGAAAATATATATATACAGCAATTCCATTTGAAAAGAGCCTAAACCGAAAAAAAAGTTCTCCGATCGGGCTCAAAATTTTTCTGGGGGTTCCTTGGCCAAAATAATTAGACCCGTATTTTTTTGTTTGGCCATTAGGGTGACCTACATCGTGCTAGGTGGTTCGAAAATGGCAATTTTCGTCATTTTTCGCAAAAACCACTTTTTTCTAAAAATCATATCTCCGCGCCATTTCATCCGATTTTAGCTGTCTTAGATGCAAAAGAAAGGTGATGAGTTTGGCTATTTGGGAAAAATAGTAAAAAGTTCCAAAAATCTAGCTTAACTATTGAAAAAGTCGTATGAAAACTTAAAATGGCGTTTTGACCGATAGATGTTTGGGTATCAAAATTTATGTAATTGAAAGACGCAACTTTTGGTACCATAACATCTATAGGTCATCGCTGAAATTTTAAAGTTATCGCAGTTTTAGTGGAAAAAGTTGATTTTTTGCCGATTTCGTCATTTTCCCGTTTTTGCGCGTGGCGCGTCGAAAAACGCAGTTTTTATTTTCAAAAAATCGTATCTCCAAAACGTACGGTTCGACATCGCCAATTTTTTGATATGGTATGTGAAATTTTCCGAGGAATCCGATAAAAATATTTTCAGACATAGGCTCTTTGGTCCGGACACGGTCAAAACGCCATTTTAAGTTTTCATACGACTTTTTCAATAGTTAAGCTAGATTTTTGGAACTTTTTACTATTTTTCCCAAATAGCCAAACTCATCACCTTTCTTTTGTGTCTAAGACAGCTAAAATCGGATGAAATGGCGCGGAGATATGATTTTTCGAAAAAAGTGATTTTTGCGAAAAATGACGAAAATTGCCATTTTTCGAACCACCCTAGCACGATGTAGGTCACCCTAATGGCCAAACAAAAAAATACGGGTCTAATTATTTTGGCCAAGGAACCCCTAGAAAAATTTTGAGCCCGATCGGAGAACTTTTTTTTCGGTTTAGGCTCTTTTCAAATGGAATTGCTGTATATATAAATTTCAAGGAAATCTTCAAGGTTTCACGAATTTCACGCTGTCCGCGAAATCGTGAAAATTCACCAACCAAATTACACCAACTATGATTATTTAAAAAAAAACGTACAAAAATGTACCAAATGTTTGCATTTTATAATTATTCTGACAGCCAGATCTGATTAAAAAGCATTCCGAGAAAATACTTTTTAAGACATATTTTTTAAGATTTCATGAGAAAACAGGGAAACCCGGAAATAGATTCTTCGATATTCAAAATTAAAAATGATCCCCAGTTCGAGGCCGGTTACGAAATTATGGAAATGTTTAAGGGACCACCTTTGTTAGTCGTTGATTGGACGTTGTAAAACTACCTTTTCAAAGTTCATATATTCAATGTGGCGTCCAAAACAGCACATTCAAAACTTTGTCTTGAACATTAGTAAACATTTAAGTTGGACAAATCTTTACGTAACAAGCAACTATCATATTGTGAGTAACACTCTAAAGTTGACATCAGAAGTTGTCGTAACTTCTCTTGGAAGTTTTCTCCCTTTCCCCAGAAACATCTCCCAACAAACTCGTACGACCCGGCTCATTATAAACTTACAAGAGGAGCAGCTCACCGCCAAGTTGGCCCGTTACACGATGTAAGTTGACACAGTCACAATCATCGCATAATAAAGTAGCACATCGTCGTTTCTCCAACCATCAACCACTACTTTGTCCATCGTTTACTTGCTATGAAATGTGAATCTTTTGGAGTGTTTTCAACTAGACTCCAAGCCAGTTTAGTTTGCTTCAAATTTCAGATTTCACTTAGCTGATTTCGAAATAGTACGAGTTCGGTCTAGTTTTCTGTGTTCAGAAACTTTTCATTGCCATGACACCACAACCATCTAGCCTCCTCATTATACCTAGAGCGCGAATCTTCAACCGTGCCACAATTTTCCAAACTACTTGGTGATCGTCCTGGGACTTTTCCACTTTCCCCCACAAGGATGTTGTCGACACTCGCAGCAAACATCAAAAACAGGTACCGCACCAGCAGATCCGCGGGGACTTATCCTTGTCACGAGACTCGTGAGAATCAATTATGCCAGGTCGCGTGTCGCTGTGTGTCGGTGCCCGGGTTGTTGGAATAAATTTGCACCCGCCATGAGAAGATAAATCTTGATGATGGAAGAAACGTTGTAAGATTTTGCGACAAGCGAAGTGGGGGGAATTTGTTTGAAAAGTTGAGGAAGGTAGAAAGATGCGGGAGAAATTGAATAGGTGAGTAATGTTACCTTCGAAGGATTCAGCGGGAATGTTTTGTGGCAAATTTGGCAGCGAAATTATGAGAAACTATAGTTGGATTATGTTGGCGGTCCAATTTCGAGGTCATTGGTCATTATCTGGTCCCGCCTAAACACAGAGCAAAAACCAGACTAGTACTAGATCTATCTTTAATGTTCCAACCCAAAAAGGTCATTGCCAAACCCCGGTAAACACCTGTCAACATGTTTCAAACAACTTAAATTGTGTCGTACGCTTGCTCTATTCAGTCCTGATTCTGTGCAGTACCAACTTAACGTGTGAAAGCGGAAATTTAATTCCTCGCCTCTGGCACACATTTCCATCACCTTCAGAAAGCTAGACAGGCTCACCAGCATTCAACTCTGGTTGAACGTCAGATGTCTAAATGACAGCCAGCCAGAGAGGTTCCTGCGCGTTCTGGGAGAAATTTTAAAGCATCGCGTCAGAACCGAACACCGCGGACCCGGGGAAAAAGCACTCTAAATATTGAGTTTCAACCAACTCGCGAGAGTCGTATTTTTCCTTCCCCGCGAGGTTTATTTTTTATTGCGGTTGACATTTGCGCGCGAGCATAAAGCGAAAGTTATTGCGCAAACCAGCAGCAGCAGCTGCAACAACCGGCAATACTTGGCATAATGGGTTTTGCGCGACAAGGTATTGTTTTACGGAACACGGCATGTCAATTGAAAACAAAGCCGCACACTCACACCCAAACCCCCCTAATGATGAAAAATTACGTTGGTCACCTGGTTTGGGTAGAGCTACAAACTTCAAAGCAAAATCCAATCAGAAAAACTCTCACGTGTTACAGTGTAACCTTACTTGTTTGATTAAGTTGAGTTTAAAATTGAATAACTCTCACTCTCTTGCAAACTGAAATGTCAAACCAACGAGGGTTGCCCGTACTGCCCTCTCAATGGCCTGTTATCGCGGTAATTTACGATCTACGTGAGCTTGGACTATTCGATCAAGCTTGTAAGGAAGGTAATGATGGGCATCCGTCTTCATGTTCAGCATGTCGTAAAACTTAAGAGGCAGTTTTGCAAGAACTCTGGTTGCATCACGTGCTGTTATGTGTAATTCGTGAGCTAAGATGGAAAAGGGATTTTTGAACCCGTTGCTGAAAATATAATTGAAAATGTTTTTTTTAGGTTTAATTTTTTGTCGACGTGCCATCCGAGCAATACAGCCATGAAATGGGCTCAATCAGTCGATATCAAGATGATAACATGAAACCCAAATGAACCAAAAGTAATTTTATAAGCGATCCCGTTACATCACTGCGGCGCTAATGCCTTACGAAAGATTAACAATGGCGCAACGTTCAAAGGAAACGCCACATTAAAAATGCAACATCGTAAGAATGCCACGTGTCGGGTTCAGTTTAAAGTGGTCCTCATCAGGATTCCAAGTAGCTGCTACTCGTCGGCATTGCTGCCAGTACTCGGTTCGCTCAACTTTGCATAAAATTGTCATAGCCGGTACGGTGAACCGGAGCAAACTCACACACTCGGGGGGCCAGCAAGCAAACGCATTTTCATAAATGAGGAACTCTAATAAATTTCATTAAAAACAGCAACGCCACCGGCATTGGTTGAACTTCAATGAACCTGTGTGCTGGTCGTCGTAGCACTAGTTGCGTGGTTGTCACCGTGGTAATTGACCTGCTTCAGTTGGAGAGACCAGCTGACTGCGGACGGATTTTGGCCGCAGATAGTCACCACCAGTTTTAGCAATTCCTGGTACCCAGGCTTGCACAATGAATATTAATAGAGCACGAATGCTGTAGCAATTGGCGTTTCTGTAGGTCTTCTAAGCTCGAGACTCGACGACATCTCGTTAGTGAGGGCCCGGAGGCCCTTTGGCTTCTCGGTGCAATCGGATTCTGTGAACGGAACGGTTAATGAGAGTGGACTTGTTGCGCGAGATCACGTGATGCAAATTTAATATTAAAAAGTTTGTTTCGAGAACGATGGTAATACTTCCCTCGATAAATGTTCTGAGATTTAAAACATTAAATTCAGAGCATTATAGAAAGCCTTCATGTTAAATAACATTTCTGGCATTGTTCTGTGGAAAAGTTGTTGTTATATTGACCGAAACCAAGTTATTTCAAAATGTAATAGTTTTGAGAAAAACCCCCGTTTTATTCATAGTCCAGCAATGACAAACAATATTCAGCAGTGTTGTAGTATTTTTACGATTGTAATTATTCACGTTTTCACAAATATATATGTTTTTACTTTATTCGGATAAAAATTTCTAAATGATATCGTTTGGAAAATATCATACAACATTTAAAAAAATATTATCATACGAAAAATCCAATTATCAAGTTTAAGCATTTTTAAGGCATTTTTTATCAGAAGTGTATGATTATTTTATTGAACCGCTCGATTTGTTATTGCAAATTGCCATAATTTTTCATTATGTCTAATAAATTTAAAAAGTAACAAAAAACACTTATTTTGGCCATTTTTAAATGTTTGGCTAAATTTTAAACCTGAAAATTATTTTTAATGAAAAAATCCGAGTTTGAAAAAAAAGTTTTACTTTTAAAGATGAAATTTTTTACTAAATCTAAAAGCTAAGAGGCTAAATTTTCAAAAAAAGATTTCTTACTGCGATTACTTTACTTATCAAAATGGTTATAGATTGAAAAAAAAAAATGTTATAAAAATATATTTATTTATTTTTCCATGTCAAAATTTGGAGCCATAATTTGCAACACAACTAATACTCTCAGATTTTGGTCATTCGATTTTTTCATATTTTTTTATCCAACTGAAACTTTTTTGATGCCTTCGGTATGCCCAAAGAAGCCATTTTGCATCATTAGTTTGTCCATATAATCTTCCAGACAAATGTGGCTGCTGTCCATACAAAAATAATATATGAAAATTCAAAAATCTGTATCATTGGAAGGAATTTTTTGATCGATTTTGAGTCTTCGGCAAAGTTGTAGGTATGGATAAGGACTACTCTGAAAAAAAAAATGATACACGTTTAAAAAAATCAGTGATTTTTTATTTTTTTTTTGTCACTAAAACTTGATTTGCAAAAATCACTTTATTTATTTTCTGATATGTTTTAGAGGACATGAAATGCCAACTTTTCTGAAATTTCCAGGTTGTGCAAAAAATCTATGACCGAGTTATAAATTTTTGAAAAAATACTGATTTTTTCAAAAAAATCGAGGTATCGGTCGCAAAAATTTTTCGACTTCATTTTTCAATGTAAATCAAGCCTGCAATTAAAAAGTATTTCAGTGAAATTTTGATAAAGTGCACTGTTTTCAAGTAAAAGCCATTTTCAGGTAACTTTTTTGAATGTTAAGCCCTTTTAAAATGTTAGTCTTGATTTAAAGTTTTTGAAAATATTGTTTTCGAAGAGATCGGAAAATTTCACGAATGTTTCACATTTTAACATTGTTGCTGAGATATCGTCGTAAGAAAATGGTGGGTTGTTTTGGAGAGACTTAGAAAACATCAATTTCCATGTTTTAAAACCTTTGCATGGCAATATCTTAGCAACTGAGGGTCGTATCAACAATGTTCAAAAAACAATGGGCAATCATGTGCACTAATTAAAAAAAATGATAAACTGCGACTATTTTCAAAACAGGTACCTAAAATGGCTTTAACTTGATTAACGGTGCACTATATGAAAATTTCACTAAAGTACTTTTGCATTGCAAATTGATTTTACATCGAAAATTGCAGTTGAACAATTTTAGCGACCAATATTTTGATTTTTTTGAAAACAACAGTATTGACTAACAATTCAAAACTCGGTCAAAGATTTTTTGCACAACCTGGAAATTTCTGGAAAGGGACCATCCATAAACCACGTGGACACTTTTTTGGGAATCTGTAACCCCCACCCCCCCCCTTTTCTGGACATGTACCCCCCTCCCCCTAAAGTGTCCACGTGGTTTATGGATGGTCCCAAAGTTGGCATGTGATTTCCCCTAAAATATAAAAAAAAAAAAATAATGTTTTTTATGCAAAACAAATTTTAATGACGAAAATTAAAAGTAAAAATCAAGAAAAAATTTAACTTGTATAATTTTTTTCAGTGTAGTCCATATCCATACCAACAGCTTTGCCGAAGACACCAAATCGATAAAAAATATCCTTCAAAAGATACATATTTTTAGATTTTCATGCATCATTTTTGTATGGACAGCTGCCAAATTTGAATGGAAAATTATATGGACAAACTAATGATGCAAAATGGCTTCTTTGGGCATACCGAAAGCACCATAAAAGTTTCAGCCAGATTAAAAAATCCAAAAAATATCGAAAGACCGAAATCTGAGAGAATCTATTTAATGGTTCTGTTTTTCATGCCTTTTTATTTCAGATTGGTTTTACCATTTCCTGAATAAAAATATAATAATTTTTATTCGACTTATATCGTTTCTCTGAACGCAATTTTTTGCGACTTTCATTATTTTCCCACACAGCGCTATCGCTTTACTTCTCTGGAGCCAATTATTTTGATCGGAGCTTTTTAAAAAGCTGCGCGTGTGCGGGAAAATATCTGTTGTTATATTTAATTACATGCATCACAATGCACACTGTTTTGCGGGTGCAATTAAATTCGTGTGTGTGCACGAGAACGTGACGAGTGTCATCATTATCGGCATCACCATTCAATTTTATCGCTGATAATTACGGGTTGTTGGAAGTGTTTCTTTATCGTCCATTTTGGGATATATTTTTATCAGAAAGATTAAAAATCACAGGCCACATACCAGCCATCACACTTTTCCGTTGTCATAATCGCAGAAAAAAAAACTTTAAAAATTATGCCCTCTCAAAATGTAAGCTAACAAGAGCTGTCTGAAGTCAACTTCTTTGACAGACAAATCATGCATTATTACGCAACGCAATGTCCAATGAAAGCGAACACGTTTTTCCATTATTTTTCCCTCATGCTTGTAAGCGGACTTCTACTGTATGTGTGTCGTTTTGGACGTTCAGACGATTTTTTTCTCTCTGCTCGTTTCCCAGCAGCAGCAAACTTGACATAATAACAATTAATATTACAAAATAGCACCGCAGTGAATGCGGCAGAAATTTTCGCTGGAAAGCAAAGTGAAGAAAAAACCGACAACAGCCGGGAAATAAAGTGCAATTGTTATTGAAAGAGAAAGAGTGGAAAAAAAAAAATCAAGTGAAGGTCGACAGCAGTAACCGGATAGTGGAGCAAAACAAGAAAACGATGAAAAACACATTTCAAAATGTGGAACAAAAGCCACCACCTCTGGCACTGAATGAAAGAAAGAAAAAAACACCAAGAAGAAAACACCAATAACAATAACAAGTAGAGAAAGAAAAATTGCTCTCAGTGTACTCTCATTATTAAAAAGAAGAAAAAGAAAAGTGTATCAGAAATTGATACTGTCAGAAAAATGAGACAACAACAGAGAGAGAGAGCAAAAAAAAAACTTTGCACTCTTTTCATCAATTGATCCCATTCATTTATGGCGATGGATGTTCAGGGTTGTTACGGGAGAGTCGAAAAAAAATCCGCGCCAAATCCGCGCCGACCTAAATTCCGAAACCGCGCGAAATCCGCGCCATATAAAAAAATATCGCGATCAACATTAAAGAAATTTTATTTTTTAATGAGGAAAAACTAATACAGAAAGTATTTGATAAAAAACTCGGTTTATGTTTAAAAGCTCCAAAAGAATGAAAACAATAAATCCATTTTTAAAAATACCTAAAGAGACGGTAGAAGCAAAGGTCATGAAAAATCTTCAAAATAGAAAATACAATATTTAAAAACTTAAAAATTTAACTTCAAAAATATAAGCTCAAAAATAAATCCAAATCTAAAATTATAAGTAGATAAAATTTTAAATTTCGATAGTCTAAAAATTCAAAATCTACGAACTTTTATACAGTTTTCAATCCAGAATCCTCGCTAAAATTTCACTACGAAAGAAATTTAATTTCCGATATTTAAAATATTGTCTTCTCATCATTTCAAAATCTCTAACAGAAAAAATGACTTCAAAAATTGTGGCATTCAAGAATTTAAGAATTTAATTAAAAGCTTAAGAATACTAAAATTAGATTTTTTTGTTGTTTTCTATATTGTTTTGAATTTGTTATTTTTAGTTTTTAAATTTCAACTTTTTAATTTTGATTTTTTAATCTTCAAATTTTTGGTATTTTGAGTTTCAGATTTCTAAAATTTTGAATTTAGAAATTTCAGATTTTTAAATTGAAATTTTAGAAATTTCGAACAAAAATTAATATGTATTTTGATTTTTTTGTTAAAATCGAAAGAACTTCAAAATTTTAATGAAAATAAAAGTCAAAGCAACTAAAAACAATCTAAAACGCATTTTCTGCATGTTTGTCAATACTTAGGTATTTTGGAAACTAATGATTGCAAAACAACTGGACAGGTGTATAATGCATTTTTAAACACTTTTTCATTCAAATGTTCAAATCGTGGCTCGTAAATTCAATTTTAATTTCCCATTTTTTTGCCTCCCTCGACTTTGGTCAGAGTTGAGGGACATAAACTTCAAAAAATAATTGCAACGGCCTAAAAGTATTAAAACAAAAAAGTTTCGATTGTTTGAATTTCAGAAGCTTTGAATGTTCTGATCTTTTATTTTCGCCAAGAATGTTAAAATCTTGAAAAAAATATTTCTACGATTAAATTCCATCTAAAATTTTAAAGTGGAGGTCAGCTTCTGTTACGTTCAATCAAGCTCATATTTGGCGCCCACCAGAACAAGCCCCAAAAATAGTTTTTGTTACACATTGTAATTTCTATATCTTCGGGAAAAGTTTGTAATATTTGATTTACAACGTTAAAAATTTAATAAATTCAGTATAAAATTAAAAATAAATAAGGTTCAAAATCATTACTCAAAACTTGAAAACTCAAAACTCAAAGAAATGAAATATTCAGAGCCGGAGATGTTAAGAAATGACAAGAAACATATAAAAATAATTTCTACATAATCTTCATCTTCATTTTTCCACGTTTCGTACTAAGAAAATACAAACAAACATTTTCAGAAGAAAATTCAATTAATAAAAATATGAAATTCTTGCACTCAAAGGAAAAAACAAATTATCGTAATTCCTGACAATATTTTTCTTAATAACTTGAAAGAAATTCTATCTCTCTCAATTAATTTATTTATCAAAATTGCCATCCGCGCGAAATCCGCGCCTGAGCAAAATTAGCCAGCAAATCCGCGCCAGATCCGCGCTATCCGCGCGAAACGCGCCATCCGCGCGATCCGCGCCGTCCGTAACAACCCTGGATGTTGCTGTTGACGGGTTGCAGCGTAGGTGGGAATTGTTGGCGATGAATGAATAGAGCTGAGCATAACGAGCTCTCGATATAGGGTATATGACCCTATTTTGGACCTAGTACCTATTTTGGACCTATTTTTATTAATCGAGGTAGTTCAGGCTTTTAAAGTACGAATTCACTGAATCCAACCAACAGAAAGTGTAGGCAGAATCGTTTTGTATCTTACCTCTTCCAAAAATGTGAACATTTTTGATTATTTCCGCTTTTTCAGCCACTTTTTCCAACGCCATTCGAACTTCCTTTCATTTTCCTAGCATATCGATTAGGTCCAAAAATTCCGGCCTCGTTACTTATCAGATTTGGCTCGCGACACCTTGATGATTTTTTCTGTTTTGCACTGACACCAAGCAATTTCGTCTGGTTTCCGAGCAATGTAACTGTTGTTTATTTAATTATTTCTTGTTTTCCGTCACTAAACCATTGAAATAACTATTCTATTATCGAAAAAAACTCATTCCAAAATATTTTTTCAAATCAGCCGCGTTGGATCAGTTTTTGGAGCTACTTTGCCGTCGGTTCAAGGCTATCACCAACACATGCATAACAAGATGTTGCCAGTTTTGTTTATCGATTTATTTCGATATTTCATTGAAATTGATTGAAATTTTTTAATTTAATATTTTGAATTGAATTTCTTTACTGTAATTATTTGAAAGAAATCTAAGCTTTAAAAAGCAAATGATTAACAGAAACAATGAAAATATGTTTTTTAAACGATAAAAATGCAAATTGATGCTAGAGATTTAGATGATTGTTAGGACCGATTGCAAAGTATCCCAAAATTTAAACTGATGTTGATTTATTTTTGCCTTAACATCATTATCACCAATTTAGCCGCATATATTTTTAATTTTTGCTTCAAAAAATGCAAACTGGCTACCCTTTTGGAATTGAAGGGGAAACGATTGAAAAACCTAAAGGGTCTAATTCATTAAATCGTCAGCTGTCACCGTGACAGGAGCTGTCAACATCGCTTACGAGTGGTTTTTGAGAAAGTCGTATGAATTAAATTTAAAAAAATCTTGAGTTAGTTTTAAAAAGATCCTAAGCGCTAGTTGTAAACAAATCAATTTTTCGATTAGTTCTCGATCAATTTACGAATTATATATAAAAAATGCTTTGAATTATCATCTGCACGTCTTTAAAAAAAAAAAACAAACAAAATTTGGTTTGGTTCAGAAAAAAAATCAAAAATGTGTCGGAGATCGTAATGGCTTTTAAGACGTATTGCAAACTAATCAGAGAAATATACATATGGAAAATATATTTGTGTAAGTTTTATCTGATTTTTGCACATTTATCTATATATAATTTTAAAAAATACAGGTATAACGATTTTTTTCACAATTGGCAGCGTTGGTTTATAATAAATTACACTTTTAAATTTTACCGTGTCAATCATGTTAGAAACTCAATTAAACCAGCTGAGCAATTCTCTACGAAATCGGTCTTTTTTCTTCAATTTTAATTTTTGTATTTTTTAATCCGGCTGAAACTTTTTTGGTGCCTTCGGTATGCCCAAAGAAGCCATTTTGCATCATTAGTTTGTCCATATAATTTTCCATACAAATTCGGCAGCTGTCCATACAAAAATGATGTATGAAAATTCAAAAATCTGTATCTTTTGAAGGAATTTTTGATCGATTTGGTGTCTTCGGCAAAGTTGTAGGTATGGATACGGACTACACTGGAAAAATAATACACGGTAAAAAAATTTGGTGATTTTTTATTTAACTTTTATCACTAAAACTTGATTTACAAAAAACACTATTTTAAAATTTTTTTTTTGATATGTTTTAGAAGACATAAAATGCCAACTTTTCAGAAATTTCCAGGTTGTGCAAAAATCACTGACCGAGTTATGAATTTTTAATCAATACTGATTTTTCAAAAATTTTTGGTCGTAAATTTTTCAACTTCATTTTTCGATGTAAAATCAAATTTGCAATCAAAAGTACTTTACTAAAATTTTGATAAAGTGCACCGTTTTCAAGTTATAGCCATATTTAAGTGACTTTTTTGAAAATAGTCGCAGTTTTTCATTTTTTTAAATTAGTGCACATGTTTGCCCAGTTTTGAAAAAAATATTTTTGAAAAGCTGAGAAAATTCTCTATATTTTGCTTATTCGGACTATGTTGATACGACCTTTAGTTGCTGAGATATTGCAATGCAAAGGTTTAAAAACAGGAAAATTGATGTTTTCTAAGTTTCACCCAAACAACCCACCATTTTCTATCGTCAATATCTCAGCAACTAATGGTCCGATTTTCAATGTTAATATATGAAACAATTGTGAAATTTTCCGATCTTTTCGAAAAAATATTTTGGAATTTTCAAATCAAGACAAACATTTTAAAAGGGCGTAATATTGAATGTTTGGCCTTTGTGAAATGTTAGTCTTGATTTGAAAATTCCAAAAATATTTTTTCGAAGAGATCGGAAAATTTCACAAATGTTTCATATATTAACATTGAAAATCGGACCATTAGTTGCTGAGATATTGACGATAGAAAATGGTGGGTTGTTTGGGTGAAACTTAGAAAACATCAATTTTCCTGTTTTTAAACCTTTGCATTGCAATATCTCAGCAACTAAAGGTCGTATCAACAAAGTCCAAATAAGCAAAATATAGAGAATTTTCTCAGCTTTTCAAAAATATTTTTTCAAAACTGGGCAAACATGTGCACTAATTTAAAAATGAAAACTGCGACTATTTTCAAAAAGTCACTTAAATATGGCTATAACTTGAAAACGGTGCACTTTATCAAAATTTCAGTAAAGTACTTTTTGATTGCAAATTTGATTTTACATCGAAAAATGAAGTTGAAAATTTTACGACCAAAATTTCGATTTTTGAAAAATCAGTATTGATTAAAAATTCATAACTCGGTCAGTGATTTTTGCACAACCTGAAATTTCTGAAAAGTTGGCATTTTATGCCTTCTAAAACATATCAAAAATAAAAAAATTAAAAATAGTGTTTTTTGTAAATCAAGTTTTAGTGATAAAGTTAAATAAAAATCACCAAATTTTTTTACCGTGTATTATTTTTTCCAGTGTAGTCCGTATCCATACCTACAACTTTGCCGAAGACACCAAATCGATCAAAAATTCCTTCAAAAGATACAGATTTTTGAATTTTCATACATCATTTTTGTATGGACAGCTGCCGAATTTGTATGGAAAATTATATGGACAAACTAATGATGCAAAATGGCTTCTTTGGGCATACCGAAGGCACCAAAAAAGTTTCAGTCGGATTAAAAAATACAAAAAAAATCGAATGACCGAAATCCTAGAGAACTGCTCAGCTAGAAAAATAAAAATCTTCGAAAAAAAATAAGCATAAGAGGTTAATGCTATGTTAACATTATGAATTTTATGGTTTGAGACTTATAGCCGGGGTGACTTTGATAGGTTTGATATTTTTCCGCAAAATGAAGAGTATAAATTGAATACATACGGAATGGTATGGAATCATACTGACCGTGGTAGAGAAGTGCTCAAAGTACCTCATGAAGAACTTTTCATGAAATTTTGAAAAGTTTAAAAAGTTAGTTAACTATAACTAAGAAAATGTTGATAAATAGCATTATTTTCATCTTCTCAACGTGTCATGATTTTTTCAATGAACATGATTTTGGATCGTAAAACGGAATGCATTTTCGGATTCTTCGGACAGTCTTCTACTAGGAAAAGGGTACTAGGAAAAGGTAAAATAAGTAATATAAATATTATTAAATATAATTTGTTTTTGAAACATAATTTAAAAAAAATCTCATAATTTAAAGGTATTTCCAGTAAAACAAATTTCATAAAAAATGTGAAAAAATTTGATTCATTCTTTAAATTCAGTTATACATGTAATACAAATCCATAATTTAATAAACAAAACTAGTTTCAATGAATTTCAGGCAAAGTTCTGAATTTTTAACAATATTACCTATAATTTATATGTATTATATTAAAAAGCTTATAAACATAATTAACTAAGTATTGACATAAATGATTTCCCTAAAATTATATCAGCAACCTAAGTGATGGTAAGTTCGAAGTAAAAATAATGTTTGAAAACCTCAAATCTGCTTTTAACAAGACAAACTATAGTCCAAAGGCACCCTGGTAGTCAAATAAAGATTTTGTTCAAATACATATTACATTGTTTTTAAAGTGCAACATGTAGTTAAACTTTTTGTCAAGCAACTGTAAAGTTTAACATGACAGATGAGAAAGGTTCACACCAAGTTACAAGCTATAATCTCCCTTTAAAATTTCTTGATTGTTTAATAATATTTGAACATAAGCTCTGCGTAAAATTTAGAACCTTTTTTCATTGCAACTTGTTATGTATCTGTGTCATTCATTTAATTTTAAGTTAAGGTGTTTTTATTGCGAGTAATAACGGGTTGTCTTTTATGTTCTAATGCTTGAACAATTAGATCGTAAGAATATGCAAATTGTAAATAGGACAGAGACCTGTTAAAGATGCGTGAGGTTCCATTCAATATGATTAAAACACGTTTTCAAATTCAAATCCATTGTTTCATCATAATTGTTTAATTTTTGAAATAAATATTTCTAGCAAAACAATGCCAAAGGGCCGTTGTGGGTTTATAAACAAAGAGTGTATCCCTTTCATGCCAGATGTAAACATTCTCTAGCGTGAGCAGGACACACTCTTTGTTTACAAACCCACAACGGCCCTTTGGCATTGTTTTGCTTGATTTTCCAAATTGTAATCTTGGATAGGCCCTTTGATTTATCAAACCGAGTTTTTGTAAGTGTGCATGTTGCCGCCGCACGCCGCAATTCGAGTTGTCCAAATTTCAACCAATCAGAGTGTGGGTCCAAAATAGGTTCAGCGATGTCTCCAAAATACATTCAATAAGTCCAAAAAGCACCCAAAAAATGTTTTACTTGAAATGCTTATTACAATTGAATGGTTAAATTATTTTAAATTTTCAATAGTACACTTTGTTAAGCATAAATTAAGGCACAAAACAATCCTGAAACGAGCCAAATTAGTTAGACCGTTCCTGAGAACTAAGCGAAATATGTTAACGCTTTGCATAGTAGGTCCAAAATAGGGCCATATACCCTATTACATGGCTGTTGTTGTTGTTGTTGCTGGCGTATGAATGGGAGAGTTTATTGAACTTGGTAAGTCTTCATGGGATGGGAAACTTCGATCATGTAATGCGATTGCAAATGGCTTACAAAATGTTCTTAGAAAATCATGTGCACTCTATTTAAATACTATTTTGAACAAATCATCGCGTTTTATTTTTGTTTTATAAGGTCGTACCATGTTCCTTAATGAAGAGAAATTTACCAATTTTTTACCACGATTGATCGAGTCACTTAGCTTAGCGGTAACGCTTCCGCCTCGTAAGCGGTAGATCGTAGTTCAAATCCCGGCTCGAACCAACACAACTGGTGATCGTTTCCCTTCTGAATTCGATCGCTTAGTAAAGTAAAACGTGGTGTAGGGGTAAGCGTGGTTGCTCTCACCCAGTCGGCTTGGGTTTGATCCCAGAAGGTCCCGGTGGCATTTTTCGAGACGAGATTTGTCTGATCACGCCTTCCGTCGGACGGGAAGTAAATGTTGGCCCCGGACTAACCTAAAAAGGTTAGGTCGTTAGCTCAGTCCAGGTGTAGGAGTCGTCTCCCTGGTTACTGCCTCGGTGGAGTCGCTGGTAGGCAGTCGGACTCACAATCCAAAGGTCGTTAGTTCGAATCCCGGGGTGGATGGAAGCTTAGGTGTAAAAAGAGGTTTGCAATTGCCTCAACAATCAAGTCTACGGACACCTTGTTTTGAGTAGGAATCTCGCAATCGAGATCGCCAAGGCAATGCTGTAGAGCAAATAATTTGATATGATTTTTTTGAGTAAGTGAAGGTTGTGTATTATCACAAGCTGGATCTTATCAGACACCGTAGGGGAGACGACCTATGGAATATTATCAAAATAAACTAAACATGTTCACATTAAATTAACAAATAAATTGCCACTGAATACGCTTTGTAAATGCGGCCCCTATGTTCTTTTTGGGTCATGGGGAAAATTTACTTCACTCTCCCGGAGAACCAAAAATATATTTTATTTATATGTTTGGGAGCGTTCTTTTATTACGTAACGCAGTAGGGGGAGGGGGTCGGAAGCCGTGTTACGCTCCATACAAAATTTTTAAAATTTGTATGGAAATTTTGTTACGAGGGGGGGGGGGAGGGGGTCTAAAAGTTCGATTTTTCGCGTTACGTAATAAAAGAACGCTCCCTTTGATCTTCGTAGGGTTTTTTTCTTCCATACAAATTTAAAAATATTCTTAAAATTGCAATGTTTTTGAAAAAAGTCTACGTGTTGTTTAATTTTGAAAATAATCTTCAAATTTTCAATTGTTAAGACAAACTTACTGACCTTTTCAAAAGATAAAAAATAATAATAAATAAAATCTCTTCTAAAAAAAATATAAGTCTTGTCTCTAAAATGCAACCACTCAAAGAAAAAAGAATTTCACAGTGATACCTAATCAACAACTCTTAATCTTCAAATCTTAACGACAAAAATTGCATTAGTAGTGCGTCCATCCCGTGAATTCCCTAATCTCGGAAATTTTTATATTTTTGGAAATTGAAACAAAAATATTTGGTCTGGAGTACATTGAATTTCCTATAAAATGACATGTTCCAAAAATATTTACAGTCAGGTAACGGAAAATGGGAGAATTTGTAAACCTTTTTTAGTGTTTTTTTTTTCGATGAAAAATACGTTTTTTTTCGGAATTCTGGGTACGCCATCAGATCGTGCGTCTTATTTTACATAAAAGTCCCTTTGACACCAAATTTCTATCTCATCACCGTTGCAGGCTGCAAATTATTGCAAAAGACCTCTTTTTTCGCATGTTCAAAAATGGAAGGGGTCGTACCGCCCCACCGTCACTAGATATCGAAAAACGGACCTCGGATTCGGCATCAGGGGCAAAAGTTACCCCTTAGGACAAAACGAAACTATTGGCACTACGCCCCCCGGGGCATGGCCTTCCTCTCACGTGGGATTTCTGCTCCAGCGCCTCTGACGAGACAGGAGAAACCGGGACCGACGTTTTACTTCACCATCCGATAGAAGCTCAGTGGATAAGGCGGGAATCGAACCCGCGTCTCATAGCATCATCGGGATCGGCAGCCGAAGCCGCTACCCCTGCGCCACGAGACCCACCCGCCTTAGGACAAAGTTTCACGCAAATCGAAGAGGGGTCGGGGCAACTTTTTCTGATTTCGTGTGAGTTGGTAGAGTATTACCCTATAACAAAAATTTTCCAACGTTAGTTTTTGCCCTGTAGGCTTCTATAGCGGTACTTTTTGGTCTCAATTTTGCCATATTCGGAATCCTCGGAAAATTTCACGTAGGTTAGAAGTATTCGAGTTGTAAATATGATTGGATCAGGCATCAAACTCTCCATATCACGAAGATAGGTGTATGATTGGAAAGGGTATATTTCCCCTATGGACATTATTTATTAATTGCTGCATGGAATCCAAGAAAGGCTAAATTTGCGGGTCAATTAGAAAAACCAATTCTTTTTAAATTTAATTCGGTTTTATTGGTGAATGATCAAGATACAATAAGTTCTTTTGAGGTACATAACAGAGTTTTGGAGTTCCTTACAGCTGTGTGTTACATCATAATCCATTTTGGAACAGTTATTGCTTATAAATAAGGTTAGTGAAATTTCACGATTTCGCGGACAGCGTGAAATCCGTGAAATTTGGCTGTTTCCGCGAAATCCCGTGAAATTTTATGTTTGTGTGAAACTGTAACCATTTTTCTCAAAATGATTCATCAAATAAGCATAAAAATAATCTTATAAAATACTGTAGAAATAAGCGAGTGAATACCCTGGTTAATTAACTAACATAGGGTTAGTGATTTTTGACGATTTCGAAGACGGCGTATTGTGAAGTTTATTAATTTTCTCAAATATTTTTTTTTCAAGATAACAACATATGAATATTTTACCCATACCGACTATTTAAGTAAATTTTATTAGTTTACAATTGAAATGTTTGATATGAACCATTTGAAAAATTGTTCAATTTTTTTTCTTTTTTTTAAATATACTAACTAAGGCTAGTAATTTGTAATTTATTGGAAACGATAGCCTGTTAGTATAACACTTTGTATCAGATTGAGGAAGGACGTTGAGATGGTTACTTTAGGTTAGTTTAGTAATATTTTCATTCGCTGTTATAAAAAAATTACTGCTATTTTATTTGAAAGGTATAGTTTCATAAGAAATTTAAAGAATCAAGCTTTGTTTTATTCAAATTAAAATGAAGGGCTTTTTTTTACATTGAAATCAACTTTTAAAAAAATTTCTGATTTTTCTGAATCCTGTTGAATTTAAACGATATTTGATTATGTGGGTGGATAATTCCCGTAAAAGTTTAAAAAATACCCCTTTTTTCAATTTAATTCGGATTTATTGGTGAATAATCAAAATACAATCAGTTCTTTTGCAATTCATAACAGAGTTTTGGAGTTCCTTTCAGCTGTGTGTTGCATCATAATCCATTTTGGAACAATTATTTCTATAACTAAAGCACTAACAAGAGCAAGAAAAATAAAAACAAGTGCTAAAAATTTCATTTTGAATAAAAAAATTAATATTTAATATGCTAAATGTCGCAAGAAATTCAAATTATTGAACTTATTTTCTGGCTGGACAAGATTGTTGAATCTTGCCTTGATATGAAATTCAGTAAAATGAAGCAAATTTGCGAAAACTTTTTAGCTTTATTAGTAAAATATTAAAAAACAAAAAAAGTCAATAGATGAGAATACGCATGCCACACATTTTGTTTAAAAATATATATAGAGCCCATCCATAAACCAGGTGGAATCTTTTTAGAAAATCAGGAGATTTTTTTTGTGTCAGGTTCAAATTTATTCAAATTGTTTTTAGTTATTTAAATAATATATGATTAAGCATAAAAAGCAGTTCCTTTGATTAAAACATAAGATTTTCAAAGTTATTTTAACATTTTTCACGTTCCGCAAAATTTGCGTGAAATTTGGTGTATTGAAATTGAGGTCCCCGAGAAATTTGCAATTTTTGAGCGTGAAAAATCACTAAGCCTACTTATAAATAAAGGTGTCACTTGGTGTCACCAAGAGTAAGAAAAAAATAAAAAAAAATTTACTAAAATTGCAAGGGAAAGGGGATAGAAATATAAAAAGATTAAAACTAGATCACAGTTTTTTATCCTTTATAGATGTGCTTGATCATCAGCTCCCCAAGGGTTAGGAATTTCTCCGCCTTGTTGCGGCAGGTCCGAAACCGCGTCATCATCTCCCCTGCGAGAGCAAAGAACTCTGGCAGAGTAAAGAGATCTTCTCCGGTAACTTCTTGCTGGGCCGTATTGCCACTGCCGGCAGCGACCACGCTGGCGAACGATCGCCCCCATCCAGGAGGGAACGCTGAGTTGTCCGCTGGAACCGTACGATGACCAGCTGACACAGTTTTCAATGTAAAATAATATTGCAACCGAAAAGTACACAAATTGTTTAAGTTTTGTCAAAAAATCATTTATTGTTATTATTATCTAATTATTTCAAAAACTGGTGCCTGTGAGTGGACATAACTGCATCTGAAAATATTTTTTCAAAATGTTCAATTTTTTGTTTATCAATTTGTCTAGTATATGTTTAAAAATGGACCTCTGGGTGTTGAGATACAACGGAGCAACGCCGAGCTACCGTGGCCGTGAGGTCACGGGGTTTGCCTTATAAGCGGAAGGTGATGGGTTCGGTTCCTGTCTGACTCGGCAAAGTCAGATCCCTTGAAAGAATGAAACTGCTCACTGGGGATACTGACTGGTAGGGGATGGGTTTCAAATAAGTTAATTTAGTTTAGCCGTTAAACGGCGAGTTGGATTTCCTTTCCAGAGGTTGTGAGTTCGACTCTCGGACCGGGATGGTGAAGTTTTTTTATTTAATTTCCAATGTTAGATAAGGAATATTTTCACACAATTTTCTGATCGCTCCAAAAAAATATATTTTGAAATTTTTTATCAAGACTTACATAATTTTAAAATTATCAAAACATCTTCTGAAAAGATAAGCACAATTTACAACTGTTAATGTTTAATAGATTATTTTAAAGTGATAATTTTATGAATATGAGAACATGCCAAAAGTTTTTAAAAAGACTTACCAAACAAGTCAAAAAAATATGATTTCAAATGTGGTAAATTTTAATAAAATTGTAAGTTAAAGGTCAATGAGCAATTCCAGCTCAAATCAGGAATTTTTCTGGTACTTTTGTACCCGACCCTCTCCGATTTCAATGAAACTTTTTAGACATGTTATCCTAGGCCTATATAAGCCATTTTTGTGTATATGGAGCCAATAGTACTCGAAAATAACATTTGAGAAAGGCGTAAGGTATTTAAATATTTTTGTATTTTGCAATTTAAAAATTACTGTATCTCGAAGCCATTGCGTCGTATCCAAAAGTGGTCAAAGACAAACTTGTAGGAAATTGGACGGGCTTTCTGATAAAAATACACTGAAACAAAAATACACGCCACTTCTATGAGATTTTTTGATTTTTAAGTCTAAAACTTAAATTTAAAGGTGTTGTCACGATTTTTTTGTTCAAAATTGAGGAAATGTATGTAAGCCCTTACATCCAATTGAAATGCTGTCAAAGGCAAACTTATGGGAAATTGGACGAGCTTTCCGGTAAAAATATTTACGAGACTTAAAAACCAAGTCTGTCATATAGAAATTGCCAAAAACCACCAAAAAACCAATTTTTCCATCATTTTTATTTTTAAAACCGCTGTATCTTCCCAAGGATTGGACATAGGACAATGGTCAACATAGAGACTTTTATGTAATATTGTCTGGGGAATCGATTCCAACTATGGGGTTTTTTAAAATTTTGACGTTTAGACCACTTTTCAAAAAACAGTCTTAGTAAATGATTTTTGTATTTTTTTAGGAGAGACATACCATCCTGCATTTTTCGTCAGTCTTTTGGTAACATTTTAGGCTATTTCCTCAAAAATTTTGAACGAAAAAAAATCGTGACAACACCTTTAAATTTAAGTTTTAGACCTAAAAATCAAAAAATCTCATAGAAGTGGCGTGTATTTTTGTTTCAGTGTATTTTTATCAGAAAGTCCGTCCAATTTCCTACAAGTTTGTCTTTGACAACTTTTGGATACGACACAATGGCTTCGAGATACAGTAATTTTTAAATTGCAAAATACAAAAATATTTAAATACCTTACGCCCTTCTCAAATGTTATTTTCGAGTACTATTGGCTTCATATAAACAAAAATGGCTTATATAGGCCTAGGATAACATGTCTAAAAAGTTTCATTGAAATCGGAGAGGGTCGGGTAAAAAAGTACCAGAAAAATTCCTGATTTGAGCTGGAATTGCTCCAATACGACTGGACCTTTTAACTAACTCATCAGAATTTGAAACAACTATCAACAAACAACATTGATAAAAACCCTTCAAAATTAAACTTTCCAGATCGAATCTCCCCGACATTCCACCTGTCGTTGTCACCAAACAAAGACGCGCGTTCAACGCAGTAATAGCTGATTGCAATCTTATCGCCTTCTGGTTGACTGGCTGCTGGTGCCAACATGGGGTCTCGCGGTTTTGGTGTTTGCTCAGAGAGGAAGTGGGTGGAGGCGCCAACATCAACACCGTCTCCCCGCAAAAAGACGTCGCCACCGCGTCGTCGTGTTTGCCGACGGAACACTATGAACGGTATCAAGTTCAAGCCACCACTCTCTGTAGACAGTTGTTTACTCTGATGATTGATTCCGTGCACTTCCGGATAACCGCAGGTGATGCAAATTTTCACCGCAACTTCGTCTATCTTGAGATCGTTGATATTTGCGCGGAGGAAGTACACACTGTGGGAGATTGTGGAGGAATATTGAAGCGTTTGAAAAGTTACCCACAGTGTGCGATGCCTTGCATCACCATATCCCGGGAGATAAACCAGGGGTCTTGTTGGGTGGCAAATTTGACACGTTACGCGATTAGCTTACAAACAAGTGACGTTGACGACACAACGGTTCAGCGCCACCCGTTTGCATCGTCGACTCGGGTGGAAATGTGGCAAATCGCTTCTCGATTTCTGCGGTTCGAGCTTCCGTGTTGAGTAACCACCAGGTTGATTGAGTCGGGTAGGGTAGAGTAGTCATCAATGAGACACGGGGAACAATGATAAAATGGCTCTCACAAGTCGTAGTTTCAACCAATCAGGCTCATATTTGGAGGAAAGGTGTGTCTACGGGATACACGTCTGCCATATAAGTGGCTTTGGTTATGGACGCTCCCTTGAAAAGTAATTCATAAATGTTTGATTCTGGGGTGTAAAAGTAAATTATGGACAAAAAATACTTTTTCGCTCGTAGGCTGCCATTTACACCAAAACTAATATTTCTTTAAATGTCTTTCGACGTTCCATAGGGATTAAGTTGGGCTACAATGTCCTTTCATTAGATTTGGCCAAATTTAGAATACACCCAGAATCCAGGACTGTCTCATTGTTCCCCACTCATGTTAGCCAATGGGTAACAATGAGACACTTTGATTTTTCTTCATTAAACATTTCAAAATCCATGTAAATCTTTCAAAACATGAATTGAAAGTGATTTTTGGCATATTTATAGAGTCTTAACATCATTTAACCAGACATACAAAGTTATTTTGTATAAATATATGGATTTTACAAAATTTAAATACTTTTTAGTATAACTTGTGTTAATTATAGTTTCATGTTGGCAAAATCGCTATAAAATGTTCAAGGCAAGTCACCTGTAATGGAACAATACAAAAACATGATGTTTTACTAGAAAAGTATTGACTTTCGTAGAGTGTCTCATTGTTCCCCAGCTGTCTCATTGTTCCTGCCAAGTGCGTCTACAATGAGACAGTTGAATAACTCTGGCTGTAGATGTCGTATCGATCTCATATTTTGGTCAATGTTTGAACACACTAAAAGAAAGAAAATGCAACAAAAAGCTCATTAAAACATGCTGATGAAAAAATTAGAAAAATCGTTGAAAGTTGAAAACCAAAAGTGTCTCATTGATGACTACCCTACCCTATGTTAGGAACGCCCCAATAAGGTTTATTTATAAAATACTGTAAAATGTACTGCTAAGTTACAGTAGTAACCAATCAAGTACAGTTTATTTTATTACTTTTTAACGCAAGCAAATAAAATAAATAACAGTAAAAACTTTCATATTTTAATTTTTTTTACTGTTTTTGAACGTTTACAAAGCAAATAACGTCTATTCTCGGGCACTCCTTCACCACCTAAAAGCGAAAATCAATCGAGAGCTTTTAAGCTGCCTCCATTACAGAACTTGCAAATGCACCCGATTGACGTATGACCGCAGAAGCCGTGGAACCAATTCGACTTGAAAGCGTGTGCCGGTTCTTGTCAAGTGGTGCAATTCATCCGGTTTGAAGAACGTTGAAAGGCAGCTTTCACGTACGCTGCTGCTATTGAAGCAGAATTTTGGCGTGCCCGCGAGGCCAAAGCTGAGAGCTTGAAATGTTTACAAAAGCTTTTCGCCGCAGCTCGGTGAAGCGATGAGCGATGGTTCTGCTTCGAAAGCGATTCGATTTGGGGGGTGTGTGATTTGCGAGGGTGGGCTTTCGTGCAAACTCTACAGGTAGAACGATGCTTGAAAGTAGTGTGATTGCGTACTGGTTTCGTTAAACAAAAGAGTAGGAAAATGGTTTTGAAAATATTATGATTTGTATTCGTGAAATGGGTCTTTTCTTGCTAAACAAATAAATAATTCAAACTGATATAATTTACCCTTGACGAAGTCCAAGTTATTCAATTGACAATCACTTACCTAAAAAAGAAAGAGAGAAAAAAGTATGCATTAGTAAACTATTTAGCAGAATAAGCTATAGAATCAATCGAAAAGTATCGTAAAAAAACCTCCAAAATACGTATATTTTAATTTTCGAAATTTTTGATATTTTTATTGGGACTAAAAAAGACAACTTCTGAGCCATAGTGCGTGATTGTGCAAAATCAGATTTAGGAGGTATAATTTTTCGAAAAAAAAAAATTGAAATTGAGCAATTTTCGAAATAACTCAGTGAGACCTAGAAAACATCAATTTTCATGTTTCTTTTTCCTTAACCCCTATATCTCAGCAACCAGAGGTCCAATCTTCAATGTCTTGTAAACAATTTCAAATCAAATTTTCTGAACTTTCAAACGAAACTATATTCAGAAATGGTCACTCATGATTAGGGCTAGTGATTTTTCGCGATTTCACGGAAGCTGCGTAATCCGTGAAATTCAACCTTGGCCGTGAAATTTAGGAAATACCGTGAAATGCCGCGAAATTTGAAATATTCAATTGATAAATCGCTACTCAATGCATTTAAGCTTTATTTGTTTAATTCAAACATTTAAAAATATTTTTACAAGCATTTTATAAATAAAGAAGTATTTCATGTCAGATCTACAATTATTTTTTGAAGATATTGTTTATTAAAATATTCAACAAAATGCAGATAGTTTCTGTATCCCACAAAATTCCAAAAAATATTTTAATGGAACATTAATAAACACGCAAAAAATAACCTTTTTTATTTTAAAATTTGGGTAAAATTTATTTTAATTAATCAACTATATTAAACAACACGGAACAAATTGCATTTGAATATTTTGAATATAAATTATGTGTTTTGATTCAATTGATTAGTAAAACAATACATATTGAAATCATATTTGTAAACAATTTTGCAGTGCATTTTATTTTTCTTTAATCATCAATAAATGTTAAAACTGCTTTTAATGAAGTTTTTCCTGAACTTTATATAAAAAAAAAAAACAAAAATTTCCCTATCGAGCAATTCCAGCTCAAATCAGGATTTTTTCTGGTACTTTTGTTCCCCTCCCTCTCCGATTTCAATGAAACTTTGTAGACATGTTATACTAGGCCTATATAAGTCATTTTTGTGTATATGGAGCCAATAGTACTCGAGAATAACATATGAGAAGGGCGTAAGGTATTTAAATATTTTAGTATTTTGCAATTAAAAAATTACTGTATCTCGAAGCCGTTGCATCGTATCAAAAAGTGGTCAAAGACAAACTTGTAGGAAATTGGACGGACTTTCTGATAAAAATAAACTGAAACAAAAATACACGCCACTTTTATGTCATTTTTCAATTTCTAAGTTTGAAAGTTAAATTTGAAGGTGATGTCACGATTTTTTTTCGCTCAAAATTTTTGAGGAAACACCCTAAGATGTTACCAAAAGACTGACGAAAAATGCAGGATGGTATGTCTCTCCTAAAAAAATACAAAAATCATTTACTAAAACTGTTTTTTTGAAAAGCGGTCTAAACGTCAAAATTAAATACCTTACGCCCTTCTCAAATGTTATTCTCGAGTACTATTTGCTCCATATGCACAAAAATGGCTTTTATAGGCCTAGGATAACATGCCTACAAAGTTTCATTGAAATCGGAGAGGGTCGGGTACAAAAGTATCAGAAAAATTTCTGATTTGAGCTGGAATTGCTCTATCGCAGAAATTTAAAAAAAAAATCTATATAGCACTTTTTTAAATGCTTCTAGTTTTGATGAATTAGTGGTTCAGGACTTGCTTCGTTTTGGAGGTATTTAAGCAAATTAATTTTATAAAATCTCAATAAAATTAAAACAGCTGAATCATATATTCTTGACTTTTTTATAAGGTCCTATAAACAAATGTTAACATTGAGTGTATCCCTTTCACACCTAATGTCAATGTTCATTGAAGTAACCGGGATACCCTCAATGTTTACATTAAAAAAAAGAAAAGAAAAAAACTGACGTAAATTCTTCCAAATTTCCCAAGATTAATTCAATACTCCTTTTTTCAAATAAATCACTTGTTTCAGTTGGTTTAAAACGCATTTTATATTGTATCTAACACTACTGCTTACTTTAAAGACAGTTTTCTGTTAATAATGTTGCTAGAAGAATACAGTTTAAAGTTTATTTTGAGCAGTTTTTAGAGTACCGTGAAATTGCCGTGAAATTTAAATGTTTTGTAATTGGCATGCCGCGAAAAATCACTAGCCCTACTCATGATCACTATTTTTAAAAATGGAAAAACTGCAAATATTTCACTGAAATCAAACTTTCGGTGACCTTAGGTCAAAAACGTTACTAAATCCACCTTCAGGTGGTTGGTGCCTTCCTCGCTTGCATAAAGTGAATACACTACACAGCTTCAAAAAAGTATATAAATAACACTTATGTTTATCGAAATATCTGGGATCCGGCCTAAAAAAATTGCATAAATAACACTAAAGTGCTCATAACTGTTGATAGCGTTGCCAGATCTTCAATGTTTTGGACGCGTTGGAAAGGTCTTTCAAATACCTTTCTAAAAATGTATAGCATGACGGGCCCTTTTAACAATCTTCCGATGTAGCATAACTTTTGAAGTACTTTTCTAAACTTCATTATATTAACAAGGGTCTTGTGGGACCCCAAGACGGATCGAATGAGACCAAAACGGTCCAAATCGGTTCAGCCAGTCCGGAGATAATCGTGTGCATATTTTTTGGTGCACGGACTTACACACGCACAGACATTTGTTCAGAATTCGATTCTGATTTGATAGGTGTGCGTGAAGGTGGGTTTACGAGGCCGAATAAAGAAGGTCATTTTTCGAGTGATTTTATAGCCTTCCCTCATCGAGGTAAGGAAGGCAAAATATCTATGAATGAAATTTTGATGTTTTCCAAAAAACACTATTTTTCAAAAATTCAAAACTCGTCGACAACATTTTTGACAATACTTCTTTTAGGTTTAAAAGTTGCGGGTTTTTGTCCCCTGAAACATTAAAAATTCTCGAAAATCAAATAATACTAATTTTGGGAAATTTTGTTTTTGCGAAAAAAGGTTAAATAAAAAAATCGGCAAAAATGGTTTTTCCATGTTCCTATTTTTTCTGAATATTCCTTCACAATACCTACAACTTTGCCGAATTGATCAGAAAATGTATTCAAAAGTTGCAGATTTTCGATTATTTACGTAACAATATTTGAATGAACAACTGCAAAAATTGTATGGAGACTTGACACAAAATAGCCAAAAGGCCTCGACAATGTTTGAGCCAAATAGAAAAAAAAAAAAAAAACAAATAAAATCCATTTCCAGTCTAGGTAGAGAATTGCTCAAACATCAGAAATCAGGAAAAAAAAATTATCAAAAATATTGAATATATATTCAATATTGAATTTTCCATCGGAAATAACTCAACTTTTTTTTGACAAAATGTACCGTTTTCAAGATAAAGCTTTTTTGATATTTTTAGGTTTTTTTAGTCAAAAAAATAACTCTTGAAAGAAAAGCACATCAGAAAACATATTAATCAAAGGCTGAGAAAATGTCCTATAATTATATCTCTAGAACTTTGAAAATTAGCCAGCTATTTTCTGAGATACATTTTTAAGTGTCATCTAATTAGCCTGTAATGTTTTACTACTGATATATCGGAAACAAATGATTAAAATTTGAAAAACTTAAAAAAATATTACAACCAACCATTGTTAGAGAACTTTTACGTTAGAAAGAATTGAAAATCTAGCAAAATTGTTCCAATCATCAAGAATAGTTTGTTTTAAAATAATGTAAAAACACAAAAATATTTTAAAAGTCGGAAATTTCATTTGAAGAACTGCTCGTGTTTGAAAGAGTGGAAAAAGTCACACAAAATATTACAACACGCAAGAATGGCTTGTTTTTGAAAATAAAATAAAAACTTACACATATTTTAGAAGTCAGACTGATAATGTTTTAAAGAATGGAATAACTCACCAGATAATACAAACATCGAGAAACTTTTGTTTTTTAACAATGGAAAATACAAACTATTTTTTTAAGTAATGGAAAAACTCTCAAAAACTGATTGGAGGTTATTCCCTTGATTTAAAAAAAGCTGGCTATTTTAGTAAGAAAAATAAATAAACTCATAGAAAAATACGGATTCGTTTGCAAGAAAATTAATATAACAACAAGATTTAAAGAGTTCGACTATTTATGCCCATGTCCATCAGGGTGCCCAGAAAAAATGACCCCCTGCTCCACAAGCGAAAAACGGTTTTTTTAGGTTAGTTTAAGCATCTGTGTAAATTTTGAGCGAAATTTGATGAGATTAACCCATTGATACCCGAGCCTAAAGTTGGCAAAAAAATGTTTTTCATACAAAAATGACTTTTTTAAATCGCTAATAACTTTTCAGGATCGAGTTTTACAGCTTTGGTATGTTCTACAAAGTTGTAGAGCATTAAATTTTCAATAAGAATCTCACTTTTGGGAATATTTGGATGGAAGTAGCGCACCGTGCCGACCAAACCTTAAGAAACTTGAGTTTTCCATACATTTTTTCGATTTTTTCCATACAAACTTCACCTCCGAGTATCAATGGGTAAATTATGACCGATTTTGCTCATATTTGGCCCTGAGTCCTAAAATAGCTCAAGGAACAATATTCAGCTTATGGAGCGAGGTTTCGAAAAAAAAGTCCCATATTCTGGGCACCCTAATGTCCAATATGCCCATACATCTATTTAATGTTATTCTATGTTAGAAAAATAAAAAAAAAAACTTTATTTTATGTTTAATTTTTCCTATCTTCAACTTTTTTCCTTTCGACGTTTGGCTATTCGACCTTTTGTCTTTCGGCCTTTTGTCGCACATCCATTTGACTTTGCTAATGTTTTTAAAAACGATTTTTTGTTTGGGGATTAGAAAATTCAAAAGTTGTCTGGAAAAAGGCTGAATAGTTCAGAAGAAGATAAATAGCAAACTGAACAAGAGAAATGGATTTAATAATATGTAAAACATAAAAGAAAAAAAACCTGATGAAAAATTTGAAAAAAATGAGAAGTAATGGGTTTATAAGTGAAACCAAGCACAAGGCAGATTGTTTAATAAAACTTTGTCACAGAAACAAACTAATCATTTGAATTTACACAAATAAAAATGACATTTCTGCTCAGTCACCAAAGCTGGTAGTTCGAAGCGTTACAAGTAAAATTAACAACAAAACAGCAGGCGTCATTACTTGCACTTCCAAGTTAATTTGTGCAAATTGAACGTTGTGCAACACACCTCTCAGCCAATTAGAGCAAAACTGCACCGATGCATATTAACGAGTCGAGTGCTCTAGTTTGCCATAGTTTGTATTTCAACGTTTGCAACTGCTCAGCAGAAATTACAAAAGATCGAAAGTTGTTCTAGTTTTGATTTGTTGCTATCAACCTACCACAACTCTAAGCAATTTTTTTCCAAATTAAGGTAATCGATCATAGCTCAATCCTGTTAATCCAGGTCGTAAAACACTTCAAGATCAATTACCTGCCGCCAAAGGAAGGCAACGGGTAAACCTGGAGTCCACGAAAAGTTTCAAGCCAGGCCAAATGATTAATGATTCCCGTCCCAGTAATTGGTAAATAGATGTACGATACCCTCTTGCAAAACCGCGGGACCGCCGTTTCGTTTGCTTTCCTAAACTGATGCTAACAAGCAACACTTCGGACCATTAATTTTCGCGGCGGTTCCGCGGAAACGAGACCATTGATCGATTGTTTGGCATTCGACGTCGTCGTAGTTTGCCAGTATGGACAAGTAATTAATTTAGAGCTCTTGTAACGGCTCACTTTTTCCCCTCTCTCGCGGGCAGGCGTGTCCAAATATCGATTCATCTTGGCCACAATTGAACCTCGAACGTTTTTGGTTATCGATGGGCAAGTCCGAAAAGCACAGGGGGGAAGTTGCATAAGCTGGGGCGGCGGGCTTGCAGCAGCGGATTAAGGCAGTCGTAATGTGTGTAAGCTGCTTAAATTCACACGGTCCGTGGAGAGCTTTGGCCGGAACATTAGCATAGGATTACCATTTTATCGGCGTCGGATCGTCATCATCGTCTGGAGCAGCAGCATGTTCTTCCAGGAATGGAAGAGTACACCAATTGACCGGTAAAGTACACACCACCCCCTTTACCGAAGGTTGATTTGCATTTCAAACGTTGAGGTGCACTGGAATAAGAGGGAGGGAAGGTTGGGGTGGACACTATCGCACAGGTTGTTGAATTTTCCACCTGGATGCATCCAATCATCGATGCTTGTTAGATGGAAGTTAGCTGGAAGCTTGGGGTTGTTCGGAGTGAAACAAAATTTTCGAGATGTTTCATTATTGGCAACAGATTTGGTTGAAAAGTCTAATTAGGCCGTTGCAAATATTTTTCAAATTTTATCACAATCGTTCAGAAAAATCAAGGGGCAAAAAAACATTTTTAATTTTCGAAAATCTAAATACTAAAACAATTTAAAACGCAATTCGGTGTAAAAATATTTTTCTACAAACGAGATTTTTTTCGTAAATTATCGGGAAAATAATTAACGCATTTTTTAATTCAAATTATTCTTGATGCTTCAACTTTTTTCGCACTTTTATATCACTTATCCACAAGATAAGTGCAGTGCTTCTGGAGACGCGCAGTCCTGTTTTTTCGCAATAATTTTCGTCGTAAATGATTGTAGAGTGCATAATTGACAAAGAGAGCGCGTGGTCGTAAAAAAAATAATCGGAGTGAAAAGTGATTTTTTGTGATTTTCAAAGCCCTTCCTATATCATCGGAAGGCACGGCTTCGGGTGGATTGTGTTTAATTTTTTCGAATAAGGTTTTATTTTTTTTGCGGTGAAAAAGCCATATCTATATAATGATCGAAAGACGCACAGACAATTTGAATCGTCGAGTTAATAGTGGAGCAAAATAACTGCGTGTGAGTGATTTTGTGTGTTAACCAGAAAGACCTTCCCATAGCATCGTTGCTCGGAAGGCTCGCCGACGGATCTGTTATTAAAGCTCTCCCCATAGCGTCGTAGCTCGGGAGGCATCGAAAAGCCAATACCTTATCCTACTAACCCAAAAAAAATTAATCACGTGATGCTTGAAGGAAATGTTGTGGATTCAACGGTCTCAAGCGGTACCAACAAGTATATAGCGAAAAACTATGTGCATGATGAGTCTGCAACTTCAACTATCGGACTAACATTACTCCCTTTCGTTGAACTGCAGACTTCTTGGGAGGGCGCCGGTATTGGCTAATAAAGGATATTCAGAGGTTAAACAGTGAACGGATGGTTGGCTCCCACTGATCATTTTTAATTCATTGTTTAACTGCAGCTGCACTATGGGCCATCTCCATACAAACAGGCGGCCAAATTATTTTTTTGCTTTTTAAATGTTTTTTCATACAAATTTGGGTAATTGTATGGTATTGAAATGATATACGTCGATTTTTATGACTTTTCATGTTTTTCAATAGTTGATTGTTTATAATAAATAGTCTTTTCATACATTTGCAAGTGCAACAGAATTGCATATATATTGTATTGCATGTTTATATTATTAAATTATGGATAAGCTAATACATCCCCACTTTAAGGACACAACCCCTCCCTCCTCTTTCTTTCCCCCCCTCTCCACCTTCCCTCCAACAAAATTTTGTTAAGCGTAATAAATTCATTTTAAGTCAAATATTTATTATTTACTGCTGTGTGTTTCTTTTTGTGAGTCCATGCCATATAACTTGAGACCCCCCCCCACCCTTACGGGCATAAATTGCGAAAATTTGAATTGTTAAATCTAATAACAGAAAAAATAATTTTATTCAAAATATTAATTATGAAGTAAAACGATAAAATACTAACCATATTCTTAAAATTCGTGTGATTATAGAGTTTGTGACAGCTTCAGGATATGTTAAAGGTACTTTTTATGATGTTTTGTACTAACCAACATAGAACTTAAATGTGGATCAGTTTCATGGATTGATCGCAGAAATTCATCATGCTAAGTCAACATTTTGATGAATACTTTTTCCGGTATCAAACTGAGATTCTCCAGTTTCGCTTGAGAAACTTCGGTACGAATACCTTATTTTGACTAAGGTACTCAATTTTAAATGTAGGCAACAGAAAATTCCAATAAAGTCATTTCGAACTTCTTGATACCAGGTATTGATTTTTGAAGCGCCGATGCCCACGAAGTAGGTAGCAAAGCAAGTGAAATAAACGGGCGCATATGTAGATTGCAGCAAATTTTGATAAAACGTTAATGTTCAAAATGGCATATCTCCGAAAACGCAAAAAATCGCAGGCTGGAAATTTCAGCAATGTTAGATTATGATCCAATCTTTCAGGTGATCTTAGTTTCATGTTTAGCATCGGTTAGCAAAAAAAGTACTCGATTAACAAACACAAAAAAAATAAGTTTTGTCAAAAAAATACTCCAGTTATTCGATGAAAACTTTAGTTTTTGGTTTGGAAACAACATTTTATTTATAAATAGTTTCAAAGCTTATCTCATTACCTTTCCAACGATGTATATTTGTCCTAATAAAACATTTAAAATGGCTGAGCTATGTTAAAATTAAACAATCAGCCTTTTTTACGAAAAACGCTAGTTTTTTACTCCATTTTTTGACTTTCAGCTTGCGTATCTCCGTAATGAACAAACTTAGAGCTTTGAAAATTTGGATTTTTCTTAGCTAGAATGTTTACTTTCGAGAAAAAAATACCAAAAAATATTTGGAGAAGGTCACTTTTTTGAAACTTGGCCACCCAATGTACCATAGTGAGCTGATCGTCAATAACGGAGTAGCAGCTCATTGGCAGTCAACCATGCTTATGCTTATGCTTATGCTTACTTTTATATCACTTTTCCACAACAAAAAAAAAGACAAGTGAAAAAATATTGTTTCGTGTTTTGAGTAGGTATTCTTGAAATTAGGGCGTCCAATTTTCCCGGGTTTTGAATTTCCCGGGAAACGGGAAAAATATTTTTGAAATCCCGGGAATTCCCGGGATCCCGGGAATTTTTTTAAAACAACCATAAAATCTATTTTTTTATTAAATTTGTTATGTTTTTCAAGCTTACTAATAAAGAATTAGCTCAATACTGTTAATTTTTGATATTCTATACTTCAGTCTAAACAAGAAGAGCAATTTTGAGTTTGTTTGAAAAACATTGAATATTGTTGTTTTTTGTTGTGCTTTGGATTTTTAATGAATCATGATTTTTAATCCAACGTGATTTAAATTATTTCATATTAATCATCTTAAAATCATTAAAAATTTCTATTATTTTTCATAGGAAATGACTTCTTACGTTTAAAGAAATTCATTGAAACTGTAAACAAAAACAAGAAACGAAAACAAATAAAATGATACCATCCAATGTTAAATTTTAGAAAAGTTTATAATTTCATGTTTTATAAAAAAAAATATTTAAAAAATTATCTTAAAGCCACTACCGCCAACTGAGGGAAATCGGGAATGCAGTCTGAATAGGTTCAGGATATTTTAGAGCAATAAATTAGAAAATCGGTGTACTAATTATTATACTAAATCAGAAAATTATGCAAAAAATATTGGGTTAAACAGCTGTCGTAGTTCGTTACTATTGTCCTAATTTGCTCCAGATGCCGATGTTTGATGAAAAATAATTATTTTTTTTCAAGTTTAAAATCATCACAAAACGTAAATATTTATAAAATAAATAAAATTTTATGTTAAATATTTAAAGCGTTAAGCATTCTGCAAATTTTTAATAATTTTTCCTTATAAGCCAAATAAATGTTGATATGTGCCGAATACAAATTTGCTAATGCTTTAAAATTCTTTTCGATTACTAAATATTCATTCATCTTTTTCCACAACCAAATCTGAGTTTCCAGACCAAAAAATGATTTATTTTTCAATTTCGGACATTCCCGGGACAAAATATAAAAAAATCCCGGGATTCGGGAATTCCCGGTTTAGGGAAAATCCCGGGATTTTTGTCCCGGGAATTCCCGGGATGGACGCACTACTTGAAATGTCAACTATTGATAGACAAAACCCATTTGGAAGTAGGCTTTCTTAAAAAACAAAACACGAATTTTCGAAGAGGTTTTTTTTTGTGGCTAAAATGACAACACATCTAATTGATTTTTTATCATCTTGTGTTATAGCTCAAAAGGTTTTTTTTTTAGGTTAAAAATATGTTTCTCTAAAATATATCAAAAAGCCTTTTTCAAAAATGTATTTTTTGTCTCAAATGTGAATAAGAAATTGTTCATACTACTTTCAACCTTAGTTTTTTTCTCAAACTCTGAAAACCTTTCGGAAGACACCAAATCGATAAAAACCGTTTTTGGATATTCTGATAATCGCTTATTTATGGATTTATTCCGAAATAATGGAAGAATTATATAAACAAAAAATAATAATTGTGTAGCAGCACATACAAAAAATATTGCATTTTTGCAGAAATTATTTTCATAAATTACAACCTGGGTAACAGACTACACCAAATTTTGTAACAATTTTGAAAATTTTTCACAAAAAATCATATTTTTTGAAAATACTTAAATATTTATGTTTTGCAATTTGCAATTTGAAAAATAGTATTGAATAGTAAAAACTTAACCAAGGTTTTTTTAAAACAAATTTTTGTACCGTTTGATACTCATATTTTGAAAAATTTGATTATTCTAAAAAACTGAGTTTACTATCTTTGAGATTTTGGTTTCGTAAACTGGGGTGACATTGCGAAATGAACAAAATACAAAAAAAAATATATATGAATTCCAATGAACCATACTGCTCAAATTAGAGCTGGAACTTCGTATACCCGGATAATTTACATTTTTGTCTATTTAAAATCAGATAACGTAAACTGGGGTCAATCGGGACGAAACGAAACTATTGGCACTACGCCCCCCGGGGCATGGCCTTCCTCTAACGTGGGATTTCTGCTCCAGCGCCTCTGACGAGACAGGAGAAACCGGGACCGACGTTTTACTTCACCATCCGATAGAAGCTCAGTGGATAAGGCGGGAATCGAACCCGCGTCTCATAGCATCATCGGGATCGGCAGCCGGAGATCGGGACACATTTAGCGAATTAGGACAGCAGTTTTAACCATGTTGGAGCACAATATTTAGATTTTTCTGGTTGGTTTCGGTTAGAACAGACTCAGGCCAACAAAATGTGTACATTCATTTCCAAATTTAAAAGCTTTAAGTGCTCTAAAAACTGCTGTCCCTATTCAGACTGATGTCCCGATTCGCCCCAGATTACGGTAACATCTTTTTAATCAAACCAAATCAAAAGAGATGTACATATTCAATATTACGCCCTTTTGAAACGTTAGCCTTGATTTTAAATTTTTGAAAATATTTTTTTCGAAAAGATCGGTAAATTTCACGAATGTTTCATATTTTAACATTGTAAATCGGACTATTAGTTGCTGAGATATCAACATTAGAAAATGGAGGGTTGTTTGGGTGAGACTTAGAAAACATCAATTTTCCTGTTTTTTTTAATCTTTGCATGGCAATATCTCAGCAACTAAGGGTCGTATCAACAAAGTTCAAGAAAGCAAAATATAGAGAATTTTCTCAGCTTTTTAAAAAAAATGGGCGTATTATTCAACGTTTGGCCCTTTTAAAATGTTAATCTTGATTTAAAAATTTCAAAATATTTTTTTCGAAAAGATTGCAAAATTTCACGAATGTAATGAAGTATTAACATTGAAAATCGGACCATCATTTGCTGAGATATGGCCATTAGAAAATGGTGGGTTGTTTTGGTGAGATTAACAAAAAAATAATTTTCGTGTTTCTTTTTCTTAAAGCGGCTCTATCTCTGCAACTCGAGGTCCAATGTTCAATGTCTCTTAGACAATTTTATAGCAAATTTTCTGAACTTTTCAATAAAATATTTTTGGAAATGGTCACTCATGGTCACTATTTTTAAAAATTGAAAAACTGCAAATATTTCGCTAAAATCAAACTTTCGGTGGCTATATCTTGAAAACGGAGCCCTTTATCAAAAAATCTGTAAAGTACTTTTCGATTGCAACTTCAATTTTGTATTAAAAAATAATTTCAAACTTGTTTTTGCATGAAACTTTGGTTTTTTTTCCAAAAATCACTATTTTTTCAAAAAATCATCACTCGGCGGCAGATTTTTTGACCATGTTTCTCTATGGCTCAAAAGTTGCGGATTGTTGTCCCCTAAAACATATCAAAAAATCTCGAAAATCAAAAAATACCTATTTTGGGAAATTGAGTTTTAGTGAAAAAAAAGTTGATAAAAAAATCTGCAATTTTTTTTTCCGTGTACCTATTTTTTCTCAAAAGTCCTCAACAATACCTACAACTTTGCCGAAGACACCAAATTCATTAGAAAATTCACTCAAAAGTTACAGCTGTTTGAATATTTACATATCATTTTTGTATGGACAGCAGCCAAAATTGTATGGAGACTTGTATGGGTGAACCAATCAATGACGCAAAATAGCTGATTTGGTCATAGGGAAGGCCCCCACAAAGTTTGAGCCAAATCAAAAAATACAAAAAATAAAAATGGTCGAAATCGGCCGATTTCGCAGAGAGTTGCTCATACAATAAGTAAAACTTCCAACCCATAAAATTTCTAAAATTTTTAGAGTTCTTCTTTCAAATGCTTTTTAAAGATCAAAAAATGGTTGAAAATGGATTTTTGGCGATTTTTTAAATCGAAGCCCGTCTAAAGGCGGGGTTGGGTTGTAGAGAGTTAAGAGCAACCTAATTTATTACCACTTCAAATCAATTTGAACACTATTAGGCTTTAGGCTTGTCAATTATAATATAATATAATTATCAACTGATTTATTTTGAAAAAAGTACGAGGGCATTATGTGGCCTTTCCCAGTAAATGTTAAAATATTATAAATCTGATCTATGTATGACTGTAAGAAAAAATAAATAAAATTAAAACTACATTATCATTTAAAAAAAATTAATATTAAATTACAAAGTCTAAAAAGACTTTGTTCCAATAAGTGAAAAATTCTTATGTCTCTCTTTCATTTCTTCGTAATACAAATCAACAATTTTGTCCCACATTCCCCGTACTACTTTCCATCAAGCAATCATAAGGTGCTACTTGTGAGTTTGTACGACGCAAATGTCAATCAGCTGCCTTGAACAAGTATCATCATCATCACCCTTTGCCCATCGACATCATATCTGCAGTAGGTCCCTCCGTCTAGCGTTTGGAAATTGATTGACTTAGTGTCAGGTCAGGTGTTGAAAACTGGAAGAAAGGGACACAGTCGCCTTCAGTTAACTGCAGACAAGCTGATAGCACTGCAAGTCAAGTTGCAATGCTTAGTTTCGATTCCAGCCGGATGATGTTTCGAGTTTCTTAAAGTGTTTACACTCTTCCCAGTAGTGACATCTTCACTAGCTGAGTGTTTTCCGTGAAAATCTTCAACTAACGATTCGTAGAAGCGCAAAAAAAACAACTTTGTCACTATTAGTGCAAATCCAAAACTTCAAAGCTACTTAGTACATGAATTATTAATGTCCACGCTCCGCGCTAGTGTGTTTGCGGGTGTGATTTATGGGCGATAAGTCCCACCCCCGCCGCAGTGGGATCACACGTGTCATCACTTATAGCCCCTGCCCGCTCCCACTTGGATACGCGATCTCTAAATTACCACCCGAACAATGTTTCGCCTTTTTACGATGTCACTGTTTATTTATTTTAGTTTTTTCTTGCTCAAAAAGTATCATCAAATCGCCGTTTCTAATCCGATTCGGTCGCGTTAGGGTCGTAGGAGGAGCGCGCTGTTCACAGCAGCTTCTGCAATCGATCTCGCGCTGGAAACGAAGATCTCCGCGGAGCGCTTCTTCAAGAAACGGTTGTTTGTCCTACAGTGGAAATATATTCTCTGCGGCGTATTTATACATCTTGATGGCAAATTGCCGGATTGGATTACCGCTGTGTCATTAAATATGACTTGTTGAAGAAATTGAAACGCCGTACGAAGATTCTGCTGCTGGCGGTGATGATGATGATCTTCAGCAGTGCCAATTTTTTTTTCGGGATCTTTTCTGTAGCTTCGTGTAGATAATTTGCTGCGAGTGTGGGATTGGCCTGGTTTGATGTTCTGACATGACAGTCGCTTTGCGGGGGAAATCCCGTATTCCGATGGAAGAATGATATTTAAGTTGCGGCAGATATGAAGATCGATATTTTTGAGCTTTTTTATTTGAATGATAATTTGATTTTCCATTATTATTTTGTGATGGGTCCAATCAGATCGTTTTGTCAACATTTCCAAGTACAGGAAAGATGCCTTTCTCACACTTGGTTGACTTATGTTTACAGTAGTGTTCGGGTCATACGCAAACTCAACAAACAAAACTAAGACAACGAAAAACAAAATATTTTTTTGAGATTTGAGTATCCGAATTGAAATTATTCCAAGGCCTTTGAATAATCGAGTCTGGACTGTATACGATTCATCGTTCCGAAAAACAAATTTGAGGATAAATTTCAATGGATTATTCAAAAACTACATATGCTTAGAGTTATTGTTCCTTAAAAGAATCATACAGAATTTATATCAATTTTCCTCAGTTCATTTTTTCAACACTGGTATCGAAAAGTAATATTTCAGCAATATGTAGAAACACACTTTTCACTGAAAATTCAATTCAAATGTGTTTTCAGAACTACAAGAAAAAATCGTTTACAACTCGTTGCAAAAGCCGTTTTTTTAGTATCAGTCTTATTTATCAAACGCGACTCGTCGAACGAAAAACGAATCTATTGAAACTTGTTGTATAATAGTAGTTTATGCAACAAGTTGCAAAAAGAGGATTTTTTCAGCACGAGTCGTATATTTATCCAACGAGGTTCACCGAGTTGGATAAATACGAAGAGTGCTGAAAAAATCAAGTTTTGCAACGAGTTCCATAGAACATTTTTTGCAATTCCAAAAAACACACACTGAGTGAAATTTAATGTCAAATTTTCATGTATTTTGTCAATAAATCGTTTAAATCAAAAAAAAAAAGTTGAAAAGTGTTACTTTTCGAAACAAGTGCTGAAAATTTCAACTTTTCAGCACCCATTTGAGTGCTGAAAAGTAGAACTTTTCAGCATTTATTTTGAAAAGTGTTACTATTCAATTCTGTTATTTTTGGTACAGAAAAGTAGGCTATTTCGTCGTTCAAGAATGACAGGAAAAGTAAATAGTTTCACGACGGAATTGCAAAAACTACTATTTTCGGTTATGTCTACGACATAACAACTATTTTTTTCATAAAATTATTTTTATTAGGTCCTTTTCGGTACTGGGACCTGGTTAGGACCGAGTCGGCTTTTGTAATTACATTTGACTTAATAATGACAGAGGATCTTGTGTGAAAATGTTAGTGGGAGGGGAGCCGATTACCCGCGGCCTGATCGGGGTTAGTAGGGAAGGGATTGATGTTAAAAGACAAGGCTTGGGAAGAGAAGGGGGATTGTGTAGGGGTCTTGGTTGGCTCTGCTGACCTTTGCTTTTGTCCTCAGCCGCAACTCGGTGTCCAGCTGCTGGGGCGATCTTGCTTTGCTTCCGGTGCAAACCAAAAACGACGGCTTTGTGTGAAGGCGAGTTATACTAACTGAAGGAAAACTAATATAACAACTATTTTCATCAAAATTTAATTGATGACCAGTGTTAAAATATCTGAAACCCATAATGTTTTTCGATGTGATTACAGGAAAAAAATGACGATTTTATTTAAGGGACCATCCACAAACCACATGGACTTTTTTTTTGAAATCTCAAATATGTTTCATTCCAATGAATTCAGTTACGATTTATTCGAAAAAAAACGAAAAAACGAAACTATTGGCACTACGCCCCCCGGGGCATGGCCTTCCTCTAACGTGGGATTTCTGCTCCAGCGCCTCTGACGAGACAGGAGAAACCGGGACCGACGTTTTACTTCACCATCCGATAGAAGCTCAGTGGATAAGGCGGGAATCGAACCCGCGTCTCATAGCATCATCGGGATCGGCAGCCGAAGCCGCTACCCCTGCGCCACGAGACCCACGATTTATTCATGCTTATTCAATGAAACGTTAATTGGTAGCCTCATTATTTTTGGGAACTATGATCTACCTTTTGATTTTTTTTTCTTAATCTGCATGTACAACTTGTTGTACGACTTTGTTATTAGAGTTTGTAAAGTAAAAAAATAGCTGATATATAATTTCCCAAAATCGGGATTTTTGCAAAATGATAAATAGCGACTCAATATAACAATTTAAAGTTGTTTTTTTAAGGTCAACTTTAAATATTCATTGAAGATATAGTAAGTGTATTTCTTCCAAAATATAATTAAATATTGAGGTTGAAGCGAAAAACAAAATGACTTATTGACATCAAAAAAGGAAATTACCTTGATACAGCGAAATGAACTTAATAAGAATTAAAAAAAACTAGATTATAAAGATTGTTATGCTTGAAAGATGTCATGGAAATTATACACAACTTGAAAAGGCTTGTCCCTCTTAGAAATAATAAATAAAAAAAATATTTGAAAAACATAAAACTTCCTACCTGGGGTCTAACTGCGTAGTATGCTTTAAGGTATATTTTGGGGTCCACATTATTTTAAGTTCTCTCAATTTTAGTTATTGGATTTTTTGATAAATTAAACTTTACACTTTCTGAATAAGAAGATAAGATTCATTCGAACTTGAACGATGGTTTGTACGGGACTTCGGATAATCGAACTATGAAAAGAAATTTAACATGAAATTCATGAAACATGAAAGACAACGATAAAAATCTCTTGATTATCTAAAGTAAAGTTTTTCCGAGGCATTCGGATAATCGAGTCTGGACTGTCCCCTCAGCCTTTCCAAATTCACAAAATCGATCAGATAATTTATCACATCCACTTGAGTACTGAAAACTTCAAATATTCTGCTCTTGTATTTAAAAGCAATACTTTTCGCCGAAAAAATCCTATTAAAAAGGGTGCAGCCGACCGTTGTTTTCCAGGAATATGTTATTATCATCATACACAGCAAATGAAAATCCATCATCCGTTAGCGTGAAAAAGCCCGCGTGTAGAATATTGTTCGCATTATTTTATGAAACTTTATGTAATATTACACCCAAGAATATGTAACCTACCAGAAATGGAAACTTTATGGACCAAAATGCCAAGTTCTTAAAGGCGTTAATCCTTCCCACTCTTCATTGTTTTGATAGCCGAGCGGGCTAAGGCGCCAGTCCTCTCTGTGAGTGCTTGGTTAATTGTTTGGGTCATGTTTTCATGCCATGACCCAAAATAGGACAAATAATAATATGTTGTTTTTTGTAATTCGATAATCAGAAGAATTTTTGTCAAGGAATTCGGTTATTCGAGTCTGCAGTATATTCTAAAAACTTGAAAAAGAAATGTTGGTCAAAATATACATAGGTAGCGAAGCAAACCTCAAATATTAATTATAAATAAATGAAAGAATGCGAATGAGAATTGAACGCTTTTCAAATCACCCTAATGCTCACCTCTAAAGCTGTCAACTTAAAGTTAGAAATCGAACAAATATCTACCTTTTGAAGAACCTTCGAGAGTACCGTGAAGGCGTTCAAGGCAAATAATTTGGCCAAGTACGGGGTGCTGAGTCGACGTTGGCAATGATTTTGGCGATTTTACGTGGAGAGGGCAGCAACTCCTCCATTCAATTACCACTTTCACGCTCGAATCGAGGTAGAGAGCCGGTCGAATCGGAATTCGCTGTGACGTTTTTGTGGACAGTCGGTAGTTCCATTAGGAAAATCAACAAATTAGACCCAGACGATGGGTGTGATGTGTGTGTGCCTTCCGAGTTGGATAAGGTTTCTGTTGGGCGAACCCGATGCACGTAACTTCATTATCGCACGACCAAAAACCAGAAAATCGAGCAGGATCGATAAATTATAAATTAATTGCGGGAATTCAATTAAGTGACGACTCGCAAACAGGACATACCATCGCTGCTACTGCTGGCAGGATAAATTATTGGGTTCGAAGCCAACCGCGCGAATTAACAGAAACATCTGTGGAACAATTTCCAGTACAACCGCAATGACCAGATCTGAGCGGCGCGAAAAAAGTAAATAAATAAAAACAAAATATTTAAATGAACTTTCTCCGCGCTCGGGTGAGCCGGTAAAATATGTGCAAATTCGCGAGAGAGGTAAATTTAATAAAAATAAAATATAATATAGCGTTCTCTGCACGCGACCGGGCTCGATGGGTCGGACACAGCAGAGCGAGCTTCCGAGCTCGAAAGTGTGTGGACAATTCCGGTTCGCGCAAATATGGAGCTTTATGATGATATTTCACACCCGATATGGGAAGGATGGCATTTTTGTCATTTGATATTGAGTTACTTGCTGGAAGGTAGGGGAACAGCATCTAATTCCAGCGTGCCTCTAATGTTGGCAGGTCAAAACTTTGACATTCAATTAAAGCTAATTAAAAGCGTTTTCAACTGAAATCGAGTGATAAATAGCTCAATAAGAAGTGGGCAAGCAAGTTTCTATAAAAAGTTTTGCAAAATTAGTTGTTTGAATAGTGAAAATCAGCCAATTGGATGGAGTTAGGAGCGACAGCTTAACCTGCCAAACATACGAGAATTTACCCTACATGTGGAACGGAGTTTCAATAGCATTGTGTGGAGTGTTATTTTGATTACGTTGCTCTAAAATAATAACAAAATTTGCCTTTATAAATCAGTCTTTTTCTTATTTTGAAAATAATTTTCACAGCTATAATGATAAAATGCAATCAAAACATTTATTATCCAGCACAAAAGGGTTCAATTTCCAACGCAATTGAAAATTAATTATGGCAAACAACTTTCGACATCCAATTTGTGAAATCATCCATTGCATTGCCACAAGTTCCACCTCAAACACTGTCATAAAACCTAATTTAACCACAAAATTACCCCAAGCCAGCCTGTCCAACCTGTTGCGCGGCCCCGTTATTGAACCCCGCACAGGGCTGTTCAAACATTGCTCTATTGTCGCACGTAAAAGCACACACGCAGGAAATCACACGTTGTCACACTGAACAAACACGTGCGCCCGCGTTATCGAGGGAGTCATCAACCAGCCACCCACCTTTGAAATAACACGCGTGATGTGGCGCTAATTGCATGGCCCTAGAGCAAATATGGTGAAGGTCTCGGCCGAAATTCAAACAGTCATCGACACCGTGAAGTTTTTTTTCGGACACTTTAACCCCTAATCGATTTCCGATTGACCTCTCTGCCTAGCTCGGTCGGAAGTGGATGTTATGTGTTTTGTTCGTCAGCAAGTGTGTCATTAGAAAAGCGTTTGGTGGTTGACTTCGTCAAAGTTAACCTCAAAAATAGGAAAAAATGAGTTTTTTTCTGAAGCTACATCCCCTGCGTTTAGAATCACTTTTGGCATAATTAAGCTGATTTACAAATCTTTTGATCTTTAAAAATTTTCGATGTACAGTACCAAAAAAAGTTTATTTTGCTAAAATTTTCGTTTTCATCAAATCTAACATGTTTTTGAAAACTAATGATTACAAAACAATCTAATAGTGTAAAATGCATTTTAAGATACTCTTTTTACTCAAATGTTAAAACTTTTTAATATTTTTTATTTTTTTTCTATTTCGAACAACAATGTTGTCGGTTTTGAAATCATTTACATCGAATTCGAGAAAAATGTTGACGATTTTGGAAACATTTAATTTTTTACGAATTCAAAAACGTGGAGCTAACGGATATGTTTACAACATTTCTATCCGTGCAATCTCACCTTCAAGGCTCATTTTTCCCGGGATAAATTTCACGAGAAATCTGCAATTTTGAAAGCTTTTTCACTCGCGGGAAATTTGGTGGAGATGCCCAGGAATAATGATGCTTATAAAAAGTGATGCAAAATAATATTAAGCCAATCAGCGAATCATGAGTTGTTTCATAGAAAAATATAAATATCCATTTTTTTCAATTCCTGCTAATGCTTCATGTATTTGCCAATAATTGGCAAATCATTTAAAAGGATTAAACAATTATTCATAAGGATTTAAAAAATATTTTTGCAGAAAATAACCAACAACTTGTTATATTACAAAATAACAGAGAATAACTTTTACTAAACGTTGTTGAGCTCATTCAAATGTGGTGTGGAATAACCAAATTTCGAGTAACCCTCTACTGCCAAATCTTTATTTCGATTTTTTTTTATTTTTCCCGTGTTCAGGAGGTTGTTTAGAACCACTTTTGTTTTACGAAAAACGTTACTTTTATTGTTTCTTTTTCTTCTTGTTTCATTTTTAGATTTTTTTTTTCATTTGCATTTATCTTGATTAGTTTATGTATGTTTTTGATAACATTTGACCTATTGTACCACCTTGCATCATTATCTTCTGTCTTTCTTGTTTTTTTTCATGCTTATACAGTCATTTTTTGCATGTTTTTCATATTTTCCGCAATACCATTATCATTTAAATTGTAAAAATGCATCGACTGATAGTCTGGGACACTGCAAGAAATACTGCATATTTAAAATATAGGAAATGTAAGTAAAACAAAACAATATAGGAATATAGGATATATATAGGAAATGTAAGTCTAACAAAATGATGAAAATCCGACAAAAATGTTGGTACAATTAATTTTTCAGAATGTTACCACCCAGTGAGAAGTCTTTTCAGGCTCAAACTCGTATGCCTATTCTATTTAAATTTAAGTGGTACATGATGATTCTACTTAATTAAGAAAAAAACATATTGGATTCAAATTATTAGAAAAATATAAAGGGTACTCAGTCTTTAATGTTCGTCTATGATTAATTTAAAAAAAAATATGGGGAAGGTGGGGCAAGACGACCATATGGGGCAAGAGGAACATTCGCTCGTACGGCCGTAATTTTTACAATTTTGATTATTTCCAGTATGAGGAACTGTTGCTAGCAATGCAATTAGCTGATTCTAATACCACATAACCACCAAAACGACGTAAACGCCGTGGAGCATAATATTTAATGAAGTTTTTTTACAAACCTTTGTTTTCTTATAATATTTGGAAAGTACAAAATTAGGCTTAGGGTTTATTTTAAGGCTTATTTTAGCAACCTGTTATTTTTCCTAGATCAGTAGTGTCCCTACCAATGAATTGCACCTATTATGAAGTATGATTTAACGTTTGGTTATTTTTGCTGAGAGCTTTTAAAAAATCTTGTTCAGGTGGGGCAAGTGTACCATATGGATTTTTAGTATGGAGAAAAATGCGAATTGCTGCAACAACATATTTTATTGGGAAATAAATACTTAATAACTGATAAACAATTGTTAAAAAAATTGTCCAAGCAAAATATAGTGATATTATGAAAATTTCCTTTTTTTTCATCTAAGTAATAATTTTTTTCGTAGAAACGATCTAATTTTTAGTAAAATAATATTTTTTAATCTAAAAATAAAAGAAACGTTCCAAATACATCCTAATCTGATGTATCTAAGTGATAACAGTTCAATTGTTAGCAAATTAACATTTTGTTTAATGCATTGTTCCTCTTGTCCCAACGGGTTGTTCGTCTTGCCCCACTAGTTGAGTAGAACGTACGGAAAATCTTTTTTTTAAATTATTTTTTTGCATTAAAAAACAGGATTTTTCAAAAACTTGTTCTATCAAAGTCTTAGTCAAGACCTGGGATAAGATGATTATTTAAAAATCCGACAGATTTTTAACGTTTTTAATGGGTTACAACGATCATTTCCTTAGCTTGTTACACTTGACCCACTTTCTCCTATCGATATTGCACTTTGTCGATCTATTACAATAAGCCAGAAATCGTGTTTGCTTCGACTTGACGACTCTGGACATACATTTTGGAAAAGATTCAAATTTTGGGCACAACCAGTTTATGGCTCATGTTTTCGAAAGGCTTTTTATTTGAAAATGACTTCTTTGAATTTGAAAGTGTTACCTGTAAATAGTCCAAAAAATACCTCTAAAAAGGTTTTGACCAAATTTACTGGTCCAAAAATGTGAATCGCTAGAGAATATAATTCTCGTCTCCGACCCCACGGCTACAAATCGAAAATATAAAAATTTTGGGTTTTACGAGCGGGTTTTCAACGATGGAAGGCATACATTTTTAAGAGCGGATACAGACATCGCACAAGTATTTCAGAAAAAGAGCTCCCAAAAATCTGGCTTTGAGTTCCGGGTTACGGGCCAAAATTCCATCAATTAAAAATTTTCTATTTTTTAAGTTCTTCTTTCCAATGCTTTTTAAAGATCAAAAATTTGTTGAAAAAAGTATTCATTCAATTATTGGCAACACATATAATTAATTTTCACTAAAACTTCAATTCCTCAGTCCCGGGAAATAGCCAAATTCAAGTGTTGATTCCCGGTCTTATGATTAATTTATTTATTTTTATTTTTAAAAGCCAAAATCTATTTGGATGAAATTGTGCATTCTTTCAATCGAAATCAAATCAAAATAAATATCCCAAAACCTTTTCAATGTCATCTATGAAATTAAATTTAATTAAATTTACAAAGAATATCAAAATTATTACATAGAACAATAGTCAAAAAGTTGCCCCGAAATATGCTACTATCACAAATTTGCAATATTATCAATGATGTTTTTATAAGTTTCACGTCTTTTCCGTTCTGCGGTCCCAAGAATTCTAGATTAAATTTTTAAAAGGTCCTTTCTACATAGGAAATCCATGACGGATAGGTTGTTTTGAAAATTTAATCTAGAATTCATGTGTTTTTAATACAAACAAAAAGTTGATCAAAAATTAAAGGTACGAATTTTTTTTTTTTTTTCAATTCAATTGATAAAGGCAAAAATCTGTTTTTAGAGGGAAATTTTGATGACGAATCGGATCTCCATTTTTTGATATCTCGTGACGGAGGGGAGGCCTTTCATTTTTGAACATGCGAAAAAAGAGGTGCTTTTTAAAATAATTTGCAACTTGAAACGGTGATGTGATAGAAATTTCGTGTCAAAGGGACTTTTATGTAAAATTGAACGCCCGATTTGATGGCGTACTCAAAATTCCAAAGAAAACGTGTTTTTCATAAAAAACACTAACAAAGTATTAAAAAATCTGACATTTTCCGTTCTTCAACTGTAAAAACAGTTGGAACATGTCATTTTAAGAGAAATTTGTTGTACATTCCGCATCTACATTAACCCAAAAGAGTCATTTTTTCATTTAGAATAGTTACTCTTTTAGGTAAAAATATTTTTTTTGTGTGAAATTTGAATACTGTTTATAAAACATTAATATTACATCCTATCTATTTTAAAATTAACTTTGAGAAACTTTCTTGGTAAAATGAAGTAAAATTACAAGCAAATTATTAAAAATGTAGACCAGTTGTTTTGCAATCATGTTCAAAATATCAAAGTAATAACAAAACGAATATGACTTTCAACGTAGGAAAATGCATTTAGATGGTTTTTAGCTGAACCTTTAATTCCATTAGGATGATAAAGTCTTTGAAAAAAAAATTTTTTTTTGCCTTCTCGGGCCAATTTCAAAAATATATGCAACGTCTTTAAAATTAATGACATACAAATTTGTCAACATTTTAGATATTTTTCAAAAAGAAAAATCAAATTTTCTTAGCTTGAACTAATGATAAATACAGTAATCGAATCACAGTGCAAAATAAACAATTACTTTGATAAGCTAACTCAATTTATATATTTTCAATGCTGTAGGTAGCAAATCTCCCATTGAAACAAATCGTCGATCACCATAATGTGTCGCAAGCCAAAACTGAACAAAATCCACCGTCTCCTCATCCCAACCATAAAACTATGAAACCAGTTTCCGATACCTCAATCGATCGAAAATGGGTCAACTTGAAAAATCACGTACCCTCCTTTGGCCAACAAGCCAATCAGGTACAACTGAAGTGAAGAAAAACCAGTCCTTCAAGTAGAAAAAGATCCCAAAACCGTCCAACCTGAAGTACTCTTGTGCGCTCAAGACTAGTTGTCTGCCGCTGCTGCTATTGCAAAAAAAAAAAAAAAGTGAAACTCACGAAGGTTTCCCCCCTCGAACCCCACTCACCTGAGGTTTTAGCTTAATTACGGAAAGGTTTCTTATTTGTCAGGGTTCGCCCAAAAGGTCCCGCCTCGGAAAAGGGGGCAGCAGCAGCAGCAGCAGCAGCAGTCGGCGTCGAGAACTTCAACCAAAAAGTGCAAAGTCGCCTCCAAACACAGAGATTGATCTTCACGATTTGACTTTGGGTTGAGTAATTTCTGCTTCGGCGCGGTTTTGCGCAAGTCACAGCAACAACACAACACTTATTCAGCGTGAGCTTTGAGCTTTTTGTGGGTCACGACGGTGTGCACGCCAGATCACGACTTTTGAGGCCTCACAACTCACAAACAATTTTTCCGATTGTTTCACACAATTTTGCGTTCACTTTGGCAATCGGTTGCAGCATCAACGGGGAAGAAATTGCCAATTTTTTTCTACGACACAATTCGCAATCGTTCAACGATTTTTCAATTTGCCGAAAGCACACACATAAAAAACAACAAAATTGATTAATTAAGCTTGTGGAAAACAAACTTCAACACAAATTCCCGAAAGATCAAACACTTTAAACTTTTTTCGTTGTTGTGGGGAGAAATACGCGACTGCGCACGCTTGCTAACAGGTTGCTGTCCAAAGTGGAACTGACTCCGTCGAGTTGAGTCGTTCGTGCGCGCAAGCTGAGCCGAAAGCCCGCAAACGAGAGTTTTGCCGACGTTCCGAATCGATGTGTTAGTGTTTTGTTTTGGTTTGTGGGGTGTTGAGCCGGCGTCGCGAACCGTTGTTGCTGTGGTGGTAGAATGGTGGTTTTGTTTACATCTTGGAGACGAGAGCTTTTGCGAGCTTCTAAGGGTTGTATTCAATAGATTGAGAAATTTGATTTTATTTTAATCAAATTAAAATATTGTAATATCGACGTTGTCGTGCTACCTTGTCACTCGTCGCTCTTTGACGTTCCGAAAAAAACGCGGTTGTATAAAAAAAACGCGGTCTTATCAACAAAGATCAAAAAAGCAAAATAAAGTGAATTTTCTCAGCTTTTCAAAATTATTTTTTTTCAAAGGTGGGCAAACATGTGTACTAATTTAAAAAAAAAATGAAGAACTGCGACTATTTTCAAAAAAGTCACCAAAAATTGATTTAACATGAAAACGATGCACTTTATGAAAATTTCACTAACGTACTTTTTGATTGCAAATTTGATTTTTCATCGAAAAATGATGTTGAAAAATTTTTGCGACCAATATTTCGATTTTTAGAAAAAATCAGTATTTATTCAAAAATTCATAACTTCACTCAAAGATTTTTTGCACAACCTGGAAATTTCTGAAAAGTTGGTATTTGATGTCCTCTAAAACATATAAAAATATAAAAAATAGTGTTTTTTTGCAAATCAAGTTTTAGTGACAAAAAGTTAAATACACAAAAACCAAAAAAAAATTTACCGTGTATCATTTTTTTTCCAGTGTAGTCCGCATCCATACCTACAAATTTGCTGAAGACATCAAATCGATCAAAGAAAATCCTTCAAAAGATACAGAGTTTTGAATTTTCATACATCATTTTTGTATGGACATCTGCCAATTTTGTATGGAAAATTATATGGACAAACTAATGATGCAAAATGGCTTCTTTAGGCATACCAAAGGCGCCAAAAAAGTTTCAGCAGAATTAAAAAAAAAATTGAAGAAAAAAGACAGATTTTGTAGAGAATTGCACACATGAAAAGTGGCAAAAATGTACGCAGGTTTTTTTTTTGTTTTTATTAAATATCTCCGGATTTAAATCGAATTTATTGGATCTGTGAAGGTCAAAGGATGAGGCATTTTGAGCTACACAAAATGGCGTTCTTAACTCAATTTGGCCCAAAATGCACGTGCGGCAAGATAGCACATTAAAGACGAATTTTGCAAACTTTTTCGAGATTTTTTTTCTGTGTTTTTTTTTTATTTGGGACCATCCATAAACCACGTGGACCCTTTAAGGGGGGGGGGGTGATTGTCCACGATCCATACAAAAAAGTTTTTTTTTGTTATGGATAATTGTCCACGAGGGGGGGGGGATTCTCAAAAAAGTGTCCACGTGGTTTATGGATGGTCCCTTTGGATGAAATTTTTTCATGCATTCTCTTTGTTCAAAGAAGAAATTTGGCATAATTAATTTTTCCATTTAAAGGTCCACTGCAGAATGGTCATACAAAACGGCCATGTGAATGTTCGAAAATTTGTGTCTTGTGAAGAGGGGACCATCCATAAACCACGCGGAATCTCAGTCAGCAGATTTTTTGACCATTCTTTTCAATGGCTCAAAAGTTGCGGGTTTTGGTACCATAAAACATATAAAAAAACTCGAAAATCTAGAAATAGGTATTTTGGGAAATTGAGGTTTTGTAAAAAAAGTTAACTAGAAAATCTACTACCTATTTTTTCTCAAAAGTCCTCAACAATACCTACAACATTGCCAATCCGATAAATTGATCGGATGAATCACTCAAAAGTTACAGCTGTTTGAATATTTTCGTACCATTTTTGTGTGGACAGCAGCCAAAATTGTATGGAGACTTGTATGAGAGAACCAATGACACAAAATAGCTTCTTTGGTCATGGGGAAGGCCCCCACAAAGTTTGAGCCAAATTAAAAAAATAAAAATAGTCGAAATCGGCCGATTACCTAGAGAATTGCTCAATTGCAATATGGGTATCAAATAAAGCGAAATTTTGTATGTTTATTCACTTTATTAAAGTATTTTTGTAAAATACAAAAAAAATGAAAATACACAATATGGATATCGAACTACGCAAATTTTGTTATGCTTCATACATACATTCATATTTATACAAAATTTGCGTCGTTTGACACTCATATTGCAAATTTCAAAAAAAAAAATAAGTATTTTCGAAAAATTAGTTTTTTTGTGAATGTTTTTGAATTTTCGAAAAAAAAAATTTCTAAAGTGAAAAAGCATACAAAATTTCGTTTGACACCCGTATTGCAAATTTTGAAAATTTGAGTATTTTCGAAACAATACGGTATTTTTTGAACAATTTGAGTACATTTTTTACTTTAAAACTTACAAGATTTTCTAAAAATATATTCCTAGTGAAAGCATCGAATATTTAACATGATATGGTTCGATTCGATTTTAGATTTTTTTTATAAATGAGTTTGCGTCCATTACTGGCGATAAAGTTATCGCCGATAAAAATCGAAATATCATTATAGATTATCTTTATCGATTACGCTAGAACTATCGCTATCGAGCCTCGACAATTTTGTCGATAACAACTTTGCTAAATTAGTACCCCAATTTATGTTGTGTTATGGAAAAATAATTTACTATTCGAATCTGCAAACTTGTTCTAACAATTCCATTATCAAAATATAAAAATTTAAGCCCAACTTTAAACATTTTGAAAATATTCTTTTCTACAGTGGTGCAACTACTGCAAATTTACAAATATTATAGCTTTATGAATATAATGTCTATCCCAAAGTTTTTTGTCATTTTAGAACTGTTGCCATAATATTCAGTTCAATTCAATTATGTTTTTATTAGGTAAATAATCAATTCACAATTTGTTTTGCAATTGAACCTAATAGAGATTTAGAGGTCCTTTCAACTATGTGTTGATAAATTTGTCTTTGGACACAATTGGTTATTCTAAAGGCTAATGACAAGCAGGAAAAAGTGATTGCCATAATATTCAATTTAAAAAAATACTTAAAAAAGTAAATAATAAACTGTACAAGTTTTTCGAATGAAAATTTTAATTTTCAGTAATATTTTTAGTGTCCTGATTTTTTGGGGATTTTTTGAGGAGGGAACAAACACTTGAAATAAAATTTGCAATAGGCTTATCAAGCAGACTGTTGTTTTTCAGAATTCTTGGTTAAATTTTCAATAGGTCCTATTTGACTCAAAGGTTGTTCTGAAAGTGTACTCTAGAATTGTCCTGACAACCCCATATTTACAATTGCTGCAAAGAGTTTTTCGTTTTTTTTTTAATAGTCGTTTAGTGTTGGTTTGCAAAATGTGTTGACAACTTGCATAAAAGTTAACTAATTTAGGTTATCGAGCTACCCACAAAAATTAAGTTAAACATAAAATTTAAACTATTTCCAGAGCTATGCCTTCCAGAACCACACAAATATAAGTTTTGCGAACATTTGTAATTTTCGTAGCCGCTTCACGCCTCTCTGAGCCACTACAGACCAGAAATGATTTGCGAACGCGCACGATGAGATAATGATGACAATTGCGTTTTAGTAGCGTGGAAAGGTCACCCCCAGGAGGGGGAAGGCGTACCGCGTGAAAAACTACAAAAATAGCAATCGCTAAATCTCCGCGAAAAAAAAACTTAGAAGGGGGTGGCGTTTGATTTGATTTACCGTTTGGAGCTCCAAAAATCCAACTTCACCGCCGGGGAGAAGTTTCCAATTTAAGTTGTGTTTTGATATAAGCAAACCATAAACTTCACCCCTCGTTCGTTCGACTTGTTGGGGGTGTGCTAAAAGCATATATTCCGAATGGATATTTTGTGATTTGCCTCTGATCCTGGGCCGCAAAACTCGATCGAGCAAGTCTCCTTAAAGAAGATGTTGCTTGGCACAACACAGGTGTGGGAAGACGCCTCGTCGTCTCTGCAAATCTTTTAGTTTATTACGCGTTCTGCTTCAAGTGGTGTCGTAACACCATAAATGGCTAATGATGACTCGAAACTCGATTCTTGACGATTTGTAAAACACACTTTGAAGAGGTTTAAAATGTGATGCGCAGTTTTCTCACTTGTGCGATAATTTGGTAGCACCACCGAGTGAGAGAAAAAGTAAAGTTACGTGATATTTGAAACAACGTTACAATTTATGAGCTCCATGGGAATCGTTAAAGTTCTCGTGGCTCGTGGCACTAAATATCTACTGGTGAGAACCGGCTTGGGAAACATTTCTAAGGTGGTTATTCTCTCTCTCTCTCACTATTGATTACTCATCTGGCTCGAGTCGTGATCTCACCGGTTTGGATTAGCAAATTAGCGATTCCAGAAACATTTTGCGGATCTGTTGCATTGCGTAACGTTGGATAAAGTTGTACGGTGAATTACGTTGAAACGTTTTTAAATATTTTTGTCTTTTGTAAAGAAAGTTATCGGACAGCAATTCTCAACCAACAAGAACAGATTTGTTAATATTGTTTATATATTTACGATTTAAAATTTAAACAAATGATTATCGCCTTAGAAACACTCACGGTGCTTAGCGTTGAACTCAACACGGAAACGAGGCGTTTCTGTGAAATCCAAAATTGGTACTTATTATCGATAAAAAAAGTTGGCCAGGAAGCCCAAAATCGCAACCCGTACCGCACCAAAAAACAACTTTTGGGGGAAATTCCTTAATAGTCAATACACTTTGATAAGGTGGAGCCAAAACCACCCAGGACGTGCGCCGGTCGCATATTTCATCGGCTTAAAGTTCAACCAGTTGACAACTAAATTAGGCAGCGGGCGGACGGACGGCCGTTTGACAGATGGGACGACTTCCTAATTGCGTTATGTCACTGCTGTTTCGGGTTCAGAAGCGGTGCGTGGCTGCTACAAATTCGTCGTTAAAATTTTACGATTCTCGCGCGTAGTCGCGTTGAATTGGGACAATTAGATAAAGATCTGCAGAGAAGCCGGCCGGAATCTATGGGACTGTTGGAATAGCGGTGTCACGGAAGTGCCAGATGAAGACGGTGACGTCGATGCTTCTTCGGTTTTCATGATTTACTAATTGAGTGCGGCATTTGCTAGTTAGTGCATTGCTAATTGAATCAACGACGTGGTCAATTGCTACGATGTTGCGTAAGATGAGTGCTAGGTTATGGACATTTTGCTGAAATATAGCATAATACGCTTTGCTTTATTCAGTAGCTTTTGAACGAACTTTAATTTTGATCAATTAAAGCTATTTGAAGACTTTTTGTATTTTCGGGATTTAATCAGTAAATCAAAGAAAGTTTTTTTGAAAAATGGTATTAAAAAAATTAAAGTAAATTATGTGTTAATCATATCACTTTGAATGATTTTTTAAATTTTGTATGTATAACGTTTGTTTTATGTACCAATGTAAGCTTTTCAAAAAAGTTCATTTAATTTTTCAGTCCAAAATCACCAGAATTCTTAAAATGGCGTCAAATCTAAACTAAGCAACTACCATTAAACCGCTCTATCAACCGTGTGTCACCGCCGATCGAAAATGCAAATAGTTTGCCTAATTGGTTATGTTAATCAATTATCAGCTCTCGCCGGTGACAACGCCCGCGTGCCCGGGGTTCAACTGCTGTATTTCTAACCCCATCGCAGGCGTCGTCCAAATCACTAATTAGCATCGCTCGCCACCGACAACAGTATCTGACCCCCCGAGGGCTGAATCCTGTCAGCTGACGCCATTTGTAGCAAAAAAAAAAAACTGTTCAAAACAAAGTGTTTGCTCGAATAAATTTACATTTTCGATAGTTTTGCCTGCAGGCACCTAAACACCTTCAGATTAAAACGTGCTGCTGCTGCCGACTAATCGAAGTCTTGGTTGCGTAAATAAAAAACGGCCGGCGCTGATTTGATCCGGGGTGACCGATGGCTGGCTGCCCGCGGTCAGAAGTAATTTAATGAAGTTATTTCGATCCCGCCGGCGTGAAACTGGTTCGCGACTGCCGCGACGGTCAGCTGGTAGCGCAGTCCTAATGGATTTATTGACGGAGATAAGAGGAAGGAATTGAGCAATTCACATAAAGAAGTACGATCTATTTTTTTAACTTGGCGATTTTAATCCTTAACTGCTTATTTATCGATTTTTTTTTTCCAATTTTAGGAGGTAATATTAGGTTGCCCACTTTTGCTTTACCAAAAAAAAATATTTCTCTTGTTTTGTGTTTGGCTCTTTCTTTGTTAATGTGCATTCATTTTGTGTTTTTCGTATTATTCCAGCGTCTTTTATTTACATTTTTTTGTTGTTTTAACATTTTTAAAATTCATTAAATATTCAAGATAAAAATGTAAGAAATTGTGTACAAACATAATTTTGAAACAGTTTCATCCTACTATCTACCAGTTTTTGCAATTATTTATTTCTGTTCTCGTTTATTGAGTTAAATTTATTTTATCAAGCCGAAAATTACTTATTTTTATTTCATTTTTTTGCCTTCCTCACCTCAATGGGGAAAGGCTATAAAATCACTCGAAAAGTGAAATTCTTAGTTAGACATTAGACTTCATGTATACATATCAACTCAGAATCAAAATCTGAGCAAATGTCTGGGTGGGTGTGTGGTATCTCGGGACTGGCTGAACCGATTTTGCCCGTTTTGGCCACATTCGATTCGTCTTGGGGTCCCTTAAGTCACTATTTATAAATGATGATGTTTAGTTAAATACTTCAAAAGCTATACTTAAAAACGATTTTGACTAAAGACCGGAAGATTGTTAAAAGGCCTTTCCAACGAGCCCAATATATATCTGACAACCCTATCAATAGTTATAAGCACTTAAGTAATATTTATACACTTTTTTGAGGCCAAATCTCAGATATTTAGATGAAAACGTTGTCCGGATCTATCTTGCAACCCATCATTGGATGGGTTATCAAAAAATCTTTTCAACGAGCCTTAAAGATTGAAGATCTGACAACCCTATCAAAGTTATGAACACATACATCTTTCATTTATACATTTTTTTGGGACCGGTTCTCAGATATTTAGCTAAAAACGGCAAATTATGAGCTAAGAAGAAATGTGGAGTATTACTTTACGAGATTTTTTTGCCAGATGAGCATCAGTTTTTAGAAATGTTTATAATATTGAACAGTTCTATCAAGAATTAGCAAATTTTTCATGTTTTTTTCTGTTTTTATATTTTTTTTTATCTGGATGAAATTTTGTGTTTAATCTTTTTTGTGTAAACCAATCTCCATCTTTATATAGTTTTGGCAACCGTTTATACAAAAATGCTATAAAAATATTCAAAAATGGATGCCCCATTTGATGGCGTACTCAGAATTCTAAAAAACGCATTTTTCATTAAAAAAAATAGAAATACAACAGAGAGGGACCATCCATAAACCACGTGGACACTTTTAAGACAATCTCGAACGCCACCCCCCTCCTTCCTCCCCATCCCCCCCCCGGTGAGCAATATTAATACAAAAAAAAATCCTTCTTGTATGGAGCATGGGCAATCGCCAAACAGAGGGGTTTTCTTGATGTAACCATCGCGAAAAACAAAACAAAATGTTTTGAAAAAGTTTGTTGTCATCGATCATGGCCGCTTAAGGTCACCCGCGACAGACACAGACGACAAAACAAAAAAAAATGTATCTTTTAAACAATTTTTTATTCGTAAAATCGCGAAACAAAAAATTTATCTTTTTCAAAACTTTTATTGTTGTAAAATCGCGGTTACTTGTGATTGTTACAAACAAACACCTTTGTTTATACATCACAATTTTTTAAATTGTCTGTTTTAACTCTGTTATACTCTAAAAAATACCTTGCAAAGTCAGAAAAAAAACGAAATTTTAAAATGAAAAAAAAAAGTTCTGAACGAAAAATATGTGCTGCTGAGCTATTGCAGATTCGAAAAATACATTAAATTTCCCTTAAGGCCGATGAAAATATTTCTCAAAATATAAATAAATAACAAGCCATAGTTTCAATATTTTCATGGAAAAAGTGTTAGGGTACACAGAAAAAAAAAAATCCGGTAAATTTACATCATTTATGATGTACCAAAAGTGCACGTCATTAATGATGCTAATTTACATCAGCTTCATCTGAAATTTACATGCCTTCCGACGTAAACGTGCCGAACAAACAAAGCTTCGAAAACTTGTAAATTTCCGATGAAAATAATGTAAATTTACCGAAGCCGCAAAATTTTTTTTACTCCGTTGAATTCTAAATCCGATGTAAATTTCAATTACTTTTATGGCCAAATATTGTTTGAAAAGTCATTATATTGTTTCCCATTCTTGTCAATATAAGCAGTTCTCTATAATCAAACATAACTTATTATTGATCAAAAACGACAAAAGCAAATGATTTCAAACAGTGGGCGTAAAGATTGAAAAGAAGTATCGGATTATAAATTCAACGGAGTAAATTAAAACAAAATTGGCTGTGATTTTAGCTCTGCGGAATTGACTAGGGTATTAAAACTACGAATTTCCTAAGGGTAAGCACATCAGCAGCAAATCGAACACCGCAGAGCAAAATTGCGTAAATCCTAGTGCCAATTGACCATTTTTACCTGGATTTCTATGATCTTCTCGCACTCCAGCAGTTCGATCAAATATTGTAACTGTAGAATCCTACCTTCTGTACTAAACCCACTTGCGTCCTGTTTCCGCTAGTCATGACGGAAGCTTGCGAAGCCTCCATAGCGTTGACGACCTCGACGGAAGCTTGATCCAGACTTGTTTGAGCTTCTTGGATCTACAGACCGACGTTGTGGGCGAGTTGTCACCTGTGTTGAAATAGAAGGCGATTAGTTACTATAAAGAAAGCATTCCTAGACCATCTTACCATCGAATGCAGCGACTTTGTGTTTCGACCGAGTACGTTCTGGCAGTTTGATATTGTCGGGAGACGCATCCGGCTTCCGGCAGGGTGTCGTTGCTTCGCAGCAGAATTACATTCCAGACACCGTCACGTACAAATCCAGTGCCGTAGCTGCGCAAAATATAAAAAAAAATAACAACTGATACAACACATCTGAGAAGGATCTTACCTTGCACAATCATATCGGTCTTAACTTCCACAAATCAACCAGGATCACCATCACCATCCTTCAACAGCAGTTTCGTTCTGTGCTCCAGCAGAAACTCGATCACCGTAAACAGTTACACAGAGTGCACTTTCATCCAGATCTTGGCAGCTGATCGTCATCGGCATGGAGTTCATTTGCGTAACGGTAACCAAATCGACGGTCTTGGCCGCACACAGAAGATGGCACTACCTACCGCGCCTAGTTTGTACCCTGCCGGGGTTTTAAGGACATTTTCCGAGCAAAAAACTGGAAGACGTCGCGGTTGAACGATTTCACTCACGTTCACACATCACTTGATTTTGTTTTGTTTTTCACTTTGACAACCAAACTCAATGACCTGTAAAATATGGTAGACCGGTCTTCCGGCGTTTGTCGGAGTTGCGCTTAATCAAAATTGGGTAGTGCTTATAAAAAGCTATTCTTGATTTAACTAGTACTTTATTCAATCGTACATCACTTTCAATTACGAAGGTGTGAAAAATAAGAACAATTATTTTTAGAATAACGATTCTTAGCCCTTTCTTTGGCAAGATACCCCCTTTGTTTTACTTAAGCTTCTGGTACCCAACAGGAAATTTTTCGTTTAAAGAGCTCACAATTTAGGATTTTTGTTATAAGGAATCATAAATTGAATAAAATAAATTATTTTAAATTTGTTCAAATGGTGTTTTATCGTAAATCGGGAAAACAGTTGATCTAAAAGGACTTTAAGAAAGTTGCATGAAAGTTGGTATTTTAAAGTTCAGTCATTATTTTTCTTACAAAATTTCAGGTTCAAACACCCATATTTACACAAAGAATTTTAGAGCACCCATGCGGGAGTGGCTGTTACGTTGAAAAAAAACCACGTCTAATGTCTCATTTAGAAAATCTTAAACCAATGTTTGTTTTAAGCAAAACATCAAAATTTTGCTTATGGGAACTGTCACAAAAAAAACTCGAAAGTTGAACTAGTTCCTTATCAAACGAAGATTGAAAAAAACCAAGCTTTAAAATTGGTTTTAATGAATTCTCTGCAATGTTTACAAGTTTAAATATTCAGAGAAATAATTAAAAACAATTTTAAAGCTTGTCTTTTTTAATCTTCATTTGATAAGGAACTAGTTCAATTTCGAGGTTTTTTTATGACAGTTCCTATAAGCAAAATTTTGTTGTTTTGCTTATTGGGTGTCTTTAAACCCCTCTAGAGTCAGGGGTATTCAAAAACACCCAAAAAGCGAAAAATCAAAATTTTGATTATTGGAATTTTTTGAACAAAACTCTAGAACTGAAATGCCAATAAATTTGAATATATTTTACCATTTTTAATTAAATTTTAATTTTTACTTACGATTTGAAAATAATGGACTCAAAGTGTGGAAACTAAATAGTGTTTAACTGACGATTTGGTTTTGTCGTTTGTGAAGTATAGATTTTTTTAAACTATCAAAATTACAATTTACCTTTTTTTTAAACCTTCTGAAACCTGATACTAAGGATATGAACTGCTACCAAAAAGTACTTTTGGTAATGTGTATCGTTATCAAGTTATAACTATTTTTGAAAAAAAAAAAATAATAGTGGTTTATAAAATTCTCTCTTGGGAAAAAAACCTTTTCTTGGTACATTTCTATTATCGGCTAATCAGAACTTTGATCATGAACTACAGCCTTCATAAGTGTTTTTGCTGTTTCAAATCAATAAATAGATAAAATTAAAGTGAGCAAGCAACACTATATTGTTGATGTATCTGAAAAAGTTTTTTGAATACCGCCAAACTGCAAAAGTGACGAGAATAGGTTGAAAAATGAGACGAAAATGAGTATACTTTTAACAAATTTCGAAAATCATATCTTTATATATTTGAAAAAATAGATTCATAGAATTTTACCCAAAAAAATCCAAAACATATATCTGGAGTTTTTTTTAAAGGTTTAAAAACCGAATTTGCAGTTTTTGCTTTTTGGGTGTTTTTTAATACCCCTGACTCGAGGCGGTTTTAAAAACACCCAAAAAGCAAAAACTGAAAATTTGGTTTATTGGACCTTATATAAAAAAAACTCCAGATTTTATATTACAATTATTATTGTAGATTAGATAGGTTTAAATTGCTTCAAATTATTTTTGAAATATTAATACAGGACTTCATTCCAATTTATATCTATAAAATAAAAAAAACTTAACACGATTAAAAAAATAATAGTAAAATGCTTGAAGCATGACTGTCTTGAACACTATGCTAAGTTTTGCTTTCTGTTTTATTTTTCATTTAAACCGGATCGACCTTAAATATTGTACTATCAGAGAGAAAAAATATCTTATTATTGAATTCCATATAGTAAGCATTCTTGAGCATATTTCACAAACCCTTTGAGATTGATGAAATAGTTATCTGTTTCTCGAGAATTTGCAAAATAGTTTCAGCTTCCAATCTGGTAATTGATTCAATAATTCTTGCTCACTGTTTCGGAATGTCCTATGATCAAAGGAAACACATGGCGCATAGTACCTTTTGAAAAACGTACTTTTATAATAGCATATATCCCTATTCTATGATAATTGTTAGTGTTGATCCAAAAATAATAACCGTCTAACCCAATTTTGGATAATCTGAAACCTACCCAAAATTAGAATCCAATTGCTTGTCGGAGTTGCAATGAATTCAATATTCGATATTTTAAGATTGCCGTGTAAGCTAATCCGACACAAAAACGTTCTGTCAGTTGTAAAAAAACCAACAAAACAAAGAGTTGCTTTTTGAATATTGAGAGTAATTTCATATTTAAAAAGAATCTTTCGTAAGTATTATCACAAAATTGTGTATTTTTCAAGGTTACCATAACAAAGACAATATCTTACCGGTAGGAAGAAACGAGGATCTGATCCGGAAGGTAAGAGTGGAAGACCAGCGAACCGGAAGATGAGCAACCAACCAAATAAACGCACAAATTACCAACGAGATCTCCTGTCACTACAGATGCAGCAACTTCAACGACCGCCGGTCATATTCTTGATGAATACACCGCTATCAGCATGCCCAGATGGAATGCTTCTAAACGCCACCGGTCCGATCTCACAATCTGGATTTCTGAACGGTTTGCTAACTAATTGCTGAGCGATGTGCCTGTCGAGTCTACTGTCCAACCCAACGCGGAGGACTTGCCGGAAGATTCCTTTAGTTCACCAACACTGTCAAACCAGCTCATCTGTTCTACAGGTAAATAAGCCGAGAAGGAGGAAGCTGCTCGTCACGACAAACAGATCCGATGCAACCGGAAAGTCCAAACAAGCGGGATCTATCATTCTTACATTAAGCAACACCGCCACTCAACCCTCGATAAAACTTTCCCGAGCTCATCCGGAGTCCTCATGGATTGCCCAAAAGCTCCGGGTAATTAGCAGCTGCTTAGACAATACCAGAAGTTGTTTTTTTCACCGCGAAATCTGGCACTGAATGAGCAAACATCTCCACTTCACTTGCGCCAATCTTCAACAACTTTAAACTGATTTGTTTTTGTCAGCCTTTTGAGCTGTCATTCGCAAAACAATCTTTCATTTGAAATTTAAATGTTTTTACAGTTTACATTTAGAAAATATTACATCAAACATGCAATTACATGCTTTTCATTTTTTCAAATTTATGATTTTTTGGAAGCAAAAGGCCCATTTACATGAGATTCGTGAATTACAACGAATCTCATTTTGTGTGAAGGCCCTTTAAATGCAATACAACGTTTTACATTAAATTTCAAACTTACATTGAGCATGTTTACATTTGAAGCATGGTTTCAGTGCCGTGTAAATTTACACTTTTTTTTCTGTGTAGGGTAGTCATCAATGAGACACTTTTGGTTTTCAACTTTCAACGATTTTTCTATTTTTTCATCAGCATGTTTTAATGAGCTTTCGTTGTATTTTCTTTCTTTTAATGTGTTCTAACATTGACCAAAATATGAGATCGATCCGACATCTACAGCCAGAGTTATTCAACTGTCTCATTGTAGACGCACTTGGCAGAAACAATGAGACAGCTGGGGAACAATGAAACACTCTACAAAAATCAATACTTTTCTAGTAAAACATCATATTTTTGTATTGTTCCATTGCAGGTGCCTTGCCTTGAACATTTTAAAGCAATTTTGCCAACTTGAAGCTTTAATTAACAAAAGTTAAACTAAAAAGTATTTAAATTTAGTAAAATCCATTTATTTATACCAAATAACTTTGTATGTTTGGTTAAATGAAGTTAAAACTCTATAAATATGCCAAAAATCACTTTCAATTCATGTTTTGAAAGATTTACATGGATTTTGAAATGTTTAATGAAGAAAAATCAAAGTGTTTCATTGTTACCCATGGGCTAAAATGAGTGGGGAACAATGAGACAGCCCTGGATTCTTGGTATATTCTAGATTTTGATCAAACCTAATGAAAGAACATTGTAGCCCAACTCAATCCCTATGGAACGTCGAAAGAAATTTGAAGAAATATTAGTTTTGATGTAAATCGCAGCCTATGAGCGCAAAAGTATTTTTTGTCCATAATTTACTTTTACACCCCAGAATCAAACATTTATGAGTTACTTTTCAAGGGAGCGTCCATAACCAAAGCCACTATTATAGCAGACGTGTATCCAGTAGATACACCTTTCCCCCAAATATGAGCCTGATTGGTTGAAACTACGACTTGTGAGAGCCATTTTATCATTGTTCCCCGTGTCTCATTGATGACTATTCTACCTTACACTAGTTTAGTTGTTCTGCAATCATTAGTTTTTAAAAAATGTAAAATTTGACGAAAACAGAAATTTTAGCGAAAAAAACATTTTTTGCGATAATAAACATCGATTTTTTTAAATTCTAGAGATTTTCAAATCAACTAAAACATGCTAAAAATGATTCTAAACGCGGGAGAATGCATTTTAAATGGATTTCAACGGATTGCACTTAAATTTTTATTGCAATATTGAAGTTTTTTGAAAAAAAAAATTTGTCCCCTGATTTTCCGGGTCAACTTTAAAAGGGAGGGGGAAAAAGAACAAAAACTTAAAAAATTATCAGCCTTAAACGAAAAATAAATAGAAAAAATACCGTCCAGTATCGAAAAATGGTAAAATTCAAACTAAATTTGTATTTTTTTCGATGAAAAATACGTTTTTTCGGAAGTACACCATCGGGCGTCCAATTTCACATAAAAGTAAAGGAATGTTACTCTTTGTAAAAAAAAGTTGATACAAAACTTTTCTATGAAGAAAACCCTTTACCGAGGATTGATGGATCTCACTGTCAAATTTACTCAATAGCAAAATGGATGAATTTGTTTTGATGCAGATTTTGATAGAAAATCCCGAGCAGACGGAAATAACGTGGGAATATTTTTTTTACAGTTGAAACTACTAGGACATTAAAATTTTGTGTTATTTATAATAAGATTCATGAATTTTTGTTATTGGATTGTTTTAGTAATAACAGTCTAATATTTTTTTTTTAGTTATTCGTCGAACAAATCTTTGTTATTATTTTTTGTTATTTTAACAACTAATCCTATCATCCCAATAACAATTGTAGGTATTCTTCCATAACAAATAATGTTATGCCAAAGTTTTTTTGGCTTTCAACCAATATCATACCAATAACAAATTTTGTTATGATAACATAAACTGTTATTAAGCCCTTATGCAAAAGTGCATTTTAAAAGAAGATTCCATAACACTTTCTGTTATTTTAACAGTATTTGTTATTGAAATGGCATGAATTATGTTATAACCGTCTGCACGGGATCTATCATTTTATGTAGGAAGTTCTGAGTGACAGTATTTGAAGAATTTATTATCTGTGGGTGTTTAATAACAAACATGTTTCATCGATTATTTAGCTTATATGAAAAAAAAACAACATATCAGGCAGATATTACAGGTTTTCTACCATTTCCTCACAAGGCGTCGCCGGCTATTCAAAGTTGTCGCTCTCAGCTGCTAATTACTGTCATGTTCAATTAGCGGAACTCCAGTATTTAGTTGTCTTTACGGGTAAAAGTTGAGTGACCCCCCTAGAGCTTCTGTGTAAACGCAATTAAACTAGATCTAGCCTAATCTACCACCACACGGAGAAAAAAGAGTTCCCAAAATCGTGAACAAGCGTTCATGAAAATGAAAACTCCGAAAAAAGTATTCAAATCCCATGGTACGATTTTGAAAAAACGTACCATGAAATTTGAACGCTTACACAGAAAAAAACCATTCCCGTAATCGTGAATTAAGTTCACGAATGTGTGAACCACGAAGGAATTTATTTATGAGTATGGTGCATTTGCACTATAAACATGAATATATTCCTTCGTGGTTCTCACATTCGTGAATTTAATTCACGATTTCGAGAATTGATTTTTTTCCGTGTAGTTCGTGGTTCCCATTTTCGTGAACGCTTGTTCACGATTTTGGGAACTCTTTTTTCTCCGTGCAGTCACCCTTGCGGCGGCGGCTGACCACGGAACTGCTACTGTCCGCGGCTGGTTATCCTCCACCGGGGGCAGTTCCGCAATGTTTTTTTTTATCTTGCTCTTTCCTTCTATCAACATCCAAGAAGCTGGCTCAGATTTATTTGCTGTCTAGAGCAGATTATGCTACCAGTTAATAGCTGTTATGATCTGTGTTTAGTGGGGCGCCCCCGTCATGATTGAGTATCTCGTCTTTTATTTTCCGCCTGATGGATGTTGATTCGCCGGGGCCATAGGGAAAAGTAAACAAATCCACGATGAATCGAATATAAACACAGTTGGTTGGATCTGTTTGGTGCCCTGGGCGGGCCGGGCAATCTGAGCTCATCGTATTGATTAATTGTATGAGGGAAAATTGTTTCTAGCTCTTGCAGCCGTGAACCGTGAAAGGATCTCCAGGACAATCTCTGTTGTTTGAGATACCAAGTCAGCGGGCTTTTCTGATAACGTAACTCTATACCTCTCACACCAGAACCAAGAATTACCTGCTCGTAATTACCGAACCGTACCTTTTGCGGAGGCAACACTTTGCGCGGAAAGCTTCATCTCTAATAACTATCGTTACTGTCTGTGGTGGGGCCAAAACGTGGCCTCTTCTGGTCTGGTGGGGCCTGCTGGTTATGACAATCCATTTGCTTAATGGCCGCTACACACCGCAAGCCCCCATAACACGACGACGACCCAGATGAAGACGACGATGATCATCGTGCTGAGCATGAAAACAGCCCGCCGCTCGTGGTAATCTCGGGTTACATTTGGCCGACTTCTTGACAGGTCTGCTTGAAAGGGTTTGCTGGGTGGAGGCCTTTTCCGGGAAACTGTGAAGCGTGTAACTCTGCAAATGGCCGCCGGCGGCACGGCGTTTGAAGTCCGAGATTTTGAGTGATTGATTGAGCTTCGGCGTGGTTGTCATTTTTTCGATTGGTGAAATTGACTCCAGCAGTCAGCTTTTGGGACGGTAATCGATTATGGGTGCAGGCTGGGCTGAGTTTTGGCTGGGTTTGTGCAATCGAAGCATTTTGGTGTGAAATTGGACTGCATCATAGTGGAATTGTAAGCGATTCAAATTAAACTTCCAGAGATGAGCAATTCCAGCTCAAATCAGGATTTTTTCTGGTACTTTTGTACCCGACCCTCTCCGATTTCAATGAAACTTTGTAGACATGTTATCCTGGGCCTATATAAGTCATTGTTGCGTATATGGAGCCAATTGTACTCGAAAATAACATTTGAGAAGGGCGTAAGGTATTTACATATTTTTGTATTTTGTAATTTAAAAATTACTGTATCTCGAAGCCGTTGCACAGTGGGCGAAATGGAACCCAAAATCGGACTTAATTGAACGCGGCTGGTTCCCTGGTATGAATAATACTGTTTCTAATGGAAAAAAATCCGGGAAATTGTTTGGTGATGGTTTCATCCACCGCACGAAACGGCAAAGGGTCCATTTTGCCCCAATTCCCCATTTTTTAACATTTTTTCTTGAAAATCGGTCTGTATTTAGAGCGGAGGCTTTATGCGGCCTTCCAAAATGCACTTAACTTATGTGAAATTGTCCCAGGAATCCAGTAAAAATAACCACTTGCACCGCAAAAATCATCTAGGGTCCATTTACCCCCAATTCCGCTATAAAAGCATTTTTGGCCGTTTTCAAATGTTAGGTCAGATTTTAAAAATCTGAAAATATTTTCATCGTAAAGATCAGACAATTTTACTTAAGAAAGACGATTTGCACTTGAAAGTTTGACAAATTTATGTTGATATAGAAACTAAACTAAATAAAAAGATTGAAGAATCACTTTTGGGCCAATTTTCCCAAACGCAGAATAAACTGCTTTTCACATACATTTTATTTTTATCAACATAAATTTGTCAAACTATCAAGTGCAAATCGTCATTCTTTTGTAAAATTGTCTGATCTTTACGATAAAAATATTTTCATATTTGTAAAATCTGACCTAACATTTGAAAACGGCCAAAAATGCTTTTATAGCGGAATTGGGGTTAAATGGACCCTAGATGATTTTTGCGGTGCAAGTGGTTATTTTTACTGGATTCCTGGGACATTTTCACACAAGTTAAGTGCATTTTGGAAGGCCGCATAAAGCCTCCGCTCTAAATACAGACCGATTTTCAAGAAAAAATGTTAAAAAATGGGGAATTGGGGCAAAATGGACCCTTTGCCGTTTCGTGCGGTGGATGAAACCATCACCAATCGATTCCCCGGATTGTTTTACATAAGAAACACTATTATTCATACCAGGGAACCAGCCGCGTTCAATTAAGTCCGATTTTGGGTTCCATTTCGCCAACTGTGCGTTGTGTCGTATCAAAAAGTGGCCAAAGACAAACTTGTAGGAAATTGGACGGGCTTTCTGAAAAAAATACACTGAAATAAAAATACACCCCACATCTATGAGATTTTTTGATTTTTAAGTCTAAAACTTAAATTTAAAGGTAAAATTTTTGAGAAAATAGCCTAAAATGTTACCAAATACTGACGAAAAATGCAGGATGGTATGTCTCTCCTAAAAAAAAATACAAAAATCATTTACTAAAACTGTTTTTTTTTTAAAAGTGGTCTAAACGTCAAAATTTTTAAAAACCAGTAGTGGGGATCGATTTTCCAGACAATTTTACATAAAAGTCTCCATATTGACCATTGTTCTATGTCCAATCCTTGGGAAGATACAGCGCTTTTAAAAATTAAAATGTTGAAAAAAAAACGGGTTTTTTTTTGTTTTTGGCAATTTTTATATGACAGACTTGGTTTTACAGTCTCGTATATATTTTTACCGGAAAGCTCGTCCAATTTCCCATAAGTTTGCCTTTGACAGCATTTCAATTGGATAATTGAAATAACTGAAAATAGAATATTTTTTTTCAGTGTGGTAGAAACCAGGACAGTAAATTTGCTTACGTAAATATAAAAACGATATAAATCAAAAAGCTGTCAAAGGCAAACTTATGGGAAATTTGACGAGCTTTCCGGTAAAAGTATTAACGAGACTGAAAAACCAAGTCTGTCATATAGAAATTGCCAAAAACCACAAAAAAACCCGTTTTGTCAACATTTCAATTTTTAAAAGCGCTGTATCTTCCCAAGGATTGGACATAGGACAATGGTCAATATGGAGACTTTTATGTAAAATTGTCTGGAAAATCGATCCCCACTACTGGTTTTTAAAATTTTTTACGTTTAGACCACTTTTCAAAAAACAGTTTTAGTAAATGATTTTTGTATTTTTTTAGGAGAGACATACCATCCTGCATTTTTCGTCAGTCTTTTGGTAACATTTTAGACTATTTTCTCAAAAATTTTGAACGAAAAAAAATCGTGACATCACCTTTAAATTTACGTTTTAGACTTAAAAATCAAAAAATCTCATAGATGTGGCGTGTATTTTTATTTCAGTGTATTTTTTTCAGAAAGCCCGTCCAATTTCCTACAAGTTTGTCTTTGACCACTTTTTGATACGACGCAACGGCTTCGAGATACAGTAATTACAAAATACAAACATATGTAAATACCTTACGCCCTCCTCAAATGTTATTTTTGAGTACTATTGGCTCCATATACACAAAAATGGCTCATATAGGACTAGGATAACATGTCTACAAAGTTTCACTGAAATCGGAGAGGGTCGGGTACAAAAGTACCAGAAAAATTCCTGATTTGAGCTGGAATTGCTCAGATTCAAAAATATTTAAATTATTAGGATTGTTAAATTAATGAAATGGCCTAACATTTGTAATGACCCTTTTAATAAAATCTATTTAAGGGTACACAGCAGCCAAGGAAGTTGTTGTCTTTTTATTCCAAAATTGACAAACTTACGGACCCAATCCTGCAACAATCTAAATGTAAAAATAGGCAAATTTTGTTGTAAACCTCTTAGTAGACAGTACTTTAGGGAATGAATAAAAAATTATATCGATAGTTCCCGTAGTTTCGAAAATACTAAAATATCTGTAGCAAATATTTTGGTGCGTGTGCACCGTTAAATTCATAAACGTCATTTAATGAGTGTAGAACGAAATTTTTTATGAAAAAGTTTAGGAATTGAAACGCCCTGAACAAATATATCCCTCCAAAACCATGTTACAAAACCAAAGTACTCACTCTTTGCATCCGGCGGTGGCGGGCCGGCCTTCGGTGCGATGTGTCCGCTGCAGGGCCGCCCAATCCGGCTGATGGCGGTGGCCGGAGCGGTCGAACTGGTGCTGGCCAGCGACGTCGTCGACGAGCTGAGCGACATTCCGGACGCCGTCATTGGCGGCTTGATGCCCGAGGGTTTCGGAATCGACCGAACTGCCCCCAGTTTGGGCGGCTGAATTCCGGACGGTTTGACCGTCGGCGGTGGCGCTTCCGTGGAACCGTTTCCGTTGGGTTCCGCCGCTGGTTTTTCACCACCCGATTCACTCATTGCTGAATTTTCACTTTAGCTTTTTTATTGAAAATTTTCCTTGCTCAGCAAGAAAACACTTGAACACACTTACACTTTACAACTTTTTTCTTCTTCAAACAACAAATTAAACCTTCTGAAATGAATCGATTTCTTTTTTTTTTCTTCGACAAAAAACCTCTTCCCTCTTTAACGATTGACCTTGAATTTCCACGTGATTCTCTTCAATTTGAATCAATCTTCACCGTGGCGACGGCGGCGCTTCCTCACCGGGGTGGAAATTTTCCCAAATGATTTTCACCCTGCGTCGTGGAAAAAACTCAGGAATCGAAAATAAACACTCACTTGCTCACACGAAAACAACACAATTTGCGTCGATTGGCGAGACGGGCTTTTATTTTTCTTTGCCCCGCGACGGACGCGATTTGACGAAAGACTTTATTTTTATTTATTTTTTTTTTGCGAATTTGAAGAAGTAGACATTTTCCCATGGCACGTTTCAACAGTGGCGTTTTAAAACGCCCGAAAGGTCGTGATGGCGCTTTGAGTTTGAGCAGCGTGACCATTTGGGACCAATGGGAAAATGATTGATGCGGGAGGACACTTTTAGATTTGTTGATGTGTGTTTAAAGAGGTTTGTAAATTGAAAATTTTGTGTTATGAAATCAGAACAATATTTATTTTAAAGAATGATCAAAAACCCACATTAAAATCTGTTCCAAACAAGAAACATGAAGATTATTTAAAAATCTAGGCCATTAATACAACTGATTATAATTGAAAAAATAATCAACAAATCTTGCTCAAATCAATTACTCGGCTATCAAATAAAATATGTTAACCCATCTCCTGTACATCAAACAACTCTTCGACAGGATTCATTAGTATTCATAATTAATTACTCACCTGCTACGCAACGTCGGAGGAGCACTTACAAATAAACACATTCTATACGCACAAAAGCGATAAACAAACAAATAAAGCGATTTTCACTCAATTAGGTAGCCCCATCTCGAGATCAGTCAACCAAGCAAACGTATGACCGGGTGTGGAGCAATTCTCAGGGAACTGGCATTTTTCGATTTTTTTTAACTTTTATTTATTTCTTTTATATATACAGCAATTCCATTTGAAAAGAGCCTAAACCAAAAAAAAAGTTCTCCGATCGGGCTCAAAATTTTTCTGGGGGTTCCTTGGCCAAAATAATTAGACCCGTATTTTTGTTTGGCCATTAGGGTGGCCTACATCGTGCTAGGGTGGTTCGAAAAATGGCAATTTTCGTCATTTTCGCAAAACCACTTTTTCTAAAAATCATATCTCCGCGCCATTTCATCCGATTTTAGCTGTCTTAGACGCAAAGAAAGGTGATGAGTTTGGCTATTTGGGAAAAATAGTAAAAGTTCCAAAATCTAGCTTAACTATTGAAAAGTCGTATGAAAACTTAAAATGGCGTTTTGACCGTGTCTGGACCAAAGAGCCTATGTCTGAAAATATTTTTATCGGATTCCTCGGAAAATTTCACATAACATATCAAAAATTGGCGATGTCGAACCGTACGTTTTGGAGATACGATTTTTGAAAATAAAAACTGCGTTTTCGACGCGCCACGCGCAAAAACGGGAAAATGACGAAATCGGCAAAAATCAACTTTTTCACTAAAACTGCGATAACTTTAAAATTTCAGCGATGACCTATACATGTCTGGGTACCAAAATTTTCGTAATTGAGAGACGCAACTTTCGGTACCATAACATCTATAGGTCATCGCTGAAATTTTAAAGTTATCGCAGTTTTAGTGGAAAAAGTTGATTTTTTGCCGATTTCGTCATTTTCCCGTTTTTGCGCGTGGCGCGTCGAAAAACGCAGTTTTTTTTTCAAAAAATCATATCTCGGAAACGTACGGTTCGACATCGCCAATTTTTTAATATGTTATGTGAAATTTTCCGAGGAATCCGATAAAAATATTTTCAGACATAGGCTCTTTGGTCCAGACACGGTCAAAACGCCATTTTAAGTTTTCATACGACTTTTCAATAGTTAAGCTAGATTTTGGAACTTTACTATTTTTCCCAAATAGCCAAACTCATCACCTTTCTTTGCGTCTAAGACAGCTAAAATCGGATGAAATGGCGCGGAGATATGATTTTAGAAAAAGTGTTTTTGCGAAAATGACGAAAATTGCCATTTTTGAACCACCCTAGCACGATGTAGGCCACCCTAATGGCCAAACAAAAAAATACGGGTCTAATTATTTTGGCCAAGGAACCCCCAGAAAAATTTTGAGCCCGATCGGAGAACTTTTTTTTTTGGTTTAGGCTCTTTTCAAATGGAATTGCTGTATATATTATTCTCAAAAGCTGAGTTCTTAATTAGAAGAATTTATTCTAAATTTGTCATTGAATCTAAATTCGCGTCCAGTTTTTACATCATACAAAACACATATGAAACTGTAAACTGGAGCGTTTGGTACGGTATGTCAACGCATCCTTCCTCCCCTGTAGATTCTGTGAAATGGGATCCGTTCTCAGAATCCTCCCTGCGGTACACTGAAAGCCCGACCATGGTAATTTTAAGAACATTTGCTAAAAATGCTGCTTATTAAATTAACTGTGGCTTTTTGGTAAAAGTAAACGCAAATATGGTAAAATGTACCATGCTTCCACAAAACTGCATGGTAGCAATTACAAAATCATTATCATTCTCTCCGTATTGGAGGGTTAAAATTACCATACAGCTCTCGACATAGTAAAACTGACTGCGTTAATCAGTCAATCCAAGCACGAAATGTTTTTAGCAAAAATACGTCGGTGCATGTTCTCAATTTAACCCTACAATATGGTAGCAACTACCATGGTTGGGTTTTCAGTGTAAACACAACTTTGTAGGGCTGGCCGCTTTATTTTTTGCATTACTGCAATTTTTGGTAAAGTCAAGAAAAGTGGTTGGGCGTAACCTAATGACAAGACTTTCATCGGACTGGCTGCGTTTGTGTTAGATTAGATTTGTTTAGATTGGAATCTAAATTCGCGTCTAGTTTTTCTCCAAATTGTCACAATTGTTAATTGAAAAGCCATTGAAATGTTGAATGTTTACGATATTGGGTAATGTTTGAAAGCAAAATCGAAAAATGAAAATAAAAATCATATTAATTACAATACTTTATTGAATGCTTAGATTTTTGCCTTCCTCACGTTACTGAGGAAAGGCTATAAAATCACTCGAAAAATGAACTTCTCAATTAGACCTCCTAGACCCACCTTCATGTATACCTATCGACTCAGAATCAAATTCTGAGCAAATGTCTGTGTGTGTGGTGGGATGTTGATCAAAAAATTGTCACTCGATTATCTCGACATTGGCTGAACCGATTTTGTCCGTTTTGGTGTCATTCGATCCGTCTTGAGGTCCCATAAGTCGCTATTAAAAATTATGCAATTAAGTTAAGTACTTCAAAAGTTATGCTAAAAAAAACGATTTTAGCAAAAGTCCGGAAGATTGTAAAAAGGGTGGTTTTTGTAAGAAAACCGGTCATGCTATCGAGAAATTAAAAGTGCAACATGGAGTTAAACTTTCTGTCAAGCTGCTGTGAAGTTTACCATGACAGTTGCGAATGTTTAACTCCATGTTACCGGCTCACATCTCTCTTTTTAATTTCTCGATACATTTTCAGAAAGGTATTTAAAAGACCTTTTCAATGCGTCCAAGACATTGAAGATCTGACAACCCTATCAAAAGTTATAAGCACTTAAGTGTTATCTACGCACTTTTTGCATTTTGAATAGCAACCTTTAAATGTGAGGAAGGCGCCAACCACCTAAGGGTGGATTAAGTAACGTTTGTTTGAATTAAGTTTTGGCGCAGATAATTAACAAACTATTTACAGGAGTAAACTGTTATGATGTCTTAAAATCGGAAGAAACTTTTTGCAACAGAATATTGAAACATAGGATTATAATTTGCTTGCCACAACTTTATTATTCAGTGCTATTAGATAAGAGGTCAAAGTTATATTTATTCTAATATGTTTTGTTAAATGAATAAATGTTTGTGATTTTTTCAAATATCCAACCTTGCTGGAGAACATAGCTTTGTTTTTGAAACAAAATTCAAAAAAATCTTCAAATTTACAGGCATTTTAGTTGGCCAAATTCCATATAAAATGTAAAAACATTCGTGCTTCGAATGCAGTTTAAAATTTAATGCAAATCGATAATTTTAGAAACAAAATCAGTTTTAAACAAATGTCATGCAAAATTCTGACTTTTTAAAATTGTTAAATTTAAATATATTTTGTTAAAAAACGTTTAAACTAAGTTAACTAAATATTAACACTGTTTTTTTTGACGAAGAACTTCGTCTTAGGGCTCTATACAGGGTAGCAATCCAAAATTTCCAAATGAAACCGAAAAATGAAACGCCTTCCCCAAGCAGAGGGGAAAATCACAGAAGCAGCGCGGCCGACGGTTTTGATATAAATATAAACGCCACCCCCTCCACAGCATTAGTTTAGTCGGTGGTCTACCACCGAAGCGAGAGGAGCTCAGCTCTTCTCGCGAGCGCCAGCCTTCTCTCTTCCCTACAAAACCATGGGAAATCGGAAGGCTGGCTTCAGTCGGTGGTCTACCACCGAAGCGAGAGGAGCCCAGCTCCTCTCGCAAGCGCCACTAGGTGGCGTCTTCAGGAACTAGCCTTCCCGCTTCCCTACAAAACCATGGGAAATCGGAAGGCTGGCTTCAGTCGGTGGTCTACCACCGAAGCGAGAGGAGTTCAGCTCTTCTCGCGAGCGCCAGCCTTCTCTCTTCCCTACAAAACCACGGGAAATTTGAAAGCTGGCTTCAGTCGGTGGTCTACCACCGAAGCGAGAGGAGCTCAGCTCCTCTCGCAAGCGCCACTAGGTGGCGTCTTCAGGAACTAGCCTTCCCGCTTCCCTACAAAACCATGGGAAATCGGAAGGCTGGCTTCAGTCGGTGGTCTACCACCGAAGCGAGAGGAGTTCAGCTCTTCTCGCGAGCGCCAGCCTTCTCTCTTCCCTACAAAACCACGGGAAATTTGAAAGCTGGCTTCAGTCGGTGGTCTACCACCGAAGCGAGAGGAGCCCAGCTCCTCTCGCAAGCGCCACTAGGTGGCGTCTTCAGGAACTAGCCTTCCCGCTTCCCTACAAAACCATGGGAAATCGGAAGGCTGGCTTCAGTCGGTGGTCTACCACCGAAGCGAGAGGAGCTCAGCTCCTCTCGCAAGCGCCACCAAGCGCTTGGCAGTAGTGGCCACCACCTGGAGGCCCCGGGGATGTTCCGATAAGGGAACATTTGCGGAACCATAAGAGTTGGGGCAATATAAGTATCAAACTTCAGGGTTTTTGATACTGGACATGAAATTTGTAGTGGCCGCAATCCGGAGTGACCGGAGCCCTCGGGGGTGTTCCGATGAAGGGACATTTGCGGAACCATAAGAGTTGGGGCAATATGGGTATCAAACTTCAGGGTTTTTGATACTGGACATGAAATTTGAAATTGGCGGAACCATAAGAGTTGGGGCAATAAAGGTATCAAAATGTAGCTGCTCCTCTGTGATGTTGCTGCACGGTTACGCAATACGGAAATGAAATTAAATCCAGCCTCGGAATAGAGTTATCTACGTGCGTATGTATTGCGTGTACGTACACGAAAAAGATTGAGGTTAAATTTTGTACAGTCCAGCAAAACAAATGGCGTGCTAGTGTGCGTGAGAGCGGGCTTAGATAACTCTATCAGAATCACCTCGAAATTTACGAGCGGTTACATATGTGTGTGTGTGAGTGTAAGCGCGTGCAGTCCAAAATCTCAGCCTGCTGCGCCCCACTTCAGCTCATAATTTTTGGATCGTCGTCGAGGCCACATCAGCTGCAGCAGAAGAGGGCGCAGAAGGCGAAAATTTCCCTAGGCAGGCTAACGGACAAACAACGAAGAACAACCGCTGCACCGCAGGAGAAGCAAACCACAGGCCAAGGTTCCGAAGGAGAGAGGAAACCGGCCAAGCCCGCGGCCCGTCCGCTGGTTGACGAAACGAATCTGGCCGCCATCACCCCGAAGGATCGGAACTTCGGAACGAATCGCCACTGCAGACCATCGGGAAAGAAGAAGAGCAGCTCCTCCACCATCGCAAGTGTAACGGACAAGAAGCAAAAGCCCCGCCGCAAGTAGCACTTAGGAACGTGGTGCTGATGCAGGTTGACCCAGACCAAAGCCATGGACATCTTCCTCAACGTTGACCGGAGAAGCGGCCCGAATGAAGCACTACACCTCGCGGAAGATTTGATAAACAAACGGCCCTTTTCAGGGCCACCAAATATCTCACGAAAGAGTTGTTCCTTCAAAATTTTCCTCTAAGAATGTTCCCTAAAAATTTAAAAAAAAGATCGAATAAAAATCATTTCACCACAGAGTTAGCATGAAACCACTGTTTCTGTGTGGTAGAATGTCATACGCGCTTGTGTGTGTGTGTGTGTGTGTGTGAGCACGGAGAGGGAAAAATCGCCTGCTGCAAAAATGCACAAGTCAGAATAACTTTTTCGAAAATTTGGAGCCGTCGCCGATTGCTGGCAACAGCCTTCAAAAAACACTGGCTCAGAAAAAGCCCCATCGAAACGACGTTGAACGCTTCAACTTTATCCTCAGCTCAAGCATCTCCGCCGTCAGGTATTCCCGGTTTGGTTGACTCGTCCGACCGGGAACTGCGGCCCAGCTCGAGACTACCGTGTCTGTTTCTCGCCTTCACCTTTCCTCATTTGCTGACGCGTCGTCCCATCCTCGTTGAAAGTCGAGAGTGAAATGATTGCGAAAATGACAAATCGACCTATATTTATAGATTTTTGTTTTGGCATATCGCGCAACGATCAAATCTTGGTGGCGAATGCAGTAGGAAGGCAGAGAAAATGCAGTAGGAACGGCAAAATGAGGAAACAAATCTTGCGTGCTTGTGAAAAGAGGGGAAGTAATAGCGAAGTAGAAGTATAAAAATGCGTTCTACCCTTTCCACTCCACTTAGTTGCCACCGAGATGCTGAACAAGTCGGGTCGGGCAGCAGCAGCAGGGAGAGAGAGAGCCCCAAATTCTCTCTTCCGGAGAAGGATTTCTTCTGAAAAATTACCTTTATTTTCTAGAGAGAGAGAGAGAGAATCGGAGAGCAGCACCGAAGAGGGCAAATTGTGTGCGAATGCCGTAGAATGACACACCATACATACACACTCCCGTTTCATGGTACACGCTGATTGGGTTCGATGCGTCGAGTTTCCCTTCCACGGATGTTCGATTGATGTATCTAAATTCGTCACCTGAAAAGGCCATCAAAGACTGCGACCAACTACAGATACACCCGGGGACGAGCAAAACCGCCAGCGGAGGCAACTTTTAGGCAGTGGAGTAAAATCGTTTAACCTAGTAGACTGTGTAGGGCAGCGAATGACCAAGAAGGTTAAAGCTGCCAGAAATAAATAAATTAACAACAACAACTAGTAGACTGTGTGAAAATTGTTGTAGCCCTGTTGTATGGGTTAGTACAACGAATCTACTACGAGCTCGTGTAATTGGTCACGGCCCCGGGATGCACAGCCGGGTCAGTCAGGAAGCTTCCCCCAATTCGTTCAAAGATTTTGTTTATGCCAGTGGTGGCCAAAACCTGGAGTGGCCGGTGCCCTCAAAGAAGGTTCCCCCGGGGCCTGGGGGGACATTTATAGAACCATACGAGTTGTGGCAATATGGGTATCAAAATTCATGGTTTTTGATACTGAACATGAAAATGGCCATTTCGACAGTGGTGGCCAAAACCTAGAGTGGCCGGTGCCCTCAAAGAAGGTTCCCCCGGGGCCCGGAAGGCCTTTTACAGAACCATATGAGTTGTGGCAATATGGGTATCAAAATTTATGGTTTTTGATACTGAACATGAAAATGGCCATTTCGACAGTGGTGGCCAAAACCTGGAGTGGCCGGTGATCTCAAAGCAGGTTCCCCCGGGGCCTGGGGGGACATTTACAGAACCATAGGAGTTTTGGCAATATGGGTATCAAAATTTATGGTTTTTGATACTGAACATGAAAATGGCCATTTCGACAGTGGTGGCCAAAACCTAGAGTGGCCGGTGCCCTCAAAGAAGGTTCCCCCGGGGCCCGGAGGGCCTTTTACAGAACCATATGAGTTTTGGCAATATGGGTATCAAAATTTATGGTTTTTGATACTGAACATTAAGATTGCCATTTCGACAGTGGTGGCCAAAACCTGGAGTGGCCGGTGATCTCAAAGCAGGTTCCCCCGGGGCCTGGGGGGACATTTACAGAACCATAGGAGTTTTGGCAATATGGGTATCAAAATTTATGGTTTTTGATACTGAACATGAAAATGGCCATTTCAACAGTGGTGGCCAAAACCTAGAGTGGCCGGTGCCCTCAAATAAGGTTCCCCCGGGGCCCGGAGGGCCTTTTACAGAACCATACGAGTTTTGGCAATATGGGTATCAAAATTTATGGTTTTTGATACTGAACATGAAAATGGCCATTTCGACAGTGGTGGCCAAAACCTGGAGTGGCCGGTGATCTCAAAGCAGGTTCCCCCGGGGCCTGGGGGGACATTTACAGAACCATATGAGTTGTGGTAATATGGGTATCAAAATTCATGGTTTTTGATACTGAACATGAAAATGGCCATTTCGACAGTGGTGGCCAAAACCTAGAGTGGCCGGTGCCCTCAAAGAAGGTTCCCCCGGGGCCCGGAGGGCCTTTTACAGAACCATACGAGTTGTGGCAATATGGGTATCAAAATTCATGGTTTTTGATACTGAACATGAAAATGGCCATTTCGGCAGTGGTGGCCAAAACTTGGAGTGGCCGGTGCCCTCAAAGAAGGTTCCCCCGGGGCCCGGAGGGCCTTTTACAGAACCATTTGAGTTTTGGCAATATGGGTATCAAAATTCATGGTTTTTGATACTGAACATGATAATGGCCATTTCGGCAGTGGTGGCTAAAACCTGGAGTGGCCGGTGCCCTCAAAGCAGGTTCCTCTTGGGCCCGAGTAACATTAACCGAAACATACGGGTTGTTGCAATATGGGTATCAAAATTCATTGTTTTGATATTGAACCTGCAAATGGCCATTTCGACAGTAGTGGCCACAACCTGGAGTTGCCGGTGCCCTCATGGAAAGTTCACATTGGGGGAACATTTAGGACAATTTTGCCGACAAATCTATGAAACAAAATACAATAATCTTATCCCAGATTTCACTAGCAATCCAAAACTCATTCAAAATGTTTGGTCCTATGTCTTTCGGTTATGTCTCTGACATACCATCTTGAACTTTTGGCAATATGAGTAATAAATCGCTGGGGGTAATAAATCGATAATTGCGAAATTATTGAAATTGAGAATAACTCTTTCGTAATCAATTTGAGCCCTAAAAGGGCTTTTTAATGCTTGCTGTTGAAATTTACTTGGCTGTCGCCGATGGCTGGCAAGAGCCTTGCCAAAACATTTCCCCATCGCGAACAACATTGAACCCTTCCAGGTTCGGTCTGCCCCTTCGCCACGATGCTTCTCCGCCTTCAGCTATCTTTGTTGCCGCTGTGTCGTCCCTTCCTCGTAGACTGTCGAGAGTGATTTGAGTACGCAAATGAAATAGATTTTCGTTTTGGGATTTCGTGGAACGAAGAAATCTAGGTGGCGAATGCCGTAAAGGCAGAGAGAACGCCGTAGAATCGTCAAAACGAGAAAAAAGTCTTGTAATGTGTGGGAATAAATCGTTTAATGTGATTCAAATTTGTTGTGACGCAAAGAAAATCTTTAACACATGGTTCAGACTGGCTCTTTGTAATGAATTGGAGTCCTGATAATGGCTTTTTATTATTTCAAAATATTTTTAAAACATTGTTCAATGCCAAAAGTTTAATTGATGAAATGATTTCAAATCAACTGGCACGACAATCTTGACATTACGATTAGCTGTGAAGCGTTTCAAAACTTTAGACGTTATCCAACGTCAAAATACCATAAGATCTTAGAGCAGAAATACCATAAGATCTTAGAGCAGAAATAAATAGATCTTAAGAAATAACCGTTTCGTGATTGATTTTGTGGCCAAGAAACGCAAATAATAAAACTATAAAAAAAATCATTAACTTTTGTGTCCGAAGTTCTTCGTCATGATGGTTATGCCTATAGCATTACCACTGCACCTTTTTTCTTTAAAACTATATCAGCAACATTATTGATGGTACATTTGACATAAAAATAAAATTTGAACACCTCAAATCTGATTTTAACAAGATAAACTATGACTATCAAAGTTCATAATGAAAAAACCCGACTATTTTTTCCAAAAACAATGCATGGACTTTGTGTGGCCTGTTTAAAAAAAAAGATCTTGAGAAAAACCTTACCAGTTAAAAAACACTCTTAAATTTTTTTTCAATGATTTTTAAAAGTTTTCGAAAGTTGCTTAGTAAGATTATTCCAATTTTCTAAAACTATCCGAATTTTCTCTATGGAAATCTATGAAGCAGAAAACAGACTGCAATTTTTGATTCTTCTTTCTTTTTTACTAGCAACAGATAAAACAACATTTTTTTATTAAAACAATGCAATGCTTTACAACATTTTCAAAATGCTTTGAACATGTAATATGTGCGCTTCCCCATCACCGACGTGAACTTCAAGTACCTAGAATGCATAAAATAGGCCACTGATAATGCGCTTCTTTCACACCGACGTGAACTTCAAGTACCAAAAATACATTATATTTTTCAGCACTACGCTTCCCAAATACAGATTTAAACCAAAAACCAAACACGTTATCATATTTCTATACTCCTTGACATCTAGACAAACCATACCAGTTGTAAAATATTCATAAAATAGCAATAGCAAACATATTAGAATTTCCCATAGCTACAAATGAGTGAATTATTGTTTTTCCAAGGACACATCTAGAGTTTTTTTTTTTGAAGGTCCTATAAGCTGTTGTGTTTCATATGTTTATAGGACCTTTTCATATAAAACTCTAGACATGCGAAAAAATACAGATTAAATTTGACAAAAAATGCGACTTTCCTGAGAACTGCCCTAGCCCGCACCACATGGAGGTACGTTCAGCTCAATGTACCATATCATATGAGCAATCTTCTCCGTCTGCAATTTCAATATTAAATATCTCAATGCGACAACGATTTCCATTCAACGACAGGCACAAATCATTCAACCGTAAATCATCTGATTTAAAATATTAAACCATTGCTCGCCGGATGGTGTCATGCGAAGACGCGCGCGACATTCTTTTACGTATAGTCGTCGCCGGCGCTGATTTATTTTTGGCAATGCCGTCGTCAGACCGGCTTGCAGACCGCGTGTCGTCATCAACCGAGTTTCCCACCTAAAAATAGCGCCCAGTGCGTGCCCTTGAACCACTTTGCGCCCAATATTTACAAACATTAAAACTATTTTTAGCGCCCCGCAACTTTCTCTTGTGGGGAAACTGGAAGCATTCCAAGAACCGTTCTTGCCGCGGGGGTCAAAATAACGGTCATCGAAGGGATGGGGGAGCAGCAAAACAACCCAAGCAATGTCGGCTCACATCCCGCGCTCCCCTAGGTCGAGCTCATTTGCTCAACCTTAATGGACACTCTAGGTTAAAATTATCAATTCATAACCGGTTTGATTGGCTCCGACGTTGCGTAATGCTGCGGCCTGGTGCACCATCCTGCTGGAAACCCGATTCCCGGGCCGGATTTTCCTCCGTTCAACACCCGAATTCCTTCACACAAAAATCACTTTTTACAGCTACTCGGCGCAGAGCCAACACGGCATGTAAACAAAGCCTTCTCCGGGAGCTGAACCCTCCGAAATCTTACCACAAAAACACGCGACGAAGGCGACACTACGCGCGGATTCACCCGGAATCGACGTCGCGGACCACGAACCGGATTTATGCACGCAAAACACTTGGAACTTTCCGTAACTTCGGACCGGACGAGGACGAAACGCGAAGCGAATCTCAGCCGCACACGAACCAACCAACCAAAAAAAAAACTCAACGTAAACTTTTGCGCAAAGGGAGAAACGTCAAAGCAGGGACAGCTGATGGCAGGTGTCAGTTTTGAACGTTTTGAAAGAGCGCGCGTGAAAAAATTTGAACAGTGGTGGCGTGAGAAAAGTGGGGGCAAATATTTGGTTTTCAGATCGGATTTCGACCAAATCTGTCAAATTTAATGCAAATTTTGATGTAAATTATGTCCCAAAAAAAAAAAAAAAAGAAGTCATCAAGTTAACAGGTTACGAGCTCGAACTTTTCCTTCAAAGATTAGTTCAAATGGAAAGACAAATCAAAAACAATGTGCCAGTGTTCAAGGGGGAAGCGCGTGAATAAGGCTTTCTAGGCCCAGTGAAAAAAATATAATTTAACTCAAAAATGACGAACTCCTCGTCACAGTGTCCTGATGCAAACAATGATCGAGCTGTAGCTGTCACAGCCCTGCGAAGTATGTTGTCTGACATATCGGGCAGCCAGTCAAAAAACCCAGCTAGAAGTCGCCTGACAAAAAACTTTTGCTAGAAAGAGATAGGAAACCTGATGCAAAACGTCCAGCTGTCATGTAAACATACTTTGAATGTGTTGGTAAATTGAAAGTTGACAGCTAGACTCTGTACAAAGCGGATGTTTTGTACGCATAGCTGAAATATTATTTCGTTAAAAGCTCGTGTAATTTAGAAAAAAAACCTTATCTGACCTCAATACCCAGTGCCCTCCGGCTCATCCGGCAATCGTTAAGATGTCCGGATACCGGAAAAACGCGGTCGTAATCGACTTTGGTGTCGTTCCGACCAGACCAAAAATCGACAAAGTAAGAGACTTTGTCTTCCAGCAGATGTGCTTAGATATCTCCAAAATCAAATCGCTCCAAACCAAGATGACCAATGGACAAGTAATCATCGAAACCGAATCAGCAGAACTAGCAGAACAACTCATCTCCGAACACCACCTGAAACACAAAATCACGATCGACAACAAGTCATATCTCATCCCAGTGCAGAGTATCGACGACACAAGAGAGGTTAGGATTTACGACCTCCCGCCTCAGATGCCCAACAAGATGATCGCTACACACTTCTCTACATACGGTCAAGTAACCTCAGTCAAAGATGAGACCTGGAAGGAGCACTTCCCGGGAGTCCTCACTGGAACCCGTATTCTCCGGATGAAGCTACGGAAACACATCCCGTCCTACGTAGAGGTTGCTGGGGAAACCTCCTACGTGAGCTACAAAGGTCAAATTAGGACATGTAAACATTGTGTTCGCCCCCTGCATATTGGGAAATCGTGCGTCGAGGCTCGTAAGGAATCCGGCGAGAGTGTGAACAAACGTTTAACGCTGGCCGAGGTGGTACAATCGACATCCCCACCCATTGATGAACCAAATCTCCCCCCCCGTCGACCCGTCTCCGGCAGAACCACAAACAGCCGAATCAATGGAGGTCGTTGAAGACGAAACAGTACGAGATGACCAAATTGAAATTCCCATAATTCCCGAAAACCCCTCCGATCATCAACACCAAAACAACCTCACTCCTCAAGCTGGAACCAGCACGGCACCAACAATACCGCTCCCGGAGAGGCTGGACATGGATTTGTACAGCGCATACCCTGGCCACACAACACCAAGAGGACCAAAATCAACCCAAGAATGCGACGCCCCCAACAAGCGACCAGGTTCACCCAACCTGGAGAGTGCCGACCATCGTCGCACTAGGACTGATTCAACATAATATTCATCTTTATTAATACCACCCCGCTACTTGACCACATCATGAAAACATCTCCAACTAAATCAGCCCAACAACGACAATACACCTGCAGGGGCACCTGGATGTTCACAGAACGGATTGATTTTTCCCAGGTAAGCTGCAGATGTATATGTCTAGCCTTAGCACGTCTCGATACTGCCGCACCTAAGAAAGCGTTCAAACTACAAACAGATCGATACTGCCTCGCCATAATGCTGCATCAGTACACAACAAGAAGAAAACACCAGTCAAAAACCTCTCGACGGACCTGGACATCTCCAGCGCAGCTGATCCTTCCTCAGGTAAGCTGCAGAAGCAGATGTATATGTCTAGCCCTAGCACACCTCGATACTGCCGCCACCCTCAAGAAGTCATTCCTACTGCACACAGATCGCAACCCGTTGACTCCAACGCTACTCCTTCGACGAACGGCAACCTACTCCTCGACGACCAGCACAGCACGAAAAAAAAACAAATCTCCTCAACAGCAAGGCACCTCTCGTCGGACATGTACATCCCCAGCGCAGCTGATCCTTCCACAGGTAAGCTGCAGAAGCAGATGTATATGTCTAGCCCTAGCACACCTCGATACTGCCGCCACCCTCAAGAAGTCATTCCTACTGCACACAGATTGCAACCCGTTGACTCCAACGCTACTTCTTTGTCGACCTGCAACATACTCCTCGACGACCAGCACTGCACGAAGAAGAAACACATCTCCACAACAGCAAGATCGCAACCCGTTGACTACAATGCTACTCCTTCGGCGACCTGCAACCTACTCCTCGACGACCAGCACAGCACGAAGAAGAAATACGTCTCCTCAACAGCAAGGCACCTCCCTTCGGACATGTACATCCCAAGCGCAGCTGATCCTTTCACAGGTAAGCTGCAGGTGTATAATAATACACTGTATATGTCCTGCCGAAGTATTACGGTTTACTGCTCTCAACAACAAACTGTCATTGCCACCTCCAGACGATCCTGTCATCCCCACGACGTTGAAACTCACGAGTTCCCTTGAGCTGATGGCTCATCGATCGATCAGTTGTCAACATCTGGGATCCCACCGCACGCCGAATGTGAAGTAACGTCATGATTCGAAATCCGGACACTTAGTACCATATTATTTTTGTTATAGCTGGCAAAAAAAATCATGTAATAAGTTGGAAATGTAGAAATATCATCATCATTTAGTATAAACAGTCAGTTTTAAGAGAATGCATGCAAATTATGTCTTTTCTAACAATTATTCATCAGAATTTGAAAATTAAAATGACTTGTTGTGCTTCAAATCCCGGACACTGATAAAAGCTGATTCGAAATCCGGACACTTTTGCTTCGAATTCCGGACGCTCGATTTTGCTTATGAATCGCACAAATTTGGACTGAAATGTTAGTGAATGGCATTCTTTAGGTCTCAAATAAGATGTTAACATCAAAACAATCGATAGTTTATATAAAAAATGGCTAGAATTTAAGAAAATCAAAAACATAAATTTCTGCTTTGCCTTCTCGGTGCTTCGGAAACCTATGAAATATTTCCGTTGAAATGTTTCGCATTTTTGGTAAACTTATAATTTTATTTTATTTTATTGTTTTGGCATTAACTACAGCGTTCAAACAAACTTGAAATGAAAGTTGATGTTAGAAATCATCAAATAACACAGTTTTGACATTCATAATGCGAACTTATATCCAAACAATTGATAAAACAAGTTGATGTGTCCGGGTTTCGAAGCGTCCGGGAATTCGAATCATGACGTTATAACACTTCAAATCAGGTGAGCGACAAACAGTATCAGCTTACACACAAATCGACACGACGAGCGAAGCCGAGAGAGGAGTACGGAGACTGCGACAGACACTCAGTTCAACTCAACTTTGATTATTTGCTACTCAACAAAAGGTTCAGCGAGCGAGTCATACACCCAAATTTGCAGTGGATTTTTTAAGCTACAATTTAGCAACTCTGAACATCAACAACATTTCTAACCAGACAAAAGTTGATGCATTCAAAGCTTTCGTACGGTTGAATGAGATTAATATAATCTTCATTCAAGAAGTGGAAAACGATAGGCTTGAAATACCAGGATTTGAGCTATTTTTTAATATCAATGAGCGTCGTCGAGGGGTTGCGATAGGATTGAAAAACTTTATAGAGTACCGTACGGTCGAAAGATCGTTAGATGCTAGGCTTTTACTTATCAAACTCAAAAATGGAGTAACACTATGTAATATTTATGCACCAACCGGCTCGCAAAGTCGGGTCGAACGAGAGGACTTTTTTAACCTGACCTGTGCACACTACCTTCGTAACTGCGCTGGTCCCATTATTTTCGGGGGAGACTTTAACTCAATTGTGAATGATCGTGATGCGACAGGGGGAACACCGCGAAGCGAGATGACCTCACGCCTCACAGCTGCTCTGGATCTGATCGATGTCTGGCGCGTTTTCAATCGTAATGTTACGGATTATACCTTCCTTCGAGCAGGATCGGGATCGAGGATTGATCGTGTACTCGTAACAAAATCGATGCGCGATAACCTCAGGACGATTCGACACTCTGCTACCTGTTTCAGCGATCATAAAGCAGTGATCGTTCGTCTGATTCTGCCACGACTAGGACCTGCCCAAGGAAACGGACTCTGGAGGCTAAACGTGCACGTGCTCGACGATGAGGAAACTATGGAAGAGTTCCAGAACAAGTGGCGATACCTTGTAAGGCAGAAACAACACTACTCCTCGTGGCTCCAATGGTGGGTCAACTTCGTGAAACCGAAGCTGGCATCTTTCTTCCGTTGGCATACCTCTCAACAACTCCGAAATCATCGAGATTCCCTGGAGCTGCTGCATGGGGAACTGACTAGAGCTTATGGGCTCTATCTAAACGACTCCTCGCAGCTTTGTAGAATAAATCGCATCAAGGCGCTGATGCTCAAACAACAGAGAGATTTCTCAAGCAACGCACGACAATTGAACGAAACCTATCTCCAGGAGAACCCACCAGTCTATTCCACGTTTCAGAAAAATGTAGCAAAAGGGCAAAAACAGTTATCCGGGAGCTGGAAGATCAAGGGAGATGATTGAAGGTGACCGCATTGAACAACACGTTGTCTCATATTTTGAACAACTCTTTGCTGCTGAAAACACGAGAGCAGGGCCCAACAACTTCTTGCCACAAAAAACTCTGTCTGCGAACGACATCCGGAACGAAGATCTGATGAACCCAGCTGATGAAGAAGAAATCTGGCAGAGCATCAAAAGCAGCGCACCACGAAAATCACCCGGCGAAGATGGGCTACCACGAGAATTCTACGCTAAAACTTGGAACATCATTCGCAGAGAGTTCACATATGTTGTGAATGACATCATGCGAAACCCTGAAGCCAACCCGAAGCTGATGAACGGAATCATCGTATTGGTGAAGAAAAAGGACGCTGGAAACACCATAACCCAGTCACGGCGTTCTCACAGGATTCTTACAGAATTCTAGCAGAGCGAAAATATTCTTACTAGAACTATGCCATCATCCTGCCAGAACTTAGCAAGAATTCTCAAAGAATTCTAGCTCAAATGCAATAACCGGTTCTAGCAGGTGCCAGCGAAATCAACCGGTTTTGTTAGAATCCTGCTAGAATTTTGCTAGAACTATTCTGACAGACATCCTGCTAGAATTCAGTAAGAATTTTGCTAGAATGAGATGGCAAAAAATTCTGCTAGAATCCTGCTAGAATTTTCTTAGAAATGATCAGAAAATTTTTGCTTGGAAATTTTGTTTGGTTATTTTTTGGCAAATAAAACTAGTTGAAACATTTATTTATTGCAAAGAACATTTTAACATCTCAGGTAACACATTTTGTTCAGTTTTTCACAATTTCACTGTGGAACTTTTTTTCTTTTCACGTATTTCATAACTGACGTGATGATAGACGGTCGTCGTTTTGTCCCGCCGCCCCGGGTGGTGTGGTGATCTTTTTGCCGAATTTAGTGAGCTGCATCGGATCCACTTACAAATGGCGGAATTGCCTACCTTTGCCTTGGCAAGGGACTTTCCGACGAACGGATGTTTTCATCAGGTTCCCAGCTTGCCAAGTCCACTCAGTTGCCATTTCCTGTTTAAATTAAAGGTGGAATGTTAAATAATGTGGATAAACCATTTTCTCACATGATCAACTTACCCAAATTAGGCGGTGCTGGGAATCGTAGCCTCTTTGTTCAAAGGAAGAGTAAAAATGAACTTGCGCGAACAAGTTTGCCGATAAGATGGTTTTAATGGCGATCACATTCGCCACAAAGCGGTTTTGCAAAATGACGTCATTTTCGCTCTACTAGAAATTTCTAACAAAATTCTTACAGAGTTCTTATAGATTTTATTCTGCTAGAACACTCTGGCAAAAATCTAGCAGAATTCTGACAGGCCTGCTAGAATCATTCTTGCTGGATTCTAGCAGAACCAATTCTGTAAGAATTTCTCGTGTCTGGGAAAAAGCTATCGACCAATAACTCTTTTGAATGTTGATTACAAAATTGTCTCGAGGATCTTGAAACAGCGGATGTCGCCACTGCTGGAAAAGGTCCTGTCCAGCCACCAGAAATGTTCTAATGGAAAACAGAATATTTTTCAAGCCACGTCAAAAATCTTGGACAAAATCTCTGCTGCTAAACACAATCGAGAATCGAAGCTGCTGGTTTCCTTTGATCTTGACCATGCGTTCGACAGAGTGGACCGCCGGTTTCTGTTTGAGATCATGGAGCGCATGAACTTCAACAGGAGACTCATAGATTTCCTTCGGAAAACTATGAGTAACTCGTCGTCGAGGATTCTGCTGAATGGAAAACTGTCCCAATCTTTTCAAATAGGGAAATCGGTGAGACAAGGAGATCCCCTTAGTATGCTGCTGTTCGTGATCTTTATTCAACCGTTAATTGACAAAATAGAGGCTTTAGGACATGGAGGGGATTCCCTCAACATTTACGCAGACGATATCAGTTTGTTCGTTCCGAACACGCAGGCGGCGACAGCCGTCGTTGAGATCATTGAAGCATTTCAGGACTTCTCTGGAGCTCGACTCAATCGACAAAAAACAGTTGCTCTAGAAGTAGGCCGCGTGAGAAACCCGGAAGTTCTACCCTGGCTAAACGTCTCGGAATCTGTAAAAGTTCTGGGGATAACGTTCGCCAATTCGGTAAAGCAAACGATGGAGCTCACCTGGGTAAACATTTTGAGGAATCTAAAATGGCGCCTTTGGAATTGCAAGTCACGAGGATTAAACCTACTGCAGAAAATCACCCACATCAACACGTTCGTCCTTTCCAAACTTTGGTATGTGGCATCAACTTTGCCGCTACCGAAAAAGTTTGAACGGGAAATTCTCAAAGAACTTCGGCACTTCCTTTGGATCCGATGCCGGCAGCCGATTAAACTGGAGACATTATTTCTTCCGAAGGTCCGTGGGGGACAAAATCTACACTCTCCGGGTTTCAAGTCCATAGCATTGTTGACGAATAGGATCCTAGACAACATCGATGAACTACACTTTCTACGAGGAATGCTAGATACACCTGTTCTGCAAATTCCTGCAGCATACCCACAGGTGAAAGCTGCTGCACTTGAAATTGCAACGTTATCAGCAAGGACACTTGAGCACCACGCGTCATCTACAATCTACCAGGAGCTGATAGCTGATGAACCGGATCCAGATTTGCTCAGTGCATCGCGTCAGTGGAGACGAATCTTCGAGAACGTCAATGATCGTAGGCTGCCATCCGACTATCGTGCAACTTGGTACAGGATAATTCATGGAAAAGTGCAACATAAGGAGTTACTCTACAGACAACATCGTTGCATTTCCGCGGAGTGTGACGAATGCCCTGGAGAAATTGAATCTATAGAACACAAATTTTTTGCTTGTTCTACGTCTAGGCCAGTGTGGCTGTTTTTAAAACAGCAACTGAGCATAGTCAACCCCATTTTGCTTCAAAAACCTAACAATTTCTTTTTGTTTCCTGAACTTTATGGACTAGATCAGAATGATTCACTTAGGATTAAAATTCTCGTGGGAAAATATTTCCACTTTATTATAAAAACTCCCAAGGAAGAAGTAACCGTTGAAAATTTAAATTGTGAATTATAAAATAATTTTAAGCAACTTCTGACAAATAAAACCAAGATCTAAAAAAAAAAAAAAAAATGGAAAGACAAATCAAAAACATTGTGCCAGTGTTCAAGGGGGAAGCGCGTGAATAAGGCTTTCTAGGCCCAGTGAAAAAAATATAATTTAACTCAAAAATGACGAACTCCTCGTCACAGTGTCCTGATGCAAACAATGATCGAGCTGTAGCTGTCACAGCCCTGCGAAGTATGTTGTCTGACATATCGGGCAGCCAGTCAAAAAACCCAGCTAGAAGTCGCCTGACAAAAAACTTTTGCTAGAAAGAGATAGGAAACCTGATGCAAACAAACGTCCAGCTGTCATGTAAACATACTTTGAATGTGTTGGTAAATTTGTGACTAGAAAGCCTTATAGGGTCCTTAAGCGCCTTAAGCCTTATGTCAATTTTTATGTACAAGGGTTAAAAAACACGATCAAAAACCATTTCTGATGATTGACAAGACAACATTTTTTCGATTGATCAACTATGGTCCGCTTGTAACGTGCTGTCAAGTAGGACCTTTTCTGTCGAGAAGGGTCGCGAAGTATTTTTTACAAATTGATTTAAAATCCATTTTAAATCCTTTGCGGTCGAACAAAGAGACATTGTGATCAGAAAAATAAGCTTTATCATTGTGAACAATGATATCACAAATCTAAGCTTAATTTTAGGACCCAATTACTGAAAGCTATTAGGACTCCGAGGAAGAAGTGGACGCCGGAGTCCGAAGACGAAGCGAATTTCAACGGCTGCTTATGGCTTGGATCAAGGCTTGAATACTGCCCGTGTTAATCATTATACAATAGATTTGTCAAACACGGTTCAGGTTAGGACTCCGAAATCGGTTTCACCTTCGGTACCGTTTACAAGTTTCATCTTAATGTAAGGTATGCACTTCGGAAGGAACGCGGTCAAGAAAAAAAATCAAATGGGCAGTGTAGGGATTATGGGTTGCAGGATTGAATATGTAATAAATTATTAAATGAGTATTTATTATAAGATTGATATAATTCATACATAAGAGTTTAGAGCGCAACAAAAAGTGCGCACCTTCATGAATATTGCCTTGTTAGCAGACAGATTGCGGATAGAGTGCGAGAGCGTGCTAGCGAGCTGCGAGAGAGAACAACGAGCGAGAAAACAACGAGATGCGCGCGGCCGGCGAAAGAGAGAATGAAGATTGTCAAATCAGTTTTGTGGTTAATTTGTGTGGAATAAGACGTGTTGTTTGTTAATTGCGAAATATCTGTGCTTTTATTATAAAAGAAAGTCCCCAATCACGACCGGCAGCGCAAGCAAGCCAGAGAGGGTGAAGAAAAGCCCCAATAAATCGCTCCCTCTCCTTTGTTCTGCTGTTAGTAATGCTGTTTCTTGATCCCTTTTCTTCCGATCTGCATACTAGCCTTAAGGTGAAGAAAATTGATCATCACTATTAAAAATTCTGTATTGAATTCAATTCAACGAATTTCTGCACCAAAAGGAATCAGCATATGCCGGTTGTTGAGTTCTTGAAGTCACTGAAAGAATTATTGATGTAAATCAAATGTGTTTAAAAATTTATAAAATTGTGTGGTACAATTCTTGACGTCCTAGCTGGCAACCATTGATTAATGACGATTTCCATAACTTTACAAGGAATGGGATAATCGTTACCAAAAAGTATCAACACATACAGGGTATAAGGCTTTCTACACTGAAAGAAACCAACATAGCAAAATCAAATGCTTTTTCACGTGAGTTGCTCGAAAAACCTACACCATAAGTTCACATGCTTTTCCTTTGACCTACGTGTGTTTTGCATGTCAATTGGATGTGAAAATCATTTGAAGCCAGCTGATTGCATGCAAAACCCCTTTCACGTTGATTACGAATGGATTTCACGTGAGTTTCATAAGAAAAGAACTTAGATTTTCCCCATTCGACTTATCCATTGATTTCGAAGTGAAAATCACGTTAGTTCGAAATGTTTATGCGTGTGGTGGAAAAACCTTCATAACTAAGATGGCCACGGACGAAGATGGTTATTTTTTTTCTTGTCAGCTTGAAATGTCTGTTTCAGAATCCGCCAGTAGAATCCTGTGATCCGGAAGTTCACCGGAATATCCGCTATGATTCGGCGGTCGGTGACAACATCTTTTTTGGCCAAAGAATGCAATCGTTTCTTCCCGGAGTCCGCCATCAAGATCGGATCGCGCGTACACGGTATCGTACGACGCAGTGTTCTGTGTATTTTACATTTAAAAAAATGTAGATTGTGCATAATAAATTATAAATTGGCAAATAAATCTGGTTCAAAAAATACGACAATCCAAACTCATTATTTGAACATATGAAAGTCTATGGAAAATCATTTGATTTCTACCACAAATTCATATCATTTTCATGGGCTAAGCATTGCAAAGTCATGTGAGCTTCCACGTCAAATTAACGTGTTTGGCATTTGGATTTGCCGGTTCGCGCGATCGATTTTTTTCAAGTGATTTCCACGTGATATTCACAGACTAAGTCGTATGGGGTAGATTCATGTGCAAAACATGTGACATTGCTATGTGCCTTTCTTTCAGTGTAGTCAGAAATTTACCAATACATTCAAAGTATGTTTACATGACAGCTGGACGTTTGTTTGCATCAGGTTTCCTATCTCTTTCTAGCAAAATTTTTTTGTCAAGCGACTTCTAGCTGGTTTATTTGACTGACTGCCCGATATGTCAGCCAACATACTTCGCAGGGCTGTGACAGCTACAGCTCGATCATTGTTTGCATCAGGACACTGTGACGAGGAGTTCGTCATTTTTGAGTTTAATTATATTTTTTTCACTGGGCCTAGAAAGCCTTATTATTCTGAACAATTTGTTGAAGGAATTTTCGCAAAATGTTGAAAACGACGCAAAATTAATATTTTTTGAATGAAAAATCATGGCAATGATGGAAGGTGAAGTTAACGGGATAATATACAATTAGGAATGGTGATATAATAGCATTTGATTTGATAAAACGAAACTATCGTGGAATCCATTTCTGCTAAAGCTTCATTATATTCACTCAAACGAATAAAGTTTACGGTTGTATTACACAATTTGAACTTAATGCCTTAACTAGGTGTATTGAGAAGAAAGACAAACTATATCGTATGAAAATTCGTTGACTGTACGACAAAAAACAAGAATTGCTACTGCTTAACAAAACAAAAAGTACATTCGCAATTGTTCAGGTTGACTCTTATAGATCTCTGTTCGCTTTGTATGATTTTAAATGAGAAGAGAAACAGTATGTGGAGGTTTTGGATGATCAAAATGAGGCCTATTAACCAATAGAATCGAATACCGAAATTTAGAATGCTCACGAATGGGGTAAATTACTAACAATAAGTTTGATGAGTCACAAAAAATGTATATATTTTATATATTAAAATTCTCTCGATTACCGTATCTCTTTAATAATGTGGTATTTGTTGCATAACATCAGTACATCCCCGCGCATGCTTCCGCTATCCAGCTGATTCTCATTTGTTTGCCTGCAATCTTATAAACTCTCTCTATCCGTGCAGTTGTCTTACGCAAATATTTAGTTTGGACATTCAAATAGGTTGCACATCAAGCAGCGCGGTTTCAGAAACTCGTTGAGGTTTTACTCGAAAATCAGCGAACCTGAGGCATAGCTAACGCTGGAGTCTTTTTTATCACAGCACTGATTGCTTTGGTCGTACTTGAGAAATTTGAAGCTCATCCGGTAGCCGCGCCGCTTCAGCTCTTCGACGGACTAAAAACATGGACCGAAAGTTAGGTTAAATTTGCTGAGGAGTTTATCCACCCATCAATCCGGTACCTGTAGCAACACCCCGATCGGATGGCGGCCGCAAATTGTGTTGTTGTACTTTCGCAGATACTCGGCGAAGCTCTCCGGCTTCAGTGTCTCGATCAGATCCATGCCCATCTTGTCCAGCACCTCGATCCACTTGTAGATCGGGCCGTGCGACTCCTCGTAGTACGTGTACCGGAAGCGGGCACCCCAGTGGCAAAAGTCGGACGAGATGACGAAGAGATTCTGCGGGTCGGCCAGGTACGGCGCCAGGATCTTGCCGTACGTTTCCTCCCAGTCGTTGCTGATCGAGCCGACCATGATTGGCACAATGGTGAACTGGTCACGGAAGCTGAACGAAACGGGAACTTATTTCTGATTGCTGACCCAACGAGCAATACACGATTGTTTTCTGGTTGATCCCACCCGTAATACAGTCAGATCCCCCCTCCCGACAACACTTACTCTTCCATCACTTTGGCCACGTAGGGAAGGTGCATCTCGATGCTGTGCTCGTCCTCGTCAGTCTTTTGGTCCATCCACTTGAAGTGTCCGGTGGCCTCCAGCTCGGCGTTGACCTGTTGGTCAACCTTGAGGTCGTACAGCGGCGTACGACAGAACTGGGCCGCCGACAGGGCACAACGCGACAGGCGGACATGGTGGGAGGGTCCCAGGATGAAGACGCGCTTCCTAAAAACAAAGTAAACAAACACTCAAATCAACTCAAATTCTACACATCATTTCGGAAAAGCTCTACTTACACAACGGCCGGACTAATTTGTCGGTACGCCCAGGCTCCGCAAGCGCCACAGTAGCGATATCCTGCGTGTCTGTTGTGAAGAGAAAGAGAAAAAAGACATTTAGAGCAAGGATAAATTGTTGCTCTTGAAAGCTCCATTATGGTGGACGAAATAATTACGGGGCGATAATGGCGCGAGCCGGCCCAAAGGTCAGATCGGAGTCATCCAGCCATTTGGACAGTTGTCGGTTGAGTTCGGAACCTGTTGAAAGATAAAGAAAAAGAAGGAATGAAACTCTGTGTAATTTATTTTGTTTGCTATTATTTTGATTTGCTTTAGAAATCTGGCGACAACACGGGAGAAGAAAAAGGCGAAAAAACTGGGTTCCAGGGGAACTGTCAGCAAAGTTAACAATATTTTCATTTTAGGAAAATTGATTTTAAAAGACAATCTTATCGTCTTTGCAGACTGAACACTAATATTAAACAGGACAAACATTGAACGAAAAGCTCCAGGACGATAAGGCGGGAATCGTAAACGCGTCCAAAAGCAATTTAGATCGGCAGAAATTAGAATAGGGACTTATGGAACCCCTGGACGGATCTAATGAGACTAATAGATTACACTCAACCCCCGATGGTTTGACACCAACTGTTGTCAAACGAACGCGGTCACTTTTTAGTTTGACACCCCTTTTACACGGAGTTCACTCACACTACTGAGCGTTTGTTTTGATAGTGTGCGTGAGCGCCATGTAAAAAGTGATAGTCCGTCACTTTTTAGTTTGACTTTGACCAACCAACAGGGTGCAAACTAAAAAAGTGTCAAACGAAAAAGTGACCAACCACCGGGGGTTGATTGTATAATTGGTTCAGCCAGTGCACAGTAGTCCGAAACCTAAATCTAGCGTAACAAATTTGATAGCACACGAAAGTTACAGCCGAAAAGACGTCAATTTAAAGCGTTAGTAACTAAAAAAGTTAATGCAGTTTGACCTCGCTGTTGGAAGCTTCCAAAAGTAAACATTCTAGAGTTGATTTGCAGAAAACATCTCGGACAACCAAATCTCGGAGCGTATGGTGGTGTGTCCCCACGCTTTTTCCTCCCCTGTCGATTCGGAATTGTGTTGTTGTTCGAACACTCAGTGCTCAAACTCAACCCAATTACGGATAATTTCTGCGATACGGCTTTACGCAGTAGGCCTGGCCGCTTTAACGCTTGTGATGTTTCAATGCATTCCGATGCAATGGCGCACTACAAATGTTGATGAATGACAAGAAGAGTGCTAGGCGTCATCTATCCTAAGGATCCCTTCGAAAGATTGGCTGCGCTAGGGTCTGATTAGTTTAGATTAGATTAGAACTCATTTTATCTTAATTTGAAAATTAGCATTTTTTATTTTTTTTGTCTATATTTTTTGATAGAAGTGAAAAAAGTTCGTTTTTTTAAATAAAATGTTAATTTGGACAAGCTCTACAAAAAAAAGAAGTAACAAGTCTTGACTAAAATATTCTTGGAAATAACGTCATGATTCGAAATCCGGACACTTAGTACCATATTATTTTTGTTATAGCTGGCAAAAAATCATGTAATAAGCTGGAAATGTAGAAATATCATCAGGTTTTAGTATAAACAGTCAGTTTTAAGAGAATGCATGCAAAATAACGTCATGATTCGAATTCCCGGACGCTTCGAAACCCGGACACTTCAACTTGTTTTATCAATTATTTTGATATAAGTTCGCATTACGAATGTCAAAACTGTGTTATTTCATAAATTCTAACATCAACTTTCATTTAAAGTTTGTTTGAACGCTGTAGTTAATGCCAAAACAATAAAATAAAATAAAATTATAAGATTACAAAAAATGCGAAACATTTCAACGGAAATATTTCATAGGCGTCCGAAGCACCGGGAAGGCAAAGCAGAAATTTGTGGTTTTGATTTCCTTAAATTCTAGCAAATTTTTATTTAAAATATCGATTGTTTTGATGTTAACAGCTTATTTGAGACCTAAAGAATGCCATTCACTAACATTTCAGTCCTAATTTGTACGATTCATAAGCAAAATCGAGTGTCCGGAATTCGAAGCAAAAGTGTCCGGATTTCGAATCAGCCTTTAACAGTGTCCGGGATTCGAAACACAACAAGTCATTTTAATTTTCAAATTCTGATGAAAAATGGTTAGAAATGACATATTTTGCATGCATTCTCTTAAAACTGACTGTTTATACTAAAACCTGATGATATTTCTACATTTCCAGCTTATTACATGATTTTTTGCCAGCTATAACAAAAATAATATGGTACTAAGTGTCCGGATTTCGAATCATGACGTTATGTCATTTCTAACCATTTTTCATCAGAATTTGAAAATTAAAATGACTTGTTGTGTTTCGAATCCCGGACACTGTTAAAGGCTGATTCGAAATCCGGACACTTTTGCTTCGAATTCCGGACACTCGATTTTGCTTATGAATCGTACAAATTAGGACTGAAATGTTAGTGAATGGCATTCTTTAGGTCTCAAATAAGCTGTTAACATCAAAACAATCGATATTTTAAATAAAAATTTGCTAGAATTTAAGGAAATCAAAACCACAAATTTCTGCTTTGCCTTCCCGGTGCTTCGGACGCCTATGAAATATTTCCGTTGAAATGTTTCGCATTTTTTGTAATCTTATAATTTTATTTTATTTTATTGTTTTGGCATTAACTACAGCGTTCAAACAAACTTTAAATGAAAGTTGATGTTAGAATTTATGAAATAACACAGTTTTGACATTCGTAATGCGAACTTATATCAAAATAATTGATAAAACAAGTTGAAGTGTCCGGGTTTCGAAGCGTCCGGGAATTCGAATCATGACGTTATTTCAGGAATGAATTCTGTTGACACTAGAAATAATTTAGTTAAAACTCGTTTTTTTTCATTTCATTGTACATTTTTGAGCCCTTGTAGACAATTGTAGAGCTTGTCAAAATGAACATTTTTGTACTTAGAAAACGAATTTTGGTCTATTCTATCAAAAGCAATGGGTTAAACTCCAAAATGACGTCTTTTTTTCGTGTTTTGGCTCTAACTTTCGTTTAAAACGGCCTACTTTTACTCTTTTGCAACATGAATGCTTGTTTTGATGATCTCTACAAATGTCTACAAAACATCAACTCGCTATGATGTAAGCGTGAATTGATAAATAAAAAAACCTAAACCTAAGTCACAGCACAACTGGCTCTAAAAACTTCCCGTTTGACAATAGAGCTTCGTTCTCTGGCGTTCCTTACAACTTTTTTTGAAGACACCGAAGCGCTATCTTGTCATCCCGTCAAAATAATGTCCACCATACCAAAATATGCCCCTATTGACCCTGTTCATTTGTCCCAAAGACATCAAAGCTCTAAATCTTACCGTGTGGCCACTATCAATTTTGTCACGCTAGATTTCGGTTTCGGACCACTGTTTACACGTTGAAGCGGCCAGGCCTACTGCGTAAAGTTTACCGCAGAGATGATTCATTGAAGTGGGTTGAGTTTTAGTATGGAATGTTAAAAAAATCAGCAAAATCTCATAAGTCTGCCAACACTGCCCCCAAAAATGAAAATATAAGGGGCACAAGGGAGAAAGAGAGAGACAAGGCGAACAAGAATGTTGTCTTCCCAAAAAACTGCCCCCTCGGACAGCTTCCTGGAAGGCAATTAAACATCGAAATATGAGCATCAAACAAAACCTGCCATAAAAAGGCGACCCCGAAACGTATCCTACCTGAGTCGGTGTACCAACTTCCGGCGTGAGAAGCCTCCCGATAAGTCATCTTTCGCCTGGGGATGGATTATTTCCTGTTTTGGACTTGTTTGGGTGCGTTCAGCAGAGGAAAATCTCCGTCGCCGTCGTTGTTGTCTGCAGGTCTACGAGATGCACTGAACCACCGAAAAACTTTCTTTCTGTTTTACTTTTGCCCAATGACGACGAAAGTCAATGATAGATTTTCCGTCGCGTTCCCTCTCGCCAGGTTCAATCAGCTGTTGTCTCGCTCTCTCTCGTTCTGGTTCAGAAATCGAACAAAAGATGAATATTTTAACGTGAATTTAATTTGATTAAATACAATTTCTTTACAAAACTTCCTTACCTACGCGTGTAGAAGGTGGAAAACAGTGGAAAGTGGCACTTTTTCCAGCTTTCCACGCCCGAAAAGTACGCACAAAGGACAGACAAAGTTTGGACGACAGGAAAATGACTGCTGCTGCACCCAAACTCAACAACAGAAATGAGAAACGAAGAGTGTTGATGATGACGATCGAGGTATGCGATGTTTGTCTCGCTTGCACATCAGACGTTTTTGACGTTTGGAAGAAACCCAGTGAAAAAAGTATGAATCGCTCGGCAAACGTCAACTTTAATGGGACAAAATCCGATTGGCGGCAAGTTTCTAATAAGATTTAATTAAACAGTTTATGAGCATTTAGGTGCACAATGTGATTTTACGATCTTTGTGTTTTCATTAAATAACAATATGTCCCATATTTTGCATGTGTAAATTGGGTCCTAAAATGAAGCTTAGATTTCTAATATTATTGTTTACAGTGATAAAGCTTATTTTTCTGAGTACAATGACCGTTTGTACGACCACAAAGAGTTTAAAATGGATTTTTAAATCAATTTTGAAAAATTAACCTCGCGGTCCTTCTTGACAGAAAAGCTCCTACTTGACAGCTCGTTTCAAGGGGACCATAGTTGATCCATCGAAAAAATGTTGTCTTGTCATTATTATTTTTTTGCATTAAAATGAAAAAAAGTGATCAGAAATGGTTTTTGAACGTGTTTTTTACCGTTGTACATTGAAATTTACATAGGGCTTTAGTACCCAATACTCGGACTTGACTATTTCAGTAACAACATTTCAAAAGGGCGAAACCTACGATCCTGCCGTTTCGAGAAAATCAACATTCAAAATTTTGCAATTCCGATCAATTCCTATTTCCACAAAAAAGCATGAAATCCCACATTTTTTTTCAAAACGTAATAGAAAATAGCAATAATTTCATCATAGAGAGCAATTTGAAATTAATTAAGGTGTTTTTGCTTTTAAAAATTGAGAAAAACAAATTACGCCTTTTTGAACAGCGTGCCTCCATTTTCGCCCCACCGTATTCGCCACCCACTCAACCAAAACAACGGTTTAGCCCGTCAGGTTACGCCACAAAGCAAAAGTAAACAACAGATTCGCCCTTTTGGTTTTTGTTCACTTTTCGGGTTTTTAAAGAAAAAAGTGGTGAAACAACTATTTTATCATTGTGAAACGTTACAGTCAGTGATAATACAGTGATATTTGCAACCGCAGTGATAAAAAATTGGTCTAGAAAGCCTTCATAAGGAGTCCGTTTCAGGCCAAGACTCGTTGAGCTACACTGAAAGAAACCAACATAGCAAAATCAAATGCTTTTTCACGTGAGTTGCTCGAAAAACCTACACCATAAGTTCACATGCTTTTCCTTTGACCTACGTGTGTTTTGCATGTCAATTGGATGTGAAAATCATTTGAAGCCAGCTGATTGCATGCAAAACCCCTTTCACGTTGATTACGAATGGATTTCACGTGAGTTTCATAAGAAAAGAACTTAGATTTTCCCCATTCGACTTATCCATTGATTTCGAAGTGAAAATCACGTTAGTTCGAAATGTTTATGCGTGTGGTGGAAAAACCTTCATAACTAAGATGGCCACGGACGAAGATGGTTATTTTTTTTCTTGTCAGCTTGAAATGTCTGTTTCAGAATCCGCCAGTAGAATCCTGTGATCCGGAAGTTCACCGGAATATCCGCTATGATTCGGCGGTCGGTGACAACATCTTTTTTGGCCAAAGAATGCAATCGTTTCTTCCCGGAGTCCGCCATCAAGATCGGATCGCGCGTACACGGTATCGTACGACGCAGTGTTCTGTGTATTTTACATTTAAAAAAATGTAGATTGTGCATAATAAATTATAAATTGGCAAATAAATCTGGTTCAAAAAATACGACAATCCAAACTCATTATTTGAACATATGAAAGTCTATGGAAAATCATTTGATTTCTACCACAAATTCATATCATTTTCATGGGCTAAGCATTGCAAAGTCATGTGAGCTTCCACGTCAAATTAACGTGTTTGGCATTTGGATTTGCCGGTTCGCGCGATCGATTTTTTTCAAGTGATTTCCACGTGATATTCACAGACTAAGTCGTATGGGGTAGATTCATGTGCAAAACATGTGACATTGCTATGTGCCTTTCTTTCAGTGTAGGATACACCGTATACACGCAAAGCCGACATTAGTCTTTTAAGACTTAAAATTAGGCTTTATCGAACCTAACCGTGTTAAGTCTTTTTAAGCCTAATGATGGGTTAGTCTTTAAAAGACTAGTTTCGTTTTAGTACGAAAAAGCCTACATTTTAGGCTTTATGTTATCGTCAAAAAGCCTAAATTTTAGTCTTTTTCGAGAATGCGAGGGGATCAGAGCGGACAAAATCCAAGATGGCGGAACTTGATTAAGACTTATTTTTAGGCCTAAAAAGGCTTATTTAAAGGTTTTAAAGACTAATTTTTAGGCTTTTGCAGGAAATGGGAGGGGTCAAAGCGGACAAAATCCAGGATGGCGGAACTTGATTAAGACTTATTTTTAGGCCTAAAAAGACTTATTTATAGGTTTTAAAGACTAATTTTTAGGCTTTTGCAGGAAATGGGAGCGGTCAAAGCGGACAAAATCCAAGATGGCGGAACTTGATTAAGACTTATTTTTAGGCCTAAAAAGACTTATTTAAAGGTTTTAAAGACTAATTTTTAGGCTTTTGCAGGAAATGGGAGGGGTCAAAGCGGACAAAATCCAAGATGGCGGAACTTGATTAAGACTTATTTTTAGGCCTAAAAAGACTTATATATAGGTTTAAAAGACTAATTTTTAGGCTTTTGCAGGAAATGGGAGGGGTCAAAGCGGACATAATCCAAGATGGCGGAACTTGATTAAGACTTATTTTTAGGCCTAAAAAGACTTATTTAAAGGTTTTAAAGACTAATTTTTAGGCTTTTGCAGGAAATGGGAGGGGTCAAAGCGGACAAAATCCAAGATGGCGGAACTTGAATAAGACTTATTTTTAGGCCTAAAAAGACTTATTTATAGGTTTAAAAGACTAATTTTTAGGCTTTTGCAGGAAATGGGAGGGGTCAAAGCGGGCAAAATCCAAGATGACGGAATACTTATTTTATGCCTGAAAAGCCTAGGGGATCAAAATAGCAGGAATAAACAGTAGAAAATAAAATATTGTTATATATTATATGTAAAAATGTTTTTATTCGGTAATTCGGTAGTTTCGGAATACAACAGATTCACGGATGCGTTCAGCTTTAACCTGAAAATAAATAAATCAATATTTTGAAGATGAGTGCGAGAGTTTGATAGTTATTAAAAAATTGGATGATTTCATTTAAGAGTTTGTCTCAGAACTGGATTTGCGTAGTTAGGCAAGTTCGATTTTTAAGAAATTTTTAGAATTTAAGAATTTTGGAATTTTAGAATTTTAGAATTTTGGAATTTTAGAATTTTAGAATTTTAGAAATTTAGAAATTTAGAATTTTAGAATTTTAGAATTTTAGAATTTTAGAATTTTAGAATTTTAGAATTTTAGAATTTTCGAATTTTCGAATTTTCGAATTTTCGAATTTTAGAATTTTAGAATTTTAGAATTTTAGAATTTTAGAATTTTAGAATTTTAGAATTTTAGAATTTTAGAATTTTAGAATTTTAGAATTTTAGAATTTTGGAATTTTTGAATTTTTGAATTTTTGAATTTTGGAATTTTGGAATTTTGGAATTTTTGAATTTTTGAATTTTTGAATTTTTGAAGTTTTGAATTTTTGAATTTTTGAAATTTTTGAATTTTTGAATTTTTGAATTTTTGATCTTTTGAATTTTTGAATTTTTGAATTTTAGAATTTTAGAATTTTTAAATTTTAGAATTTTAGAATTTTAGAATTTTAGAATTTTAGAATTTTAGAATTTTAGAATTTTAGAATTTTAGAATTTTAGAATTTTAGAATTTTAGAATTTTAGAATTTTAGAATTTTAGAATTTTAGAATTTTAGAATTTTAGAATTTTAGAATTTTAGAATTTTAGAATTTTAGAATTTTAGAATTTTAGAATTTTAGAATTTTAGAATTTTAGAATTTTAGAATTTTAGAATTTTAGAATTTTAGAATTTTAGAATTTTAGAATTTTAGAATTTTAGAATTTTAGAATTTTAGAATTTTAGAATTTTGAATTTTTGAATTTTTGAATTTTTGAATTTTTGAATTTTTGAATTTTGAATTTTTGAATTTTTGAATTTTGAATTTTGAATTTTTGAATTTTTGAATTTTGAATTTTGAATTTTGAATTTTTGAATTTTGAATTTTTGAATTTTGAATTTTGAATTTTGAATTTTGAATTTTTGAATTTTGAATTTTGAATTTTTGAATTTTGAATTTTTTTTGAATTTTGAATTTTGGAATTTTGAATTTTGGAATTTTGGAATTTTGGAATTTTGGAATTTTGGAATTTTGGAATTTTGGAATTTTGGAATTTTGGAATTTTGGAATTTTGGAATTTTGAATTTTGAATTTTGAATTTTGAATTTTTGAATTTTTGAATTTTAGAATTTTAGAATTTTAGAATTTTAGAATTTTTTAGAATTTTAGAATTTTAGAATTTTAGAATTTTAGAATTTTAGAATTTTAGAATTTTAGAATTTTAGAATTTTAGAATTTTAGAATTTTAGAATTTTAGAATTTTAGAATTTTAGAATTTTAGAATTTTAGAATTTTAGAATTTCAGAATTTTAGAATCTTTAGAATTTTAGAATTTTAGAATTTTAGAATTTTAGAATTTTAGAATTTTAGAATTTTAGAATTTTAGAATTTTAGAATTTTAGAATTTTAGAATTTTAGAATTTTAGAATTTTAGAATTTTAGAATTTTAGAATTTTAGAATTTTAGAATTTTAGAATTTTAGAATTTTAGAATTTTAGAATTTTAGAATTTTAGAATTTTAGAATTTTAGAATTTTAGAATTTTAAATTTTAGAATTTTAGAATTTTAGAATTTTAGAATTTTAGAATTTTAGAATTTTAGAATTTTAGAATTTTAGAATTTTAGAATTTTAGAATTTTAGAATTTCAGAATTTTAGAATTTCAGAATTTTAGAATTTTAGAATTTCTGAATTTTAGAATTTGAGAATTTTTGAATTTTTGAATTTTTGAATTTTTGAATTTTTGAATTTTTAAATTTTTAAATTTTAGAATTTTGGATTTTTTTTGAATTTTTGAATTTTTAAATTTTTGAATTTTTGAATTTTTGAACACACACACACACACACACACACACACACACACACACACACACACACACACACACACAAATACACATACATACGGAGTAGCACACACACAAATTTTCAAAATTTCGCTCATAAACACACACACACACCACTTATTCACTAACACAAACACAACCACCACCACCATAATTTTCACCGCCACCGTCGGTTGTCCACTCCCGCTTCGTTGCCCTTTTTCGCTTCCACTTTGGATTTCAATCCCCGGCGGATTCATTCCGCGATTTTCTTTCCACACGTCCATTTTCTGTCCACACGTCCACGCCGTCCACAAAAAAAAAGTTGCTTCCCTCCTGCATCCGCAAAAAACACGCTTCCCGTCTTCCTCCACCGTACCGAGAACCAGAATTTGGGAACCCGGTAAACAGCAGACATTTCGTTCGGCCGCCGTCTCACTCCGGCCGAACCTTCCGGCAGGAAAAACACAAAAACTTACCTGCAAACTGGCCAAAATCCTGCCCCTGTCCGACGAACAGCAACCACCACCGGCAACTTCAACTTTTTCTGATTTGACATGTCAAATCGTGAACCAAAGTTTATAGTACAGAAAAGCCTTAAATTTAGTCTTTTTCTAAGTTTTGCACTAAGTTCTAAAAAAAGCCTAAAATTTAGGCCCAAAAAAAGACTAATTTTTAGGCTTTTTTCTGACAATTATGACCGAACTTCAAAAAAGGCTAAAAATAAGTCTTTAAAGACTAATGCCGGTTTTCCGTGTAAGTAGCAAGTTGGTTTGACGATGTGGTCTATATTCAAGTGACGTTCCTTGGGGTGTCCCCGCTGGAAGTGGGAGACATGGCATCCTGCCTTCTCAATCTTTGCTTTGCTTCAATGGTTACGGAGGCGATGATTTTGTACGGCATTCCTCCTAAACCTCCCTACACTAACTTTTTGTCTTGCAACTGCTCGACCCAGAATCCCCGGATGTCCCAAGAACCGGTAAATTATGGACCTTCATATCTAGATTGTGAATCCAGACCAGATCCGATACTACAATAATTGAAATTAAAAAGTTATGTATTTAGGATCATACAAATCTGTGTTTGTTGTGGAATTGTGGTCAGAGACATCAAAAACATACATTTTGATCCATTTTGAGGATTGTCAGGTTAAAATTCAATAAATTATAACGAAAATTTAGTGTTTCTAAATATACGTCGGAACTTGCAGAAAACACTACATTCGCCCCTCGTGATTGGATGAAAACACAAGGGCGGAAACTCAAATTGGTTTGTTTTGATTGATGTTGTTGATTAGCCCTTTTGTTTTTTGCTTGTAAAACTACGTATTTTCGGAATTTTGTGATGATGGAGGGTGTTTTAGAACCAGTTTTTTTCGCTTTATATGATTCTGACAAAAACTCAGTTTGTTTACATCTGAGGGTTTCGCCCTATTGAAAAGTTGTTACAGATTTTCTGGATATTAACAGTCTGGAGCCGATGCCCGATTTTTCTGTAACATTCTTGTTGGAATTCCATATAAACTGTAGCGGGAATTGCAGGCACCGGGTCCTGACTCCATATTAACGTCGCAACTGCCAACTCTTTACTGAATACTGTCTACCCATGGCTTTCTACCTAAGGTACTCGCGATTGAGTGTGTAGTAGTGCGGTTGTCAAAATCGCTATCTCTGACTCTCTCACTCCACTGACATTGACATTGTTTATGTTTTGGTTTTCCTGGCACGGTCCTTTGTTCTTTTGTTATTGTTTTGGTTTTAGTGGCACGGAGTCATGCACTCACACTAATGCAAAGCAAGATGACGAGTACCTTTGATATACAGCCTTGCTGTCTACCATTGTCTACTGACTACTGTTAACTGTCAACTACTGTCCACTGTTTGCTGTCTAATGTCTACTAACTAGAGAACCTGGAGCTTATGCTTCGATTGGTACTTTTGGTTTGAGATGGCCGTTCTCTTATAAGCTCGAGGTTTTCTACTACTAACCACTGTCTTCTGAATTATGGCCTATCTACAATCACTTAACTTAGAAAATTTCACTTAGCTTAGGAGTTTGAATCAATGGAAATGAATCTGATCTTCTACAATGAAAAGGAATAAAATTAGAAACTTGACGTATGGTTTGAAAAATTTCAAAATCTACGGTAAGTTGACGTTTCCATATCAAAGGTAAACAAACAACTGCATAGCAACGTATATCAGCCCAGCAAATTTTCTAAGTTGATTGTGGATGACGGCCGTAAGTTGTGTACATTTTCTAAGTTTTACTTTACTTAACTATTCTAAGCTAAGTGAACCACGGCAAATAGTGTCCAGGGCATTCGTGGAAATACAATGTCCCATCCCAGAGGGTCCCGGAGTACCAAACCTTCTTAGCATGGTGCTCCCAACGAATACAACCAAAATCTCGGAGCGTATGGTGGTGTGTTCCCACGCTTCTTCCTCCCCTGTCGATTCAGAATTGTGTTGTTGTTCGAACACTCAGTGCTCAAACTCAACCCAATTACGAATCATCTCTGCGATACGGCTTTACGCAGTAGGCCTGGCCGCTTTAACACTTGTGATGTTCCAATGCATTCCGATGCAATGGCGTACTACAAATGTTGATGAATGACAAGAAGAGTGCTAGGCGTCATCTAACCTAAGGCACTCTCCAGGATCTTTTTCGAAAGATTGGCTGCGCTAGGGTCTGATTAGATTAGATTAGACTTAACTATTCTAAGCTAAGTGATTGTAGATAGGCCATTACTGTCTACTGAATACTGTTTACATAAAACTGGTAACCGTCCAATGTCTACTGCCTATTGCCTACTGTTCACTTTCTACTGTCCACCGATTACTGTCTATTGTCTACTGACTACTGTTCACTGTCTTAGTCTACTGTCTAAAGTTGTCTGACTACTGTCCAATGACTGTCGAGATCGGGGACTTTCTTTCATAATAAAAACACAGATATTTTGCATATCAACACGTCTTATTCCACACAAATCAATCACAAAACAGATTTGACAGTCATCATTCTCTCTTTTACCAGCCGCGCGGTACTCGCTGTTTCTCGCTCTTTGTTCTCGCTCGGTAGCGCACTCTCGCGCACAATGCGCAATCTGTCAAGTTATTTAGCTAACCTTTGGGAAGTCGCGTGTTTTGGCATTTCATACAAGTGTCATTACAAAGTGTGTACAAAGTAGGGTGCGCACTAGGGTGGGTACGTTTTTCAAAAAGTTTTCGGATCAAGTTTTAGTATGGTTCCCATAGGGACTTTCTTGCCAAATATCAGCTCATTTGGTTGTAAACTGGCTGCGCGCATCAGGGTTAAAGTTTATATGGGAATTACTATGGGAAATTGGAACTTTTTGTTCAAACGCTCCTACAGGTCCGGGAAAATCACGCGCCAACTTCTGGTATGGTCAGGCCTATGGAGAATGGTCTGGAGAACACTTTTCCCGAAGAGAGCATGTGGATTCGTTGTCCCTACACCTGGCGCATCGGCAAACAATCCGATGTCTCCGGAATCATCGGTTTTCCCTCAAAAAGCATCAAATTTTCCTTAGCATGCTATGAAAGCTTGATGAACACCGCGACGCCATATGTCAGACAGCTACCACGTGGGTGAGAAACGGCTGGAATATTTAATTGCAAACCTTCTTTTAACTAGAAAATGATCATTTCGAGTAATCCTGATATTATTTAGTCAAATTCAGAATCTTTGCATAGCAAATTTGTATTTTTTTTTTTGCAAATATTTCGTACCACGTGGTAGCTGCACTTAACTCCCGCTTCAATATCGGCAACAAGAGGTCCACTGTATTCAATTAATAAATCGCTTCTCAGTGAAATAAACTTTAACAACTTTGGCCAGTCTGGAACCGATTCCGGAAAATCTGCAGATTGTATGGGAAAAGTTGCGTAAAATCGTATTGTGATATCAGGTGGCAAACAAGCTAAAAACGCCAACAAACGGAAAAAAGACAAGACGAAGTTTGTCTGGTTTAGCCTTGGGTTTATCTTGTATTTTATAAGAAAACATTTATCAATATTTTATTATTTTAATTTTTAATTTAATTGGTTACAAATAAAATACATATTGAAATAAAATTTACTTACTTATCAACAAATATAAAACATGTTATTAATGAAGTTTGAAGTAAACTTTTATAAAATACTCGAATTTCCCTGTTGCTAAAAATTATGAAAGTATACATCATTTTATTGCACTGATTTTAAAGATTCTACTTTTGATGAATTTGATGTTTAAGATAAGCTGCTTTTTAAACATATTTTGGAAGACTAAAATTCTAAAATCTCACTCAAACTGAAATAGTTGAATGATTATGATAGGTTCAATTGACAGAAATTCTTCAAAATGTTCCAAAGGAAATCAAATACAACTGTTTTTATTTTCAAATAAATAATTTGTGCCATGACGTTTAAATTTGTAACTTCTGGAGTTTTTTTTTTTGAAAGGGTCAAAAAAGGGTAAAAAAAAACTCCAGACTTGAACTGCTGCTAAAATATGACCCATAATTCTTATGGCCTATCTACAATCACTTAGCCACTAAATACTGTCTACCTAAATATTTTTTTTTTAATATTAATAATTTCAAGAAAAATTAGAATCCTGCGCTTCAATTAATCGCCGCAGAAAGATACCGTCGCAATGGAAAAACCTATAGAGAAGGCAAGAAAGTAGGCTTAGACAAAAAAAAACATATTGATTGTCAATCTGAAAAAATCGTAGGGACGTTTGTTGCTGGCCTTCGATTGCTTGTAGATTTAAGCTGACTGATGTTCGGTGACGGAATCTGCTGTTCTGCGACCTTCGCGGCCGGCTCGGTGGTATCCGTACCTGTGCTGGAATCTGCGACCTTCGCAACAAGCTGTACCGTACCGTCGAATGGAGGCACTGCAGGTGTTGTTGGCTTCGTCGGGCAGGCTTCCCCCCAGTCATACGCTTATCGGGGCATGCCCTGAGGGGAGCCTCCTTGAAGGTTAAGCTGCTTGAGGGCATGTCGTCTTTGGAAACATGGTTCCATGCAAACTACAAATACTTGTTTTTTCACCAATAAACAAAATGTAATATGAGAAATCACCCCACACGAACGAGAGCAAGGGCAATTCAGTGAGAAACTCTGGGAGTTACTCTGAGTTTCTCAGCTTACTCCCGAGAAACTTCAATTCCCACCCATAGGTTGATACCTTGGTTTAACAAAATGTCAATGTCAGGCAAATGTCAACTTAAAAAGTAAACATTTTTTTTCAAAATTCTCCCGCAGCAGACCTGTATGTTTTGGACGCAATTCATCTTTTTTCCGAAAAACAGGAACCTTTTCAGCCGAAGCGCCCGCCAGCGCACCAGCAGGAGGAAAAACCGGGAGACTCCTGCCGCGCTGGAGGTCGACAGCAAGTTAACCTCAGGAAGGATTTATAAACTAGTCCTAAACTGCTGCAGAATCTTCAATGTCCAAATTTCCAGTGTAACGGGAACAATCTTTAGAGTGACTTCGTAGATTTCTCCGAAAAGGACTAATTTAGTCGGATCAACAATCAGTGTGGCCCCCACTACCTCATGAAGCACACGGCTACCTTCACCGATGTCTCATAAAAATACGAAACGGAATTTTGTGCTGATTTCCAAATCTTCAGAATATGGCAAATTAAAACACATTATTTAAGTTTTTTTAATTTATTTTACAATTTCACAATTTTATAGTGTGCAGACAGTGTGGTTCCTCTGGCAGATAGTTGCAGGGGCCAGGGAGAGGGAACACTTTTCACCGACTGTTCAGGATGTTGTTGTCTCGCTCGCCTCTGACAGTTATTGCTCTTCCAGGGACAGACCAGGCGCAGCTTAAACTGGTTGGTTCCTTGATCTTGGCAGCGTACGAACGCTTGACGCAGAACTTGGCCAGGTTGAGGTTGAGGTTACTGCTGGTGGGGCATACCTCACAGTGGACCATTGCAACGAGGCGTCAGTTGTAGTTGCCGACGGAGAACTTGGCCACACGGCCAGTATACACAAAACCATTTTGGATTGGAAAACGCTTTTCCGGCATCAGTTTCAATATATTTTCCGCAACAGGAGACGACGGCCGCAATTGCGACGCTGGCGAGCTCCGGGAACTGCAGAGGAAAAAAGGTACAACGAGATTAGAGAGCTCTTTCAGATGGCAACGGAATCCGCCTTTTCTAAGAGCGGTCCACCGTATTGCCGAAGAAACTTACCTTATCGTGTCTTTTTGTACTTCAGCTTCCAGATGACATTTTTTTTTCAAAATAAACAAACCCCTAGCAACGACACACACACTTTTCTGACACAAGGTTGATCTATATAGGTGGGATTGGTGAAAAGCAATCGGAGTAACTCGGAGGAACATTGAGAAACTCTCGTTACTCTGGGCAAAATTGAGGAACTCTTTTGCTCACTGAAATGCCCTTGAACGAGAGTGTACCGGCCACCGAAAGATCCAGATTTGTTGAATTTTCATTAAATTTATTCATAGGAAATCTGGTTCCTGAAAACTGATTTCTTTTACCGAGAATTTTTATTTAGAAGAATCCAGGAATAAAAAAATCCGATTTCAAGATCTCCGGTGGCCACACCCTGAACCGTATTGAGAAATCAGTATAAATTTGGCATGCAACATATAGAACTTCTGGACAGGTTCCCATGTTTCCCGTAGGCTACATCCGTTTTCTAAAGTGTAACAGAGTCTTCGACCCCCTCCCCCCAACCCTCTACACTGTGTTACATTATAAAAGAACGCCTGTTGATGGCCGATCTTCTGCGCTGGATGCAACGGTTCTATGGCCTTCGCGGCGGGCTTGGTAGTCTTTTGACTTCGCCCCTGACTGGATGAACGCACTGCGTTGCTGGCTTCTTCGGGCAATTTTCTTTGTAGCTAAAACGGTAGCCCTAGAATCCGATGGTCCGGGTGTGCGCTCGTATAGCGGGTGCAAGTGCCGCCGATTCACCAACGAAGGACAAATCGGTCCGACAAAGCCATCACCAGCCACACTGCGTTCAACCGACCCGGTACGGAGACCGAGGATTGCCATGCCTGCCGCGAAGGCCACGGAACCGCTGCTTCCGGCGGAATTCCAAAATTATTTTCTCAACCTTTATAACATTGACAGCAATGGAAAGTGGGAATCAACACGGTTGCTGCCTCGGTTGCTGCGATGAATCTGAAAAACGCTTGCGCTCGTATCATTGAGACCCCTACAAGAAAGTCACCAAAATTGATATTTTCTCAATACGCGCAATATAATGTTTTGTAAATACAAGTTTTGTAGCAGATTCAGTTTGCCATGACTCCATGAATTCATTTTATAACGTTGTCAAAAACTTTGTGTAAAACGACACTCGATCCTGTAGAATTTGGAATGCCTTTCGATCGTCGCGAAAAATTCTTCCTCCAAGATGAGGTCGTCATGCACAACCAAATCGACAGTGCGTGGGTTGTCATCCGTGGGAACGTCTTCGACATTACGGCTTTGTACGGCGGCGGTGGTGGCACCGGCAGTCGCCCAAGCTCTCCAAAAAAGGTTCGTGGCTCCGCTTCGACTGCCGATGATAAATGGTCTCCGTAATTTGCCTATCCTCTGATTCCCATCTCCTCCGGGGTAGATTCATCAACTGCTGCTTGCCTTTGCCGGCAAGGATTTAAGCGGATTCTTCACCGACGGCGGTCGGCCACTTTACAGGATTAGCAAGGATGGTGTCAAGGTGCCGGTGTTCCCGCCGGTCAAGGTGAAGAACCGTGCCACCGGAGAGTACTGGTGGAATGATCGTAGCTTGCGGATCGGGAGGATTACGGCCCGGGAGCGGCCACTTCGGGTGCGCAACAGCTTGACGTTCAAGGTGCAAGAACTGGTGGTTTGCGAAGAAGATACGATCGCAATGATTCAGCGCAAGTTTCTCCGATTCAACGGCAATGCCACAAACTACCGGTGGAGGAGTAATATTGATATGGTTAGTTGATTGGGCTGAAAGTTGATGTTTTCAACAATTATCAAAATTAAAGAAGAATTTAGAGTATTTTATAAGCAAAGCCCACTTAATTAAACAAAGTTCCAAATTAATCATAGCACCACTTCTTTCACCCCCACGCGTGCATTCCAGAGTGACGCGGCCGCAGATTTACGACTTGATAAGACGCTGACGGAGAATGGCATCGTTTACGACCGCTACCCACCGGCGCCGCTCGTTTGGATCTTCTACCAGATTCCGGAGGGAACGCGTCTCGACCACGACCAAACCGGTGGCGGTGACAGCCATAGCCAGCCCACCATCACCAGTGCGTCGTCGGCGGTTCCACCCACAACAGAAGCTAACAATGGCACGTCTCCATCGTCGACGCAGGTGGCAACATGTTCTGCCGGAAGTTGACCACCGTGCGGTTAAATGAAACAATTTCCCCGTGACTTGAAGAAGAAGTCCCCGAAAACAAAAGACCACTTGGCAATTTGCCGACCCCAGCAGACCCGGCCGGGAAAGTGAACCCCTTTCTTCGTGTTGAGCTTCTCTGTGTGAACCACCAAAGAAATGAAAAAGAGGGGAAAATCGTCTTGAAATTTAAATATAATAGAAATTCCTCAAATTCCTTCAGACGACCTTTGTTTTAGTTTTAGCGCGAAATCGGATGTGGGTGTGGAATGCGTTCTCACGCCGCCGCAGACGTCAACCGGGAGAGCAAGAATTACTGTTGCGGACCCAGTTTCTTTTTTTTCGGTGGGAGGTGGCTTAATCGGGTGATGAACGAGCTTTCGATGGTCGAGTGGAATAAATTTGTACCGAAATTAAGGAAATCTGCGAGGCAATTAGTTAATATTTATGTTAAATTAAATCAAATTTACAAACTCCAATAGTTCATATTTTTGTTATTTTTCTTTTATTTTTCAGATTCAAATAAAAAAAAATAAATATGGAGGGGCAAAAAACTACAGTATCATTTGTAGTATGAGAAATATACCAATTAGTCAAGTTTAAAGTGAAGGCATATTTGAATCGGATGAATAAATGCTGTTGTCGAAAAACATTTTTTTTTTAATAAAGAGCATCCCAATCTGATTGAACATGGACAAATATATGCTGAATACATTCTCTACTTTTTTGCTGTTCTTCACATTTCTTTGCCATTTATAATTGGATTATGCTTTTTTGGAAATCAATGGCCCCTAAAACAAATATTAAAATGTTGCTATTTGGGTGATTTTGAAACCGTCTTGAGTCGGCTGTGAAGCAAACAAATAAAATTTAGTTTATTGAACATAATTAAAAACAGTCCAAGATGTGTTCTTTTGTTAAATGAAGCAATTCTAATGATAAGGATTTATAGTTAGGTGAATTAAATGAAATTAAAAACCATATTTCAAATTTCAAGCTTGAACTTCCAAATGTAGAAACAAGGAGTACACCACAAAAAAATCTGTTGTACACCCTCCATACAAAAAAGTTTATTTTTGTATGGAAGTTGTCCACGATGGGGAGTGGGGAGATCGACAACGACGATCGTCGGGGGAGATGGTTGAGAATTCCAAAACAGTGTCCACGTGGTTTATGGATGGTCCCTTAGCCCGCTCGGCCATCAGACCGATGAAGAAAGGCATTCTACTTGCAGCTACACGCGAAATCCACATGCGTGTAAAATAAATTTTGCATTATGTTATGAAATTTTATGTAATATTACACCCTGAAACCTGTCGCCCATCAGTATGGGAAACCTACATGACCGAAATGTGAAGCTCATATATGCGTTTACCTTTTCCAGTCTTCATCAGTCTGATGGCCGAGCGGGCTAAGGCGCCAGTCGTTACTGTTCGTCGTTACTGTACATGCAGTGTGTAAAATATATTTTCCCACAAAGGAGATTTGCATGGTTTTGCAAGCGATTTTTCCTCGGAATTTTTTTTTCTGAGTAGGGACAGCAGGTTGTTTTACCCGAAATATCCAAATGTTGTGCAGTAACAAGGCTAAAACAGCTGTTCGCCCCAGATGAGGGAACTGCTAAATGCTTAATACAAGTTTCAGGAGTGTAGTAAAAATTGCAAAATAATGATATTTTCCCCCCTCACCTTACGATTATTTACAATTTGTGGTACCAACACTACCAACAGGTCGGACTTGATAACCCAAAGTCTCGATTATGTCGTTAAGCCAAAAAAGAACATATTTTTCCTTAATTCGATTAAACTGTAATTGTTAAATGTTTGAAAAGTGCCCTATTTGATTTAAAATGCAAAAAAATAAATTTATACAATGTCTTGCAACATTTTTCCAATCGATTGTACAATTTCTCATTGTTTTTTTTTTTTTTAATTTTTAGTAGAGCGTCCAATTTCCAGTCACGGGAAAAAAACCCGAAAATTCCCGGAAAATTTTTTTCCCGTTTCCCGTGAAATTTGTAAATTTCCCGGGAATTCCCGGAATTTAAGTAGAAGTTTACACTTTCTTAACTTTTTGGCACAATTTTTCAAATTTACAAAAAATAATAATGAAAAAAACTCAATTTTATTTTATTTAATTCAATTTACTGTTGTTTTGAACTTATCAGTTCGTCTGAAGCTTTCATATCATGATATATTTAAGGTAATACTACTTTTTGAAGCTTTCACAACTGGGATCTTGTTTATTTGTTAAGCAACAAATTTTGGCATGACAATAGACTTTTATAAGGCGAATTACAGTTTGAAGTTATTAATTTATATAGCTACTAAGGGCGTATGAGGTTTCAGTATGAACCACCAAACTGCTTTTGTTTTGCTGCTTTATTTTTAACCGGAAAAGTTTATTTGACTGAATCATTTAAAAATATTTAGAAACAACTTCGTATTATAAAAAATTCAAACATATTTCAAAATCTCGCTCAAAATATTCAAATACTTTGAGTTGTGAATTCATGAAATTGCTATTTCTAGTACAAAAGCAGATTTTCAAGGTAAACCCAATGCTTATCTTCATTATTCATTTTATTCATGAGCTCATGAGCTGAGATAAAAGATTTGCTAACAAAACCATATTTTCTTCATGGTTTTTTTTTTCAACTTATCGTCTCAATGTTATTCTTTATCATATTCTCCCAAACTGTTCACAGAGCCATATTTAAAAGCAATTTTATGGTTTTGAAGCATGGATTCATTATACTCGCTGTCTAAACACTGTGATTAAAAAAAATAATACGAAACAAAAAATACTAATGGTTATTTTATTAATATTTTGTACAATTTGAAAATTATGTATTTTCAAGTTTTTTTTTGTTTTTATTTTACATGCGGTTAAGGCATTGACCCTCGTACTTATTATGATTTATTTTATACAATTGTGTTGAAGAATATCAATTAGAACCAAAATCTGAACAATTTTCAATTAATTTAAAATTTCCCGGGAAATTTGTTGAAAATTTCCCGTTTCCTGGGAATTTGTTATCCCGGGAAATTGGACGCTTTTATTTTTAGCAATAATTCGTTTATTTTATGATTCCGAAAACCCAAATTTTTAGAAAAATGTCGAAACAAATATTTGTATGGTCGCTTCCATTCCCCGTTACTTTTAAACTTTTATGGGAAATGTACTTTTCGAATCTGCAATAATCCAAAGAGGTTATTTTTCATTTAAAACAAAAAAAAAAGATTTTAAAATTACTTGTTTTTTGTTACTTTGCATGATTACTTTTTAGAGTGTAATAATGTTCTGTAATTTTGCATTAGACAGACCCTTTGAAGTTTTCGTGGCAGATTCGACAGGTACATACATTTTTCCATAAAATTACATGTCTCACGATTTTTGCCAGTTCAGAACGGGAAGCCCAACTACACAAATTTTCTACCTCCTTACGGTTTCGAGCTACAAATCACTGAAAAACGTGACTTAGTAAAAATCCTGACAAATGAAAGGGTTCGACCAAAAAACCTTCTCTCTGGTTCGACCACCCCACCAACACGCGATTTTTAAAATTGGACCTCTTATTTGAGATCAGGGACTAAAATTACCCATCAGAGCAAAGTTTCACGGAAATCCATGAGAGGTTGGGGCAATTCGTTCCTATTTTGTGTGAGTTGGCGGAGAATGACCCAATTGCCAAAAATTTTGTAAGCAGATCGTTTCAAAACTCGATTTTTAGGCATTCGTCTTATTTATTCAACTCAAAAGAGCCTTGTTGAATAAATGTACTAAATTTGATGAAAAAACATCATTTAGCTACTAATCTAATCTAATCTAATCGAACACAAGCGCAGCCAGTCCGAAGAAAGCATCCTGGAAGAACTTGGGGTTAGATTACGCCCCAAGTTCTTTCTTGTCAATATTAATTATTGCAGTACACTTGAGTAACCCCGAAGATGTATTGCATAAATTAAAGCGGCCAGGCCTACTGCGTTGCACTAACCGCAGAGACAGATTCTGTGAACGGAACACATTTCACAGAATCTACAGGGGAGGAAGGATGCGTGGACATACCGTACCAAACGCTCCTGTTTACAGTTTCAAATGTGTTTTGTATAATGTGTTAAGTGTAAAATATAGTGTGGTTATATAATCAATTAAATATAATAATGCAATATAATGATCATTTAATAAAATCTCTTCACCTATATATAATAACCACGCACCCAAGCACACAAGCAGCGACACAAAAGAAATGAAAATGAGCATGCAAAAACAAGACAGCGCGTCCCCGCGGTCAGCGCACTAATGATCGAAAAAACATCATTTAGCTACTTGATGCAAAAACTACTATTTTGAATTTAGATTTTGCGTTTTAAACCGGCTCAAATTTAAATATTTTGCCCAAAATTTGAAGAATGTCATTCTGTGAATTCAATTTTGATAACGTGTTTCAAAAAAGACCATCAAATTACCTGAGACAGCATGTGTTGCTTTCAGACCTTATCAATAAGGTGTAAAACGCCTCATCAACCAGAAGTCCCAACATTGGTTCAAAATCATCCATCTTTATCACGTGCGCTTGATGAGCCAAGTGAAAAGCGCCATGTGCAAACCGCGCCCAACAGTGCAGCCTATAGTCAGCACCTAATTAAACCAATCGAGAAACCAATCTCTAATCAATTTTAACGAAGGTCCATTCAAGGATTCCACATTGCAAGAGGCGTATAACAGCAGGTCAGCACGTTTGGACAGCATCCGCGCGGTTAAGGCACGAGACCAGTTCGCGTGAGCCACGCGTGGAACGTGAAACACATGGCGTTTAGTCCTAAACCGTGTGTGTGTGTGTGGAGACCTGGAGAATTTCAGGAATCGATAGCGATCTATACGAGCGTTTGATTGGTTATTTTGGCACGAAACAGGAAACGTTTGCGACACGTTGCCATTTAGTTATTCGAGGCAAAGAAGGATGTAATCCTAACTTTTTTTAAAGCTGATGATGCTCGAGAAATAAAAAGGATTAGTCTTTACGGATGTTTTTTTTTCGAAAGCATCGACACTCGATCGAAACGAATCGCTGTTGATTGTTTTCCTTTTATTTTTTCCAAACTATACACAAACATCACGGAACCGATCCCGATCAGCAGATCGAACGTACGACCAACATAAGCATAAAAGCAGGCGGCAGGTGGTAGACGTCTACGTTACAATTTGCACCGGATCTTTCTCTCCCTGATGCTTGCCGGCCCAAGACCATCATTATTGGAACGAGGAACGGACGGACGACCGAACAAAACAACGCACACCCAAGTTTGTTCGCCACGCTGCACATGGTGGCAACTTTAAACAAATACTTCTCAGCTTTGAACAAATAATTGTCGTGCTTATAATTACTAAGCAGTACACTTTTTAATAAGTTAAGCTTATTTTTTGGTAAAATGAAATCCTTGTTTGGACCATGCATAAACAACGTTGACAATATTTCCCTTCCCCAACGTGGATAATCGTGACAACTGTAATAACGAAGCAATAACTAATAAGTTTCATCATCCCGGTACGAGAATCGAACCCACGACCTCTGGATTGAAAGTCCAGTGCACTGTTAGTCAAAACCCATCCCCTACCGGTCAAGATTCCCAGTGAGCAGATTTACTCTTTGAAGGGATCTGACTTTGCCGAGCCAGACAGGAATCGAACTCATCACTTTCCGCTTACAAAGCAAAGAATGTTCAAATTAAATCGATGTTTGTGGGAAAACAAAGCATTATTTAAGAAAAAAAAAAAACCGTTCCATATTTTAACTTTAAGCAAACAGCTGTAAACGTTAGAGAGTATCCGAATCTACACTGAAAAAATCTGACATAGCAAACTCATGTGCTTTTTCACGTGAGCTGCTCCAAAAATCAACACGATAATTTGCCATGCTTTTCCCTTGACCTAGACGTGTTTTTCACGTGACATTTATGTGATAATCATTTGAAATCAGCTGATCGCAAGCGAGATTTTTTTCATTCTTTTTTCGCTTGGTGTTCACTTTGGATTCAGCAGAATTTCACTTGGATCTACCCCATTCGACTTTTCCCTCGATTTCACAGTGAAAACCACGTGAGATTAAAATGTATTGGTTATTGAAGGTGTTTGATTTAAAACATACTTATTCGTAAGATGGCGACGGATGAAAACGGTTCAGTTTGCGTTTTTTTTCGTCGAAAAACCTGAAAAAAAAAATTTTGGTAAGTATTTAATAGAAAAAAACAGTGAAAATTCACAAATTTACATGAAAAATAACATATTCGGCCATGCATTTTCAGGAAATAAAACTCCGACGAAGGATTGGCTCGTGAATTCGTTTTTTTTTCTGAGGACAGACGCTGAAATTGCCGATTGATCCGTGAACGTCAGCATCTGGCTGTGATACGATTCTGGAACACACAACCATCGGCAGTTTTGTAACGCGGTGCTGAGCGTCATAGCTTCTCGTTACCGTACCCAGATCCAGATCATCAAGGTCGAGTCGGCGGAGACCTCCAAGAACCGTCGGCAAGCAGTTTCACAGCTTCAATAAACGGTTCCCGCTGGTGCGTCGATACCACCAAAAGCGTTACCGGAATCAGCTACCAGTCGTCGATGCCATTTTTAATAAGGGAAAGTTATGAGTGAAAAGCGCAAAAAATAGATCGGTGGTCCGGTTTTTTAAATGTAATCTGTAATTTGTTTCATAGATCAATAAAAAATGGCCCAAGAAAACTTATAATCGTAATGAAAAATCTTGTAAAATAAATCGAAAATTATATGCAATATTCAGCTCACATGAATATCACTGGAAAACCATTGTAGTTATACAACAAAATCATTTTAAATTCATATGCAAACCATTCAAAAGTCATTTGAGCTTTCACGTTAAATTAACGTGTTTTGCATTTGAATTTGCCGGCTCGCGCGATCGATTTTTTTCAAGTGATTTCCACGTGACATTCACAGACTAAGTCGTATGGGGTAGATTCATGAGCAAAACATGTGACATTGCTATGTGCCTTTCTTTCAGTGTAAAGTATTATTTGAATACAGTCGACTCTCTGGTTGTTAGAGGTGGGCAAAACCGCTCTTTTTTAGGAGCCGCTCATTTTCGTTCGCTCTTTAAAAAGAGCCGCTCATTTGAACGGCTCTTTCGCTCTTTTTTCAAAATTTGAATGAATTGGGTTTTTTTCAAGAATCGTGTGATTTTATAAATTATTTCACATTGGACTTTTATAAATTTGGCTATACCAAATATTTTTTGAAGTTTATGTCCCTCAACTCTGGCCAAAGTCACAAAAATATTTAACATTTTAATGAAAAAAGAGTTTTAAAATGCATTTTACACATCCCCAGATGTTTTGCAATCATTAGTTTTCAAAATATCGAAGCATCGATGAACTTTTTTTTAAACCGAAAAAAAACTTTTGCATTAGATACTGTACAACTTAATTTCACCAAAAATCAAAATGCTTTTTAATTTGTTTTCAGTGCATAAGACTTCTATTTTCATTTGAATTTTAAAGTTTTTTACTTTAATAAACAATCAGTTGCCCACTGAAAAGTTTATTTCATTTTGTTGAGAAATTCATTTACTTTTGGGATTAATTTTTAAACGCATTGACATTTTTGAAATTGCATTTTCAATTCTCAAAAACAAATTTAATGCTACATTTTTTGGAAATTCAATAAATTATATTTATAACAAAATTCATGCCATATTGAAACGGTTTTTTCAAAAGACCAGAGTTTAAAAAAGAACCGCGGTTCTTTTTTTGTGAGCCACAGTTCGTTCGCTCTTTTAAGTGAACCGGCTCTTTGAGCAGTTCGCTCTTTTTTTGCCCACCTCTACTGGTTGTCAATATCCAAGGGACCGTCGAGGAAGAGAATCATCAGTTTACAGAACGATGCAAAAAGAAGACTCGATTGATTTTTATTTTTCTTGATACCCAGCTATGGGAGAATCATGGCAACGTCCAGCAAACAAAAACAAACTTATGTCAAACACCCTTCAAAGCTTCGTTTCGCGAAGAAAAATGTCTATGCAAGCCAGGAGAAAGTGAAATTATTGACAACCGGAAGAGATTTTTAAAGCAACCAGAGCAAGAGAATTGGAATATACAGATTGAAGGGACTGAAGAATTTATCGATAGATGGAGCAATATTGATATCGAGAAGATTGACAGCCAGAGCACAGACAAACAGACGGGACACTCGAGTGCCGAACCATCGTCCTTCAAAAACGGCTATTTCAAATGCAATTTTGTTTCGGCATCCACTCACCCGGCACTGATGGCGCTGCTGTCGTGACAGCTCGCCCGTCTTTTCTCAGTGTGTGCGATGCGTGTTTTTTTTGTTTATAGGTTGAGTGTGAGCACGTGTGAGGCAGCAAATGAAAACAAAAAATCCAAATCCAACGATAATCCACTATCCAGACTTTGCGGGTAAAATTTGGGAAACTTTCGGCCAGAGTCAGATGAGCGTCTGACTAGCGAGGGCATACCCTTTACCCCACTATTAACCAGATAGGCCTGCTCCACTGCGGAGAAAGCCGGATCCTGTGGTGGAGTCATCTCCTTCGGAGCAACCTGCTTATCCTTCGCGGACTGCTGCTCAGATTGCTGCTGCTGGTCGTCCTTTTGGCATTTTGACGATGTTGCGTCGATCGTGAGCGCTACTCTTCGCGATTTTTTTCGTCTCATTCGCCCCATTTGGTTTTGTTGGCTGGCAACATAATTGCGCCGTGGACACGCTCCCTGCAGATGTTTCCAAACGCCCATCGTGGGGATCAATTCCGTTAGTTTTGAATTGGATTTTCCTATTCCGGCGGCCACTACTGGTGTTTTCGAGACCGGGATATCTTGTTGATGATGGTGTCAGGTGTAATGGTTCATGTTTTCGGTGGAGGAGGAATCTTATACAAAACATGTCTTGCATCGCTGCAGGTGCTGCCACATGATTTGCCTCATGAGGTTCTGCCATTGGAAAAGGAACCGGCCCACCGTCATTTTCGGCCGTCGGTCTTGATTTATTTATTTTGATTTTGTTACTGATGATCAGCAACAACAACATTATTTCGAATCATATGTTAATGTTTACAATCGTTAGGGACCATCCATAAACCACGTGGACACTTTAGGGGGTATGGCGATTGTCCACGCTCCATACAAAAAAGATTTTTATTGTATGGACAATTGTCCACGAGGGGGGGGGGGTTCGAGATTACCAAAAAAGTGTCCACGTGGTTTATGGATGGTCCCTTAAGGCTTGATTGTCTCACGCATACACTGACGTGACACATGACAGTAATGGGGTTGTATTGGTGTGTTTGGGCTGCGCTTCGGCATAAGCTCACCAGGCAGCGCTGACGTCGCCGTGATTTGGAGATTTGATGAAGGACGATGGATTTTAAAAATAATTTGTATGGAGAGTCACGTCTGTTTGTCTGTGGCCAGAGAGTCGACTGTAGTTCCTATAATCAAAGGGAGTTATTTACGTGCACATGTATTGCGTGTACGTACACGAAAAAAAAGGTTAAATTTTGTCCGGCCAGCTAAATCAAATGATGCGCTAGTGTGCGTAAGCGAAACGTCGTAAAGCTCTATTGCTTATAGGACCATTACCAAAAATGTTGTTGAAATTATTGCTTATTATTGTTTTTTTTTCAATTATCTCGACTTCAGTTTAAGTCAAGGGACATGAACATTGAAAAATATTTTCAGTGGCCAACTGCACAATCAAAATTATCAATTTTTAAGGAGCAATTTATTGCCCCTGATCGCATGAATGTCCCATATGCATTTTCATCACTTTTGAGTTATTGATGCCGTTTGGTTCAAAATCGTGTGCTCTTTCAAAATAGCCTAGAACATCCAGTACTTTGTTCTAGAAATCTGGAGGAAATCCAGTTTTTTCGTGAAGCCTTATGTGTGGGACAAACTTGCCTTGCGTTTTTCTCTGTTTTTGCATATGGGACATTTATGTGAACATGGCACAGTGGTCCGAAACCGAAATCTAGCGTGACAAAATTGATAGCGGCCACACGTTAAGATTTAGAGCTTTGGTGTCTTCGGGACAAATGATCAGGGTCAATAGGGGCATCTTTTGGTATGGTGGGCATTAGGGTGGTCCAAATTTTAGGGTGGTTCAGAATTTTTATTTTTGCGGGATGACGAGATAGCGCTTTGGTGTCTTCAGAAAAATTGTAGAGAACACCATTCTGAGCAACTTTGCTCAAGAGCACAAAGCGGGAAGTTTTTAGAGCCATTTTTGTAATTTAGGTTGAAGTGTTTATGAAAAAATGAGTTTTTTGACTCAGGCTTGTGTCGTAGCGAGTTGGTGTCTTCTAGAAATTTGTAGAGCTTACCAAAATACACATTTATCTTCCAAGAGAGTAAAAATCGGACCTTTAAAACGAAAGTTATAACCAAAATACGACGAAAAAGACGCCATTTTGAAATGTGAATAACTCGAAAAGGTGGTGGAGTTTGACCTCGCTCTTAGAAGCATCTGAAAGTACACATTTTAGAGTACATTTGTTGAAAATATCTCGGGGGTCTTTTTTGTTTAACTTATTTAATCTCAATTTGAAAATGAGCATTTTTTAATCGTTTTTGCCCATAACTTTTGATAGAATTGACCAAAATTCATTTTTCAAGAATAAAAATGTTCATTTTGACAAGCTCTACAATTGTCTAGAAGGGCTCAAAAATGTACAAAATGATCTAGTGGTTGTAAAAGAAGAAACAAGTTTTGGCTGAAATATTTCAGGAATAAATTTAATTATTTTGTACATATTATAATGAATCCTTATTTTTAGAGCAAATATGAAGCTTTTATAATGGGAGTTAGACAAATCTGGCTAATATCAGTTAATATGTTCATAACTTTTAAAATATGAATAACAATTAATAACGTAAAAATCATGGAATTTAAGCGATTTTCAAGTGTTATTCATTATTTGAAAGTCCTGGAAATCTCGGGTGAGTTTTCAATAAGCCGTAAGAGCCACCGTGACCTCCGACACTAATTTTCATTTTTCTCCAAATTGAAGCAAAATTTCATTTATCTTTAATGTAGAGCACTTGAAGGACGTGTAGATGAACAATCTCAAGCTTTTTTGAAATTGTTTTTTCGCAAGAAACTCGAGTACCGTTGCAAAAAGGGCTTTGTTTACCAATGGCTCTTACGGCTGTTTGAAAACTAATAATATATTATAATATTTAATATTTTAATATTTTTTTTAAGAAGATAAAAAAATTTCACAGAAATTTCATTTTAATGCATGGAAAATCAGATCAATTCTTTCCAATGTATCGTCAATCGAAAATTTAAGGCATGCAAAAATTAAATTGGCCAAATCTCACCAACAAAAGGTTTGATAAACATTTTTGTTGAATGAAAATTTTAGAAGAAAATGAAAGAAAAAACGAGAAAGGACACTACTTATTAGAAGTTTGTAATTACTACTTTATGCAACAAATTACAAAATAATGATTTTGAAATTTTTAGCACTCTAAATTCATTTGAGTTAAATTGAAAAGTATATCGTTTGGTCATTCTAGAATGATTGGAAAAGTAATTATTTGTAATTATATAATTTTATTTTTCGAGTGAAAATTAAATTTTAGAACATTTCAATTTTTGTAGTTTCACATTTTCAAACATTTAAAAAATATTTTTTGAATTTTTCTTTTTTTAAATTACTGTTTTTTTCACTAATCTCCAAAAATCAAACTTTAATCCTCATACACCAGAGCTCAAAAAAAATCAAAGGGGGTAGATTGTATTTTAATCGACTTTATGTGACATGGAGGAAACAGTTTTTTTTTCAATGTGGCCTATGAAAACGATGGAGAGAGTTTCATAAAAATTAAAAAATGTCCTTTGTAATTTTTTCCATGCAACGACAAAAAAAGGCATGTCAGAAAACCACTTTTGATTACAGTTTTGGATTTTAAAGCAAATAAATTAAAGTGACAAGTCGACATTTTGCGATGGATGAACTATTGTCCCTTTAAAACGAGCTGTCAAGCAAGATACTTCCTTGTCAAGAAAAGCTGCGATCCAAATTAATCAAAATTAATTTTATTATTTTTTGCAACTCAAACAGACACTTCTTAACAATTTGGCAAAACAATGTTTGCATCACAAAGCTTGTTTTATTCCTTAAATTTATTTATTTGCATCATTTGAGTTTTATTTTATTTGCAATATTTTTCACCGTTATGTATTTTTTTGTAAAGTGTTTTTATCCTCTTTGTTGGTTTTATTATTTATTTCATATTATTTTAAAATAAATTGCAGGTCACGTCAGCTCGTAAACCTGATAAAAACCTCTAGAAAACTGAGTCATCACCCTGCTCAATAATCTTCCTGTCCTCCATCCTGCCGAAGCGCCTGCCTGGCAGCTATCACTACACCGGAGGTTGGTGAAACAGAGAGGAGGAGGAGGTCGAGCAGTTATTCGACGCACCCAACTGCGACAATGGAAACCAGCATAAAAAATCGTAAAATTTAAGAAATAAACCAGCATCAAGGAACCGTCTAAAATCACCTTTCTCGTGTCCGCTCTCGTTCAACATTGCTTTGGGTGCGATCCTGGAACGAAATCCTGACTCGTTTCAGAGGAGTAGAAAAAATAAACTCAACAACGCAACGGAACATCTGCCACATGACGATCCTTAGGGGCCCACATTGGTACAGAAAGCTGCTGCGGCAGTTTCGAATAAAAACGGCTTTACTCCCGTCACTACCCCTGCACCTTCTCCAAGTGATCGAAAATGGTCAAGCCTAGAACCGATCAGTCCCGGTGTCGAAACGAAAAAAAGCCCTTAGAAAATCGCTAAACGATCTGCACACACGTGTGATGATTGATGCTGGCTACTTAGAATGAAATCCAGGAGATTCTGTCGAAGCAGAGATAAAAAAAAAAAAACTGAAAATCATCGAACTTGGAATCGAGGAAGGAGCCTGCTGAACGCGGCACGCGACAGCTGCAACATTCTGACCGTGATGGGTTTCGGGTTTTGTTTATCGGAGATTTTGGGACTCCGCGGGGCACAATTTGGAGGTAGCCTCAAGTCAGGCACGCGGCCGAGATCGTTAGTCGGCGTTGTTTTTGGGCGCCTTCCTGCGTGGTTTGGAAGCCTAATGTGGTCTCAATTATACACAGCGGAAACCGCGGGATGATGAGCGACGAGGATCATTTTCGTTTGGATATAGGCATATTTTGTATGGAAAGTGGCAGATGTTATGGTAGAATAATGGAGTTATTGGATACCTTGAAACTGAAATGAATATTTTGGAGCAGAGTTATTTTCAACAGCTTATCAAAATGTTAAGGTAAATAGTAGTTTAAGCATCTAGGAAATTAAATAATAATTGCTTCAACAACCTACAACAGTATTGCTTAACGAGAGTTCATTACACTTCCCCAAGATAGAACCTACTCGAGCCCATCAAACGGCCATCATAACATTGTTTTCCTTCCTCCCCCAAGCAAACTTCACATGCAAACGGTTTATGTTGATAAATTAACCAAGGAAGTAATTGAACGTGTGCCTGTCGCTGTTGCCCGCGCGGGAACTATGCGCTTGTGGCTCACCAAGAAGGGCCGGATGTGCGCACTTGGCCCACCGCTGACAAGGGAACTATAGAAGGTATAGAATTCCCAAACTTCGCCAAAGGAGGTAATTTCCTAGGTGGCTTCGGCCTCCAGCCTCGTGACAACTAAAACACGTGCCCCGGAAGTCGCGGAAGAATGGGCCACTATGGACGCGTGCCGATTAGGTTGCGTCTTGTTCTTGAACACTTTGTGGGATGGTATTCCCATCATATACAAAAGATAGTTTAATTGACAATAATCGACTAAGCACACACGCGAGCGAGTGGCGCACGCGCAATACGTTTGAATAGCGCATAACTCATCGAGGCGTAATAATTCTAATCGTATGGATCTAATCACCAGCGTAGAGCTAGCTGAAGTGCCAAGCGATCAAATCAATCATGACTGTCACTTGAGTAGTAGTACACATCGTCCTTAACTAGTTGCTTGTTCTCTTAACTCATTTACCATTTTTTTCAGTCTATTCGAGAATGGGAAATATCTCACTGGAATCACTCATTTTTTGTTTTTTTTTTTTGAAAGTTGGTCAAATTTTACCGAAGCAGTAGAAAATGTACTGTAATACTGGTTTTGTCAAATTTTCGCTGTTTTAAATCAGCTTCGCTAGAATCATCGATTTTTTTTTCGCTGGATCAGAAAGAATTGTGGAATTCCAAAATCAACTCGAGATTTTTTTTATGTTTTTCTGCATTACTCGCGACTGGATAGACCATATGGATAAAATTTCGGTGCACTGAAAGAAAGACACATGAGCAATTCTCTACCAAAACCGGAAATGGATTTTATTTGTAATTGTTTATTTGGCTCAAACTTTGTGGGGGCCTTCCCTATGACCAAATAAGCTATTTTGCGTCATTGGTTCACCCATACAAGTCTCCATACAATTTTGGCTGCTGTCCATACAAAAATTGTATGTAAATATTCAAACAACTGTAACTTTTGAGTGAATTTTCTGATCAATTTGGTGTCTTCGGCAAAGTTTTAGATATTGTTGAGGACTTTTGAGAACAAAAAAGGTACAAGGAAAAAAAATTGCAGATTTTTTAATCAACTTTTTTTTCACTAAAACTCAATTTCCCAAAATACGTATTTTTTTTATTTTCGAGATTTTTTATATGTTTTAGGGGACAAAAATCCGCAACTTTTGAGCCATAGAGAAACATGATTAAAAAATCTGCCGCCGAGTTATGAATTTTTGAAAAAATAGTTGGTTTTGGGAAAAAGAATCGAAGTTTTATGCAAAAACAAATTCGACATTACTTTTTAATGCAAAACTGAATTTGCAATCAAAAAGTACTTTACAGATTTTTTGATAAAGGGCTCCGTTTTCAAGATAAAGCCACCGAAAGTTTAATTTTAGCGAAATATTTGCAGTTTTTCAATTTTTAAAAATAGTGACCATTTCTAAAAATATTTTTTTGAAGTTCAGAAAATTTGCTATAAAATTGTCTAAGAGACATTGAAGATTGGAATTTGAAAATTGAAAACTAATGGTCCGATTTTCAATGTTAATACATGAAACATTCGTGAAATTTTTCGATCTCTTCGAAAAAAATATTTTGATTTTTTAAAATCAAGACAAGCATTTTAAATGGGCGTAATATTCAATGTTTGGCTCTTTTAAAATGTCAGTCTTGATTTAAAAAAATCAAAATATTGTTTTTAAAAAGATCGGAAAATTTCACAAATGTTTCATTTTTTAACATTGAAAATCGGACCATTAGTTGCTGAGATATCGTCATTAGAGTGAGATTAAGAAAACTTCAATTTTCGTGCTTTTTTTTTCTTAAAGCGGCTCTATCTCAGCAACCCGAGGTCCAATCTTCAATGTCTCTTAGACAATTTGATAGCAAATTTTCTGAACTTAAAAAAAAATTGGAAATGTTCACTCATGGTCACTATTTTTTAAAAATCGAAAAACTGCTTCGAGCTTTCAGTGGCTTGAAAACGGAGCCCTTTATCAAAAAATTTGTAAAGTACTTTTGGATTGCAATTTCAATTTTGCATAAAAAAAATGAATGAAAAAATTTTGAATGAAACTTTGATTTTATTTCCAAAAATCACTATTTTTTTCAAAAATTCATAACTCGGCGGCAGATTTTTGACCATGTTTCTCTATGGCTCAAAAGTTGCGGATTTTTGTCCCCCAAAAAAATACAAAAAATACTTATTTTGGGAAATTGAGTTTTAGTGAAAAAAAATTGATTAAAAAATCTGCAATTTTTTTTCCTTGCACCTATTTGGTTCTCAAAAGTCCTCAACAATACCTACAACTTTGCTGAAGATCAGAAAATTCACTAAAAATTTACAGTTGTTTGAATATTTACATACCATTTTTGTATGGAGAGCAGCCAAAATTGTATGGAGACTTGTATGGGTGAACCAATGACGCAAAATAGCTTATTTGGTCATATGGAAGGCCCCCACAAAGTTTAAGTCAAATAAAAAAAAAAATAAAAATGATCGAAACCGGCCGATTTCGAAGAGAGTTGCTCACATAGCAATATCACATTATAAAAAATATATATATAGCAATATCACATGTTTTACACGTGATTTTGCCCCATACAACTTTACATGTGAATGTCATGTGCAAATCACTTGAACACACTTGATTCAAATGCAAATCACGTTAACCTCACGTGTCATTGCACATGATTATCACATGAAATGTTTTTGAGAATGAAATGGATTGCACATTAATATCAATGATTTTCAATTCAGTTTCAAGTTAAAAATTTTATGTGGGTTATTCTCCGCCAACTCACACAGCAGTTGCCCCGACCCCTCTTCAATTTGCGTGAAACTTAGTTCTAAGGGGTAACTTTTGTCCCTGATCACGAATCCGAGGTCCGTTTTTTGATATCTCGTGACGGAGGCGCGGTACGACCCCTTCCATTTTTGAACATGCGAAAAAAGAGGTGTTTTCAATAATTTGCAGTCTGAAACGGTGATGAGATAGAAATTTGGTGTCAAAGGGACTTTTATGTAAAATTAGATGCTCGATTTGATGGCGTACTCAGAATTCCGAAAAAAAACGTATTTTTCATCGAAAAAACACTAAAAAAGTTTTAAAAATTCTCCCGTTTTTCGTTGCTTGACTGTAAAATTTTTTGGAACATGTAATTTTATGGGAAATTTAATGTACTTTTTGAATCTACATACAGAAGGGTCACTTTTTCATTTAGAACAAAATTTTTCATTTTAAAATTTCGTATTTTTTCTAACTTTGCAGGGTTATTTTTAAGAGTGTAACAATGTACCACAAAGTTGTAGAACAGACAATTACAACATTTTTAATTTATAGAAATAAGGAATTTGCTCATAAACATCCCGAATTATCGCGATTTTACGAAAAAAAGTTTTGAAAATGTTGGTCGTTGTTGATCATGGCTGTTCATGGTCACCCGCGACAGACACGGACGACAAAACAAAGAGAAACGCAAAAAGTAATTTTTTCATAACTTTTTTTTCGTAAAATCGCGATATTTCTACATAAACTAATGCAGGTTGAAAAATGCATGGCTGCAGGGAAATTTAATTTTGAGGACAAAAACAAGAGAAATTTTGTTGGAAAAGTTTTCAAAACCAATTTTTTATTGTTTTGACAAGTTTGCAACCAAAGTCCGTCTTGATAGGGGGACAGGGGGTAATATGCACCCCCTAAGGGAAAACTGTGATTTCTCAACCATAACAGCATTTCTGTAAACGAATTTCGTTAGATGTTCATAAATAACTATTATTCAACGTCATCCAAGTGAAAAAGTCATTAAAAACCTCAAAATTTTTTAAAAATAACAGATTTCTAAAAATATTTTTGATTATTTTCAAACAACCGTGCGGGGCAATATGCACCGCAACATTGGGGCAAAATGCACTACAACAACGGGGCAAAATGCACCGGGTAAAAGCAGTTTTCACTAGTCACCACTAGATGACACCGCTGTTTTTACAAAGGAGCTTCACAGCATTGCATTTTGCCCCGACCACGCTTTTTGCAGAAAATTTAATTAAAAATGCATTTTTTGATGTTTTTGGACTCATCTATCTACATAATAATGAAGATTATGGGAAAAACTATATATCTCAACACTTACAATATCAATAAATGCTTTTTATATTGTCCAAAAATCATAATGAAAGTTCAATGAAAATTAGATGAAAACACAACATTTTACAGTTTTGCAAATAACTTAAGCTGTTTTTATACCACGATGCTCAAATTTTTCCAGCATAGTTAAGCAGTGTTAAACATCCAATTTCTATGATTTTTCCCCCGGAAAATTCTTCCAAATACCGAGAAAAGCAGGGGGTGCATTTTGCCCCGGGGGTGCATATTACCCCCTCTCCCCCTACAACGGATTTGGTTTTCTTACGCGTTGGCATTGTTGTTAACCTAGCCGGAAACCAGCACTACGTGATTGTTAAAAGTCAATTGGGTCCTAAAATGAAGCTTAGATTGCTGATATTATTGTTTACAGCGATAAAGCTTATTTTTCTGAGTACAATGACCCTTTGTACGACCACAAAGAGTTTAAAATGGATTTTTAAATCAATTTTCAAAAATTAACCTCGCGGTCCTTCTTGACAGAAAAGCTCCTACTTGACAGCTCGTTCCAAGGGTACCATAGTTGATCCATCGGAAAAATGTTGTCTTGTCAAAAAAAAATTTTGCATTAAAATTAAAAAAAGTGATCAGAAATGGTTTTTTATCGTGTTTTTTACCGTTGTACATACAAATTGACATAGGGCTTTAGTACCCAATTGAGTGATAAAATCGACGACAATCCACCACTTTGTAAGTTCCGTAAATCAACTTTGAGATGAAAATGACAACTGTCATTTCTGCAGCTACTCCTACCCTAGGTGATGAATAGAGAGCATGTCTGAAGTTTTTTGCCTTCCTCACCTCACTGACAGGCTTGCCACAAATACAGATTTTTCAGCACATGCCCGAAACACAAACGATTTTTTTATACAGTTAAAATAAATTTGAGCAGTTTTTGTTAAATTGGTCAAAAAGATAAACATTGTTAGCATCTTTTGGCATGTTCAGTTTTTGGTAAGAATATTATTCTTTAAAGTTATACTTGATTGAGTGTTTGGTATGTGCCAAAAAAATCTGTATTTGTGGCAAGCCTGCTCACTGAGGCAAGGCTATAAAATCACTTGAAAAATGAACTTCTTAAATACACCTCCTAGATATACCTTCACGTATACCTATCGACTCAGAATCAAATTCTGAACAAATGTCTGTGGGGATGTGTGTAGACACGATTTTTAAAGTTTTGCCATGAAAAAGTTTTTTTGTAGACGCAAAAAAGGGTGATTTTTTGCATAACCTCAAAAGGCCGGGTCTTTTTGTTTACGTGCGAGAGTCGCACCAGATGCGAAACGCCCGGTTGCCACATTGCTTCAAATGAGAGTCTGCATGTTTTCTGGAAAAGTCTGTATCAGGTATATATTAATTTTCATTTCTTATTTTCATTATTTTTTGTTAATGTGAGGAAGGCACTACCCACCTAAGGGTGGATTAAGGAACGTTTTTTTGAAAAGGTCCAATAAACCAAATTTCCAGGTTTTGCTTTTTGGGTGTTTTTAAAACCGCCTTGAGTCAGGGGTATTAAAAACACCCAAAAAGCAAAAACTAAAAATTTGGTTTATTGGACTTTTTAAAACAAACTCCAGATGTGCAACGTGATTTTCGAATGATCCCACTTTGTTTAAATCTACAAAGTGGGAGGCCGTTCAAGCACAAGCATGACATTTTTATTACTGGCGAATGAGTTGTTTTATAATCATTGGTATGTATTTTATTTTGTCTAGTTTTTTTTTTACTTTTTTTAATGGGAAATTGAGTGTGTTTTCAAGTTTCTATCGGTTAGAAGAGGTTTTTGTCATTTTGCGATGTCGCAGATGAATTCCCTGGCTGATTTAGGAATCCTACAGCTATTCCTGGTCCAGTGAAAAAAAATTTCTCTAATGCTAGCGAAGCTGATCTACAACAGAGAACAGAGAAGATTTTCACTAAACCAGGTTTTTCAAACGGAAACAAACAATAAAGACAGCTTCTGGATGGATACAACCACATCGACTCCATTAACAACTTCCATTCATAATTATAAAAAAAGACGATCTCACCTTCAACTTTCTTATGATTTCTTCTCGAGGTCCTCAAAGGCACACATTTTTCATCTACCAAAAAAAAAAAACAATTTTTAATGATCGATAACAATACTCTCTGCTTTTGGCGAACAGTAAATTGGTTCCACTTTGACACTTCAAAATTGAGGCCGTTTTGCGAACCACTATTCAGTAGAGAGCATGGAGCTTATTAGAGAACGGTCATCTCAAACCAAAAATACCAATCGAAGCACGAGAACTGTCAAACGGAAGTACCAATCGAGCAAAATCCTTTGCCTTATTACCTGTAATTGAAAGTCAAACCAAATTTTCAGTTTATGCTTTTTGGGTGTTTTTTAATACCCTTGACTCAAGGTGGTTTACAAAAACACCTAAAAAGAAACACTAGAAATTTGGTTTATTGACCTTTCCAAAAAAAAAAACTCGCTGGAATTAGATGATGTTCCCCTACGCTGAAAACAGTCACCAGTTTTCTAGTTTTTCAGCTGTCAGATATTTTAGCGAAATCTAAAATTCTAATCAGCAGAAACTTATTTGTCCGCGCTGCTGCTGATTAAAGCGAAAAATGTAGCTAGTCTATAAGTTTTTTTTATAAATATCAGCAAAATCAAATCTTTTTGCTGATTTGGCGATGGATCCCTTTTCCGTTTAGATAGTATAAGTTCCTGTTGAACCCAAACTTATGCTTGAAAAACTCGTTTATTTCAATTTAATTATCTTCATTCAACTTTTCATTGACATATCAAGTGCTCGTCTTGAGTGCTCTTCAACTTAGTCGGTCTTTTCGTTTCATTATTCACGATTAACTTATTTTTGTCTTTTTACAAATAATTTTTTTATTAAATATACATTTGAGTAAAAAACTTATTTAGTAATTTTTTTTTTTATTATCAAAAGAGCCACCTTGTAGTACAAAATTGACAAATCTGAACCGATTTCACTGAAGGCCGATAGGTTCCCCTGCATGAATTTTCGGGCTTCGGCCTTTGTTTGATTATAAAATTGACAATCATACATTCGGATCGATCCATGAAACTTTTTGCAATACGCATCATTCTAGTCATACAAAGATCAGACAACCCAATCGAGTATTCTGAACACTTCAATGGAATTGCATTCGTCAATAGATCATGACATCGCCCAAGTTCATTTCATACTTGTTACTGAAAGCTCAAGTGTTGAACCAAATCAATTGCTTTGCTTCCACACACAGGCGAGACCTTTCATCAACTAGTTGGTTTAACGCCATCAATCAATTGGGTAAGAGAACGCACAAATTGCTAAACCAGGTTTTTCAAACGGAAACAAACAATAAAGACAGCTTCTGGATGGATACAACCACATCGACTCCATTAACAACTTCCATTCATAATTATAAAAAAAGACGATCTCACCTTCAACTTTCTTATGATTTCTTCTCGAGGTCCTCAAAGGCACACATTTTTCATCTACCAAAAAAAAAACAATTTTTAATGATCGATAACAATACTCTCTGCTTTTGGCGAACAGTAAATTGGTTCCACTTTGACACTTCAAAATTGAGGCCGTTTTGCGAACCACTATTCAGTAGAGAGCATGGAGCTTATTAGAGAACGGTCATCTCAAACCAAAAATACCAATCGAAGCACGAGAACTGTCAAACGGAGGTACCAATCGAGCAAAATCCTTTGCCTTATTACCTGTAATTGAAAGTCAAACCAAATTTTCAGTTTATGCTTTTTGGGTGTTTTTTAATACCCTTGACTCAAGGTGGTTTACAAAAACACCTAAAAAAGAAACACTAGAAATTTGGTTTATTGGACCTTTCCAAAAAAAAAAAAAACTCGCTGGAATTAGATGATGTTCCCCTACGCTGAAAACAGTCACCAGTTTTCTAGTTTTTCAGCTGTCAGATATTTTAGCGAAATCTAAAATTCTAATCAGCAGAAACTTATTTGTCCGCGCTGCTGCTGATTAAAGCGAAAAATGTAGCTAGTCTATAAGTTTTTTTTATAAATATCAGCAAAATCAAATCTTTTTGCTGATTTGGCGATGGATCCCTTTTCCGTTTAGATAGTATAAGTTCCTGTTGAACCCAAACTTATGCTTGAAAAACTCGTTTATTTCAATTTAATTATCTTCATTCAACTTTTCATTGACATATCAAGTGCTCGTCTTGAGTGCTCTTCAACTTAGTCGGTCTTTTCGTTTCATTATTCACGATTAACTTATTTTTGTCTTTTTACAAATAGTTTTTTTATTAAATATACATTTGAGTAAAAAACTTATTTAGTAAATTTTTTTTTTTATTATCAAAAGAGCCACCTTGTAGTACAAAATTGACAAATCTGAACCGATTTCACTGAAGGCCGATAGGTTCCCCTGCATGAATTTTCGGGCTTCGGCCTTTGTTTGATTATAAAATTGACAATCATACATTCGGATCGATCCATGAAACTTTTTGCAATACGCATCATTCTAGTCATACAAAGATCAGACAACCCAATCGAGTATTCTGAACACTTCAATGGAATTGCATTCGTCAATAGATCATGACATCGCCCAAGTTCATTTCATACTTGTTACTGAAAGCTCAAGTGTTGAACCAAATCAATTGCTTTGCTTCCACACACAGGCGAGACCTTTCATCAACTAGTTGGTTTAACGCCATCAATCAATTGGGTAAGAGAACGCACAAATTGAGCCAAACTCCAAGCTGTCACTCAGAACGGTCCCCCAAAAGATGTTCCAACCAATTCATCATCACTTCTCGTTTGGATGAAGTCGCGACCACATGGTTTTCCCCCTTTAACATATTGTATCGAGCAGCCTTTTGGAGCCAACATGCGGGTGCCAGTTTTCAATTACTGCGTCTGGAACCCTCAACGTTTAGACTAAACGAAAGTGTGTTCTGCATCTAGTTTGAACCCCTACAGGAAGTAAGGGGTTAAGGTTAAGCATGCGTCCCGAGAGAGGCCACCAACAGTGACACGGAATTTCGAAAATTCAATCAAGGGACATGCGGGGGGATCTTATTGAAAATTGAGCTGTTGTTTGAACAAATAACTTCTACAAGTTTAACATTTTGGGTTGAAATAGATTCGATGGGGGAAAGGTGTCAGTTGTGTTGGCAAGATTTTCGAATAAAAAAAAACTATAACTTGAATTTTTGAATAATTTGACCAACAATTTTGTTTTTAAAAGGAAACTTAAAACGGCTAAATTAAAAGTTCAACCATCACCGACTGCAATTTCTCTCCACAAATGAAGCGATTTCCACAGGTTAATTGAGTAAGGATCCCGTTATCCGGCCGACACCGGAGTCGCGATCAAGATCCGACCTCATCGCGCGGCGGGGAGTGAACAACAATCAACAATAAACTGCCAGAGCGATGAAAGATAATTCTAAATCTCATCGCACTCGCGCGCGCGCGTCATATGTGCTAAAACGGTCAAACCATTAAGAAAGGTACACTCGGTGCGAAATAGAATAAAAACCAAACAAAACAACAGAAGAAGCAAAAGAGGGGAAAAAGCTCTGTGCAAAGAATCCCACATTTCCTTTTCCGCTCATCAATTAAAACACACACCTGACTAGTACGAGCAACTAGCTAGTTCACGGCAGCTATCAAGATAGTCGAAGCAGCAAAATAAAACAATCCAAACATAATTAAAATTCTGCAACCTGACTTGTCAAGCCGATCGACGGTGCTGACAAATTTGGTACCAAGGGGCGAGAAAGTCCGCTACACTTGCTCATTAGAATATGTTTTAATTTATGATCAAACGCTAAACTAGCCATTCCACATGTTGGTCACGTGCCATTTCCTTATTGGAAGTTGGGTGATGCGTTCCAGCGCAGGGATTTATGACTTCTCGACTTTGAATACAATCGAGTTTTAGTTAATTAACTTCCTCCTTTTACGGAACTGTGGGAAACGCCGTCGAAGCTGTTAAAGGTGCTGCTGCTGGAGGAATTTCTAATGGGTTCTTAGGATTTGCAGGTGAATACTACAGCACAACCATTGGGGGTGGGGTCTTCGATCATGTTACAAATAAGTTTCTACATGTTTTACGAAACTCTACTTCTAGTCTTGGTTGAGCGTAAATCGTTCAAAATTCATGTATGAATCATTTAAGAGAATATTTTGCAACAGTCCTCCATCGGAAGCAATTAATTTTGGGCACAGTCTCCCTCCTCTGCTGTGTTGTTCAAACCAATTACCAACGCCAACATGTCTCGAAGCATCTGTTCAGCTCAACCGACTGTCGACTGTATTGTTGACGAAATCTCAATAGCGCATTTTTGCCTTCCGATCACTTGCCAGACTTGTTCCATGTGCTGTGTGTCTGTACTTATAAGTAAGTACACTCGACTCCGTTTAATAATTAGCGACTGGAAAAAGAGTATAAATAACGCATATAATGAAGCGGCACAGACTATTATTATTAATGTGTTACTCTTTTATCCCACTTTACGTCGAAGAATGATACGAAGAAGCAGAAGGGCTCGACTCTAGGCCACTGCGAAGACTTGGACGATTGCAGCTTCTGAGGCCATGGCCATACGGCATTGTGGAGAGGTCTGCTGAACTGGTTCTGGTGCATCTGCATGGCAACTTAGTAAATAGGTGGCCAGATGACGACTCTTGTCACGCAACTTCTTGATGATGGTTAACCTCTTCGATATAGGTACCTCTGGGACCAGCTTCGTGACAATCGGTGTGTATTGTGGGCAGATGGAACCAGGTTGGCCTGCAGTGGTGGTTGTAGTGGTACTTGCAATTGCAATCAACAGGTATTATCAGGCTGGTTCAAGATTTGAACCTTTTCGGGATTTTTTTCTGTCCAGATATTTAGTACAAGTTGTTATTTGTGATCAAAATAAATTTGTAAACAATTTATTTCTTGGTACTTGGTACTGGGTACTTGGTACTTGGTACTTGGCACTTGGCACTTGGTACATGGCACTTTGTATCTGGCACTTGGCACTTTGTATCTGGCACTTGGCACTTGGTACTTGGTACTTGGTACTTGGTACTTGGTACTTGGTACTTGGTACTTGGTACTTGGCACTTGGCTCTTGGTGTTTGGAACTTTGTATCTGGCACTTGGCACTTTGTATCTGGCACTTGGCACTTTGTATCTGGCACTTGGTACTTGGTACTAGGCACATTGTATCGAGTACCAAGTACCATGTGCCGGATACAAAGTGCCAAGTACTGAGTGCCAGATACCAAGTGCCAAGTGCCAGATACAAAGTGCCAAGTGCCAGGTACCAAGTGCCAAGTACCAAGTACCAAGTACCAAGTACCAAGTACCAAGTGCCAAGTGCCAGATACAAAGTGCCAAGTGCCAAGTACCAACTATCAAGTATCAAGTACCAAGTACTAAGTGCCATATACAAAGTGCCAAGTACCAAGTTCCAATTGCCAAGTACCAAGTACCAACTATCACACTTGGTACTTGATAGTTGGTACTTGGTACTTGGCATTTGACACCTGGTACTTGGCACTTTGTATCTGACACTTAGTACTTGGTACATGATACTTGATAGTTGGTACTTGGTACTTGATGCTTCGTATTTGATATTTGGTACTTGGTACTTGGTACTTAGTACTTGGTACTTGGTACTTGGTATCTGGCACTTGGTACTTGGTACTTGGCACTTGGTACTTGGCACTTGATACTTGGCACTTTGTATCTGGCACTTGGCACTTTGTATTTGGCACATGGTACTTGGTGCTTCGTATTTAATACTTGGTATTTGGTATTTGACACTTGGCACTTGGTATTTGGTACTTGTTAACTTTTTAGTTCTTCTTTCAACTTTTAACTTTCAATTTTCAACATTCAACTAACAAATTTTAATTTTGATTTTTTTCTTTCGATACCAAAAATGACCCAGCCTAACGTAAAGACACACGGCGTGCCTTTACATACTCTCCACCGGGGTAATCATAATAAACACAGAGAGACGCACCGTGCGCACATTGTGAACCAATGAACTCTTTCACATCGGTCCAGGTCCAGCTCCAAGTCGGGCGGTATCAGCTCATAACAGTTTATGCAACCGCAGCAGTTTTTATTAGCACTTCTCGCCGGGTTGATGTGGAACTCTTGATGTGTTCTGGTGAACGTCAGTGAAGAACGTTGAAAACTGTGAACATTTGTTATTGTTATTGTTGACAGTTTTGAAAAGGGGGGGTGTCAAGAAGAGTGATTGATCCTCGCGAAGAAAGGTCGAAACGTCTATCCCGAATAGTGTCTTAGTGTATCTAATCCCGTAAACGTCCAACATTAGCACTCAATATTCCCGTGATATATTATTCATAATGACTGAATTCAACGAGTTTACTGGTAGCAGCCATGACATCCCAAGTGGATACGCGGCCTACGCGACCGGGTGAGTACAGGTTGCCACGGTTGAGATTCTGACTGACGGGGAGGTCGACGCAAGCAGCAGGCCTTGTAATGAAGTTATTTTTATTGCTTGTTAATCGGTTTCCGACGAAAATGGCTTATCGCGTTAGGGGCAGCTTTTGGGCTTAGCCACCCACTCATCGTCCAGCCAGTCTGGTTGACCTGGACGGGGGAGATGGCATTTTGTTGATCTTTTTGCTAGTTGGGAGTTTACGAGGCTGTTTGCCGGGGTGATTATGATAAACGAATTGGGGTGCTTTGTTTTCTAATTAAGCTAAATGAACATAACATAACATAACATTGAATGTCATTAGTAGATTTCTAAAATTTTAAGATTGATTCGAAGATTTGGCCATATTTGTACGTTAGAGATAAATATGAAAAATGCCAGAAAAATCTAGGAATTAAATAATTTTGAAAAATAAACGTCATTTAAAACATCTGATTTATACCAGTTTATGAATTAATAAATAAACTGAATCATTTCCCCCATTCAAAATTGTTAGTTTTTGTTAAGATTTTTTTAAATTTTATTGGCAACCCTGGTCATGTCTTAAAATTTAGTTTATTGCCTCCCTTGACTTTGATCAGATTTGTGCAAAAAATACTTTATAACGAAATGTACCGTCAACTGGGGTGAATTGGGACCTCTAGGGCAAATGGGGACAGCAGTTTTAATCGTGTAAGAGCACAACATTTTTATTTTTCTGGTTGGTTTCTCCGATAGTATGGACTCAGACCAACAAAATGTGTACATTCATTTCCAAATTTAAAACCTTTAAGTGCTCTAAACACTACTGTCCTGTCCCTTTTCAGACTGTAGTCCCGATTCGCCCCAGATGACGGTAATTACTTTATATGGTTTTTATCACTTTTAAGCTGTGATCCAGCGAGCTCAAAAATACTGTTTTCTAAAGGTTTTTTTTGAAAATAAAAAAAAAAAACAAATTTGCAGAGAAAAAATAAAGGTTTTTTTTTAAGAAAGTCCAATTTAACTTTATTTCAACTATATTTTTTCATGTCACCTGCATTGCACCGAAATTTAACTACTACTATTTTCAGTGCAATAGATATGAAGGCATAAAGCCTTTTTAATATTGAAATATTTTTTTAGGCATTTTTCAAGCTATGAACTTAAATTTTAGATTTTCAAAATGTGTTATTTATTCACACCTTAACTACCAAGCTCGAGAAAAAGGGGGAATTTCCATATTAATTCCCCCTTTTTCTAAAGCTTGGTAGTTAAGGTGTTAAAAATCTCAAATTTAATACATATAATGAATTGTTTTATAGTGCAAAAACAAAAAAACAATCGAACATGTAGTAAATTATTTAGAAAATAAAAAAAAATATAATAAAATTGTTTAGCCCCTATGAAATATTTATAATTGTTTAAAATTTGTAGCCCTTTTCAAATTATAATCTTGAATTTTTAAGAGTGAGTCAACGAGCCGAGTATATTGTCCGTTTCTCTCAAAGATACAGGCCGCGCGGCATTTCCAGCGATTTTCTGCACTTTTGGTGCAATAAATATCATACTCGGCAACAATGCCATGCAATTCGAAGAAGGAGATCAACAAAAACAAAACGCGCAGTATGGGATTTGACAGCGCGCATTTGCCGAAAGTGTGGCGCGTCGTTTCGAGGCTGGTATGCCGCGTATCTTTTTCGGGAATACGAGCAATACCCATCTTCTTTAATTTCTGGAGCAACATTTGAAAGGGGCGGTACGACATTGCTCTTACGGCCTTTCGTCCCATTTAAACGCGTGTAATGAAAGGCCGTAAGAGCAATGTCGTACCGCCCCTTTCAAATGTTGCTCTGGATTTAATGCCTTCCGCTCTCGACGTTCCCTTCAATATCGACACAGAGAGATTCACCTGTGTTTGATAACTAATTATTTCAAAACTAGTGAACTGGTGAAGAATTTAGTTTAAAACATTTTTTTTTTCATTGAAAAGTGGAATCCGTGGCTTGTCATTACTATTTTCATATTTTTTTAAGGATGCAGACAAGTTTAACATAAAAAAGAAGAATTCAGATAAAATTAAATAATTATTATAATAATGTAGATCATGAAGTCAGAAAATTCTTGGGAATTTTGAATAATTTTCCCACAATTGTATATTTTAATAATCTGTTAAATAATTAAATGATTATGGGCAAATTATTTGTGATTCTTCAATCTGTGTTTGACATAAAGACTTTGTACATCTTTGCCTTGTGGCGCTCCAGTTCTTAAGCTGAGCCTATTTCTGAATGAAATCCGCTGTCCGTAAAGCAACTGATTATTCCATTGATACCTTTTGCTGCTTGCAAACAGGTTTAGTCATAATCCCAACTCCGCCAAGTTCGCGTGACCAAGAAGTCATTTTGCCGTTCGTCGCCTTTGGCTTCAAATTAACGACATCCGATCATCAGGTGCTGAAACCGAGGACTGTTTTGCATAAATAAAACAATTATTCTTTTTTCCATCATTGTTGCAACAAAGCCTGGATGCGTAAATCTTGCTTGTTTCATTCGCCGAAAAAAAAAACGCTCATCATTTGTTTCCTTTCTGTTTCTCTGTTTTATTTCTCGGCTTTGATTCTGGCGCCAACGCCATTCTTCATGACTCGTGATCATCGTGCGTGACGCCGAATGCCGCCGCCTTTTGAACTGATCCCCAACTCGCGGAACACATGTCACCGCTGGACTGGATCGACGATAATGACGGGGTGTCTACGGTGTTGAATCGTGATCTGCGCGGGGGTGGACATTGCTATTCAAACACACAACTCCTTGGAGCAGTGGGAACAACAACTTGATCGTCAGTCAACCGGTGCCGAATTTGGTAACCTCGAAAAAAGATTATGCAAAGGTGAGTTGTAGCGAAACATAAAGAACGCGTTTATTGCTTCCAGAGAGAGGACGGCAGTTAAATGTTGTGATGATTTTGAATGAGTTCAGGTTTGTTGATGGCGAAGGAGTTGATGAAGGGTTATTGCTCATCTCGTGCCTAATGAATAAGCATTGGAGATAACACTTTTGCTTATGTAAAACAACCTTGGATTTCAGGATACTTTAACTTTGTATCATAGAATTTCATGCAATTCTTTACAATTCATTGAATCGTGCATGTTTGAATTGATTGAAATCATAGATTATTGTATTAATACTAGGAATTTTCGACCTTGTATCCAACATATTTTGAGTCTTGATTTCTTGGGATTAGTCCTTTCTTCTGGATTTAAACACTGGCAAATTTTGTAATCTGAAATTCTCACTTTTCAGTTTTAGTTTTGTTTGTTTCCTAGAATTCGTGGATCTTTAGTTCCTTTACCGCATATTACCACAGATTTTTTGTCTTATTTTAATGGCCCTTGCCATTCTAGTTATGTCTGTAACATAGCCACATGCCTGTTTTTGATGTAATATTTAAGTACATGAAGATCAATGCAGAAAAAATAAAGATCGAAAGTATTGAATATTATTCAGATCCAGCAGATAAGTTAGTGCCATATATGGCAATGCTCATTTAGTTTAAGGTAAGACTGATTTAATTAAATCACTTCTGGGAATCAGACGACATCGTCGCGGTCCAAGTCTCCGTCTCGCAGGTTAGACTTTCATCAATTCCTGCCCCCCGGAATGTGAAGTGTGTAGGCAGACACCATTATGGGGCTTGATTTGAACTTGTTGGTGGCAACTGGTGCTCACGCTGCGTTATTTAGTCACACACACACACATTTTGAAACGATCATTTAAATTAAACAAAATATATAAAAAACAAACCATGACACAAGCCGACGGCCACTTGAGTTGACTCTCAGCAGGAACCAACCGGTGGCCACAAAGTCCACAATCCTACACACTAAACGAGCCCAGCAGCAATCGTCGTGGGAAATAATTAGAGAGGAATTTCTATTGTCAGCGTAAAGGAGTATGAAACAAAAACAACAAAATACAACAGCAAAAATGTGCCTCATGTTGGCTAGGAAGAGTAAAGTGTGATATTTTGGGTTAAAATGCATCACCTTTTGGATTTCATAGATCCCCAAAATTTGGTTTCAATTCTGATAAATTCAACAAAACCCCTAAAAACCCCATGCAATGTTGCCACTCTTCGTATGGTTGTACACTGAAACTCCGATGGTTTGACACCTACTGTTGTCAAACGAACGGGGTCACTTTTTAGTTTGAAACCCTCTTTACAGAGATTTTACACTTACTATTAAAAACGTTTAGCCGGGACCGTGGTGTAGGGGTAAGCGTGATTGCCTCTCACCCAGTCGGCCTGGGTTCGATCCCAGAAGGTCCCGGTGGCAAATTTTGAGGCGAGATTTGTCTGATCACGCCTTCCGTCGGATGGGGAAGTAAATGTTGGCCCCGGTCTAACCTAGAGGTTAGGACGATAGCTCAGTCCAGGTGTAGGAGTCGTCTCCCTGGGTCCTGTCCCGGTGGAGTCGCTGGTAGGTAGTTGGACTCACAATCCAAAGGTCGTCAGTTCGAATCCCGGGGTGGATGGAAGCTTAGGTGTAAAAAGAGGTTTGCAATTGCCTCAACAATCAAGCCTTCGGACACCTAGTTTCGAGTAGGAATCTCGCAATCGAGAACGCCAAGGCAATGCTGTAGAGCGAATAATTTGATTTGATTTTTTGATTATTAAAAACGTTTGGTTTCATAGTATGTCGATGTCGTCGTGCTATCTTGTCGCACCCGCCATTTTGACGTTCCGAGAAAAACGCGTTTTAATGTTTGACCTTCAATAAACAAAAACGGTAAGCACGCCATGTAAACAATAACAAACACGTTTTGTTTGGCTGGCCATTGTGTGCATTGTCCCGAAGTTTGGTTGAAGTTGGTTGCTAGAGTCCCGAGTTATAATTACAAATGTTTACGGTAGTCTAACTTGTACGTGCGTCAAACGTGTTTGACCTGAAATCCCTTTGGCCCAGTTGACGCACTTACATCAATTTTCAGGGAGTGACAGGGAGAGCGCGACAAGATTGAAACTACTTTCATATGTAAAGTGACAAAAATGTACGGAGTTTTTTCGGATTTCGTTGAATATCTCAGGATTGAAATAGAATTTTGGGGATCTGTGAAGGTCAAAAGGTGAGGCATTGTGAGCTGCACAAAATGGCGTTCCTAACTCAATTTGGCCCAAAATGCACTTACGACAAGTTAGCACGACGGCGACGAGGTGTAAAAAGCGACAGTTCGTCTCTTTTCAGTTTGTCAAACCAACGGGTTATAAACAAAAAAAGGTTAAACGAAAAAGTGACCAACCAGCATGAGTTGAGTGTAGTTCCGATCATATCGTGCTATCTTGTCTTGAAGGACGACAAGACTTTGACAACTGGCCAAAGGGAATTTAGTCAGAGGACGTTTTGCCACACGTACATGCCCGACTAGTGTAGAATTTTTAAAGTGTAACTCACTACTGAGTCGCAACATAGCATCTTCTACCCTACAATAAGTCAGCAGAATAGCGAGCAACTTTGTTGCGGTCACCTTCTTTAGGTTTGCTTCTTGCGAACCAGCTGAGGGGTTCTTCTTTTTCTGTTTCTTGTGTTGTTTTATTTAGGAAGAATATTTTAATGTGCATTAATAAAGTCTTTAGCTGTGTTTCACATGTCGCTCAAAATGTGGGCGCAGGGCTTGGTTTGATGAGGCTTCCGGAAGGCCGGTTGACTTGAAAAACTGTCCAGATGAAAAAGGGTGAGAGCAGAATGTCTGTGGTTTTTCATGAATGAAGGAATGCGACCCATCTTGCTTGCTAGCTCGGATGTCATCGAGGAATGAGAGAAAAAGGATGTATCTTATGACCGGAACCAGCATTTTACGGGCTTCTTTCGGCCTGCAGGACACATGTTGAAAAAGGGGTTTGTTGTGATTCGATTTCGAACTTTGCGAGCTCGAAACTATCAAAAATCTTGTCCAAGACATACATTAAAGACAAACAAATAGTTGCTCGACTTCGAGCAAGTGGGTTGTCAATTAAAATTCTTCCCAAAACCCCTTGAGGACAACTTGAGCCGAGCTCTGGTTTCCAGATGTTGCGAAGGAAGAGGGGCGCAAACATCCTCCGGGAGTATCCTCTCGAAACGATGATGAAATGTCGATCCATGCGACATACACGTGTTCGGCTCGGTGCGCACGTGATGAGGAGACCAAGTCTCGGGCAGGAAGTAGGAAGATTTTAGTTTTTCTTACGCAAGCAACGAACCAGTCATGCGTAATGCACTTTTGCTGCACACGTACAGATTGCGTCTAATGACTGTATAGATGTGATGCCGTACTGGGTTGGTCTCCCAAGAGGTTAGATGCTTAAAAATAGTAATAAATAATACCATAGACGTGTGACCAGGGTTGCCACATTTGATTCTGTATTTTTGAGGGTCAAAATCTGTATATCTGTATCAGGGGGACGGAAATCTGTATTTGGAATCTGTATTGACATTTTTAAACAATTTTTCAAAAAACAAAATATTCTAAATTGTTTTTTAATGCATAAAAATGCTCTACAATCTAAAATTTAATGTTTGGGCTCATCGAGCAATTGAAAAAAAAATATTTAAAGAATTAAAATTATTTGATTTTAATAAAAAATTGGGAAAATCTGTATATCTGTATGTTTTTCTTAAAATCTGTATTTCTTTATATACAGATTCTGTATGACCTCATCACCTCAAAAATCTGTAAAATACAGATAAATCTGTATTTGTGGCAACCCTGCGTGTGACTGTACGTTTGGTGACAGTTGGGTAAAAAACACGGTGGAGGTGGAATGAAAAATGAATGACACTGATTTTGGACCAATGCAGAGATACGCATCTTACCTGAAATGTGACAACTTTATTTGATAAAAAAAAGATTTCTATCAATTTGATCAAGTATGAAAACAATAACACACTGAAACCCCGGTGGTTTGACACCAACTGTTGTCAAACGAACGGGGTCACTTTTTAGTTTGACACCTCTTTTACACGGAGTTCACACACACTACCAAACGTTTGATTTGAGAGTGTGCGTGAGCGTCGTGTAAAAAGTGACAGTTCGTTTGTTGAGTGTATTGGCTGATGCACGAAGTGATTTGTTTACCTTTTTTGGATACAAAGTTACTGCCCGATCTTTCCGGGAGAGATCCGGAAAAGATCCGGCAGCAATTTGTATTGATTTGAAGTTTGCAGAGGGTGCTGAAAAGTTTGGTTATGTTCTGCTTGCAAAAGATAATAGCACAAATTCAGAAACAGGTGAAGAGTCAGACACCCCTTGATTTGTTGTTATCTTTTATTAATTAATCTACGTGCGCATGTACATACAATACGTACACGAAAAAAAGTGAGTTTAAATTTTGTCCAGCCAGCAAAATCAAATTATGCGCTAGTATGCGTGAAACGCCATAAACCTCTATAGGAGAAGAAAGAAACAATGTAAAAGCAATTAAATTTGGCAAACCAAATTCTTTTTGCAGAATTGATTGTATTTGTTTCTAAAAATCAACAAAACCGTTTTATCTCATTTTTTTTTCTAAATTGATGGCAACACTGTCCTCCAGCTCATAAGTGCTCTCCTACAATGCACTTGAAATACAAAAAATGAACACAACGATGCTCGTTTACATATTACTGTTGATGTTAAGAACCTTCTCTTTTCCTAAAATTAACCGTAACCGGTCCAAATCCATCTCCCGCATAGCTGAGCTTGTCGGAGTCGTGCACTGGTGTCTCATTTTGTTGTGTTAGGTAAACTGGTGGAAAACATTCATAGGCTTTTTTTCCTTTTCTGTTCACATATTTTTAATAAGACTTCTAGTAAATGCTTTCATCTGGATCCTAATCATCCGATGCTATTTCACTACTACTTTGAGAGCACTTTCCTCCTGGTTGGTTGTCATTTGTTTCAGAGTACATTTTGCTGCTACCCCTAAAGCTGTAAGATTCGAAGTTTGAGTTATTTTAATATGAGCATGAAAACTTGAGACAACAGAGCATGAAGATGAGTAGTTTGAAGGCATTTAGTGCTGCACATGCAAGTGTACAAAGCTGGTGTTCCAAATCTATGCCCTCGTGCACTTTTCTACAAAACGGTGCATTTTGTCCTCCCCCAACAACTGTTATCGATTAATGACTTGGTACACACTTGGAAGAACACGTTCCTCACGGGAAGGGCCCGGTGTTACACATTTCGTCGTCGATCCGGATTTTGTTACCCGAAAAGCGGGGTGTGGGCCATTTCCACACATCTAAAGGGACGATTTTGAGGGTGAGGATAGTTTTGTTTATTTTTGGGTAACTGATTTTTACTTTCAGTTTGTCCTCCAATATACCGATGGCTTTGAGTCATTCTCCACATGTTGTCACAGGACAGGATAAGCTACCGTCGTCGGTGTTTGTACTTGATGTCAAATCTGAGCTGGAAAACGTTAAATCATTTCCCGGGCATGTATAGGTGATTCTTCCTCCCCCTAAAGTAGGACAAACTTGTCCTTTGTCGTTGAAACGAGGGACCTCGTGTTTCATGAACGACTTTGATATGTAAACAGATTGAGATGAAACTTGATTCCAACGCGGCGTGGCCTGTCCGCCGTGTTGTGGCTTATGGTTTGAACTTTTTGAAAAGTGATACCACAAGCTGAGAATTTTAAAATGAGATCTAGAGCACCGTGTTTAAGCAGTTGGTGATGCCACACGACTGCGGCCCTGGACTTCAGTCACGTGCGGAAAGAGTTGTGTTTGAGAAGGCGATTCAAAGAGCAAACACGGTGCCTTTTATTGTTTGTTGTGTGAAAAGGGCTTCTTTTAGCAACGAGCTGCTGCGGCTTGCACCTGGTACAGCTTTGTCAAGGACATAGATTTTAAGATTTAGAGTAAATTTGGTAAAAATATCCATGGAAATATGGTATCTTTTAATCCAAGAATTAAGAGTCCAAGGTTCCAAGAGTCCAAGAGTCCAAGAGTCCAAGAATCCAAGAGTCCAAGAGTCCAAGAGTCCAAGAGTCCAAGAGTCCAAGAGTCCAAGAGTCCAAGAGTCCAAGAGTCCAAGAGTCCAAGAGTCCAAGAGTCCAGGAGTCCAAGAGTCCAAGAGTCCAAGAGTCCAAGAGTCCAAGAGTCCAAGAGTCCAAGAGTCCAAGAGTCCAAAAGTCCAAGAGTCCTAGAGTCCTAGAGTCCAAGAGTCCAAGAGTCCAAGAGTCCAAGAGTCCAAGAGTCCAAGATTCCAAGAGTTCAAGAATCATGAATCAAAACGTTTGAGTCGATCACATCGCAATTCAAACCCAATTTAATTTTGATAACACACGATCACTTCCTCAATTAAGCCATAAATTTCCATTTGACCTTGCTGATAAAAATCGAACACGTCCCCGATATCCACGTGGCACCTGCCAGAGTAGAAAATTATCTCATTGCTTGTTCCGTTCATCTTTCCCCGGGAACATTGATTGAAGACATGCTGCCAGTCTTGCCTTTTGGCCACGCTTGGTCTGCCATGCCGGGAGAGGCATCCATCCCGAACCGAACCTCGGGTTACTGAGTAAAGTTTATTATTCGCTCGGTAGCCCGGCGGAGATGGTGTAACGTAGTTAGTCGGTCGGTGGAATGTTATGTTCCAGCTGGTCGAATCTTGGCGTACATAAACAGCACAGGCTCCCTCATTATACGTACGACCGGGCCCGAGTTGAGGGAAAACCCCCAGAGTTCGGGAAGGGGAAGTACGAGTTATTAATCCGTTTGAGTTGTTTATGGTAGATGGTGGTAGCTCCGGGTCACCGAAAAATGCACCCGAAAAATTAGTTCTTGGAATTGTACTTGAAACTGTATGACACACTTAGGGACGCGGCTGTTGGCAATTGATGTTAATTTTAAAGCTATATTTTTCAAGTTGCGCTACTTTAGCTACAGTTTTGAATGGTGAGTGAGAGTCAACCGTTTCCCTCGGTGCTTCAACTTTTATTTTTTCGAAACTAGGACTCAACTTACTATAAGTGATTTTTTCCAACACCTATTCAAAATATCGTAGATTTGAGAAAGTTGCTAATTGTCAGGGCCAAGTTCAAAGCTCAATTTTTTCAGAACTAAAAATATAATGTTTGCAACCACCCTAATATTCCAAGGGTTACCGTCAAACATTTTGAACCCAAGAACGATCATCATGTTCGGTATGGTACACAATCCCGCTTCGTCGAACTCACTCCTGAGGGAGGCACAATCAAGCTGTTTTTTCTGCAAGAAAAATACATAAAAAAGAACATTTGCGCAAAGTATTTGCATTGTGCAGTGCAGCTCAGCGAAACTACAACAGAAAAAAAACATCCAGGTAAAAGTGCAACCTAAGTGCATTGCAATTCCATTACATGCCACGCTACTGTGAAATGGTCTGCTGCTTGCAAGAAATTACCATAAAATGCTTATCAGTCGTAATCTACGACCTTTTCCACCGGATGAATTATTCTAACCAACAACTGCATTCGCCACAGACTGCTGGTTCCGTCAAGTGATTTGCACAACAGAGTGCATTAAATATCAACCCTTCTCGGTGCGTAAATTTCACCACTTTTATAATTCAATAATCACTGCCGTTTACCCTTCAACGCCTTCTCCCTAAATGTTCCGGGTGGAACAGATGCTTACTTTGCGGTTGTGCAGATGTGCACGTGCAGGGGTTTCTCTCCCTCCCTAAAACTGATTTGTGTCGCGCTAATAAAACTCTCAAAACAAACAGCATCAATTTACTGGGCGGAAAAATCACTTTCACTCGGGATGCTTGATTTATTTGCGCAGGGAAAAGTGACAGTTGGTAGTTCTTGGTTACAGTCAGGTTATTGAAAAATGTGTACCGATTGTTACCTCGAAAATTGTATAATTTTAAAATTATCTTAATCCTAGTTGATTACATCTAAAAAGAGTTATTGGCATTTTAGAGAAAAAATATAACAATTTTCAAACTCAAATAAAAAAGTATTCCATCCAGATATTTTCTTAAAGCTTGTAGGGGACATCTGGGACTGCCATCTGAGACTGAGAACGCTGAGAAAAGCAGTTTGACATATGAATAACATAGACATTTTTCATTTTAGTGAATTTTTTGTGTGCAAAGTTTTGCTTGGGGGACCCCTTAGAACCCATTTTCTAGTAATAATTTTATAAAATTCTGAGTAATTTTTTTGGTAGAAAGAATTTTGCAATATCAAAACAATACCTTAAATTAGTATAATATTGAATTTTGCTCTTGCATAATCCTTAAAACAAATTTTAAAGGGTCCAGGAATACCAAAATTTGGTATTGATACCAGAGAAAAGTATTATTACACATTTTCCTTGTTATTTACCCATGTTCGGGAAGAAGCCATTTTTCATGATTAGTTTGTCCATATAATTTTCCATACAAATTTGGCAGCTGTCCATACAAAAATGATTTATGATCGATCGACACCAAGTCTTTGGCAAAGTTGTAGCTATGGATAAGGGCTACACTAAAAAAATGGCACATGGTAAACACATTTTTGGTGATTTTTATTTTAACTTTTTGTCACTAAAACTTGTGCAAATAATCTTTGACTTTTGAATTTTTGGATGAACAGTGATTTAAAAAAAATCGAAGTATTGGTCGCAAAAATGTTCCAACTTAATTTTGCGATGTTAAATTGAATTTGCAATCAAAAAGTACTTTCATGAAATTTTGATAAAGTGCACCGTTTTGCCTTTCTTACTAAAGAAAGGTATACACAGAAAAAAATATGTAAATTTACACGGCACGTAATTACTGTTTCTTATGTAAACTCACTCAATGTAATGTTGAAATATGATGTAAAGAGTAAAAAGTCATGGAAATTACTCCAATGTAAATCTAAATCTAATGTAAATCATGAATAGAATGGAAACGTTGAGCATGGAAACTCAAATCTGATGAATTTCTACCCGTGTTCGGCTTCCTGTAAATTCCTATTTAATGTAAATCATATATCCAATGTATTTCTGCCAAACGTTGACTTCAAAACTACCCGAACTAAAAATAGTCCTATATTTGGTTCTCTTTCTATCGCTCTCATACTTCGCTGGCCCACTGCCTGAGCCTCGACCTGAACAAGTTGATGCTTTAGCCGCTCGTTTATAAAATGCGAAGATGGCTCAGTCGGCAGCGGGTAGCAGCAGTAACACCGAACATCCTACCCGTCGTCCGTTCGATTCCAGTCCAGCGTTATTCCACTTGGCCGTCGACGAGAAAGCGTACCCTACCTGTGAAACAACTTTTTAAAATCCGAATTTCCTTTTGCTGCCCGCTTCAATCATTTTAAAATAGAACATAGACCACACCCTTTTCCTACTACAATCCAAGTCGAGCTTCTCATTCCCATTGGCCAATCAGAATTAGTTGATTTGAACTAATGTAAATTCCAAATGTAATGTAAATTCCAAAACTAATGTAAATTTTCAAAACTAATGTAAATTTCCAATGAATCTAATGTAAATTTCCAATGAACCTAATGTAAATATACATAATTTATCATGATACCTTTTGGTACATGATAAATAATGTAAATTTACAGGAATATTTTTTTCTGTGTAGGTTATACTTATAGGTTATACTTTATGGCTATTTTCCATTTTGAGTGTTCTAAGTGCATTTGGAAGCTAGTGTGCTGAACCCGGGTCATTTGGAGGCCGAATTTAGAAATATCTATCTGTTTTCGGATGTGGCCAGACTTTTCAACAAAATACACAGTTGTCAAATGAAAATATGGTCAAAATTTTCCATTTTCATATCTTTTATTTATCTCAAAAATTGCATTTTTCGAGCTCTACAACCTCCCAAATTTTCATCCAGATTATGATTCTGGATATGGTTCTGGAGTTAGAGCCGTTTGATTAACCTACCATAAGAAAAAAAAATCCCTGAAAAAAGGTAAAAGCCCATCTGGTCACCTTCGCCAACATTTTTCATTTCTAATTTTATCCGGAACTATTTTCTACATTCATAGTACAGACCATGAGTGAGCATCTGAAACTAATTTGACATCTATCGGCAATCCCGATCAAATCTTAGAACAATTTAATTTTTGCCTTTCTTACTAAAGAAAGGTGTAGGTTTTACTTTATGGCTGGACGTCATTTTCAGGTTCGTAAATATGACGATTCAGCATGAATTTAAATTGAAAAAATCGCTAAAAAACACACTATATCGGTTTTCGACGCTTCATCGCCAAGTCCACAAGTTGTCAAGTTGAGCTTCGACTACTGGCGCGAGAATGCTGGCGTATATAGTTTATGGCTCGAGATATACTCGTTTGTAGTTGCTTGTCTACCGATGTTTGGGAGTGTTCTTTTATTACGTAACGCCACAGAGTAATCCAGAGGACGCACTGGCATTTGATTTATGGTTGCGTTACGCGGTACATCGCGGTACATCCCCCCTTCAGGAAAAACTTAGCATGATGAGTTATTTCTTTGCTATCTTAGTTCACTGGATTTTCAAAGGCGTTACGTTTTTCAATGACAGTTTTCCTTGTCAGAAATTCAAAACATAACTTAATCAGTTGAAATTTCTTAATTGTTAGGTTGCTTTCGAACAGTAAACTTTTTTTCCCCGGTAAATATTGTTACCAACTTGGCGAGGATACCAACTTTTAATGATTTAAACAGTTTTATTAGCTATGTATCAGTACGGGAGTCGTACGATGTGCAGCAAGCTGAACCGAGGTGAAGGAGAACCAATCCCACACATTAATGCAAACCTTTCTCGGCCAGGTTTTGCAGGAAAAAACCCAACTTCCGCTTTTGGGGAAGGTGTGTTACGAGCCCAACTAGTTCTGCTCAGGGCGAATGAAAATAATTTTTATTGCCCTGGCAAAATGCATCAAGGACTTGGGGAGCTTAATCTAGCTGATCTGGCCTGATTTGTGTCGCTTCTCCGACGTAATGTTGATGTTACGTGGACGCTCTGCTGTTCGACGACTTGTCGTCAGATGATTACGTGCAGGAGATGGTTACGCAGCTCTGCGCTTCTCTGTGGTGGCGCGCAAGGTAGCGCGACCTGAGTGGCTTCAGCAGGATGTTGATGGCACTGCGGGGTCCTAGTCACACAATAAAATGGCGTACACGTGTGTGTTGAGCTTGAGTGCGTGCGTGTGTGCGAATTGCGGAGAATGCCAAAGTGCGTCAGATGCGGTATTGGCGCCGTAGATGTAGACGTCAGATGGATCGCACCCGTCCAGTGACGATCGCGATCGTAGCTCGCTAGCAAAAAAATATTCCACTTCTTTCGCTTGGTTTTATTCGAAAAAAGGTAAACAATTCTCTTTTTATTAATTACATTTATTGTCGCTTACAATTTAATTTGCCCATGTGAACAGATTTTAGGATTTTGAAAGCAGTCCGGCTTGAAATGGCGCGAGCAAATAAAACCATTTGCTGGTGGCGAATCGACTTCGGCAAATGCAGTCCAGAATGATAGTCTGAAAAACGATAATCTCTGTAGAAACCAAGAGAATAATTTTGAATAAAAATCATACAAACGTGGGTCAGATGGGAAAGAATGCAATGAAATCTTTGCGCCAATACTAAAACTTTCTCCCCATGATTCAGGACACTACTTTTAATCCAAAAATCTGACTTCTCCAACGCGGTCTTCCGCCCACGGCACAGCAGGTAACTTTTTCTCGTAGTCCGACTTCTCCGGACGGCCCGAAGACAAGGACGTCAGGCGGACTTTTTCCTACGGCACAACACTTCTTCGCATTCCAACTTTACAACGGCAGTTTGACAGGACATTTTCAAAAATTGACTACTAGATTTAATTCAAATATCCGTTCAAAAACTTAACGCCTGAAAAAAAAACCTAACGCCTGCTACCCTTAGGAAAATCTATCAACAACAACCGTAACGCAGCCACAAAATTCAATGACTTTTGTTCGAACTGCGTCCTCTGGATTACTCTGTGGTAACGCAGTAGGGGGAGGGGGTCGGAGGCCGTGTTACGCTCCATACAAAATTTTTGAAATTTGTATGGAAATTTTGTTACGAGGGGGGGGGGTCTAAAAGTCCGATTTTTCGTGTTACGTAATAAAAGAACGCTCCTTTTCCTACAACATGTAAGATATCGTAGCTTTTCGGTTTCTTTTGCCCTGTCCGTTTTTGCATAACTGTCCACTGTGTATGCAAAAACTTTTGTGACATAGGACATTCATCCGGCTACAAACAATTTGTTTTCCGTGTGCTCCAAAAATCGCCTTTAAGTAGGCTTCATTTTGTCGTGATTTCGTAAGTTTATTTAACAGAGTTCATTGGATTTTAATAGGAGCATTCTAAGCTTTTCATCGTATATATCGTTTTCAAAGTTTTCAATGCTCGCAACGCCAATGGCTATCTACCTAAGGCATCGCGATTGAGTGTGTAGTGGTGTGGTTGTAAAAATATCTATCTCTGACTCTCTCACTTTCGTGGATGCTGAATGGCAAGCTTCCCTGCACTGTGCGGCACACGCGGTTCACTTGTACCTCGGTTTTGCTTTGCGGTACCTTCGGTTTATGGGCTCGTACCAAAACTTGAACACCAAAACCGCGGTGTGCGACGTCACTGGCGTATGGGAAGCTTGCTATGTTCTCGTTTGTCATAAACGCAAGTTTGATTAAGAATTTGTATGATTAAAAATATACCTTTTTCGAAAATAGTCGCAGTTATTAATTTTTTTAAATAAGTGACCATGATTGTCCACTTTTGAAAAAATGTTTTTGAAAGCTGTGGAAATTCTCTATTTTTTATTTATTGAACTATGTTGATATGACCTTAAGTTGCTGAGATATTGCCATGCAAAGATTTAAAAACAGGAAAATATATGTCTTCTCAGTCTCACCCAAGCAACCAACCGTTTTCTAATGTCGATGTCTCAGCAACTATTGGTCCGACTTTCAATGTTAAAATATGAAACATTCGTAAAATTATAACAATAAAAAAATGCAATATTTTTTTTTAAAATAAAGACCAACATTTCAAAAGGGCGTAATATTGAATGCTGGTTTTTTTTATGTCTGAGTTCACACACGATTCAACAAGTTGAAAAACGTGTTGCGCGTTGAAGCCAAGGCAAACTAATGGTATGAAAACTCATGTCCCCCCATTAAGTTTTTCATTCGCTATCAGCTAACCAACAGTGAGTAACGACGTCGTGAAATAAATTCTGCTTAAAAAAAAGGGCAACTGCTTTAACAGTATGAGTTCCAAAGATTCTCTCGGTTCAAGTCATCAGTGTGAGCATTCACAAAAATCAGCAAAATCAAGTGAATCAGGTGAAAGTTTCAACCAAACTTACCTCGTGAAACAAGTGAAAACTACTAAGCAGGAATCCTCAATAGAGGTGGAACGGATTCAAATAGATTTGCAAATCCCTTGCGTTTTAATGGCAAGGGAAATCATGCGGAAGACGATTGCGTTGCTCGAGAAAACTGCCGCCAAAACGGCTAGCGTAGCAGAACGTGATCAAGCGTTGGAGTGTGTCAGGCTGATTCGGCGTGATAATGGTAACGTTTAACTGATTTTGAAAAGTTTGATTTAAAAATAAACATTTGTGTATGATTTATTTTCAGCTTCGCTCATTTCATCAAGTGATGCTTGAATTTAGGATACACAAAAAAATAAGGAGGGAACTAGCGATTCCTGTTTTAACAACGTTTCTAACGATCTCTGATACCGGAAGTTCTATACGAGATATGACGGATTTTATTAGGCATTACTTACGTCTATTTGAAAAAAGTTTTTGGTATGTAAGCAAATTTTTTCATCTGAGTTTCAAAATAAATAAACTTCGTCAATAATCTGACTTTCATTAATATAATATCACTAGGTTTCCAAATGGTTTGATTTTCTAGATACTTCAAAAACTGCCTAATATATCGTCTTTACAAGTCAACCTTGAATAATTTCAGTCACACTCGCCGATTGTCGAAAACCATTGAACCGCATATGCACCATGTGTTCACAGTTTCCTCCCCCTCTTGGCAGGACATCCTGGGCCAGAATGTCGAACCAGGAGGGGAACAAACCCTGCCTGTATACGCAAAGTCATTGCAACCTCACCCTCTGATATAGGGGTGATTTCCGATATCGCACACGCCAGCCAGCAACAATTGAATTGCGTTGAAGTTCAAAAAAGGGGTTGTGGGTAATAGATGCAAATTAAGGAGTGACTACTTCCTGTCTGGGAGAGGTCCTCGTGCCTAACTGTTGATTTCAATGGAACCATTCCGCGGTCAAGCTCGGAATCTATAGCGGAACAGCTGACGCTTGAACACAGACAACTGGCAGCACTCCTCAATTAAGACAGACCCGCAGGGACATTAAAATGTTGTCGTAAATTTCTAAATTTTTAACTGCAAACATGACGGCAGAGGCGTTGCCCAACGAAAAGTCTGGGCGAGATTAGGAATCTGGCTGGTTCAGCTGCATTTTTGGTCCGATTCTTCGAGGTCGACTTGCACTTTATCAACTTTTTGGGAATTTCTCTTTCCTACGGATCCTTTTTTAAGGTTCCGTTTTGAAATCCTAAATCAGTCACTTGCGCCCAAACCCAAGCGATAAAAGTGTCTGTATTTCTCTATTCTTCGTCCCTTTTTGAGAATTGGCTATTTGGTGTTAACGACTGCACATTGCATCCTCTGCAGATAAATATGTTCCCTGTCGTTGGTAGGGCAGAAAACAGTTGTTTGGAGGGTGACAAATTTACGGTATGACCTCCTCCCGATAGTGGTGTTGATGCACATGGTGCGGTCCCGAAGCATGTTTTTGATCGTAAACGAAAATTAGCTATGGGACATTTTATTGGGCCGGACAATCGAGTGATATCGCTTTGATGGGTTTGGATGCAGCAGCTGCAATTTTGTGATATTTGACGTTCTGGGCTGGTTTTGTTGCTTTCTATCGGCGTTTGTTTATGACATAATTATTTTTTTGGTTTTATCGCCAGAAACACAAAGGGACGTTAAATATTGTTCAAGTGACAGATTGATCTGATATTTAGTAATTTAAAAAGTTTAAAATTGAGCACACTAACCTTACAACACATTTTCGGTTTTGAGTACAAATTATTTCAAGTAGATGGTTGTAATCTTGGTAATGCATTATAATCGTTTCTACTAAATCTGATTTGAATTTTTTAGAATTTATTCCTCCCTTCACCTCACGTCTTTGAGTCTTTTGACGTAATATTGAATGTTTGGCCCTTTTGAAATGTAAGTCTTGATTGAAAAAAAAAATAAAATATTGTTCTCGAAAAGATAGGAAAATTTAACGAATGTTTCATATTTAAACATTGTAAATCGGACCATTAGTTGCTGAGATATCGACATTAGAGAATAGTGGGTTGTTTGGGTGAGACTTGGAAAACATCAATTGTCCTGTTTTTAAACCTTTGTTTAACAATATCTCAGCAACTAAGGGTCGTATCAACAAAGTCAAAAAAGCAAAATATAGAGAATTTTCTCAGCCTTTCAAAAATATTTTTTATGATCTTTGGGCATACCCAAGGCACCAAAAAGTTTCAGCCTGATTAAAAAATACAAAAATTAAAATTAAAAAAAAAATATCGATTTCGTAGAGAATTGCTCAATTCCAAAAAACACCCATTAAGTGAAATTTTAAGTAAAATTTTCATGTATTTTGTCAATAAATCGTTTAAATCAAAAAAATCTTGAAAAGTGTTAAACTTTTCAGCACCCATTTCAGTGCTGAAAAATAGAACTCTTCAGCATTTATTTTGAAAAGTGTTGCTATCCGATTCTGTTATTTTTCGGTACAGAAAGTAGGCTATTTCGTCGTTCAAGATTGACAGGAAAAGTGAGCAGTTTCACGACGGAATTGAAAAAAGGGTTTTCAGTCATTATTAAATGTTTGACATGATTTTTTTCCTGAATATTTTTATTGAAAGGAGCACAAAATTTCACATCAGTTTTTGTTTTTGACTTTGCAAATAAAACCAATAGTTGCCAAAATATTATCAGTTGAAAAATTATGGTTAATTTGAGTCAATCCATAAACCACGTGAAAAATTAATGAAGAAGGGGAGGGGAGAGAGGGGGAGGTTTGCGATTATCCATGCTTCACACAATTTTGGGAGTCCGAGATTTTCAAAGAAGTTTCCACGTAGTTTATGGATGATTCATTAGGCGATACTGAGAAAAATCCGTTTTTCGCAATAATAACACTTAAGGGGTTACATACATGTAAATCGACAAAAAAGTCAATGGTTAGTTTTATTTAAAATCTGTTTTCAGGGAATTAAAATATACATTTTAATCTATTATCTAATCAAACTTGAAGACGTTTGGTTGTATCATTGCCGAAAAAAACGATTAAAAATAACGGGTGCCACGATATCTCAACTTTGCCTTGACCAAATCGGCTCAAAGTTTTGGTGAAGACTCGTTAAACCGGTCCTGTGTGCATGACGAAGGCTGATTTTCAAAAAGTTCGTTTTAAAAAACGATAAAAACATGCGTGCCAATACACATCTTATTTTAAATTTTTGTTCCTCGAGTTCGAGGGGGTGGGGGGGACAACAAAATATAAAATAACTTTGTTTCAAATTTGAAACCTAATGTACAAAATGTGTAAGCAAAACGTATCAAGTAAACGATTTACACACAATATTTTTTAATTTTTTTTAGCATTAGCATTAGCAAGTAAGGTCGCAATTTTTTTTTTTCAAACTTGATAATTTTATTGGAACATAAAACATAAAACAATTATAAATGTCAATCTGTTAAACAAGTTTTTTCTATAAAAATTTAAATTATTACCAATAATTTTACCAGGGCTGCGGAGTCGGGTCATATTTCAAACGACTCCGACTCCGACTCCGACTCCGACTCCACAGCCCTGAATTTTACCCTTAGATTTTTTGGAGGAACCTTGATAAAAATTTGAGATAAAATTTTCATTGGTTTTAGTCATTTTAAATTGGTTATTTCATTTTGCATTTTAATCTTCGCACCATTGTACGAAATAGTCTCCGATAATATAACGGGAATCATTTTTTAATTCCGCCAACTCACACAGCAGTTGCCCCGACCCCTCTTCGATTTGCGTGAAACTTTGTCCTATGGGGTAACTTTTGTCCCTGATCATGAATCCGAGGTCCGTTTTTTGATATCTCGTGACGGAGGGGCGGTACGACCCCTTCCATTTTTGAACATGCGAAAAAAGAGGTGTTTTTCAATAATTTGCAGTCTGAAACGGTGATGAGATAGAAATTTGGTGTCAAAGGGACTTTTATGTAAAATTAGACGCCCAATTTGATGGCGTACTCAGAATTCCGAAAAAACGTATTTTTCATCGAAAAAAAACACTAAAAAAGTTTTAAAATTCTCTCATTTTCCGTTACTCGACTGTAAAAAATTTTGGAACATGTTATTTTATGGGAAATTTAATGTACTTTTCGAATCTACATTGACCCAGAAGGGTCATTTTTTCATTTAGAACAAAATTTTTCATTTTAAAATTTCGTGTTTTTTCTAACTTTGCAGGGTTATTTTTTAGAGTGTAACAATGTTCTACAAAGTTGTAGAGCAGACAATTAAAAAAAAAATTGATATATAGACATAAGGGGTTTGCTTATAAACATCACGAGTTATCGCGGTTTTACGAAAAAAAAGTTTTGAAAAAGTTGGTCGTCATCGATCATGGCCGTTCATAGTCACCCGCGACAGACACGGACGACGAAACGAAAAAACGCAAAAAGTAACTTTTTCAAAACTTTTTTGCGTAAAATCGCGATAACTCGTGATGTTTATAAGCAAACCCCTTATGTCTATATATCAAATTTTTTTTAATTGTCTACTCTACAACTTTGTAGAACATTGTTACACTCTCAAAAATAACCCTGCAAAGTTAGAAAAAACACGAAATTTTAAAATGAAAAATTTTGTTCTAAATGAAAAAATGACCCTTCTGGGTCAATGTAGATTCGAAAAGTACATTAAATTTCCCATAAAATAACATGTTCCAAAATTTTTACAGTCGAGTAACGGAAAATGGGAGAATTTTAAAACTTTTTAGTGTTTTTTCGATGAAAATACGTTTTTCGAATTCTGAGTACGCCATCAAATCGGGCGTCTAATTTTTCATAAAAGTCCCTTTGACACCAAATTTCTATCTCATCACCGTTTCAGGCTGCAAATTATTGAAAACACCTCTTTTTCGCATGTTCAAAATGGAAGGTCGTACCGCCCCTCCGTCACGAGATATCAAAAAACGGACCTCGGATTCGTGATCAGGGACAAAAGTTACCCCATAGGACAAAGTTTCACGCAAATCGAAGAGGGGTCGGGGCAACTTTTCCCGATTTCGTGTGAGTTGGTAGAGAATTACCCATATATATAAAGCTTTCTAGTCAAAAATTTACCAACACATTCAAAGTATGTTTACATGACAGCTGGACGTTTGTTTGCATCAGGTTTCCTATCTCTTTCTAGCATTTTTTTTTGTCAAGCGACTTCTAGCTGGTTTATTTGACTGACTGCCCGATATGTCAGCCAACATACTTCGCAGGGTGTGTCAGCTATAGCTCGATCATTGTTTGCATCAGGACACTGTGACGAGGAGTTCGTAATTTTTGAGTTGAATTATATTTTTTCACTTGGCCTAGAAAGCCTTATATATATATATATATATATATATATATATATATATATATATATAAAACTCATACCATTGCTAAATAAGCTGGTATACAATAGTTCCTGATTTCTTATAAGATAAAGAATGATGTTGTCTTTGGTACACCATACCATCACTTGTGTTATCAAACATTTTGAAAAAGATACAAATTAAAAAAAACCTTCATTTTGTTAGGCCTTTATAATTGGTTAAAGTTATACGGATATGCAACATCTTATTAAATGTCGTTATACAACTTTTAATGCTACAAACCCGCTTGATACCGAAGCCAATCCCGGCCATGTCTTGCAGAGAAATGGCTAATATCAAACTCGCTTGCTTTAAACGAAGCTTCTCTGCCTGCTGGTGCTCCGTTCAATCCGCCAGGTGAGAATTTCTTTTCATCGACCTCAAAGACGAGCAAGCGCGCGCACTTTTTAACACAGGAAGTCGGAGGTCGAGTAACCATATCTGTCCAGAGTGGAACCTCCCAAGTCTTGTCGTGTTTGTGAAGAAGAACAGCGTAACAAAACCATGACACCCATCTCTAATTTCATCAATTTCGTTGCCGAGATTTATTACGGTGGCATCCATAGAGGGGCACCCGAACGCGCCGTTACGGACGTTTCCTCAATCCGGAGGTTTCCTGAAAAGAATGAAATCTCTTCTTTTCGTATTTTTTTTTTCTTTCATAACGCTTTGCACCCATTGTTTACTTCCCTCGGGTCAACCTTCGTCTGAACGTGGCGGTTCCTTGACGGATCCCTTAAAACGCACTACTCAATTTGAAGGCAAACATGTTACAAAGAGGGAAAAACACCGTTCCGTTTTCAGAAACATTTGTGTTCCTTGAATAACTACGTCGTCTACGAACTAATTCTAACCATGTTTAGCCTGGCTACCAAAGGAAGACCTCTGAAAATGAAGTAGAAAAAGTCCACACTCGGAATGTTCACACCGAACCGGATTAAGGATGCGCCTATTTACATTTTGATAGGTTTTTAACTGGAATTGAAGAATTGTAAAGCGAAACCCAGAGAAAGGAAAACATTCGACAGAGCAAATGAGAAGTGATTGAGAGCTCTTCAACCGCAACGAACCTCAATGGGCTGACCAACTTGAATGAAGGAAAAAAAAATGCTTGGTTTTACAAATAAGTTGTTATTTTCCTTTCAAATGCCAATCGGGTCTAATCCTTTTCAAATTTATGTAGATTTCCAATATTTGGGTTCGAGTATTTACCCAAGATAACGAACAAATGAAGCCTAATCGGATGCACGTGTGTGCACACGGTACGATGCAGTAGTTTCGTGGGAGCCAAAATTATGAATGTACAGTAGGAATGCGATAATGAACGAAATGAACTTGTTTGTTTTCCAATTTGCAATTGATTTATTTTTGGGAGCAGAATACTTAAGAGGTTTGTTTGCTAGGTTTGTTCTAGAGGTCGTATCAAGGAGCCTCGATTCTTGTGAAAATTTCCAGCCATAGATTGCCATCAAATTGTACACCCACAATTCAGAGTCGAGAGAATCGTTCCCTCAAAATTTATTGAGAGTGCTAAATTCAAGAGAATAATGCCACCAACTCACACCATCAAAACAAATGTGTTCATTCGTTAACTGAATCAAAAAATCTCCAACAAGTATCATAGATTGACTTCTGATCACTCAACGGTCACCAAGCTGTGATGGTCGAGGCAGTAAAGTCACTGGGTTAGTTTGTCAAAGGTCTCTGGTTCGATTCCCGTAGTTGACACTTTTAGCTTTTTGTTTTGACGGATGAACTTTTTTTGCAAATGAACCTCGAAGGAATAATTCTCTTGCCCATCTCGAACTGTGTTCTCTCTGTCCGTAAATGGTACCACTATTCTCTCGACTTGAGGTCATTATTCTCTCAGACGAGCGCTGCCCAGTTTTGGGTGTACATGAGGTGAACTTATGCCAAATATGCGCTCTCTACGACAAAGAGAAGAGGGGTTAACCGGACATTGAAATTCGTGGTCTGAAAACATAAAAAAAATCCCAATTCCCTAGCTATATCTGGGTAGAACAAGATAGCACAAAGTCATCGACTAGTTAAAAGTGTTAGAGGTCAATGAACCTTCTACATAAGATAGTTTGTCAACAATCCATCAACCTCCGGGGTAGTAATTGTGGATCTGATCCCTAATCTTCCAACTCTAACAAAAGATATCAATCACTCACTCACGTGTGCATTCCGAACGATAATCGTCCACGTGAAAGTCCATTCAGATTCTAATTCCTGAATGGCTGCTGAATACATTTAAAGGATTAATTTCTCTCCCCCAACTAAAGCACCTCAACATAGCATAACTCAAAGAAGATGTTGTTGAACTTTGTTTTCCAACGGATAAAGATCTTCGAGGTCAACATGCAACGGTTTTACTGAGGAATTTCTCACCGATTCCCACTGCTGCTGCTGCACTGGGCCAAAGTATTGAAAAGAACGGGATGAGTCACACCTTTCTCGCTTATCTGCTGCACAAAATCTGGCCGGTCATCGGAACGGGGGTGATTCATCCGTCGTTTGAAGCCGTACATTTTATGCAGATTTGAACAAGCTTCTTCTCGGGCGTTGATTGAACGCGAATTAAAATACTAAATGATTTCATCAGCACAGTTGATTGCAAACACTTTTGGGCGAGTAGAAGTTCCCACGAGTTCATGATCCAGCTCATCGACCGTTGGTCGATGACATAAATCTTGTTTAAGCTCGATTCCTGTTCGCCAACAGTGCCACGTGACCTCTCCAGCAGAGCCCATTTCTCGATTGGTCCCGCGCCAAGGATTAAAATTAAAAGGAAGGATGTTTTGGGAGTGCGATGGCGTGGAAAATTTGAAAAATAATTATAACGAACCCGTTGCGTCACATGGTGCTCGGAATGAGTGGCTGATGTCTAAAGAAGCGTGACCGTTGAAGTTGATTGCGTTTGTGGGGAAATTGTGTTCTACTGTTAACTGACAACATTTGTTTTTAACGAACACGTGATCAAAAAAACTAAGGCTGACTGGAAAGATGCAAGAATGTTACTTTGAAAATCCTGTTCACCCTAATTTAATTTAATAGAGTTTCATCCCAAACTGAACCTATGTAGGATTTGGGAGACTTTTTATATTATCTTCTCTGGAGTTATTTAAAATAAATCTTTTTTTTCGGTTTGTGCATAGCTTCATAATAGTTAAAATTAACACATCTTCTATAAAAAATTGTTCAAAAATTAATTTACTTATATCAGATGATGATAAATATTAAATAAACTACATAAATGACAAGACGGTGTGTGTGTTCTGATCCAACATCTGCTGGCCGGCAGCGAAATTATGGGAAAGAATAGTTTGAATCAGACTTGGGTTATGTTGATACAACAAATCTAAGTTCCCGTACTACTACGAAATTCGCTTCTAACATTAAATTCGTAATCAAGAAACGCCGAATTTCTCAGCAAAGTAAACAGCGTTATTTAAAAAGCAGAAGGGGATTTGTATTGTAGCATTAGAGTATTTCTGTACGCAAATCGACATTTCTTTGCATTATATATTTTTTAAAATTTTAATTAAACTTTATTCATGGATCCACTATGTCAAAAGAAGCCATTAGTTTAATCGAGATGGTCCTACAAAGTATGTAAATGTTCGCAAATCCGTATCTCAAGAAAGGATTTTTTATCGGTAAAGGGTCTTGGGAAAAGGAATACGTTATAATTAGGACTTTTTATGAAAAATAGGCGCAGAAAAAATAGTTTTTTTAAGTTGACTTTTTTATGAACAATCCTAAAATAAATAAACAATTTTTTTAAAAAGTTGATTATAAAGGCATCTTACCTTATACCGAAGAAATATTTTTTTGTTTTTTAAGTTTCATCGAAAATATTTTCAAACAAAATCACGGACATCATTTTTTAAGGCAAAATAAAATTTGCAATCTAAACTGACTTAAGACATTTTTTGATAATGTGCGCAGCGTTTTAGGTTACTTGTTTTTGAAAAATGTTCATTTTGCCTTCCTCACTGAGGTAAGTCTATAATCCTGCTCTAAAAATGAACTTTGTATAAAAACGTCGTAGACCCACCTTCATGTATACATATCGACTCAGAATCGAAAACTGAACAAATGTCTGTGTGTATGTGTGTGTGTATGTATGTATGTGACCAACAAACTAGCTCATGTTTCTCGACACTGGCTAAACCGATTTGACCCGAACCTGTTGCATTCGACTTGGTTTGGGGTCCCATAGATCGAGTTTTATACAGATTGAAGTTTCGATAAGTAGTTCAAAAGTTATGTATAAAAATGTGTTTTCACATGTATCCGGATCTCACTTAAATGTATGTAAACTAAGTCCGGGTCCACCATCCGACCCATCGTTGGTTAGGTTATCAAAAGACCTTTCCAACGAGTCCAGAACATTGATGATCTGGCAACCCTTTCTCGAGATATTGCCACTTAAGTGATATTGATGTACTTTTTGGAAGCCGGATCTCACTTAAATGTATGTAAAATATGTTCGGATCCACTATTCAACATATTGTTGGTTAGGTTATCAAAAGACCTTTCCAACGAGCCCAAAACATTGAAGATCTGGCAACCCTGTCTCGAGATATGGCCCCTTGAGTGATATTGATGTACTTTTTTGAAGCTGGATTTCACTTAAATATATGCAAACTATGTCCGGATCCACCATTCAACCTAACATTGGTTAGGTTATCAAAAGACCTTTCCAACGAGTCCAAAACATTGATGATCTGGTAACCCTGTCTCGAGATATGGCCATCTAAGTGATATTGATGTACTTTTTGGAAGCCGGATCTCACTTAAATGTATGCAAACCGTGTCCGGATCCACCATCCTACCAATCGTTGGTTAGGTTATCAAAAGACCTTTCCAACGAGTCCAAAACATTGATGATCTGGTAACCCTGTCTCGAGATATGACCACTTTAGTGATATTTATGTACTTTTTTATTCCGGATCAAAAAAATAGATGAAATTTTGTGTACAGCCATTGTTGGTAATGAGTGAGGAAGGCTCCAACCACATAGGTGGATTAAGTCAGTTTTTCCAATTTAAAATACTTTTTGAAGGAAAAGTACACCTGCAATTTGTATGAAAAGCTGCGAAAACCTTCTAAATTTTTCTTTTCTCACCTTGGTGATCAGATTGCTTGTTGCTGATATACAGAATTTTACATTTTATGGTGTAAAATGGGTTTTCCATAGAGTCACCTAATTTGTCTTCATTGTCAACTTTTCAAAATAGGGTTATGAGCCCTTTCAAAAAGTTACTCTTCATTAGCAAATTTGAAAATAATTTCCTAAAAAGGAGCAGAAAATTTTAATGAAGTTTAATTTTAATTTAAACATTGAAAATTGAGCCAAAAGTATCCGAAATATCGCGAGTTGAAAAATGAGGGTAGTTATGTAACACTAAATTTTTTTTCACAAAATTTGAACTCTAAGAGGTTGTGATCTCAACAAGTAGCCGCCCGATCAACAATGTATTAAAAAAGTAGGAAGTTTACGCAGCTTTTCAAAAATGTTTTTTTTGCAGCGGTGGTTTTAAATTGCACAAAACTGAATACTTTTCAAAATAAGTTACCTTAAAAATCATTTTCGTTTAAAACTTGCTACCATAAATGATTTCTCAATTTTTTTTAGATAATATATATTTTTTTTAAACATTGGCATTCAAATTTTTTTCCGGTATCATATTTTGCACCAGTCTAAATTCTAGCGCAAAAAAAAAATTAGTCCCCTTAAGGGTGCACCAAAGCAACCAAGGAAGTCGTTGTTTTCTTACACCCAAATTGTCAAGCATACGGACCCAATTCTGCAAAAATCTGATTGTTAAAATATATTCAAACTTTGTTGTAAATTATTTGGTAGACTGTAATCAAAAATTATATCGATAGTTCCCGTAGTTTTCAAGATACTAAAATGTCTGTAACAAAAATCTTGATGCAAAAGCTCTGGTTGATTTGCACCGTTTAAAATATTTTTCAAAGTTTTTAACCTCCCCTCCCCCTCTCCTGCAAAATCGCCCGAAAAAGAAAGCGGGCAATTTTTTTTAATACATTACCACATTACCGACGGCTTTTTGGTTGTATTTCACAAAAAAAACACTCAGCAGAGCGAGGATTGAACCACCAACTTCTTGGTTATTGATTCGACACGCTACCACCGCGCCATGGACGCTTGATGAAAAGTGAGTGAAAGAGCACCAACATATGCTTCTTTTTGGAGTGTTGCTCGGGGACGGGCCAGCATTATATGTGTTGGTAAGAACTGCAGATTGCTGAAATTTTTACACGCGGGCAAAAATGATCTACGGGCTTGTTGCAAAAAATGTTATAAAATGTGACATTTTCTGCAGCAAATCCAATGTTGCAGATTTTGAGATATATTTTTCCTTTGGGTGTACAAACAACACACTTAACTAAGCCTGCTCCGGTGGAATCACTGGCGGCGGTTGGACTCGCAATCCAAAGGTCGTCAGTTTGAACCCTGGATTAGAAGGTTCCTTGGAGTAAAAATACATTTGGGTGCTGTCCCCATTCAAGCCTTTGGACTCCTAGGTTCGAGCAGAAACTTGCAATAGAAACCACAATAGACCTGCGGGTCGTAAATGTGGGTGGTTTGTTTATTGTTTGTTTGAACTAGTGTAAAATGCATCCTGAAACTATATTTTCAAAATTCAATACAGCAGTTTTGTAAAAACGATGGCTTGCAATTTAAATTTTTATACTTTTCAGTCGATTGAAAATTATTATGTTAATTTAGTGATGATAAGTTTTATAAAACATCTGGAAATTATTTATATAGAAAAATCAAAGATGCAATTTGGCTTCTTTTGACATGCATGGACAAAATTAAGGTTCAATAAAAAAATAAAAATCTCTTTAAAATTGCGAATTTTTATCAGGATAAAAGTTATTGAAATATTAATGCATTTTGACAGTTTTACCGATTTTGAGTAGACTCTTAGCAGTATTAAATATAAATAATAAGTTTTTTTTTAGAAGCATCTACAGATTCTACACATCAGCAGATATTTCTCAAACGCCACCGACATCATCATCATCGTGACGAATCGAATATTCCTGGGCCATATTTACCCGTACAGACGTATACATTCTGGAGAAGAAAAAAAAACAGCTGCATCGCAGCCCATCCCAAAATCGTCAGATTTCCAAAGAATGACGGGCACCATTTACAACCGATCCGTTCCTTCATTCATCCGCCTCTCTCACTGAGCGGATAACTGAAATATGCAGCAAGTTTTGTGGGCTCATACATACGGTTTCATTACGCGTAGCTTTTTAACACTTGAACAACCAGGCTGAAATTTTCGGTTGTCAGTATTACTTGAATAGAATGAAAAAATCCTAAAAATAGCACAATGAGGCATAACTGTGAGATTTTCAAGCTTGGTGTTCCAGGCGTTAAACGCATCTCATCAACTGATCCTCGTATCGTGGCGCGGCATCTTTTTGGACCATAACCAAAAAATCCTCCAACATGGTTCGAGAGTGTCAGCTGGGTTAACATTTTTCGGAAAAAATAAAAACCATATGGGTCACTGTCGAAAGAATTAAACATGGAAAGGAGGAAAAAAAGGAATTAGGTAGAGAGAGGAAGGCATAATAATTAATGCAATTGACGCTTCCAGCTCATCAGTTTCGGGATGAATTGCAAATGCGTTCTGGTGTTACTTTCGAGTGCCACCCTCGGCGTTTAAGCCCTCTCTCTAGCTTATGTGTTTGCCCGGAGCTTCCTGGGAGATAAGCAACCTTTTTTTGGGTTTAATTTAAATTTTATTGAGCCACTCGAGCTTCGGGTCTGGCAAACAAATTGGTTAACAAAATGCTGTGTGCGCTGAGCTGTTCGACTAATTACCTTCCTGTTTTGTTTGAAACTTTTATTTTTTCAGGAAATTGAATTGATATTCCTAAGTCGAGGATCCCTTATAATTTAAATATGAATGGAGTTCGAACTGAGCTGTAAATCGTAATTCCCAGCCTCTTGACAGACAATACGCTGGCGCAGAGTTGTGTATGCTAACAATATGGTAAATTTTGGAACATTTTCCTAGAAGAGTGGCGCTTACATTTAATGGCAACGAAAATTACATTTACGACTGTTTTAACGACCCCCACACGGAGAGACCGGCCGGGGCAAATCTAAGAAAATCTTGGTTAATTTAACTAAAAGTATGGGTTAATTTTTTACACAGCTTTTTTTCAACAATCGATTGTTGATTTTGTTAACCTGAAATTGCTGACCACCGATAATTAAAATTAACTAAAAAAATACTTGGAATTGCCATTTTTGTTGGTTAAATGGCCGAAAAAAAATTCTAGCAGTCGACTGCTAGAATATTTTTTTCAGAAAATTAACTAACAATTTCTTGTTTTCAGCTGAAATATTGTGGAATATTCTGTTGAAGACTGGCTGGGAAATGTTTTTCAACTTTTTTTCAACATTTTTTTTCGTCGTATCAACCGAAATATTTTTGCATGCAGCAAATTATTAGTATTTTTATAACAAAACATTTCTTAATTAGACATAATTTATGTAAGTGTTGATATATATTTTCTTTAATTATCTAACGATATAGGCTGGGCCGAATTTCTAGCTATATTTTAACTATTGTCTTACTAGAATTCAGAAAAATATTCGTACATGTAGTCAATAACTAGCAGTTGTTAGCGATATTTTTATTGAATTTTCAGTAAATTTTGTAATAATGCCTCACAAATTAATGCTGAGTGTTTTTATTTTCGCATTTAATCTGCCTAAAAATTTAACGTTTTGTACTAATTTGTTTTTTTTGAATGAAGTTGTTAAGTTACTGTTAAAAGCATCAAAACAAAACTTTTTTTTAACTGTTGTTATAAAACATGTAAAGTTTGATTAATGTTTTAAAAAATTACGTTGCATTAAACTAAAAATAATGAAAAGCATATTACAAATTTTGTTAAACATGTTTAAAAAAGATGTTTAATTTAACATGAATTCCTGAAAAATAGAAATCGAGCAAAATTTTCACCAAGTTTTAAGCTTATATTTTTATTATGTTGTATAAAATTAAGTGTTGTATCCACTTACCATCACTGTGAAATCATCCGATAAGTCATCATCATCTACAATGGTCTCAGGTTTAGTTATTTTTCTTGTGGTTGGAAACAGAATTTTCACTAAAGTGAACCTTTTGCTGCAAATAGACATGTGAAATGTATTAGTAATTTAATACAATTCAATTCAATTAGAGTTTATTAGTAAACAATCAATTTACAATTTCGTGTTTCTTATAACCTAATAGAGTTTTGGAGTTCCTTTCATCTATGATTTGAACTATAATTCATTTTGATGTAATTTGATATTCTAACAATGGATTTGACATTAATTTAATACAAAATTCTTAATTTCGGCTATAAACTGAAAAAAGGAACGTAAATAAATGAAATTATATTGAGGAAAGAAGAAATATCAATAATGCTACTTACCAAAGTTGCATTAATTTAACAATTACTTTTGGCAACAAACTTTCATTGCATTTGATTCAATTTATTCAACGTACTTTGATTCCTGAAAAAAATATTTTGAGTTTTACTTACCAGTTTATTGAGCAGTCGTATTTGCAACAAAACTTTCAAGATAATAATTATCTTCTTTTATATATTTTATATATTTTTATTTTTTTTATATTTTACTTCATCTCTATTTTTATGTTGTTTATGTTGCTTACACATGGCATTTCTATGTATTTAATAATTGATGATTCTGGAAAAAAATAATGGTTCATTAAGATTTTATCCGTCGTAAGCACGAAGCTTTTTAATGATTCAGTTTTCTAATAAGAATCACATTAGATAAATTATTGTGCAAAAATAAACCCATACTTACTTGGATTAACCAACATTTTGTTAAATTTGCCCGAGCTGCTCTATCCGTGAAGAGTCGGCCCGCATTTCCCTTCTATTGCCCTCTTGTTCCATCAAACATTCTTCTAACATGTTCAACTCACTCGCATTGGAGGTCCTCATGGCAAATCGTCCTCTTGCTCTTCATAGTTTATCACCTGCAAAGAAATCATCAACAAACCTACTCACCAATTCCACCTCCCCAGTTGCAACACTTTGATGTGCCACTTCAACATTAGCTAAATAGTGTAAGTTTCACCTTTCACATCCTCTCACTTCATAATTAACAACACAAACTCAACAAATCGACCGCTCTCGTTCGAATCCTGACTTCAAATGACAGACGTAAACAAACCCAAGTTCATCTTTTAAATATTCAACCAAATGTAAATTATATTCAACCAACAAAATTTTTGATTTTCCTAAAACCAAAGCTAACAGTCGAGCACGTTCATTCGAGTTCGGGAAATCTGTTAGCTTTTTGCCTCTAGCATTTTCAACAAACAGGTTATTAAATTAATACTAAATTTTAGTTATTCTAACGGAATATTGGCAGTAACAAGTACGTTTTTGTTAAAATTAACGAAAGTAAAATCAACAATTTTAATTGTTAAAATTTCTGGGCACGGTCTCTCCGTGCACTGATCCGATGGTCGGGAAAGAAGGAACTCAAAGCCAGTGTTAACGCCACACTGACCCCTGCTGGTGTGAAGAGTGACTTCCTTTAATTGAGAGTGCATTTATGGCTCGATCCGCATCAATGGAGGATCGTTATAATTAAACTCGAACCGTCTCTAATCAAACGAGGCCGCGATGGCTCTCGATCGCTCGAAAACAAATATCATGCCTTGTGGAGTGCGACATTTGGTAGATAGGCTAGGAGCAATTTTCATTAGCAGCCTTTGAGAGCACTTTCGTTAAAATGATATGAAATTAAGTTGGATAAATGAGCGAGCAGATGAACTGAGAAATTTACAACTGGACAATTCTCTAAGATTTCGGTTATTCCATTTTTTTGTATTTTTTTATCCGGCTGAAACTTTTTTGGTGCATTTGGTATGCCCAAAGAAGCCATTTTGCATCATTAGTTTGTCCATACAAGTTTCCATATAAATTTGGCATTTCAAAAAGGCGTAATATTGGATGTTTGGCCCTTTTGAAATGTTTGTCTTGATTTAAAAAAAATATTGAAAATATTGTTTTCGAAAAGATCGAATGTTTCATATTTTAACATTGTAATCGGACCATTAGTTGCTGAGATATCGACGTTAGAAAATGGTGTGTTTTTTGTTCATGTTAAATTTTCGACCATGAAATAATTTTTATTAATGTAATACTCAAAATTATCCACAAAATACCGTATTTTTTCGAAAGTGCTGAAATGTCATAATTTGCAATAGGCCTTACCACTTTATTAGAGTTTTTTTTGAAACTAACATCTTGACAAAATATCGATTTTTTCAAAAATACTTAAATTTCAAACGAAGTGAAATTTTGTATGCTTTTGACTTTATTAGATTTTTTATCGAAAATTATTAGAGCTTTTTTGAAAATACTAAAATTTTCACAAAATACCGTATGTTTCGAAAATACCAAAATTTCAAAAATTTGCAATATGCATATCAAAAGAACCAAAATTTTGTACGTGGTTTCACTTGATTAGAGTTTTTTTGTCGAACACTAAAATTTTCACAAAATACCGTATTTTTGGAAATACTCAGATTTTCATAATTTGCAATATGGATATCAAACAAAGCGAAGTTTTGTTTGCTTTTTTACTTTATAACAGATTTTCAAAATTTGCAATATGGATATTAGGGTGGGTACGTTTTTCAAAAAGTTCTCGGATCAAGTTTTAGTATGGTTCCCCTTGTAGGGCATGCCCATAGGGACTTTCATGCCAAATATCAGCTCATTTGGTTGTAAACTGGCTGCGCGCATCGAGGTTAAAGTTTACATGGGAATTACTATGGGAAATTGGAACTTTTTGTTCATACGCTCTTACAGGCCTGGGGAAATCACGCGCCAACTTCTGGTATGGTCAGGCCTATGGGGAATGGTCTGGAGAACACTTTTCCCGAAGAGAGCATATGGATTCGTTGTCCCTAGACCTGGCGCATCGGCAAACAATCCGATGTCTCCGGAAACAACGGTTTTCCTTCAAAAAGCATCAAATTTTCCTTAGCATGCTATGAAAGCTTGATGAACATCGCGACGCCATACGTCAGGCAGCTACCACGTGGTTGAAATATTTGCAAAAAAATACAAATTCGCTATGCAGAGATTCTGAATTCGACTAATTAATATCAGGATTACTCGAAATGATCATTTTCTAGTTAAAAAAAGGTTTGCAATTAAATATTCCAGCCGTTTCTCACCCACGTGGTAGCTGTCTGACATATGGCGTCGCGGTGTTAATCAAGCTTTCATAGCATGCTAAGGAAAATTTGATGCTTTTTAAGGGAAAACCGTTGTTTCCGGAGACATCGGATTGTTTGCCGATGCGCCAGGTCTAGGGACAACGAATCCATATGCTCTCTTCGGGAAAAGTGTTCTCCAGACCATTCCCCATAGGCCTGACCATACCAGAAGTTGGCGCGTGATTTCCCCAGGCCTGTAAGAGCGTATGAACAAAAAGTTCCAATTTCCCATAGTAATTCCCATGTAAACTTTAACCTCGATGCGCGCAGCCAGTTTACAACCAAATGAGCTGATATTTGGCATGAAAGTCCCTATGGGCATGCCCTACAAGGGGAACCATACTAAAACTTGATCCGAGAACTTTTTGAAAAACGTACCCACCCTAATGGATATCAAACAAAGCGAAGTTTTGTTTGCTTTTTCACTTTATTACAGTTTTTTTTGAAAAAAATTACAAAATCAAATTTTCCAAAAACTCTTAAAAAGTGAAAAGCATACAAAATTTCCAAAATAAACTTAAAAAGCATACACAATTTCGCGTCGTTTTATATCCATATTGTATGTTTTGAAAATTTGAGTATTTTCGAAAAATATGTTTTTTTGTGAAAATTTTAGTATTTATCAAGAAAAACTCAACTATAAATAAGTGACAAAGGATACAAAATTTCGCTTCGTTTGATACCCATATTGTAATTTATTTATATATATATTTTCGAAAAAATACGGTATTTTGTGATTAATTTTGATTGTTTATAATTTGAAACTTACTATATTTTCAATGAATTCATTCTTAGTGAAAGCATTGAAAATTTAACATGATATGGTTGAATGAAGTCGATTTTAGAAAAATTTAAAAAATAACATTTCCGCCGATAGAATTAACGAAATGACGATAACGATAACGATAACCATTATCGTTATCGACAAATTCGATGGTAACTTTAAAATACTTCGAGTACAATGCTGAAGCATTGGGCCAGGAATCTCAGTAGTCAGCCCATTAGGATGTGGTCCTTTTGCACCAAATGTGTCCGATCTCAACTAATATTTCTGATGGTTAGCTGATTCTGACAAAGAAATTCCACTTCTGGCCTATAAAACCAAAATTTATTAGTAGTATTAGCTAGTAATTTGAGTCCTTGAATCTGAATCTTGGGTCCATTTTTCGATATCTCATGACGGAAAAGTGGTACGACCCCAGGATTTTGTAACATTCAACAAGAATGTATATCTGACAAGAACATTTCAACATACTTAGCTTGTTTGTCGATTACAGCATTATAAAAAAAAACTCCACAAAACCTTCCAGCTGTTCCATCAAATTCCTCGCTATCGACCTCCGTGCAAAGTGGCCGCGTAGGCAAAATGGTAATTCAATAACCCACGCAGACGACCAGTCGCGCGCCAGCCCTCGAGAAGGTTCTCATGTTTTGCTGAGGCGTCCCAATTTCTTGAGCCAACAACTTCAGACCAGCGCGCAAAAAAAAAAGAAAACTTTCCGCCCATAATTGCCATAATCACAGGAAATTAAAGTATCGCTTGAATTTTTCCGCCAACGACAGCAGCAGCAAAAAGTCATCGGAACCTAACCTAAAAAATGCAAATGTTGCGGCTTCGATGCCGAAATTCTTATTCAGCTCATTTCCTTTCCACACACCGGGGCTCATAACCGCAAGAAAAAGTGGTGAATGAAGCAAAAAACGAGTCCGGCCATTGGCTTCTTTTGAAGGGAAAAAAAATGTTGATCGGCGACAGCAGGGATGTCAGCCGTTTTGGCAAATTCCATTCCATTGAAAAACTATAACCTCAGATGGTCGAGATGATCGCAGCGAAATTTTTGCATGCATCAAATTCGATCAAGCTGCCGTTTTCCGGTTCATCGTCCAGTGAGAAATGTCTAACTCGATCCCCGAACACAACACAAAACTCAAGAATCATTAAAAAATTCCTCAGAGTTCACTTTTCTCTCTCATTATTATCGATCGCAATTTTTCACCTTCAACTTCCTCTCGATTTCTCAAGATATTCTCCTCCCGGTTCGATCGATGCGCGCAATTAACCTTCAAAGGTCGCTCGACTTCCCGCGGCTCCGCACCAAGATCCAAATCCAATTACACAATCTTTGAGGAGAAAGAGAGGTAGATTCGATGGCGATGGCCACGAATCCAAGAAATGTTGGATTTTTTCCAAACCATCGAACGACCCTCGAAAGGTCGAATTCGATGGGGCGATGTTCGCAGTTCGATCGAGTGTCGGTTGTGATCAGAGAACGTTCTTTCTTCTTGCAGTGGAGGTAATCTACGATTTCCTCTTCTCGGAAATTGGGCAGTTTAAGCTGAAAGTCAACTGTGAGGTTGCTATTTTGGAGCAAGATGGTATTCAATAATTGTTTTGATTAACAACGTTTTTCAGAGAGCTTTGAATTCTTCATTGATGAAAATTTCGAATCTATACTAATGGGTATTACGTAGAACAAGTAAAATTTGACCTTTTATTTTAAAGTTTATACAATGAGCAAATCTTCACGAAATTGGCCGATTTCATGTCATTTTATTGTTTTGATTTAGCTAATACTTTGTGAAGAGCATCTCTATGACCAAAAAAGTTAAAAGTTTGCCCATAAAATTTGTTTGATTTGGAATTTTCGACAAAGTTGTAGGTAGGAAAATTAAGAAAAAATAACTAACACTCTAAAAACCCATTTTTTACCTTCAAAATTTCAAAGCAAATAACATCCCAAAATACTTTATTTATCATCACAGGTATGATACTATCAAAAATAAAAATATCAATAAAATATTAGTAAAACTAGAAAAAAAATATTTTCCTCAACTTTTTCTTCTTTAATAGATCTGTGGTTCCAGAGTTGAAATATTTAAAAAAGTTAAATAGTCTTTGATTAAATTAAAAATGCACAAACGTTACTGCCATCAGAGGTTATATTGAGTCTGGGGTGAGCTTGTCATACAAGAATGCAAAAAATTGAAGGAACCAATCTCACCCCAAAAATTTGTCATGAAAATATAGCAACACATTGCCCGGATACGAATTTTTTCGTCTTACTTTTACCCTATTTTTTCCAATAAAATTTTTGGTTTAATCAAAATCATAAACTGAACATCAAATTCAAAGTCCCAGCCCATTCTCGATCGAAAGCATTTGGTATGAATTGTATTCGAGTAAATTTTGGTATTCATCAGACGGTTGGTTCAAAAGTTAGAGCTGTATGATTTTTCTTTATATACAGAATAAATTTCTCAAAAAAGAGGCCATTCAGAATCATTCTCCCCAACGATTTATTTTCAATTTCACTCAAATTTATCTTTCTAACTGAGTGTTCACGACACGATCAAACTTCTCAACAAATTTTACATCGATTGGAATGCGCACTTCTATTTGAGAGCTTTTGACTTTTTGCCTTTCTTACAAAAGAAAGGTTTAAGGTTTGCTTTTGAAAAAACACTTTTCTCAGAAATCTTAAAAATTCTTGCACGGCGAGGATTCGTCCCTGGAAAAAATCCTATTACTAAATTGAAGGTTTAGATGCGCTCTTTCGATTGAACTTTGGCCCGAAACCCGGAACTCAAAGTCTGATTTTTGAGAGCTCTTTTTCTGAAATACATGAGCGATTAAAAATTTGTGTCTTCCATCATTGGAAAACCGGTCGTAAAACCCACAATTTTTACATTTCAGATCTGTAGCCTTGAGGTCGGAGACGAACATTTTATTTTTCGATTCACAATTTTCGACCAGTAAATGTGGTCAAAGCCATTTTGAGTGGTATTTTTTGGACTATTTTACAGATACCACTATCAAATTAAAAGAATTCAGTTTCAAACAAAAAGCCATTCGAAAACATGCGCCATAAACTGCTTGGGCCCAAAATTTGAAGCTTTTCCAAAATATATTTCCAGAGATATAGCCATATTAGTGTTTTTCGTCTTACTTTTACCCTATTTTTTCCTATTAAATTTTTGGTTTTGTATAGATACTTGTACGGACGAACCAGTGATGCAAAATGAATCTTTGATCATAGAAAAAGTACTCACAAAGTTTTACCTGCAAGAAATAAATCCTCAAAAAATATCGATTCTTGAGAGAATTGCTTTAAATGCAATCAATTGTGGTTAATTGGGTACTAAAACCCTATGTAAATTTTTATGTACAACGGTAAAAACACGATTAAAAACCATTTCTGATTACTTTTTTTCATCCTATTGCAAAAAAAAAAAAAATTACAAGACAACATTTTATGGATGGATCAACTCTGGTCCCCTTGGAACGAGCTGTCAAGTAGGAGCTTTTCTGTCAAGAAGGACCGCGAAGTTAATTTTTCAAAATTGATTTAAAAATCCATTATAAACTCTTTGTGGTCGTACAAAGGGTCATTGTACTCAGAAAAATAAGCTTTATCGCTGTAAACAATAATATCAGCAATCTAAGCTTCATTTTAGGACCCAATTATGGTAACATCCATAAATCAGTTTTCCCAAAGGAAACGCAATATCATGGGCTAAACTGTTGCTCAGGACCACAGGGTACAAATTTATCTGTTCTTTTAATACTCTGTTCAAAAACAAAACAAAAGGTTTTGGCTATGATCTTTCCGCAAACGTTTATGATTGGAATTCTAATTATTCCATGGAATTAAAGTAATTTTTCATATTTTTTTTTTGTAAAAATGCTGAATTGTTCTATCAATTGTTTACAACTTGTGGATGTTTGTTTTTCTTCACTTATCCACTTTCCAGACAATTTAAAACAATTTGAATCTCTTTATTGTAGTTCAACTTCATGACTACATCCGGTGATCAGCACTTGTTCGATCATAAAAAAAAGTTAATCCAAAGCAAACTATATCCATTGCTCAATGCCGAACCTAGCAGCAATGTTGTGGTCGGAACAGTTGTTCGAATAAACCCCAGTGAAGTCCACAATTAATGAACATGACTAAACGGCCACTCCCTGTGTTTGGAACCGGACTTTGGTTCATGTCTAGAGTTCTACATCTCTGTACGATGGACGAGGTCCCCGAGAGGCTACTCCATTGAAGAAGCATGACAGCTGGATCGTGTGGTCATAAATTAGCCATCATACACCAGAATTCAGGGTACACCATTGCGGCTTCAGAGGAGGCGCAATTTTAATGATATCTCACGACATGTTCCGAGAGATTTTTTTGTCGGTTTTTGGAGTCTGACCAGCCAGCCGAGGAAAACAATAAAGTTCTTTGATTGCGCGTTGTCTCTACGGTCTAGACTCCATGGGAGATATAGGTGTACGGTAGGATGGGGTCATCAATTATTATTATAGAACCATCGCGCGAAGATCTTTCGTCAGTCGAAAAAAACGAGAAAACGCAGTCTTAGGCCGGATTTATGACCGCGGGACGGTTCCAGCTTGCGTCGCGCGATATATGGTGTGAACCTGTAAAACTATTTCATTTTCCCATCTAATTAACATAAAACCGGTCGATTTTAGTGGCATTCCCGGGTACTGAAATGTGGATTATACGACCGTCTGGAATGACTCTGCTTGACGGAAAGCGAGTGCGCCTCCGTTTGACAGACAGATAATGTCATTCTTCAGTGAGTGGTTGATTCTTTTCGGTGGTTTAGATGAATTGGAAAGCTCGTAAAGATTAATTAGAATAAGTTGAACTAGGTGAATATTTATGAACTGAAGACATACTTATTCAACTTATGTATCAACCTTCTTTAGAGACAGCTTTTTGTACTTATAGCTTTAAATAAAAAAAAAACTTGCAGAGTTACGTGGACCTGAAATTAAACTTCAATGCGAAATATCATTCTAGTTATAGCAAAGAGATTCAGAGTTCTGGTACTTATCGAATACCTTCATAATCGCTCGGTCAATTTTGCTTTTATCATCTTCCCTGCTCTCCGAGTTGATTCTGATCATGTTTCGATCGCGTCTGCTTTGCTTAGTTTCGTTTCTACAATTTTTTACCAGCTTTTTTGCCCACAGACAAATCGATTTCCCGCCGACTCGCAAATCGAGCTCGTTCACAGGAAACGCTGCCCATTCCAGCTAAATAAAAAAAAGACTTGAAGACCGTGTGGAAAAGCAGCTGATCCAAGGTTATTCGACGACGAGTCTCACGACTTCGCGACGGCAAGGGAAGAATGCGACCTTGCGATGGTTCTGAACTGAACGTTTCGTGAGCTCCGAAGAAGCTCTTCCGAGAACTAGGGCTGGAGAACTGGAAATTGCGATGTAACCTAATTCCATTTGCAATAATTGGCGCCACTACTTTATACTGCTAGTTTGGTCCAATTCCAAGGATTCTAGCTCGTTACTCGATTTGATCAATTAAAGTTCTAATTAATCGTGCTCATCGAGCGGTGGTTGTGCTGATTTTCAAATTACAGTTGAAGAATGACGAGGGGGGAGATGTAATTAACTAGAACTGAAGTACGATCGCAATTGTAGAGGTGAGAGTCCAGAGGAAGCCCAGTTTCAATGAGAGGTGTATGGCAGATGTTTTCACTATTTATGCAAAATTTTAGCGAGTCATTAATCTATATCGAGGCAACGAGAGCATAACAGTATGCAATTTGAAAGGACTGAACAAACTATTGACAGAGGGAGTATTATTGAGATAGCGAAGAACGACAACGAGAGGGTCGACTACATTATGCAGTTACCAACTGATTAATCTGCTGAATCCACACATCATTACAGCATCAATAAATTTACGACCATATTACTTCGATTAGCCATTGGGCAAATATCGAAAGAAAGGAAGCAATTAAGAGGCAGTATTTGTAAATATTGCTCGGTTTGTTCTAGAGGTCGTATCGAGGTGCTCCGATTTGGATGAAACTTTCAGCGTTTGTTTGTCTATGCATGAGATGAACTCATGCCAAATATGAGCCCTCTACGACAAAGGGAAGTGGGGTAAAACGAGCTTTGAAGTTTGAGGTCGAAAAAACATTAAAAATCTTAAAATTGCTCGCATTTCCGTAAAACTTCATCATTTCCAACTCTCTTAGATGCATTCGAAAGATCTTTTGAAGCACTTTAAAATGTGCCATAGACATCCAGGATTGGTTTGACTTTTTCTCTTAGCTTTTGCAAATTACTGTCAAAAATGGATTTTTTTAAAACCTTAATATCTTTTTTCAACAGCCTCCAACACCCATACTCCTTTAGGTCAAAAGATAGGCAATTTCATGGACTATAAGCCTATGGTATTAACTTTTTGGCCAATCGCAGTTTTTCTCATAGTTTTTCGATTTTTCTACAACAAACATTTTACAATGTTAGTTTTTGCCCTGCAGGCCGTCATAGCGGCGTTTTTTGATCTCAATTTTGTCATATTCGGAATCCTCGGACAATTTCACGTAAGTTTGAAGTATTGGAATTGTAATTTTGATTTAAAAAATAATTAAATAAAACATTTTTGAAAAAAGAAATCGATTTTATTTCACCCTATGATGAATGCGTCAAATGCTGTATCAAGTAGGCGAAAACCTGTTTTACCCTTAATCCAACAAATTGTTAAAAAATATTTTAATTCATTCTAAATGGCAATTCTTCCAATCAAATTTACAACTCCAATACTTCTAATTTACGTGAAATTGTCCGAGGATTCCGAATATGACAACATTGAGACCAAAAAATGCTGCTATGGAGGCCTACAGGGCAAAAACTAACGTTGTAAAATGTTTGTTGTAGAAAAATCGAAAAACTATGAGAAAAACTGCGATTGGCCAAAAAGTTAATACCGTAGGCTTATAGTCCATGAAATTACCTATCTTTTGACCTTTGGGAGTATGGGTGTTGGAGGCTGTTGCAAAAAGATATTAAGGTTTTAAAAAAATCAATTTTTGACAGTAATTTGCAAAAGCTAAGAGAAAAAGTTAAACCAATCCTGGATGTCTATGACACATTTTAAAGTGCTTCAAAAGACCTTTCGAATGCATCTAAGAGAGTTGGAATTGATGAAGTTTTACGGAAATGCGAGCAATTTTAAGATTTTTTATGTTTTTTTGACCTCAAACTTCAAAGCCCGTTTTACCCCACTTCCCTTTGTCGTAGAGGGCTCATATTTGGCATGAGTTCATCTCATGCATAGACAAACAAACGCTGAAAGTTTCATCCAAATCGGAGTAACTCGATACGACCTGTTACACATTGGTGAAAAACTCGCTCTTAAACGGCCTGCCACAGCCGCGTGCCATGCCACGATCTGTTTCCCACTCCGCAGTTCTTGATGAGCCGGTTCCGCTATCCCCGCACACTCGAAGTATCGGCCAACTCCCAACCCAACTGCTGCGAGGAGGAAGCTGAAGAAAGATTTAAAACCTCCCCAGCAAACGATCTGGTTATGCAATGCCATAATTTCATTTTCAATCGCCTGAGAAATGGCACACATACGCGTGGAAAGGGAACCCACATTTGAAAAGGGGGTCTCAGGTACTTGGAACCTTTTGCGCATGGTCGCTGGGCTAAGCTATAGAGACCAGCAGGTGATACCTCAATTCCCACTCCAACGAGAGGTACCGTTTGGCAGCTAGCAGCGATTCCCAAGCCACTCGCGGGGCCAACAAGTGTGAGCTCTCTTAACACACTTTAATCACACTGTGGGGCTGAGCTCCCCCCGTCTTAAGAGGTCGGGGTACTCTTTTGCTTCTTCTACATTTTAGGATTGTGCCGGGAGTGCACAGCAATGCAGTGAAAACCAGTTCTAATAAGTTTATTTGCTCGCGACAATTGACGGAGGCGCCACGGCGGCCGCTGGCATGCTGTTGTGCCAGATAGGGGACACCTGGCGACATTCCGCTTGGGATGCGTTCTGGAGTGCTTCTTCCTATATTTTTTTTCGATATCACTAGTCACTAATCTTTCCTAAAATAAAAATCCTGAAAAAGGTAATCCTTAAAACTAAGAGTATTGGGCAAAATCGACTGTTAACAATTTGTACAAGTGATATTTTCTGGAAAACGTTACTTAATCCACCCTTAGGTGTTTGTTGCCTTCCTCACATTTAGAGGGTAATGCTATCCAAAATAGATACACAAGGGCGGACCTTTCAGTGTTCTATCAACTTGATTTATTATTCATAACATCAGATTGGGTAGTCAGATCTTCATAATTCAGGGCACTTATGTGCTTATAACTTTTGATAGGGTTGTCAGATCTGCAATCTACTGAACTCATTGGAAAGGTCTTTTATCCAACGACAGGTCGCATGATAGATCCGAACAACGTTTTTTATCGAAAGATCCGGCCCGAGGGGCGTGAAACTGGGCTTAATGTATTTAATTTGCGCATTTAATGTATTAAGGAATTAAATTCCTCTTGTCAACTAACATTTGACAGCGCCCAACCTGCTTTGTCGAAAACATTGAATTGTTTTGCGTCTCCTTCGCACACCCGCCTGTCAAGTTTGTGTTTGTTTTGTTGTTGAATTTGTTCTTGGTGAAAAATGTGGCGATGCCGGTCAGTATTTTTTGTTTGAAATTTGTTTTTGGAAGTAATTAGTAAATTTAGATTGCTAGTAGGTAGCTGCAAAAGGTGGTACATCGTTCGCCGCAGTTGCGCAGTTTTCGAAACGCCGGTCGGTCGGTATTGAAGCTGACTCAACCCGCATCACCAAAGAGGTCATCGAGCTGAATGGCAAGTCCGTCGAGTAACTGATCGCTTTCGGCCGCGAGAACCTGTCCTCGATTCCGTCCGGTGGTGCTGCCGCGGCCACTGCCGTCGAGCAGCAGAAAGAGGAAAAGAAGATGGGCGAGTTCGATTTCGAGGACGATGACAACATGTGCTGCGGTATCTTTGAATAAGGGATTTCCCCGTGGCCACATCGCCGGATGGCTACTGGCGGTTGCACTGGCCCAAAGACGGCAGGACGGAACTGTTCCGTGCAGTGGTTCCGGAAGTGTACAAATTATTTATTTCTAAGAAATGCTAAAAGAAGGAAAAAGGACGATGGCCGTTCAAAAAGGGCAATAATTATTTCGTTTTTTTATTCAGTTGCTTTGTTGGTACTTTTGGCATTGAGTTGTTAGAGTTTGAAACAATAAATAAAGAATCATCTGCTTGTTTTTATGCTTCCCACGATCAGCACGTTCGCTAGTCCATCCATGTTTCCGCCGGCATGGCCATCAGCTGGGATGATTGCTGAGCGTTGGAACTGGATTCGGTTGCTTCGGAAGAGGCTCCCAATGAGACTCTCGAGTGCGCGACAGCCGCAGGTACCGTTCGACCTTGGACGAATTTCTAAACTCGGGTTCCATCTCGGCGGCGGCTGCCACCGGAATTCTTCCTCCGCTACTTCTGAGAATGTTCGGCTCGCAACGATTTCTAATCAGATAAATCAACTGCTCTTGGAACTTTCGCGATAATATGATGGCCGGATTGGAGTGGGTTTGAGAGACGTGGATTTTAAGTCCACTCGACGACTACTCTAGCTCAGGGTGGTCAAAGTAGACGTCGACTGGGTGGTAGGAGAGCTTGTGATGACAATCTGGCCGACGCTGCTGGCTTGAACGAGTTGTGATCCGATATCAGGGTTGGTGAATGGGCCGGGGATCGGGTCCCATTTGTCATAGGTTCGGTGGTGGAAATCAGCTTTAAGCCATCGTTCGGAAGTAGCGCCTCTGTTCATCGCTTGCTGTTGGAGGTCGTAGAGATGGTGCTGTCTTCTAGTAGCTCGCTGTCGTCCATTGCAATCGGGATGTTGTCAAAATCGAACTTGTTCCCGTCGGGAGGTACCCGGTGCGCCAGTCGCAGGAGACGACGAGCTTCCAGCTGATTGGAAACCCTGATGATTCTCTGTACTGGCCAGCTGCAACAGGTCTCCTGAACTCGATGATCGTTTCCAGCGGATCCCTCGTACGGGCCAGTTATTTTTATTTTTTTTAAGAAAACAATTTTCCACCCAACGCAACAACAACAATCACGCGCGATGTCGAACTGTCAAACATCGTCGGTCAATGTGGTGTAAAGAGAGGTGACGACGTTATGATCGTAAACAAAAGTTAATTCGTTAATTCCTGCAGTTAATTAATTAAATGTATTTAATTTTTTACTATTGTCGCGCCCCTCGATCCGGCCTCTAAAAAGAGCATAAATAACACTTAAGTGCGCATAACTTTTGATAGGGTTGTCAGATCTTCAAACTTTTGAACTCGTTGGAAAGGTCTTTCGAATACCTTTCTAAAAATGTATAACAAAAACCAACCTTTTTACCATCTTCCAGACTTTTGTTAGAATATTTTTTTTTAGCATAACTTTTGAAGTACTTTACTAAACTTTATAACGGTCCAAATCGGTTCAGCCAGGGCCGAGGTAATTCAGTGCAAATTTTTTTGATCAACATCCCACCACACACACAGACATTTGCTCAGAATGTGATTCTGAGTCGATAAGAATACATGAAGGTGGGTCTAGAAGGTCAAATTAAGAATTTCGTTTTTCGAGTGATTTTTTAGCCTTTCCTCAGTAAGGTGAGGAAGGAAAAAAAAGTAGTTTATGCAACAAGTTGCAAAAAGAGGATTTTTTCAGCACGAGTCGTACATTTATCCAACGAGGTTCACCGAGTTGGATAAATACGAAGAGTGCTGAAAAAATCAAGTTTTGCAACGAGTTCCATACAACATTTTTAGCAATTCCAAAAAACACACACTGAGTGAAAGTTTATGTCAAATTGTATTTTGTCAATAAATCGTTTAAATCAAAAAATGTTGAAAAGTGTTTTTTTCGAAACAAAAGCTAAAAAGTTCAACTTTTCAGCACCCATTTGAGTGCTGAAAAGTAGAACTTTTCAGCATTTATTTTAAACATGAATCAAAATAATATCAAATTCTGCTGAGTTCTTAATAAATTCCGGGTACAAGCATCTCCAAGATCTGAATTTTTGCATGTGTTCTCAAATAAATTAAAAATCTAATTTCACTATGTTTCAATAGATGAAAAAATAGAAATGTATAATTTTTTTCTGCTCACATTGATTTTTTTGATATGTTTAGTTGAAAAAAAGCAAACGAAATTATGTTGAGTTAGTTAGGCAAAAAACATATTTTGGAAGTATCTATTTCTTTCTATAAAAAAAATCAAATTTTCTGCTGCAAATATTTTTGTGTTTTTTCCTTAAGTGTTTTTTCCCCTCCCTTCAAAATCGGGCCGAAAAATTCAGTAGACATTTTCAACAAGTCCGTTCAAAAATATTTTCAATTTTAGTGCATTTGCATATTTTTTTGTTAAAACTGTTTGAAAACTAATGATTGCAAATTAGCTGTAGTAGTGTATAATGCATTTTTTTTCAGTAGCTTTTAAGAGTCATACTTAAACTCTTCAATAAAATATAATACAACGAAAAGATTTTTTTGTGATTCGATTATCCGAAATATAATTTTGCCAAGGCCTTCGAATAAACGAATCTGGACTGTACTTATTTCATTTCATTTAATTTCATTTATTGGATTGTTTTGCTAAAAACATCAGTGCAGTAATAAACCTAAGCTGAGATACGGGATATCTTTCAACAGCTGACTAATTCAAACGGGATAAGAGTTTACTGGTAGGGTAGGTGGTTTTTAACTTTCAACAATTTTTGTATTTTATTCATCAGCATGTTTTAATGAACTTTTAGTTGCATTTACTTTCTTTTGATGTGTTCTAACATTGACCAAAATATGAGATCTTGGAAGGAACAATGAGACAGCTGGGGAACAATGAGACACTATACAAAAATCAATAACTTTCTAGTAAAACTTCATGTTTTTGTATTGTTTTGTTGCAGGTAACTTGCCTTAATTATTTTAAAGCAATTTTACCAACTTGAAACATTAATTACAAAAGTTATACTAAAAAGTATTAAAATTTTGTCAAATCCATATATTTATCCCAATTAACTTTATATTTTAAATATGCCAAAAATCACTTCCAAATCATATTTGGAAAGATTTCCATAGATTTTGAATAGTTTGATGAAGAAATCTTACATTTTTTGAAAACTAATTATTGCAAAACGACTGAACAAGTGTAAAATGCACTTGAACAGTTTTTTTATAGCTTGTAATTTCAATTATATATTTTCTGTTCCACTTCAATAAATTTCTAAACTCGACAGATTGCTTGCAATCGACCTATTTATCGTATTAAAAAAAACATAACCATGTAAGTTACTGAGACGTTGAAACTTAAATTAGCGTAAAACACGATTAATTGTTTCCAAATCAACTTGAAACTCTGAGTTGGGTGTGTCTTTACAACTACCCAGACGGCAGAACATCTTGCGTCTGGCGGCGGCGTGCGTTTGTCGGGGATAATCTCAGACACCATAAATTCATGTTGGGTTCATGTCTTTGGTTGGTTTGGGACCTAGCTATATTTGACAGCAAAATTTCGGCGAAAATTCGCTTCACTCACACTAGTGTATTTTGCAACTGTCATTTGAGTCATTTGTCATTTTTTCTTTTTGCTCGTGTCTCGTGTCCGCGTGATATTTTCGGTCCCAAAAAGACGGATAATTCCGTTCCGTGCGTCGTGTCCGCTTGTTGGTTGTGATCGGTTCGACCGTTCGTGCCCGCCAAAAGTGCCCGTGCCAGGTTGAACCGATCCGTACCCAGCCGTGTGCCGTAAAGGAGTGAACCGTGCCGGAAACCGCACTGCTCGTGGCAAGCCACGCATTTTCTTTTGTGCATGTTGGGGCCACTTGCCCATTTTGCATCGCGGGCCGCGTCGGAAAACGGTAAGTCAACAAAACATGAATTGGCTGGAAACATCAAACCGTAATTCTGCGGAAGCCTACACACGGTTTCCGGCGAAACGATTTTTAAGGTTAGGTCAGGCTGGTGTTTATCTTGCGTGCGAAGCGGTCCACGCATAGGCGTGCTCGAGACGAACGCTGACGTCCCACGGGAACTGGCCAAACTTTTGTGACTTATTTTCCTCATCCAGCTTTTTGTCCATGCGGTAGACCGGTGCTCGCGTAAGGTCCGATCCGGTCGAGTGCTCGAACGACATCAGATTCTTCAATCCTCCTCGTCGCTATGGTGTTCTTGGTAATCGAAGTACGAACATCCGGTTTAGCCATTTCCTAAGCTGGACGGCAGTTCCAACAAAACTCCGCCTATGTCGAGAAGTTTTAGATTGAACAATTTTGGTTTTTGTGGACGGACCACATCCACATCTTGAAAACATACTTGACTTGATCTTACGATTGTCCGGAATCTCCAATCGTCGTACGCCATCCGCTGCTCAATCCAACCTGTCGCTCTTGCTCCTTGGCCACCTCTCCAAGCCCGTCGTTACCATGAGCACATCCTCCTAGGTGCTTCTCCCCCGCCATCCCGTCGTTACGGTCAGATCTTTTTTAATCACGACAGGTTCCTTTCGTCCATTTGGGGGCGCTGCAAAATCCACTACCCCGAACGAAATTTAGAATTGAAGAAATTTAGAACCATAGAATTTTTATATTTTTCTGATTGTTTATGAATTTTTGTATTTCATAATTTAGAATTTTTTAATATTATAATTTACCTTAGAACTTAGATTTTTTTATATTTTACAATGTTGAAAATTTTCGTTTTTGAATTTTTGTTTATCAAAATTTGGAAATTTCAGGATTATGTAATTTTAGAATTTAATTGTTTTTTTAAATATATTAAATTTTAGAATTTTAGATTTTTTATGATATTTTAGAATTAAAAAGTTTTAGAATTTGCCAATTTTAAAATATTAAAATTCTAGATTTTTTGTATATTTTAGAGTCTTTAAATCGTGCTTTGAATGCTAGATTTTTAGATTGTTATAATTTTGAATATTAGAATTTTGAAATATCTGAGTTTCAGGATTTCACAGTTTAAGTATTGAAGAATTTAAGAATTACAGAATTTGTAGAATTATATAATTTTATAATTGATTTTTTAAGTTTAGAATAAAAGAATTTAAGAATTGATTGGTATTTTTTAATTGTATGGTTTTCAATTTGCATTTTTTTTATTTTAGAACTTCATAATTTTAGAATTTTAGAAATTAAGAATAGAATAATTTGAGTTCTTCAAAATTCTAAATTTTTTGTTGATTGTTTTATATGTTAGATAAGTTTTTAGAATTTTGGTACTTTAGATTTTGAGTTCTTCAGAATTCTAGAATTTTTGTCAATATTATTTTTGTTAGAATTTTGGTTTTATTTTTGAGTTTGAATATTTAAGAACTTTTGGATTTGATATTTTAGAATTCTAGTATTCAAGTGAATTAGATTTTCAGAATTTACAATTTTTTGAAAATTGAAAATATTATCATAAATTTATTTAAGAATTACACAATTTTAGAATTTTAACGATTTTAGAGTAGAGTTCTAGAATAACCTACACCATTTTTTTTTAATTCTTGAATTTTTTTTTTAAAGATATCAGAATTTTATGATGTTTGAATTTAAGAATATTGAAACAGTAGAATTTTAGAATATTAAGTTTTGGAATTATACAATTTTTGTATTACATAATTTTATGATTCAAGAATGTTAGAATTCATAGAATTATAGTCATAGAATGTAGGAATTATAGGATCATTTTTTTTAGATTTTCAGAATTGTACAGATTTTAGATTTTTTCAAATGTTGAATAAAAGATTTAGTGTATATTAGAATTTTTCGGTATTTTTGTATTTTAGAGTTTTAGAATTTTAGTATTTTTGAATTTTAGAACTTAATAATTTTAGAATTTCAGAAATTAAATTGTTATATATGTTAGTAGATATGTTTCCTGAATTTTGGTACTTTGGATTAGGCTAGTACAAATTTTATCTAAAGTTTTCTAAAGGCCTTATTGATTTTAGAAATTGAAGAATTTTTGAAATTTTATAATTATGATATTTTCCAATTCTAGTATTCAAGTGTTTTCTAAAGTGTTTTACAATTTTGGATTTTTTCAATTTTGATGATCTAACAGTTTTTTGTATTTAAGATTTTTTAAATTTTAGAATTTTATAAATGAGCTTAAAAATTTAATAATTTTAGAATAAAATAAAATAAATAAATTTAGAATGCTTTAGATCTGTACTACACTAAATTTTAGATCTGTACTACATTAAAACCCCGATTGATTGACACCAATTGACACCCTCTTAACACAGAGCTCACACTTACTACCAAACGTTTGGTTTGATAGTAATGGTGAGTCCCGTGTAAAAAGTGACAGTTCGTCATTTTTAGATTGACTTTGTCAAATCAACTGGGTACAAAAATAAAAAAAAGTTTCAAACGTAAAAGTTATCAAACACCGGGGGTTGAGTGTATTTATAATTTTAGATCTAAAAATTTTGTTGTTAAAGAATTTTAGAAATTTAGATTTTATAATATTGCATTTTTTTGTTTTTATGAGCTTTTTTTAAAAACAATTTGGACATTTAGCAGTTAATTTAATTGTGATTTTGTATTTTAAATTTCAGAAATTTATGAATAATAATAATTACAAATTTAAGAATGGAAGTATTTTTGAATTGCAGAATTTTATAATTTTTTTGGTATTTTTTTAATTTTTAGAAATGCTGAACCTTAAAATTTTATAAATTTTATAGTGTTATAATTTTGGGGTTTTATAATTTTAAAATGATAGAATTTCTAATGCTTAGAATAAAAAATTAGGAAGAATTAAAAGAAATAAAATTTTTATCTTTTTAATCAGTTTCCTTTTTCACAGATCCAGAAGTCGGAGCTCAACCCGGATGCTGCTTTCAGTCGGAAAGGCGTGGCCGATTTCAAGAAAAGCTCGAAAAGCTCAAGATTCCACCGGCGACGGTCGACCAGCCGGAATATACGAAGATGAAGATGGTCCGCACCGCCGGGACCGTGGCCGACTTTAAGAATAGCAAGAAAATTACGGTGGCGGTCAGCCACTCCAGGCTAAACCTACCGAAAGAGGCGAAGATAGAGATGGTCCGCACAGCCGGGACCGTAGTCGAGTTCAAGAAAAACTAAAGAATTCACCAGCGACGGTCAATCACCTCGGGCTGCTGCTGAACCTACTAGAAGAGGGGAGGAGGAAGACCGGTCGCTCAGCCGGGACCGTGGACGATTTCAAGAACCTGTGAGTATAATGCATCATTCGGCATTCCTAACTAAACTATACAATTTAATTAACCAGTTTCCTTTTTGCAGATCCAGAAGTAGGAGCTCAACTCGGGATGCTGCTGAATCCGTTGAGCGTGGCCGATTTCAAGAACATGTCTGAACTGAACCTGCTGGAAGAAGACGGTCCGCACAGCCGGGACCGAGACCGATTTCAAGAAAAGCTGATGTTGCTGCTGAACCTGCTAGAAGAGACGAAGAGGGGGATGATCTGCAAAGCCCAGACCGTGGCCAATTTCTAGAATACGACTTTGACCCCCTCGAAAAGCTCAAGTATCCGCCGGCAACGGTCGACCACCTCTGGCTGCTGCATAATCTTCAAGAAGAGGCGAGGTTTAAGAATCCGTCGAGGAGGGCCCACCGTCTCGGGATGCTGCTGAACCTGCCGGAAGAGGAGATGAAAAAGATGGTCCGCAAAACTGGGACCGTGGCCGCTTTCAAGAACCTGTGAGTATAATGCGTTGTTCCAAACTAATCTAACTAAACGTTTACTTAATCCGTTCCCTTTTCGCAGATCCGATTTCAAGAACATCTCCTTGGCACCCTCGAAAAGCTGAACCTACCGGCGACGGTCGCCCACTTCGGACTGCTGCTGAACCTGCCGGAAGAGGTGGGGAGGAGGAAGGTCCGCTCATCCGGGACGAGTTCACGGAAAGCTGGAGAGTCCACCGGCGATGGACGACCACATCGGGCTGCTAATGAACCTGTCGGAAGAGGCGAGCAGCCAAAGACGGGGACCACCTCGAGCTGCTGCTGAACCAACCGGAAGAGAGGTTGGAGATGGTTCGCAAAGCCGGGTCCGTGGTCGATTTCGAGCTCAACCCGGGAAGCTGCTAAATCTGTCAGAAAGGAGTCTGAACTGAACCTGCCGGAAGGAGATGGTCCAGTGGTCCACATAGCCGCAGGAGTTCCAGGGCGGCACCTTCAGCATATCCAACCTGAACATGTTCGGCATGACGCACTTTTGTGCCATCATCAACCCCGCTAGAGCTGTATCCTTGCCATCGATGCTTTTCCGTTCCCTGGCTTCGGTTCCGTGGTCGATTTCAAGAAAAGTTTAAGAATCCGCTGGCCACGGTCGACCACTTCCAAGACAGCGCAGCGGCTCGTTAATCAAAGTGTCATTTTAAAATAAATAAACCGAGATAAAGTATAATTATTACGATCAGAACCAAAATTAGTTTTATTTGAGTTTAAAATAAAAAAAGAATATTAAGAAGAAGAAAACCAAGAAGAAAATCACAGCACGAAATATGTCCGATTTTTCGCCAGATTTGTGCTGCTCAGTTGACCGCAGTCCTGCGAAAATCTGGCGCAAAATCTGGCGTTTGTCTGGCAGATGGGATCTGTCAAAATGCATAACCGATTGAACCGGGCCAAACGGTTCGTTCGCCTCAATCGTGCACGACCGGTTTGTTGCATATTCGCAAGAATTCTGGCGAAAATCTTGGGCCAGTCGGGGGGAAAATCTGCCAGACGTCTGGCGCAGCGCCCAAGACAAAACGCCCGCCAGGCGCCCCCCGTTTCCGTCTGGGTATGAGAAAACGTAAATAACCTTGGTCTTATTCCGTTTGGAGGCAAACACCACTCACGATAGTTGAAGCTTCCACAATCCCAACTGAAGGTGATAAGAACTTCTTGGTAGTAAACTCTCCACGCAGCAGCCTCCGCCCAATCGGTTAGGGTCATCTTCACATTCCGCGCTGATAACACACGTTCTGTGGCACGGATTTACTCAACGTTGTCTCAGTTTGAGTCACTTTCCAGCGCAGATTGGATGCGCATCCCAGTATTGTTTGGTAACATTTATGTTTGCAATGGAACAGTTTCTGCTGGGGGTGGTGGCCCTCGTTATAGTGTACAAATGCCTCCGAATGGATACGGTTTCCGACGGTTACCCGATACCGGACAGTGAACGCCAGTTCGAGCTGATTCGTGCAAGAATCGACTACAAGTACCGCGTGGACCAGCCCATGTGAAGTAAAGGTCACCGTCGTTTGTGTGCATTGAACTTTTCGGAATTCTACGTTTGGAAAAACGATACCATCAGCCGTGGATAGAATACCAGCGGCGGCAGGTATTAATCACGATACCCCCGGCCCCTTAAACGATCTCAACACGAGTGCTAGCATAAATTAAGCCTAGGATATCTGAAGTAAATAAACAACGTGAAACTGAAAGAGAGAGATAGAAAAACAAATCAACACGATCTTCTTACTGTCTAATTTAGCAAACACACATTTGTCTTCCCAAGTCCTAAGCATGCAAAAAACGTGGTCTTTCGGCGAATTCGCCGTTTTTGCTCTCATCGATCCGGGTTGTTCCCACCACTTTCAACGTTCAACTTTTTTTTGCTGTTTTAAGGGCGCATAATCATCAATTTACGGAATTATTACCAAAGTTGCTACCTCACGATCCCACTCGCTGGGAAGAATCGACTCCGGATCGGCTATTTGTTTTCCTCAGTCCAAATCAGTGTCTGTCTTGGCTACACCCAAACGGAGAATGGTGAAATTTCTTACAAACTTGTACGCCAAGAATGTATTGGGGCTACGCGTCAAAAGTGAAATTGTAAAGCATCGACTGAATAATTTTCGAGACTGTTGTAAGGGCAGCCTTACATTGTCAGTCAGATTACCCTCTTGTGGGTGTATGAATCCTCTTCCCATGTTGCACACAACAAAATGTACATCGGTCTTGATACCTTTGGGCTCACTTCCCACGTGCCTTGGGGTATGAAACGAAAAGTGTGAGTTTTTTCTACGCTGTTTTTTGTTCCTCCACCTCATTCATCCAACGATGCATTCTTTTAAAACTGAACTAAACTTTCTTAGTTGTAGAGTTGTAGTTATAGTAACGATGTTTATCGAGTAACCACGACGAGTGCTGGAAATATCGAGTTCTGGAACGTTTTGAAAACATTTTTTTTCAATTCCATTTGAATTGATTTATGATGGTTTCAAATGTTAAAAATCTTTGCGTAATATTCAAACAACCCTTAGCGATTTTACTTCAAAATTTGAGAGAAATGCTGTGGAAAAACATTTTTTTTCGATTATTTTACTTTATAATTGTTTACAGGAATATTGTATTCGCATATCGACTTCAGCACGTTATATGATTTAGAGACATTTGGCAACATTTTCCACCGTCACGATGGCAGCACTTGAATCGCGATCGTGTGAGAATAACATCATAAAATCATCCTCGTATGGATGATATGTTTCACACGTTCCGTTCTTAATTATAAATCATTATCTCCATTTATTCTTCGATCGAAAGGGTACGCAAAGTACGTTTCTCAGCAGGGAAGTATACCGTTTGATGAATTCCGCCTCCTTTTGAATCGCGTTTGTCTGTTCTAATCATCTTTGCTTCTCAATTTTGCCTTTTGAGAAACATTCCATCATTCCATATTTTGGATCGTCCGGCCTTGCCTAATTTGATAAAAAAAAACGCGTTAATTTTCACAGTTTCGTTTTCGAAAGTTGGCGCACCCATTCCACGTAGAAAACAAAAGTACCTTATTGCCAAAACGTAACGCCACACCACTTAAGGGTACAAACGACGATGGGCCGATGGCCGTGGGAAATCGACATAGAGTTTGAAGCATAGCTTGCAAAATAGTTGAAATCATTTTTTCAAAAAAGGTCTCACCCATCAAACTTGGCCGCCCGCGTCAGAGATGGCTCTCGCATTCGGATTAAATTAGCGTGATAATTCAGACCAATTGTTTGGCACCACCACCCGCATCCACACAAAAGCATTTTCACTGGAAAAATGGCCACTAAAACAGCAGCCAGCAGATGGTTGAGGTACCTCACAATAAGGGAATTGCAGCATACCACGTCGAATGTCCATTATGAACCCATTAACTTTTTAACGAGGCGTTCACATTTTGCAAACTCACTGGCTAATGAAGATTCATTCAACTTTGCGACTTATTTTTTAAATTATTTGTTAAAAATTGTCCCGCCCGTGTGGATCAATCGAACCGCACACTGGACTCACAATCCAGAGGTTGCCGGTTCAAATCCCGCGGCGGGCGCTCTAAAATTCTTTGTGTAAATATGGGTATTCGGCGCCGTCACTCCGTGCCATACTCTCATACACTTAGAAGCCCATGGCGGCGAAGTCCTTGTAGACAAAAGGAAGACACTAGTGGTTGGTACTAGCAATAGTGGCCGACAGCTATAAAGTCAACTTCGTTTTTTTTTTTTGTTAAAAATGGGAATAATTTTATTAGGAATAATAAAAAAAATACTCTAGAGATGTTATTTTTATTCAAGAAATTTTATTTTCAATTTTGTAACATTTTTACCTTGAAAAAACAAAAGTAAAAGAGTCCACCACATGCCAGCATCACTGCCCTCTTCTTCTTCAGGAGAGGATATTTTATTCAGCTTTCATCTGAGGCACGCACTGTCAGTCATAATTTGGCACACCATTTATGTGGTGAATTTTCAAGTGTGCCGCTTGTTTTTATTAAACCGAAAGCATTAGCAGGTTATTTGGCCGGCTAACATCGTCGTTATTGTTTAAATAAAAACTAATTAATTTTACAGACAACACCAAGCAGTTTAGCGTTGCATAATAGAGCGAAAGTGAATTTTGACGACAGCACTTTTTTTAATTTAGTACGAGAAAAATAAGTCTTTGCATCAAAGATTTCTTAAGAACCAAAGAAATAATTTCTATTAAGTATACTTCTTATTTTTTTTAATAAAGCCCTTCTGAAATGTTAGTTGTGATTTGAAAATATGTTGTATCAGTAAAATTCTCGAACATTTATTGAAATCTTGCAAGCTAAAAGAAAGATCAACAATGCAATACAATGATATAAAAAAGAAAAATGATTATAGTTATCAGAACCAAGTCGCGAAATTAAGAGGAAAATTTATTTTTCTAAACATGGTTAAGAGTTGTTGCTAATGAAAAAGGGCAACTTTTGGATTGGTTGAAAATAGGATAATGGATAAGATGTCTCAGAGAGTTCTTTTCAAGAGAGCAGAAAGTAACTTTGTTGATAACATCAAAATTAAAATAAGTGTGTTGACCTTACCAATTCAGGGTTATGTTATAAGAAAAAGTGATGCCATTGAACTAACTGATCACAGTTTACAGCCATTTAATTGTAGAAAAGATGCTATTTCAAAGCTTTAGTTTCTCTAAAAATCGCAAGTCAGTTTTAAAACACTAGGTTGCATTCAATTTTTAATATCATTGTTTTGCTCAAATTAAGTGTGTTCTATACACCTTTCTCAAATGAGCAATTCTCTACCAAAACCGGAAATGGTTTTTATTTGTATTTTTTTATTTGGCTCAAACTTTGTGGGGGCCTTCCCTATGTCCAAATAAGCTATTTTATGTAATTGGTTCACCCATTCAAGTCTCCATACAATTTTGGCTGCTGTCCATACAAAAATGGTATGTAAATATTCAAACAGCTATAACTTTTGAGTGAATTTTCTGATCAATTTGGTGTCTTCGGCAAAGTTGTAGGTATTGTTGAGGACTATTGAGAAAAAAATAGGTACACGGAAAAAAAATTGCAGATTTTTTAATCAACTTTTTTTTCACTAAAACTCAATTTCCCAAAATACGTATTTTTTGATTTTCGAGATTTTTTGATATGTTTTAGGGGACAAAAATCCGCAACTTTTGAGCTATAGAGAAACATGGTCAAAAAATCTGCCGCCGAGTTATGAATTTTTGAAAAAATAGTGATTTTTGAAAAAAAACCGAAGTTTCATGCAAAAACAAATTTTATGTTATTTTTTAATGCAAAATTGAATTTGCAATCGAAAACTACTCTACAGATTTTTTGATAAAGAGCTCCGTTTTCAAGATATAGCCATATGATTTTAGCGAAATATTTTCAGTTTTTCGATTTTTAAAAATAGTGAACATGAATGACCATTTCTAAAACAATTTTATTTGAAAAGTTCAAAAAATTTGCTATAAAATTGTCTAAGAGACATTGAAGATTGGACCTCGGGTTGCTGAGATAGAGCCGCTTTAAGAAAAAGAAACACGGAAATTGAAGTTTTCTAAGTCTCACCTAAACAACCCACCATTTTCTAATGGCGATATCTCAGCAACTAATGGTCCGATTTTCAATGTTAATACATGAAACATTCATGAATTTTTCCGATCTTTTCGAAAAAAATATTTTGAAATTTTTTAAATCAAGACTAGCATTTTAAATGGTTGTAATATTCAATGTTTGGCCCTTTTAAAAAGCTAGTCTTGATTTAAAATATAGCTCAAAAGTTGCGAATTTTTGTCCCCTAAAACATATCAAAAAATCTCGAAAATAAAAAAATACGTATTTTGGGAAATTGAGTTTTAGTGAAAAAAAAAGTTGATTAAAAAATCTGCAAATTTTTTTTTCCGTGTACCTATTTTTTTCTCAATAGTCCTCAACAATACCTACAACTTTGCCGAAGACACCAAATTGATCAAAAAATTAACTCAAAAGTTACAGTTGTTTGAATATTTACATACCATTTTTGTATGGACAGCAGCCAAAATTGTATGGAGACTTGTATGGGTGAACCAATGACACAAAATAGCTTATTCGGTCATAGGGAAGGTCCCCACAAAGTTTGAGCCAAATCAAAAAATACAAAAAATAAAAATGGTCGAAATCGGCCGATTTCGTAGAGAGTTGCTCAAATGAAGATACCATGCATTTTAGTAAGTGCATAAAATATGGATTATAATCTAGGTTACATAAAATAATTTGAATAATTTTAAATTTGAAAATTAATAATTGTCACGATAAATACTCTCAAACATATATGGCGACTTGTATGAATAAACCATGATGAAAAACTGTTTAACACAAATAAAAAATATAGAAAACCCCTTTTTAGCGACGAGCTATAGAACTGTTCAATGGAATGCCGTTCAGGAATGCTGATTTTCACGTTGCTAAATATCTTCTCAAAGGATTAGAAACGATCCAGACCCATATAATGAACTCTCTCAATGCAAAAAAAAAAAACAGAAAGACAAAATTGGAATGAAGAAACTTTAAAAACATCCAACGGTCACTTCCAACGCGGTGGCGTCAGACGTCTTGTTGGCACCACTTGCGACCGACTGTGTGCGTTAAACCGACAAGTTTCCTTTATCGCGGAATAGCCCAGTTTGGAAGGAACGAAGAAAAACTCGATTCCCAGCCACCTTTCTTTTTGCAACCGACCTTGCCAATGTCGACCGGTTTCTTCCGTGGAGACTCTCCACTGCAGGAAGAGAGAGATGGAAGGACTCAGAAATAACCATTTCAAAATGTGCAACGTTGACTGCAACATAATTGAGAGGAATTTTTGAAATCAGCTATGTTGGCAAATTTAGTATTTTAAAGTTTTTAAAACTAATGCTATGATTTAAAATCAACCGTCATGATTTTGTATCAATTCAAAATTTAAGGGTTTCTACTTTTCATCTCTCTGGTGGTTTCTTTCCTCTGGCCAGATGCAATTCCATCACACAAAGTGAACAAAACGATCCAGTGCGGAAATATTGAGTCGAGCTTTTGATGATTATCCTTTCTTTTTCACTGCTGTTCAGGTCAAAAACTCATCTGCCAAAGGTGGTCAGTTTTGTCCAGGTTTGGGTGCAACTGCACAGAGTATTGAATGGCGATGGTGGCGGGAGATCAAGCTGGGTTTTCGCATTTTGCACATTTTGCGTTTATCATCAGGCCTGTTTTTTTGTTTGCTTCTTTCACTGATCACCACCACACACTGGGATCAGGCCGTTGGTGAACGGCTGTTTTCAGGTGGGACAGGTGATACCGGAGAATCAGCTTTTGAGCAAGCTGTGCGTTAAGGCTGAGGGAATGTGTAAGATATTGCGTTTTTATTTCAGTTCTGTTTTCATATCTTGGTGTTCATCATATAACAGTGAATTAATGTTGCTTCGATTTATTTCAAAACTGAATTATATGCCTTGCTGAAAAACAGTAAATGATTTTTAATCTTTTATCACTTGTTAATATCTTTATTTAGCGATTCCACGTTTAACCAGCAGGTTCCAGATCAAAAGTAAATTATAGCCAAATTGGAGAACTTTTGATCTGGATCCAGCTGGTTTGACGAGGAATTCCTATATTTAGATTTTCTAACAAGTTAGATTCACCTATACACCTATGTGTTGTGTCAGTAGATGATAATATATATTTCAATATAAATATTTAGGGCTAGTGATTTTTGACAGCAAAAAATCGAAATTACGCGGTATGCCAATTACAAACCATTGAAATTTCATGGCAATTTCACGGTACTCTAAAAACTGCTCAAAACAAACGTAAAAATGTATTCTTTTAGCAACATTATTAACAGAAAAGTGTCTCAAAAGTTAGCAGTAGTTCTAGATACAAAGCAAAACCCCCTTGAAGGTGTGAAACGGATACATTCAATGTTAATATTTCTTTAAAGGACCTAATAAGAAAAAAAAAGTCAAGAAATTATGATTCAGCTGTTCTATTTTTTTTTAAGATTTGATAAAATTAATTTGCTTAAATACCTCCAAAACGAAGCACGTCCTGAACCTCTAATTCATCAAAACTAGAATCATTAAAATAAGAGTAGCAGTTGTTTTGTACAGTTTTTTTCTGCTCTCGCTTAATCGATTGAAATTTGCTGAATTTATTTCATCCAATGATTGTATTTGAATTTATTTGTAGCTGTAAGTATTTCCAAAACCCTGCATTTATCATTAGTTAAGCAAATTGTATTATGATTAGTACAACAAATAAACATGAATTGAATTGAATAAAATAAGTGCAATAAAGATTTTATTGCTTTCCTTAATTTCAGCAATAGGGATTTTTTAGTATTTTGATAAAGTGCAGGCAACACTTCATTAAAAGCAGTTTTTACATTTATTTATAATTCAAGAAAAAAAAAAACATTGCAAAATGATTAACAATTAACATTGCAAAATGCCTAACATTTCAAAAGAGCACAAAACTTTTGTAAACAATAGTGTATCCCTTTCACTCAAATGACAGTTTGCATAAGGTGTGAGAGGGATACACTCTTGTTTACAAAAGTTTTGTGCCCTAATGAAATATGGTTTCAATATGTTTTGAATTGAAACGTATTTTATATTCCAAATATTTAAATGCAGTTTGTTCATCGTTGTTAAATATAGTTGATTAATTAAAATAAACTTAAAAAAAATTAGAAACTAAAATGATATTTTTTTTTTTCAAAAAAGTGTTGATTAATGTTCTTTTGAAATCTTTTAAAAAATTTGTGGCGTAAAGAAACTATCCGCATTTTGTCGAATTTTCTAATAAACAATATCTTCAAAAAATATTTGTAGGTTTGATATGAAATACGTTTTTATTTGTAAACTGCTTATAAAATGCTTGTTAAAAATCTTTTAAAATATTTGAATTTAAAAATAAAGCATAAATACACTGGGTAGGGATTTAACAATTGAATATTTCAAATTTCGCGGAATTTCACGGTATGTCCCAAATTTCACGGCCAGGGGAGAATTTCACGGATTAAGATATAAATATTCAGCTGAATTTGACAGTAGATATTATTTAAAATCTTTTTGATGCGAAAGAAGATTACACGGTTAAAAAAGTGTGAATAAAGAAATTATAAAAAAACGTTACTTAATCCACCCTTTGTTGGTTGGCGCCTTCCTCACATTTAAAGGGTGCTATCCAAAATGCAAAAAGTGCTCAAATAACACTTAAGTGCTTATAACTTTTGATAGATTTGACAGATCTTCAATGTTTTGGACGCGTTAGAAAGGTCTTTTAAATACTCATCCTACGATAGGTCGCATGAGAGATCCGGACAATGTTTTCATCAAAATATTTGAGATCCGGCTTCCAAACAGTTCATAAATAACTTTGAAGTACTTATAACTTTTGATAGAATTGTCAGATCTTCAATGTCTTGGACGCGTTGGAAAGGTCTTTTAAATACCTTTCTGAAAATGTATAGCATGACGGGTTTTCTTACAAAAACCACCCTTTTTACAATCTTCCGGACTTTTGTTAAAATCGTTTTTTTAGCATATCTTTTGAAGTACTTAACTAAACTGCATAATTTTTAATAGCGACTTATGGAACCCCAAGACGGATCGAATGACGCCCAAACGGACAAAATCGGCCAATGTCGAGATAATCGAGTGACAATTTTTTGATCAACATCCCACCACACACACAGACATTTGCTCAGAATTTGATTCTGAGTCGATAGGTATACATGACGGTGGGTCTAGGAGGTCTTATTGAGAAGTTCATTTTTCGAGTAATTTTATAGCCTTTCCTCAGTAACGTGAGGAAGGCAAAAAGAAAATCCATCCTCACGTCAAACACTGATCATAGTGTTGATGTACACCTCAAGTCAAAGATGCGTTGAACAATGCGACATTTGAAGGTTCTTCAAAATCTACCACTTGTTAAAATACAAGTTTGACCAATATTGACGAAGGTTTTTGACAACATTTTGAAGTTATTTGAAAAAATCACGTCAATTTTGATTACGTAATCAAGACTCAGAATAATCTTTTTAAATTGCAAAAAAAAACATATAAAAAAGGTAGCTTTTGTACATAGAAAAAATAATAATATTAAATTTGGGAATGGTGTGAGATTTTGTGTTCAAAATAGCGTAATTTTACATCAGGTAACTGGTAACATTGTGTAGGTTCAACTACTCAAAAAAAAACAACAAAATTTTCAACATTGCAAAATTCAACTTTTTTCTGTGTGATCAAAAAAATTAAATCAATTTTCTGTGTGACATTATTGTACGCAGTAAAAAAAATGTTAAATTTTTGATGGTGTGCAATTTGAGAATACACAGAAAAAAAAATCAATTACCGTAATCGAGAATTGTGTTCATGAATTTGAGAACCACGAAGGAATTTATTCATGGGTATGGTGCATAAACGTGAATATATTCCTTCGTGATTCTCAGCTTCATGAACACAATTCACGATTTCAAAAATTGATTTTTTTTTACTTCGCCTGGGCTCTTGGAGCGACAGTGCTGGATACCCATATTGACACTTAGAATTTTAGGACGGTCCGATTGATCCACACGGGTGGGAATAATTTTATGATAAATCCCTAGTAACATTTTAGGTTTTAAGTAGGCCATAAAAGCCTATTTAGGCCGTATGAGGGTTTTCAGAACCATGATAAAACCTGTAAGTTTAAAAATGTTACTAGGGATGTTACCTCAATACAGACTAAAAAAATGATATTATACCGGAAGAGAGTGGTAAAATTACACATCTTATCTGACAAAAACATGTTTTAATTCCCATATGCAATATTAATATAATTTTTTTTTACTGAGGATCTGGAGAGTCCAGTTATTGTCTACACTTCGAGTTTTTTGAAAAAAAGCTACCCAAGCCGGAGAATTTGCAAATTAGTTCGAACTGTCAAAATGATTATTCGCCGTATTCTTGTGTTTATGATTTGTGGTGTAGTAGTAACCGTGGTTGACTCGTTTTAATTCTAGTCAAACCCGATAAGCATTTCTTGAGACGAGAAATGCTTGATCTCGCCTTTCATCGGAAGTGAAAGTGAAATGTCGGTCCTCGCCTGTGTGTAAAGCTAGGTCGTTAGGACATTTCATGTGTAGGAGTCGTCCCTTTGGACTTTGTACAGGCCCTGATCGGCGATTGGTCTCTAAATTCAAAGGTTATTAGTTTGAATCCCGGCGTAGAAGGGATCATAGGTTTGGGTGCTCTCCCCATTCAAGCCTTCGGACGCCTAGATCTGAGTTAAAATCATGCAATATAAGACTGCCTTAACCTGTAGGCTGTAGAGAGAATGTTTTTTTTAATTTTACCTTGCTTCTAATACTTTTGTCGGGCGCACTACCTTGAACCTATCATATCAGCATAACGACGATCACTACAACGCTTCATTTGTATCTGTTTAATTACGGAGGTCAACCACCAACGCCGGGGATTCCCCGTAGAGTTGTGGTTTTCGTCTGCGGCGCTTCACGGAGAAATGAACTTTTCGAATGTTGTTTTTCGATGGTGGAACCACTTTTTTTTGGGCTATTCTGCACACGCATAAAGTCGAGGGGGTGTCCCTAACCAACGTAATTTGAAATAATGGATGTAACATGGAAAATGAAGTTTGAGATTTTTCCTGCTGTTGTGATGTTATCTTGTTCTTTAAACGTAAGGTATGGTCGACCCCCAACGTCCGGTTTTTTCGCATGTCAATTAATTGCTACCTGTAAACTTTATGATAATGTCGTCTACAGCATCCGCTCCGTTCTTCTTCGCGACGTCATCAACCGTCCTTTAGTATGAGTCCCCGATCGTAAACAGAATCCGCGATATCATTTTTGGCCAGATATAAAAGAGGTCTTCCGTCCGAAATGCGACAACAGTTTCAGGCAGAGATTCAAACATGCGGTGGTTGATCGTATTCGGAGTGGCCCTCGTGGCAGTGAGTTGGGCGGAACAAGTGATCGAAGTGGTTCAGCTGGAACCGGCTGCGGCAGCGGAAGCCATGCGGAACAAGCGACAGTTGGGATTTGTGCTGGGACTGGGAGGCATTCCCGGCGGAGGTTACAATAATCACGGAGGACACGGCGGATTCAGTGGAGGACAGGGAGGACACGGAGGAGGTTACGGAGGCGGTCACAATCATGGAGGAGGTGGTCACGGAGGTGGCGGTCACGGAGGTCACGGAAACTATGGAGGTGGTCACGGAAATTACGGGGGTGGACATGGCAGTCACGGAGGTGGCCATGGAGGCCACGGTGGTCACGGAAACTATGGTGGTGGACATAATAACTACGGAGGTGGACACGGAGGTCACGGGAACTATGGAGGAGGTGGTCACGGACACGGAGGGCACGGAAATTATGGAGGAGGACATGGCAATGGAGGCCACGGATACCAAGAGCACCACCATCATGGACATCATTAAGGTTCTGAGAGTTTGTTAAACTGTGATTGTATCGATTACAAAGTTGATTTGTTACCAAATAATGCATTTCTTTTACAACAATATCACATTTTCTGTCGATCAATACCGGTGCCAACCTTCCCTTGTGGTACACTGAAAACCCGATGGTTTGACTCCCATTGTTGTCAAACAAACAAGATCACTTTTAAGGTTTGACACTCTCGTTAAACAGAGCTCACATACACTATCCAACATTTGTTTTGATTGTTTCTGTGAGCGCCGAGTAAAAAGTGACAGTTCGTCACTTTTTTAGTTTAGCTTTGTCAAACCAACGGGGTACAAACTAAAAAATTTTAAACGAAAAATGACTAACCGCCGGTGGCCAGGGTTGCCACATTTGATTCTGTATTTTTGAGGGTCAAAAATCTGTATATCTGTATCAGGGGGACGAAAATCTGTATTTGGAATCTGTATTGATATTTTTAAACAATTTTTCAAAAATACAAAATATTCTTAATTGTTTTTTTAATGCATAAAATGCTATACAATCTGAAATTTAATGTGTGGGCTCATCCAGCAATTAAAAAAAAATTTAAAGAATTAAAATTATTTAATTTTAATAAAAAATCGTGAAAATCTGTATATCTGTATGTTTTTCTTAAAATCTGTATTTCTTTATATACAGATTCTGTATGACCTCATCACCTCAAAAATCTTTAAAATACAGATAAATCTGTATTTGTGGCAACCCTGCCGGTGGCTGAGTGTATATTTGTGAAATTACTGCAAACTGTATGCACTCGTAAGATTACAATTTCAGTTATCGTTCCATAAACCTCAAAAACACTCTCAAATAAAACACCCATTAACATTCCATAATTTGGAGCTTTTCGCAGCACAGGAGAAAAAAAACATGTTTAAAACTCGTTCAAACAGGCGCAGCGTACACTGCCCGACCGCAGGGCTTCGAGAATATCTCGGCCATGTACAACACCTTACCTCAACGGTCGGTGTCATCCGACGGAGGTCGCGATCCCTCGCGGTCTCCAGCGTGTATAAATCAGATCTTTCAATGTACTGGAGAACGGTTAACTCATGTGAAGTTTTTTTTCAAATATTTGGTTGGTTAATTTTGCACATTTTTATCATAATAAGAATTTTGCATTTAAAAAAAAAGATCGAAATTCTCATCTGGAACGACGACAACGCGACTTATATTTCAAATCTCCCTATCGATTTTTTTTTTCAACTTTGAACATCCACCTTGCAATCGAACCACCGCGACCCAGTGCTACTTGCTGTACCCGACACCTTGCGTCCAACCTGGAACACGAAATTAAACCGTGAGAAGAACCGTGCCGATGCCGCGAAGAAGTGGCTGTTGGCCGTTGTGTTTGAACATCAAATTAAGCCAACAGCACTAATTCACGCTGGAATTTGCGGCCACCTTAAGCTACAAACTGCACCGCTGCGGCGCTCGACGATCTTTGCGATGAACTTTGATGTTTAACGACAACACGACGATCCACGGGTTTTGCTTTCTCAGGTTCCTCTTTTCGCGCACAATCCCTGGTAATTGAAAATTTAGACTAATGGAGTGAAATTTCTCCGCCGTGTAGCTCGTTGTCCGACATTCCCCTCGATTCTTTACGACTCTCGTTTTGTCCGGCTCGGGTTTGGTTTATTTTGATAAGTTTGTTAAAATATTTTCACCAGTATGGTCTTTCGGTCACGCCGATTACGGCCAAAGCCCAAATTTGCACCTCCTGGGTGCACGGTTGGTGGTCGATTTTTTCAAAAGTGCATTCCCGGACCGAAAGACAGGAAACCTTTCCGATAAGGGAGGTGGGTGACTCAAGACAACCCTAAGAAGCAAACGCAGATCTATCATCCCTTAATTCCCTGGTAATGAAAGACCAGACTTCGAAGAATGCAGCCTGAGGTATACTGAGGTGCGGTAGCACCAGCCGGGGGCGGACGGTGTTTGTGCAAGATAATAGATCCATAATTTTGTCTAGTCCTGTCAAGGCTGTGCTGCTGCGGGGATGTGGTGAAAAGGACCGATAACAGGGTGGGTGTACAAGGAGGAAGATTGGGACCGGTGTGGACGACGTCTTCGGAGAAAAGCGCCTAGGTGGCATTTTTTGAACCTGTGCCGACACGTCCTGTTTGGTCTTTTTAAGGGAGGAAGTGATGCCAAAAATCCGGAGTATTGCTATTTCCCGTTTTAAAACGAAATGTTACGGAAGATTCAGAAATTCTTAAAATTCGAATTATTCAGCATTTTTTTAAATTCTAATAATTTCAAAGGTTTTGATGACCCGAAGATTTTGGTTTATTTATGTTTCAGGAACCCGACAGTCAGGTTTAGAAACAAACGATTCGGCAACACTGCTTTTAAAAGGGCCAACTCTACCATTAGTGAGGTTGTTCTCCAGCTGAGCATGGCTTTTACGGCCAACCAGATAACCTTCACCATTCGATTCCCTTTCGGGACTCATCCAAAGCGTCCAAGTTTACAGCCTAATCTTCACGCAACTGTTCCGCATCGCTGACGACTTACGGGGCTTACGGTTGTTTGTTGAGGAGTGCGTGCGGGACTCTTATTGTCCTCGTGCGTCCTCGAGGTGGTGACCGCCTTCTGAGTCAATTGTTTGGTGATAACAGCCAGCCAGAGAGGATTAGGAGCCAAACAAGTTGTTCCCGGAGCTGTGCTGTGTTGTGCATTAGGCGTGAAGGATCTGTCCCCTCGGGGGTTTGTGTTCAAAGTGTCCAGTGTCCTGTTTTTTAATGGTCACTCCTTCAGGGGCGCGACGGCGAGGTATTCCACTTTTAAATTGAAGATAATTATGCGACGTCGTCGGCGGTGAGGTCGGCCTGGAATCGTAAAAATTACATTAACATTCCGTACCATTTTTTTCTGTGTTGTCCGGTTGAGACACGCTGAAGCAGTTCCATTTCGGGGTTCTGTTGAGGAGACGGGGGTTAAAATACTGTTTCCCATGAGTAACGTAGCCGGCGAGTTGTTTCCGTTCTCCTTGTGTACTCAGTTTATGAACGGATACACCGTAAGGTGGTGCAAGTTTGATTGTTGTGATCAAATGACCTTAGAATCGTAGAACTGCGAAAAAAAATATTCTTACTCTGACTCCGGCTTTTGGACTCCGACTCCAGATCAATTCTCCAAAATTGACCAACTATTCCCAACTTTGAATCTTTGAATCTTTGAATCTTTGAAACTTTGAATCTTTGAATCTTTGAATCTTTGAATCTTTGAATCTTTGAATCTTTGAATCTTTGAATCTTTGAATCTTTGAATCTTTGAATCTTTGAATCATTGAATCTTTGAATCTTTGAATCTTTGAATCTTTGAATCTTTGAATCTTTGAATCTTTGAATCTTTGAATCTTTGAATCTTTGAATCTTTGAATCTTTGAATCTTTGAATCTTTGAATCTTTGAATCTTTGAATCTTTGAATCTTTGAATCTTTGAATCTTTGAATCTTTGAATCTTTGAATCTTTGAATCTTTGAATCTTTGAATCTTTGAATCTTTGAATCTTTGAATCTTTGAATTTTTGAATCTTTGAATTTTTGAATCTTTGAATCTTTGAATCTTTGAATCTTTGAATCTTTGAATCTTTGAATCTTTGAATCTTTGAATCTTTGAATCTTTGAATCTTTGAATCTTTGGATCTTTGAATTTTTGAATCTTTGAATCTTTGAATCTTTGAATCTTTGAATCTTTGAATCTTTGAATCTTTGAATCTTTGAATCTTTGAATCTTTGAATCTTTGAATCTTTGAATCTTTGAATCTTTGAATCTTTGAATCTTTGAATCTTTGAATCTTTGAATCTTTGAATCTTTGAATCTTTGAATCTTTGAATCTTTGAATCTTTGAATCTTTGAATCTTTGAATCTTTGAATCTTTGAATCTTTGAATCTTTGAATCTTTGAATCTTTGAATCTTTGAATCTTTGAATCTTTGAATCTTTGAATCTTTGAATCTTTGAATCTTTGAATCTTTGAATCATTGAATCTTTGAATCTTTGAATCTTTGAATCTTTGAATCTTTGAATCTTTGAATCTTTGAATCTGTGAATCTTTGAATTTTTGAATCTTTGAATCTGTGAATCTTTGAATCTTTGAATTTTTGAATCTTTGAATCTTTGAATTTTTGAATCTTTGAATCTTTGAATCTTTGAATCTTTGAATCTTTGAATCTTTGAATCTTTGAATCTTTGAATCTTTGAATCTTTGAATCTTTGAATCTTTGGATCTTTGAATTTTTGAATCTTTGAATCTTTGAATCTTTGAATCTTTGAATCTTTGAATCTTTGAATCTTTGAATCTTTGAATCTTTGAATCTTTGAATCTTTGAATCTTTGAATCTTTGAATCTTTGAATCTTTGAATCTTTGAATCTTTGAATCTTTGAATCTTTGGATCTTTGAATTTTTGAATCTTTGAATCTTTGAATCTTTGAATCTTTGAATCTTTGAATCTTTGAATCTTTGAATCTTTGAATCTTTGAATCTTTGAATCTTTGAATCTTTGAATCTTTGAATCTTTGAATCTTTGAATCTTTGAATCTTTGAATCTTTGAATCTTTGAATCTTTGAATCTTTGAATCTTTGAATCTTTGAATCTTTGAATCTTTGAATCTTTGAATCTTTGAATCTTTGAATCTTTGAATCTTTGAATCTTTGAATCTTTGAATCTTTGAATCTTTGAATCTTTGAATCTTTGAATCTTTGAATCTTTGAATCTTTGAATCTTTGAATCTTTGAATCTTTGAATCTTTGAATCTTTGAATCTTTGAATCTTTGAATCTTTGAATCTTTGAATCTTTGAATCTTTGAATCTTTGAATCTTTGAATCTTTGAATCTTTGAATCTTTGAATCTTTGAATCTTTGAATCTTTGAATCTTTGAATCTTTGAATCTTTGAATCTTTGAATCTTTGAATCTTTGAATCTTTGAATCTTTGAATCTTTGAATCTTTGAATCTTTGAATCTTTGAATCTTTGAATCTTTGAATCTACGTATTTTTGAATTTCACAAATTTCTAATGAACATTTCAAATAATTTGACTAAAAATTTTACCAACTTAACCACAACTCACGGTCCAAAACTGGAAAGTTCGTGCACCACCTGCTCCTTTTTTGTGGTCGGTTACTTCCGCTCCAAGCGTTGTCGGTCGGTTGTGGTTATGCAAAATAATTATCACTGCTTTCCCTTCGTCTCAGTCATTTCCTTCTGCTGTTTCCAAGCTTTTTAACCATCCTGGGACAGTTATAAATCCTGGCAATTTAGAGGGACTCCACGAGAAATTAAATTATCCCGGAATATTCCACGCAATAATGCGACGTGCAGTTTCAACGGTCTGAAATTCCTTTCTCCAGAAACCGTTGCCAAATGGTCCTCCACCGAGGGTGGGAACGAACCGCTGAGGGGTAATATTGACATATTGACAAAACCAGTTTTGCTTGATACAAAGTTCCAACCGTTTTTTTAACTTCTGCGTGGACACCGGATCGAGTCGATGTTGTTGTTTGCGCCGCGATGATGTGAAACTGTGCAAGTTCTTCACTCGCTCAGCTGGTAAACCTGTTCCAAGTCGCGGTCCAGGTCGAGTGGTCTCGACGAGAGAGACCCCATTTGACACATTTCTGACGCGCTCAAGTGGCGCCGTGAGGACCAACCCATCCCAGCGCTTCTAGGACTATGCGGTAGCCGGGCTGAGAATGTCGGGCTCTGGGAGGTTGCGTAACGCACCCTCGCGATGGCTTAGCCACTTGAGCCTCTGGGTGTCTAGGGTGACTTCATGGGGCAAAACACGCGATCGCGCGTGGGTATTCACTTTTCGAAAGCAAAGTCAACTCAAGACAAGAATTTTGACCTTTGGCGAGACGTCGCCGCGGAGTTCTTCTTGCTCGGGGGATTGGACTGGCGATGATGGTTGTTATAAGTCGATTTGGAGCTATAATCTGGGAGTGAACTTAGCATACATACAATTTAATGTCTTGAAGCTAGTTTTCTTGCAAGATGTTTCAAAACTTAGAATTATTTGACACATAGATTATTGACCATTCATTAACCACGTGGACACTTTTTATGGATATTTTTGGATTTTTGTTTCATGAATTTTCTATGTAGAGTATCGCAAAAAGTTTGTTTTTGTGGAATTTTATTTTCGTCAATACTAAGATATTTATAAAATTAATGATAACAAAAAACTGGACTGGTGAAAAATGCATTTTCAAAAACCTTTTGCATTAAAATGTTGAATATTATATTTTCATTTAATTTTTTTGCGTCAAACAATCATCGCTTCCCCCTTCCCCCTCGAGTCGAGGGAATTTTTAAAAAAAATGGCAGCAGTCTAAGCACGCAATGTAAACAATAACAAACACGTTTTGTTGATGAAGTTCCGAGTTATAAATACTAACAGGGTAGAGGACCCAGAAATCGCCCACTTTATATAGCAATCTAGGAAATTTGATGACAATTTGATGACAATTTATGGTTTTTGGTTCTATTTGTTGTAGAACGTTGATAAACTATTTGATTTTAAGTTTCCACAAGGTTTTTATCATTTACATGTTCATTTTGGATAAAATTTTGCGTTTAATAAAGTGCTCTGAGGAGCCTATTTTCGCCCCCCTAAATCCAATTTTCGCCCACCCTTGGAACCAGTTTTCGCCCACGACAAAAATCAAGAAATCAAATGAAATTATGACACAAAGCTAAGCAAATATGGTCTCTTATAGATACTCAACATGTTCCCGAAGCTAAATTTCATTGATGTGCACATATTTTGTCGTACATATTATAAATTGAGGTTCAAAAAATCCTTGGAGTTTTTTTTTCAGATATCCTACTTATTTTGAGATTCTCTGTCTATTATAACTAAAACCAAAACATGTTCTCACTCTCACTAAAAAAATATGACTGAATCAAAATTTGTGATAGAACTCATGTGTCCCTGTTCACCCTAGATAAGGGCACACAGTTACAATTAGCTCCAACCCTATGGGTCATTTGCTCCCGAATTGACTCAATATAAAACATCGAGTACCTCCTAATAAAAATATTAAAGTTCATGTGTAACTACTTCTCCATCCTCTGCTTAATTTGTTCTCCTATGTACCAGTAAACTTTTACAATATTTGAACAAAAACCCCTTATGAATGAAAGTAATTAAAATGATTATTTAACCTTTAAAAATAATCTAGAATGTTCCAAATATATTTTCAACCACATTTCGCTGCGATTAGAAAAGTTTTTATGGTAAACGAAAACTGAAACAATACTAGATTTCGCTCTGGTCGAAAATTGGATCGAATGTTTTTTCATGACCCCAGAAATCGCCCACTTTATTTTATTGAAATAACCTTTGGTAAACGTTTAAAACAGGTAAATCACTAGATTTTCATGAAATTCAGACATACAGTGAACTAATGAATTATTCATTCACATTATTTTCGGACAAAATGAGTTGAATTTCCCTCATAAACATTATTACCCGCTGTAGTCTAAATTGACAAAAATATGGCGGCTGCAGTAAGGCTTTTTTTTTGAAAAGCTTATAAAAACTTAATAAACAATAGAAATTCATTAGGAAAGTTTGAATTAGTACTAGAAATGAATGAATATGTAAACCTGCATAATAAATTCAACTAAAAAACGGTATGAGTTTGCTAAATACAGATTAAATCCAGTAGGTGGGCGAAAACTGGGTCCTCTACCCTATTTATGTTAGTCGGGCATGTACGTGTGTCAAACACGTTCTGATCTGAATTTTTTTTGGCCGTTTGTCACACTTACAGCAATTTTCAGGGTGTATTAAGATAGCACGGCAAGATTGCAATTTCTTTCATATTAAAAGTGTGTTTTTATTGAATATCTCAGGATTGAAATCGAATTTTGGAGATCAAAAGGTGAGGCATTGCGAGCTGCACAAAATTGCGTTCTAAACTCAATTTGGCCCAAAATGCACGTGCGACAAGACTAGACAGCGACAGCGACGAGGTGACGAATTCCATCATTGTCATGATTTTTTTGTTAGACGATACCTCGGGTGAGTGACCTCCGACACTAATTTTCATTTTTCTCCAAATTGAAACAAAATTTCATTTATCTTTAATGTAGAGCACTTAAAGGACGTGTAGATGAACAATCTCAAGCAGTTTTGAAATTGATTTTTCGTAAGTACTGTTGCAAAAAGGTTTTTGTTTACAAATGGCTCTTACGTCTTTTTGAAAATTAATCCGAGGTATAATTTTTGCTTATTTTGCAATATTTTTAAGTAAACTACCATTGCACAATGGTCCAGATCGCAAAATTAAGTGGAAAATTGATCTTCCGAAAAAAATGATGTTTTGGAGCTGTGGTGTCTTCAACAGAGTTGTAGAAAATGGGAAGGGGCAATTTTTGTTTTGGTTCAAAATTATCACGATTAGGGGGATTTTCAAAATCTGTTGGGCTTGCCAATCAAGCAACTTGGCCCAAGACACACAAATTTTATCTCGCAATCTAAGCCTTCTACGACCAAATTTAGAAAAAGCATCTGAGCAAACCTTCAAAAATCAGTATTTTTATCGTAGTAATTCAGGGTAATGTTTTAGAGAAAAGTGATGTTCGAAGCACTTTTAGAGTTCCAAAAAAAAAACAAACATTTTATTTTTTGACATGTCAATTTGAACTTAAAGGTCAAAAGTTACTGCCATTTTGAAGTTAAAAAATTATGCAAATTTAGATATCTCGAAAAAACGCAGGCCAAATTTTTAGAGCTACATTGCATTAAAAAGGGAAGACCTAGCACTACAAACGATCAAAAATCTCATGGGTATTTTTCTTTGATCTCATTTTCAAGGGAAAAGTGTATGGGACCACCCTAACGAAATTCAAAAATTGTCCAACTATATGTTTTTCTATGAAATTTTGCACGCTGAATCCGAATATGCCCTCAGAATTTACCCAAATTGACAAAATATGGACTTTTGGTCATATTTTGAGTTTATACTTAAAGAGAAAAATCTTTTTACGCGATGCGTTACGATTTCCTATTTTGTCGGTTTCTCTGGAACGACGCAACATTTTTGAAATGTTTTGAAAGCAATTTGTAGGTTTTGTTCGATTCTACAAAACACTTTTTGAAGGTTAACAAAAATATTATGTGGTTTAAGAGAAATCGACGAAATAGAAATCGTAACGCCTCCGCGTAAATAGAAATTTCTTTGTATATGTTTTTTTTATATTATATGTTTTTACGCATTGGTTCGAAACATTTAGCATGTGTGAAAGGGGTTCTGGAAATGCACCCCGTTAAATAGGCAAAACTCGAAGTCAAACCAACTGGGTCCAAGTGTAATTGCAAGAACAAGATAAAGTACAATTTGGAGCTATGAAAAATAGATGGACACAACGTTAAAAGGCAACTATTTTGTTTTTGTTGTACACTGAACTCCTTAATTTTTATCCAAAAACACAAAAACCGTTTCTGATTCCTTCCGATCAATACGCTACTCTGTGATCGTGACTTTAACCATTGAACTTCGCCATATACGCCAAACAAGGCCCGAAGCCCCGTGGCAGACTTTAACGGCCAAGTCATAAATCTAATATAAACTTTATACCGAACGGGATGCGGTATGAGCTTTGCTTTACAGCGACATTCCACATCAATTCGATCATCCTGCGGCGAAGAACTCTCTTCCTTCTCCATTGAGAGGGGGAAAGATGAGATGTGTTTTGTTCTTGGAGATTCGCTGCTGAACCTGAATGAAGAACGATGAACGGTTCATGCCATCTAAGCTGAATCGCTACTGACTTTTACGGAGACTGCACGGGGTTGGCAAAGATTGCTACTTAATTAATTGGAATAGCTGGCAGTGATTGCAGATGGTTGGGTTCCGATAAAACCGGAAACCACCAAGCCAAATATAGCCGGTTGCGGAATGCCACCGCAAGGCTGGACTCTCTCCGCAAAAGGGGGCTGCGCAGGTTAATTACGCATACTGGTTCCAGCTCGGGTTTTTTGCGGTCCAGACGCGGGAGCTGCTCCGGCTTTCGGTCCCAGACAAGGTCGTTGCTCTATCGGCGCAAGGCCATCGCGGAGATTCAGCATTCCAAGCGGGTAACTCCCAGGAACTGCTGTACAAGTAGTTGATTCTTTCGTGGAAGTTCAAGTTTGTAATTTTGGTTATGCACGAATAAGTAACTCACGTTTTCCCCCTTCTATTCCATCGCAGAACACAAAAGAAACCGACTACCGAAAGGTTTAGGCCATTTGTGCCGAGACGTGATAAATTATGCCGAAAAAAGTGCTGACTTTGAAGCCATGCTTGGGAGTTCTGTTTTGGAGCTTCCCACAGTTCTACTCTTTTTAGATCCCTTTAGATACGCATATCCGAAGTAAAGAGCTGAATTTACAAATGCCGAAAAGTGGTAGCAGAGAGGAACCTGGAACTCTAGGGGAACGCCAACCATGTGTGACCCGTGAACCATGCGATGATGGAGTTGGGTCAATTCGTTACAATGTCTTGTTCAACTCTGACTAATGTGTATAAGTCGCTAAATGATTCATTAGAAACTGACTTATTCCATCTTACTGTAAATGCACCCTTTGCGCAATCCGATCGCAACGGTTCTCCACCGATCGTCACCGGTTTGCGGGAATGATCAACAAATGCACAGACAACGACCGACATTCATTGGGCTCGACGCCTCCCCGTATCGGAGATGTATCATTTAATTCGCACGATTTGTCCCTTTCGTATAAACGTGAACGAACCCCGTCCCAGTCCTGTTCGAACACGTTTGCACATGAGGTGACTTGCGACTGTCTATGGTCCACAGAGTGTAGACGTTGCAGTTTTAGAAGGCACCAAACACCTCTTCGTAACCAAGGCACGTTGCCGGATCGGGTTGCTTAGCTCAGCAATCGTCTTCTCTTTATTCCATTCGTTTACTTCTTCGGAAAGCTTGCCGCGGCCACAACATCTCACAAGACGAAGCAACCCGTTCGCTGATCGACTTTTTCCGTTGTTGTTGTTGTCCGCTTCTCTTCGCTTCCCTTCTTGCGCCGTCGTCGTCGTCGTGGCAAGGTCATAGAAGGCCGAGCACTCTCTTCGCGTGGCCACCACAACAACGATCGGTCGGTGATCGCCGAAGAAGAAAATGCGCAAAAAAGCAGCAACTCGAGCAAAAGAGAAATGGAGAGAAAATTGGCTTTGACGAATGGAAAGGCGCAAAATTCAAAGCAAAACTTCCAAGAAGAAGGAAGGAACTCGTAAGTTAATAAGCACAAAGTTACGCGGAGAAGAAACAAAAAAAAAAACAGGTCTGATTTCGGTAACGAAAAGGCGCAGCAACTACACAAAAAAAATGAGCGGAAGAAGTTGCGTGAGACTTTATTTTATGCGCTATCATCCGGGTTGTTCCCCAAAGTGGACATGAGAAGTACCTACAGAAGTTAAGTCATGGGGAGGGTCATGTGGAACGGACTTCAAGTCGGGGGAGAATGACTTGTGGTAAAACATCATCTTCAAAGAACAATGATACAAAAACGATCGCTTAACGCATGAAATGATCTCAAGTTAACGTTTTGATACACTCTTTTATAATTACGAATTCTGACGTTTTTTTTTTAATGTTTAAAAGTTTGTTTGATATTGCAGCAAAAACATCTTATCAGACAGTAAAAAATTGACTAGACGCAGGCAAGTATGCTTTCTAATGAGCGTTTTATTGAATATTTTACCCTTTTAAAGTGTTAGTCTTGATTCTTGTTTCTTTTATTTGCTTCCACAGGTCCAATGGACAGAATTTTTAAAAATCGTAAAACTGGAATTTATTAGTTAAAATTAAACTTAAAGTGATTATATCTTAAAATGGTGTATTCTATCAAAAAATATATAAGGTATTTCTCAAATTAGGTAACATTTTTCTAGAGGCTCTTGAAATATGAAGTAATTTTTAAAAAGAAAATTATGTACAAATAAATATTAACAAAGCTTTTCTGAAAACATACTTTAAATCATATTGTTCTTTTTCAATTGGCTTTTACAGAACAAAAAACTTTCACCACCGTTATGTATCTACGAAAAATGTGCAAAATTGTGACCCATTCAGCCCTTCCAGGCAAACAAGCAAACACAGATTGAGGAAGCAAACAGAAAACTCGAAAAGTGCACCCTTGAAAGTTCAAAAAGAACCATTTAGTAACAAAAATAACAACACACTTCGAAGAAAATAAAGCAAAACAGAACGGCCACATTCGAAGCTCTTAGGAAACTGTTTGAACGAATCCATTCCACGCTCACACACATGCCCTCCAAGTTGCAAACACAAACAGAAATTTTAAATTTTCTGCACGGATCTATAATTGCTGCATTGGTGCTCACCTCGTTTTGGTGAGATCTATCGTTTTCTGTTCTGTGGTGGTTGATGCAATACGTTGGTGATTGTGGAAGATCCATTTGATGCATATCGGAGTGTGATTTTTGGTTCAATATAAATAATGAAAAAAAAAACTTTATTTTAAAGATATATTTCAATAAATAAACCTAAAATTCAACCTTCAATCTCATGAGACAAGTAAGAAACCAAGTGGTGTGCGTTTTGCCATCGAAAGCGGAACCGTTTGAATTGATTTTCGTTTGGTTTTGTTGGGATTTTCATCTTCTTTTCCTTCATTCTGCTTCTCGCCAAAGATGCAGATGCTTAGGAGTGGTAAAGAAAACAAAGTCTATTTTTATGCCTTTCCCCCTGATGGAGATGTTTATTTTGTCAAAGTCAGAAGTGATTTGTTAGCTTTTCGAGAAATTATGATACATACTTGATTCATCTTAAAATAAAAATAAATCTGTTTGTCTTTGCAGCATTGTAAATCATAGTTTCCTTTCATGCTAAATTATAGAAAATAGGAGTTTTTCGCATGAAAAAGAATATTGCTTATGAATGAATTTGAAAAATAGGACAATCGTAAATTTAAACATTTGTGCTACAGACGAATATTGATCACAATTACACATTTTTATTTACAAAGAAATAATTTTTTATATTGTTTTTTTAGGATAATCAAAACAAAACTCTTTTAGTCATGAACTGAACATAGGGTATTTTAACCATTAGTGGACCCCCTAGTAGAGCCGAAGCGCATTTTTCACAAATTTTCAATATTTTAAGCACTTTTTCATAACCCTTTGTACAAAACAATGAAAATTGAAGTCTTTTGAACAATTTTGACTATTTGTTTTATCAGTTTATTTATTTTTGAGCAGAAAAATAGTCATTTGAAAAAAAAGTTTTTTTGCCTTGTTATGGACCCCCTTTTCCTATAGTGGACCCGGGTCCATAATCCGATTGTGGACCCGGGTCCACTATAGGCAAACTGTTATTTTTATTTCAAATTTAACCGATATTTGATGTTTTGATGCATGGTGTAGGTATAATGATAGATATAATGAATAAAACATGGATTTTGCTCCCTTTTCATCATAAACAAATATGTTTTGTTAACAAATTTGGCTTTAAACAACAACAAAACCTAACAGACGTTTAAAAACATTTATTTCCGAATAAGATCACAGAAAAAGTTTCAAAAATCACTGTAAACATAAAATAATAAAAAAAAGTAATTTTGATGCACATTTTTTCATATTAATTACATAAATGTTTGACCGAAACTAAACAATAGATTTGTTTACAGTTGCTCATAAAACCACGCATGTTTATTTAAAAAAATGTGTTGTTCTTGATTTATTATTATAAAATATCGTTTCAAACTGCAATTACGATGCTTCAGTTTAGTACAATTGACTGTAGTTTTGATTAATTATATTTTTTACGGCTTCAGTATTTTTGGTACTTTTAATATGAAACTGCTATATTTATACTCATAAATGAAAAAATATGCGTTTAGGTTGATAACACCAATCATTTATTGTATATTTAAGAGAAACTTTTGCTTAAATACACAGTTTTCTTATCTTTGAAGGTTTAATTAACAAGGGGTCCACTTTTGGAAAAGTTTGGATTTTCGTTATCCTATATTGGACCCCCCTAATTTCTGTTCGAAAATGATCAGTTCTTCGCTTTATTTTATTAAAGTTCCTTAAACTTGCATTATTTCAACTTGCTGAAGTTAAATAATCGGTCAAAAAGTGATTTAATAGTTAATTCAATCATAAAATATAAATGCAGTTTTGTTGTGAAAATGATACTGGCCATGGCTGATTTCAGATGTCGAACTCAACACTTATTTTGGTGAAAAGGACAATTCAATATCAGTCAACATTGATTTAAATGATGCTGAACATGCCAAATAAATGGTTTGTAGACATCAACACGCTTGAAATTGTGATTTTATTGAATTTTTCATCAAAAACCCTTCAGAGGGTCCACTATAGGAAAGGGGTCCACTAATGGATAACGTACCCTAGTTTTAAGTTCATAACTTTATTTCCTGAAAAGGTACTTTTAACAGATTGAAGAGTGTTTAAGGTATTTTTAAAACTAACTTCCCCTAGAGTTGAGCCTACGCAAAAATTTTGTTGGTCAGTGTAATCGAAATTTTATGTAGGTATAACTTTGTTCATGTCAAAAGAAGACATTTTGCATAAGTAATATTTCCAAGCAAATCTCCATTAAATTTTTCGGGCTGACCATAGAAAATGAGCATGTCAATATTCCAAAATTGTATCTTGAGAATTAAATTCTTAAATGATTTGATGTTGTTGGAAAAATTATAGGTTTTGCATGATTAGGATTGATTTAGTTGACTTGAAATCATTAAAAGTTAATTTCCCAGAATACGCAATTTTAATTTAATGTTTTTATTTATAACAAATAATTTTTTTGCGCTTGAGTTTAGGACAAAACTTGCAATATCTTAAAGCGAAGATAAAATTTGAGAAAATGTTTTTTTTTTTTAAACAAGAATATTACACGGAGAGACTGTGCCCAGAAATTTTAACAATTAAAATTGTTGATTTTACTTTCGTAAATTTCACAAAAACGTACTTGTTACGGCCAATTTTCAGTTGAATCAACCAAAATTCAGTAATTATTTAATAACCTGTTTGTTGAAAATGCTAAAGGCAAAAAGCTAACAGATTTCCCGAACTCGAATGAACGTGATCGACTGTTAGCTTTGGTTTTAGAAAAATCAAGATTTTTTTTGGTTAAATGTAAATATCAATTGGTTGATTATTTAAAAGATGAACTTGGGTTTGTTTACGTTTGTCATTTGAAGTCAGGATTCGAACAAGAGCGGTCGATTTGTTGAGTTTGTGTTGTTAATTGTGAAGTGAGAGAATGTGAAAGGTGAAAATCACACTATTTGGCTAATGTTGAAGTGCAAATCGAAGTGAACACTGTTGCAACTGTGGAGGTGCAATTGGTGAGTAAGTTTGTTGATGATTTCTTTGCAGGTGATAAACTATGAAGAACAAGACGAGGACATTCGCAATGAGGACCTCTGATGCGAGGGGACTTCATGACAATGTTTTAAGGAAAGGGAAGGGCAGTGAAAGGAAGAGGCGGGCGAACTCTTGCACGACAATACTTGCACGGGCAAATTTAACAAAAGGTTGGTTAATCTAAGTAAGTATGGATTTAGTTTTACATAACAATTTATCTGTAGTGATTTTAATTAGAAAACTGAATAATCAAAAACCTTCGTGCTTACGATGGATACAATTTTAATGAACCATTTTTTTTTTCAGAATCTTCAACCATAAAATATATGGAAATGAGTACACATAATATCAAAATAAAAATGAGATGATGGGAAATGTCTAAAAATAAAATTTATAAAAGATATACAAAAGAAGATAGAAATATTTTAAAAATGCTGTTAATAGAAGACTGCTAAATAAACTGGTAAGTAAAACTCAAAATATTGTTTTCAGGAAACGGAGCATTATTGATATTTCTTCTTTCCTCATTATAATTACATTTATTTACGATCCTTTTTCAGTTTATAGACAAAATTAAGGATTTTGTATCAAATTACTAATAAATTTTATATGTCTATTTGCAGCAAATGGTTCGTTTTGGTGTAAATTCTGTGTGAAAAATAACTAAACCTGAGACCGTTGTAGATGATGATGACTTATCGGATGATTGCACAGTGATGGTAAGTGAATACAACACTTAATTTTATACAACATAATAACTTACTTGGTGAAATATCTTCAAGGAATTCACGAGAAATTAAACATCTTTTATAAATATGTTTAACAAAATTTGTAATATGTTTTATTATTATTTTTTAGATTTATGCAACGTATTTTTTCAAACTTTAATCAAACTTTACATGTTTTATAATAACAGATAATAAAAAGTTTTGTTTTGATGCTTTTTAACAGTAATTTAATAACTTCATGCAAAAAAACAAATTAGTACAAAAAGTTAAAATTTTAGGCAGAATAAATGCGAATATAAAAACACCCAGCATTAATTTGTGAGGCATTATTATAAAATTTACTGCAAATTCAATAAAAATATTGCTAACAATAGCTAATTATTGACTACATGCACGAATGTTTTTCTGTATTTAAGTAAGACATTAGTTAAAATTATAGCTAGAAATTCAGCCCGGCCTGTATCGTTAGATAATTAAAGAAAATATATATAGACACTAACATAAATTATGTTTAATTAAGAAATGTTTTGTTATAATTCACTAATAATTTGCAGCATGCAAAAATATTTCAGTTAATAAAACGAAAAAAAATTGTTGAAAAATAGTTGAAAAGTATGGCCCAGCCTGTTTTTTACAGAATATTCCACAATATTTCAGCTTAAAACAAAAAAAAATTAGTTAATTTTCGGCCATTTAATCAACGAAAATGGCAATTCCAACTATTTTTTTAGTTAATTTTAGTTACTGGTGGTCAGCAATTTTGGGTTAACAAAGTCAACAATCGATTGTTGAAAAAAAGCTGTGTAAAAAATTAACCCATACTTTTAGTTAAATTAACCAAGATTTTCTTAGATTTGCCCTGGCCAGTCTCTCCGTGTAGCAGATAAAATTTCAAAAATCAATATCTAAATGTAAAACCCAACTGCAATCGAAAATGACTTTACTTCTTTTAAGGATATTTTTTACGGGAAATGAACTTTTTTGAAATTTAAAAATACTTTACTGCAAAAAAAACTACAATTACTTTTTGTTACTTTGTTGATGTTTAAATACAGCAATTTTTTAACACAGGAAAATCTTCTTACTATCAAAACCATAGAACATAAAGGGATCATCCATAAACCGCGTGGACACCTTTTGGGTTCAGCGATTGCTCCATACTAGAGGTGGGCAAAACCGCTCTTTTTTAGGAGCCGCTCATTTTCGTTCGCTCTTTAAAAAGAGCCGCTCATTTGAACGGCTCTTTCGCTCTTTTTTCAAAATTTGAATGAATTGGGTTTTTTCAAGAATCGTGTGATTTTATAAATTATTTCACATTGGACTTTTATAAATTTGGCTATACCAAATATTTTTTGAAGTCACAAAAATATTTAACATTTTAATGAAAAAAGAGTTTTAAAATGCATTTTACACATCCCCAGATGTTTTGCAATCATTAGTTTTCAAAATATCGAAGCATCGATGAACTTTTTTTTAAACCGAAAAAAAACTTTTGCATTAGATACTGTACAACTTAATTTCACCAAAAATCAAAATATTTTTGATCGATCCCAAAATGCTTTTTAATTTGTTTTCAGTGCATAAGACTTCTATTTTCATTTGAATTTTAAAGTTTTTTACTTTAATAAACAATCAGTTGCCCACTGCAAAGTTTATTTCATTTTGTTGAGAAATTCATTTACTTTTGGGATTAATTTTTAAACGCATTGACATTTTTGAAATTGCATTTTCAATTCTCAAAAACAAATTTAATGCTACATTTTTTGGAAATTCAATAAATTATATTTATAACAAAATTCATGCCATATTGAAACGGTTTTTTCAAAAGACCAGAGTTTAAAAAAGAACCGCGGTTCTTTTTTTTGTGATCCACAGTTCGTTTGCTCTTTTAAGTGAACCGGCTCTTTGAGCAGTTCGCTCTTTTTTTGCCCACCTCTACTCTGTACAAAAAAGTTTTGTTTTGTATGGAAATTTTCTACGGGGGGGGGGGGGAGTCTGAGAATTCAAAAAAGTGTCCACGTGGTTTATAGATGGTCCCAAACGTTATAACTTTTCAAAAACAAGGCGAAACATGGTTGTTGAAAGGATGGTTTTATCTTTTCTATTTTTTTTTTAAGAAAATGGGGTTTTGTTTTCAAGGGAAGAACAATTAGTTTAAAGCAAATTTCGAATAATAGTAAAACAACTAAACCGATAGATTTAAAAAAAAATACTCATCATTCTTTTTTTTTTTTTGCTCTTTTCGAATTTTTAGATTTGAGAGTATTCTTTTGAAAAGAGCTTTAACACTAATTTTGGACATTTTAAAATGTTAACTTAAGAAATACACCAACAAGTTTTTTTTTAAATAAAAAAATACAAGGACAAGTCGACCTACAAAAGATTATCAGTAGCACAAAGTAATTAAAATTTGTTAGCCAAAGCCATGATTTAAAAAATAGTAGATTTTCCAAAAACAAATATTGCCTTAAAATTGCTCCTATCAAAAGTTTGAAAAAATAATATGAAACATTTTCAAAATAGTTTCAAAAAGTATTCATTCTTTTTTTTAAGCATTTCCAAACTCCATAATTCGACCTCAGGAAAGAAAAGTTCAGCTGCATGAAAGCCAAACACATGGGCCAGTAGATTGTTAAAAGATCTCCGAAGAGACCCGATGGCAGCTGATAGGGCAACAACGGCGTAGCAGACACCAAAGTGCAGCATCACTTCACTGGGTAAAAAAAGAAAGAAAAAAGCTTCCCCGATGATTAGTTTTCGTTTCGCATTGATTGTTTTGCCTTTTTGGCAAATTACTTGGGATCGGATGCAGCCATCGACTTTTGAAGATTGATTTTCACTTTTACTTAATTTTGAGCTTACGCAAACGCCACGCCGGGCAAACTTTGAGCACACACGCAAAAAATAGATATTAACTAATATTTACACTTGTTGGAGAGTTTATACGGACGGGCATAAAACGGGGGGCAGTTTCCCTTTTTCTGTCTCAACTGAAGGCATACTTATGAAGTCTAACCACTCACTGACTAAGTTTTCAAAGTCATTCAACTTTCCATACGGCACACGTGCTGCGGCATTTGATTGGGGGTTTTTGAGATGACTGTAATCTTCAAAATCTAATGCCATACAATGTGTGCTGCACCCACTTAAGACTAAACGCGCGTACCTTAACTAATTTCCTCCGGGCATCGAATTAACCCCTTCAACAACCAGCTAGCAGCAGCACTTGAGCGTCCCTTAAACGATCGCAATTTTCAAACAAAGCCACTTTCACTAGCCGCGTGGACTAAACGTCATTTATCCTCGTTTTAAATTTCTGTGTGTGTTTTTTCCCCTTTGCCTGACTTTTGCTCTGTAATTTCGGGTTTGCTGCACATATGCAATTGCGAAGAGGGTGTGCAGTGGAATGGAAGCTAGCATCTGCTTCTGGAATTCTTCACTTTTTTCCTTTGGCGGTGAGCTCGAATTGAACGAATTGGTTGCAGGGCGGTTTGTGAGAGAGGACGGTGTTTCCAAATGGAGGTTTAAGAATTTGTTGATAATTTTCTAATTCAATTGATTCTAAATATTTTATTTATTCCCATATTTCGGATAAATATTTCACCTATTTTGTGTGTGTTTTTTTTTTCATTTTTTGTTCTAAGCTTTTCCTAAAGTATTGAAAAATGTTTATTTTCTCGTTATATAAAACCCTTCCAGTTGCATAAAATTGCGTTAAATCAATTCGTTTCATTGTCTAATTTTTTATTGTTAAGCTTAAGTTGCTTCCTAAACTAAAGTATACGCTAAATTAATTAAAATGTTTAAATCCAAAATGGTGGCCAATATGGCGGTGACAAAATATTGAATAAATGCATTTTATCCGAAGTCCCATACAAACCAAAAGTTCGAACTTTTTTTCTTTTTGATGTGGTTTCAAAATGCAGAAAGTTAAAATTTCTCCTTCAATGAAAATTGAAGAGTGTCTTGGACTTTACTACAATTAGTTTTCAAATGATTGTGCTGTTTGTTTCAAATTACATTATTTTTGGGTCATAATTAAAGAGGGAAGATAAAAAAATACATTGAAACTTTTGAATGTGATTAATGAGCAATTCCAGGCCAAAACAGGAATTTTCAAAGTACTTTTTCTCAACCCTCTCTGATCTCAATGAAAAATTGTAGACATGTTATCCTACCTTTATATAAGCCATTTTTGTGTATATGGAGCCAGTTACACTCGATAGTGACATTTGAGAAGGGCGTAAGTGTTTTAAATATTTTTGTATTTCCTAATTTAAATATTGCTGTATCTCGAAGCCGTTGCATCGTACCAAAAAGTGGTCAAAGACAAACTTGTAGGAAATTTGACGGGCTTTCCGAAAAAAATACACTGAAAGAAAAAAACACTCCACTTTTATGAGATTTTTTAATTTTTAAGTTTAAAAGTCAAATTTGAGGGTGAGCCCACGATTTTTTTTCGTTCAAAATTTTTGTGAAAATAGCCTAAGATGTTACAAAAAGACTCATGAAAAATGCAGGATGGAGCAACTCACCTAAAAAAATACAAAAATAATTTACTGAAATTGTTTTTTTTTTTCAAAAGTGCTCTAAACATCAAAATTTTCGAAATCCGAACACGAGAGTCGATTCTCTAGACAATTTTATATTAAAGTCTCCATATTGACCATTGTCCTATGTCCAATCCTTGTGAAGTTACATCGGTTTTAAAAATAAAAATGTTGAAAAAGAAGGTTTTTTGATGGTTTTTCGTAATTTCTATATGACAGACTTGATTTTTCAGTCTCGAAAATATTTTTACCAGAAAGCACTCCAATTTCCCATAAGTTTGCCTTTGACCACATTTCAATTGGATGTATGGGCTTACAGCAGGGGTGCTCAAAGTTTTTGGAGGCCGGGCCAAATTTGAAGCTCAAATGAGGTTGCGGGCCAAATATACATAAGGTGAAGCCGTTGATCATTTTCGAAGAAAATTAATCATCACTATAAAAAATTGTGTATTAAATTCAATTTAACGAATTTCAGCACCAAAAGGAATCAGCATGTGCTGGTTGTTGCCTTCTTGAAGCCACTGAAGGAATTTTTGATTTAAATCAATTGTGCTTCAAAATTTATATAATTTTGTGGCACAGTCATTGACGTCCTAGTTGGCAATCATTGATTAATGACGATTTCCATAACTTTACAAGGAATGGGATAATCGTTACCAAAAGGAATCAGCATGTGTAGGGCACTATTCTAAACAACTTGTTGAAGGAATTTTGTCAAAATATTAAAAGCGACGCAAAATGTATATCTTTGAAGGAAAAATCATGACAATGATGGAAGTCTTCACGATAAGAGGTTATAAAAAAATTAAATTACATTATTTTAATTTAAAAGAATTAATTTTTGTTTAAAAAAAAAATGTCAATTCCATATAATAGAAAATACAAAATAACGGTTTTCTATCGGTATTGTTTCAGGTATTTGAAAAAATGTTTTTAGCTAAATGTACTTGAGTTTTCAAAAAAAAAAAAAAGTTTTGTTTTTATATTTCGAAAATGGTGACATAACATGTTGAACAATTTATCTAAAACCGTAATTTTAGCTATAAGTTTAGTGTGGCTTATGAAAAATCGTTGAGAGCCAGAATTTCAACATTTCAATGAAAAAAAAAATGCTTATACAGTCAATCAGATACGTTATCTAACTGTAATGAGTTCAAATCCCGAAGGAAGTGCAATGTATGTTTCAGGGTCAGTTCATAAAACGGTTATTATGACTTGAAAATTAATAAAGAAAACTTATAGTTTGGCAAATATTACAAATTCTACCTAAGTCAAACTTGAACTTTTTTTAATATTTCTAAAAATATTTGATGAAAGTTTTGAGGATATTTAGTAGTTTCACTCACATTGAAACCTGTGAAATTGTTTTAATTATTAATTATTAAAATATTAATAAATCATAGGTTTTTTTTAACGCAAAATAAAAAAATTAGCATATAAAAGTTTAAAAAATTACCCTTAACTTTGAAAAAGTAGAAAATAACTTTACAAGTGATCAACGGGCCATTTTAAATGATCATTCAAAATGGGCCCGCGGGCCACAAAATATCATCTCGGCCATACTTTGGTCACCCCTAATCTGGAGTGTTCCTTGAAAGTTACTAAAACCAAGTACACCAACGAGTAGAGCAACTTTTTGTGAACATTTATGTTTATTTTCACTTTTCCAAAAAGTTATTCTATTACTTTTACAAGCAAATGAAAAAAATATTTCCAAAATGTATTCTAATAAAACGAGAATGCATTGGGCAACGCCCATTGTTATACTTTCAGCTTAGTTTTTTTTTCACTTCCAGCGCTCTTTTGGGTCTGCTTAGTGCTTCCAAAATTGATGAAATTTTAAGCGAACACTCACGAAAAGTAGCATATATAGCGAAAGTTTTCTGGCATCACTGGCTCACTCACTCACTGGCTGTTGGTAGCCACCCTTTGTTCTTTATTTGCCTTCGCTTCTCGCTCGGTTTTCTTCAGCCTTCGATTAGAATGGGTTGTCAAAAGTCAAACGTCAAAAGACTTTACGCGTTTGTTTTTTTTATGGCGTTTGATAATTATGTACATGTTTCGGGATTATTTATCAAGTGAGTGACTAACTAATATGCAAAAGAACATGTTGCCGAAAGTTGGGGGCCGTTTTGTATCGATAGCGCCGTGAAAAAGTAAGCGAAAGTGACAATTTGATTTTGGCGATATTCATTAAGCGTTTGAGGGTTTCTCGCGTGTGTCACTGTGTGTGCCAACAAAATGATGAGAAATGGTCTCGCAAAATAGAAATTATGATCAAAAGTGCATTAAATTTGATCTTTTTGGCCAGTAAGTAGCATACATTTGCATGCTTACTCGAGGAGGTTCTGTTGCTGGTAAGTTTATAGCCTAAATAGTATTTTTGGAGCTTTAATCGAGCATCAAACTCTCCATATGACGAAGATAGGTTTTTTACCCCAGAAAATGATGAATTTTCATTAGTTTTTGATGAATATTAATCAGGTTCACATTTTTACACATTTTTATGTAATATTACTCAAAAAAGGAGGTAATATTCAACCTACCTAATTTTCAACATTCCAAAATTCAACTTTTTTTCTGTGTATTAGACTCATTAGATAGATATTTTAAATAACTTTCTAAAAATGTATGAAATGATAGGTTTTTCTTACAAAAATCACCCTTTTTATTGGGCAACGAATGTCCGTAACGTCATGATTCGAAATCCGGACACTTAGTAGGATATAATTTTTGTTTAAGCTTGCAAAAAACCATGCAATAAGTTGGAAATGTAGAAATATCATCAGGATGTAGTATAAACAGTCAATTTTAAGAGAGTGCATGCAAAATATGCCTTTTCATCAGAATTTAAAGATTAAAATGACTTGTTGTGCTTCGAATCCCGGACACTGATAAAAGCTGATTCGAATTCCGGACACTTTTGATTCGAATTCCGGACACTCGATTTAGCTTATGTATCGCACAAATTTGTACTGAAATTTTTGTGAATGGCATTCTTTAGGTCTCAAATAAGCAGTTAACATCAATACAATTGATATTTTGTACAAAAAATTGCTAGAATTTGAGGAAATCAGAACCATAAATTTCTGCTTTGCCTTCCCTGTGCTTCGGACGCCTATGAAATATTTCACGTGAAATGTTTCGAATTATTGGTAATCTTATAATTTTATTATATTTAATTGTTTTGACATTAACTACAGCGTTCAAACAAACTTGAAATGAAAGTTGATGTTAGAATTTATCAAATAACCCATTTTTGACATTTATAATGCGAACTTATATCCAAATAATTGATAAAACAATATGAGGTGTCCGGGTTTCGAAGCGTCCGGGAATTCGAATCATGACGTTACTCGTACAGGAAATAAAGAACTAATAACAACAACACCCTTTTTATAATATTTCGAACTTCAGTCAAAATATTTTTTTTGAAGAACTTTTGAAGTACTTTATTAACCTTTATGGGACTCATTGGACCCCAAAACGGACAAAATCGGTCCAGCCAGTACTGAGATAATCGAGTGACAATTTTTCAATCAACATCCCACCAGGCACACAGACATTTGCTCAGATTTTGCTCCTGTGTAGGCGGTCTAACTAAGAAGATCATTTTTCGAGTGATTGTATAGCCTTTCCTCAGTAAAGTGAGGAAGGCAAAAAGTGAAAGTTTTTTATTGGATTATATTAAATTAGAAGGCAAAAAGTGAGTAAAAATTGTGACGAATGTGTCAATAACGTTTATATTTATAAAATATATCAGGAGAGACATTTCCAAATTCCTCTTTTTTCTCGAGATTGGGAGTTTAGGTGTTAAGACGCAGCATACTGTTGCAATTCCTTAAGCACTTTGTGATACTGATACTCCGTGTTTAAAATTTTTGAAATAGGGATGGCACAATTTAGATATTGTTTCACCATCCTCTCGATCTTAACCAAGGCCGAAAGACTTACTTAGAACCAAATCTTTGTTCTTGAAATATTGACAAAACAGACAGAAAAACAAACTTTAATTTTTAAATGAAATTGTTTTTTTTTTTGCTCAAATTTCCAGTATTTCCTCTCCGTTCCCCAGAATAGAGTAAAACTTCAAACTATTTTATTTTTCTATTTTCCTTTTAAATGGAACCTTACACCTCCTCTAACCTCCCGGCAAAGGGGGTGTGTGGAGAGTTTATTGTTTACCGCACTATTTTGGGTGCACTTTTCTGACAAAAAGAGGGAAATAAAAAGAAATAAAATCTTTGTTATTACAGCTATTTCAACCATCAGCGGGCGACGAGGTTCATTCGACGAGGGTGAAGAGCTCGCACATGTCCTATTTTTCGGGAGATTTATTTTCCGGTCCAAACTTAAATCCCTTTTTTTGACAGAAGTGCAAGAAGAAATTGCTGCAGCAGAGGAGGGTGTAATTTGGAACAGCACACGATTCGGCGCTTCCTGTCTGGTCCTTGGTCCTGGTGTGGTATTTGGTCCTCTCGAATGTGGATTTTCTCCACTCGTAGAGTCGTGGTCGTTTTGACGCTAATTGCAGATCTGCAGTTCCTGTCGTGACGGGATTCAATTATCCCGCTCTTTGAACGGGGAGACTTAACCAGTTGGGCGGAACCGATCGAAAGTGGGATTTACATTGTTTTGTGGAAATTGGATTTTAACGGTAAGGAGATAAATATCTCAAAGATGATATTTTGTCCGTTTTTGTTTGACACCAAACCATTATTTCACTACGCTTATAGTTTAAATCAAATCCGGACTATAGTTTTCGTATGGAAATATTGTTTATGATGACACCAAGATAAACATTTTATTGCAGTCAGAACTTTAAATATTATTTCAGGAAGATTTTGTTAAAGGCAAAAAATTTAAGTCAATAATTAATTTTTAAATTTTGAAGGTCTATAATTGAACGTAATACAGAAAATATTTATAAATAAACAGGTGCGGGAAAAATAAAAATCTTCTTTAAAAATTGTGCGCTTATTTTTTTTTTGTAATAGATAATTCTGGAAGGCCAACACACAACCTTATAAATTCAAATAATCTTCCACAAATATTTCGCTCCAATTTTTCACACAATCCACCACACTCGTAAGAACCCAAACTGGTTTCTCTGTCCTGACCGCGGAGGCCGCAAACTTTCACGGGCCGCCAAGATCCTTCTGGGAATTATTTGCACACTCTTTGCCTTTGAAGCGGCCGTTGGTTGGTGGCCAGCATCTTTGGCATTTCGACAAACCGCAGCGGAAGCGAATCAAAACAGGAAATGAGACGGTAATAACAAGAAGATCGGAGATTTTGTACAAGTCATAATGGCTGGGGACGAGCCCTTTTACAATCTCAATTACTTCGGGTGTGGACTTGAATTGACTTGGCGTCGCCAAGAGGTCACACTGGTTGGTTGGAGTAGCAAGTATCGCGCGAGAGAAGTTCATTCACAAAGAATGACATAAGCAGAAACCCTACCAGCTTGGTCAGCAGTTTGTGGCAGACTTGAGCTGGCCAGAGGAGATGAACTGCCCAAGCAAGTGAGAGCTGTGTGAATGGCAAATATTGACTCATCAGGGTCGTCACTGTCGGCGTCGTCAGCTTATGGTCAATTCGGTACCTTAGTCATCGTGCAGGAGATGGGCTTGGGTTTGGCGTTTAAAAAAATAATAAGCGAACCCGCCAAGTGATTGAAGTTGTGCGTGATATGAATCTTGAAACCGCCAACAACAGTTGTTAAGTAGGGGGAATTTTATGATTTTGAATTGCACTATTTGTGAAATGGATTAGTAGTACGGACACGTACTGGTAGAAATGACTCAAATAAAAGAATTTAGGAAATTGAAAAGATTGTTTCATATATACTGCATCTTTCCTCAAAAAATCTGAGGCAAAATAACCTTTTTTTCACATTTCCTCGTTATCGTGCTGTAAAAAGATAGGACGAGTCACAAAATAGCACACGAGCGACGATTTATTGAAAATCAAGCTCGTTTACAAGGATTGTTAAACGCCGCTCTAATCGAGTCCGTCCTATATGTAAAAACAGCAAGCCGAGAAAAACGCATGTCAAATTTGTCCCGCCCATAAGGCTACGTGTTAAATTTCACGAAAAAGTGGATTTTCTCCGGTTTTCTTGAAAAAAAAGTATTAAATTTTATTGGTTTTTCTGATAGTTTACATGATTTCGAACCAAACTGCATCATTAACTCAAAATTGACGAAATTACATATGGGACGGACTAGCTTCGAGCGGCAGTAAATGTCACCCGGAAAAAGAAGATTCTTATTTAAATTGCACATTGAAAAGGGTATAAATGCATGAAATAAAAATTTCTATTCTGAAATTGTCTCAGAAACTCGAATTTGATAAAATTATCTTTATAAAATGGGATTTAAGGGTCTTCCGAGCAAAAACTGAAAATTTTTTTGATTAAAAACTTATATTTTTGCCTTCCTCACTGAGGTAAGGCTATAATCCTGCTCTAAAAATGAACTTTGTATAAAAACGTCGTAGACCCACCTTCATGTATACATATCGACTCAGAATCGAAAACTGAACAAATGTCTGTGTGTATGTGTGTGTGTATGTATGTATGTGACCAACAAACTAGCTCATGTTTCTCGACACTGGCTGAACCGATTTGATCCGAACCTGTTGCATTCGACTTGGTTTGGGGTCCCATAGATCGAGTTTTATACAGATTGAAGTTTCGATAAGTAGTTCAAAAGTTATGTATAAAAATGTGTTTTCACTTATATCCGGATCTCACTTAAATGTATGTAAACTAAGTCCGGGTCCACCATCCGACCCATCGTTGGTTAGGTTATCAAAAGACCTTTCCAACGAGTCCAAAACATTGAAGATCTGGTAACCCTGTCTCGAGATATGGCCATCTATGTGATATTGATGTACTTTTTGGAAGCCGGATCTCACTTAAATGTATGCAAACCATGTCCGGATCCACCATCCTACCAATCGTTGGTTAGGTTATCAAAAGACCTTTCCAACGAGTCCAAAACATTGATGATCTGGTAACCCTGTCTCGAGATATGATCACTTTAGTGATATTTATGTACTTTTTTATTCCGGATCAAAAAAATAGATGAAATTTTGTGTACAGCCATTGTTGGTAATGAGTGAGGAAGGCTCCAACCACATAGGTGGATTAAGTCAGTTTTTTGTTTTTATTTATTAAACCGCCTTACCCAAACCGTTCTCAGTCTCAGATGGTAGTCCCAGATGTTCCCTACAAGCTCTAGGTCAAATTGAGTTGATATCTGAATGGAACACTTTTTATTTGCTTTCAAATGTTTTAAACACACACTTCAAATGCTAATTACTCTCTTTAGATTTGACCAATTGGGATTCCTCACCCTTCATTGTTGCAGTTTTCAGGCGCCGTTTGAATTTTGAGATTGTATTGAAATTTACCTTAGTTACAGATATATTAAGATTTTTGAAGTTTTTAAACTTTTAAAAGTTATGTCCCAATTTGTCTAACTTCCCATTGATATACAGTGCTCATATTTGGCCCAGATGTCGTATATGTAATTTAATTTGTAATTTATTGTTTTATTGGTTACGATATGTCCAAACAACCCCTGAATGTCAGGCAGATTGATGATTTCGATGCGAGATGCGTATGCTCTGCTCGTGGACTCACTCTTAATAAGAAATCTTAACTTAACACATTTCCGATTGTTAAATAAATCGTCTCTCGTGTGCTATCTTGTGACAAGTACAAGTACGAGCGATACCATGGAGACTGTTTTGGATTTTTTTTTTGTAAAATTTAGTACACCAGCGTTTTAAAATGAGGGTAGCTTCTGAAATTGCATTGCCAAGAATGGTATTATTTTCTGTTATGTTGACACAAATAAATTAAGTTTTTCTTTCTTTTCATTTCATTTATGAATAGGTTTGAGAATTACATCAGTGCAATGATAAAATTAGGCCTTAGCAAGAAATTTTGTACCTTAAAATTTAAACCGATGTATTCTAGATTTCCGATGCGAACTCATTTTAATAGTGCGTATGAAGAATTGACCAGAAAAGAAAAATTGTTACATTTCTTTTCTTTTTAAAATGTTCTGTTTTTTGATAATATTTGTTTTGCTCAATGAAAAAGGGAATCACCAGTATAAAATTTTAGATTGCACTCTTCATAATTCAGCAGTTCCATTTGAATAGAGCAAAAATCGGAACAAAATTAATAGAATTAGACTATTGAACCGTTCCCTTTCGCTATTAAAATCAACAACAACAATATTTAGGCTAAGGGTTTCCCGGCGAAAATGATTGGATTAGTATTTTTTGTTCGGCCCTTAGCGTGGTCCGAAAAAAGTCGATTTATATAAATATTCTGATGTATCCAAAGAATGAAAAATTGCAATTTATGAAGAATAGAAAACCCCACAGAAGTAGTACTTCAGATTCAGAAACAAGAAAATACATGATATTGAAAAAATAAAAAATAAATATATAAAACATGATTGAAATTACAATTTAAAATAAATAAATGAATTACCATGCTTGAACGCATGAAAAAATAAATTTTACATATCCAACGAAACATGAATTAAAATTTTTGAATGTTAAAAAAGACTCACAGAATTACTAGAGAAAAATTAATTGATCATATTTTTTTTGGAAATAATGTTTATAAAATACTTAAAATATGTTCAGATTTTTCTCATACAGTCCAGACTCGATTATCCGAAGGCCTTGGTAAAATTTCACTTGGGATACTCAAAACTTCGGATAATCGAATCACAAAATATTTTTTTATCGCTGTTTTATTTTTGATTCTCGACCCCTAAACTGCCCATGTTCGCATAAATGTGCAAAAACAGCAAGCTGAGAAAACGCAAAGCAAGTTTGTCCCACGCATAAGGCTACATGTTAAGTTTTCACGAAAAAACTGGATTTCCTCCTGATTTCTAGAAAAAGGTACTGGATGTTTTAGGCTCTTCTAAAAAAGCACACGATTTTGAACCAAACTGCACCAATAACTCAAAAGTGATGAAAATGCATATGGGAAATTTATGCGATCAAGGGCAGTAAACTACTCTAAAGTGATTTAGAATTTTAAATCCAAGATGGCGGCCAAAATAGCGCTAGGATCGCAGAACTTTAATTAAATGTCAAAAATAAGAAAATAGAACAAAAAGAAAAAAACAAATTTTGTCATGATTCGATTATCCGAAGTCCCATACAAACCTTCCGATAATCGAACTTCGGATAATCGAAACTTCAGATAACTAAGTCAGGACCGTATTTAGAAATAATATGATAAAACAAGATTTACAAGATTTTTAAGGAATGGAAAAACAAACAGCAATTAAATATTTTGATACAATTAAAAATCTTAGAAAATATTTTGGATACAGTCATCCCACATATTCGGAACACCCACAAATTCGGAACACTTTTATGATAATTTGTCAATAGCATGCCAAAAGTTGCTTTTCTGTCGACCTTAGTATTTTTAAAACCTTCATTTGGACATTATCTTGCTATTTCACTAGTAAAAGTAGTACTTTTTGAACAAAAAACTTCATTCCAAGACTATTTTGCCCAGAGCAGCAAAACACTCCCTTCAAATGCCCTGTTTCATAATTGTGGGATGTTATTGTGCCTCCCACAATTGTGGAACACCTGAATTTAACTGATATTTTCGCAAAAAAAAAGTTATCAAACCATGTATAAAACATCACAAAGCTTGAGTTTCATTGGTTTCAGCGTGTGAAGTCATTATTTGGTAATAAATATGTACTCCTGGAGGGATCCAAAGTTTGTTTACATTCGTAAGAAAAAAGTGTTCCGAATTTGTGGATTTCAAGGGTCAAAGTAATTCATCAAAAACTTCATATAAAAGTTAAAATTTGCAGATGTTCGATACAGCATTCAAAAGATCGCAAGAAAAGCTTTCAAATGAAGGTAAAAGCGAATCATTAAGTTCAATTATCGATTTGCCATGATTTTTTGAACATTGGCCGATCTGGAAACCGTTCCGAATATGTGGGATGACTGTACCAGACTTCTTTTCTGTTCTGTGCAACCTGCATAGATTTTAGTTAAACAAGAATAAATAATTTTGAAAGGCTGTAAAAAAGACATACAGTAATGTGTGGCGTGATACACCCTGTTGCGGTGAATGCGAACGCACTCCATTGGATGTAGTCGAATAAGCCCCTCGTACGCTGGGCTCGACGCAGCCAAGCGCTGACAGCGCATGGACGCAGCCACGCGAACGGTTCGGTGACAGCTGGCAAAGCAGGTCCAGCTCTCGTCCTCTTTCCTCGAGCGACGCTCGGCCAGATCGGATGTCAGTCCGCACTGGTCATCCTCGGCAGACGATTTCCCGGGCGGAATCTGGTCTCACACATTGGCGACCGTGACGGAGTTGCATTTTTATTTGCAATTTAAAAGAATCTGCGGGAAACCGTCTGCCAAGGAAAGTGGAAAAGTAGGGAAGTGTGTGAGGAAAGTTGTCGGAAGAAGGTTTTGGCAATTTTGTTTTCACCGTAAGTAGAGTGTGGCAAGTGGACAAGAATCGGTGAAATAAAGATTTGTGGTTGTGTGCGGAAGTTTGCTCAATGGTTAGAGCAAGTTTTTTGGTGGAATTGAATTTGACAGAAAGTCAAATCATTTTCGAAAATCGCGTTGGGCACGGTGGGCCGATGGGCCTGCCGTGGTAAATAGCCTGGAAGGCCGCGATTGGAGGAACATCTTGTCGCGTTGGGCACGGTGGGTCAGATTGACCCGCCGTGGTAAATAGCCTGGAAGGCCGCGATTGTTCCAAGAAAAAAGAATCGCGTTGGGCACGGAGGTCAGATGGGCCTGCCGTGGTAAGTAGCCTGGAAGGCCGCGATTGGTGGAACACGTTATCGCGTTGGGCACGGTGGGTCTGATTGACCCGCCGTGGTAAATAGCCTGGAAGGCCGCGATTGTTCCAAGAAAAAAGAATCGCGTTGGGCACGGAGGTCAGGTGCGCCTGCCGTGGTAAGTAGCCTGGAAGGCCGCGATGGGTGGAACACGTTATCGCGTTGGGCACGGTGGGTCTGATTGACCCGCCGTGGTAAATAGCCTGGAAGGCCGCGATTGTTCCAAGAAAAAAGAATCGCGTTGAGCACGGAGGTCAGATGGGCCTGCCGTGGTAAGTAGCCTGGAAGGCCGCGATCAGTGGAACAGGTTATCGCGTTGGGCACGGTAGGTCTGATTGACCCGCCGTGGTAAATAGCCTGGAAGGCCGCGATTGTTCCAAGAAAAAAAGAATCGCGTTGGGCACGGAGGTCAGATGGGCCTGCCGTGGTAAGTAGCCTGGAAGGCCGCGATTGGTGAAACACGTTATCGCGTTGGGCACGGTGGGTCTGATTGACCCGCCGTGGTAAATAGCCTGGAAGGCCGCGATTGTTCCAAGAAAAAAAGAATCGCGTTGGGCACGGAGGTCAGATGGGCCTGCCGTGGTAAGTAGCCTGGAAGGCTGCGATTGGTGGAACACGTTATCGCGTTGGGCACGGTGGGTCTGATTGACCCGCCGTGGTAAATAGCCTGAAAGGCCGCGATTGTTCCAAGAAAAAAGAATCGCGTTGGGCACGGAGGTCAGATGGGCCTACCGTGGTAAATAGCCTGGAAGGCCGCGATTAGTGGAACAGGTTATCGCGTTGGGCACGGTAGGTCTGATTGACCTGCCGTGGTAAATAGCCTGGAAGGCCGCGATTGTTCCAAGAAAAAGAATCGCGTTGGGTACGGAGGTCAGATGGGCCTGCCGTGGTAAGTAGCCTGGAAGGCCGCGATTAGTGGAATATTTTATCGCGTTGGGCACGGTGGGTCAGATGAGCCCACCGTGGTAAATAGCCTGAAAGGCCGCGATTGTTCCAAGAAAAAAAAATCGCGTTGGGCACGGAGGTCAGATGGGCCTACCGTGGTAAATAGCCTGGAAGGCCGCGATTAGTGGAACAGGTTATCGCGTTGGGCACGGTAGGTCTGATTGACCTGCCGTGGTAAATAGCCTGGAAGGCCGCGATTGTTCCAAGAAAAAGAATCGCGTTGGGTACGGAGGTCAGATGGGCCTGCCGTGGTAAGTAGCCTGGAAGGCCACGATTAGTGGAATATTTTATCGCGTTGGGCACGGTGGGTCAGATGAGCCCACCGTGGTAAATAGCCTGAAAGGCCGCGATTGTTATAAGATAAGATTGAGTTGCGTTGGCAAGGTAGGCCGGTTTGACGTGGTAATCTGAAATGCCGCTATTGTTGTTACTATTTTAGCTATAAACTATAAAGCTGTGATAGGATGTTATTGATACGCTAAGCAGTGAACTTTTAAGCGTAAACTTGGGCTAGAAGGTAGCGAAGAATTGCGTTTCGAGGAAATGTGTTAGAATTATGAGAACAAGCATAGTTGTATAAAGAAGGAACCAAAAACAGCGAGAGGGAAATAGAGAGGAAGATAGAGAGAAATGTAGGGAGAGTGAAATGTAGAAATAGCGATAGACAAAGGTAGAGAGAGAGATAGACAAAGGTAGAGAGAGAGAGATAGACAAAGGCAGAGAGAGAGATAGACAAAGGTAGAGAGTGAGAATGGAGGATAGAGAGAGAGATAGAGAAAGGTAGAGAGAGAGAAAGGAAGAGAGAGAGAAAGGAAGAGAGAGAGAGAAAGGTAGATAGAGAGAGAGAAAGGTAGAAAGAGAGAGAAAAGCTAGATAGAGAAATGTAGATAGAGAGAGAATGAGAGAGAGAGAGAAATGTAGATTGGCAGCAATATTTGGGTGTCCGATTATGTATGTTTACATTCCCGCAGTAGTAATTTTTTTTTTTGATCTTTTAAGAGATTGATGATGTTTATCTGATGCTTATTATTTAATCTTGTATAACTGAGAGTTTGAGAGAAATATTGGATAGGTTTGAATATCGCGGCATATTTCATGAACTACCACTACATTATTGGGCTTGCTCTAAAATTGGCCGAAAAGCTTTAATGCCGAGATGGGAAAACAGTTGACCGAGTCATGGACTAGCAGCTAAAGAGCGAGCCGATTGTAGACCAAAAGAAGTATGTGGCTTAACACATGTAAGATTTTGTTTTTTTTTTATGGAGAAGAGGAGAGATGTGTGGCGTGATACACCCTGTTGCGGTGAATGCGAACGCACTCCATTGGATGTAGTCGAATAAGCCCCTCGTACGCTGGGCTCAACGCAGCCAAGCGCTGACAGCGCATGGACGCAGCCACGCGAACGGTTCGGTGACAGCTGGCAAAGCAGGTCCAGCTCTCGTCCTCTTTCCTCGAGCGACGCTCGGCCAGATCGGATGTCAGTCCGCACTGGTCATCCTCGGCAGACGATTTCCCGGGCGGAATCTGGTCTCACACAAGTAACATTAAAGAGAAATGCAAACAATATTTTTGAAAGAATGCACACTTCTTTAAAATATGTTCGAATTTTACCTTTTTCATAAAAAAGCTCATGTTGGAAACAATGGGAAAGCTGACAAAAAATGCTGGAACATAGACTAATATTGTAGAAAGAAAATAAATACATGTATTTTTTTTCAAAATCTCTTTAAACTAGTTGTTTAAAACAACTGTCATTAAAAAACAAATTTCAGCTCTGATTTTTTGTTAATAAATTGTACGGAAGAATTTATTATGCAAAATGAATTATTTGATCACCACGTTTCAGTCAAGTCACAAAGGAAAAAAAACAAATCTTTATTTCTGGTTACGGAACATAGCTTTGTAATGAATTTGAAAATCCGCAACACATAAATTTGAATTTGCTAATCGTAAAATAATGAAAGTAAATTTAAAAACAAAATTTAAGTTTTTTTTAGTACATGACTTTGCACATTTTGAGAATTAAATAATTATTATATTATTACTTTTTCCATTTAATATAAATATCATTTTATAAACACTCAAAGTGACAGTAAAGGTAATCAATTAGTTACGGTTAAATATTTGTGAGACTCAACGGCCGTTGCATCAACCAGCATGATTCTCAAACGCTCAATCTCCAATTAGTTTCCCCTGAGGGACTTATAGACGTCCTCCTCGTCCAAGTCCATAATTGCATACACGTATCTTTTCCTCTTTCCATTTTATTGCATCACTAAACAGTTCACACCGCGTGACGATGACGGGGACTCATCGACAGGAAGATTGTTTCATATCAGCAAAAAACGTAAAGAAACAAGGAACGAACATTGGCATGGCTCTTTTATTGCAGCCAACGGAAATGAGCAACAAATTAGTGCTGGTGTTGAAACAAACGCAACACCAGTCGGGTCAGCGTTAGGACGGCTCGTCCAAAGTGTGGAACCAGAGGGCAAGAAGACAACAAAACAGTGCATTCTTAAGACACTCTGACTGCAGTGCAGTGACAAACACTCAACAATTGGTCATAAAAGGAAGGAGAGTCGTCTGATATGATAACAGAATGGCTCTGTACAAGAAAAATGAGGAGACTGAAAGAGGAGATCTCCGGATCGTTCAAGCTGCGTGTCCGGCCCGGGTCCAAACGCGAACAAACAAAACTGAAACAGGCAAGAACAGGATCGATCGGAGATCGGAAAAAGGTGGCCACTTTGAGAAGATGACGACGACGAAGGGCCTTGCGGGTTTCGCAGCTGAACCATCACCATCATTTAGAGTAGAATATAGATGAAGAAGAGCGTAAAGAAGACACCCATTTCATGCTTCCTTCACTCTTTTTCCAACCCACAGTTGCTTCTTTTGCTACATTTTTCGTTTGCAGCATTGTTGTGTTTATGTATGGTCCCAGTACAAGCAAGCAAGTAACGAATACGAATGTTGCGCCTTGCCTGCCTTCGTGAAGGTTGTTTGGAGCAACATTGGAGTTGGTTCTGCTGAAGTAAGCAGCATGCGCATGGCACCAATACCGAGAGTATGTTGTAGTGGTGCTGCGGGTGTGATGAATGAAGGAAAACATGAAAACAGCTGTCTGCTCCCACAGCCTGGGGTTTCGGATATACTCCGAACACGTCCCGAGCGTGGAGAGTGTCCGGAAGGCGAGCGAAATTTGATCGTTGACGACTTTTCTAGATATTTGTTCGAATGTGAACTTTTTTGATAAACTACAAAATCTCAATATTTCCTATTCAATTTCCTCAATTCCAAAACGGACTTCACTTTACAGATAAACTCATAAAAGTCACTTTCAGTTAGGGTATGGCCCATAAGAAATTCACTCACTTGCCCATTTGGTCTGCTATTATTGGTTGCATCTAGTCCAAATTGCTAAAGTTGCAGTTCCGACCAAATTGAATTTCGAGCAACATGGTCTGGTTGCAAAATCCTTGCTTGTTGGGTTTGTTTATTTTTAAGTACCATCAGAAGATTTTACACGACATTATTACGTCTAAAGAATTGAAAAAATCACTTTTTCAGGACATCGCGTGACACTCTTGGTTGAAGGTCCACTGGAATCCGTGTAGGGACGCAGATCCCGATCGCAGCACGATGGCTGGGGTAGCCTACCTCCCGATTGCCCACTGACCACAGTCCAGTTCCTGTTGCCCCGTTAGGGTCAATAGAGATCCGCTCCGCTCGTTCCGTATACGTTCACATTCGGACTACTTACTTATCCTCATCTGTCACTTCCTCCTCCAGATCGTTCAACACCAGGTAACGCAGATTGTTGTTACGAGATTATTCTATGATAGAGTAATACAAATAAAGACAAGTCTTAGAGATACTCACCGACATCTCATCGAGGATGGCGTCACCTTTGAACTGATGTCAGTTTGTTTCACTAAGTGTCCTTACCTGAAGTTCTCCAACTGATTTCAACGACAGACGGGTTTATTGGGATCCAGGTTTCGTTTTATATTTTGTTTCGTTTGCTATGGAATCATTAAAATGATGTCCGCAATTGTGATGGAAGTAGTAAATCCTATGAACTAAACTAGTTTCATAAGGCGTTAAACTTCAAACATAAACAACTAATGCTTAACGTATCCCAAAGTAATCCCTACACCCACCCACTCGGACCACTCCGGCATTCTATGCACCGTCCAACAACAATCGTGGCCGACATGCCCAGCAAACCGGTCCGAGGAGATGGTCTTTCGCCAATTTCCCAAGTGACACACGACCACAACACGCCAGAGCGAGAACAAACATAAACATTCCCCGACAGTCCACGTGCGCACGAGCGAGACAACCACTTAACCACTTTGCCTCTGTATTGGTGAGGGCGAACGTTCGGAGGATTGAACCGTGTAGCCTACTTCGTTCAGTCGAACCACTTCCATTCGGCGCAACGAACGAATCAGTTGCTTCCAACTCGTCCACCAGCAAGGACGTTTCTCCAGAACTTTGCAATTTGAGAGCTCTGTTTAGAGTACAGATCTCTTTCTATTTTTTGTCAAGTGTTGAAATTGTGTAATTCGATCGTTTCGTGTCCCTTCGGGTAATCGGGTTCTCGCTTCGTGTGTGGTGTGAATCTTCAGATTTTTTACCGTGTGTTTGGGAAGATTGATCGGAAATCGGATATCAAGTGTCAACTGTTTTGTACCAAGTTTCACGGTTCAACGGGTACCGCAGCTGCAGAGGAAGTCGTCGGTGAAGCACTACATCTGATTGATCTGTTCTCAGAGTGTGTGATGGATTAAACCGTGTGTTTTGTGAGAGAATCAGTGCACAATAAGAAGAAGCGCTAGAGGAAGTTCCGTTTCCGGTTGTTCAAACAGGAACGCAGTGTGTTGAAGCTACCAACTGCGGTACTAATGATAGCAGCATCGGTTTGAAGTCATCTAGCCAAACTGGAAGTGAACGGCGTACCGCCCAAAAAACTGACCATGGTTCGCAGCTTGTCCCAGTGGACAAAGACGCTCAGCTTTCCGGCGCGCATCTCACCGAACCGCAACTCCAAGGATTGCAGCGTGAACGTGCTGCCCATCACGCCGCCACCGGCTCCGCCGCGGAACAAACCGGCCACCTCGACGACGACGTGTTCGTCGTCCAACTCGTCGACGATGTCGTCGCCGTCGCCACCACCGAACGTTCCAATTACGGAAATTAGTCAAATTGTAAGTTTTTTGGGGATTTTAAATCAAATTTCATAATAAGTTCGTTCCTGTCAACCACGGGTTGTACACAAGGGCGTCTATGTAAAGTGTTTAAAGTTGGTATAGCCAGTTTAAAAGAGGGCAGCGAATGACCGAGAGGTGAAAGCTGCCGGAAATAAATTAATTAACAACAACAACATCAGTTTAAGAGGGGATCAAGGGCGTCTATGCAGGGAAACCTTCAGCCAACCTTCAGTAAACAATGTCTCAATTCGTAAAATGGTCAGGAATGTGACATTCCGTTATCACCTGGCCGAACAATGTGGCTGATTGAGATAAGATCCATTTTAAGTGCGCGACACTGTCCAGCTGTGCGATCGCGCAATGAATGGAGTTCATTTACGCGTTCAATATCCGAGGAATTTTCGAAGGTTTCCAATATCGTTCGGATCGCTCGCATAACATTGTCGGTTGACATTGCCGTAGAAAGTAGCGCTAATCGCTACCAGACGGAGCCGACCGCCAAGCTATGTGTAAATGTTTACTCAATTTTATTGAATTTCTCGTGTACGGGCGGCTTCCCATCCCGCGTAGTGCTGTTTATTTTCAGCATTCTTGGGAGTAATTTCTCCTGCGTGGAGGCCTTCGTCGGCTCCAGCCGGCCCCCCTCAAGAATGACTTAATGATTCCGGTGGAGTTCGGTTCTGCCTGTTTTTTTTTTTTAGTACACCATTTCTTCGCGCGTACTCTCACGGCCTCGGCCGAACGATGAGAGAATGCCCCGGCGCGTATTAAATAAAAAAGAAACCTGAAGAGGAAACGATCAACGCGAAGAATGAAACAAGCAAAAGTTTATTTTTAGTGGTTTTTTGTGTGTGTACTTCTGCGCCCTCCTGTGGGAACGGCCCGGAGCGGAGATTCATTGATGGGCAGCTCTTAAATCCGACCGCGTAACCAGAAACCTAATGGAATTCTAATTTGACAGCTCCTAGGAGGCGAGCATCCAAGAATGCGCGGTGTAAATAAACCGTAAAGCTGGGCTGCTTCACAGCAATCCGGTGCGCGCCACACGCAGTTTGACAGTCAAGTGTCAAAACGGGTCACCATTGTTCTCTCGCAGCCTACTAGGCTGCGCCTAGGGCGCACAGGAAAGTGAGGTTAGGGTCGCGCATATTTTCGCAAACAAGAGTGACGGGGGACAAGAGTAAGCCACAATGGTTCCCATGCATATGAAACAAGCTAGCGAAAGAGGTGCCAGCACAAAGAAGAACGACAACGACGACAAGTCGCGAACCTGTCGAGACACGTTCGGAGAAAACTCGAGTTGGACGTCTTCGACGATGCTTCGCAAAGCGTAACTCATTGGGCCCGCAAGAAATAACCCGTAAAATCGTAAACACAAGAGAAAATGCATGGGATTTGCAGCGATCGTTTTCACCGGAGCACTCTATTGGAAATGGAACCTTGATCCAAATCCCGCGACAAAACCGCGAAGTGACGGTACTTCCGATCGACGACTTGATGAAGTTGCTTTTTGCCATCCCAAGACACAATTTCCGCTTCGCGTAAACCATTCGATTTTTTTTGCTGTCTTCGTACAATAAACCATAAATATTTCATCACCATTTCCACTTTTTACACCCGTCGTGGTCGTGTGGTCGTGTCCAGCAAATGCTGACGCGTTGCCTCTCTATAATCATTTCGAATTCCGTTTACATTTGTTCTAATGAAGTCGCTGGCTGCTCATCCGTTTGCTTCGTCTTCCTTCTCAAAACTGCCGGTCGCAGACCTGAAGCTATGCACCGAACACGTATTTGATCTTCGGTGCTAATGTTTACCCCGTACGGGTCTTCTTGGGAAGGAATTTCACAGCAGTCTGGTTCTTGTCAACCGACGTGCGTAAACAAACCTCCCTTCGATCGGTTTTGATACTTGGAAATGCTGCAGTTGCATCAGTAACGCGGTCGCTGACGGATCGTCTCTTCAGTTTTGAGGTTAACATTTTGACAATCTAGGGATAGCCTACTTGGTCGGCGTTGTTTCGTCATCCAACTGTTTGCAAATTGCTGCCGTTGCTTCCGTAATTCGTACCCTTCGACGAACGCGGCACCTGCAATTTCACAACAATTTCGATGCGCGTTCGCACCACAAGAAAAAAAAGTTATGCTAATTCTTCAGTTTTCTGTTTTGTTCCGTACCTGCTGACGGGCAGCACTTTTTCGCTTGTCTTTGCACACAGTTGAGCGCTACAAAAAAACGGTTCTAGCTCCGTTGGCAACCGAGGGTTCTGTGTTGCCACGCGCAACAACTGACAGCCGAGGCGCAAGGTGGTTGCACGCAGAGAGGTGGGCGTCATCCGGAAGGCGATTGACACATCTTCCACGCCGAGCGCTTTGACATTTGAAGAGGAAGCAATCGCGCGCGCCTTGGTTTTCGAAATTGCTCAATCAGCCGCTTGCTTGATTCGTTTAGCAATTAGCCTGCGTTTGTTCGCGGCTAATAAAGCCTTCAATTTGCGCGCTTTCGCGATCGAATTGAGTGAATAATTGGGCGTGATCTGTCAAAATGAGACGTGCGTTCAAGGTGGCCGGACACTTTCGGACGCTGCGCTTGTCGCTCGTCTTGGCCATAACTGTAAAAGTTTACATTTTTAATTGCTTTCCACGCGAGGGTTTTCTCCGACTTGGGCTGTATGTTTCTCTTGGTGTATCTCCAAAAAAATATGGTAAGCCACCCGTGAATGATTTATGGGTCCCGCCGAGGCCAGACACGGTCTGCGGCACCACCTCCACTCTAGGATGTATGTACGTACAAGCAGCACCTTAATTAAGGGGGGAGTTGTCAGCTCAAGTGTATCCAAACCGGCTTTCGCGTTAAACAAAACAATCTACATCAGTTTAGCGAATCAGAAAAAAAGCGCGGAGAAATTTGACTCTAAAGTGCCTTGCGCAGTTGTCAAAAATGAGGAAGATTGTTTTCTTTTTCGGAAATATGGCGCAGATTTTGTGCTCTGAAAAGCACGTGATGACAGTAATTGGGCGCTCTTTTTTTTCTTCAAAACGGAGTCGTATTAAAATATTCACTTTTTCCAGTGCCTACTGAGTTGCTTTGACAGATAACGACGCCGGCCACCAGGTTTGTGCAAATATGATCCGTATCGCTGCGCAAAAGTTTATTTTTGTACAATGTTTGACACTCTCAAAAGGTAAACAAACGTACAAGCTTGCTGTCACATGCACACCTTTACGATGTGTTTTTCTTGGAATATCTAAAAAGAGATAGAAGACAGATTGAGGAAACCGGATAAAAGAACGTTATTGATTTATTACTTACCTTCTGAGGATTCGACGATCTTCAACCAAGCAAGAAAGTAAATACTGCAACCGTACGTGGTCCCGGATGAGCATCTTCCAATCTATGTAAATATTATGATTGCTAGGAATGAAACCTAGAACATGGGAATATAGCACTTGAAGAGAGAGCATAAAATTTTATGGAAGCATCCGCTTCCAATAAATTTTAATGCTTCGCGATTGTTTTGCTTTCTTCGGTTGCTCAATTCCACGGTCTTGTTTTACTTTTCTCCGAAAAAAAAACCCACCAGAATACCGCTGCGCTTCGGAAGCCCCCATCAAGTGGAACAATAGCTCGCAATTTTTTTCCCATGTGAACCGGTTCTATACGTCACAGCTAGCCCGTTACCGTGTTTATTTCAGTGTAGCTATCCGGAACCGCGTTAAAGTCGCGAGTCCAGTAAATAGATTCCCAACTGACCGACGCGGGTCAATCGGCAGCAACTTTGGGGGTATTCCGGAAGGCTTCTTCGGTGGCTCCGCGAAAAAAAGAATCTGAAGAAGAGAGGAGGGAAAGGAAACCAAAACAAGTTTCGTCTGGAGCTGCCGCCGCTTTGCGTTTCCGGTGACCCTTGCGCGGCCTGCTTCGATCAAGCGTGGAGAGGGGCGATTACGCGCGTGCGACGGCTTGTCGTTCTTGGTGGGAAGAGGTTATGCAATCTGGAAAGAAATTGACGAGAAAGTTGGGTTGATTTTGAGACAGAAAAATAAACCAAAACAAACTAAAGTTGGCCAGAAAACAATAGATTCGTCAATTGACAGCTTCGATCTGTCAAACAAGTTGTCAGTTGACAGTCCACCTGTGTATTAGCATACACTGAGAAATTTTGTCATGTCAAATTGAACATATTCTCAGCACTCTTCTCAACCTTTTGCTAGGTGGATTCTTCATAGGTTTTGTTTATGATTCTCCGTTCTAGAACTTGCGTTCGAACAGCTTTTTAATTGCAGCACCGATTAGGGCGAGTATTCATCAATAAAACATAATGTCCATCGAGGATCGTTGAACCATCCTGCGATAAGCGCTCTGTTTGCGCTCGATGTCGAACTGGTTACCCAGGAGAGGGCGGGCGGTTAAGTTATTCCAAATACCCAAGGGTCTATCGCTGCAACTGTAACAAGGTCAACTTGTCAAGCCGCGTTGACGACCACGCACGCACGATCTGGTCATTTTCCCACACTTTACCGTGAGGGGTAGAGCTACGCAGTGATTGATGTCGGGCTCGAGTCGTCGATAGTTTCAAGTGTCTATTTGTGTTCTCTTATCGAAGTTTGGTAAACAATTTGGAATTGAACCACTCGAATTGATTTCCTCTTGGGTTTTTCTTTTTCGGGGCCTCGACCTGGAACGGTAAGCGATAACACTAAGCACTTTGCTTGGTTGAAACCCCCCGGGAGTCCGGTTTTGGACCCGAAACGATCCATATGTTAACCTCTCGTGCTCTGCTACTCTTTAATGTGTTTTGCTTTGGTTTCCGTTCTGCGTTCAAAGGTGAGCCCCAAATGGGCTCGCGCTTTGTGCAACCTCCCCAAGTCCGTCTAGGAGTAACAAGTTGGCGTGAAATTTCCCCAAGTTATCCAATAATTCTAACCTCAATCTGCCTTCCCATTCATGCTTTTCGATCCGACACGCCTCGATCGCGCGCAATTACGAAACATAAATCTCTAACAAGCTCCTATTCTCTCTCTCCTTCCCTTTCAGATCTACCCGGACCCGGAATCGGAGAAGGCCATCATGGGATCGCTGGTGTTCTGCATCCACCACAAACAGGGCTGCAAATGGTCCGACGAGCTGCGCAAACTGAAGGTGATTATCCCGCTTCTTCTTGCCCCGCTACTTCTTAATACGTCATTTAGCAACCCTTTTAAGTCGCTTAACTAAGTATCTCTCGACACAGTGCCCGCTGAACTGCTGTTGTTTACTTTGTTGTGGCGATTTTTCGCGCAGCTTTGCAATTTACCTACTTTTTCGGGCAACACGATTAAAAGTGCACGACCGTTTGTGCCACCTTTCGCTTAGAGTGTAGAGATCTATCATATTTGACGTCAAATGACAGCGAATAACAGTGATGCCAATTTTACAGCATTTTCAAACCTCAAATTTATTTGTAATATTTTCAATTAATTCAGCTAACCCCAATGAACCGGAGGCCGCACTTGCGGATCCTAACCCTGTTTACCTCTTTTCTTCAACAACAACAACGCGACAGATGCAAACCTCGCGCGTTGAAACGGGCCAGGCTGAAACAGGTTTAAGCGCCGAGTCATACACCTTTCGAATTTTATTTTTCGCCACAAGGCAGCGCCGATCGCCGCAAATGGCTAACCGGTGCGGGGAGATTAATCAACGTTGGCCTACGCAAAAATGTGTGCGACGACGACGACTTTCAACAAATGCCAGCGCGCGATCCTACTTAGATTCCTGTCGTAATTATTCCTAACCTAGAACGCGTTCCGGTTTTCCGGACATTATCGCATTAATGGGATTAAACCAGTGGGGAGAATCTGTGTCGAGGGGACCGTTAAGCTGCTCAATAATGGCGAAATTCTTGGTGCGATTTGAGGCAGGAGTACTAACAAGATCTTTCTTTTTTCAGGCCCATCTGAACACCTGCAAGCATGATGCGATCCCGTGCCCGAACAAGTGTGGCTCGCAGATTCCGCGCGTCATGATGACGGATCATCTGGCCTTCACCTGCATTCTGCGCCGTGCCATCTGCGAGTTTTGCAACGTCGAGTTCACCGGACTGGGGCTGGAGGAGCACGCCGGAACGTGCAGCTCGGAGCCGATGTACTGCGAGTCCAAGTGCGGAGCGCGTGTCGTGCGCGGTCGCATGTCCATCCACCGTGCCAAAGACTGCTCCAAGAGGTTGCGCCGGTGTCCGCACTGCAGCCGGGAGTTCAGCGCCGATACGCTGTCGGCTCACGGTGCCACTTGCCCGCGGAGTCCGGTTCCGTGCCCGCAGCGGTGTGACGCGGGTCCGATGGCTCGGGCAGATTTGGACTCCCACCTGCGGGATGAGTGCAAGGCCCTGTCCGTCCCGTGCTCCTTCAAGGACGCCGGATGCCGGTTCAAGGGACCGCGCCATCTGCTGGAGGCTCACCTCGAGTCCAACACCTCGGCGCACCTCTCACTGATGGTGGCGCTATCTGGCCGTCAGGGTCAGCAAATCACCATGCTGAAGAACGCCATGGCCAAGCTGAGCACCAACTACACCGGAACGCTGCTCTGGAAGATCACCGACTGGTCCGCCAAGATGGTCGAGGCCAAGAGCAAGGACGGCCTCGAGCTGGTCTCGCCGCCCTTCTACACTAGCCAGTATGGCTACAAGCTGCAGGCCTCGATGTTCCTCAACGGAAACGGCCCCGGCGAGTCCACCCACGTGTCCGTCTACATCAAGGTCCTGCCCGGAGAGTACGACGCCCTGCTCAAGTGGCCCTTCTCGCACTCCGTCACCTTCACCCTCTTCGAGCAGGGCACCCTCGGCGGCCAGGGCGGCGTTGCCGAATCCTTCGTTCCCGACCCCTCCTGGGAGAACTTCCAGCGGCCATCCTCCGAACCGGACGCCCTCGGCTTCGGCTTCCCGCGGTTCGTCTCCCACGAGCTGCTCAACCGCCGACCCTTTGTCCGCGAAGACACCGTCTTCCTGCGCGTCAAAGTCGACCCCAGCAAGATCGTCGCCGTCTAAACGCCTTGCACGCAACATTGCATACAAAGACTCAAAAAAACAAACAAATCAACGAGAGAACAATGAACTGCATTTACGTTTACCAATCGCCACCTGTACATATAGTGCGAACGGGCGATGCTAGTATTGTAGAAAAAACCTCCCCTTCCCCCTCCCCCCACCAACCTGTACATAACAAACGGAATCGAAGAGCGTTCCCGGCCAACCCGATCCGGGAACCACTCTGACAGAAGTAAAGAGAAAAACACTGCGGCTTGCACCAAAACTCCTGTACACACGTCCAAGCGCTAACACGAATCAGCTTGCGGAAATCTCATGTAATTTTTATGTTTAACAATTTTTGTTTACTTTTTTTTATTAAGTGTGCTCAGGATCTTTTTTGTTCTTGGTCCCTCCGCGGGGGCAGAGCCCCTGCCCCTCGGTCCCAATCAAAGACACTACCGCTGGAATCATGCCAAAGTTTGCTGTTTGGATGGCTTTGCACAACTGAATTTCCACCGAAGTTCAGGCAAAGCTCATATCATAAACTCGAAAAACTGTCCCTCACCTTTTTCCATTTACCTCAAAAATGTTATCTGTTTCTCCTCCCTACCTTTTCCCCTCTTTTCCCACTTTTTCGAATTTGTTACTCGTTAACACTGCAAAGGTCAGCGAAACGTTAGTTAGTTAGTTTTTTTTTTCTTGTTTAACCTGTAAGTGAACGTCTCGAGTCATTAGGATTACTAGTTGTTCGTTAACAACACACAAATACACATAAAAACACAAATTCGGATCGAAAATGAAATCCGCAAATGCGCCACAAAGCGAATGAATGATTATTTCATAACAAACAAAACGTCTAGTGCGTAAGTCGTATTTAACCATATTAGCAACGTAAGCGGTAACACGATAGGTTTAAGGACGATCAATCAAAGACAAATACAAATCAAAATCTTGAAAAATAGCTGGATTGTTTGCAGAAACGCTTATTTTGATGACATGCCTTGGATTTCCCGAATACAGACGTCATGGTCAGGTACCTTTCCGAGTTTAAATCAGATTATAATGAATCAAAGGTAACTCTTCAATGTAATGTAAACAAACAACTCACCCAGTTCATACAATGTAAACCATTATGTAGTGAGTGGGATGATATGTGTGTCCAAGAAAAGCTCTTTTTAAATTGTTTTGAAATTCAATCTCAATAAAATAAATTTAACACTTGAAGGTATTCTTCTTGTAATTTGATCATAGTATTTTTACCTTCTCGATAGGAATGACATGGCAACATGAAATCGCGATTCCTTAAAAGTAAATATTTTGATCTGATTCGATGTGGCATAAACAAAGTAGGCGTATTTTCACGGCACGCAAATTTCTTAGATGTCATCATTTCTAACTAATGCATCGATTCCAGTTTGTTTACAGACAGTGAATCATTCTAGTCACTTTAAGTACATTTTCCAGTATTAGTTAACACTAAAAGTGTTTTTTGTAGAAGAACATATCCAAATTAATATATAAGTCGATTAAAATAACATTGTGAACCTATACTACGAAGATGTATAGCTAGCAATCACTACTCCTGAATCACAGGACGGTTCACTGTCTAGCATGTGTCTCCTTTTCATAGGTATCACGTAAGCTGCGAACTAGGAGAATGTTGGATAACCATGATGACTTGGAGATAACTTGGGGACACATCAAACTTTTAAAAGGGCACAAGTGAAACAAGTAAATAATGCAACATTATAATAGAGAACCCAGGCCTTAGGATTCGTCTATTAAGTCATTGGTATACGATTGAATCCAATTTTGATAAAATAAAGTTGAGAACAGTAACGTTATAGCGGGTTGAAGTCCGGTTTAGAAATGATTTGATGAGTTTTTGTTCTTCTGAGTTTCCATGTTTTCACGTTGAAGAAGGTCCGGTTCCTGAGGTATCGGTCTATATTTTTTCCTGAAGCATTTTTTAGTAGTTAAAATGTAGATATGTTTTCGCTGAGTTATTATTTAACCAATTTAACTTTATTACTTCTTAAAACAAAAACCTTATCAGACTAATCTTGAACTAATCAAAATGAAATCACAACTAAAAAGTAATAACACCAGCCTTCTCAATGCCGCGAGTGCGACCCGGTTAAGCTGGTCACCAGCAGCGAGTGGTCGCGCACCGTCGCGTTGCCCCGGGTGCCCTTCTTGGCCTGCTGGATGCGCTCCAGCAGGTCCATCGCGTGCGGCAGAAACGGCCGGATGGTGTGCAGCTCCACGATGCTCACGTTGTCCAGCCTGACCATTTCGCCCTCGCCTTTGAGGAACATGTCCGTCGTGGTGCGCAGCTTGGCGCACCGAATGTCCCAGATGTCCTTGATCAGCGTCTTGATCTCGTCCGACTGCGGCACGTCCTCGGGGGCCGTGTTCAGGACCAGCTTGGCCTCCACCATGTAGTGCTCGCTGGGCATTTTGGTGAAGTTCCTGAAACATTAATAACGTAACAATAAAAATGTTCAAGCTAAACAAAGACCAGTCTCACTCACCGGGACCGCTTCTCCTCTTCCTTCAGGTTCTCCAGCAGCGTGACGTCCATCCAGACCGGGGGAACGATGCGGCACTTTTGCTGCTGCCTCAGGTGCATCGCAAGCCACAGTGGGATGTGCAGCGGTTGACCTCCACGGAACGGTCCCACCGCTCCCGAGATCAGATAGATCGGATCGTGGTTGAAGTTGGGAATCACACCGATGGTGGCGTTTTCACCGATAAACTCCAGCTCGTCGGGTTCCATTTTGTGTGATTGTTGATTGATTTCGAATAACAAAAATGTAACAACCTTAACCAGGTCGTTCAAACTGTAAACTAAAACATGAACCGAACTGTTTACAAATTTGCGCGCCTTTTGCTTTGACAGTTTGGCATGAAAGTGACAGCATTACATTTACACTGAACAAAATGATCATTTCGAAAGGTTGTAAGAATTCAATGGTTGAACCGAGGATTGAACTTCCTTTTTGTCTAGCAATCCAGTAATAAAAATTCGAATTGTTCGCGGTCTCTTTTGCAAGATTCCTACTCAAATGTAGGTGTCCGTAGGCTTGAAACGGTTAGGCAATCCAAACCTCTTTTTCAGCTAAGCTCACATCCTCCCCGGTATTCGAACTGACGACCTTAAGATTAACGAAAATTTCAGAACTGGTGTTTCTGGAGAAACAGTTCAGTAAGGATGATCATATTATTTGTTTTGGATTAAGTAAAAAGAAATACAGTCGACTCTACCCAGTCACGACGTTCTAGCAGGATTCTAACAGAGTTCTTACAGAGCTGGATATTCTTACAGCATTCTAGCAGAAATGTTGCACCGTTCTAGCAGTATTCTGACAGAACCAGCTCTACTAGAATATTTCGTGACTGGGTACGGTTGTTAATATTCAAGGAACCATCGAAAAAGAAAATCAGTTCACAGAATGAAGACTCGATAGAAAATATGTTTTTTGTTGTACCTTGCTATGGGAAAGAATCATGGCAACGATCAGCAAACAAAAGTCAAACATTCTTTGAAGCATCGTTTCTCAAAGATAGCTGTACAGTGAGTCAAATATTTGTCCGTACCCCCCCGTACGGAAAATGTTTGTGATATAAAAGTACATAAAATTCGACTAAAGTGCCATGTTTTATACATCAATCGACGCGGCAGAATGTCCTCTTTAAGACACTGTCATTGGATTTGCAAAAAACTTTTTCTAAAAAAATACAAAAATAGTTTACTGAAAAAAGTCAAAAAAAGAGGTCAAATAATTGTCCGTACCCCTAATAAAAGTACAAAATCTGATCGATTTAAGTGAATTCATTTATGAAATGTTGTTTCTATGTCAAATACTAGTACCTCTAGCCAAATTTCAGACTAGGGACTCGTAATCGGGCTGTAGTGGACGAAATTGGATGCTTTAAATTGCAAGAGGTGGGTTTTTTTGTCCTCTTTCTGACCACCACAAAATTTCCCTCCGAGGGGTTAAACCGGTTCCGGGACAATCCGGATTGTTTAACGGTATTGTTCCGAAACAGTATTTTTGGTCGAAAAATGTCAATAAAAAAGATGAAAACAATGTATATTTCGAACAAATATTGTTTAAACTTGTTAAATAGAGACTCTTACAACATAAAATAGCAATTTTATAAAAATAGTTGTTTATAAACTAATATTTTGATAAGTTTTACATAAAAAAACTAAATTTAATCAAATTTTTAATATAAACTAACTTAACAAAGTTATCAGAAGTTCAAAGTTGTCACAAACTGGCTAGAGGTACTAGTATTTGACACAGAAACAACATTTCATAAATAAATTCACTTAAATCGATCAGATTTTGTACTTTTACAAGGGGTACGGACAATTATTTAACCTCTTTTTTTGACTTTTTTCAGTAAACTATTTTTGTATTTTTTAAGAAAAAGTTTTTTGCAAATCCAATGATAGTGTCTTAAAGAGGATATTCTGCCCCGTCGATTGATGTACAAAACATGGCACTTTAGTCGAATTTTATGTACTTTTATATCACAAACATTTTCCGTACGGGGGGGTACGGACAAATATTTGACTCACTGTATATGCATGCCATGTGTTTTAGCCAAAACAATCAAAACAATAAACGAAATGAAATGAAATGAAAAGATGGTATGCAGTTTGAAGGGACTGAAGATTTCATCGGTAAACGGAGCAATATTGAGATCTAGAAAACACTTGAAGACAAGGTCTTGTTAGGGTGATCGGACAGTATGAAACACAAAACAATAATGCATAATATTTTCTTTGGAAGAATTTTGGTTTCAAATCGCCAGTTTTGTTAACCTTTTGGAAACAAATGATTTGTTTGTTGAAATACAATCCCCACAGCCATCTTTTTTTCAGTGTCAACTGACAGCACGCTTCCCGATTGACAGATCTACTTGTCAAGCTTGACTCCCCTGCGCGACTTTTGTGTTGTTTTGTAACATCCATCACTTGCGCCCCGGACTGCCCCGTAGTGCGCTTTCGTTGGCAGAAAATTTGCAACCTTTTTGCTGTCGGAAAAATCGCACTTTCCTGCCCACATTTTGGTTCCAGTTTGTAGTTTAGTAATGCAAATCTTCTAATTCCTCAGCCGCCAGCCCTCCGAACGCGAAAATGTCCGAAACGAAGGAAATGCAAACCGAGGAGCGCGAGGCGCTGGTTTCCATCTACGAGGGCGATACTTTCTTCAAACAAATCAACGCCGAAACTTATCAATATAAGGTATGATTTAGTGGGGGGTTTGATGTAGTTGGGTAATTGTTATTGTTATTTTTAGTACGGCGAGGAAGATGGCAACAAATCGTTCCTGTTGGAAATAATCTGGCACGAGACGTACCCGAACGAACTTCCCACCATCAACATGGACACGTTCTACAATCGTAATATGTGGGTATTCTGATTGAACTAGCGGGCTAAGTCACATTCATGAATGCATGGAACCTGGATTGGCGGGGAGGAAGTCAGCTCACTGTCAGTGCGAGTTACCTTAGCAAGAATTGAAAGAGAATTTGAGTACATTGATCATTCAAAAAACTGTGGTAGAAAAGTATTCACCGGTAGATCCACCTTTGGTGGATTTTTGACAGTTCGAATTATTTCAAGAAAATCAACCGCGGTTAACCAAAATCAAATTAACAATACAACTTAGATCTATTTAATGGAGCACCGGATTTTATTGGAAGAAAAATCAATTTCCCATAAGGAATACATAGTGGAAACAGGCAAAAACTGCTCGAATGAAAGTGCTCCATTACGATTTATTTAAGTTCACCCGACTCTGAGCTTGACAGATGCTTACCTTTAACATTGCTTACCTTGTTATGTTGAGCTTATCACGGCATGTTAAGTTAAAGGTAAGCAACTGTCAAGCGCTTGTTTAAAATGTTCCATGAACTTATAGAACCGCGTCTCCACCCCGGCAGGTCCCGCACTGTCAAAGACAAGATCACCTCGATCCTGAAGGAGGAGGGCGAACAGTGGCTGGGCTGCGGAATGACGTACACCCTGTTTGAGTGCCTTAAGGACAAAGTGGAGGAGCTGCTGGTGGACGAGAACTGCAACAGTGGCGCCGACCAGGTCATCGGAACGAACGACCAGGGCGAGACGGAAGCTGGGGCGAGGCAAGACGACGGCAGCTCAGACGAGGACGAACGGGGGAACAAAGCGGGTGGGGGTGGCGCCAGCGGAGGAGGCCAAAAGAAGGAACATCTCACGAAGGCACAAAAGCGACGACAGTGGGACCGGGTGGACAACAAGGGCAACCGGCCCAGGGGTTGGGACTGGGTGGACATTGTTAAGCATCTGTCGCAGACGGGCGGAAAGCCGGAGTGAGACCTTTTTTGGGAGGATCTGCACGTGAGAAAATAAACATCTGGACCGCATAAGGAAAGTTTCTTTTTGTTCTAGCTGAGAAAGCAAACTCGCGACGTTAAAGGTAGCGGTGATAAAATTTTATAAGCGATTCAAGATAAAAACCAGTTTTAAAACGAATGCATCGTGTAACTTTGAATGCCCTTAATGTGATATTTCTGTAAGATTTTTAAAAGCAAACTACCCTAACTGCTACTGCTGCTTTAAAAAAGTGGCCACGTGTCGAAAAAATGTGCTTTCTACTCATAAAACAAGCAAAATACATAGTTCCATTTTCTCCCTCGTGTCCTACCAAAACGACACTGTGCCGTTGGCCTGCCCTCATAATTGTCAAGTGTTTATGGGAAAAAAGGATTTTTCTTGGTACTAATAGTGCTACTACTACCGAGAATGCTACCGCGATTTCCATTGGAGATCATTAGTAATCAGTTGTCCTATCATTGCTCATGACTACAATGTGACTAAGTGAATTGTCATGTTCATGGATTTGTAACGGAGCTGACGGATTACGCTAAATCGATCACCATTTGCGAATTCATTGCCATAATGCTTTGTTGTCACCATTTTGTACAGATTTGAAATCAGTTCTTTAATATGTGGCCTTTACAGATCCACAATACTTAATTTAAAATCTTAGATGTATATTTCAAATCCTATTTTTTGTGACTACGCGCTCACGCACGCTATCAAAATAAACATTTTCGCGTGTAGAAGGGGTGTCATACAGGTCAAACTAAAAAGTGACCCCGTTCGTTTGACAACAGTTTGATTGTATATCGTATCATTCGAACTAGAGCTTGTGACCAGGCTTGCCACAAATACAGATTTTTCAGCACAGGCCCGTAACACAAACGATTTTTTTTAACAGTTAAAATAAATTTGAACAGTTTTTGTTAAATTGGCCAAAAAGATAAACATTGTTAGCATCTTTTGGCATGTTCAGTTTTTGGTAAGAATATTATTCTTTAAAGTTATACTCGATTGAGTGTTTGGTATGTGTCAAAAAAATCTGTATTTGTGGCAAGCCTGCTTGTGACCAGTCGACATTTTTGTGACAGTTGACTGAGCTCGTCTTTCGTTTTCGCTTCGACCGTTTGACTTTGAAACCGTTCGTTTGAATTCTACCGAAATTTCCGATCACTTTCCCCAAGACAGCAATCAATGTAAGCAAAACAATGTAAATCAGGCCAATGAGAGTTTGTAAACAAAGCGTGTACCCTGATGCACTCACGTCAGTGGATGTTGTGAGCAAGGGAATGATGGAATGAGAGAAATCACAATTCCGCATTAATAATGCCAAGATTGTTCAGGTGTAAACCAAAAATGCGATCAAAATGTAAGGTGGACGAATAAGGCTCTTAACTGCTTATTTCATTATCGATGTACAGGACGCCGCACCATTTAATCATTTTGTGACGTAGGGGAGAGTGGGGAGACTTGATCCCCTTTTTTTGTATCGCACATAACTCTGTCAATTTCTCACAAAACTATAAACTTTTTGCATGAATTGAAAGCTTAAACATTCAACTATGTTTGGCTGATAAGGGTATTTCACCAGATAAACTCTTCGAATCATGCCAAGCGTTTTAAAAAAATATTTTAAACCGGCATTTTCAAAATGTTGGGGGTAATTTGATCCCCCTTTCAACATTTTTAAGAAATCTTAAGCAAAATGTTTCTTATTCATCCAAACTTTTAATTTTCTATAAGTTACAGCAATTTCACATTAAACCTGTACGTCTTTGTTCAAAATATAACAAGTTATGCATGCAAAATAATTAAAAACTTAAAATTTTCTTTTTTAGACCAAAATTGAGCATGTTTACAGAAGCTGGTAATTTTTGTTTACAAAACTTTTGAAAAATGGTTCAAACTGCAGTAAGTTATGTACAACTATACTAAAGGAAACTATGTATGAAAACCCAGCTCAATTAATTAATCTTGAGGCTGATTCCAGTGACTGTAAAAATGCAGGGATCAAGTCTCCTAAACGCACTTTTTAAGCAACTGATTGTTAAAATAGTATGACGATAAATTTAACGTCAAATGCGTAAGGGTTTTGGAGTTGATATGTTTATCAATCAATTCATGTATAAAAAATATTTTTTTAAATAATTTTTTAGTGTTTTCTATACTTATTAAAACAAAGAAAAAAGATCTCTTGGAAGTTTTTTGCAGCACTTCTTAGAAAAATGTGTGTAACTCAATCTAGACATTTTTTAATTTTTTTCTATGTTTTCTTTAATGAGTTTTAGTCAATTTCGCACAATTTTCTAGAACAAAGCTAATTATTTTACCCACATGCTGACGAGATACAGGCTTGGGATCAAGTCTCCCCGGGGATCAAGTCTCCCCACTCTCCCCTACATTAAATTTTGCAGCCAAAAACCAGTCATAAAATTGAAAAATTAAAATTCTTTTTCAAATTTTTTTTTCTTGATTTGTGTTTACCTACGTCCAAAACCAAGAATGTTTACTGTTTACTCTTTGGTCCGACAGGTTTGGTCTGACAGCTTTATCATAGGCCTGGTCTAGGCGAGGGATGGTGTTGGGGATTCTTCCCGGACAAAGTGACATTAGTTTTTGTTTACAACCCCACATAGAGTTATCTGCGTGCGCATGTATTGCGTGTACGTACACGAAAAAAGTGAGGTTAAAATTAGTACCCACCAGCAAAAACAAATGGTAAGCTAGTGTGCGTGAGATCGGGCTTAGATAGCTCTATAGAGTTATCTAAGCCCGATCTCACGCACACTAGCGCACAATTTGTTTTGCTGGCGGGTACAAAATTTAACCTCAATCTTTTTCGTGTACGTACACGCAATACATGCGCACGTAGATAACTCTATTGGCTTATTTTGTTTTGCTTGCATAGAGTTATCTAAGCCCGAGCTCACGCACACTAGCACCCAATTTCTGTTCTATTCCCGTACCCGCAATTTTTTTTTTCTACAGAATTCTGCGTACCGTAAACTGGGGTGACTTTACTAGCCCGGGGTGACATTGACAGAAATTCGATTTGGCCACTAATTTTGATTCATCTAATGTAACAGTCACATTTTTGCATTTATGTTCGATAATAAGCTATCCCCTAATGCTTACATACTCAAAATTCTCAAAAATGTTTGGATATCAATTTGACGAGCATTTGAAAAACCTATCATAGTCACCCCGGGCTATCAAAGTCACCCCAGTTTACGGTACTTTTCTGCAACCTTCTATTTTGCAGCAGTTCTGCAATGGAGCAAGAAAAGGGAAAGCGATTTAAGGTGAAGCCGTTGATCATTTTCGAAGAAAATTGATCATCATGTATAAAATTCAATTTAACGAATTTCAGCTCCAGAAGGAATCAACGTGTGCCGGTTGTTGCCTTCTTGAAGCCACTGAAGGAATTTTCGATCTAAATCAATTGTGCTTCAAAATTTATATAATTTTGTGGCACAGTCATTGACGTCTTAGTTGGCAATCATTGATTAATGACGATTTCCATAACTTTACAAGGAATGGGATAATCGTTACCAAAAGGAATCAGCATGTGTAGGGCACTATTCTAAACAACTTGTTGAAGGAATTTTGTCAAAATATTGAAAGCGACGCAAAATTTATATCATTGAACGAAAAATCATGACAATGATGGAAGTCTTCACGTTAACATAAGAAAAGTAGGTACGGGAAGGTTTTGGTCAAGGTTTTGTTGCAACTTCAGCCTCTCTCATTGCAGAAGTACTGCTTTAAGCGGTATACGCACTTCCGACGGAACCGATCAAGCAAAATTTCAAATGGGCAGCAGCGGCAGCGAAAGCAAGCCAGAGAGGGTGAAGAAAAGCTCCAAGAAATCGTCCCCTTTCCTTTGTTTTGCTGTTCGTAAAGCCATTATCGGAGGTATTGGCTCTTAGAAAATAAGTTACTTTTGTTGCAGAATTCTGCAGTACGGGGACCACACAAGCAAGAAAGAGATAGGGAAAAGAGAATGAGAGTTGGAATGTTGAGTTCGACATTCTTTTGTGTCAACTTCGTGTGTGTCAACTGACGGTTGCATCTAAAATGATGATCGGGTCAAAGCGAGCATCTTTTTCAAGACTTTTTTTTCACATGGATGACGTAGAAAAATAGTTGTTTTAGAATATCTAGCAAAATTCTGTTCCAGAAATGCAGGTTCAGAATTTAATGTTTTCCATTAGGGGATTGCAATGATAACAACGAATAGATCGATTTCGCGCAGATTCCGTCCATCATGATATGACTGTACGAAGTGTGATGTTCTCATCAGGAGAAGAGCCGCCAGGGACAACTCCAAACTATGGCTACCGTAGATTATGAACTCTTCTATCTCTCACTAACAGGGTTTTCTTTATTTTCTGGGAATGTGTAGAAAAATAGTACTTCTATACGCTACGATAGAGTGATTCATCGCTAAATTGTTAATAGCTAACGGTTTTTTTTAAATTTTTGTCGGACTGATCGCTTCACAGGTGGTGCGGACACGTGTTGGTTACTTTTGTTTTGGTTTTCTAGTTCACTTACAGTCATCCCACATATTCGGAACACCCACAAATTCGGAACACTTTTATGATAATTTGTCAAGAGCATGCCAAAAGAAGCTTTTCTGTGGACCTTACTATTTTTAGAACCTTAATTTGGACATTATCTTGCTATTTCACTAGTAAAAGTAGTACTTTCTGAACAAAAAAATCATTCCAAGACTATTTTGTCTAGAGCAGCAAAACACTGCCTCCAAATGGCCTGTTTCATGATTGTGGGATGTTATTGTGCCTCCCACAATAGTGGAACACCTGAATTTAACTGATATTTTCACAAAAAAGGTTATCAAACCATGTATAAAAAATCACTAAGCTTGAATTTCATTGGTTTCAGTGTGTGAAGTCATTATTTGGTAATAAATATGTACTCCTGGAGAGATCAAAAGTTTGTTTACATTCGTAAGAAAAAAGTGTTCCGAATTTGTGGATTTCGAGGGTCAAAGTAATTCTTCAAAAACTTCATATAAAAGTTAAAATTTGCAGATGTTCGATACAGCATTCGAAAGATCGCAAGAAAAGCTTTCAAATGAAGGTAAAAGCGAATAATTAAGTTCAATTATCGATTCGCTATGATTTTTTGAACATTGGCCGATCTGGAAACCGTTCCGAATATGTGGGATGACTGTACTCGCTAAAACGTTCGATGTTTCATTTACGCTTAAATTCCCCTTTGTTTAAATTTTCGATTTGAACTTTCTTGCTGGTTTGGTCCGAAATATGGTTGCGCGGTTGCGTTTGTTTAAATTGAGACTAGATTGCTTGTTTGGCACCCTAATAGTCGTTTTCTCTTTTTGCTGTTTTAATTTGTTCGTTTTAAAAAATGGAAGGTTTTGAATGATTTGGTAAAATTGCGCAACTTGACCACACTTGCCAGATTCTCTAAACGCTAGGTTTTGTTTCTGATACACGCTAAAAGTGCTGAGTTAAAATACTTACCGGACGAGGTGTGCCGCAAAAGTGCCTTGACCCTGTCCAGCTTATATCCTCCAGTCCAGCCGGTACTCGTCGGTTTTGAGCAGATGGGCCTGCACGTTCCAGCCCTCGCGCTGGGCCATGCTGAGGAATTCGTTCCACTTGTTCTGGGTCTCCCAGAAGCGATCGCGCAGCTGGCTCTTGTCCTGCAGGTACGAGGCCACGTAAAAGTACGACTTGATAATGTCCAGCGGTTTCACGGTGAAGTGCAGGTACACTCCGACGTAGTGGCGGGTTTCCGCGAGCAGAAACTTTTCCCGCGAGTCAAAACAGGCGATCACGTTCTCCAGGTCGTAACAGTTGCGGTAGTACTGGGCCAGCTCGCGCGCCGAGCAGCCGATTTTGACGCGAGCGGTTAGCGATACCGTCTGCCCGATGGTGACCCGTTCCAGCTTGTTGACCTGCTGGGGCGAGAGCATCGTGCCGGACTTGAAGTACTCTTCCAGCGCGATCAGATAGCGGGCCTCGTTGAAGGTGCGCAGACAGACCGCCTTGACGGCTTTGATGTTGGCGTAGATGTGCAGCAGCGTTACGAACAGGAACAGACCGTATAAAACTCTAGAAAGGAGACAATTGATTATGAACAAGTCATGCAATCTAAAAACAAAAAAAAACCTCTGATTCTGCACGTGCGTAAGCAAACCCAACCCAACGAAGGACGCAATCAAATTTACGCAAGTTTCCTGGGCGCTATCTTTTGAAGCCACGTCCGCCAGATTACCCCGGAGAGCGTGGTGCTGCGTTAAGGCGGACCTCGTGGCACCTCCAGCCACACCGACGATCGCCTTCATCGTACTGGTGGCGCACAGGATGTACGTCGAAACCTTCGGATACAGCGGTAACACGAACAGATCGACGCCCATCGCAATATCGTTCAGGATGTCAGCCCGGATACGCCACTTCTTCGAGTCGATGTCCAGTTCCGTCCTGAAAAAATCTCATTTTTAAAGAGATACATGTAAGTTTTGAAGGTTCATTCAGTCTTACCCCTTCCACCAGGCGAAAAGAATCCGCCCAAAGTGTCCCATGCCGTCCTTCAGTACCCAGGTGATCGTTGCCGATAGTGGATTCGCGACGTCACTGCCCACTCCAACACCCTTGAGAATGGCGTGCGTCGTGAGGGTGCCTGCAATTCGGCTTAAGGTTACTTAACTTGATCCTAATATCATCTCTGCTCTGAAATGTATTCCTTACAGAAATCAACCATATAATGATATCAATAATTATAATTATTCTGGGCTTATAAAACTCTATAGATTAACCGTCAACTGCCATTCTGTAGATATGCATGATGAATCTTCTCTACAAGTTTTAACTAACCTTTCGAAGAAAGAACTAGAATAACGTCTAATGTACTTTATCACCAGCTCCCTGAGAGCATGGAATTGTTACGCCTTTTCCGAGTTAAGAAACTACCCAACCAGGAGAAAACTTTGTAGTGACGGGACGCTGTTTCTCAGAACAGCCACGTAAATAAGTAGTGTGGTTTTTACTACAGTTTGCACACTTGAGTCGCGATTTGTGCTGCAGGAATAGTCATGTCCTGTCCTGGTCTTGATGTTTGTCGGAGTCGCAATCAAAGTCAACACTATCATTTATTCTGCATGAAAATTAATTCTGCAATTGAGATTTTCTGTTAGCTGACCTCTATAATAAAAGTCTAAAATAAACTCTGCACTAAAATTCAATCTAAACTGAAGGCGATATCGTACTGACATCAGATTATTATCTACTTCACTTTACTTTTACTGCTTAAACAATCAAGAGCTATCTTCAGATGCGTTGCCATCTAACTCGGTTCTCTTCTTCTCTTCAATTCTGACACGAAACTCCCACACTTTCCAGACTTTGCTCCACTTGGTTCAACCAACTAGCAAGTTGCGCCCCCCTCCGCCACGTTCCTCTGAATTAAACACCAACATCATCGGATTTATTATCTCGTTCGATTCGTCCGGCCCACCGGATTCGGCCAGCTTTGACGACCTTCCGAATACTTGGCTAGCCGTAGAGTTGCGCCAGCTTGTGGTTCATCCTTCTCCTCTATACACTGTTTTCACTAACTCAGATCGTCTTTAGTACTCACCGTTCAAAAACCTCAAGATGTTTGCAGGTCCGCCTCGAGCATCGTCTACGTATCGTGCCCGTAGAGAACAACCGGTCTTATCAGCGTTTCGTACATGGTGAACTTTGTACGACGGGAAATTAGACCAACACTTAAGTTGTTGTCCGAAGTCAACAACGATTCGAGGTACATAAACTCCTCCACAAACTCACACTCGTCTCCGTCGATAGTCACATTCGGTCCTATGCGAGCCCTAAGGGATTTCTCCTGCCAGCAGATACTTCGTTTCCACCACATTCACCCTCAATCCAACCTTCCCCACTTTCCGCTCCAATTCAGTGTACTTCCTAGCCACCTCCTCGATCGTACTGCCTAATATGTTAATCCTACTCCTAGATCAAATTTACTTTGACAACAACTCTACTCTGAACTCGAAACTATAATCCACATTATTCTGCTCAACTTCATTTACTAAGAACTAAAACTGCTCCTATGGTAACCCAAAGTAAATCCCCCCCCCCTTCTTACCACTGATGGTACTGCAAAAGGCCTGCACGGTGTCCCACTTCTGGTACGCCAGGTAGTCGCTGCTCACGCTGTCCGGGTAGCCCGCCGGCAGGAACAGATTCTGGAAGAACCGCTTCAAGCTGAGCCGCTTCCGGAGCTTGGGCCGCTCGCCCTTCACCGTCACCCGGACCACCGAGTCCTGGTCTGAAAACACACACACGCAGACACAAAAGAAAGCAATAAAACATGCCCCTCTCGCCACATGAATTTTTAATCCAACCAGGAAGAAATTGCAGCAACAGTGTAAGTAATTCTGCAAATCATTAAAAATTTAAGCGCGGTACTTACTGTCCGGGGTCACGTAGAGAATCTCCTCCCCGGTGGAGCCGTACTGCTCGCGGAAGTGGATCTTCATCGCGCCTGGATGCCTTCCCCGGGGGAACCGAACGAACTTTCTGCGTCTCTGGTACGTGGTGCGACGGGAGGAATCGGCTGCGACGGGTTTAGAATTGACGGGTTTACCTGGTTCTGTTGCGCGTATTTCCAACAGCAATCAATTGCAGCTAAACATCGGAACAAGTCCTGAGACGTTTTGCTTGCGTGTGAAAATTTTGCGATTGTTGATTTTTTTCCTCTCCTGTTGACAGTGGATTGACAGTGTTTTTTGTTTGACAGCAACGTAAACAAGCAACCAGTCCAGGGGAGAGTCTGGCTGCGTACTGAACGAAGGAGAAGGTGCTCGAAGAAAGAAAAAAACTTGTCGAGCAGTTTGCATCGAGCAGTGTATTGCGGGTTGCGGTGGGTTCAGGCGTATTTCACCTGATAGTTATCACTGTCGACTTTAACTTCAAGTACGGACTTCAAATATCTTGCCATTGTTTAGTTTGGATAGCAAGATTTCGCAAAACATCCCGGATTACCAAACATGCATTCTAATTTGTTATTTTTTGTCATTTTGTAACATCTTAAAATTGTCTAGCTTGTCGGACTGGACCCTTTAGCTCGTAGCATTGCTTTAGTATCAGTTCAACGACGTGGTGCTGACAAGCTAATGGAATAAGCGCCTTGTTCAGCATTTTCGGCAAAATAGTAATGACACCACCTTTGCACCCAGAATTGGTATTGTCAAAACTCATTGCCACAACTTTGTCCTCAAGATCCCATGTTTTGATAGCGCCAGCGACAGCTCCTTTCTTCACTACTGCTTTACCATTTGGCAAAGCAGGGACTGTCAAGAGTTTTGTTATTCCTTCGCTGGTTACTAGTATCGGTAGTCGATCTTCTTGTATCACTTAAACATTGTTTGGGATCAGCTTTCCGTTCCAATGACTGTTAAGGGGACATCTGGCTTAAACTCTGGTTGTCAATAAACATATCAAAAAATAGACTACCTTGGTAGCCTTCTGTATCTCATCCTGGCTCTCCTCATTGTGTTATGAACCAGCGCGTAATTCTTCACATCATGATTTTGTGTATGTCTGTCTAGAATCATTGCAGCCTTCCGGTTCGAATTTCCAGCATATTCTAGTACTTCGATCACACTCGGAGTTGTTGAATTTCGTTCTAATTTTGAACAGTTGATTCCCGTTCAGAATCCTATAAACTGTTGATAATAAGGCTTTGCTTTGTTTATTTTATTATTTTGCACGATTTTTATTAGGTTAAATGAGTTTTTCGCTGTACGCATGTTGTTTCTCTCATTCTTTATCTGTGTGACACAAACTTTATTACCTGCTAAAATAATTTCAGCATTAATTTGAACTTCATCTTGAGACCACCCCTAGCTAACATTTCGCAATGAGCACCCGTTTAATGCCCTCCTAATTACGCTAATTCTCACCAATTCCCAGCGACAGCGCCAACCGGGATTTATTTCAAACCCAGTCCAGATTAATCATGAACTACCTGCGACTCCCAAACTGCTTGAAGTCAACGTCACAGCAGCAGCGTCTTCGCACCCCGGGCAAAATTACGCCAGCCCAGTCCTCACTTTATACAAAGTAAATCATGTGTAGGGGTTTAATTCAATGTCTACTTCTTAGAACTAATAATAAAAAGCTCAGCCGCGCGCACGCCAACCGATTTGGCTCTCCTTAATTCGTTTCGCGCGCCTACATCACCTGAAGAACTTATTTCGCGCAGCACCTCAGAACGCAATAAAGACTTAATTTATTTTTTCGTATTCTGCACTCTGGTTTTGATTAATGGAAAGTTGTTTCCCATCTTGACGCCAACAGAATGAGCAAACACAAAGTCTGGAACCGGCTGAGGTGGCCACTGATTGGAATTAATACATTTAATCGAACGAACGCTGATCGAGCGTAAATGTTTGAAAATGTATCCTTTTATTGTGTCGTGGCGTCACTTTCGTAGGGGGGAATTGAATTTGACGGTTGATTTTCCAGCTCGATGAGTTTGCATGTGCGTCGCGTGCAACTGAATATCCCACCCAAATCGAAACGAGACTGGTGGTGACAATCAGCCTGATTTTGTTGGACGTTAAAAGTGGCAATGGTGACGAGTTTGAGGATTATTTCTAGTCGTCGTTTACACAGTAATAAAATGTGTAATTTTGGTGGGTGTTCAACTGGAAGTTAAGATAGATATTGCCTTCTTTTTCTCTTCTTATTAGCAATAAATCTACGCGAAATGCCAAACAAGTTCTTCTCAAAGAGCAGTTAGAGCGGATGCCTGTTTACTAGAAGGTCCGTGGTGATACTATATTTTTTCTGACAAAATAGATTTACCCATTTTTAGATGAAATGCTTATTAAGAATGTTGAAGGCGAGATCGGCATTTTTAATAATTATGAATACAAGTTGTTTATGAAGTCGGCGATGTGGTTGTATTTATGCAGAAGCTGTCTTTATTGTGTGATTCCGTTTGAAAACCTGGGTTAGTGAAAATCTTCCCTGCTTGTTGGATCAGCTTCACTAGAATTAGCGATGTTTTTTTTCAGGAAGAGCTGCAGGATTCCAAAATCAGCCAGGAAATGTGTCTGCAACATCGCAGAATGACATCTCGCCGCAGTTGCTCGTCATGCGTAAAAAAGAAAAATCTCTTCTGACCGATCCAAACGTGACTTTTTTTTAGCAAAAATGTCAAAAACTAGACAAAATAAAACACATACTACACTCAAACCCCGATGGTTTGACACCAACTGTTGTCAAACGAACGGGGTCACTTTTTAGTTTGACACCCCTTTTACACGGAGTTCACAAACACTACCAAACGTTTGTTTTGATAGTGTGCGTGAGCGCCGTGTAAAAAGTGACAGTTCGTCACTTTTTAGTTTGACTTTGACCAACCAACGGGGTACAAACTAAAAAAGTGTCAAACGAAAAAGTGACCAACCACCGGGGGTTGAGTGTACCGTCATCAGGGGTGACATTGGGTCTGGAGGGTGAGATTGGGTCATACAAAAATGCTGAAATTTGTATGACCCAATCTCACCCCCAGACCCAATGTCACCCCTGATGACGGTACTGATAATAAAACAGCTCATTTACCAGTAAGAAAATTGTCATGCTTGTGCTTGAATAGCCACCTAATTTGTAGATGTAAACAAAGTGAGATCATTCGAAAATCACGTTGCGCATTCTCTCTTTTCATCACCCAGATAAAGAACTTTTCGAAAAAAAAAACAAAAAGCACAAAATGTGCACAATTCGTCGCTTCTGTGCTATCTTGTGACAAACGTCATTTTGTTCGAAAATGAGTTAATGATGGCGTTTCATTAAACTAAATAAACGCTACAAGATGCCATCATTTGAAATTCGTTTCCGTTTCCGGGATATCGTAGGGCACACTTGTGACATATACCAATTTCTCAACAAATTTTCTGTGCTATCTTGCAGGCCAAGGATTGATACCTAAGAGCATGCAATGGCACTGACCTTGTTGCGTGCTCTTCGGTTGACGTCCACGTAAGGAACATCCTGGAAGGAGCGTAACTAACTACATCCGTAGTTCTGTTAGATCATCCGAATTATCTTGGTCAGAACAGTCTAGCTCTGGTTCCTTGCGAGTGTCCTATTTTCTTACCTCCACGTTGGCTTGGTTTTCATGATGACCTAGCTGGTGGCCTGTGGAAACGGATCGTAAACCTTTGACCACCGCGGGTCAGAGTCGAGACGGCTAAAAGAAAGGGGCGCGACAATGTGGGAAAGGGAAGTAATTTGTGAGCAGGGTATCCCCACGTTTCATCCTCCCCTGAAGATGTAGAAATGTATTGTTTGTACATTCGTGCTCAAACTCAATACACTTCAACGAATCATCTTTGCGGTTAACTTTACACAGTATGCCTGGCCGCTTTAACGTTTGTGATGTTTCAATGCATACTAATGCCATGGGGCAAATGTTTAGAATAACAAGAATATGCTACACTAAAAAAAATGAGTTTGCGTAAACGTGAACAGAGTTCATGTCACCGGGAACCAGGAAGAAAACTGTTCAACTTTTATAGTGCATTGCACCATGACAGTGAACAGTTTTCTTCCTGGTTCCCGTTGGCATGACCTCTGTTCACGTTTACGCGAACTCATTTTTTTGAGTGTAGATGTCAATCAACCTAAGTCATTTTTTATTCATAACTTATTTTTAATAATAACATAAAAAACTCCTTACAATCCATACTTGGAGATTATGTAACTGAAGAGGGTTACTTGGTCCAAGCGGGTCTTGCAGGTTTTGAACCTGCCGATGTATTCGGAGAAAATGCCCCACAGCTCAGCCGAACTGTAGAGCACCTCCCCGGCTTCCTCTTCCGTGGCTCCACCGTCTCGGGAGCCACCTTGGCCTAAGGAATTTTCCAGGATATCCTCGAAACTGTTTTTTACTATTTTTATAGCAGATTTAGTGCACAAGATGAATTGTTTGTTGACACCCCTTGGTTGAACCATCGCCATTGTTTTGTTTGAACTTCGATTTCCATTTATCGATTGTTTCTCGACAATTCGTCTGTTGTGTGCTAATTAGTGACAACGACCATTTACACAGAAAAAAAATCCATTCTCGTAATCGTGAATTAAGTTCACGAATGTGAGAACCACGAAGGAATTTGTTCATGAGTATGGTGCATTTGCACTATAAACGTGAATATATTCCGTCGTGGTTCTCGCATTCGTGAATTCAATTCACGATTTTGAGAATTGATTTTTTTTCCGTGTAGTACTATGCGAGAAAATCGATTTTTAAAGTTTGATGATAAATATTTTCAAAAATATTTATGATAGAGTCAAATTTTTTGAAGCAATGGGTTCGTATAGTATCGTATAACAAACGCTCCAAGTTTCAACTAATTTTGTTACACCAGTAAAAAGATAAAGTAAATTATGTAAACAAAAATCTGAATTCCCATACAAACAAAAATAAGCTCTAATCAATGGTTAAGCCAACATAATCTGTATATTTTTAAAAACAACAAATTGCATTGCATTTAGAAAGTGTGTATCAACATAAATTTGTGAAAAACATGAAAAATTTTCCGCATTTTCCAACAACATGTATGGCATGTCACAAGTGTGCACGATCATTTTGATGATAAATTGGTTTATGTCACAAGTGTGCATTGCGATATCTGAGGAACGGAAGCGAGTTCCCAAAATCGGGATAAAGCATCTTGTAGTGTTTGTTAAGTATAGCAAAACGTCATAATTAACTCATTTACGACCAAAATTGTTTATGTCACAAGATAGCACATAGCAGACGAATTGTTTTTTGCTAATTTTAATAAATTGATGAAAAAACATTGAAAACAAGTTATATTTTTTTACATCTAAAAACATCTTTTCTGGAAGAACAATTATTCGAAATTGGATATTTGTATTTATTGAAATAATGAACATTCAATTTATTTACTGGACATTTAAGTTATTTCCTAAATTTAAATTTCTGAATTTCTAAAATTTATTCTTTTATTTATGTTGTTCAAAGAAATCGCAGCATGATTCCCACAAACCACAATTTGCATAACTCTTCCCAGCTCAGCGAGTGGCCGTTTATTGAACCCTTGTTTACTGTCAACTTGGCGCTCGCCGGAAACAAATATTTGAAATTTCTCAATTCATAGAGCTCTCATAATCTACAAGCGGATATTTTAACGTTTTGCTTTTTATCACCACCCTTCAAGACAAGTACCCGCTGGGATCAACATACTTGGCGAACATATCGTAGCAAATTTAAGCAAATATTTCAGGTTGTTTTTTATGTGCTCTGCTTTGAACAAATTGTCTGCCAATAAGATGTCTTAGAAGTAGATATCACGATCGTGACGACAATATATTAGCTTACAAGACAGAAAAGTCAAAAATAGTTGAATAATATTGCATGCATATTGTTCCTAATGTCATAACGAAAACAATGTGTCATCGATTCTCTTTTTAATTATGTTTGAAATTTTCAATATCATTCCAATGACAAATTCGTGAAAGAAATTCATGATTTACTTGATTCTGTTCCATGTATCTATCATTTATAATTTATTCCTTCTATTAAACTTGTTTAAAAAGACCTCAAGGAAAAAGATTTATGAGATCGAGATTTCGCTCCAAGTTCGCGCCGTCACCGCCGCCAACAAAGAAACGAAACGAAACCACCCACAATCAACTGTCATTCATAACAATAATTATGGCGCCTCCGTGTGTGTGTGGCGGAGTTTATTGGATCGCCGACCAGACCAGAGGCGGTGGGACAACAAATAACGTCCCCGTTTGTGGAGTCTGTGGCGATTTGCTTTCGAAGTCCCCAGGAACATCCGTTCAACCGGGCAGAATAGAGCTGATATGTGCGCGGCGCATAGAACGTTCAGGTCTACCGGCAACGAGTTCAAGATCACGAAGGCGCGTGCTGGTGAAGATGGCCCACGCGCTTTAAATTTATTGGGTTCATTACGGCATGGAAAGGTGGCGCGCGTGCGTATTCTGATCAAGTTGAAGTTAGTGAAGAAATAAGTATTTTTGAAGGAGGTAGCGTGTAGTTTTGAATTATGCTTATACAGATATTACATTATATACGATATGTGCCGAAACATGCAGAACAATAATGATGATTTTTTGCAAATTCATCACTTTCATAAAGTGCACCGATTTCAAGTTATAGTCTTTTCTTGGTCAAAGTTTTGTCTCGGCATCTTGTCTGGATTTTGGCAGAGTTCTAATAAAAAGTTATTGCAGGATTTCGGCAAAATGAACTTTGCTAATTTTTTTTTCGTCTGTTTGGATACAAACAGACGTATTTTTGAAAAAAGGAGTCTCATCGTGTAAGTTACCGAAACAGGCTTAACCCTTCGAAAATGATCTAAATAACCAAATATATTCAGATAATAAAAACTTCACAAACAAATACAATTGAAAATAATCAACTCTTTGTTCAGTACAAAATCAATCTGCAAACTTTAAATGACATCATGAACAGGAATAACGAACTTTCAAAAATAATAAAAAATACATTTGGTTTAAAAGGTCATAATGACCTCTCCACACTATAAATCTGCTTTCCAAAAAAGGTAATCTCCTACACATGTGAGCTGTACGGTCTCAGATCCAACACTCTGTTATAACATGCGGAATTTCACAATAAACTGCAATTTTGTCCATCCTAAAAAAAATCTTCTGGACTCAATTTTGTCCAAATTTAGTGAAGTTTTGGATGACAGATAATTAAAAAATAACGGTTAATTTCTTATCGAATCGGAGATATCAAAGTTTCATGTCTGTTTCTAGAAGACAAATTATTCAAACTTTTATTGCCAGATGACTTTTACAACTCCTTATCATAAGCTCTTGCAAAAAATTTGAAACGAAAGATCAGTTCGATCGTAAAACAACTGTACTCTGGACATCGCAAAATTATGCAACTCCCAGCGTTAACCAATAGGTCACGGGAAGCTTTATGCAATCTCGGCGAGTGGTGGAAATGTACCAGTTCGAGACCTCGTCCCGTTGCAACATCGTTTCGATTCTTGTATCAATTTGCATAAATTAGCTCCCCGCGATGCTGCTGTTGTTCTGGATCAAACGTGTGTCTTCCAAAGAAGTCTCGCGTGTATTCGAAGGTGACTCCAATTCCACAAGATGTGGTCAGCTTCGAGCCAACTTTCAAATCGAAACACAAATCTCAACCTCTGAGTCATAAACTACTTTCGAGAGCTCCGGCAAAGTGCCAAACGTGAAATCTAGTAACAATTACCATATTGGTTGGAAAGGTAAATTTACAATTCCTGTCGCACGAGTTAATCCGCCTTGTTTTTTGTTGCAGCCCCCAAGAAATGGAGGAACTTTATTGACACCTACAACCCGTTGACTATTTTGGGTCTCCCCGGGAACGGGTTGACGACTGCCTGCCCAGAGGGGACAGAGTAACAGTTGAATAAATTAACTACCGGGTTGTTCGTTGACCTTTTAGCCGTTTTGTGAGAATTTGCAGAAATAAATTTCGTCAAGCTAGGAAGGTACGTCAGAACTCTGGCCAAAAATGTGGCCACACCAGGTGAGAATCGGGATGGTGGTTTGTTGGTGGGAACTGTGTGACTGCAAATTAAGGTACAGATAAGACGCTCGTTAAGATGAAAGATCAGAACCGGGAACGCGCACATTTATAATTAGCTATTTGAAGATTCAAATTAGCCGATGCTTGTTTGCGATTAGAGGGCTCATTTGGAGTTATCATGATTGATACCGCGGCGGTGTTTCGCCCAATTTATATGTTGGTCATAAATCTTTTTGGTGATGTTCGGAAATGTGCCATCGGGCTTTTAGAGGAAGTTCGTTTGAAACATTGTCTCCAACTGGCAACATTATGAAGGATTTAAAAAATACAAAAACATCTGTTTCAAATAATTTATATAATTCAGAATGTGAACAAAAATTGGTCAATCTTTGAGTTCTCACTCATTGCATTGCGTAGAATTACTCTTTCTCGTCTGTAGATTTTTTGGAATGTGGTCTATTCAAAGAATCCTCTATGCGGCTTATTTAACGCCTTATGGTAGATTTAATTTTCAGCATACACGGTCGCTTAGCAATTGAATGATGTACCGTAAACCGGGGTGACATTGATAGGATTTCAATTTATTTTTGAAATATTTTTCAACTGGTAAGATTTTTCTCAAGATTATTATTTAAAAAAAAATTACTGGGGTAGGCCAAACAAGGTCCACGCACTATTTTTATGTTTTTACAAAAGTGTTTAACAAAAGAGTTGCGTTGAAAATTTTTATTTTGAATCCTGGGCGACTAAGGTGTTTGAATTTTATTTTCACATCAAATTTACCATCAATAAGGTTGATATAGTTTTTAAGATAACAAAAAAAACAATGTTTAAATTTAAGCTTTCTGACAAAACACATATAAATTTTAGGTAAAATTGTTAAATAAATAGAATTTTGCCCGAAATTTGTTAAAACTAGTTTTGTTTATAGAGCCATTCCAGCTCAAATCAAGGGAGCGGCCATGGCTGACTGGTTACGGTGTTCGATTTGTAAGCGAATGGTTCTGGGTTCGATTCCCATCTGCTCGCAACGAGAAAGTTAAGAACACATAAATTTAAAATGATGAATATATGAACGAAAAATCAAAGTCGCTCGAGGCGGGGTTCGATCCTCCGTCCTTTGGATTGGTAAGCAAAAATGCTAACCACTAGGCCATGACGACTTGGTGAGCGTAGACTGGAATAAGGAATACTGTTACAGAGAGCGAGTTGTGGCGCTATAACCACGGCAAATAGTGTCCAGGGCATTCGTGGAAATACAATGTCCCATCCCAGAGGGTCCCGGAGTACCAAACCTTCTTAGTATGGTGCTCCCAACGAATACACGAATAAATCGCGGAGCGTATGGTGGTGTGTTCCCACGCTTCTTCCTCCCCTGTCGATTCAGAATTGTGTTATTGTTTAAAAACTCAGTGCTCAAACTCAGCCCACTTCAAACGAATCATGTCTCTGCGATACGACTTAACGGAGTAGGCCTGGCCACATTAACGCTTGTGATGTTTCAATGCATTCTAATGCAATAGCGCACTACAAATGTTAATTCTTGACAAGGAGAGTGCTAGGCGTCATCTAACCTAAGGCACTCTCCAGGATCCCTTCGAAAGATTGGCTGCGCTAGGGCCTGATTAGATTAGATTAGATTAGATTAGATTAGATTAGATTAGGTTAGATTAGATTAGATTAGATTAGATTAGATTAGATTAGATTAGATTAGATTAGATTAGATTAGATTAGATTAGATTAGATTAGATTAGATTAGATTAGATTAGATTAGATTAGATTAGATTAGATTAGATTAGATTAGATTAGATTAGATTAGATTAGATTAGATTAGATTAGATTAGATTAGATTAGATTAGATTAGATTAGATTAGATTAGATTAGATTAGATTAGATTAGATTAGATTAGATTAGATTAGATTAGATTAGAATAGATTAGATTAGATTAGATTAGATTAGATTAGATTAGATTAGATTAGATTAGATTAGATTAGATTAGATTAGATTAGATTAGATTAGATTAGATTAGATTAGATTAGATTAGATTAGATTAGATTAGATTAGATTAGAATAGATTAGATTAGATTAGATTAGATTAGATTAGATTAGATTAGATTAGATTAGATTAGATTAGATTAGATTAGATTAGATTAGATTAGATTAGATTAGATTAGATTAGATTAGATTAGATTAGATTAGATTAGATTAGATTAGATTAGATTAGATTAGATTAGATTAGATTAGAGCCATTCCAGCTCAAATCAGGATTTTTTGGTATTTTTGTACCCGACCCTCTCCGCTTTCAATGAAACGTTGTAGACATGTTATCCTAGGCCTTGAAGCCGTTGCATCTAGTGCGTCAATCCCGGGACAAAATTCCCGGGATTTTTTCAAAACCGGGAATTTTCAGATTTGGTTGTGGAAATAGATAAAAAGTTCAATACTTAGTAATCGAAAAAAAATTAAAAGCATTTAAATTAGTAATCGGCTTTAAATATTTTCCATTTTATATTTTTTATTTCATTTTATATATTTTTAAAGGACTCGGTATTATAGTTACGAATATTTATGATTTTAAATTTGAAAATAGATTTGATTTACCTACTTTACATCAAACGCCGTCATCTGGGGCAAATCAGGAAAATGTAACGAATGAAGACAGCTGGTTGAACCAATTTTTGAGCATAATGTTTTGATTTTTTTTTAAATTGATTTTGGTTTAAACAGGAACAGAACATTACAGATAATACACCGATTTCAAAATTTATTGCACTAAAACCTCCAGTCCCTATTAAGACTTTGCTGTCTTTTTTTAGATGGAAGTATAATCTACAATTAATAGTTCAATTCAATTCAGTTTATTTCTTTAGTTTATCGACTAACAGTAGTTTTGTAAGTGCAGTACAGAGTTTTGGGGGATCCTTTCAGCTGTGTATAATGCATTTATCACGAAAAAACGAAACTATTGGCACTACGCCCCCCGGGGCATGGCCTTCCTCTAACGTGGGATTTCTGCTCCAGCGCCTCTGACGAGACAGGAGAAACCGGGACCGACGTTTTACTTCACCATCCGATATAAGCTCAGTGGATAAGGCGGGAATCGAACCCGCGTCTCATAGCATCATCGGGATCGGCAGCCGAAGCCGCTACCCCTGCGCCACGAGACCGACCATCACATATGGATGCAAATAAAGTTGGTTGTAAAGGAAAAAGAAAACAGGTAAACAACTCGCAAAAAACCTGTCACTTTTGCTAGAATAGAAGGGGGATAAGAGAAGAAAAGGGTTTACAATTAATAGTTTTGAGCTAATTCTATAATTTTAAGCTTGAAAAACATAACAAATATAATGAAAATATATATTTTATGACTGTTTCAAAAATTTCTCGGAAATTCCCGGGATTCAAAAAATATTTTTCCCGTTTCCCGGAAAATTCAAAACCCGAGAAATTTGGACGCCCTAGTTGCATCGTACACTGAAAAAATCTGACATAGCAAATTCGCATGTTTTTTCACGTGAGCTTCTCGAAAAATGAACACGATAATTCAACATGCTTTTCCTTTGACCCTAACATGATTTACATGTCACATGGATGTGATAATCATTTGAAACCAGCTGATTGCTAGCAAAAATACTTTCATTCTTTTATCGCATGGTGTTCACATTAGATTCAAGTGAATTTCTCTTAGATTGACCCATCAGCCTTTTCCCTTGATAGTGAAGTGGAAACCACGTTAAAAGTGTATGTTTTGAATTTGAAAGTCAAGTGTCGATTTTTTTCGGAAATTCATTAAGCAAGATGGCGAGAAGGAGAAAGGCACGTTCGGAGCTCGTCCCGAGGCCTACAAGTTTTAATTGGTTAAAATTAGGAATTTATCATGAGGAATCGTTTTTAGTCACGGTAAGCACTTTGATTATTATAAAATATTGCTAAGCTGAACTGAAAAGTTTTTCTATTTTTTTTCTTAGGAAACCGAGTAAAAAGTGGAGTGCAAGTGGACCGAATTTGGATTAAGCTTTGAGTGCGCACAGTGTCCAAAGAGGTCTCAAAGAAAAATCCGGCGATTTTTTGCTACCAGTGACTGAGGAACAGCAAGAGGCGACCAATCGATGTGGCAACGTAAGAGAATTCTTGGTTGATTTTTTTGGTGTAATTGCGACCTGGCCGGATTTGCCGATATGTGCTTATTTTGTTTCAGTTATTTTAAATTAAAAAATGTGATAAAGAAATATATTTTTTCCAAAATGATTGTTGTTTTTATTCGATATTTTACCTGCAGGAATTTTTTTTTTGCGTGCTATCCATTTCATATTCAAAAGAATTTCACGTGCTAATCATGTGTGGTGACATGTGAATCTCACGTGGTCATTCATTTAATTTCGATGAGAATTTCACATGAATTTACCGGTTCTCGGAATGAAATATTTCTATGTGATTTACACATGACATTCACATGCGAAGTCGAATGGGGTAGATTCATGTGTAAAACATGTGACATTACAATGTGCCTTTCTTTCAGTGTATCAAAAAGTGATCAAAGACAAACTTGTAGGAAATTGGACGGGCTTTCTTAAAAAATGCACTGAAAAAAAGTACATGCCACTTCTATGAGATTTTTGAATTTTTATGCTTTAAAAGTAAATTTTAAGGTGACTTCAAGATTTTTTTTCGTTCAAAACTTTTGTGCAAATAACGTAAGACGTTAAAAAAAGACTCACGAAAGTTGAAGGATCGTTTGTCTCTCCTAAAAAATTTAAAAATCATTTACTATAACTGTTTTTTTAAGTGTTCTATTGCCAAAATTTGTAAAAAAAACGGTAAGAATCGATTTTCCAGACAATTTTACATAAAAAGTCTCCATATTGACCAAAAAATAGCTGGTGGTTGGAGGTTTATGTCAATTTCTATATGACAGACTCGATTTTTCAGTCTGGAAAATAATTTAACTGGAAAGCTCTTTCAATTTCCCATAAGTTTGCCTTCCCGAGCATGGGTAAATAACAAGGGAAATGCGTAATAATACCTTTCTCTGGTATCAATACCAAATTTTGGTATTCCTGGACCCTTTAAAATTTGTCTTAAGGATTATGCAAGAGCAAAATGTGGTATCATACCAATTTAAGGTATTGTTTTGATATTGCAAAATTGCAGAATTTATCAATGGTCGAACACCACATTTTGGTATTATTTTGGTATTAAAGTGTTTTACCAAATTCCTCTGAAACTATTGGAAAATTTTGAGCAATTTTGACAAAATAATTAATTTTGCGCTAAAATGATGTCTCAAAGTGAATGCTTTCATTCAAAACCGGAAATTTCAAACTTGATTTCAAACATTTTTGATATACCCCCTATAGAAATGACTTGAAATTGTGGAAAATTTTCTAAGTCAGGATGGCACATTTTGGCATTATTTGAATATTGAAAGGTTTCATCAATTTTCTCTGAAACTATGGGAAATTTGTTAAAAAAAATTTACGAGTTAATTAATTTTGCGCTAAAATGACTTGAAACCCAATAATGTTAAAGATGATTTTAAAGATTAGTGTGATATACCCACTAATTTTTTTTTCAAAAACGTTGAAATATCTCTAAGTCAGGATAACCAAATACTTTGAAAAACGAGTCAATCGACAGATTAATGAATTTTGGTGAATTTCAATTCAGTTTCATTTTAATAATACTTATTTTTCAATCTTGTTATTTTTCAGAAGCTTCAAGAACTTCAAGCACAAGCCGTTCATCAATGACAAATGCATTCGGTGTGGTGAAGAATATCACTAATAACAACATGGAATCATCAGGTGAGTAGATTTGGCTGTTGCATATGAATAATTTCCATTTTTTCACTAACTGCAACTGCTGCACTAAAAATGGTATGTAAATACCAAATTTTGGTATTACTTGTTCAAATACCAGCGACCATAATGTGCTCTTGGTTGCCCAGTAATAGATGGTAAAATACCATGAAATCATACCAAAATCATGTATGTGAAAGACCACAGAAATACCAAAATATGATTTTCCAAGGGCGCGGGAATACCTAAAAATAAAACCATGGCAATACCAAGTTTTGGTATTCAAGCAATGTTCAAAAATCCAGAAGACCTCAACTTGGTATTGAAATGGTTTTATTTTGAGGTATTATTTTACCCTTGGAATAACATGGTTTGGTATTGTTGTGCCCTTACACATACAAGATTTTGGTATGAGTTCATGGTATTTTACCATCTATTACTGGGCAACCAAGGGCACATTTTGGTCGCTGTTATTTGCCCAAGTAATACCAAAATTTGGTATTCCCGTGTTATTTACCCCTGCTCGGGTTTGACAGCATTTCAAGCTTCATTACATTGCTCATAACTGAAAATAGAATATTTTTTTCATCGTGGTAGAAACCAGGATAGTAAATAAGCCTACGTAAATATAAAAACGAGTTAAATAAAAACATTTTGTTGTAAGTAAAGTAAGTAAAGTAAGTAAAGTAAGTAAAGTAAGTAAAGTAAGTAAAGTAAGTAAAGTAAGTAAAGTAAGTAAAGTAAGTAAAGTAAGTAAAGTAAGTAAAGTAAGTAAAGTAAGTAAAGTAAGTAAGTAAAGTAAGTAAAGTAAGTAAAGTAAGTAAAGTAAGTAAAGTAAGTAAAGTAAGTAAAGTAAGTAAAGTAAAGTAAAGTAAGTAAAGTAAGTAAAGTAAGTAAAGTAAGTAAAGTAAGTAAAGTAAGTAAAAGTAAAGTAAGTAAAGTAAGTAAAGTAAGTAAAGTAAGTAAAGTAAGTAAAGTAAGTAAAGTAAGTAAAGTAAGTAAAGTAAGTAAAGTAAGTAAAGTAAGTAAAGTAAGTAAAGTAAGTAAAGTAAGTAAAGTAAGTAAAGTAAGTAAAGTATGTAAAGTAAATCACGTAGACACTGACAATAAATCAAAAGATAGTACTGCGACCATATATCCAACTTTTAAATAAAGCTGAGATTAGTTAAACTCAAACGGAGCAGTTTTCCCAACTCTGTAGTCCACATAGCTTCATTTCAAAAAGGCAATCTCCTACGCAAGTGACTTCTTAAGTCTTAAACTAACCCCTCCAAAAAATCAGACCGTTGAATTTCACAACTTTTTGCAAACCTCTTTCCAGACTAACAAATTCGCGGGGGTTGGATTAATTGCAATTCCACTTACCAGTGTGTTCACCCAAATCGGGTTACCTTAAGGCAATACCATTCATTCCAAACCGGAGATTGGTCCTGTGGACCGAAAATGGATTCCTGGTGAATGGAACCCCTCACCAGGTCATTAAGCGATTCGATTGTATTACACAAACTTTTTGCGCAAAGTTATTGAGCGCCTACTGGATTTAAACGATGATGGCGGATTAACAAATTGAGTGATGATGTAAGGATCGATCGAGGATCCGGTGCGCGTGTAAGATGCCGATAAAGATCACGAATGATGCTGGCTGAGTAAGCAAACCGGCCACCGATGATGATCAGCCACGTGATTGATGAACATGATTCTGATGAGGATTCAGGAATACAGTGAGTCAAATATTTGTCCGTACCCCCCCGTACGGGAAATGTTTGTGATATAAAAGTACATAAAATTCGACTAAAGTGCCATGTTTTATACATCAATCGACGCGGCAAAATGTCCTCTTTAAGACATTGTCATTGGATTTGCAAAAACTTTTCTTGAAAAATACAAAAATTGTTTACTGAAAAAGTTAAAAAAGAGGTCAAAAATTGTACAAAATCTGATCGATTTAAGTGAATTCATTTATGAAATGTTGTTTCAGTGTCAAATACTAGTACCTTTAGCCAGTTTGTGACAACTTTGAACTTCTGATAAGTTTGTTTAGTTAATTTATATTAAAATTGGATTAAATTTAGTTTTTAAAGTAAAACTTATCAAAACATTAGTTTATAAACAACTATTTTTATAAAATTGCTATTTTGTGTTGTAAGAGTCTCTATTGAACAAGTTTCAACAATATTTGTTCAAAATATACATTGTTTTCATCTTTTTATTGACATTTTTCGACCAAAAACTGTTTCGGAACAATACCGTTAAACAATCCGGATTGTCCGGAACCGGTTCAACCCCTCGGAGGGAAATTTTGTGGTGATCAGATAGAGGACAAAAAAACCCACCTCTTGCAATTTGAAGCATCCAATTTCGTCCACTACAGCCCGATTACGAGTCCCTAGTCGGAAATTTGAAATTTTCACTTTCCGTGCTGAGAATTTCTGTACCGTTCTGGGTCAGAATGTTTTGCTTGGGGAATTTGAAAATTTCAAATTTCAGACTAGGGAATCGTAATCGGGCTGTAGTGGACGAAATTGATGCTTCAAATTGCAAGAGGTGGGTTTTTTGTCCTCTATCTGATCACCACAAAATTTCTCCGAGGGTTGAACCGGTTCCGGGACAATCCGGATTGTTTAACGGTATTGTTCCGAAACAGTATTTTGGTCGAAAAATGTCAATAAAAAGATGAAATCAATGTATATTTTGAACAAATATTGTTGAAACTTGTTCAATAGAGACTCTTACAACACTAAATAGCAATTTTATAAAAATAGTTGTTTATAAACTAATGTTTTGACAAGTTTTACTTTAAAAACTAAATTTAATCCAATTTTAATATAAATTAACTAAACAAACTTATCAGAAGTTCAAAGTTGTCACAAACTGGCTAAAGGTACTAGTATTTGACACTGAAACAACATTTCATAAATGAATTCACTTAAATCGATCAGATTTTGTACTTTACTAGGGTACGGACAATTATTTGACCTCTTTGACTTTTTCAGTAAACAATTTTTGTATTTTCAAGAAAAAGTTTTTTGCAAATCCAATGACAGTGTCTTAAAGAGGACATTCTGCCGCGTCGATTGATGTATAAAACATGGCACTTTAGTCGAATTTTATGTACTTTTATATCACAAACATTTCCCGTACGGGGGGGTACGGACAAATATTTGACTCACTGTAGGTCAAGATGCATCATCTGATTAAGACTATTGTTAGGTTTGCAAGTACAATTATATTTTAAAAATATCTCGATCCAACTTAATCGAATCCAACTCACAATTTAAATTATCCATAAATAGACCAAAACGTCTCACCACCGATTAGCCCACTGGGTGTTATGTTAAGCCAGCTTCGCATAATTACTCGGAAGAACCGTTCCAAGATCAACATAGTTTGAGGGCAACTGCAGCAAAGGAAACAAAACAAACAACCTCAGCGCAAAATGTGCTACTCACGCAATTCTTCGCGCAAAGCATAATGACTTGAAATTGCAGCTCACGTCGAACCAAACCAGACACTTACAACATTTTACCATTATTCCACCGTTGCACTAATTGAAACCGATATACCCATCGTCTCGTCATCCTCGTGACTTCGGGGCCTGGAAGCTCCCAGAATCCCCCGCTGGCGGGAGATCTCGAACAAGTTCGCCGGACTTACGCACTTGGGGCGAAAATTGTGTCCCGGAAAATTGCAAATTCATGTTTCAGGTGCCCGGCCACCAGTCGTTCTGGGTCCAACAAAAGGTTTACGGGTGTGTTTTCGTCTGCAGTAATGACCTTTGATTTGGACGGACGGACTGTGGGCGCCAGCACTGACTGACTGAATGACTGGTGGTAATTGCTTAATTTCCTCCCATTTCTGGAGCAGAATTTGCCATCATTACCATTAAGAGGGCAAACTGCTTCGCATAGCTTCGGACACGATTGATGGATGCTGAAGAACTTGGTTGGGGCAGTTATGCCACCCAGCCATGAATAAAGATCATACGTGGTTCTTGATGTTTCTACGAGTTATGTCGGCGGGATCTTCCGTGGCCATTGTTCGCGGAGGAGGACTTGGACCTATTAGACTTCCAGTTCTCGGGTGGGAGCCACCCACGATGCCCACGACCTTCAATTAGCATGTGAAATGAACAATAATTGAGTGCTAATTCGTTACGGGCGTCGTCGTCGTCGTCGGATGTGTAGCAGGTCGTTCGCATAAAATGTTAAATTATGTGCGTGATTATTGTTAAAGTGGAAACTGGCAACATTGTAAGTGGTTTTGGTGTAATTAATCATTTCAAGCGGGAATCTGAGGTGTGAAATATTTAAGTAGATGCTAACCCAATTTGGAATGTAGGAAGTAACAAATTAGACTAACCTTGACACTTGAATTAATTTAAACAAAAGACTGTCAAAATTTAGCTGCTATAGTAAACCAACAATTTTCAAGAGATTTTAAACAAAACAAAACAAAAATGTATACAGTAATCACTGTTTATTCAGATTACTTAATGACCCTCGCCCAACTATTGCATGGAGCCTTCCCCCCTGAGAATGGAACCAGCCATCGTTTGTCCACAATCGCCAATCCAATGCAATGTCCATCGTTTGTGGCGATAAAGAGTAAAGAGATATCCTCCCTTTCCCGTTGGCAGTCAACGTTTTGTCGCTAAAGTCATTCCGTTCTAAGTACTTTGTCGCTTTAGGCTATCATAATCCTGTAACAGACAAGTGGACTTTAAAATTCTATGGGAAATCTTTCACCACCGCAGGTTTCAAAAGTCCAAGTCTGATCCCTGAGCGCTCGTTAGCCGTCGTCACTTTCGCAGGAAAATGGCATCTTATCAGCCGGCGTTCTCCTTGCAGAATCCGTCTGTCCCGAGAGGTTCTAACAGTGTTTCCAGCCCCGAAGCAGCAGGCAGGTAACATTTGCACGAGGCTATCATTTCCATGTAAAACATATTCCGCTTGCGCAACACCGCAAGCCCGAGGGAGCGGATGGGATTCTCTCTCTCTCTAATCATCCATCGTCAATTTACACTTGATCGTCGAGGAATCTTCACAGGTATCAGCTCGGCAGTGGCTCGGGACAGCCGTTTCAGCCGTTGAGTTACTCAACAGGGGACCTGGACCCGGTTCATAATTTACTAATTTTCATTGCACAGATTAACTGGACAGCCACGATGAGGCCGAGCTCGTTGAGGAAGAATGTGTAGACAGCTTTGAGCGCACATCTAATCAATGACCTTGAAGACCTTGAAGAGAGCGGGATTTCACGTGCCAACGGGGTATGACTAGCGCGAATGTGCTTCTATCGAAACGAAAGGGATTGGCCTCGGCCTCCAGACTCCAGAATTCACCGTAAAATGAGCGCTGGTGCAGAGGGTATTGTTGATCTTCCTCCATACTGGGAGGGGAATTCCGAAACCGCTTGCGAGATTTTGAAATTGATAAATTGATCGGCTTGCGCAACAGATTGTGCGATGGGATGGTAATGGTTTCACAGGTTACCTCCCTTTGCCAACGGATTAAAACAAGTTTTTTAAAAATATTTAACAAAACAAAAAATAAAAAAAATCAAAACAAACATTAGAATTACTAATTACAAATATTACAAAGAATAAAATAAGAACTGCCGTGCTATCTTGTCGCACTTTGCTTTTTGACGTTCTGAGAAAACGAGTTTTAATGTTTGACATTGAATAAACAAAACCGAGAGCACGCAATGTAAACAATAACAAACACGTTTTGTTTGGCTGACCATTCTTTGGTCAGTTGGTGCATTTATATCAATTCAATTCAGGCTGTGTCAAAATAGCACGACAAGATTGCTAGAGTTTTTTTTTGAATAGGACCTACACACAAAGAAAAACTAACTCAATCCACCTATGTGGTTGGAACCTTCCTCACTTATTGCCAACAATGGCTGATATGATAGAATTGTACAAAAATTTAATCTATTTTTTAGATCCGGAATAAAAAAGTACTTAAATATCACTTAAGTGGCCATACCTCGCGAAAGGGTTGCCAGATCTTCAATGTTTTGGACTCGTTGGAAAGGTTTTTTAATAACCTAAACAACGATGGGTCGGATGGTGGATCCGGACATAGTTTACTTACATTTAAGTGAGATCCAGCATCCAAAAAGTACATCAATATCACCTAAGTGGCCATAACTCGAGACTGGGTTGCCAGATCTTCAATGTTTTGGACTCTTTGGAAAGGCCTTTCAATTGCCTAACCAACGATGGGCAGGATGATGGATCCGGACATAGTTTACTTACATTTAAGTGAGATCCGGCTTCCAAAAAGTACATAAATATCACTTAAGTGGTCATAACTCGAGACAGGGTTGCCAGATCTTCAATGTTTTAGGCTCGTTGGAAAGATCTTTTGATAACCTAACCAACGATGGGTCGGATGATGGACCCGGACATAGTTTACATACATTTAAGTGAGATCCAGATATATGTGAAAACACATTTTTATACATAACTTTTGAACTGCTTATCGAAACTTCAATCTGTATAAAACTCGATCTATGGGACCCTAAACCAAGTCGAATGCAACAGGTTCGGGTCAAATCGGTTCAGCCAGTGCCGAGAAACATGAGCTAGTTTGTTGGTCACATACATACATACACACACACACATACACACAGACATTTGTTCAGTTTTCGATTCTGAGTCGATATGTATACATGAAGGTGGGTCTACGACGTTTTTATACAAAGTTCATTTTTAGAGCAGGATTCTAGCCTTACCTCAGTGAGGAAGGCAAAAATACTCTAAATTTAAAAAGATCGTTCGTTGGATTAAAAGTTCGCGTTGGTATATATTCGTAGAAAGTTCAAACTTTTCAATGTAAAAGTTGGAAAGTTTTTGATACTACAATGCATTTATGGAATATAATCGTTGTATCGGTTAAAGTGTTTTACTTTTAATTGGAAAAGAAACCTTTTATAGTAAAATTAAAGAACATTTAACACTACAGTGATAATTTTAGAAAAATGAGCTTGATTCTAGGCTTGATTTTATAATAATTTTTAAAAGTTTTAAACAGTATGTTAAAAAAAGACATTTTGTTATTGTATTTAACGCTTCTGGCCAAAATCCGTGTTCAAGCTGTTCCGATTTTTAGGGTACGCTACCGGTCACTTCCGAAGACCCCAAGCTGGACGGTTCCGGATGGACGTTTCGACGCGCGACGTCAAAGTAGAGAACAGGATGGTCATGTTGCCGGCCTTCATAAGGACAGGTTTCAGGAATCGGCAAAGGTGATCGACGTTTCCCGGCTGGAAAGTGAAGTGCCTGAAAGGGAAATTCCCGATTCTGGAAGCGCATCCGGAAAATTGGGTTGATGAGGCCCTCGGAACGGAATTTGATTTCGAGCACTTCATCCTCCTTCGAGAATGACACAGATTTTTTTTGGCTCACTGTCCAAGTTCATTCGACTGGAGCATCGCGAGATGAACATTTGTGGGCGGTTAGTTGCTAAAAGAGATGGAAGTAAGTGAAGTTGGCAAGCCACTGCACACATTCTCATTACTCACCGGTGTTGTAAACCGCCGGCACCGAGCGCAACAGCCGCTCTGGCCACCTCCGATTATCCCGCTTCTCGTCGTCCTCCTCTTTGTTGGTTCCTTCTCCTCACCGTGAATATCACCTGTCTCGTACTTGGCCAAAAACCGGATGTTTATCTTCTTCAACGCAATCTCGTTGTCCATGCATCTCCTCAATGATCTCTTTCCAGTCCTCGCGGGTATTGACCTTCAATCTCCAATCCCGGGCCACCATCACCGAATACAACCGGTGCGAATCCACATTCCTACCTCCCATCCTACAAAAACAAACAAAATCAATCCCAAACCCCACAAAACACCCAAGCTTCCTTCTTACCCATTCCGGTCGTGGAACTGCTGCAGTTCCTGCAGGAAGCTCGCTTTGTCCTTTTTGAGCACTTGACCTCGTCCCGTACCCGCACCACCATCCTTCGTAGGCGTTCCGCTGCTGCTGTTGGGCTCACGAAGGTTTCCGCGTCCGATTCCTGGCTGCTGCCACGGTCGGCTTTGCTTTGCGTCCTAGAATCACCAGCACCACCAGACCCACCAAAGTGTTTGTTTACATTTGGAACTTAGTCGTACACGGTTACACGAGAACATCAAAATGAAAGAAATTCTACAGTCGTATTAAAAGTTAAGACTTTTAAATCAGTTAGTAAGGAGATTTTCAAAAACTTTACCATTAAAAGTTTTCATTTTTTAAACAAGAAAAAAACTTTCCCTCGAGCTAATTTTAGCAACTCTTTAAATCAAAAATAAGTTACTTTTCCCATTACGGTAATATTTTTTTGTGTGTATAAACATATGAAAGACAATAGGATCTTTTCAAAAAAACTCGAGGTGGAAACTTCGTTCATTTTTGGGTTTTGTTTAGTATCTTAGGATTAAAATCGAATTTTAGAGCTCTGTGAATGTCAAAACGTGAGGAATTGTATGTTGCAAAATAGCGTACTGAACTCAATTTGGCCCAAAATGCATGTGCGGCATGTTAGCACGACGGCAACGAACTGTTAAGTAAAAAAACAATGGGGTTAAAATCTGCCATTCAATGTTATTTAATATAAAAGTTTTTTAATGTTTTTTTGTTTTTTTTTTGTTTTTGAGTAATTCTTTACAAACTCACACGAAATTGGGAAAAGTTGCCCCGACAACTCTTCGATTTGCGTGAAACTTTGTCCTTAAGGGTAATTTTTGTCCCTGATCACGAATCCATGGCCCGATTTTTGATATGCCGTGATGGAGGGGCGGTACGAACCCTATCATTTTTGAACATGCGAAAAAAGAGTTATTTTTCAATAATTTGCAGTTTGAAACGGTGATGAGATTGGAAATTGGTGTCAAAGAGACTTTTATGTAAAATTGGACGTCCGATTTGATGGCGCACTCAAAATTCTGAAAAACTTATTTTTTCTTCATACAAAACATTATTTTTTATAAAAACTCTGCCTCGAAAAAAAGGTTTTGTTGTTTCGTTTCGTTTTGTTGATTTTTTGTCTTTTTTTGTTTTTTTGTTTTTTGTTTATTTTTTTTTGTTTTCGAGGTTTTGTTGGCGGGGTTTTGTTCTTAATTTTTCTTTGTTTTTTTGTGGTCATGACGGTCATATTCAATCTCATAAAGGACGTGAAAAACGCCAGGTTTTTCAAATTGGAGGTAGCAACACATGTCAAGAGCTGTGCTAAAATTCCCTAAATGAATATCAAGAATGATGTCATGTAAGGAAGAAAGAACCCAAAGACCTGATTTAAAACAGAAGAAAAAAATGCGTCACTTCTCCGACAGACACGCGAAACAATCATTCAGAGTTGAGCGGGTAATTATTCGAAACCAATGTTAAGAAGTGGAATTCCGTTACTCTTGCACGCCCATGTGATTATGGGGAGGAACCAAGCAAACAGACAGCAATCATTTGGGGCCATGTTTTGTGAATAAATATGCCAGCAATCTCAGATTTTTATGCTACACTGCTGAAACATTGTTATGATGAAAAAGTGTGTCAAATATTTGAATTGGGGTCGATGTTTGTTTTTTTAAGATAAAGAACGATGAAGATTTTAATAGCTTGTCAAACACTTTAAGATTAGCTTATTAGTCTTTCAAGCGTATCATGTCAAATATTAAAATAATGACTTTCCGGGTTAATATATTTAAGCACAAAATTTGCAGTCCCAAAAAAAACTGCACCATCACGCTAAACATCATCCTTCACAAGACAAGGCTACTGCACTTTGAAGCTGTCACGTGTGTATGTGGTCCTTCAACCGTCATCGTCGTGTTTGCATTAAGAGGAGTTAGAAGAGGATTTGCATCATATCAATTCTTCCAGCGTCATGCCCAGATGGATGCGGGTTGCAACTAAATATAGCCTCCTGAGTCGGTCTAAACGGCTCATCAAGAACTTGTCATCACTTTTTTGCCCTGTTGTTCAAAGTTGGGAGGAATCAACGAGCCACAGTGCACTTCACACTATCCTCACTTTACCTTCTGAGAAGACCCTCCAGCTTTGGACATCCGTCAACGATGTTCCAATGATGAGGTCACTCGTTTTGAATACATTTTGATTCAGAACTTCGGCGGAGCTTGTCAAGAACATCGTTAACACATTGTTATCCGAGCATTCGTTGGTGAAGGTTGTCTGAATCAACATGACTCGTCGCGTCCCGGCGCAAAACGCCGGCAATATTGCCCTACCTGCGGCTCAAGCAGGCAAAAAAGTGGGAATTTCCAAAAGGAAGGTTGAGGCCTCAACTGATGGCCAAAAACCGGGAATTTCCAAAAGGAAGGTGCTTTTGGAAGTGACATCGAACAGCAAAAAGACGAAAAAGAGCGACGGTACTGTACCGATGGATGAGGAGGAGGAGAACTCTTCATCGCACGAGGAGCAGCTATTGAAGAACAACAAGTTTGCTGGACTGCCTGACGAGGACCAGGTAGCGGAAGCAAAGGAGAATGAAGTGAAACAGCGAAAGGAGAAACTGCCTCCTTTTTATGTGCGGCAATCAGCAGCAACGATCGACTTTCGAGCGGGGCTGGTTGAACTCATCAAGTCTGGGAAAGTCGTCAGAGGTCTGTACGACATGCCAGTGGAGGAATTAGCTGCCGAGCTAAAAGTTTTGAAACTGGATGTGTTGGCCGTGCACAAAATGAGCCGACGCAACAAAGACATCAAGTACCGTGACCAGCTCTACCTGCTGCATTTGGCTAAGGGATCGACGACGCTTCCTGAGCTGAAGGCAATTCGAGCGGTTTTCAACATCATCGTGTCGTGGGAGCGATACCGACCAGTGCATCGTGACGTCACACAATGCTTCAACTGCCTGGGTTTCGGGCACAGAGGTAAGAACTGCCACCTGAAGCGTCGTTGCGCCAAATGTGGTACCGATGCGCACATCACATCCCAGTGCATCCAAGATTCGCTGGTGAAGTGCCTCAACTGCAACGGTGAGCACTCGTCAACCGACCGAAAGTGCCCCAAGAGAGCTGAGTTCGTGAAAATTCGGCAGCAAGCATCGACGAAGAATCAGCCTCAGCGTCGTAGAACTCCTCCAGCCCTGGTGGAGCAAAATTTTCCACCTCTTCAACCGCGACGCCAGGTCCCGAACTTGGCACCGTTGCCGTTGGATCCCAGGAAGAGAGCTGAGATGAATCATCCACGGCCGGGTTCCAGCCAGGAGCCGAGACCGCCACCACCGGGCTTCAGCCAGGAGCCAAGACCAACCCAAGAACCAGCAGTTGAGGAAAATGGTAATGATCTTTACACCTCAACCGAACTCCTCAATATTTTCAAACAGATGTCCGCTGCACTGCGTGGATGCAAAACCAAGACCCAGCAGATTGAAGTGCTGACCTCGTTCGTCATCCAGTATGGATCGTAGGTCCCTCAAGCTGCTGAATTGGAACGCTTGCTCCATTAGGAGGAAGAATTTAGAGCTGGTGGATTTTCTTCGCGAGAAGGAGATCGACGTAGCTGCCATCACGGAAACTCATCTGAAGCCCGGTGAAAAAGTTTATCTGCAAAACTACAAGATCGCGACGCAGCTCGATAGGACCACCTCTGGAGGAGGAGGTGTGCTTGTCGCTGTTCATCGTGATCTCAAGCCACGCCGGCTGCCACACTTTAAGCTGGACATCATCGAGGCCGTTGGAGTGGAAATTTCCACTTCGGTTGGCCCAGTACTCTTCATTGCTGCATACTGCCCACGTCAGGTGAATGCCAGAGATGGTTCAGCAGCAAAACTGAAGAGCGATATCCAGAAGCTGACACGGCGGAGCGCAAAGTACATCATCGCTGGTGACCTCAACGCGAAGCATGAAGTTTGGGGCAACAGCAGGAGGAATCGGAACGGAGTGATTCTGCACAACGATCTGCAAAACGGATACTACAACGTTGTGAGTCCAGATCGTCCAACGAGGGTGGCTCGGTCTGGGAATCACTCAATCATCGACTTCTTCATTACCAATATGGCTGAGAACGTGGCTCATCCTGAGGTGTTTGAAGAGTTGAGTTCTGATCACTATCCGGTGGTTGTGGAGGTTGGAGCTTCCGTTACTCCGCAGCGGCAACCAACCCGGAAAGATTACCACAACGTTGACTGGCAGCAGTTTCAGCAAGTGGTCGACAGCAACATCGACTATGATCAACACCCGGAAACTTCTGCTGATATTGATCGTTCGCTGGAGGTGATCCAGCAGGCTATCAACCAAGCAGAGGCTGCCAACGTTCGGGAGGTTCCTGTTAATTTTAAGGTAACTGATATTGACGTAGATACTAAACACTTGATTAGACTTAGGAATGTTTATAGGAGACAATATCAACGGACTGGGGACTATGACAAAAGATTTCAGTTAACAATTTGAACAAAATCATACAAGACCGACTTGACAATATCAGAAATCAAGAATTTTCAAAACATGTAAGCCAGCTTGGGAATTATTCAAAACCATTTTGGAAACTTTCAAAAGTTCTAAAAACAAACCAAAGCCTATTCCTCCTCTTATTGTTGAGGATTCTCCTTTGATTACATCCGAGGAAAAGGCAAATGCACTTGGGCTTCATTTTGTTAGTTCACATAATCTTGGCGCTTCCATGACCAGCCGTAAAGAAACATCAGTTGCCAATAGTATTTCAACAATCAATGACTCTACCTTTGAATTTCCTGCAGATTCCCATGTTTCTGGTGAGGAAGTCAAAGTTGCAGTAAAACAAATGAAAAATATGAAAGCTCCTGGCTTTGATAACATTTTTAATCTGGTGTTGAAAAAACAGAGTGATCAGTTCTTTCAACATCTAGCCAATATTTTCAATAAATGTTTGCAACTTGGTTACTTCCCCACCAATTGGAAGCTGGGCAAAGTCATACCAATTTTGAAGCCTCAAAAGATCCAACATCGCCAACAAGTTATCGTCCCATTAGTCTTTTGAGTAGTCTGTCCAAACTCTTTGAGAAGGTCATCTATTCAAGGCTTTTGGATTTTACCAACGATAATAATATAATTTTGAATGAACAGTTTGGCTTCCGAAAGGGACATAATACTGCTCATCAGCTTACGAGAGTAACTAAAATCATCAAGCAGAACAAGCTTGAGTCTAAATCAACTGCTATGGCTTTGTTGGATGTTGAGAAGGCTTTTGACAATGTTTGGCATGATGGTTTGATACATAAACTGTATTTATACGGTTTTCCAATGTATCTTATCAAAATTATCCAGCACTATCTTTCGGAGAGATCGTTCAGGTTTTTCTGAATGGGATTGCTTCTGGATTATTCAACATTGATGCTGGGGTTCCCCAAGGAAGTATTCTTGGCCCACTTCTGTACAATATTTTTACATCTGATTTGCCTACTCTTCCTGGTAATGGTGTGTTGTCACTTTTTGCTGATGACACTGCCGTTATTTATAAGGGTAAAATAACCAGATATTTAGTTGGCCGTCTTCAGAAGGGTCTTGACGTTCTTTCCGAATACTTTGGCGACTGGAAAATTCGCATAAATGCAGCCAAAACTCAAACCATCATTTTTCCACTTTCCAAATCGGCCAGATTTGCCCCAAAGGATGATGTTTTGATTAAAATGAATGATGTTTCAATACCCTGGTCAAAGGAAGTTGTCTATTTAGGTCTCATACTTGACTCGAAACTATTGTTTCGGCAGCATGTAGATAAAATATTGAACAAGTGCAGCATTCTCATCAGGTGTTTGTATCCTATTTAGGTCTCATACTTGACTCGAAACTATTGTTTCGGCAGCATGTAGATAAAATATTGAACAAGTGCAGCATTCTCATCAGGTGTTTGTATCCTTTAATTAACAGAAAATCAAAGCTATCTTTGAAAAATAAGCTAGCAGTTTACAAACAAATAATTTACCCCGTTATTGAGTATGCAGTACCTGTTTGGGAGTGTTGCGCTAGAACTCATAAATTGAAGCTCCAGCGTGTCCAAAACAAGGTACTCAAAATGGTTTTGAATGTTCCTGGCTGGACAAGATCAAGTGAGGTTCATGAATTAGCAGAAGTAAAAATGTTGGATCAGAAGATTCAAGAAAAATGTTTGAAATTCAGGGAAAAATGTGCTATTTCTGAATACCCCTTGATTCAAGGATTGGTTTAGTTTATTGTAAGTTTAAGTTAGTTTTAGGTTAGGTTATGTTTTCTTAACATTTTTTTTTTCCTCATTGTACCTAGTGTTACAAAAATGATAAATCATATACTTTTAAAGTTAAGAAAATGAACAGTGTCTAAATCACGAAAAGCAAACTAAAGCTGAAGAGCCACAGCTGACCACTTATTATGTAAACCAAATGTAATTATTATAAGAAAGATTCAATAAAGTATATTTAAATTCAAAAAAAAAAAAAAGAACATCGTTAACAAACACCTTGATAGCACATCACGTTTGTGTTTTGGATGAGCAAAGGATGAGTTAATTGTTGACTAATATTTAATCAAATATTTCAAAATGGAATGTTTTTTTTTCTTTTTCCGTGATGCTTTAACGATTTTTGAAGACCTTATTTGAAGAATTTTATTGAACAATACTTATTACAATACTTCTTGGGTTTTGCGATTTAGCCTCAGTTCTCATAGTGGATCGTGCACTGACATATAAAATATGCACCAAACTGGTAAAGGAAATCGTTTATCCTGTTTCCGTTTTCCATAGCTCTTTTGTTCTTTATTGAACTCAAAAGCATAAGTTATAAAAACAAACTCGCACAAGCCACGTCCAAAACATGTCCCACAAGACGAGGTCTGCCACCTAGTTCGGAAAGTTCAATATCTGCCATATCCAAATAAAAAAGCAAAAACCAGACCTGGTGAAACTTATGCTAATTAGTGCATTAGATAAAATGTCACATCAGCGGATGAACGTTAAATTCGCAAACATCGAAAATGCCATCTTTTTTTGCTGTTGTTTTGTTTTGAGCTAACCGGTTTTGGGAGATGAGTTCAGCTGCTTTCAGTTTTGAACTATTTCAAACGATTTATCATTTCAACAAACAAAAAACATGAAGATGACCATCATATATTTGGCTTGCGACTTGGTCAAACTGGCAAATCTGGTGAAAGAATGGCATTTAAGAAGGGGTTCGCAGATTAGATCCCCAAAACAAATGATGGCCTTTTAGAAAGGTTAGCTTTCGGTGTGAATTTCATAATTTGATGTTGCTGCCAAGATGGGATAGCAGATGTTATGTTTCGTAATAACACATAATCGCTGCTGGAATCCCTGTTGTTGGCGGTGATAGCTGGCTGGCCGCGAAATTAAAAGCTCTTTTAGCGATGAGCTTCAAGTTGTGTGGAGATGGCTACTGCCACCATCATCATCAACATTTTTATTCTCTCTCCTGTTTCAACACTCTACAGCTCTCCCCACCATTTATTAGAAAAAGCTATTCACGTGGTGTTTAATCCACATACACAATAATCACACAATGTAGCTGTATAGCTGTAATTATTCGTCAGAATTTGTTTTTCCACATTCTAACAGGTGCCCATACCTTCAATTGATGATAGTGTTTTACCCCTTTCCACAACATTTCATCATGGGATTACAGATCTGCACAGTTTAAAAAAATCGTTTATTTTTGTAAAATGAGCAATGAAAAACGGGTTTTAAAACAGCTTTAGAAAATGTTATGCTGTTAAAACAGTAAGTAATTTAAGTAAATCGGAAAAGAAAAAAACAGTAAGAGCTGGATTTTTAAGTATCATGTTCGTTGAATGTCAAAGTTTTGAAATCCTTCACCTATTTCAAAATTCCTTGTTACAAATGCAAAAATTTGATTCCGGAGTAAAATTTAAATTTCAATTGGTGCATCTCCAACCCGTGCCTTGATGGCATTCCATCCCCCAGAGTTGCATCATGTCAGCTAACAATTCATTTCGGGAAGCTTCCACCACCATCATTCCATCGTCATCATCATCACCATTCGACAGCCGCAGTGATTTTTCCACCTGTTTCTGTCTGTTTTTCATCACACCTCCTCCTCCCAACAATTGCCAGCAGTTGGATCTTTTCCGGGTATTTTTTGCAGCTCCTCCCTTCTGCACACTTTTTTTTAAATACCCCACTCGACATATCTCTCCGTCTAATGCAAACAATCATAATAAAATAATTGATAATCAGCCCGAGGGGGGAAGAAGGAACAAGTTGCATGCTGCTAACGATGGGGCAATTACGTCAGAACGTCAGTGCTGCAAGCCGAGGAAATGCATCCTGTGCAGCGCGGGGATTAAGTACCGAGAGTTTGGCGTTATACTGATAATTACCCGCTGAGATCAACAATGCTGGATTTTTCAGAGAAAATCATGTAATGTACTTTTCAATAAAATAAAAAAATGTAAGTAGCTAAGACTTCCAAAAAAACTAGGTCTGTTTTACTGAAAGCTAAAGAAATTGTGAAATGTATGCGAATACTTTATAAAATTGTTTTTAAAATTTTTAAAAATGTAGTTTGTTAATTGAATAAAATCGTCTTACAAATTCTTGTAACAAAATTTTTCTGAAATTCTGCCTTTTAATTTATTCACAATTCTCCTTGAACGATAATGAGAATTTAACAAGCAAAGCATCGTCGAAAACACACTAATTTCTTTTAAGCCCAAAAAGTTGGTCCCTCCAACTCATTCTAAGCATTATCATTATCCGTTTGGTTTTGAACTTGGGCACCCTTTCAAGGAAGACGTTCAGTCACGCCGCCACATCATAACAGCAATCAAAATAATTATGATGCACACAACACATTTTAGGTTCTGAAAAGGAGTTTTCCTTCTTTTCTCAAACACCCAAATTTCTGTTGCTTGAGGTTATGTTTTCGGCCGTCGGCCGTGACTTTGGAAGAAAGAGAGAATCAGCCTAATGAAAAAGGATTGCTAACATGCAGAATAAACTTTTATAAGAGGAAAGTTAATATTTTAATCTTAAAAAAGTATTCAATCGTTATCATCATTGCTGATAATAGAGTTGAGAAATGTAAGGTATTGGGACTGATTGTTAATTTACCCAATTGTTTCTTACCGCTAATATTTAATTATTATTTGGTTTTACGGTTTGATCGGTGATTGAAAAATTACTAATAAGAAGAAAGTTATGAAAACTATAGGTGAATAGGTGACTAGCGTCATAGAAGAAGAGTGAAAAGTACGGAAAACCAAGTTGGTGACCACTGTCCTAAGTCCAATCCTTGTGAAGTTACAACGGTTTTAAAAATAAAAATGTAGACCAAATAAGTTTTTTAATGGTTTTTGTTAATTTCTGTAGGACAGACATGATTATTCTGTCTCGAAAATATTTTTCCGGAAAACTCGTCCAATTTCCCATCAGATTGTCTTCGACCACTTTCCGAAATAACTCGTTTTTTTACGATTTAAGCTAATTAACTATCCAGGTTACTACCATCCACTGAACTACACTGAAAAAAATATTCTGTTTTCAGTTATGGGTAATTCTCCGCCAACTCACACAGCAGTTGCCCCGACCCCTCTTAGATTTGCGTGAAACTTTGTCCTAAGGGGTAACTTTTGTCCCTGATCACGAATCTGAGGTCCATTTTTTGATATCTCGTGACGGAGGGGCGGTACGACCCCTTCCATTTTTGAACATGCGAAAAAAGAGGTGTTTTTCAATAATTTGCAGCCTGAAACGGTGATGAGATAGAAATTTGGTGTTAAAGGGACTTTTATGTAAAATTATACGCCCGATTTGATGGCGTACTCAGAATTCCGAAAAAAACGTATTTTTCATCGAAAAAAACACTTAAAAAAATTTCAAAATTCTCCCATTTTCCGTTACTCGACTGTAAAAAATTTTGGAACATGTCATTTTATGGGAAATTTAATGTACTTTTCGAATCTACATTGACCCAGAAGGGTCATATTTTCATTTAGAACAAAATTTTTCATTTTAAAATTTCGTGTTTTTTCTAACTTTGCAGGGTTATTTTTTAGAGTGTAACAATGTTCTACAAAGTTGTAGAACAGACAATTACAAATTTTGATTTATAGACATAAGTGGTTTGCTTATAACTATCACGAGTTATCGCGATTTTACGAAAAAAAGTTTTGAAAAAGTTATTTTTTGCGTTTCTCTTTGTTTCGTCGTCCGTGTCTGTCGCGGGTGACCATGAACGGCCATGATCGATGACGACCAACTTTTTCAAAACTTTTTTTCGTAAAATCGCGATAACTCGTGATGTTGATAAGCAAACCCCTTATGTCTATAAATCAAAATTTGTAATTGTCTGTTCTACAACTTTGTAGAACATTGTTACACTCTAAAAAATAACCCTGCAAAGTTAGAAAAAACACGAAATTTTAAAATGAAAAATTTTGTTCTAAATGAAAAAATGACCCTCCTGGGTCAATGTAGATTCGAAAAGAACATTAAATTTCCCATAAAATGACATGTTCCAAACTTTTTTACAGTCAAGTAACGGAAAATGGGAGAATTTTTAAAACTTTTTTAGTGTTTTTTTCGATGAAAAATACGTTTATTCGGAATTCTGAGTACGCCATCAAATCGGGCGTATAATTTTACATAAAAGTCCCTTTGACACCAAATTTCTATCTCATCACCGTTTCAGGCTGCAAATTATTGAAAAACACCTCTTTTTCGCATGTTCAAATGGAAGGTCGTACCGCCCCTCCGTCACGAGATATCAAAAAATGAACCTCGGATTCGTGATCAGGGACAAAAGTTACCCCTTAGGACAAAGTTTCACGCAAATCGAAGAGGGGTCGGGGCAACTTTTCCCGATTTCGTGTGAGTTGGTAGAGAATTACCCTTATGAGTAATGCAATTAGCTTTTATCTGTGAGCCCATACTTCCAATTGAAATGTGGTCAAAGACAATCTCATGGGAAATTGGACGAGTTTTCCGGTAAAATTATTTACGAGACTGAATCAAGTCCGTCATATAGAAATTGCCGAAAACCATCAAAAACCATATTTTTTCAACATTTTTGCCTTCCTCACTGAGGTAAGGCTATAATCCTGCTCGAAAAATGAACTTTTGAAAAACAGCTCGTAGACCTATATTCATGTATACCTATCTACTCAGAATCGAAAACTGAACAAATGTGTGTGTGTGTGTGTATGTGTGTGCGTATTCCCGTTGGTGCTCAAAATTCTTGCCAAGTTTTCTCGGCACTGGCTGATCCGATTTGAGTCAAATAAGTTGCATTCGATTCGGTTTGGTGCCCCATACTGCACTATTGAATTGTTTGAAGATCCGATAAGTAGTTCAAAAGTTACGTATAAAAAAGTGTCAGAGTTGCGAATCGGATCTCACATAAATGCATGTAAACTATATCCAGACCCATCACCCGACCCATCGTTGCTTAGGTTATCAAAAGACCTTTCCAACGAATCCAAAACATTGAATTTCTGGCAACCCTGTATCTAGTTATGATCACTTAAGTGATATATATGTACTTTTTTGATGCCGGATCTCACTTAAATGTATGTAAACTATGTGCGGATCCATCATTCAACCCATCGTTGGGTAGGTAATCAAAATACCTTTCCAATGAGTCTAATACATTGAAGATCTGGCAACCCTGTCTCAAGTTATGACCACTTAAGTGATATTTATTTACTTTTTTATGCCGGATCTCACTTAAATGTATGTAAACTATATCCGGATCCATCATCCAACCCATCGTTGGGTAGGTCATCAAAATACCTTTCCAATGAGTCCAATACATTGAAGATCTGTCAACCCTGTCTCAAGTTATGACCACTTAAGTGATATTTATGTACTTTTTTGATGCCGGGTCTCACTTAAATGTATGTAAACTATGTCCGGATCCATCATCCAACCCATCGTTGGGTAGGTCATCAAAATACCTTTCCAATGAGTTCAATATATTGAAGATCTGGCAACCCTGTCTCAAGTTATGACCACTTAAGCGATATTTATTTACTTTTTTTATGCCGGATCTCACTTAAATGTATGTAAACTATATCCGGATCCATCATCACACCCATCGTTGGGTAGGTCATCAAAATACCTTTCCAATGAGTCCAATACATTGAAGATCTGGCAACCCTGTCTCAAGTTATGACCACTTAAGTGATATTTATGTACTTTTTTTGATGCCGGATCTCACTTAAATGTATGTAAACTATGTCCGGATCCATTATCCAACCCATCGTTGGATAGGTCATCAAAATACCTTTCCAATAAGTCCAATACATTGAAGATCTGGCAACCCTGTCTCCAATTATGACCACTTAAGTGATATTTTTGTACTTTTTTGATGCCGGATCTCACTTAAATGTATGTAAACTATGTCCGGATCCATCATCCAACCCATCGTTGGGTAGGTCATCAAAATACCTTTCCAATGAGTCCAATACATTGAAGATCTGGCAACCCTGTCTCAAGTTATGACCACTTAAGTGATATTTATGTACTTTTTTGATGCCGGATCTCACTTGAATGCATGTAAACTATGTCCGGATCCATCTTCCGACCGATCGTTGGTAAGGTAATCAAAAGACCTTTCTAATGAGTCCAAAACATTGAAGATCTGACAACGCTCAGTCTCAAGTTATGACCGCTTAAGTGACATTTGTGTATTTCTTTATTGAGAAACTAGCTTTTCCTGACAAAGTTTGGTCTGCCTTTTTTCGTTTGTTGACGTTTTTGACTTTTTTGCTCATTCAGCCTCCGGCGATCAAAACTTGATTTTAACCTTTCCCATACAATCTGTAAATTTTCCGGAATCGGTTCCAGAGTGGCCATAGTTGTAACTTTTTGGCACTCATGAACTTACCATCCGAACCCAACGCAACAAGAGCACCTCGATCGAACGTTCCGTGTTGAATTGATTCGCGTTCGAACAAAACCGTCGAAATGTTGTATACATATACTGCCGTTCTACGCATAATTGTCCCATGTCATTTTTGGTTTATTCTGACTTTTTGACAAGTTTAAGTTTAATTTGATGTATTATTTAAGAAAAACCCATAAAATCTAGTACTTTGTTCGGAAACTCATTAAAAACAACACTAAGTCTATTTGTCTCATCGTTGAACTTCTACGCATAATTGGAGCCTAACATTTCAAAAGGGCACATAACTTTTGTAAACAATAGTGTATCCCTTTCCCTCAAATGACAGTTTACATAAGGTGTGAAAGGGACACACTCTTGTCGAAAAAAGTTATGTGCCCTTATGAAATGGCAAGCACGAATTGTCCCACCAAATATTTTCTTTCACAAAATCATTTGTTTTACGAAGTATTGTGTCCTGTTTACCTGTTGTATAGCAAAAGGATTACTAATAAGAGTAATAAACTGCTAACTGGGATGATTAGGGACATATGGGGCGAATAGGGACCCACGGGACAATTATGCGTAGAAACACAAAAAACGGTCGAAAAATTTCAATCGCGTTTTTCGCAGCTGCACTTTTTTGAACATGGGACAATTATGCGTAGAACGGCAGTATAAAAGATAGATAGAATTTGTGTCCAAACCCATAATATCATCAAATGTTGGTAAAAAGTGAGGAAGGCACCATCCACATAGGTGGATTAAGTTAGTTTTATTTTTAAAACCGCTGTAGCTTCACAAGCATTGGACTTAGGACAGTGGTCAATATAAAGATTTCTATGTAAAATTGTCTGAAAAATAGATTCCCGCATTCGGTTTTTGAAAATTTTGACGTTTAGGGCACTTTAAAAAAAAACGTTTCCATTTTTTTTTATTTATTTTTTTAGTAGAGTTGCTCTATCCTGCATTTTTCGTGAGTGTTTTTGTAATATCTTGAGCTATTTTTGACAAAAAATTGAACGGATATAATCGTAAGCTCACCTTTAAATTTGACTTTTAAAACTAAAATCAAAAAATCTCATAAAAGTGGCGTTTTTTTTTCTTTCGGTGTTTTTTTCGAAAAGCCCGTCAAATTTCCTACAAGTTTGTCTTTGACCACTTTTTTTGATACGATGCAACGGCTTCGAGATACAGCAATATTTAAATTACGAAATACAAAAATATTTAAAACACTTACGCCCTTCTCAAATTTCATTATCGAGTGAAACTGGCTCCATATACAATGTATATTATATTATTGTATATTTATATTATACATAAATACAGCAATTCCATTTGAAAAGAACCTAATCCGAAAAAAAGTTCTCCGATCGGGCTCAAAATTTTTCTGGGGGGTCCTTGGCCAAAATAATTAGACCCGTATTTTTTGTTTGGCCATTAGGGTGACCTACATCGTGCTAGGGTGGTTCGAAAAATGGCAATTTTCGTCATTTTTCGCAAAAACCACTTTTTTCAAAAAAATCATATCTCCACGTCATTTCATCCGATTTCAGCTGTCTTAGACGTATTTGAGAAAAATAGCAAGCAGTTTCAAAAATCTAGTTTAACATTTGAAAAAGTCGTATGAAAACTTCAAATGGCGTTTTGACCGTGTCTGGACCAAAGAGTTTTGAGTTGCGTATTTTAATTACGAAAATTTTGGTACCCTAACATGTATAGGTCATCGCTGAAATTTTTAAGTTATCGCAGTTTTAGTGAAAAAAGTTGATTTTTTGCCGATTTCGTCATTTTCCCGTTTTTGCGCGTGGCGCGTCGAAAAACTCAGTTTTTATTTTCAAAAAATCATATCTCGGAAACTTACGGTTCGACATCGCCAATTTTTTTAAATGTTATGTGAAATTTTCCGAGAAATCCGATAAATATATTTTCAGACATAGGCTCTTTCTTCTCAAATAGCAAAACTAATCACCTTTCTTTTGCGTCTAAGACAGCTGAAATCGGATGAAATGACGCGGAGATATGATTTTTTGAAAAAAGTGGTTTTTGCGAAAAATGACGAAAATTGCAATTTTTCGAACCACCCTAGCACGATGTAGGCCACCCTAATGGCCAAACAAAAAATGCGGGTCTAATTATTTTGGCCAAGGAACCACAAGAAAAGAATTTGAGCCCGATCGGAGAGCTTTTTTTTCGGTTTAGGCTCTTTTCAAATGGAAATGCTGAATATGACTTACTAAACGTAGAATAACTTGTTTACAAAGTTTTATTGAAATCGGAGAGGGTCGACAAAAAAGTACCTAAAAATTACTATTTTGGGCTTGAATTGCTCTATGGCCCTTTCGCCTTTTTATATTAATTTAGTAAGCAAACCTAGTTTTGAAGAAATTTAGGCAAAATTCTGACTTTTCAAATATTATTCCGGGCAGCCGCTACGAAGGGTTAACCTGGTGGCGCTGGAGGTAAAATTAATATGACTTTTGTTGAAATGTATTAAAGCTCAGGTCACTGAATAAAAAAATTGATTTCTTTTCTTGAAAAATGCAGCAGAAACTTAAGTGAAAGAACATTAGAAGTGAAAATAAAATTCCAACTCTTTAAATCTGATTCTAAAAAAACTTACAAGTGGAAAAATATTCCAAAAATAAATTGAAATCCTACACACAAAAAAATCAATTCCCGTAATCGTGAATTTTGTTCATGAATGCTAGAACCATGATGGAATTTATTCATGAGTATGGTGCACAATTTTGCACTATGAACGTGAATAGTTTCCTTCGAAGTTCTCACATTCATGAACACAATTCACGATTTGAGGAATTGAGAATTTTTTTTCCGTGTAGCAACGTCACCCCGATTTACGGTACTTGTTGTTGTTTGTTGATTTTCATTAATTTGAGATAAAACTCTTTAAAAAATAGGATTTGAATGACGTTTGGCAATAATTCACGGAAATTGATGGATTGTGTTTAATATTTCAACAAAACTACATCGTTATGACTTAAATTAAGAATAATAATATGAATAATGATAAGAAAATAATCGTTACAATTTTATAAATAAGATAAGGCCAAGGCCAAGTGTTAAGCATTAAACGCAGCTAATGTCTCCGTTCCGTCCAACATTGCAGAGGGTTCGTGCGTATGATTTTTATTGCCGTTCTAAGCTCTAATGTGCAAGCATTTTTATGCTGGCTTTTGAATGAAAGAACATCTAGAGAGTAGTACAAAGGAAGAAAACGTCGGAACAAAGCATAACAACAAAAAAACGGAAGAACAGCTATAGAAGAAAAGCCCGAGCAGCATAATACTTATTTGCCGGTTCGTCTCGAGTCTATGCGCTGAAAATTGGTTCTGGGTTTTATGTTTGCAGCAAACAAACATTAGCTGCTTCGTAGCCACGGGTGTGTGTGTGTGTGTGTGTTGGTGAGGAACTTTTGCATCATCGGGCGTGATCGTGTGCTGTTGTTGTTGTTTGGATTCTTCATTTTTCATGTTTTTCTTCCATCTTTCTCCTCTTCTTCTTGTGTTTCCTTTTAATGTTTGGCCATCGGGTATCAGGTTGCTCTTTTTTTTCGTATACATCATGCTTCTTCGCACCTTTTATGCTTGGAACACCACACCATCATCATCGCCAGGCGGAAAGAGCCCGGCCCTGACTCCAAACATAGAAATCTTACCGGGGCTCTTCCATGAACTTGGAAAGGGTGCGGAAGGAAGGGCAATGGCAGGTTGCAGGGAATGATGCAAACCTTTATTTCGCCGAAAAGTTTCGGCTGATACGTGATGCACATGTTGATCGTCGTTCCCAGGTTTGGATGGGGTGGTTCCAGAATATCGAATTGTTTTGCCTTCCTCACTGAGGTAAGGCTATAATCCTGCTCGAAAAATGAACTTTTGAAAAACAGCTCGTAGACCTATATTCATGTATACCTATCGACTCAGAATCGAAAACTGAACAAATGTCAGTGTGTGTGTGTGTGTATGTGTGTGCGTATTCCCTTTGGTGCTCAAAATTCTTGCCAAGTTTTCTCGGCACTGGCTGATCCGATTTGAGCCAATCTAGTTGCATTCGATCCGGTTTGGTGCCCCATACTGCACTATTGAATTGTTTGAAGATCCGATAAGTAGTTCAAAAGTTACGTATAAAAAAGTGCCAGAGTTGCGAATCGGATATCACATAAATGCATGTAAACTATGTCCAGACCCATCACCCGACCCATCGTTGGTTAGATTATCAAAAGACCTATCCAACGAGTCCAAAACATTGAAGTTCTGGCAACCCTGTCTCGAGTTATGACCACTTAAGTGATATTTATGTACTTTTTTGATGCCGGATCTCACTTAAATGTATGTAAACTATGTCCGGATCCATCATCACACCCATCGTTGGATAGGTAATCAAAAGAACTTTCAAATGAGTCCAAAATATTGAAGATCTGGCAACCCTGTCTCGAGTTATGACCACTTAAGTGATATTTATGTACTTTTTTGATGCCGGATCTCACTTAAATGTATGTAAACTATTTCCGGATCCATCATCCAACCCATCGTTGGGTAGGTCATCGAAAGACCTTTCCAATGAGTCCAAAACATTGAAGATCTGGCAACCCTGTCTCGAGTTATGACCACTTAAGTGATATTTATGTACTTTTTTGATGCCGGATCTCACTTAAATGTATGTAAACTATGTCCGGATCCATCATCCAACCCATCGTTGGATAGGTAATCGAAAGACCTTTCCAATAAGTCCAAAATATTGAAGATCTGGCAACCCTGTCTCGAGTTATGACCACTTAAGTGATATTTATGTACTTTTTTGATGCCGGATCTCACTTAAATGTATGTAAACTATTTCCGGATCCATCATCCAACCCATCGTTGGGTAGGTCATCGAAAGACCTTTCCAATGAGTCCAAAACATTGAAGATCTGGCAACCCTGTCTCAAGTTATGACCACTTAAGTGATATTTATGTACTTTTTTGATGCCGGATCTCACTTAAATGTATGTAAACTATGTCCGGATCAATCATTCAACCCATCGTTGGATAGGTGATCGAAAGACCTTTCCAATGAGTCCAAAACATTGAAGATCTGGCAACCCTGTCTCAAGTTATGACCACTTAAGTGATATTTATGTACTTTTTTGATGCCGGATCTCACTTAAATGTATGTAAACTGTGTCCGGATCCATCATCACACCCATCGTTGGATAGGTAATCGAAAGACCTTTCCAATGAGTCCAAAACATTGAAGATCTGGCAACCCTGTCTCGAGTTATGACCACTTAAGTGATATTTATGTACTTTTTTGATGCCGGATCTCACTTAAATGTATGTAAACTATGTCCGGATCCATCATCTAACCCATCGTTGGGTAGGTCATCAAAAGACCTTTCCAATGAGTCCAAAACATTGAAGATCTGGCAACCCTGTCTCAAGTTATGACCACTTAAGTGATATTTATGTACTTTTTTGATGCCGGATCTCACTTAAATGTATGTAAACTATGTCCGGATCCATCATCACACCCATCGTTGGATAAGTAATCGAAAGACCTTTCCAATGAGTCCAAAATATTGAAGATCTGGCAACCCTGTCTCGAGTTATGACCACTTAAGTGATATTTATGTACTTTTTTGATGCCGGATCTCACTTAAATGTATGTAAACTATTTCCGGATCCATCATCCAACTCATCGTTGGGTAGGTCATCGAAAGACCTTTCCAATGAGTCCAAAACATTGAAGATCTGGCAACCCTGTCTCAAGTTATGACCACTTAAGTGATATTTATGTACTTTTTTGATGCCGGATCTCACTTAAATGTATGTAAACTGTGTCCGGATCCATCATCACACCCATCGTTGGATAGGTAATCGAAAGACCTTTCCAATGAGTCCAAAACATTGAAGATCTGGCAACCCTGTCTCGAGTTATGACCACTTAAGTGATATTTATGTACTTTTTTGATGCCGGATCTCACTTAAATGTATGTAAACTATGTCCGGATCCATCATCTAACCCATCGTTGGGTAGGTCATCAAAAGACCTTTCCAATGAGTGCAAAACATTGAAGATCTGGCAACCCTGTCTCAAGTTATGACCACTTAAGTGATATTTATGTACTTTTTTGATGCCGGATCTCACTTAAATGTATGTAAACTATGTCCGGATCCATCATCACACCCATCGTTGGATAAGTAATCGAAAGACCTTTCCAATGAGTCCAAAATATTGAAGATCTGGCAACCCTGTCTCGAGTTATGACCACTTAAGTGATATTTATGTACTTTTTTGATGCCGGATCTCACTTAAATGTATGTAAACTATGTCCGGATCCATCATCCAACTCATCGTTGGGTAGGTCATCGAAAGACCTTTCCAATGAGTCCAAAACATTGAAGATCTGGCAACCCTGTCTCAAGTTATGACCACTTAAGTGATATTTATGTACTTTTTTGATGCCGGATCTCACTTAAATGTATGTAAACTATGTCCGGATCAATCATTCAACCCATCGTTGGATAGGTAATCGAAAGACCTTTCCAATGAGTCCAAAACATTGAAGATCTGGCAACCCTGTCTCAAGTTATGACCACTTAAGTGATATTTATGTACTTTTTTGATGCCGGATCTCACTTAAATGTATGTAAACTATGTCCGGATCCATCATCTAACCCATCGTTGGGTAGGTCATCAAAAGACCTTTCCAATGAGTCCAAAACATTGAAGATCTGGCAACCCTGTCTCAAGTTATGACCACTTAAGTGATATTTATGTACTTTTTTGATGCCGGATCTCACTTAAATGTATGTAAACTATGTCCGGATCCATCATCACACCCATCGTTGGATAAGTAATCGAAAGACCTTTCCAATGAGTCCAAAATATTGAAGATCTGGCAACCCTGTCTCGAGTTATGACCACTTAAGTGATATTTATGTACTTTTTTGATGCCGGATCTCACTTAAATGTATGTAAACTATTTCCGGATCCATCATCCAACTCATCGTTGGGTAGGTCATCGAAAGACCTTTCCAATGAGTCCAAAACATTGAAGATCTGGCAACCCTGTCTCAAGTTATGACCACTTAAGTGATATTTATGTACTTTTTGATGCCGGATCTCACTTAAATGTATGTAAACTATGTCCGGATCAATCATTCAACCCATCGTTGGATAGGTAATCGAAAGACCTTTCCAATGAGTCCAAAACATTGAAGATCTGGCAACCCTGTCTCAAGTTATGACCACTTAAGTGATATTTATGTACTTTTTTGAAGCCGGATCTCACTTAAATGTATGTAAACTATGTCCGGATCCATCATCACACCCATCGTTGGATAGGTAATCGAAAGACCTTTCCAATGAGTCCAAAATATTGAAGATCTGGCAACCCTGTCTCGAGTTATGACCACTTAAGTGATATTTATGTACTTTTTTGATGCCGGATCTCACTTAAATGTATGTAAACTATTTCCGGATCCATCATCCAACCCATCGTTGGGTAGGTCATCGAAAGACCTTTCCAATGAGTCCAAAACATTGAAGATCTGGCAACCCTGTCTCAAGTTATGACCACTTAAGTGATATTTATGTACTTTTTTGATGCCGGATCTCACTTAAATGTATGTAAACTATGTCCGGATCAATCATTCAACCCATCGTTGGATAGGTAATCGAAAGACCTTTCCAATGAGTCCAAAACATTGAAGATCTGGCAACCCTGTCTCAAGTTATGACCACTTAAGTGATATTTATGTACTTTTTTGATGCCGGATCTCACTTAAATGTATGTAAACTATGTCCGGATCCATCATCACACCCATCGTTGGATAGGTAATTGAAAGACCTTTCCAATGAGTCCAAAATATTGAAGATCTGGCAACCCTGTCTCGAGTTATGACCACTTAAGTGATATTTATGTACTTTTTTGATGCCGGATCTCACTTAAATGTATGTAAACTATTTCCGGATCCATCATCCAACCCATCGTTGGGTAGGTCATCGAAAGACCTTTCCAATGAGTCCAAAACATTGAAGATCTGGCAACCCTGTCTCAAGTTATGACCACTTAAGTGATATTTATGTACTTTTTTGATGCCGGATCTCACTTAAATGTATGTAAACTATGTCCGGATCAATCATTCAACCCATCGTTGGATAGGTAATCGAAAGACCTTTCCAATGAGTCCAAAACATTGAAGATCTGGCAACCCTGTCTCAAGTTATGACCACTTAAGTGATATTTATGTACTTTTTTGATGCCGGATCTCACTTAAATGTATGTAAACTATGTCCGGATCCATCATCCAACCCATCGTTGGATAGGTAATCGAAAGACCTTTCCAATGAGTCCAATACATTGAAGATCTGGCAACCCTGTCTCAAGTTATGACCACTTATGCTTCTTCAGCCTCCTGTGATCTAAATTTGATTTTACGTAACATTCTCCATATAATCTGCAGATTTTCTGGAATCGGTTCCAGAGTGGCCAAAGTTATAACTTTTTGGCGTAAGAACCTTCCTTGGACTTATACGAACCCAACGCAACAAATATCACCTCGATCCGACGTTCTGTGTTGAATTGATTCGCGTTCGAACAAAACCGTCGAAATTTTTTATATATATAGATAGAAGATAGATAGAAATTATGTCCAAACCTAACTGGGCGGGCTAAAAAGTCTTTCAGCCACCAACATCAGAACAAAAAGTTCAAAACCCCAAAAAAGTGAAGCCAAAAGTCGGTTCTGTCTGGCAAGGGGCCGTATGGGAGTAATAAAACCATCAAGTGCAGAGAAGTTGATGATGGTTTTATTGCCCGTGGAAAAGGGGCCTTTCTTCTTTTGGGCTTTTTCTGTGCCCCGCCCGAACCTTGCACAATCGTTCTTTTCGGGCTTTGAGTGCGGTTTGAAGAAATGCATACATCGAGAATGCCAATTGCAACAAGTCTGGTGGAAAAACCGCAAAAGGTGAGAAGCATATTCGTGGGCAGGCAATGGAATCTGCAAACAGAATGCTCAAATTTCGGGCCTGAAATATTGTTCGAAATGAAGTTTTATGGCATTGTGCCGTTACTGAGGAGGTCAGTTTGCTGCAAGTTATGTCTTAAATAAGATTGAGATTATTTCAATGAAGACAGCTTGAGAAAAACGTATAATTAGTATATCCTGATTTTGTTTGTCAGATAAATGCTATCTGTACAAAATTTAATTAATTTGGTTATAAAGTTTGAACCTAATTAATCTGGTATTAATAAGATGTTAACAAAAATTAGTTCTTAAAATCTTATGGATGTTGAAATAATCAATCATTTTTGCAATGGCTCAAATAACCTTATTTAGTATCCAGAAGTATGAGGTCGAGTGACTCGACTCGAGTCCAAGAGTTTCCTCACTAGTACGAAAAGTATGATCGCCCAAGTAGCACTCTTAACTTGTCGACTGTTGAATAATAGTTAGACAATTGTTTTTGATAAACATACGAGAAAAAATCTGAAAATAACTTAAATAACAGTTTGTTTCACTGCTTGTATAACTGACTTATTTAACTATCGTGTTTTGTGCCACAAAAGTGTTAAAAAACAGTCAACTTCACTCTTTTCCAACTTGAAAACACAACATAGGAAAAATTCTCACCTATTTGGAAGGTTTAGAACTCGCTCTTAGCTCCATCCAATTTGCTGATTAACACTGTTTAAACAACTTATTTTGGAACACCTTCGATAGAAACTTGCTTGCTCACTTCCGTTTGAGGTATTTATCACTTGATTTCAGTCGAAAACGCTTTTATGAGCTGTAATTAAACGTCAAAATGCTGATATGCCAAGATGCTGTCCCTCGTCTGCATTGTTTTCCTCGAAAACAGTTTGTTGAATAAGAATAATATTGCACTGTTTGTTTCACTGCTTATCAAACATTGTCATTGACGGCATCTTCTGAAAAATGGGCGTGGCCAACCATTCTATAAATAACCTTAGGTTTTCTCGCTTTGTTACACAAATGTTATCGGAGAATACGTTATATAACTGATATTCAACAAACATATTCAACTTGACATTGCGTGTTGTTAGGTGGTGTTAATTTGTACGTGAGGTATTTAGAGTTCCAATAATGTTTATTTATCGAAGATTGCAATAATTTTAATTGTTGACCGATTATTTACAAAAATATCGCCGGTAAAAGCTACAAAAAATATCAGCTTACGGAGTTCATGGTAGAGAAAACAACAAATTAAAAGCACACCAATTTTCACTGTTACTCCGTGGTACGGTAATCGAAATGACAGTTGAAACGGTTTGTTATAACAAAGTTACATAATGGAGTTAGAAAAACTGACTTGAAACAAACTTATATGACTTTATTTCCAATGACAGCCTTTTCTGGAGTTAAGTTGTATAGCTCACTGCTGTATAACAAAGCTGACAGCAGCCTACTTATTGACGTTTACGCCAGCTTGTTTACTATGAAGCCTCGTGGAGAGATGTGGAAGCGCGCCTGGACCTGCCGTGGAGATAACAACAAATCGTCGAAGTCATCGGATCGAATCTTGGGAAAGACGAAGTTCACCAAAAAAGGAAAATCTAAAAGTTTGCCATGAAGAGGATCACAGTTAGAGAGCGCGAAAGGATCATTTTTTTTTTATTTTTTCGTACAATTTCATTTTTTTTTCTAAATAAATCGGGCAGATACAAGCGTACTAAAATAGTCAGAGATACTATTCATATTGGCTTCGTCGTTGATTGAAATTCTGATAAGAACTGTTTGTTTACATGTGAGTTGGGTAACGGTTAGACAACTGTTTTCAAACTATCTTTCCTTTTCAGTGTGCGCTTTGATTTGACAGCACAGCCGTTAACCACGCCCCCTTTTTTCGTTGAATCTCTTGTTAGCTAGCACAGTGTTGTCAAATACATTTGTACAACTTACTCTGATAACTTGCATCTTATTCTTGCCAAGTTATACACCAGAAAAAGTGCGCTTTTTCCAATGCACAGGAGTTGTAGAACAAGTTGTGGTAACAAGGCCGTTCGGTTATACAACCAGTTAAGAAATACGTTTATCTGACAAAGTGTGTTGCTTGGGTTAAATTGTACAATTTAGGTTTGATTTTAAAATATCTTCAAGATATTTGAGAAAGATTGAACCATTTTTAGAAATGTTTTTTTTTGTTTACAAAGCCTTGAGTGATGGATTAAACAATTGAACATTTTTCAGCACAACTCAGATATTTTCCTGTTATTTTCATTTCTTTCTCTTGAACACACAATAATTTAATGTTAATTTTAATAGAAAAGCAAAAATTATATTCAAAATTAATTTGCTGAACCTAACATACAAACGATACAACTTTCATAAAAATTCAAATTCGGAATTTCATAAAAAATCAAAGCATTTTTAAACGAGTCTAAACATGCTAAATATGATTACACGGCGTGTGTTCTGGGCAACCTTAAGGAAAAAAAAATTCTCAGCTTTCTAATGCTTCTAAGAGCGAAATGTTTCATCGGGAAATTTCTGAGATATCTCTATTTTAAGTTTTTTGCCTTCCTCACTGAGGTAAGGCTATAATCCTGCTCTAAAAATGAACTTCGTATAAAATCGTCGTAGACCCACCTTCATGTATACATATCGACTCAGAATCGAAAACTGAACAAATGTCTGTGTGTGTGTATGTGTGTGTGTATGTGTGTGTGTATGTGTGTGTGTATGTGTGTGTATGTATGTATGTGACCAAAATTCTCACTGAGTTTTCTCAGCACTGGCTGAACCAATTTTGACCAAACCAGTTGCATTCGACTTGGTTTAGGGTCCCATACATCGCTATTGAATTGTTTGAAGTTTCGATAACTAGTTCAAAAGTTATGTATAAAAATGTGTTTTCACATATATCCGGATCTCATTTATATGCATGTAAATGATGTCCGGATCCATCATCCGACCCATCGTTGGTTAGGTAATCAAGAGACCTTTCCAATAAGTCCACAACATTGAAGATCTGGCAACCCTGTCTCGAGTTATGACCACTTAAGTGATATTTATGTACTTTTTTGAAGCCGGATCTCACTTAAATGTATGTAAACGATGTCCGGATCCATCATCCGACCCATCGTTGGTTAGATAATCAAGAGACCTTTCCAAAAAGTCCACAACATTGAAGATCTGGCAACCCTGTCTCGAGTTATGACCACTTAAGTGATATTTATGTACTTTTTTGAAGCCGGATCTCACTCAAATGTGTGTAAACGATGTCCAAGTCAATCATCCGACCCTTCGTTGGTTAGGTAATCAAGAGACCTTTCCAAAAAGTCCACAACATTAAAGATCTGGCAACCCTGCCTCGAGTTATGAGCACTTAAGTGATATTTATGTACTTTTTTGAAGCCGGATCGCACTTAAATGTATGTAAACGATGTCCGGATCCATCATCCGACCCATCGTTGGTTAGATAATCAAGAGACCTTTCCAAAAAGTCCACAACATTGAAGATCTGGCAACCCTGTCTCGAGTTATGACCACTTAAGTGATATTTATGTACTTTTTTGAAGCCGGATCTCACTCAAATGTGTGTAAACGATGTCCAAGTCAATCATCCGACCCTTCGTTGGTTAGGTAATCAAGAGACCTTTCCAAAAAGTCCACAACATTGAAGATCTGGCAACCCTGTCTCGAGTTATGACCACTTAAGTGATATTTATGTACTTTTTTGAAGCCGGATCTCACATAAATGTATGTAAACGATGTCCAAATCTATCATCCGACCCTTCGTTGGTTAGGTAATCAAGAGACCTTTCCAACAAGTCCACAACATTGAAGATCTGGCAACCCTGTCTCGAATTATGACCACTTAAGTTATATCTGTGTACTTATTTTTCTGGATCTAAAAAAAAATAGCTGAAATATGTGTCCATTGTTAGTACAAAGTGAGGAAGGCTTCAACCACATAGGTGGATTTAGTTAGTTTTCTTTTAAAATCCTTGATCATTTATTGGAAACTTTTAAATAACAGTCCAGGAAATTTGTCAAATGATGTGTTTCATGTGTATTATACTGACCAAAATGTGCAAAATAGGACAAGAAACAACTTTGTACAAGGTTGCAAACCGCAAAACATTTTGAAAATTAAGTTTTAACCGAATTTTTGAATATATGGGATTTATTCAAATAATAAAATAATAAAACCGTATTGAAATTTTTTTTTACAAGAACAAATAGATTATTACATAATTGTTGTGTACAAATAACACCGGTCTGCTCTGATTCAGCTTGGAATTAGCTGATACAACCGAAATTTCTACAGGTTTGAGATTGATAGGGTATTACAAGATTTTTATGAATAAATATAATATTTCCTTAATCAAACACTTACTAGTTGCATGGATACAAAACATGTTTTATACTTTATACTGCAAATTACTGTTGCTAGCTTTAGGAGAAATACTTTTCATTAGTATGAAATGATTGTTTCAGTTTTTTTGTATTAAATGATCAAGGAATTAGCAATATTTTAGAAGTTTATAAGACTCTCATCTTCAATCTCATCCTAAAAAAATATATATGTCTTGATTTTTGTTCAAATAGTTTGGAAAGAAAGTTTCTGTTAGATTTTTTTTGTTAAAATACTATTTCATTTTTGTTCAAACAAAAATAAATGTTTGTGACGGTGTTTTCAGGATTCTGAATTGGAAGACTCGAATTTTATTGCTTCTTTTAAGTGCATTTTCTAAAGAAAACATTTTATAAAATTTTATCTTTATTTTATACTCATGAAAATATGGCTTTTGAAGTTTGCTACACTGCCCATAATTGAAAATTCGGCTATTATGCCAAATCAAGTATTCCGAGAAAAACGCGTTTTGGTGTTTGTCACCAAATCTTCTTCAAGGCAATATCCCATAAGAGTGGTATATTAGCCGTTTGGTTTTTCGCATCGGCAGCCAAATTTAAACACTATTTTAGTGAAATTCATGTTGCAGAAGATGCGTTGGAGCATCCTCTACCACCTGGCGCTAATATCTCGTTTTTGCCAAAAGTAGTACATTTTCGATTTCAAATCATGTTTGTATTTATGTTCCTGGTTAATGTTTGCTTAAGAAAATATCAAATTTATTCATTATAATAAGATAAAATACCATTAACAATCACAAACCTGCCAAAGTTTCGATTGAACAAGCTAAATCAAAGTAGACACGTGATATTTGTACAGAAAAAATATGTAATTGTCAAATAATTCTTGTAAAAAATACATTTTTACACTGTTTTATAATTTTAATTTCTGAATAAATCCTATTTATTCAAAAACTTAGACAAAACATAATTTTCAAAATGTTTAGCCGGTTGCAACCATCTACAAAGTTGTTTTTTGTCTTATTCATCAAAATGTGCAAACATCCCTACATTCATAAAGTGAATACACTACAGAGCCTAAAAAAAGAGTATAATAAGACTTAGTTTTATCAAAATATCTGAGATCCGGCATAAAAAAGTGTATTAAAAACACTAAAGTACTTATAACTAAAGCTGGGACTTCGGATATCCGGATAATTTGCAGCATTAATAATTCTTTTAGAAAATGAACTAACTTATACAAGCCAGCCTTGTCTCACGACTGTGGGGTGACATAAAGATGAAACAAAATAATTTTACAGGTTTTCAAAAGACCTCAAATTTTGTATCACATGATTCATGTCCAAATACTATTATTCGAAAAACTATCCGATCCGTTACATTTTTATTTTTAAATCTTTTTTGGGTTCATCAAATCTTTTTATTCAAATAATTTTCAGTTCTGATACGATTTTCGTATATCTCTTTTGATTTGGTTTGATGAAAAAGATGATATTTGATTTAATATAGAAATAAATGTAAATTATCCGGATATCCGAAGTCCCAGCTCTACTTATAACTGTTGATCGGGTTGTCAGATTTTCGATCATTTGGACTGTTTGGGAAGATCTCTTGTCAATGACAATGTGTTCATCAAAATATGTGAGATCTGGCCTCTAAAAAGTGTATAAATAGCACATTAGTGGTTATAATTTTTGGTATGGTTGTCAGATCTTCGACGTGTTGGACTCGTTGGAGAGGTCTTTTAAATACCTTTCTAAAAATCCTTAGCATGACGGTTTTTTTTTTTTTTTTTACAAAAACCACCTTTCTTACAATCTTTCGGACTTTATTTGAAATCATTTTGTAGCATAACTTATGAAGTTCTTTATTAAACTTCATAATATTAACTAGGATCTTGTGGGACTCCAAGGCGGATCGAATGGGACCAAAACGGTTAAAATCGGTCCAGCCAATTCGGGATAATCGAGTGCATATTGTTCGGTGCACGGACTTACCGACATACACACGTACAGACATTTGTTCAGAATTTGAATTTGAACTACAGAATTATTTTATCAATATTGGAAAATTTTCCAATCATTATATTTTCTAATCTCTCACAACAACAATTCCCTCACCCAGTACACGCTGCATGCGCGATGCAATCGCCGCACGTTCCGCTCGCGCAAGGTCGCCATAAAACCGGCTAATGTTTTGATCAATTTTTTATAGCATCACCCGGTGTACATGCAATTCTCTCTCTCAATCTCACTCAATCTGCGATCAGACCTCGTCCAGCATCTCTACTGTTCACATGACTCACTCAAAGCCGGCTTGCAACCCGGCTCCAAATGCAACCGCGGTGAGAGAGGTACAATCTGAAACGAGATTCACCACCTGGGTCAGCGCTGGGTGACTTGGGCAGAAGAAGACGAACCTCACGCTCACCTTTCGCGCGAAGAAATGCAGTGAGCCAGGGTGGGTTGCTCACCCGTTCAGCTCACCCCAATGCAGTCCGACGCAAGTCGCTGAAAATTGGCCGATATCGGTCCAAGGGTACTATAACGTTGAGCGCGAGAGATACCGTGCCGGTTAGTCTTTCTCGAGACTTGGAGTCGTGCACAAGTGCTTTTTTGCGCAGTTTCCGCTGCAGCATCAGCAGAGAGAGAGAGAGAGAGAGTTGTTTTTGTTTTTCTGTGTCTAGTTTGTAGAGGAGTTGCAGCAGCAGCAGCAGCAGCCAACAACAACTTTCGGGAAGAGTTGGTTGCGGGCGCGCGAAAAGAGAGCTGAACGCGGTGAAAAACACCAGCTTGGAGTAGCGGGTGCTAAAGGGTGATCGCTAGCGAAGCAAACGAAAGTGCCAAGGAATAGAATAGAAGCAGTTTGTAACACTCTGGCTAATAGATATTGGCAACAGAAGCGGGTGGTGAAGGAAGAGTTGTGGGTGCGTGAAGGAGAGTTGAAGTGTGTGCAATACTGGAAAAAGAGGAAAGAAGAGAAAAGTTGAATTTCTTTCATCAAGTGAAATAATTTCAAGCGATTCTTAAAGTTTGCACCTGAAGAAAAAGTTTTAAAGGTGTATCAATTTAAATCAATAAAAAGTGCAGTGAAAGTGTGAAAAACAGGAGTATCGACTGGAACCAGCACCGTTTAGAGAGATTGCAAACTGTTGGATTGTTCTGTGGATTAAACCCGGATTGCAGCCACGACACGAGCCTTGTGAGTAACAAAGCTCGGAGTAGAAAGGTGTTTTCCATGCAGTCATGGTGATAAATGGTAAGTTAAAAATTTCATTAAACACAGGGTACCAAATTGAAACAACTTCCATAGGCCATGCGACAGTAATCTAGTGTAGATTGAAAATTCACAAGATGAATTGACACAAAAGAAACATCTTGGCGCTTTAGTGAAAAAGTGTTGCCACCATTTTTCTTTTCAATGTATTTCAAAGCTACGAAATGTTTGAAATCTTTTTTTAACCTTAAGATCCGCTCTTTTTCATGTTTGATATTTAAAGTTAATGACCTTTTTATCAAATTTATTGAATTTACTGAATTAACTGAATTGGGATTATCTTTTCAGGTATAAGATAAATCAGTTTGCGATATTCCGAAAAAAAAACATTTTGCCAAATCGGTTTTGAGAATCTGAGATGAAATTATTATTCCAGATGAATATCAATTTGACGAAAAGGGCATATTTTTTAACCTGACGAGATTTCTAAGACTTTTTCGAGATTTCAGTTTGTGTGTAGAAATGTTCAAAAACAGTTTCTTTGACTCGGCATAATTCCTTCAACAACTTCAAGAGTGAATTAGCGAGATCCATAAAAGTTTTTTTTTTAATTGACTTTAAACTAGTCGTGACCAAGATCAGCATCTAAAATTAACTTTTTGCAATTCCGTCGTGAAACTACTTACTTTTCCTGTCATTCTTGAACGACGAAATAGCCTACTTTTCTGTACCAAAAATAACAGAATCGAATAGCAACACTTTTCAAAATAAATGCTGAAAAGATCTTCTTTTCAGCACTCAACTGGGTGCTGAAAAGTTGAACTTTTCAGCATTTATTTTGAAAAGTAACACTTTTCAAATTTTTTTTATTTAAACGATTTATTGACAAAATACATGAAAAGTTTACATAAAATTTCACTCAGTGTGTGTATTTTGGAATTGCAAAAAGTGTTGTATGGAACTCGTTGCAAAACTTGATTTTTTCAGCTCTCTTCGTATTTATCCAACTCGGTGAACCTCGTTGGATAAATGTACGACTCGTGCTGAAAAAATCCTCTTTTTGCAACTTGTTGCATAAACTACTATTTCACATTTTTAAAGGGTTTCGACGACATTGTGGCAAAAAGTGACAGATTTATTTTTATTTATTTATTTTTATCTCCATAACTAGTTTATTTAAAGTTCAACCCAATTTTAACAAACGTGAAACGCTAAAATTTACAGATTCAACATTACATTACACATACATTACAAATTTTAATTTGAGAAAATAAATATGCACCTTATCACCATTTTACAAAACTTCTTTTCGATTTAGAATTCAATTTAATATTTATTTTTTTATTTTCCTTGTGTGCGTTTTCGATAATTTCCAACATATCAATATTTTATCAAAAAAGAAAAAAAAAACTTGGCCAAAAACAAAACGTACGGCATATCATGGCACTTTTTGTCAATTAAATCATATAAAAAAATGAAAAAAATCGATGCGGGTAAAGTTTGTCAATCGACTTTGTGTGATAAAACTTTATAAAACAAACTAGTAATTTCTTTAGAGTGTACCTTTATTCTGAGAGATGAATAGGACTAAACATAACCTACGGTTTTGGTGAAGACACCAAATCGATCAGAAAACCCCTTCTCAAGATACATTTTTTTATTGTTTTCATGGCACTTATCCTAGAACATCCCCCAAATTTGTATGGAGTCTTGTATAAAAAAACCAATGATGCAAAATGGCTTTTTGGACATAAGAAATCGATAGACAAAGTTTCATATAAATAGAAAAATTATGCAATGAAAAGTCGATTTGATACATTCTAGAGAACAACTGAGCAGTTCTCTTGGATTTCGGTCATTCGATTTTTTTTTGTATTTTTTAATCCGACTGAAACTTTTTTGGTGCCTTCGGTATACCCAAAGAAGCCATTTTGCATCATTAGTTTGTCCATATAATTTTCCATACAAATTTCGTAGCTGTCCATATAAAAATGATGTATGAAAGTTCAAAAATCTGTATCTTTTGAAGGAATTTTTTGATCGATTTGGTGTCTTCGGCAAAGTTGTAGGTATGGATACGGACTACACTGGAAAAAAATGATACACGGTAAAAAAAAATGGTGATTTTTTTATTTAACTTTTTATCACTAAAACTTGATTTGCAAAAGAACACTTTTTTTATTTTTTTTTTATTTTTTGATATGTTTAAGAGGACATAAAATGCCAACTTTTCAGAAATTTTCAGGTTGTGCAAAAAATCATTGAAGGGGCCAAACATTCAATATTACGCCCTTTTAAAATGTTAGTCTTGATTTGAAAATTTTGAAAATAATGTTTTTGAAAAGATCGGAAAATTTCACAAATGTTTCATGTATTAACATTGAAAATTGGACCATTAGTTGCTGAGATATCGACATTAAAAAATGGTGGGCTGTTTGGGTGAGACTTAGAAAACATCAATTTTCCTGTTTTGCCTTCCTCACTGAGGTAAGGCTATAATCCTGCTCTAAAAATGAACTTTTTATTAAAAGCTCGAAGACCCACCTTCATGTATACATATCTACTCAGAATCGAAAACTGAACAAATGTCTGTGTGTGTGTATGTGTGTGTGTGTATGTGTGTGTGTATGTGTGTGTGTATGTATGTATGTGACCAAAATTCTCACTTTTCTCAGCACTGGCTGAACCGATTTTGACCAAACCAGTTGCATTCGACTTGGTTTAGGGTCCCATACATCGCTATTGAATTGTTTGAAGTTTCGATAACTAGTTCAAAAGTTATGTATAAAAATGTGTTTTCACATATATCCGGATCTCATTTAAATGTATGTAAACGATGTCCGGATCCATCATCCAAACCATCGTTGGATAGGTAATCGAGAGACCTTTCTAATGAGTCCACAACATTGACGATCTGGCAACCCTGTCTCGAGTTATGACTACTTAAGTGATATTTATGTACTTTTCTGAAGCCGGATCTCATTTAAATGTATGTAAACGATGTCCGGATCCATCATCCAACCCATCGTTGGATAGGTAATCGAGAGACATTTCCAACGAGTCCACAACATTAAAAATCTGGCAACCCTGTCTCGAGTTATGACTAATTAAGTGATATTTATGTACTTTTTTGAAGCCGGATCTCACTTAAATGTATGTAAACGATGTCCGGATCCATCATCCGACCCATCGTTGGATAGGTAATCGAGAGACCTTTTCAATGAGTCCACAACATTGACGATCTGGCAACCCTGTCTCGAGTTATGACTACTAAAGTTATATTTATGTACTTTTTTGAAGCCGGATCTCATTTAAATGTATGTAAACGATGTCCGGATCCATCATCCAAACCATCGTTGGATAGGTAATTGAGAGACCTTTCCAATGAGTCCACAACATTGACGATCTGGCAACCCTGTCTCGAGTTATGACTACTTAAGTGATATTTATGTACTTTTTTGAAGCCGGATCTCATTTAAATGTATGTAAACGATGTCCGGATCCATCATCCGACCCATCGTTGGATAGGTAATCGAGAGAACTTTCCAATGAGTCCACAACATTGACGATCTGGCAACCCTGTCTCGAGTTATGACTACTTAAGTGATATTTATGTACTTTTTTTAAGCCGGATCTCATTTAAATGTATGTAAACGATGTCCGGATCCATCATCCAAACCATCGTTGGATAGGTAATTGAGAGACCTTTCCAATGAGTCCACAACATTGACGATCTGGCAACCCTGTCTCGAGTTATGACTACTTAAGTGATATTTATGTACTTTTCTGAAGCCGGATCTCATTTAGATGTATGTAAACGATGTCCGGATCCATCATCCAATCCATCGTTGGATAGGTAATCGAGAGACATTTCCAACGAGTCCACAACATTAAAAATCTGGCAACCCTGTCTCGAGTTATGACTAATTAAGTGATATTTATGTACTTTTTTGAAGCCGGATCTCACTTAAATGTATGTAAACGATGTCCGGATCCATCATCTGACCCATCGTTGGATAGGTAATCGAGAGACCTTTCCAATGAGTCCACAACATTGACGATCTGGCAACCCTGTCTCGAGTTATGACTACTTAAGTGATATTTATGTACTTTTTTTAAGCCGGATCTCATTTAAATGTATGTAAACGATGTCCGGATCCATCATCCAAACCATCGTTGGATAGGTAATTGAGAGACCTTTCCAATGAGTCCACAACATTGACGATCTGGCAACCCTGTCTCGAGTTATGACTACTTAAGTGATATTTATGTACTTTTCTGAAGCCGGATCTCATTTAGATGTATGTAAACGATGTCCGGATCCATCATCCAACCCATCGTTGGATAGGTAATCGAGAGACATTTCCAACGAGTCCACAACATTAAAAATCTGGCAACCCTGTCTCGAGTTATGACTACTTAAGTGATATTTATGTACTTTTTTGAAGCCGGATCTCATTTAAATGTATGTAAACGATGTCCGGATCCATCATCCGACCCATCGTTGGTTAGATAATCAAGAGACCTTTCCAACAAGACCACAACATAGAAGATCTGGCAACCCTGTCTCGAGTTATGACCACTTAAGTTATATCTGTGTACTTATTTTTCTGGATCTAAAAAAATCGCTGAAATATGTGTCTAAATCACTCATATTACCCATTGTTGGTAAAAAGTGAGGAAGGCATCAACCACATAGGTGGATTAAGGTAGTTTTTAAACCTTTGCATTGCAATATCTCAGCAACTAAAGGTCGTATCAACAAAGTCCTTAGAAGCAAAATATAGAGAATTTTCTCAGCTTTTCAAAAATATTTTTTTCCAAAAGTGTGCAAACATGTGCACTAATTTAAAAAAATGAAAAACTGCGACTATTTTCAAAAAAGTCACCTAAACATGGATTTAACTTGAAAACGGTGCTCTTTATCAAAATTTTACTAAAGTACTTTTTGATTGCAAATTTGATTTTACATCGAAAAATGAAGTTGAAAAAATTTTGCGACCAATATTTCGATTTTTTGAAAAAATCAGTATTGATTAAAAAAATCATAACTTGGTCAATGATTTTTTGCACAACCTGGAAATTTCTGAAAAGTTGGCATTTTATGCCTTCTAAAACATATCAAAAATAAAAAAAAAATTAAAAATAGTGTTTTTTTTACAAATCAAATTTTAGTGATAAAAAGTTAAATAAAAAAACATTAAATTTTTTTTAACGTGTATCATTTTTTTCATTGTAGTCCGTATCCATACCTACAACTTTGCCGAAGACACCAAATCGATCAAAAAATTCCTTCAAAAGATACAGATTTTTGAATTTTCATACATCATTTTGATATGGACAAACTAATGATGCAAAATGGCTTCTTTGGGCATACCGAAGGCACCAAAAAAGTTTCAGTCGGATTAAAAAATACAAAAATTAAAATCGAAGAAAAAAGACCGATTTCGTAGAGAATTGCTCAACTCCAAAAAATCCTTAGGCCATTGCAAATTATATTTCCAGTTTTTGTTCCCTCTCTCTTTTTTCCTTTAGGGGAAAAACAGTATTTTCATAAATTCACTGATATTTTGCAATTTTGATGCGGATGATTTTTGAAATATTTGTTCAAAGTATTTTGTGGTACGTTTCAAAATTTCAAAAATCAGGCATAAAAGATGTTTTTTTTAATCCCAGATTTGTCGTTATTTTAGCTGTCACAGACAGGTTCTAAAATATAGTGGAAAAATATAGTCAATTTGGTCAATTGGGTCCTAAAATTAAGCTTAATTTTGTTGTTTGATTGTTCAAGCTTATTTTGCTGAGTACAATGGGCCTTTGTACGACCCTAAAGGACTGAAGATGTATTTTTAATTCAATTTTTAAAAATTAACTTTAAACTTTGTGGCCCTTCTTGGCCCTTTGCATTAAAATTAAAAAAAAAAAGTGATCAGAAATGGTTTTCAATCATGTTTTTAACTGTTGTACAAAAAAATTTATATAGGGCTTTAGTACCTAATTCTACCTAAAAATAGAAGATTTTAGGAGAAAATAGAGTGAAAATGACTATTCGAATTTGTAAGTGTTTATCTTCTTGTTTAAACCAAAATCCGACGTAATTTTTTAAAGAAAATCATGAATCATTGATTAATTTTCTTTAAAATTGGCAACTCTTTACAGCCAACCCCCGAAAAACAAGAAGACCTCCACAAACACGAAGTTCAACAAACGCGACTTTGCTTTCGCTGCACCAGCTCCAGCACCAGCAGTTGTTGTTCATTCACTGACTCTGATGCAGCTTCTCAAGCTCACCGAAAACCGATTCCGATGCGGTTGCGGTTGGCGAAGGAGAGAAGTGTTGTTGCGCAAGAGAGCCAACAACAACCATTCTTCGGTAGCAAATCGAACTCGAAGAAGACTGCGTCGCGCGAAAAATTCCTGCATTGTGGGCATAGCTTTTTTGTTTGCCTGTTTTGTTGTTGTTGTTGTGGGTTGATTGCCGGTTGCTGGAGCGTGGATCGAAACGAAAGTTTACTCTCTGTGCGTGGCTGTGTGTGTGTGCACACTTCTTTCTTTGGGGGGCTTTTGAATTTATACGTTTTTGCTCGATGATCGGCGCACCACTTTCCCCTATTTGTGGGAGAAAACGAAGGGAAGGGTGGAAACTTTTGCCTCTTTAAATGTCGGAGGATAATTTATGTTCGACCGAATTTCGCACGAATGATGCATCGTAGGTCTTGATTCTTTTTTTTTTTGGTGTCAGGAAAGGAATTCGAATGTTATTTAATTTCATAATAATAATTTTATTACTGTACATACATTAATTTCTTGGTTCGCTATATTGAATTTATACGAATGTTGCTCATATTACTGTTAAACTACATCGATTTTCGACGCTCGATTCATAAAGACAAAACACGTCTATCTTCAGCTCTTTAATCTTGAGAAAATCGTAACATAATCCACCTATGTGGTTGATGCCTTTTTCACTATTTACCTACAATGGCTAATATGATGGGTTTAGACACAAATTACATCTATTTTCTTTGAATCCAGAATAAAAATGTAAAAACAATCACTAAAGTTGTCACTTCTTTAGACAGGGTTGTCAGAGCTTCAAACTTTTAGAAACATTGGAAAGGTTTTTTTTGGGTTGGATGATTGAGTGGTCATAAGGGTGCCCAGAAAAAATGACCTCCTGCTCCACAAGCGGAAAACTGTTTTTTGGGTTATGCTTATGCTTATGTGGAAATTTTGAGTGAAATTGGTTAAGATTAACCCATTGATACTCATGCCTAAAGTTGGTGTTTTTCATACAAAAATGACTTTTTCAAATCGCTAATAACTTTTCAGGATCGAGTTTTATAGCTTTGGCATATTCTACAATGTTGTAGAACATTAACTTTCCAATAAGAATCTCGCCTTTGAGAACATTTGAATAAAATTAGCGCGCCCTGTCGACAAAGCCGTATGAAAATTGAGTTTTTCATACATTTTCGATTTTCCCAAACAAACTTCACCCTCGAGTATCAATGGGTAAATGTTGACCGATTGGGCTCATATTTGGCTCAGAGTCCTAGAATAGCTTAAGGAACAAAAATCAGCTTGTGGAGCAAGGTTTTGAAAAAAAGTCTCACATTCTGGGCACCCTAGTGGTCATAAATTGAGACAGAGTTGCCAGATCTTCAATGTTTTGGACTCGTTGGAAAGGTCTTTCGATAACCTAACCAATGGGTTGGATGATGGATCCGGACATGTGTTTTTTTTTCGAAAAGCCCGTCAAATTTCCTACAAGTTTGTCTTTGACCACTTTTTGATACGGTGCTACGGCTTCGAGATACAGCAATATTTAAATTACGAAATACAAAAATATTTAAAACACTTACGCCCTTCTCAAATGTCATTATCAAGTGTAACTGGCTCCAAATACACAAAAATAGCTTATATATGCCTAGGATAACATGAAACAATTGAGAAAACGATTTTTACAGCATGTTTAAGATAAAAGAATTGTGCGCGATATTTCAAAATAATTACTGTTTCGTGTACCTGTGTACGTATACCAGTGTACGTGTACCTGTGTACGTGTACCTGTGTACCTGTGCTATTTTATATATATACATATATATTTTTTAATATTATAAAGGTCAATACAAATTCAACTATAACACTATTTCTCATTTGATCAAAAACGGTTCAGCCAGTGCTGAGAAAAATAAGTGAAATTATGGGAAACAAACATACACACAGGCACATAGAAACACAGACAGACAGACATTTGTTAAGTTTTCGATTCTGAGGGTTGAAAAGTTCGTATTTAGAGCAGGAATTACACATTTTTTGAAAATAAGGCCGACACTTTCAAATCACTTATTCATCCCAAAAAATGCATTTTCCTAGCTCAACATCCTCCCAAATTTTCATCAAGAATCATAATTTGGTTCTGTATTTAGAGCTGTTTGATTAACTTGCTATAAGAAAAAAAATCCATGAAAAAAGGTAAAAGCCCACTTGGTGACCTTCTCCAACATTTTTCGTTTCCAATGATATCCGAGATTTCTTTCTGCATTCATAGTCCAGACTATGAATGAGCAACTGAAACAAATTTGACATTTATCGGCAATACTCATAAATATTTAGTAGGAATCTTTTTTTAACAATCTTACAAGTTTTTAATGCAATTTTTCATTTATTTTGTTATACCGTCAGTGAGGGTCAGTCTGAGGGTGAGATTACATAAAAATGATTTTTAACGATTTTTGTAATTTCTCAGAATTTTATGAACTTAAACCTTTAAGGTGTTGTGTTGGAACATTTTAAGGAAACTTTAGCTTAGCTTAGCTTGGTTGACCGTACTCTAGCCGAGCATAAAGCTCGCAATAGCTAGGTTGGCGCCGATAAGGAAAATAAATGCGTCAGGAATGTGCCGAATGACACATCACCACTCATTTGTCCTTTAGGTCGACTCCTCACGATCAACGGGGGAGGTGGGGAGGGATTTGATGATTGGATACCCTATAAAGATGCCTAAGAACTTAGACGACCTCCAAGATATCCGGATTTGGAAGGGGAAAGGGTTTGATGGGATACTTCACCGACGAATGAAGTAGTGGGCATTGGTTGATAAATATTATGAACATTAAAATGCAGTAATATAATAAGATATAAATTAGAACGCTCTCACCAAATTCAGTTCCAGGATCATCCAACCAGCTCCCGACTGCTATGTAAACCTCTTCCGTAGTACATTCCAAAAGCACTGCACTTATGATGCCATTATTCAATTATAATGACCAATCACCCCATGCACACAAACAGCGACACAAAAGAGACGAAAATTATCACGAAAAAAAGCAGGACTGCGCGTCCCCAGAAGCACTGCACTTATCTTTGGGACATTTTAAGGAAACTTTGCTTAAAAATACGATCCTATAGAAAAATATGTCAAAGTTGAGGTTGGTTTTGGGTAATTCTCTACCAACTCACACGAAATCGGGTAAAGTTGCCCCGACCCCTCTTCGATTTGCGTGAAACTTTGTCCTAAGGGGTAACTTTTGTCCCTGATCACGAATCCGAGGTCCGTTTTTCGATATCTCGTGACGGAGGGGCGGTACGACCCCTTCCATTTTTGAACATGCGAAAAAAGAGGTGTTTTTCAACAATTTGCAGCCTGAAACGGTGATGAGATAGAAATTTGGTGTCAAAGGGACTTTTATGTAAAATTAGACGCCCGATTTGATGGCGTACTCAGAATTCCGAATAAACGTATTTTTCATCGAAAAAAACACTAAAAAAGTTTTAAAAATTCTCCCATTTTCCGTTACTCGACTGTAAAAAATTTTGGAACATGTCAATTTATGGGAAATTTAATGTACTTTTCGAATCTACATTGTCCCAGGAGGGTCATTTTTTCATTTAGAACAAAATTTTTCATTTTAAAATTTCGTGTTTTTTCTAACTTTGCAGGGTTATTTTTTAGAGTGTAACAATGTTCTACAAAGTTGTAGGGCAGACAATTACAAAAAAAATGATACATAGACATAAGGGGTTTGCTTATAAACATCAAGAGTTATCGCAATTTTACGAAAAAACTAACTTAATCCACCTATGTGGTTGGAGCCTTCCTCACTCATTATCAACAATGGCTGATTTGATGGGGTTGTACACAAATTTCATCTATTTTTTAGATCCGGAATAAAAAAGTACATAAATATTACTTAAGTGACCATATCTCGAGACAGGGTTGCCAGATCTTCAATGTTTTGGACTCGTTGGAAAGGTCTTTTGATAACCTAACCAACGATGGGTCGGATGATGGAGCCGGACATAGTTTACATACATTTAAGTGAGATCCGGCTACAAAAAAATACATAAATATCACTTAAGTGACCATATCTCGAGACAGGATTGCCAGATCTTCAATGTTTTGGACTCGTTGGAAAGGTCTTTCAACTACCTAACCAACGATGGGTCGGATGATGGATCCGGACATAGTTTACATACATTTAAGTGAGATCCGGCTTCCAAAAGTACATAAATATCACTTAAATGGCCATATCTCGAGACAGGGTTGCCAGATCTTCAATGTTTTGGACTTTTTGGAAAGGTCTTTTGATAACCTATCCAACGATGGGTCGGATGATGGATCCGGACATAGTTTACATGCATTTAAGTGAGATCCGGCTTCCAAAAAGTACATAAATATCACTTAAATGGCTATATCTCGAGACAGGGTTGCCAGATCTTCAATGTTTTGGACTCGTTGGAAAGGTCTTTTGATAACCTATCCAACGATGGGTCGGATGGTGGATCCGGACATAGTTTACATACATTTAAGTGAGATCCGGCTACAAAAAAGTACATAAATATCACTTAAATGGCCATATCTCGAGACAGGGTTGCCAGATCTTCAATGTTTTGGACTTTTTGGAAAGGTCTTTTGATAACCTATCCAACGATGGGTCGGATGATGGATCCGGACATAGTTTACATGCATTTAAGTGAGATCCGGCTTCCAAAAAGTACATAAATATCACTTAAATGGCTATATCTCGAGACAGGGTTGCCAGATCTTCAATGTTTTGGACTCGTTGGAAAGGTCTTTTGATAACCTATCCAACGATGGGTCGGATGGTGGATCCGGACATAGTTTACATACATTTAAGTGAGATCCGGATATATGTGAAAACACATTTTTATACATAACTTTTGAACTACTTATCGAAACTTCAATCTGTATAAAACTCGATCTATGGGACCCTAAACCAAGTTGAATGCAACAGGTTCGGGTCAAATCGGTTCAGCCAGTGCTGAGAAACATGAGCTAGTTTGTTGGTCACATACATACATACACACACACATACACACACACATACACACACACATACACACACACATACACACAGACATTTGTTCAGTTTTTGATTCTGAGTCGATATGTATACATGAAGGTGGGTCTACGACGTTTTTATACAAAGTTCATTTTTAGAGCAGGATTATAGCCTTACCTCAGTGAGGAAGGCAAAAGTTTTGAAAAAGTTACTTTTTGCGTTTCTCTTTGTTTCGTCGTCCGTGTCTGTCGCGGGTGACCATTAGGGTGCCCAGAAAAAACGACCCCCTGCTGCACAAGCGGAAAACAGTTTTTTGGGTTATTTTAAGCATCTGTATAAATTTTGAGCGAAATTGGATGAGATTAACCCATTGATACCCGAGCCTAAAGCTGGCGAAAAAAATATTTTCATGCAAAAATGACTTTTTAAAATCGCTAATAACTTTTTAGGATCGAGTTTTAATGCTTTGGTATGTTCTACAAAGTTGTAGAGCATTAAATTTTCAATAAGAATCTCACTTTTGGGAATATTTGGATGGAAGTAGCGCACCATGCAGACAAAACCGTAAGAAAGTGGGGTTTTCCATACATTTTTTCAATTTTTCCCATACAAACTTCACCTTCGAGTATCAATGGATAAATGTTGACCGATTGGGCTCATATTTGGCCCAGAGTCCTAAAATAGCTCTAGGAACAATATTCAGCTTGTGGAGCGAGATTTTGAGAAAAAGTCCCATATTCTGGGCACCCTAGTGACCATGAAAGGCCATGATCGATGACGACCAACTTTTTCAAAACTTATGTCTATAAATCAAAATTTTTGTAATTGTCTGCTCTACAACTTTGTAGACCATTGTTACACTCTAAAAAATAACCCTGCAAAGTTAAAAAAAACACAAAATTTTAAAATGAAAATTTTTGTTCCAAATGAAAAAATGACCCTTCTGGGTCAATGTAGATTCGAAAAGTACATTAAATTTCCCATAAAATGACATGTTCCAAACATTTTGACAGTCATGTAACGGAAAATGGGAGAATTTTTATAACTTATTTAGTGTTTTTTCGATGAAAACTACGTTTTTTTCGGAATTCTGAGTACGCCATCAAATCGGGCGTCTAATTTTACATAAAAGTCCCTTTGACACCAAATTTCTATCTCATCACCGTTTCAGGCTGCAAATTATTGAAAAACACCTCTTTTTCGCATGTTCAAAACTGGAAGGGGTCATACCGCCCCTCCGTCACGAGATATCGAAAAACGGACCTCGGATTCGTGATCAGGGACAAAAGTTACCCCTTAGGACAAAGTTTCACGCAAATCGAAGAGGGGTCGGGGCAACTGCTGTGTGAGTTGGCGGAGAATAACTCTTTTCGGATTTTTCTTGAAATATGAAAATATAAATGACTTCGAAAAACCTAATTTGCAGAATTTTAGCATGATATTACGATTCTCTTGAACATGATATACTAGTTGATGACTTGTTTTGATCAATTGTTTTTTTTTGTTTTGAGCATCATTTTAGTTTAAATTAACCCAATGTCACCCCCACTAAAGTGTATTGGGTAAATTTTCGAACGATTGGATTTCTTTTTGGTTCACTAAATTTCGGAAAAGTGATGGTAATTTTATAAGTTATAACTTAAGATGGTCACCTGGCAGACAGTAATGAAACTGACATTTTTTAGCCAGCTTTGACCAAAATCCGGTTTGTTAGTGTTTTCAGTGAGTCGAAATAAATGTGATAAACTATCTCAATTTACAAATTACATTTTGTCACGCATTCGCCGGATTTAAGGCTATTAACCTCAAAAACACAACCATCCGCTATGGTAATTTATTGAGTTTAACCGGCAACCAAACAAACACGCTTCCTTCGTATTGAATAAAAACTCTTGGGGTCACCTGACAGTGGCAAAGGGAGAGGGTTACCTCCACCAATCCTTGACATTTCTTTTTCTGTGTATAACAGCAGTAGCATAAGCAGCGCGAAAAGGCTTTAAATTTCAACGTATATTTATTGCCGAAGATTAAACGTAAAAAGTGATTTTACTGCTGGATTGCGTTCAGTTTACTAAGAGAACAATCGTAATTTTTTTTTTAAATTTCATACTAAGTGTTTTTTTTTGTCCTAGTTATTGTATCGCTTTTAACAAATTTTCAATGAACTTAGACTCAGATCCGTTCTGATTTGAAAAGCCTGCAGTAATGGCCATCACTAATTGCATTTTCCGCAGCATTCCAGCGACGCTACAATTACAATCGAAATCAAAGACCATCTTCCTCGATTCCACCAACCGTCTCAAAACAAAGTCGAATCAAACAGCCTCAACCCAATGAACTTCGCTCAAAAACACAGAAAGAGAGCGAGAGAGCCTGCACGTACACCAAATCGTAAACATTGCAAAACCAGAAATCGTGAACAGACCGCAGCCTGTGAGTGAACCATTCGATCATAGGCCTTTGAAAACCGGTTGTTCTATCGATGGCTAACAGAACCAGAAATTGCTGCACTGCAAGTGTGAGCAGACACCGCAAGCAAGCAAAAATGCCACATTTCCTTTTTCGAGCAGTTTTGCTGATGCTGCTGCTGCTGCTGCTGCTGGAAAAGTGTACGGTAACTTCATAACTCTTGCGAAGAGTTTCGTTTGGATCAGCTGGTTGTGTGAACATCGCCGGCCAACATCTAATAAACACGACAGAGAGCTTGACCAGCGATCAGTTCAAAGGATTTATTTCTTCATTTAATCGATCTTCAGGAGTGCGGTGCGGTGATGCAATGACTCTCCGAGTCGAGAGGAGCCAATCCGAGTGGTGGCGATTAAAAGAAGAGGATATAAATTTCTCAAGACAGGCCCATCAGGGACAGCCGATTGGTGTCAGCGATGACAACATTGTATGAAGTGTCCATGAAATTCCTTTTCTTCAGCGTGGCTGGCGCTGCCGAACTTGGATTGTCCTTTTTTGGAGTTAAGCTGGTGGAATACACGCAAAATTGTGAAATAGCCCTACGCAAGTTTAGAAGTGCTTGTTATGATAATCGAGAAGAAAAGTTTGTTAGGGAAAAATGAAATTTGAGATAATACCTATGCATGTCGTTAAATTCTCTCCATGTGCGGAAGCAAAAGTAATTGTTTCCGCCCAATGTTTGAAACATATTTTTCACCTTATTTCGTCACATTTCACGTTTACTGATGAGAAAAGTTCTTTGAAGCCAACAAAAAAATTCAGCATGACATTGTTCTACAATAATTCTACACTGTTTCTTTCAAGTCGGTTCAAATTGCCTTCAACTTGTTTAAACTGCTTTGAGCGGGACGCAAGCCCAGAAGCCCCACCTTTCGAGCTAAAGTTCACTGGTCACCAGCGAGCTCAAATGCTGTTGACCTGCCAGCCGGCAACACTTTATAGAAGCTGAACCTTGTCTAATTACGGTCTGACCTTAGCCGGGTTGGGCTAGGCCCAGCTCACAAGCGACGAACCCGTTGAAATCGAAAATCGCCAAGGTCTTTGCTGCCGGGACAGATCTCTCTGGCAACCAACGCCGGGTCTTCCCCCCAGAGTGCATTGTGCAACTGGCGGCTGCTGCAAACAATTATCTACAATTATCGGTTTTTATTCTTGTAGCCAGGGAGGGCGCATTGTTGCGAGTAACAGCTTCATAAAGAGAGACGAACCCCGGACCTGGACCGGAGCAAGTGATTTAGTTTTCCTTTTTACTAAGCATTTTCTCTGATTTTTTTTGTGTCCTGTCCAGCGTTCCGATTCTTCCCCGGCAAGTAAAAGGCGTGGAAATGGAACAATCCTTTGTCCAACCGGTAGAACCTGCCAGGAGGTCAGAGGGGGGGAACTCCAAACACAAATCCCATTGTGTTGGCCACTGACCAGGCTGCGGTTTTTACTGCCAACCCTTTTTACGACTCCCGGTTCAGCCCAGAACCTCGGAGAGGACTAACACACCCGGAGTTACATAAAACTCGTTTCACTTTTATTCCATTTATTGGGGAACCCGTGGAACAAGAACAAGTGTTTTCAGCCCCACCGGGAAGGGACCTGCGTCTCAGGTAAGGTTCGTCCACCACCACCAAGATGTCTCCACCGTTTCAGGGTCGTTCCGCGATCGGGTTCGGCTTTTGAGAGAGCGCGTTGCTGCGATCATAAAGCAGGCGCAATCTCGACATTTCAATTAAAATTAATCAGCCAATGGTGCAATAAAGTGTGCGCGCCTCCGATCATCGCACGGCGAAGCTTGGGTGATCTCGGGGGTTTAAAACGCTGTTGGACAGTGCAATTTTGAGTGTTGGGGGAAATCCAAGAAGATGGTTCAATTTTGAGTGGTTCTAATGGTGAAATTGCAAAGAAGTATTAAGCTCACTCAATCATATTTAATACTTAAAATTAAATGTAGAAATCAGATGTGAATTAAGTGAATGATATACATCAACAAGTTATTTCACCAGCAAAGATGTAGAATAAACCACATAGAGTTTTACTATCTGTCGATCATGGTTTATATTTAGTTATGACCCTGAACTCTTTAACAGCACTATGAACCCTTTGGACCACCTTTGAGATATTTAAATTCACCTAAAGCATCCTGAAATACAGATGTTATCGATGTTGTTCATGTTCTGGGTGTCTCGAAGAATTTTAGAGTAACCAGAACGTCTAAAAAAATATCATTAAAAAAACTGTTCATATATATGCATAAGGATCTCAGAGACAACACTAAAAACGAACCATGATCAAAATCTTGGTTGAATCGTGTCGTTACGGCTCCAAGATCTGCGTTCCTAGACACTTTACAGAACCAGAACAAACAAAAAGAAATCCAAAAAGTTCTCAGTGGTTTCAAAAGGGTGCCAGGGACATCAGTGCATAAGAATCATTATCGAAATATTGCTAAAATCATGTTATTACGGTGGAAGACTCTTATATTTGCTCCGAAAAATACAAAGTGTTGCCTATCTTCTTGTAAATAAAATAAATTGCAAACTTCATACTTATTTTCATAATCGTTAAAATTTTATGGTTTAAAAAAATTCGAGGTCGTCTAAAAGGCCTTCAACTACTTTTTGCTAACTTACCGGAACAATGAGTCATGTTATGAGCATTTTGTGAATTTATGCATCCAAATTTCAGCATGGGTCAAATGTGACCCGTCAGGCCTATCAGTATCAACTCATTACCAAAATGTGATATTGTTGAGGAATAGTTTTTTAAGAACTTGATTATATGAAATGTTGATATCATCAAATTATAGTTTTAGAAAAAAATATTTGCAAGGCTATGGAAAGCAGGTCGGAGTCGATGGAGTCGTGTCCTTTTGAGAACCCGTTGAGTCGTAGTTGGAGTCGTTTCTGGGAATTCCTTGCAGCCAGAGTTTTCAAAACCTTCAGAAACCGGAGTGAGAGTAAACTTATGTTCAACAACTTTGCATGAAAGGTGTTTTTGGTTTCGGAGACGGTGGAGTCGAGGCTTTTTGGAGAGCTGGAGTCGCTAAATCTCAAGAACCCGGAGTTTGCGTCGGAGTTAATACATTTTCAGAAGGAGTCAGACTAAATATAGAACTTGAAAATCTACTAGACTTTGCAGCCCTGGTTACTTGAAAGGTCTTTTCAAAGAGAGAAAGATTGTTGCACCCTAGTCTAATACAATAAGTTATAGAAGTTAAATTTCCAAATTTTTTTAGAGTTTGGGTCAAAATAACTTCAAGCATGGCTTTCTTATTCAAATTTGGATAGATTGTTGAAATACCAGTTCTGAAAGTCATTGACTGAGTCATATAAGATCATGACTTATGGGGAACTTATTGAACATTTTCAGATAACACCTAAACTCCCAACCACGAGAAAAAGGGGGAATTTCCATATAAATTGCCCCTTTTTCTAAAGCTTGGGAGTTTAGGTGTTAAAGGTCAACCTTTCTCTGTTCCAGATTTTGGCAGATTTTTGCCAGATTTCTTATGATTGGTCGAGGTTTCATGAAATTTCTAACAAAATGAATGTGTCAATTAGGTACAATTAGGTTCACATTTTTTAGATATTTTTCGGCACATATCCAAGTTTTTTCTTATATTTTAGCCTGGCAACCCTACCGATGGATTATTAAATTGATTTCTGTGAATCCTGTCAACAATAATAAACAAATACTGCCAATCACTGAGAGAGAAATTCGAAAGAGAACGAGAACCTATCTCTGCCGTCTTGCAGGAAATATCACTCAAATGGATGTTGAAAAGTAGTTTATGCAACAAGTTCCAAAAAGAAGATTTTTATAACTTTTCGACTCAAGTGCTGAAAAGTTCAACTTTTCAACACCGCAGGCCTTGCGAATGACAGGAAAAGTTCTTAGTTTCACGGAATTGCAAAAAGTACTTTTCAGCACTTTTAGTTTTGGCGATGAAAATAGGCCGTTCAGAACGGTAGTTTTACAACGGAATTGCAAAAAAAAACAATTTTGGGACTTTTGGACGGAATTTGACTTAAAATTATTGGTTAATAATTGAAAGACCTTTCCGATTAATACTGAATATTGGTGATCTATAGTGAGAAATTGGTGCAAATTACCTTTCCATTGCTGCTTTTCAGTATTTGTGTATTTCGGCTCACATCAAAAGTTTTGTTTTGTAATTTTTTTTTAATTCGACCTTTTGTCCTTCCGACGTTTTGTCCATTCGGCCTTTTGTCCACTTTCGACCTTTTGTCCATTCAACCTTATGTCCATTCGACCTTTTGTCCATTCGACCTTATGTCTTTCGACCTTTTGTCATACATTCAACACGGTCAAAGATTTTTTGCACAACCTGGAAATTTCTGAAAAGTTGGCATTTGATGTCATCTTAAACATAGAAAAAATAAAAAAATAAAAATAGTGTTTTTTAGTTTTTTATTTTTCTAGTTTTTCAAGTTCTAGTGACAAAAAGTTAAATAAAAAATCACCATTTTTTTTACCGTGCATAATTTTTTTTAGTGTAGTCCTTATTAATACCTACAATTTTGGCGAAGACACCAAATCGATCCAAAACTCTCTTCAAAAGATACAGATTTTTTGAATTTTCACATATCATATTTGTATGGACAGCTGCCAAATTTGTATGGAAAATTATATGGACAAACTAATTACCCAAAATGGCTTCTTTGGGCATACCGAAGGCACCAAAAAAGTTTCAGCCAAATTAAAAAATACAAAAATTCAAATTCATAAAAAGACTGATTTCGTAGAGAATTGCTCATGTTTGGGGTCATATCCAGGCTCAATTATCCGGAATCGTTTATCCAAAGTTATTTTTTTAGACGTTCGGATAATCGAGTCTGGACTGTACTTCTAGGAGGATACTGTTGTTTTTTTTTTTAGAAAAAAGGTTAGGTTAAACCTATTATTTTAACACAGTGATTTCTGTTAAACAAAGTAATGATTATTTTGTCATTTAATTCCGTCTTAAGTGCTTAAACCTACTGCCATGATTTACGGTATGCCCAAACAACAAATTGATAAATGAGTGTTTTAAAAATAATCTACTGCAAAACTGTACACAAAACATCACGACTTCCTAGCACTCAAACAGTATCGTGCTAAAGTTGGTGGTAGTAAAAAGCATCCTTCACCAGAGGAGATCATATTACATTAAGGAGCCAGTCTGGCAAATCGGTACCCATCACGCGCGGCGGCGCAAATGGAAATCGATTATGATTTATGGTCTTTTCGCGACTTTGCTCGCCCTTGCCCTGAAAGTGAACGTGCTGCATGGATTGGTGCTAAATTTGTCCGTTTAGTTGAAGATTTTAAAAACTCAATGTTTGAAATGGATGTGGAAAACTTAATGTAACGATAGAACAAACTTTTCCTTAAGTGTTTAACATGTTTGAGGTGATTTTCCTGCCCACAAACCTCACAACTCTGACTTGAAAGTGAAACACCAAGCTAAGTTTTTTTTTCAGGTTTCTTGATAGTGTCCAAAGAGGTGCATTTCAACATCGCGTACCAATCGAACCCAGGGTTGGGCACCAGCCAACAACAGCAGGGGTATCCAGATTTGGCCAGATCGTGCAGAACTACAGCACAGTCGCGCGGGGGAAGGTTGGGAGGGGTTTTCTCGCTGCAAGTGCTTAATAATAGTGCAAAAAGAAACGATTTTAATCGGTACTCTCCCCCTGAACTTGATGTTTGCTCATTTTATTATTAGAGCAGATTGTGGTGTGGTGTGGGGCTGAGTTGAGTTGAGTTTCGTTTTCGTTCGGAAGGTTGTTGGTGGGTTGGAAACCCGTTGCAATTTTTGCGCATACAAGTGCAGCTGCAGTGTCGGTTTCAGTAGCTACAAAAAACACCGACACCACCACCAGCTTGAAGAGGGCGGGTAGGAAATGAGAATTCTTAATGGGGTCTTGTTCTCTTTGCTAAAAATTAAAGGACTGAGAGGTATTCTTTTATTGCGCGGTCGCCGGAAAGCTATCATTAAAATATTAGCATAACTCTGGTGCTTAATTAGTTGCACTGTCGGAGGAGTTGGATGCAACGCTGGCTGGCAGAGATGAAAGTGAGGGTTTAGTTGGTAGTAAGGATGCGATTTCTTACTAATTAGAAAGAAGAATGAAAGTTTTTCTGACATTTTATGTTTCCGACGTGCATTTCCTGTGTATCTTTGAAGAATAATTGTTTAAAGCTAGAATTTATTGCAGTTTTGCTTTCTTCTCTAAGTAAGAGTTATTGAAAGCAAATGTTGAACATAGCTAAAACAAAAAATGAAATAATATGGATCTGTTCACCTAATTTGCGAGTAGAAATTAAATTTCCTCTCTTCAGCTTTTTCAGTAAATCAAGTTACTGATAAAAAGGAAAATAAAACAAAACAGAAAATCAAGGTTACGTCGGGGTATCGTTTCATTAGATTTGCACCTGTCTGGGCGTTTTGCTTTTCCCACCTTCCAGTACAAAAAAACTTTCGCGGATGCTGTGCCTTCCTTTTTGCGGTTGTGTTAAATTACCAAATTGATTAGGAATAATGGTCGGATAATGAAGAACCAACAAAAAAATAAATATCAGAACGCCCAGCGAGGCAAAACGAAACCCTCTTGTGATTTTTTCATAGAGAAGAGAGAGAATCTTCCCTGAGCCCAGTCAGTTTTAATAGATTTTGCCTGCAGGGTGAAAAACCTTTCGACGTGCGTATCGTACAGCTGTTGCTGTACGCAAGAAAAGTTTTCCAAATCAATCTAGCAGTGAAGATTGATATTTTATAAAATAAAATTGATTTTTTTTTAATTATTATGATCATTGTTTCTTGTAAAATTCATTAAATATTTTGCGAAATGCAATTATCATCATTTTAATGCGTTATTTTGAATCTTTCAGCATATTAATTTTCCTTTCCACAAACTTCCTACCCAAAAAGCACTAAAGCTGCATGGAGAGGAGCAAGCATCATTTTAATGATTCCATTTTTCGGCAGCACTTTTTTGTATTGCACTCCACGCTGCAATTGCTTGCCCCAGCCATAACTGCCAGTAACCTACATTGCGATTATGGTTTTGCCAAAATAATAAAAAAAAAATGCACAAAGCAAAACTCACTGCCGTTGAAACCGTGCCAAACCTGTTTTTCCAGCAATGCTTTGGGAACTTTTGACCAACATAATAAAAAAAAGTCCAACTTAACGATAATGAAGCGCCACCTTGGTTGAAGTTGAAAAGGTAACGAGACGTGTTTTGTTTGAGACGTGCTGGAAGTTGAACACCAGCTTTAATTTTTAATAGTTTCTTTGCTCCCTCTCGTTAGCGAATTTTCAAGAGGTCAAGAACGAGTTCGGGGGGCCAAAGAGGTCATCAGGGAAACTGGTATTTTTGGGGTTGTTAGTGCTTTCATGTTGGTAATTAACGCAAAAAAAATGACACTTTAGAGGGGAGAGGTAATGCAGAAGCTCGGTAGAAAATGTAGCAACATTTTGAACAAGCTTTTTTGGTTGAATGTATGTATTTTTTTCATCCAAAATAATTCAAATTCTTTGCATACTTGCATATTTGTGGATTTATTTGAACATTTTGACGTTGATACCATTTATAAGTTTGGTAATAATAAAGTTCTAGTAACCAATTAAATGAGTATCACATTGCCGATTGATTTATGGTTGTTATGGTAACTAAAATGTTTTTTATTATCAGAATGAATTGGTAAAATAATATAATTTATATGCATTTCCATAAAAATGGAGAAAATTGCTGAAAAAACGAAACCAATCGAAAAATCTATGGCTTGTTAAGTAAATCTCACTTTTATCTGCCTTTAACGTTAGCTTTTCAAGATTAAGGTAGTTGCAAATTTCAAAGTTTACGTCGCTTTCCCCTCAAAGTTGGCCTGAAAAATCAGGAACAATAATTTTTTTTTTTCTGGAAAACTTCAAAATTTCAATCAAAATATAAGTAAAATAAGTTAAAATGCACTCTCCTGCTTTGATTATTAGATTTAGCTTTTTTGAACTCCTTTAAAAAAAATTTAATTTTTATAAAATACCAATGTAAGGTCCCCCAAAAAAAGTTTTTTGCGAAATCACCTTGACGCCTGTAAAATGTTTTTTTTTAAATATATATAAATTTGGGGTCGAAGTTAAAATAAATTAATTTGTTTTATAATTTTTAAAATATGGAAACAAAAAGTCTCACAATATGGCTTCATCCATAAAGTACGTCACGCTAAAATCAGCCAAAATTTACCCCCCCTCCCCCTCTTTGTCACGCTTTTCCTATACTTATTACAAGCAATGTCACACTTGCTCAGACCCCCCTCCCCCCTAGAGCGTGACATACTTTATGGATGACGCCTATGCTGTATGCATTATGCTTCTGTCCAAAATTAGCTAAATATCAAAGAAAGTCATGGAATAATTATCTTTCCAATGGTATTTTCTATTTTTTGCATAAATTTTATTAGCCCCCTGGTTGATAAAAAGAAACGTAATAGCTGTGAAACGTTGATAAATTTGAATCGCGCTTTTTAGATTTTTTAAATATGTATTAGATAATCTTAGAGAATAATTAAACTAGAAAAAATGAAAAAAACATAATGAAATATATTTAAAATGATCTTTATTTTTTTAATTACTAGAAAAAACAAAGCCAACAAAAACCTTAATCTTGAAAGCAAAGATAAAACATATGGAACATTTATGCAAACATGGTTCTGTCCTCATGGTTATAGGAATGCAAAAACTCAATGGCAATTTTCAAGGTATGTTGAAACTAAGTCAAACTACAAATATTATATTCAAAAGAGCTGCACAGTCCCTGTTCACATAAATGTCTCATGTGCATTTTCATCACTTCGTCTTTGTCGTGCTACCTTGTCGCATGTCGATTTTGGGCCAAATTGAGTTTAGAACGCCATTTTTTTGCCTTTTTGACTTGTGATAACTGCCGACACTATTTTTTTTATTCCTTAAAAAGGGAAAACTCTCTTTACTAGGGAAAGAAGGGAATTTCTCTTTCTTTAAAGAAGGGAAATTTCAACTTTTGTCCGCAGTTCCAGAGTTTCGCTTCTTTAAAGAAGGGAAAGTTCAACTTTAATGGGAAAATTCATCTTTCGTCAGCAATCATCACAGGTTCAGAGCGTTTTCCTTTCCTATTTAACTTTTGTCAGCAGTTATCACAATAATGAGTTTCTGGGGAATGAACCATTCTGGGGAATGGGAGAGAACCCCTATGAACACTAACAGCTATGAAAATGAGGTTTTTTTTCAAAATTTTAATAATTTCATGATTTTATTGTTTTTCTTAGAGTTTAGCGTATAAATTTCTTTGTATCCATATACTTTTCAATAGATGACAAATACTTGAAGTAAAATGTTCAATGGCCTTTGGGCTGAAAAATGCATTGTTTAAAGTTTTCACCAGATTTTGAATTACAAAATCGTAACATCAATCTAAAGAAATAAAAATCTGTTGCATTACAAGCATAACGAATCTAATAAACACAAAAAATAGGGGTACGTTAGAATTGTTTGGCCTTTTTAAGGGGTTACATACATGTAGAAAATCACAAAATTTTATATTACAGAATATTTGATAAATCCACTCAGAAGATGATTACTAATCATTCCTGAAAGTTTTATGAAGATATTTCATGATTAAACTGAGTAAGAGACGATTTAAGTTCAAAATTTTGCCATGCGCAAAGCGGGCTGTCAAACTTTGTTGGCATTTTTCTCTAAACCCCGAGTTGATTTACGGGTGCCACGATATCTCGAGATGGGATGGACCAAATTGGCTGAAATTTGAGGTAAAGACTCTCAAGATGTATCCCGTGTGCATGACAAAGCCCATTTTTTAAAATAAGCTTCTCAAAAAAAATACAAAAATAAAAAAACTAACGGTTTTTTATATGAGAAACGCCAATATATTTTTATTTTTTTTCAAAATAAACTTTTTGAAAATCGGGCTTCGTCATGCACACGAAGTCGGTTTAACGAGTCTTCACCAAAATTTTGAGACGATTTGGTCATGACAATGTTGAGATATCGTGGCACCCATTTTTTGAAACTGCTCACTTGAAATTGCTATATCTCGGCAACGATGCAACCAAATATCTTCAAATTTGTTTTTAAAGAAGGTGAAAATGTATATTTTAATGCCATGAAAAAAGAATTTAAAAATAAGTTGATGTGTGTGCTCATACTATCCTCTGACTTTTTTGCCGATATACATGTATATAATCCCTTATGTCGATAAAAATATTTATGCTATATCAGCCCACGAAAACAGTTGCGTATTTTAATTACAAAAATTTTGGTACCCTAACTTGTATAGGTCATCGCTGAAATTTTTAAGTTATCGCCGTCTTAGTGAAAAAAGTCGATTTTTTCCCGTTTTCGTCATTTTCCCATTTTTGCGCGTGGCGCGTCGAAAAACTCAGTTTTTATTTTCAAAAAATCGTTTGTCAGATTATCGAAAACATAACTTCACCATTTTTTGATACCTTATGTGAAATTTTCCGAGGAATCCGATAAACATATTTTCAGACTTATGCTCTTTGGTCCCGAGACCTTCAAAACAGCATATTAAGTTTTCATACGACCTTTTCAAATGTTAAGCTAGATTTTTGAAACTTTTAACTATTTTTCCTAAATAGTCAAACTAATCACCTTTCTTTTGCATCTAAGACAGCTAAAATCGGATGAAATGGCGCGGAGATATGATTTTTTGAAAAAAGTGTTTTTTTGCGAAAATCGACGAAAATTGCCATTTTTCGGACCACTCTAACACGGCGTAGGTCACCCTAATGGCCAAACAAAAAAATACGGGTCTAATTATATCGGCCAAGGAATCCCCAGAAAAATTTTGAGCCCGATCGGAGAACTTTTTTTCGAATCATGCTGTTTTCGTGGGGAATTGCTGATATAAGCAAGTTTTTCAGATCAGTTATTTTATTCTTGAGATTTTTAATGTTTGATAACTAATTGCATGAAGTTTCATATATTATAACTTTTTCATTTAATTTCAAAGCATTTTATATTTTGTGATTGCTCCCATTTTTTATTTTGTGATTGCCATTGAGGCATATTTTGAACAAATTGTCATACAATAAGTCCATGAAGCTAAGAACTTCTGCACTGCATGCCATTTAGATTAATCAGAATCGACATGTTAACGAATTCGTGTCCAACCGGAATTAACACCACAATGTACAGCTTTTCACAGTTGGTCGAGCGTAAAAATGTGGTCGCTAGTTGGAAGCATTTAACTACCACTATTCTAACTGTGTTTTAAGCTACTCATTAGTCGAGGGACACGCGACTAATTCGGTGGAAAGTCATTCATTTCATATCTGATTCCGACACACACCGAAAAATTACACCAAACTTGAGGTGCGGTGAAATTATACACCATGGTTTTTATTAACTTCAACGCCATTCTCGTTCGTTTTTAATTCATTTAAAAGTGGCGACTGGAGCAAAAAATTACCAGCAAAAAAAAAACAGCAAACCAGTTTTGCATCGCTGACGTGCCTCTCCTCGCGTTGGGGGCGAATGCAAAACTTTAATTGGATACCCCACGCTCAGCCCAGGTTGGATTGCTGTGGTGGCACTTGAAGCACTTTAGAGTTTGTGATTATGCTCATTTTTACTGCCCTGTTGGGTGGCGTATTCCGCCGAGGCCCCCCGAATCTAATCGAAAGAGGGTTGCCCCCAGGTTGGAACTCCCGTGTGGCGGCATTAGTGGTCGTTAATCACGATGAGCAAATCGGCTGCAATTTGCAACAGAAGTCGGTGGCAGGCAAGTCTTAAATGAGAGCTACCGGAATTTACGACGCGGTTTGAGTGCAACTCTTTGAGTTATTTAAATGTTTTTAACGAGTTTACCTTTGAATCAATAATTTATTGACTTCTTTTTTTCTTATTATATCTTTTTTTCAATTTTCTGTTTGTAAACAATTTGGATTTCATTTATTTAAAATACAAAAAATGACCACATTGATATTGATTTCATGAACTGATCATAGTTATTCAGTTCGTTGCTATTTATTTCATCTGAAAGTAAAACATACTATTTTGGTGACCTTTTAAAACCTGCTTACTTCTACATAACTGAGTATTCGTAATCAATAACTCAACTTAACCATGGATGATCCGGTATCGGATTCAATTTTGAAATAGATAAAAAACAAATTTACTTAACATAAAATTTAAAGAATCACAGAAAAAAATTGTCAACATCACTCCATAAAATGCTGGCGAACCTTTCTAGTCGTTTCAAAAGCTTTAAAGCTGACTAAGTCTCTCGCAGAACAGACTGCCGTGTGGGTTTCGGCTGAACCTAGGCTGAACACCCCAGCACTGCTGCCACTAATATTAATCACACCCCGTACCGGACTTATTTATTTGCATCTCAAACTTCTGTGCCGGCTGCGGAGGGGGCTCCACCCCGCGCTGAATCGAACTTGTCAGCCAGCTATAAAAGCAGCAAATTTGAACCAAGGTAAACTGGCGGCCGCCGCGCGGTTTCAGAACGGTAGAGTGTAGGTTGTAACCAGTGTGCCACCAGGCGGTGGTGACTGTCAACTGGCTTACGTCAACCTCCGAAGCGACGGCGGTGTGGGTTGAACTACTTAACTCGCGTCGGGGATTGCCGGTGGGAGACACGGAACAAATCCCGGACCAGGGCTGAAGTTCTGCCGGGCCCTGTAACCTTGCCCTCAAAGAGGCGATCCAGTTTCTTCGCGCTACAAAACATCTCTTCTCGGACTAACTGTTTGAGATTGACACGTTCGACAAATCCTCCCCAAAGTGATCCCCGAGGGGGCACATTGCCGGCCAAAACGGTGGTCGTGGTGACGCGACTGACGACAACGAGGCGACATTTAAAATTTGGGGGCCTCGGGGGCCGAAAAAACCGGAGTGATGGCGGCTGATCTGCTTTGAGCTTTCAAGTCACGCAGAGATGGAGTTGGCGGCGAGTAAGCCAAACCGAACCGGAGTGATATTCTACCCCAAAACGACACAAAAGTGTAGCAGTTTTTTTTTCGGGGGGACTGTTGTTGTTTTTGTGGGGGCAGGGGCGTACTAGTTTTGGTGGGATTTCTTAGAAAACTTGGATTATTATTTATACTAGGAGACAACAGTTTAGAAATATGTACCCAAGTAACACACTTTGTCAGATAAACGTGTTTCCTAACTGGTTGTATTTCCGATTAACCGTTTTGCCTTTCTTACTCAAGAAAGGTACAGGGTTTGCTTTTGGTTCCGACTCAAAATCAAGCTTCGTAACCCACTAATCATTTCTCGAGAAATATTCATTCGAAAAATCTGCAAAATATCGTTGACGATCGATTTTCGACGCCCGATCGATTGACAATGACAGAATTGGTCTATTTCCAATATCCGAATTTGGGGATCAATTTACTGAAGAGCACGCGTGACTTCCGTGTGTGGTAAAAAAAGTGCTCAATTTTGTGATAGGGCGCATTCGAAAGGGGATGTGCTGAACCTGAACCAGTTCCTTATCAAATTTGAATTTATACATTTTTTTAGGGGACTCGGAGTATGTTTTCACATGATCAGGTGGTTTTCAAATAAAAATTCGATCGAAAATTGAAATATTGGAATCGTTTATTCATCCGAAAAATTGCATTTTTCGAGCCCTACATCCACCCAAATTTTCATCCCTGTCGGTAATGTGGTTCTTGATTTACAACTGTTGGACTAATTTACTGTAAGGGGAAAAAACTCCTAAAAAAGGTAAAGGCCCATTTTTCACCAAATTCCAAAACTGTTCCTTTGGCATTTTATCTAAATTTTTTTCTCCATATCATAATCTAGACCATAATCGAGGTTCTGAAACAAATTTGACCTCATTCGGATTTACCGTTCAGATTTTAGAAAATTTCCATTTTTCCTTTCTTACTAAAGAAAGGTTTGCTTTTGGATCCGACTAAGTTTCAAGCTTCGTAATCCAATCATTTCTCATTCGAAAAATCGGCAAAAAATCATGGACGATCGATTTCCGGCGCCTCGTCGACAAGTTGTGAAGTTGAGCTTCACATGCAGACGCGAGTAATGCTGGCGCGTATAGAGTGTTGATACTAGATAACCCCCTTTTTGTACAAGTTGCCCTATCGATTGTTCGTTCATCACACATTGCCTATCATGATTATCTATGCTAAGCTTCAGTGAACGCAAAACGACGCAAGCAGCTATCCGTTCTGAAGCCTCATGCTCATTCTTTTGTCATTCTTTTTTTTTTTTTGCTCTTTCTCTGATCGATCTCTGAGCGAACAAATTTCTGGTGAGCGTCCAAGCTTCCCATGCGCCAGTGACAACGCACATCGCGGGTTTGGTTTTCTAGCTTCGGTACGAGCCCATTTGTGTGTTAGTATTTTGGTTCATCGTACCAGCGCACCAAGACACGCGTCTTCTCGTCGGCTCGGTTTCGCAACTGGCACTCACCCGTGGCATGAACCCAGCGTATGAGCCAAGGTGGTTCTATCGGTACGTTTGCGTTTGTCGTAGTGAAGTCTCACCGAGCGCTCAGTCGCAGTATGCTTCCCTATCCCAAAAACGCCTAAATTCATACTACATAATTTTCTGTCTTGCTTATTAAAAGCACACAATTTTGCCTAACGACTAAATGTCAGTTTAGTGAATTCCAGTAGGCGTTTTAAAGCTTTCAAGAACTTTTAAACGTCTTTGCCGTTACATCGTTTTCAACACGGCAAAATCTCGGGTGTGGAAACACATTCTGCCAGTCATTTTTAAACCACTTTAACGCTCTGGAGCAAGACGGAATTATTTTGTTTTCTCGTTAATTCGATATTTTGAAAGGTGAACTCAGAGAATACGAACAATTTATCAATAGGCAGAAAACATTACGAACATCACAAATTGTGAGCTAATTTTCTGACTCAAAAATTAGTTGTTCTGATTTTGAAAATCGAAAATGCTTGTGTGTGAGTACAGTTTACTCTCGGCCATGGCGAATGGGGCAAAAAACCAGCACTTTTCAGTTATATGAAAAAATCAGGTTGATTTTTTAATTGATTCATGAATGGAACATTTTTTAGTTTGCCATTTCTTTGAAAAAAAAATTAACTGCCGTTTTCTTCCTCAGCAATTCTATTTGAAAAGAGCCTAAACCGAAAAAAAAGTTCTCCGATCGGGCTCAAATTTTTTTTGAGGGTCCCTTGGCCAAAATAATTAGACCCGTATTTTTTTGTTTGGTCATTACGGTGATCTACATCATGCTACCCAAGCAACATTTGTTTCCAGGAGTTCTACAAGAGCTCTTCAAGATAGCTACAGCATAGCAGTTTGGACCGCGGTAAGATAAAACTCTCTTCAAGTACTCTTCCAAACTCCTGAAGAAGTTTTGAAGAGAGTTTTATCCTACCGCGGTCCAAACTGCTATGCTGTAGATATCTTGAAGAGCTCTTGTAGAGCTCCTGGAAAAAATGTTACTTGGGTAGGGTGGTTCGAAAAAAGGCAAATTTCGTAATTTTTCGTAAAAACCACTTTTATCAACAAAAAAACCGTATCTCCTAGCCATTTCATCCAATTTTAGCTGTCTTAGACGCAAAAGAAAGGTGATGAGTTTGGCTATTTGAGAAAATTGTCTGATCTACAACTTTGTACAACATTATTACACTCCAAAAAATAACCCTGCAAAGTTAGAAAAAACACGAAATTTTAAAATGAAAAATTTTGTTCTGAATGAATTAATGACCCTTCTGGGTTAATGTAGATTCGAAAAGTACAATAAATTTCCCTTAAAATGACATGTTTCAACAAAATTTACAGTTGAGTAACGGAAAATGGCTGAGTTTTAAAACTTTTTTTGTGTTTTTTCGATGCAAAATACGTTTTTTGGAATTCTGAATACGCCATCCAATCGGGCGTCCAGTTTTACATAAAAGTCTTTTTGATACAAAATTTCTATCTCATCACCGTTTCAGGCTGTAAATTATTGAAATTACCTCTTTTTCCGCATGTTCAAAAATTGAAGGGGTCGTACCGCCCCTCCGTCACGAGATATCAAAAACGGACCTCAGGTTCGTGATCAGGGACAAAAGTTACCCATAAGGACAAAGTTTCACGCAAATCGAAGAAGGGTCGGGCAACTTTTCCGGATTTCAAGTGAGTTGGTAGAGATTTACCCCTGATTCAAAACTTGCCATCGATATGTGTTTTTGAAGTACATAAATTATAAAAAAAACTAACTTAATCCACCTATGTGGTTGATGCCTTCCTCACTTTTTACCAACAATGGGTAACATGAGTGGTTTGGATGATGGATCCGGACATCGTTTACATACATTTAAGTGAGATCCGGCTTCAAAAAAGTACATAAATATCACTTAAGTGGTCATAACTCGAGACAGGGTTGCCAGATCTTCGATGTTGTGGAATTGTTGGAAAGGTCTTTTGATTACCTAACCAACGATGGATCCGGACATCGTTTACATGCATATAATTGAGATCCGGATATATGTGAAAACACATTTTTATACATAACTTTTGAACTACTTATCGAAACTTCAAACAATTCAATAGCGATGCATGGGACCCTAAACCAAGTCGAATGTAACTGGTTCGATCAAAATCGGTTCAGCCAGTGCTGAGAAAACTTGGCAAGATTTTTGAACACATACATACATACACACACACACACACACATACACACACACACACATACACACACACAGACATTTGTTCAGTTTTCGATTCTGAGTCGATATGTATATATGAAGGTGGGTCTTCGAGCTTTTAACAAAAAGTTCATTTTTAGAGCAGGATTATAGCCTTACCTCAGTGAGGAAGGCAAAAACAAACACTTTTTTAAACAACGCCACTGCCCGCGTCACCAAACTGGAGCTAGTTTTTGCTCTCTCTTCTCCAATACGAATCCAAGTGAGTGGGTTAAACCAATACTGGTTTTCCTAACCGCTCGCCGGTTGTGGTCGACCTTTTCGGCAAAAAACAGGAACCGCTCGCGCGCCCGCCAGATATTGTTTCTCTTGGTCATTCTGGGACACCACCAAATCAAGTCGAAGACTGTATTCTTAATTTTGCGGTTTCCATCAAAACTTCCCCCAATCCAAAGCGCTTGAGCTAGAGATAATTGATTTTTGACTTTTTGATTTTGTTTCTTTTTTTTGCGAGCCAATCATCTTCCCCAGGGTTGAGGTTGATGGGATGATGATCCTCCGTCCGACTGTTCCCCGTCCGAGCCGGAACGAAATCGGGGTGTCTTCCCTTCAGTCGGTTTGGGTATTTCATTCTTAGCCGAGTTGTTTTACGACCAGCTCCAATTATAATGAGAGGGAACCTCGGGTGGAAGGGGATCACCGTTTGGAGAAACACAGCAGGTTTGCTCAGTTGGTGTCTTCAGAAATTTAAAGAAGTTCCGTGGATGTTGTAGGCGAATCTCCAAGGTCAGATGAGCTCATCTTGGTGGAGTCCAGTTTTTTTTCCCTTGTAAATTTCATCCTTCCCTTCCCAATGAAGGTTCACACACTGAGTATAAAAAATGAAGCAGTTAAATGGTCGCACACACCATGTCAATTAATTTGAAATGCTACGTGGTGAGCTGGGCAAAAGACTACGCTAATCTGATGAGGAAGAAGGCGTTCCGAGCTGACCCAAAGTTTCGAGGAAATGGCCTTTTGATGGTGGGGCATTCGGGAGATCGTTTTATGACACATTTGGTGAACGTGGCGCAGAAAATGGATTGCGCAATCCAGGGTTTATTTGGGAATTAGCAATTACGCTCGGGGGTTCGTCACTTGTTTTTGTTCGGGGTTGATGTCTTTTGGGGAATTTTCTAGTTCTTTGACCGGGAGTGTCGTCGTGGAATAATTAATCAACTAGGCGAGTCTATAGTTCGTACTGAGAGGAATGGTTTTACAATTGTTAAAAATCCACAAAATAAGGAAATCGAGTTAAGTTGCCATCGTAATGTTTGAAGTTAAGCTCTTAAAGGTGGATTCAAATGAAGTGTTTTTTTTCCAAAGAACATTACATTACATTTTCAAACTTTGTTGCCCTTGCTAACCTGTTGCATGATGATTCTGGAAAAACTAGAGCCAATCACAAGTGGCATTTAATTTGCATTCTACAAAGAACTCCAGCTTAACATTCCGATGATACCAATCAAATGATGTGCAAATTATTCATCGTATTCCATTACGCAGAATGATGTTTTACTCCTGCACAATTATGCAGATTTCTTCGCCTCAGAAGACTTTTTGCAACTTTTTATCTAAAACCTGCCCCGTGTACATCTCCTCGAACCTGCCTTAATTATCCCATTGATCATTCGCTATCCCAAAATCTCTGCATTTATTAATCGTCGTCGAACACGCCACGGCTGAGTGATTCGATCAATCCGATCTTTCCATGTAGATCGATGCTCGATACGGTGGAACTACACCGCTACAACTCTTTTCCTTCGCCCAGGTTGCATCGTGCCCAAGATGTCATACATGAATCTGCAAAATACAAAAAAAAAAAATCGTCCTCACCATATTTGACGAACCTGGATCTCTGGGCATTCCGTGCAGTTGTTGCGGTTGCTGAACTCGCATCCCCGGGGCAGTCTGGACTCTGGCGTGTGATTACCGAAGCCACCCCGAAGGAGCCCTCCTGTGCGCAGTGATTTGCCCGGGCGATAATCATCGTTCCCTTGTGCTAATTTATCGACGATTAAGAGATTCTGAATCCGATTAACCGGTCCAGGACTAGGCAGGGTGTACTGCTCCAACAGTTGGAGCATTCGGGGCTAATGCTCGCCAAACGGTGGGGGTAGGGTGGAGGTACCTATTACCGAATTATTTTTACAGATTTTAAAAATAGATACTAGCAAATGCAAACGAAAGCATTTTTTTCTATTTTGTTTTCTTGAAGGCAAATTGTAAAGGACATGGGGCAAAATTTTTTAAGATACTGTTTTTTTTGTTAACAAATGCCGTACATTTTTGAAGCAAATATTAATGTAGTTGTATAGAAAAAGGTAAAGTTTATAAAAATATTGTTTAAACGCGCAGTATTGAATAAAAAGACTTAAATTTTTATATTCATTTTATTCTTGGTTTTTGAATTAATTGTAACTTCAAGTTTCTAACATCATTTCATAAAACCTTATTTTCTTTTCAATACTTCATCAATTTGAACATTGTTAATCAATTTGATGAATGTTTAACAACATTGTTGATCAATCTAGAGTTCAATTTTTAAAATTAATCCCGATCAATACAAAATAAAACTGAACAATGTGCATAATGTTCAACAATACAGATAATTTGGAACAGAATTCAACCATGTCAAAAATGTTTCACTTTGTTATAAAATGCACAAATATATGAAATCTAAAATAATTATGAAAAATATAGAACTATTTCCAACAGAACAATGCAAAACAAATTTTCATTACGTTGATTAAATTTCAATAGTGTTGAACTAATTTGGACAATTTCTTAAAATATTAAACAGATTTGAACAAGAACTATGTGGAACAAATTTTACCAGTTTTCAACAAATTTAAGCACTGTTGAACAAATTTTAACAATGTTGAACAAATTTGAAAATAATTGAACCAATTTGAACTATGTTGAACAATGTTAAACAATGTGGAACAAATTTGAACAATGTTGCATAGATTTGAAATAATGTTAAGCACATTTGAACAATGTTGCACAGTCTTGAAATAATGTTAAACACATTTGAACAATGTTGAACAAATGTTGATGAATATTGATCAAATTTGAATGATGTTGAACAAATTTGAAAATGTTGAACAGATTTAAACAATGTTGAACAAATTGGAATAATGTTGAACAAATTTGAAAAATGTTGAACAGATTTATACAATGTTGAAAAAATTGGAATAATACTAAGCAAATTTGAATAATGTTGAACAAATAAATTTTGATTACCTTTGATCAAATTTGAATGATGTTTAACAAATTAGAAAATTATTGAACAGATTTGAACAATGTTGAACAATGTGGAACAAAATTTAAACAATGTTTAACAAATTGGGATAATGTTGAAGAAATTTGAACAATTTTGCACAGATTTTAAATAATGTTAAACAAATTTGAACAATGTTGAACAAATGTTCATCAATATTGATCAAATTTGAATGATGTTGAACAAATTTGAAAAAATGTTGAACAGATTTAAACAATGCAATGGTAAACAAATAGGAACATTTTTTTTACAAATTTGACCAATATTGCACAGATTTGAAATAATGTTGAACAATGTTGAACAATGTTGAAAAAATTAGAACAATGATGTCCATTGTTGAACAATGTTGAACAATTTCAAGAAAAGTTTAAACAAATTGGAGCATTATTAATGTTTACCAATTGTAACAAAACTCGGAACCTCCACCGTAGTTTGACTCCATGTTCAACACGTGTAGCAAAACATTGTTCTACGATCATGGCAAGACAGGCGTATCAGGACCGTTTAACCGGACTGTTTTTGCATAAACGCGTATGTAAACGCACTTCTTTTTCCGCCCTGCCCTCCCACTGGTCAAACTCCTCAGCCAGAACTGACCATATTGAGGGCTCGCGTTTATCGCGATCGTTTCAATCGATTCAACCCCGATCAACCGCGCCTCATCATCATTGGCATCGAGTCTTCAAGAGTCGTTTTTGATACCTCCCGGGCATCCCGGTCAAGTTCCTTCTTCCCTTTTTTACACGGTGAAGCCTGACAGTACAAAGGAACTTGTTTTGGTTCTGAGAGGCCGAGAGATGCGCTGTGTTTATTTAACTTTTATTGCAAATTCCTACCTTTGCCTGCGATATCACGGTTCCATCGTTTTATTGGCCAACACTATCCAATGGCCGGGTGATCAGCGTTAAACACTCAGGATCGAACGGAGACGACGCCGTCATAAAAAAATATCATTTCTCGGTTCCGCTGAAGATAGTCGCCGAATACGCTGCGGGCCTTAATGGCCACCGTGTGATATCTTGTCACAGTCACCTTTTTTTAGATTGTTTGAATGTTGTACACTCAAAAGCCACCAACTGTTCAACTGACCAGCAAACCACCACATCGTGTGCACTCGCATTTTACGCGAATTCATGTTCAGGGCCATATCGCGTACCGGTGCACAAACTCGAACAGAGAGAGATGCATCTAGTTTGATATCCCAACCACAGAACACAAAACATTCAACCGACAGGGTTGTGGAATTCGGATTGGCACTGTGCGTTCATTTCACGGCAAGTCACGCTACACGCGATCGCGCTGATAAAACACTGCTGGATTGTTGTTTTGACCACACTGCCCTGGCAGTGACAGAGTACGGTGCCGGCTGACATTGGACAATTATCGTTGGATTCGATTAATAATGCAACATTGACTTACATTTTGTTGTTTTTGTGATGACCGCGACAATGGCGACAGTTAGCAGTGTAGTACTGAGCAAACATGGGTGATCAGTTGAATGTGGGATGAGCCGATGCGAGTGGAGGTGTGAATGTCAATGACAACTTAGCATAGCGAGTGAAACTTTGACAGTGGAACCGTGATAGTTGGAATCTATTGGAGTTATTGGTTTCAAATTTTAGTTAACAAATCGTAAACTGTCACTTTTATAATTATTAAAATAAATAACAAGCATAGACTTTGATTCACAATCGTATATGAAATTCTGTAGTACTTTTAATATTGTTTTACTTGAAAATTCATCTATAAGTTTCAGTTGATCATTTAAATAACTTTTTCCTTTTCTTCTTTTCTAGGTGAGTTTATCTGCAATCATGCTGTCTTTTAAATTTGTAAGTAAGTGTAAAAAAATCATGAATTAAATTTAACTTAAATTCAACTTTTCTTAAAACAGAACTGATTTTGGTGATGTCATAATCATGTCATCAAAATTTTGGCAAAGTCAATAGGGGTGAAATTGGGTCTGGGGTGAATTGGGTAAAAAATAAAAGAAATAAAAACTGAAATAGCATGCCATAGTCTCAACACGTGAAAGCAAAAAAGTATTTTCATAGTAGATTGTGTAACAAATTGCAAAAGAAAGATTTTTTTAGCATGAGTTGTACATTTATCCTACAAATGCTGAAAAGTTCAACTTTTCAGCACCCATTTTTTTGAAAAGTAGAACTTGTCGGCACTGGTATTGAAAAGTTTTAATTTTCCATTCTGTTATTTTTGGAAAAGTAGGTAATTTTTTTCACTCCAAACTGTACAATGCAAATTTTCCAAAATTCAAAAGATTTTTGAAAAAGCCCAAACATGTTCAAAATTATTCTAATCGCAGAAGAATGCACTTGAAATTGACTTCAGCTGATTGCACTTGAATTTACATTGAAATTTTGAAGTTTTTAGGGGGGGGGGGGGTGTTGCTTAAATTGAGTGTTGCCAAAATTGAAGTTTGACAAACCCGGAAGTTGCCAAAAACGGGATGGCACTGTATATCATTTCAGGTTTTGTATATTTTTAACATTTTGAATCAGCTTTTTTTGGTAGAGAAAATTTATATTATTTTTGCTTCTTGTTTTTTCTGTTAAATTAAAAAAAAATCCATTTATCTTTTTTTTTGCAGTATCGTTATAGTAGTTTATGCAACAAACTGTAAAAAGAGGATTTTTTCAGCACGAGTCGTACATTTATCTAACGAGGTTTACCGAGTTAGATAAATACGACGAGTGATGAAAAATCAAGTTTTGCAACGAGTTCCATACAACGTTTTTTGCAATTCCAAAAAACACCATTTGGACAGAATCATAGGACAAATGTCCATGCATTGAGTCAATGAATCGTTCAAATCAAAAAAATGTTGAAAAGTATAACTTTTCCTAACAAGTGCTGAAAAGTTCAACTTTTCAGCATCCATTTCAGTGCTGAAAAGTACAACTTTTCAGCATTTGTTTTGAAATGGGTTACTATTCGATTCTGTAATTTTTGGTACAAAAAAGTAGGCTATTTCGTCGTTCAAGAATGACAGGAAAAGTAAGTAGTTTCACGACGCAATTGCAAAAAATAACTTTTTCTGTTCTTCCATAGTGACGAAATGGCTTTTTATTCCTCGTGTAACATAAGATTGATACAAAACATTGAAGTTTATGCAACAAGCTTTGCTCTGCAGTCAATTTTTTTCAGTAGTACATTCGTGCTGAAAAGCTAATTTTATAGCACTTTTTTCTTTTTTTTTTTTTGAGTATGGAAAAGTAGGCTGTTTCGTTTTTCTCAGAAACAGGACAGGAAAAAGTAAATACAGTGGACTCTCTCGTTGTCGATATTAAAGGGACCGTCGAGAGCGGGAGTTATCAAATTAAAGAACGAAAAATCAAAGCAACCTATTTCAAGGGACTGATAAATTTATTGACAGCTGGAGCAATATTGACAACGAGAAGATCGACAGCCAGAGAGCCCACTGTAGTTTCACAGCGAAATTACAAAAAATAATATAGCACTGCTTTAGTTTTTGACATCCATTTGATTACATTCAAATCATCAAAGTCTACTGGATAAAAATAAATGAATTGACTGAACACAATTGACTGGACACAAAACAAATACGAAACCTGTTTCTTGTCTTATTTTGCATATTTTGACATGTTATTAACAAAGGATACTCAGCTGAGGATGAATGGTTCTAAAGAATTTTCGTATAAATAATATCGGAATCTCAAACATAAGGTTTTGAAATTTCTTATTTCGACGCTTCCGTTCTATCATGTCGTACGTTTTTTCAGTTTTTGGTGAATGGTGAGGCATTATTTGCTACACAAAATGGCGTCCTTAACTCAATTTGATCCAAAATTCTCGTACGGCAAGTTAGCACGACGGCGACGATTTAATCATTTCGCTTTTTGAAGTATTGAAAGCTGTGAAAAATTGCTATAATATACTATTGGAAGAATAGATAACTGCTTTTGTGTAATCTAAAGCTTGACCAGAAAATTTTCTGTGCAAGATTTGTAAATATTTAAGATCTGTCATTTGATCAAACAAATAGAAAAAAGCGTAACTCAATGCAATAATTTTTATCAGAGAAAAGTTATATTGTTAGTGATACTGTATTTGTTAAACTACTGTTTTTTGGAAAAGTTTCGAATGCAAATTAGATTTTGTTATACAAATCGGATTTTTCGTGCAAAGAATCAAGGTATAAGAACATAAAAAATATCAGATCCAAACAATGATAACATTTTATTAGAATTTCAGTATTTATTATAAAGCTAAATGTTTCTGGCATTTTTTAATCACTCTTATTTATTAATCTTTTCGATTGAAATAATGTCTGTAATTTTTCCACCTTCATCTGTTTTATTAACCCCTATCTTCAATCAGAAAGGCAGCCCAAATTTTGTTTAGGTATTGTACCTACCCATTGACAAGGCCATGGCTCCGATGACCATAAAAAAAATCAACCCCTCCCTGGTATTGATGCCTGCCCGACCCTCAACCAAGGTGCCGTTTCGATTCACTGCAGTAGATTTAAAGGTGCAGTCTGTTTGACTAGTTTTTGACGCCAAAAAACTTCTCATATGGAACCGGTTGACATTCACCACCGAAAACATTCAACAAGTTTTGCGCCAACAAGATATTTTTTTGCGTGGTTTGGCAGTGCTGAATCACAACAGCACCATCAAAACCTGAAAAGTGCAACCGAAAAATTAACCCTCAACTGGTTAACTTTTATTTAATGCTTTCAAGCATGAACAAACCAAATTTAAAGCTTTCCAAGAGGGTTAAACCACGGTTCGGTGCATGGCGCTCGGGAGGTGTTCAGCGTGACTTTGAAATGGCCCAGGTGCTGGAACGGCTGAGATGATTGGTATCTGCGGTTGTTGCTGCTGCAGACATTTTTTTATGGTGGAAGCCATTGTGGATTGCACTTGGCAAGAGTTATGGCCGTAATGCAGTAACGCACCGAAAGTGAGAAAAAACAGCCAATTAATTTAAATTTAAGTGTTGGTTGGTAAATGATTTAGTAAAAGCTATGTAACTTGGGTATTGGAAGTTGAATAACATTTTTTAGTTAAAAAAAACAGGCTTCATATTTCAACACGATAAGATATTTTCAACTTTGTTGCAAAATTAGAACAACACCATTAAATTTAAATCATCCATCACCCCGATCTTTTGGCGTAGATGAGAAGCATAGCACGCGTTTCAGATCAATTATCCCCATTTTCGATCCGATTGTCAATTAGCGATAGATATTTTTTGCCGTGTGTGGCGTAAAATTTCGATTCCATTTTCGAGCAGCGCTTGAACGACTCCCAAAAGCTCTTATCAAAAAGCTCTTTGCCGATTGTGCCGGAGTGGCATGTCCGTTAAGATTTTGCTTTGCGGCAAGGTGAAAACGAGGAAATTGCAATCAACAGCATTGTTATGCAGAAAAATGGGCATTAAAATCGAGCCGGATTGTAGGAAATCGACCAAAAAGATCACTTTTTAAAGCTCTGGAAGCTCTGGCACGAATCGAAATCTACACGCACTGAATGATGAGTTCATCAGTGCGGGTTTGGCTTTATCAATGAGGTCGACGGGGGCGAAAACTGGAACGGGCAGACTCATCGCGTAGATTAGTTGAAATTCTGGATCAGCACCAACGGTGGCCACGCACTCGTAGGGCGGTAGAATTGGTTCTAATCAACAGGTTCATCGCTTTCTAAATGCTAGGTCTAACGGAGGATGATTGTTGATATTGGAGAAGGAGGATTTGTTCTCAGTGAAATCAGCGATTGATTTGAACTTTTGAATTTATAGCAGATAAAATTATTTAGTAGGCCTATGAGATTTGAGAGTGGGTCAAAAAACGATACACATCTCGTAATTTTTCAACAATAAACATAACTAAAATGATAAAAAAGGCTTTTTACGAGAAAATGTTCTCACATTGTCCTTCGATCAATTCAAAATACATTTTTGCAATTCCATCGTGAAAAACTAACTTAATCCACCTATGTGGTTGATGCCTTCCTCACTTTTTACCAACAATGGGTAATATGAGTTGTTTGGACACATATTTCAGCTATTTTTTTGAATCCAGGAAAAAACGTACACACATATAACTTAAGTAATCATAACTCGAGACAAGGTTGCCAGATCTTCAATGTTTTGGACTCGTTGGAAAGGTTTTTCGATTACCTTACCAACGATGGGTCGGATAATGGATCCGGACATAGTTTACATACATTTAAGTGGGATCCGGCTTCAAAAAAGTGCATTAATATCACATAAGTAATCATAACTCGAGACAAGGTTGCCAGATCTTCAATGTTTTGGACTCGTTGGAAAGGTTTTTTGATAACCTAACCAACGATGGGTCGGATGGTGGATCCGGACATCGTTTACATACATTTAAGTGGGATCCGGCTTCCAAAAAGTACATAAATATTACTTAAGTGGCCATATCTCGAGACAAGGTTGCCAGATCTTCAATGTTTTGGACTCGTTGAAAAGATTTTTCGATATCCTAACCAACGATGGGTCGGATGGTGGATCGGGACATAGTTTACATACATTTAAGTGAGATCCGGCTTCCAAAAAGTGCATTAATATCACTTAATGGCCATATCTCGAGACAGGGTTGCCATATTTTTAATGTTTTGGACTCGTTGGAAGGGTCTTTTGATTACCTAACCAACGATGGGTTGGATGATGGATCCGGACAAAGTTTTCATGCATATAAGAGAGATCCGGATAAATGTGAAAACACATTTTTATATATAACTTTTGAACTTCTTATCGAAACTTCAAACAATTCAATAGCGTTGTATGGGACCCTAAACCAAGTCGAATGCAACCGGTTTGATCAAAATCGGTCCAGCCAGTGCTGAGAAAACTTGGCAAGAATTTTGAACACACACATACATACACACACACACACACACACACATACACACACAGACATTTGTTCAGTTTTCGATTCTGAGTCGATAGGTATACATGAATATAGGTCTACGAGCTGTATTTCAAAAGTTCATTTTTCGAGCAGGATTATAGCCTTACCTCAGTGAGGAAGGCAAAAAAGTTGGTATGCCTTATCTCTTACCAATTTCACAGAGTATTGCCTTGATTACCCACCTTTCCCCGATGACTATCGGAGAAAGAATAAGATGTTGTGGCGTAAGTGGCGTCAATTTCGGTCGGGAATCCGAAACCTCTTAACTAATCCAAATCTGGCCCTCGACACCATCACTTCAAGGCCGCCATGATGGCCCGTCCAAACCGTATAGGCTGCTTCAGAAGCACTTGACTTCATCAAGCGGATCGTCCTCCCTGACCGATCAATAAAATATGTTCTCATCGCGCTCTGGATCTGGCCGCTTGATATTGTAATCTCCCAGGGCGGCGGCCACTTGAACGCATGTCAGAACACGAGAAGCAGAATCCCAAAACAAGCATCGTAAAGCTAATAAAAATCATACACGTCAAGAATCACGTTCTTCTTCCCGCCGCGCCCCGCCACCTTCAGATTCCGGGTTCTGTGAAGGACCGAAAGCGAGCTTCTTCTCTTCCAGGAGTCAATTAAGAAAGAAACATTAATTTTCTCTGGTCATCATCACCGAGACCGGGGCCCTTTTTAAGGTTCACGCGATGGGCAGTCGAGCGCAACGACCGGGCAAAGTCAGCGGAACAGAAATCCAATCTTTATTTTTATGAATTTTTATATCGAAAGGAAAATCATGAGTTCCGAACAGGTCGGATGTCTGACGGTGAGCAGCGTGTTACCTTTTGATCAATGCTTTTACAATCGGAAGCAACAAGGAACAGAATTGACGGAGTTTGATTTGTGATATTGCAATACCAAAAAATGACCAAATTTGCAGGTATAAAATTTGATGCTCCAATAGCTATGACGTAGACTGAAACTTTTCAAAGACACTTGGTAGAACAGTCCAATAGTTTCAGAAACATTTTCCCAACTTCAATTCCAACGTCCTTCCCACTACTTTGACTTCCAATTAGCCGGTACTGACCCCCAGAAAGCCCTGCGCGCATCCCGTGCACTCTCCCATAAAAAGCTAACAACTTTTTGAAATATGAGGCAACTTCAATGGAACTCTCCCAACTGAACCGTTTATCACGGCTGGCAGTCGTTGAAAACCGAAAGCAACTCGTCTCATTAAGTGAACATAGTTCTCTCTCCAACTCCGAAAGCAGCATCGAAAGTGACCACCCCCCTACCTCCCCTCCTGTCATAATAAAAAAAACAAAACTATTCGTATGTGAACCATTTTCAAGGCAAAGTCGATGCTGTTGGTGCCGTACCTGGCATAATTTAATTACGACCAAACAACAACAACCAGCTGAAAAACAACATTAAAAGTAGCGCAAACGGACAGAGAGTGAAAAAAAAAAAACAATTAGGGAACGTTTGCCGGAAAATTCGATAATGATGATGAAGCTGAAATTGGACCGAAAACGATCAAAGCGATGCCCCAAGGCCTCGCTTTTCGGAACACGGTGCTTTACGAGAAATGAGATTTCTTCTGGCTTAAATAGCTGAAATTGCTGGCTGGTTGGCTGGCCCCCTCTCGGGTAATGGGAGAGGATTTCGTTTTCACTGGGTTGAATATTTTTGTTTCTTGGTGAGCTGCATTCCATCGGATACCAGCAGATAATAAAGGTTCAACGAGCCCAATTTGCTAAGGTGTGAACAAACGCGCGCAAATGAGGAGAAGTAATTTATTACTGCTTCCAAATTTGGAGAGGTCCTGAACATCCTTTGAATGGGAGAGGTGAGTTTCAGGAGGAAGTGTGGCGAATTGAAAATTATTCCATATATGGAGGTCTTAGCGAGAAATATATTTTTTTGGCCTAACAACTTATTCTTACTTGAAATCAATCATATTAAAATGTACTGGATTTATAAGAGCGGTTCAAATTTGACTTTTTGCTTTCCATTATAAGGAAGAACAGAAATTGAATGATATGAGGTATTGAGCCTAATTAAAACAATGCTAATCAAAACATAAATATAAGGGTTCCAATTAGTTCTAGTTTAAAATTTATTTGTTCATTATGTTTATTTGAGACATAATCAAATCACTTTTCAAAAAAATTCTTTATTTTGTGTGGTTGAGTGGTTTTTTTTCATAAAATTATTTTTATTAGGTCCTTTTCGGTACTGGGACCTGGTTAGGACCGAGTCGGCTTTTGTAATTGCATTTGACTTAATAATTACAGAGGATCTTGTGTGTAATTGTTAGTGGGAGGGGAGCCGATTACCCGCGGCCTACTCGGGGTTAGTAGGGAAGGGATTGATGTTAAAGACAAGGCGTGGGAAGGGATGGGGGATTGTGTAGGGGTCTTGGGTTGGCTCTGCTGGCCTTTGCTTTTGTCCTCAGCCGCAACTCGGTGTCCAGCTGCTGGGGCGTTCTTGCTTTGCTTCCGATGCAAACCAGAAACGACGGCTTTGTGTGAAGGCGAGTTATACTAACTGAAGGAAAACTAACTGAAGGAAAACTAACTGAAGGAAAACTAACTGAAGAAAAACTAAATGGATATTTTGGAATCTAAGAGGAACTGATAGATCGGATAGAGAACATCAAGGTCTAGTTGAGATAACGCGTCTCGCATCGGGATTTCTGGTGGTCTTCCTCGGGCCCTGAGGGTATCTTTCAACTTAATTCTGTGAACATGGTGATCTGGACACGCCCATACGAGATGGTCGATGTCCTGATAACCCTGCCCACAGTTGCAAAGGTTCGTATCACTCATGTTGATACGGTAAAGATGAGCCTTGGACGAGTAATGTTTATGGTTGAGTGGTTGACGGTTCTCAATTGCTACCGTAGCCATATCTGCCGCCATATTGGTATTTTAATCTACAAATCAATTACTCAGTATACTTAATTTGAATTCTGAAACGGAATTTTATTCGATTCGTATACGAATTTCGTTTAAGAATTCGAATTGAGTCGAGTGGGTAAGAGCATATTTGGGTTCATATTTGAGCTCCTCTTTCTGAAATAGACATAAAAAATATTATCCGTGATACGTTCATTCAAAGTGATTTTTTGCGAGGATTTATCAAGTTTGTTGCTGTTAACAAATTGTGGAGGGTTACCTCTACAATTTAACCCCGCCTCTAGACGGGCTTCGATCTGAAAAATCGCCCAAAAAACACATTTTTCAACCAATTTTTGATCTTTAATTAGCATTGGAAAGAGAAACTCTTAAAATTTAAAAAAATAGGGTTGGAAGGTTAATATGTTTTATGTGTTTTATTTAACCAGTGTTCTTTACAAACATTTCTTTTATTTTAAGTTAAAAGAAGTATGCAGCAATTTTTGTAGTGCCCCAGACTATACCTCTATGCATTTTTTTGCAATTGAAATGATAATTGTGCCATTATATAGCAAAAAAAAACTGTAAAAACATTTAAAAAATAAGATAGGCAAAATGTAATGATAGAAGGTGGAAGAATAGGCCAAATATTACCAAAACAAACATAAACTAAACAAGATAAACGCAAATTAAAATACTAAAAATAAAACAAAAGAAGTCAAGTTTTTCATAGAACAAATGTTACTCAAAATGATCTCCTGAACACGGGAACAATAAAAAAAAAAATGGGCAGTAGAGGGTTAAACCGGAGTGCACATAAATCTGGTTTTCTTTTACTCTAAAAGGAGTTCAGGAGAGATTGGCAAGCGAATTAAATTGATTAATTGTCAAGAGTGAAGTATTCAAAATGATTAACAAATGATAACAGTTCTGTTTTGTTAAAAGTTTGCAAAATATCTCATAATTCATAATTTATCAAAGAATGATTAAAATTCCAATTGTTATTGAGCATGAGCATGGTTGGCTGCGAAATGAATGACAATGGTTAAAATTCCAAGCGTTATTTAATTTTAAAACAATATTCAAACATGATATTACTAAACAACCAAAAGAACTTTCATTTTACGCTTTATTTTTTGTCATCAAATTTCGTATCTGATTGTTATGTAACACATGATCAATATGACAAAAAATCTTGCAAAAAGTTCTTAAAATAAATTATTCTATCGCATTTGGACCCTCTAGACGAGCAGATGAGCTACAATTTTTAAAACAGACAACAACCAATATTTCATCTAATGTTGAACTGAGATCTTCACTAACTAACAGCAAATAATCAAAAGTTAGATAGTTGATTAGTTTATGTTTTTAAAACCAAGCGACCACCAAGTGATAACCAAACAAGATAAATGCAGATAAAAATACAAAAAAATGAGAAAAAAAACAAAAAGAGAAGTTAAAGTAGAGGGATAAGTTATAAATGTCGAGTCTTCAATGTCGACACTGTGATTTAATATTATTTTCTGTAATTCAATAACCAAATTTTCAAGATTCACATAAATTCTCAAACCAAAGCTACAGTTAGTGCAGACCAGACTCGATAATCCGAGATTGATTAACCGATGTTTGTTTATCCGGTTTGTATAGGACTTTAGATAATCGAATCAGGAACAAAAAAAAACGTTTTGCCTTCCTCACTGAGGTAAGGCTATAATCCTGCTCTCAAAATGAACTTTTTTATAAAAAGCTCAAAGACCCACCTTCATGTATACATATCGACTCAGAATCGAAAACTGAACAAATGTCTGTGTGTGTGTATGTGTGTGTGTATGTATGTATGTGACCAAAATTCTCACTGAGTTTTCTAAGCACTGGCTGAACCGATTTTGACCAAACCACACTTGGTTTAGGGTCCCATACATCGCTATTAAATTGTTTGAAGTTTCGATAACTAGTTCTAAAGTTAAGTATAAAAATGTGTTTTCACATATATCCGGATCTCATTTATATGCATGTAAACGATGTCCGGATCCATCATCCGACACATCGTTGGTAAGGTTATTAAGAGACCTTTCCAACGAATCCACAACATTGAAGATCTGGCAACCCTGTCTCGAGTTATGACCACATAAGTGATATTTATGTACTTTTTTAAAGCTGGATCCCACTTAAATGTATGTAAACGATGTCTGGATCCATCAACCAACCCATCGTTGGTTAGGTTATTTAGAGACCTTTCCAACGAGTCCACAACATTCTGGCAATCCTGTCTCGAGTTATACCCACTTCAGTGATATTTATGTACTTTTTTGAAGCCGGATCCCACTCAATTGTATGTAAACGATGTCCGGATCCATCAACCAACCCATCGTTGTTTATGTAATCAAAAGAACTTTCCAACGATTCCAAAACATAGAAGAACTAGCAACCCTGTATTGAGTTATTACCACTTCAGTTATATCTGTGTACTTATTTTTCTGGATCTAAAAAAATAGCTGGAGTATGTGTCCAAACCTCTCATATTACCCATTGTTGGTAAAAAGTGAGGAAGGCATCAACCACATAGGTGGATTAAGTTAGTTTTTATTTTTATATTCATACTTTTAGCTTGAAATTTCAGTTCTGCTAGCAAATTTTAGTAAAATTTGAGTGGATGCTCGTGGGTCTCGTGGCGCAGGGGTAGCGGCTTCGGCTGCCGATCCCGATGATGCTATGAGACGCGGGTTCGATTCCCGCCTTATCCACTGAGCTTCTATCGGATGGTGAAGTAAAACGTCGGTCCCGGTTTCTCCTGTCTCGTCAGAGGCGCTGGAGCAGAAATCCCACGTTAGAGGAAGGCCATGCCCTGGGGGGGCGTAGTGCCAATAGTTTCGTTTTTTCGCTTTTTTTTCAATATTAAATCACCGCAATTTTAGTAAACTACTTTGGTAATGTGTTATGGATCATTCAAGGACTCTCTGGAGTTAAATTCTGAGATTGCGGATAACTGGAGTTTTTTTTAAAAGGTCCAATAAACCAAATTTTAAGTTTTTGCTTTTTGGGTGTTTTTAATACCCCTGACTCAAGACGGTTTCAAACACACCCAAAAAGCAAAAACTGGAAATTTGGTTTATTGGACCATTTCAAAAAAACTCCAGATATGTTCGTGGAAAAAAAACCTCTTGCTTGATACGGCAGTAGACTCAACATCCCATCCCGAGGCGGACGTAAAAATTCTAAGTGTAAATATAGGTATTCGGTGCCCTCTCCCGTGCCATACCTTCACACTTAGGAGACCCGGGAGGCGGAGTCTTGTCACATAAAGAACGATACACGCCTGTGGATCCGTTGACGTTGGGCAACATTATAAGGTGTTACGTCGATTCCTCAACAACCCCACATAACAGAAAAGTAGCCTTCCGTACTTACTGAAGCAATTGGAACATGGTCCGGGATCTAAAAATTACCGGCTTCTTGCTTGTTACGATGAGTGACTTACAAATATTTACTGTTGGAGTCCTTGGATAGCCCAGAACATTCTAATAAGTTAATGCTGTCTGGTAGGATCCGTTGGCAAAATCTTGCAACTTTGCTTGTTTCGTTGGTAAGCCTCTTACTAAAAATTTGGGAATGTTTCGGATGACATGTTTATGTAACATAACTGACCAAAATTCAATTGATACATCATGAAAATTATTAATAAAATTTCGAAAAACTTACTCTTGATTTTTTAGCATTCTCATTTAAAGTCGACAGTCTTCTCAATTCGCCGCTGTCGGTACAAGGTTCATTGATTAATCATATTTGTTGATTTTCTTATTATATTCAATAAATTTTCTAAAAAATCAACACACAGCTGATAACAGCAGATAAGATTGCACCGCTAACGGTTGCTCCAAATCCTTCGACCAACATTCAATTGGACAGCTTCTTAATACTAATAAACGAAATCTAGAACACACAAAAAGTCGCTCCGACCAATTTCAGGGGACCGAAAACTGATGCCATGTTTTCGTGCAACATAAATTTCCCACTTTTGCTCTGTTTCTGCCCGTCTACCCCGATATTAACCTTAAACGACCACCGTTTCTTCTTTTGTCGGTGGCCCCCAAATTTCGGCTATTTCATCACGACTGTGTTTCGCAACAAAAATAAATACGAAACTTCTCGCAAAGCTCCTAATCACGTTCGTATAAATTAATAGCTAATTGTGGAAACGGGAATTCTTCCTCCCTCCAAAAGGCTGGGAATAGAATTAGCATAATTTGGAGCCTCTTCTTTCGAGATCCGCAGAATGTTGGCTTCTTTATGGCCTGTGATATTAATCAAGAATTGGGGGGAGTTCTATCAACCGGTCAAACAGTTGTAAGCTTGTTTGTTTTCTGTCTTGCCTTAGATTGCTCGTTTCTAGAAAAGAAGCTTTTCGAAACTAAGCCAACAGACGTTTTGTATCGAAATGGAGGAGTTTATAACAGTGGCGACACCGAAATTTATGCAATTAGGACTGTGAAATGCAAATAACTTTTTTCTTTTCTCAAATTCTGATTAAGATATCGATGAATCGATGAAAATGCTTTTCTTTTGTTTATTGAACCATCAACAGCGACGCGCCGAAGATAAAGCTGTATTGGTGATATCTTGCTAGGCAAGCTTGCGCTTACGCGCAGCTTGATTGTGTTAGTTAACTCTCGTTGAAAGCTGATGCACCCATTTGTTGTCATACGATTTGATTGGAATTTGACCCACATTCTCGAATCTTCGTTTGTTTAAGAATTCAAGCTCACAAAGTCTCGCGTGCAATTATCCTCATCAACCAAATTGATGGCACAGGAAGTCCCTAAACACATGTCCCCCCGTAATTTGCTGCAATCAAGGGTGCACACACACACGGCGAGCACGACTCGACGTACGTGTGGAGTAGACTCTTGAAATCACGTTCATCTGCGATATAGGTTAGCTTTGCCCAGCAAATCGCTCGTAATCGTAAGTTTAGTCGAAGTCGAATAGCTTGAGTAACACTCCTCCTCCTAGGAGGAGGAGTGGAGGAGGCGATCGCGAGTGAATTATCTCATCTAATTGCGAATTAAATTAAAGCACAAACAGCCATAATTGTGGCGAGAAAACAATCGAGCTACTTGGTTGGATAGGTGACGCGAGAAATGCTGCCAACTGTCAGCTTCAAATCTGCGGACGTCACAGTAAAAAGTTTTCTGATGATTTGAGAGAATTTCATATAATTTGAATCGTGTAACTTTTTACAGTGCATTTTGAAACTGGGGTTTTATCTTCTTTTTTAAGCAGTTGATAACATACCAACCCTTTAAGGCGCAAACCCAGTGGCAATCTGCAGACAACTAATACTTTGTAACACGCGATCGCAAGTCTGCCTTCTCAACTGAAGAAACCTTGCTCAAGGTTAGGTAAAAAGACTGTTTTTGTTTGCACGCACACACACTAGAGTGAGAGTGATTTCGAAAGAAACGCATTCGCGCATCTTCTCGCGCTGAGTGAAAGTGGTGTGTGACTCTTTTTGCTCTTGAGCAGGATTCACGATCACGGCTCTCAGTGTGTCGCGTGCAACGACGCGTGACGAACGTCTGCCGGAGGGGTTTTGGGTTTGGAGTTTGGACAGTCAACCGTTGAGCAAAGTGAGAGTTTTATGGCGTTGCGGCGTTAGAGACGATGGGAAGAAGAGTGCGGTTTCACTTATCGGTATCGATTGAGTGACCATCGAGGTTGAGGAGAGGTAGCAACAAAAAAGAGGCGAAGAGAAGAGCTATGTCGCGAAGAGGGGTTTCGAATGTCAAGGTCGATAAGCGATATTTGCAATTTTATAAAAAGGAAATTTCTATTTTTAAACAAGTTTAATGACCCACTCATGCGAAATAAATAAATGTGTGAAAAGTTGTACACTCAACTCCCGGTGGTTGGTCACTTTTCGTTTGACATTTTTTTTGGTTTGTACCCCGTTGGTTGGTCAAAGTCAAAGTAGGAGCGGTCGTGGCTGAATGGTTACGGTGTTCGCTTTATAAGCGAATGGTCCTGGGTTCAATACCCATCTGCTCCCAACGAGAAAGTTCTGGACTCATTGAATTTGGAAATTTATGAAAAAACATGAAGCCCACGGCGGGGTTCGATCCCCTGTCCTTAGGATTGGCAAGCAAAATGCTTTCCACTTTACCGTGGAGCATTGGAAGCTAGAGTAGGACTTAGACTGATATAGTTGAATCCAAGAAACGGACGAGAATAAAATTGAATGCAAGTTGAATATCAGAACATCCAAGAATGCATTGCATTGCATGCATGCAGGCGCATTTGAAATGAACCTACATTACCTCGCTATAAATAGCCTGGGCGACTGATAGAATTCATCCAATAAGAGATGAGAAGAATTGAAAGCTTTCCCAATAGAAATGAGAACACACGAAGAATTTGGACAACAATGCAACGGTCGTTACCATTCGCCTAGGGTGGATCCTCAGACCATTCACCTTCCCAACTCCAAGCGAAACTTACTTGCGGACACCGTGGTGACTTGCCCTTGACCCCTTAAACAAGTGGAGCATCAACACTTCCCGTCTTCCAAATCCCTTTCCTTGTCCCTGGTGCGCGGCCGGCAATGGACGGCTGCCATGGTGGTGAGAATCTGGTTCAGGTGGAATTGGTTCTATTCCCAATTATCGATTCCTAGGCAACTTGGGCTTAGACAATCATCACATCACATGGCGAAAATCCAGTCTGCAATCCGCTAAAATCACCGTCTCCTAGCGAAGCGAAGCGTTGGTTGGTCAAAGTCAAACTAAAAAGTGACGGACTGTCACTTTTTATAAGGCGCTCACGCACACTTTTAAAGCAAACGTTTGGTAGTGTGTGTGAACTCCGTGTAAAAAGAGTGTCAAACTAAAAAGTGACCCCGTTCGTTTGACAACAGTTGGTGTCAAACCATCGGGGTTTGAGTGTACGATGAACAAAATCTGCACCTAATTCTCAATAAAATATCTTTGAGTAAACGACATTTTCATGCCTCACCTTAGGCCGATGCAAATATTTAAAAAAGTTTTTGTCCCTCGGCCCTGGCCGAGCTCAAGGGGGCAAAAATAAAAAATATAAAAATTTAAATAACAAGCCATAGTCTTCACATTTAAATGAAAAAGTGTTTTAAAATGCATTTTACACTAGTTCAGTTGTTTTGCAATCATTAGGTTTCAAAAATCTAAGATCTGACAAAAACAAAAATTGTATCGAAAAAAAAGTTTTGCATCGAAAATTTTCAAAAAATATTAAGATTTTTTAATAAACCCAAACATGCTAAAAATGATTTTAAACGCAGGAGAATGTATTTTAATTTGATTTCAGTTGGTTGCACTTGAATGTTCATTGAAATTTTGAAGTTTATTGTAAAAATATTTTTTTTGCCCCCTGATTTTTCGGGCCAATTTTGAAGGGGGGGGGGGGGGGGGGGACAAAAACTTTTAAAAATATTTGTACCAACCTTAATTATTTTCCTAAATACCAGCCGAATGATAGTTTTTAGCTCAGTGAACCATTTTCAATGAAAAAAACATTTCATCGCTGATCTCGAACATTTAATAAATTTTCAATTCTGGACCTTTAGTCCAATAAACAAAATTTCACAATTTTGCTCATTGAATGTTTTTGAAACAGCCTCGAGTCAAGCAAAATAAGCAAAAAAAATGTTTTTTAAAACTCTAGAATTGTGCAAAAAAAAAATGTACAAAATGAGTTTTTAAAGCAATGTTTACAAGCACTGGTTGCAAGCTTCCCATGCGCCAGTGCCAACGCACACCGCGGGTTTGGTTTTCTAGCTTCGGTACGAGCCTGAACCCATTGTGTGTTGGTATTTTGGTTCATCGTACCAGCGCACTACGACAATCTCGGTTCGTCGCCTCGGTTGTGTGTCTGGCACTCACCCGAGACATGAACCCATCGTGCCGTGGTACGCGCCGTGGTATTGAAACCGGTTTGTACCGCCAGCGCGTACCACGACACGTACCTCGGCTCGTACCGAGTGAAGCACCTTGGTTCATACGTTGGGTTCATGCTTCGGGTGAGTGCCAGACACACAACCGAGGCGACGAACCGAGAGTGTCGTGGTGCGCTGGTACGTTGAACCAAAACACCCTCGGCTCGAGAGAGTCGGGTACGGGTGTAAACCGAACAAAGCAGGCGCAAAGCAAAACCGAGGTACAAGTGAACCGCGTGTACCACACGGTGCAGGGAAGCTTGACTGGTTGTTTACAAGAAATATCATCAAATTGTGCGCCGTTTGACGTTAATCTGTGAATGTATTAGTGAGATCAACATCGCTCTTTTAAATCTCAAAAATCATTCATAGATCATTCATTCTACTGATATCTCACAAAAAGTGAAGGAATACTTATTCTTTTTTTGATTTCTGCAAAAGTATTTAATATAGATTCGTTCCAATTTTGCATAACTTTGAAAAAATGTTAAAATTTCCAATGAAAGTCAAACCAACAACACGTCATCATTATCAGCTGATTTCACTGCGTCGTTCTCTGCCCCATTAAATGGAAATAGAAAATGCAACAGCTGAGCGCAGCCTAACAAACCCTCTCGGAAACATGAGCCTCACCGGAAAGCACCTTGGCGGTTAGTTAGCATCTTGTGTGCTTATTCAGTACTAAATTGCTCGTGAAAATATGATCACGCAAACCCCGTTCCAAGAGAACCCATCTCAAGTCTCTTTTCTCTGATTATTTATACAATGTTCAGTGATTTTAATGTAAATCATCAACCCCGTACTTTCTTCAAGTTCTCTCCCTTCTCGTCTAGGTGGCTCGAGTTACCTCAATCCCTTCGACGAGGGTGGCAGGCAGCTGCCGCTGCTCATTAATTAACCATATAACGATAAGAATTCGTCACTTGAGAAGAGGGGAGGCCCCTAGAAGACAAAGTAGAGCCGGTTGGAACCTTATGCTAATGATGCTCTACTGCTCGACACTCTTGATGGGCCGGCTGGGCGAGAGGGGGAGGTTCTAGTACAATTTATGTACTCTTATCATGCTCGTTACGATCCACACGCACTTTGTAATTTCCAACCCGGGTCTCCACACCGTCCGGAGCGGCGTTCCCCCGGGGTCCTGGTCACACCTCGTTGATTGCGTTCAACACAAACGGGGACAACCCAGACGCGACACAGTTGGTTGAGGTTGGGCGTTTGGTGGTCAGAATTTGACCTCGAAAGTTTATGAGTTGGAGTCGGGGTGACTTCAAGTCTTGATGACTTAAAGTCTTGATGACTTAAAGTCTTGATGACTTAAAGTCTTGATGACTTAAAGTCTTGATGACTTAAAGTCTTGATGACTTCAAGTCTTTTGGTGACTTCAAGTCTTTTGGTGACTTCAAGTCTTTTCATGATTTCAAGTATTTTGGTGACTTCAAGTATTTTGGTGATTTGAAGTCTTTGTGACTTCAAGTTTTTGGTGATTTCAAGTCTTTTGGTGACTTCAAGTCTTTTGGTGACTTCAAGTCTTTTGGTGTCTTCAAGTCTTTTGGGTGACTTGAAGTTTTTTGGTGACTTGATGTATTTTGGTGACTTCAAGTCTTCTGGTGACTTCAAGTCTTTTGGTGACTACAACACAATTCTGGAAGCAAACAAGTCAAAGAGGCTTCAAATTTTAAGTCATGATTTGAGTTTTTACAAATTTTGCTAACATTTCACCCACTATCCATCGCCTTCCCAGACGTGTTCGGTCCACGAAACGATGACGCGAGCTTGCAAGCAAACTGGTGCTGTAACAAATAACTGTTTATGCTTGTTCATGCTGATCCTGGGCTCGATGCCGGCTCTGAGGAGTGTGTTACGGTGCATGCATACCTCGATGGGACTTCGATGTGCCGAGCCAGACAAAATAAGGCAAAAAAGATGAAAAATAGTTGGCGCTCGAAAAGTAAAAAGGAAAAAAGTGGGGGTTCGTCGCCGGTCCCGTTAGGTGCGTTGAAGTTCACTCTCGCTTGGACGGGGCGCAATAATGAATTCGCTTATCAATTTTATTCGCGCGCGCGCGAAAGTTCAACAAAGGAATTTTCGGCAATTAATCACGGTGCGGCTCGAACCACTTCCTGCCGTTTTGGGATATCGGGAGGTAATGAAAACGAGAAATGAAAATATTTAGACGGGGCAAAAGCTGCGAAAAAAGGGAAACCATAAATTAAACAAATCAACCCGTCATTTACTACTTCCTGAAAAACGTAAAATCAACATCAATGAGAATAGACAATATCCCAAAACATTAACCCTCTCGAAAAAAGGTGTTAAACACACCTATTGATCGGGGCTAGCGAAAACCGCGGTGGTTCAGCAGATTTCAACAGATCCAACCACCTGTTCAGCTTCCTCTCGATGATATCTCGGAATTGTACTGCTGCTGCTGCCTGGGGAGTGTGATTGAGCAAAAAATGGGCCGCCGCAAATGCAAAATGTTAACTCACTCATTTAGATCTTTAAATTACAATAATTGCCCGATTTTAATTGCGTACTGTTGTGCTGCTTTGGGTTTGTTGGAGGCATCGCGGGAGGTTCCGCTTGGGTGTTCAGGGGTTGAGTCAGTGTAGTGAGGCAGGTTAGATTATTTGATTTTTTTTTTTTTTTCATTTTAAGATAACTTTTTTTTAAAGTTGATGTTTTCCATTCTCACTGCCATAAAATTAGTCGAAAAATTAACCAAACAAATTAACCTAAACATCCCTTAATTCAAAGATTTAAATATATCGACTCAGAATGAATTCTGTGCAAATGCTTGTGTTGTGATATTTAGGCAGGGTTACCAGGTCAAAACTAGAAAAATCTGGCAAAGTATCGATAAAAAATCTGGAAAAATCTGGCAGACGAAAATCTAACCATTCTCAATGGTAAAGGGGAGGGAGGATATGAATTAATTCAAAAATTTGTAGAATGCAGGTAATTTAATTGACCTCCAAAATTTTTCATTAAATTCCCTCTTAGAAAAACACATTCTAATTTTTATTATTTTCAATTAAATTAGTTAATTTTAATCAAAAAGTTGTTCAAAATGGGTAAGAAGTGAAAAATCTGGCAAAATACGTCAAAATCTGGCACTGATAATGATAAATCTTTATTCTGGCTGACACTTGAAAAATCTGGCATTCCCAGATTTATCTGGCAACCTGGCAACCCTGTATTTAGGTCAATCAATACTAAAAATGTCATCACAAAAAGCTCATAAACAACGTGTTCAACAAAAGTCATGTCTTTACTACCCACGACCGAACATCATTATCGACCCTGATTGGACGAGCTTGTAAAACCATCTTGTTTTAATGACATAACCTCACATTTCCCCACCCTGATGTTTCTCCTCGAAGTCCCAGCGACGGAAACTTCCTCCAAGCTGTATCCGCGCGCCGTGAAACCGCTAATTAGTCAAGCAAACAAAACTAAAAACACATAATTCCCGGCCAAAGTCGTTCGAATTATGTCGTCGTCGTCGTCGGAAAGAACGTGATTGAGGCCATCATCCATCTGAACGCGAGCTTGTTGAAGCCAAAGTGCTCGTTCACACCCACCAAGAACTGCAGGAGACTTGCATGCAGACGGCGAACCCCGGAAATATCCGGAGAAAGTCGTCATGTTTGTGACCATGAAGACAGTTATGTCCAGAACGACCGCTCAGACCGTGGCGCATCTCGGGCACGATCTTTCTCGCTCTTTCTCTCTGGCAATCCCCGTTGATTCCGGTTCCAAGCATCCACTGAGCAGTTTTAGTGGCGCAGTTCTTGGCCTTGGTTGCAGTTCACGCGCAGAAGTTGCCCGCACTGATTAGAATCATGTCGTACAGCGCAGCAAGTCCGGCAGCAGCAGCCAACATCTAAATACAGTGACCAACTCCAACAGTGGAAGATGATGATGATGATCGTGCTGCAGAAGCAGCTTCTACACTCAGTTGCGTAAAATCTGTCAAATTGAATTTGAATTCTTCAAAAAATTACTGAAATTCATGAAATTAGCGACAACCGACTTCCAAAGACTGTGTCAGTTTCATTAATTGTTTCGTTTTGCCGTGCAACTGAGTGTAATTCATCAACCAAATCTAGAAAGAGGAGGTGCCCACCGGCAGGGGAAAAGGGAGGAAGAAATATGGTGGCACCACAAGAAGTAAATATTTATCCCAGCCATTACAGACTTCTAATCCCATTCGGAACTTCCTTTTGACACCCGTTGGTTAGCTAGCCAAGACTAGACCTAGGTCATCAACGTAGAAAAGACTGTGGGGGGAAAACTCAGTGAAAAGTGGAGGTAGCTTACAGCTGGCGGGGTTCGCTGAAGAAGTAGTGGAGAGAGCGGGGAGGTGAGGGCTATTAATATAACTGTTTCCACTCTGGACTGGCTGGCTGGAGAGTCTGGGCGGTTGAGCATCTTCCACGCGGATAAAAACACCGCGCAGATGCTGCAGACTTGTGAGCATCGAAGAAGATGCTCTCGATGTTGATGCTATGTCGGTAAGCTCAACTTCATCGGACTTTAAAGATAATTTCTTGATGATGTTTTTAAAGTGGTGTATACCAAAAGAACTTTCAATTAATAAAAATTCTGAATAAATAATTGTTAAAATGTAATGATTTTCTCTAAGAATCAAACCATTTTCAAAAATTGTTCCGGAATTCAGGGAAATTATGGGGGGGGAGGGAAATCGAGGAGTAGGCTTTGATACAGCTGAAAAGCAAAACAACAACGTGTGCTATCACACATGCTCGTGCACAAACATTGCTTCAATCGATGTAAGTTGCGTTAAAGTTGTTGTGGCCAGTGTTGAACAATGTTTGCATTCGAAAGTGTGCTTGGAAGAACCTTTCATTCATATGGAATGATAGTTTCACATATTCAGAACAATATTGTCTAGAAAATTAATTACATTACAATCCTATAACTCCGTTACTTATGCAACAATACATTAATTAAACTTTATTTTTCTTCCTCTCTTTTCAGGTAAGCTCCAAGTTTTTAAGATTCCTCCTAGTAATTGACGGTAAAATTAACAAATACAATAAAAATAAACAAAAATAATAATTTGAAGCCATTATATAATATTTGTTTAGTCGTACATGTTTATAGCATTGAACAAAATATATTATGAAAGAAATCCTAAACGATAAACAAAACTGATAAATTTTATGGACAATTCCAATAAGACAATTTGTCTTACATTTTCTGAAAAGTGTAAAATAATTTCGAAAATTCCAATTATTCATTGGAACCCGAACAAATTATCTTTATATCACATTATTTATCAAAAAAAACATGTTCAGTCATAGTTTTAAAGTTCGTAACTATTTAAGGCAGTCCTGCCCAACGTCCGTGAAGCCATTTGATCCGGCCCGCCATAACTTTTCAAAATAGAGCAATTCTCTACGAAATCGGTCTTTTTTCTTCAATTTTAATTTTTGTATTTTTTAATCCGACTGAAACTTTTTTGGTGCCTTCGGTATGCCCAAAGAAGCCATTTTGCATCATTAGTTTGTCCATATAATTTTCCATACAAATTTGGCAGCTGTCCATACAAAAATGATGTATGAAAATTCAAAAATCTGTATCTTTTGAAGGAATTTTTTGATCGATTTGGTGTCTTCGGCAAAGTTGTAGGTATGGATACGGACTACACTGGAAAAAAATAATACACGGTAAAAAAAATTTGGTGATTTTTGCCTTCCTCACTGAGGTAAGGCTATAATCCTGCTCTAAAAATGAACTTTTTATTAAAAGCTCAAAGACCCACCTTCATGTATACATATCGACTCAGAATCGAAAACTGAACAAATGTCTGTGTGTGTGTATGTGTGTGTGTATGTGTGTGTGTATGTGTGTGTGTATGTGTGTGTATGTATGTATGTGACTCAAATTCTCACTGAGTTTTCTCAGCACTGGCTGAACCGATTTTGATCAAACCAGTTGCAATCGACTTGGTTTAGGGTCCCATACATCGCTATTGAATTGTTTGAAGTTTCGATAACTAGTTCAAAAGTTATGTATAAAAATGTGTTTTCACATATATCCGGATCTCATTTTAATGCATGTAAACGATGTCCGGATCCATCATCCGACCCATCGTTGGTTAGGTAATTGAAAGACCTATCCAACGAGTCCACAACATTGAAGATCTGGCAACCCTGTCTCGAGTTATGACCACTTAAGTGATATTTATGTACTTTTTTGAAGCCGGATCTCACTTAAATGTATGTAAACGATGTCTGGATCCATCATCCGACCCATCGTTGGTTAGGTAATTGAAAGACCTTTCCAAAGAGTCCACAACATTGAAGATCTGGCAACCCTGTCTCGAGTTATGACCACTTAAGTGATATTTATGTACTTTTTTGAAGCCGGATCTCACTTAAATGTATGTAAACGATGTCTGGATCCATCATCCGACCCATCGTTGGTTAGGTAATTGAAAGACCTTTCCAAAGAGTCCACAACATTGAAGATCTGGCAACCCTGTCTCGAGTTATGACCACTTAAGTGATATTTATGTACTTTTTTGAAGCCGGATCTCACTTAAATGTATGTAAACGATGTCCGGATCCATCATCCGACCCATCGTTGATTAGGTTATTAGAAGACCTTTCAAACGAGTCCACAACTTTGAATATCTGGCAACCCTGTCTAGAGTTAAGACCACTTATGTGATATTTGTGTACTTTTTTGAAGCCGGATCTCATTTAAATGTATGTAAACGATGTCCGGATACATCATCCGACCCATCGTTGGTTAGGTAATTGAAAGTCCTTTCCAACGAGTCCACAACATTGAAGATCTGGCAACACTGTCTCGAGTTATGACCACTTAAGTGATATTTATGTACTTTTTTGAAGCCGGATCTCACTTAAATGTATGTAAACGATGTCCGGATCCATCATCCAACCCATCGTTGGTTAGGTAATTGAAAGTCTTTTCCAACGAGTCCACAACATTGAAGATCTGGCAACCCTGTCTTGAGTTATGACCACTTAAGTGATAAGTAAAAACCTTTCCAACGAGTCCACAACATTGAAGATCTGGCAACCCTGTCTCGAGTTATGACCACTTAAGTGATATTTATGTACTTTTTTGAAGCCGGATCTCACTTAAATGTATGTAAACGATGTCCGGATCCATCATCCGACCCATCGTTGGTCTGGTTATTGAAAGACCTTTCCAACGAGTCCACAACATTGAAGATCTGGCAACACTGTCTCGAGTTATGACCACTTAAGTGAAATTTATGTACTTTTTTGAAGCCGGATCTCACTTAAATGTATGTAAACGATGTTCGGATCCATCGTCTGACCCATCGTTGATTAGGTTATTAGAAGACCTTTCAAACGAGTCCACAACTTTGAATATCTGGCAACCCTGTCTAGAGTTAAGACCACTTATGTGATATTTATGTACTTTTTTGAAGCCGGATCTCACTTAAATGTATGTAAACGATGTCTGGATCCAACATCCGACCCATCGTTGGTTAGGTTATTGAAAGACCTTTCCAACGAGTCCAGTATTTTTCTAGATCTAAAAAAAATAGCTGAAATATTTGTCCAAACCACGCATATTACCCATTGTTGGTAAAAAGTGAGGAAGGCATCAACCACATAGGTGGATTAAGTTAGTTTTTTATTTAACTTTTTATCACTAAAACTTGATTTACAAAAAAACACTATTTTTAATTTTTTTTATTTTTTGATATGTTTTAGAGGACATAAAATGCCAACTTTTCAGAAATTTCAGGTTGTGCAAAAATCATTGACCGAGTTATGAATTTTTAATCAATACTGATTTTTCAAAAATCGAAATTTTGGTCGTAAAATTTTTCAACTTCATTTTTCGATGTAAAATCAAATTTGCAATCAAAAAGTACTTTAGTGAAATTTTGATAAAGTGCACCGTTTTCAAGTTATAGCCATATTTAAGTGACTTTTTGAAAATAGTCGCAGTTTTTATTTTTAAAATTAGTGCACATGTTTGCCCAGTTTTGAAAAAAATATTTTTGAAAAGCTGAGAAAATTCTCTATATTTTGCTTATTCGGACTTTGTTGATACGACCTTTAGTTGCTGAGATATTGCAATGCAAAGGTTTAAAAACAGGAAAATTGATGATTTCTTAGTCTCACCCAAACAACCCACCATTTTCTATCGTCAATATCTCAGCAACTAATGGTCCGATTTTCAATGTTAATATATGAAACAATTGTGAAATTTTCCGATCTTTTCGAAAAAAATATTTTCAAAATTTTCAAATCAAGACTAACATTTTAAAAGGGCGTAATATTGAATGTTTGGCCTTTTGAAATGTTAGTCTTGATTTGAAAATTTTGAAAATATTTTTTTCGAAAAGATCGGAAAATTTCACAAATGTTTCATATATTAACATTGAAAATCGGACCATTAGTTGCTAAGATATTGACGATAGAAAATGGTGGGTTGTTTGGGTGAGACTTAGAAATCATCAATTTTCCTGTTTTTAAACCTTTGCATTGCAATATCTCAGCAACTAAAGGTCGTATCAACAAAGTCCGAATAAGCAAAATATAGAGAATTTTCTCAGCTTTTCAAAAATATTTTTTCAAAACTGGGCAAACATGTGCACTAATTTTAAAAATGAAAACTGCGACTATTTTCAAAAAGTCACTTAAATATGGCTATAACTTGAAAACGGTGCACTTTATCAAAATTTCACTAAAGTACTTTTGATTGCAAATTTGATTTTACATCGAAAAATGAAGTTGAAAAATTTTACGACCAAAATTTCGATTTTTGAAAAATCAGTATTGATTAAAAATTCATAACTCGGTCAATGATTTTTGCACAACCTGGAAATTTCTGAAAAGTTGGCATTTTATGTCCTCTAAAACATATCAAAAATAAAAAAATTAAAAATAGTGTTTTTGTAAATCAAGTTTTAGTGACAAAGTTAAATAAAAAATCACCAAATTTTTTTACCGTGTATTATTTTTTCTAGTGTAGTCCGTATCCATACCTACAACTTTGCCGAAGACACCAAATCGATCAAAAATTCCTTCAAAAGATACAGATTTTTGAATTTTCATACATCATTTTTGTATGGACAGCTGCCAAATTTGTATGGAAAATTATATGGACAAACTAATGATGCAAAATGGCTTCTTTGGGCATACCGAAGGCACCAAAAAAGTTTCAGTCGGATTAAAAAATACAAAAAAAAATCGAATGACCGAAATCCTAGAGAACTGCTCAATAGTTCTATGACTGACCCTGTTCATGAAATATTAAATAAATAAATTGATTGTCTGAATCAAAAAAATAAGCCTGAGATCAAACTTTAACATATTAAAACAATATTTTTTTATAATTTCTATATTGATTGTTTTTAATAGAAAAATAGCGCAAGAAAACAAAATTATACATTTCGGAAAATTGTGAAATTTATGAAAACAAAACTTGAGTTGTTGTCTAAAAATGTACACTCAATTTAAATTTCTTTCAGTTTTAACTGTGTTTTAATCTATTTTCTATTGTTTAAACAAAAAAAAAGTTTTTTTCCAGAACAGCTTTTCAGTGATAAAGTTTTTTTTTTTATAAAAAAGCTTAGAAAGCAAATAATTTATACTGGTTTCTGCAATTATTAAAAAAATATTAAAACATGACTCAAAATGAGTCAAGAAACTAGGAAGCTAAAAATATATTTTTTCATAAACTTTGAATTTCGAAGAATAATGAAAATGATTTATTATATATTTAACACTTTTCTAAATTTTGTGTGTGTTTAAAATCATTTTAATTAGTTCGCATTATGAATGTCAAAACTGTGTTATTTGATGAATTCTAACATCAACTTTTATTTAAAGTTTGTTGTAACGCTGTAGTTAATGCCAACACAATTAAATAAAATTAAATCATAAATTTACCAAAAATGCGAAATATGTCACTAAAATATTTCATAGGCGTCCGAAGCATCGGGAAGGCAAAGCAGAAATTTATGGTTTTGATTTCATTAAATTCTTGCATTTTTTATAGAAAATATCAATTGTTTTGATGGTAACAGTTTATTTGAGACCTAAAGAACGCCATTCACTAACATTTAAGTCCAGATTTGTGCGATTCTAGCAAAATCGAGTGCCCGGAATTCGAAGCAAAAGTGTCCGGATTTCGACTCAGCTTTATCAGTGTCCGGGATTCGAAGCACAACAAGTCATTTTAATTTACAAATTTTGATGAAAAATTGTTAGAAAAGACATATTTTGCATACATTCTTCAAAACTGACTGTTTATACTACATCCTGATAATATTTCTACATATCCAACTTATAATATAATTTTTTGCCAGCTCTAACAAAAATGATATGCTACTAAGTATCCAGATTTTGGATCATGACGTTAACTTTTCAGCAAAAAATCATAAATGTAACGATTGTTTGCCGGGGCATGAAACCCGAAAAGAAATATGCAATTCTAATGAATAGTTACCTATTTTTAAGATAATTAGGAGAAAAAGCCATATGTTGTGTTGCCATATGAGCATTCAATTACAGCTCATAAAAAACGTTTTCATCTGGAATTGAAAAGCTCAATACGTAAGCAAGCAAGTTTCTATTAACAGTTTAAAAAATTAAGTTGTTTAAATAGTGAAAATGAGTAAATTGAAATGATTTCTGATAATTTTGAATTCACACTCAAATTTAATGTTGATAGAAGAATTTTAAAACAAAATCTTTCTTCAAAAGATTGTTCGTTGTATTACCGAACCTTTAACAACACAATCCACCTTGGAACAGTCACCAACATCACCAACCAGACCAAGACCACAGTCACTTTCACTAACACCAAACATCTCAACCAGCCCAGTTCACACACTGTTATTACGCCAGCCAGTCAGTGTTACTTTTCAACCCATATGGTCACACAGACACTGCATTGGTACTGGGGGTACTGTCCAAATATGGACGCAAATTATCCCCCCTTCACCCTCGCCTCTTCAGCACAGACCCTAAGCAGAAATAAAACCTGTTGATTGGGCAAGCTTTCATCGCGGGCCAGCCAGTAAATTACGTAATCCATCCAATGCCAAAAATGGGCTACACGCCGAGTTCAATATTTAAAGTGTATTACGACGCGCGGGATCTACCCTAGAAGGTCAATTTTGAGCCGTTTTGCATTTTTATTGGCCAAAACGGAATTCCCCGTTAGCGATGCGTTCTATCGGCACGACGCCATCTGGTTCCGAAATCGGCACCAGAAGAATTTCGCTCAGCACGAGTGCTGCGTTCGTCGCTTGTGTCCGTTCAAGTCACCAATGGCGCGCGCGCGCGCGCGATCGACTCAATTAGAAGACCCTACACTGATGGCTGAACTTGAAGCTTCCTTCCAGCACACTGATCGGGGGTCGGCCAAGTGTTCGAAGCGGCGAACGATTGAATTAGTTTGAAAATTAGCTAATTGCGACGATTAAACGGAATTAATTGAAGCGCGCGCGGTAATTGAGTTATTCGAACGCGCGCGCCATCACTAGGTGGGAACAACAGGCTAAATAGGCGCAAATGTGGATCGTGTTTTAAGGGTTTGAGGGAGGTCTGTTGATGGGTCTGCCTCCCCCACCTTGCCTTATGGTGATCGTGGGTGACCGTGAACGTCGCGCGAATGCCAAACTAATTAGCGCGCTGAAAGGAGAACCGGAACGGATTGAAAGGGTGAAAACTAGTTCAATGTTACAAGAGGCATTAGTGGTCACTGATGTTACTGGAAAGTGTAAGTTTGGCTTATTTTGCATGACTTCTTTCAAATTTCATTTTTAAATCAAATAATTTCGATTTATAATTTCATAATTTTTTGAATCAAACTCACGAGAAGATCGACAGCCAGAGAGTGCACTGTATTAACAATTTGAGAGTTTTGTTCATGCCTGATTTATTTTGGATGTCATGAAATCTAAATTTAATAGCACAGAAAGAAAGTTTATCATGAGCAATAAGGATAATTAGACCTATACAAATAGTTTTTTTCACCACCACTTTTCTTAGTTCGGTCGGGGTCGGTGGTGTTTTTGCAAGCGTGGATGCCTCTCATCCATTTTGGCCTGAGTTTAATCCTAGGCCATACTTAAATACTTAAAATACTTAAAAATCTTAAAATACTAAAAATACCTAAATTACTTAAAATACTTAAAAAACTTAAAGAAACTTAAAAATTAAAAAAACTTAAAATACTTAAAATACTTAAAATAATTAGAATACTTAAAATACTTAAAATACTTAAGATACTAAAAAAAACTTAAAATACTTCAAATACTTAAAATACTTAAAATAATTAAAATAATTAAAATACTTAAAATACTTCAAATACTTAAAATACTTCAAATACTTGAAATACTAAAAATAATTAAAATATTTCAAAAACATCAAATACTTCAACAACTTAAAAGACTTAAAAAATAAAAAAATACTTAAAATACTTCAAATACTTTAAATACTTAAAATACTAAAAAAACTTCAAATACTTCAAATACTTTAAATACTTCAAATAATTCAAATACTTCAAATACTTCAAATACATCAGATACATCAAATACTTCAAATACTTCAAATACTTCAAATACTTCAAATACTTCAAATACTTCAAATACTTCAAATACTTCAAATACTTCAAATACTTCAAATACTTCAAATACTTCAAATACTTCAAATACTTCAAATACTTCAAATACTTCAAATACTTCAAATACTTCAAATACTTCAAATACTTCAAGTACTTTAAATACTTTAAATACTTCAAATACTTCAGATACTTCAAATACTTCAAATACTTCAAATACTTTAAATACTTCAAATACTTCAAATACTTCAAATACTTCAAATACTTCAAATACTTCAAATACTTCAAATACTTCAAATACTTCAAATACTTCAAATACTTCAAATACTTCAAATACTTCAAATACTTCAAATACTTCAAATACTTCAAATACTTCAAATACTTCAAATACTTCAAATACTTCAAATACTTCAAGTACTTTAAATACTTTAAATACTTCAAATACTTCAAATACTTCAAATACTTCAAATACTTTAAATACTTAAATACTTCAAATACTTCAAATACTTCAAATACTTCAAATACTTCAAATACTTCAAATACTTCAAATACTTCAAATACTTCAAATACTTCAAATACTTCAAATACTTCAAATACTTCAAATACTTCAAATACTTCAAATACTTCAAATACTTCAAATACTTCAAATACTTCAAATACTTCAAATAAAATACTTCAAATACTTCAAATACTTCAAATACTTCAAATACTTCAAATACTTCAAGTACTTTAAATACTTTAAATACTTCAAATACTTCAGATACTTCAAATACTTCAAATACTTCAAATACTTTAAATACTTCAAATACTTCAAATACTTCAAATACTTCAAATACTTCAAATACTTCAAATACTTCAAATACTTCAAATACTTCAAATACTTCAAATACTTCAAATACTTCAAATACTTCAAATACTTCAAATACTTCAAATACTTCAAATACTTCAAATACTTCAAATACTTCAAATACTTCAAGTACTTTAAATACTTTAAATACTTCAAATACTTCAGATACTTCAAATACTTCAAATACTTCAAATACTTTAAATACTTAAAATACTTAAAATACTTCAAATACTTCAAATACTTCAAATACTTCAAATACTTCAAATACTTTAAATACTTCAAATACTTCAAATACTTCAAATACTTCACATACTTCAAATACTTCAAATACTTCAATACTTCAAATACTTAAAATACTTCAAATATATAAAATTCATAAAATACATAAAATACATAAAATACATAAAATACATAAAATACATAAAATACATAAAATACATAAAATACTTAAAATACTTAAAATACTTAAAAACTTAAAACACATTTAATACTTAAAATAGTTCAATACTTTTGAAAAAACTTTTAATACTTTAAAAGATAAAATTACTCAGAATACATGAGACAATTAAAAAAATCTTGTTCTGTCAATTTAGGTAAGCAAATCAGCAATCATGGTCTGCTATTTTACCAATCGCAGGTTGGTAAATTTAACTTAAATGTTAGCTAATTTAACCACAAACAAGCTGTTTCGTTCATTTGGAGCCAGCTTATTAGAATTGATAAAATTTAGATAGTTTTGTGTATTACCCAAATTGGATTTCCCCAGATCTCATAATTCTTGATTTTAGAATTTGTGAATCCTGCCAATCACAATTTTATGTAAATCATAATTTATGAACTTGTGAAAATAACTTCAGTTTATGGCCTTTGTTCACGATAATGACAGATTTTCTTGGTCTGAAAATGCCCCGAGTCAAAGATTTTTAAGAGTTGATATGATCTTAACCCATAGCACCTTCATTCCGATCCTGCTCCAATCTATCATATCAGAAGACAAGATATTCCCGAGGGGCTAATCGCTCACCTTTCCCAAAAAAAAGTTTTATCACACCATTTCTGACACTCTTCACGAACGAGCAATCTCGCCCTGAGCGACCTTGCGCCCAAAACGCGTGATTGATTAATTGAACCTTCCCTCCCGACGAAAATGGTCACTACCATCCTGCTGATCTTCGGGGGGACTAACAACTTCATCTTCCCAACCTAGACCGAACCTTCAAAGAACCTCTCCCATCAACGGGACGATAGAAATGAAAAGTGACAACAATTAGTCATATCACTGGGGAGAACAACCTCGGGATCGCCCGAAAATCTAACCTTACCTTTACGACTTCGAGGAAGGTCACGCCGCGACTCTCGGGTGAATGGAGTGCTTCTAGCACAACCGGGTCTTGACAGGCACCGCTTGGGGCAATAGGGCCTGATAAGCTTGGACTCCCAGCGGTTGTTGGCGAGGTAGTGACAATGGCTCTGACATGGTTCTGGCATCCAGATGTGTCCGGAGAGTGATTAATTGAGCGGTTTGCATCTGGGGGCTATTACGGGATCCGAGTCGATGGGATTTGGGCAGTCGTGAAAGGGAAAGTGAGAATTGAGGTTTTCGGTCTTTTGATTTTATTAGATGACCAACGACGCCGTGATGATGGGATTATGGGCTGGAAATTGTAACAGAGTGTGAACTGCTGGACGCGAGCGGGAACCTTTGATCAGATTATGTAATGGGAAGGGCAATCATCATTAGAAACAGCTTTACATGGCTAATAGAGACGGGAAGGTTTTGAAGAGTTTTGAGGTTTTGAATAACTTCAGAGCGTCAAAACCATCTTTAAAAAACTAACTTAATCCACCTATGTGGTTGGAGCCTTCCTCACAATAATGGCTGTACACAAGTTTCATCTATTTTTTATATCCGGCTTCCAAAAAGTACATCGATATCACTTAAGTGGCCATATCTCGAGACAGGGTTGCCAGATCTTCAATGTTTTGCACTCGTTGGAAAGGTCTTTTGATAACCTAACCAACAATGGGTCGGATGGTGGATCCGGACATAGTACACATACATTTAAGTGAGATCCGGCTTCAAAAAAGTACATCAATATCACTTAAGTGACCATATCTCAAGACAGGGTTGCCAGATCTTCAATGTTTTGGACTCATTGGAAAGGTCTTTTGATAACCTAACCAACGATGGGTCGGATGATGGATCCGGATATAGTTTACATACATTTAAGTGAGATCCGGCTTCAAAAAAGTATATCAATATCACTTAAGTGACCATATCTCGAGACAGGGTTGCCAGATCTTCAATGTTTTGGACTCATTGGAAAGGTCTTTTGATAACCTAACCAACAATGGGTCGAATGGTGGATCCGGACATAGTACACATACATTTAAGTGAGATCCGGCTTCAAAAAAGTACATCAATATCACTTAAGTGGCCATATCTCGAGACAGGGTTGCCAGATCTTCAATGTTTTAGACTCGTTGGAAAGGTCTTTTGATAACCTAACCAACAATGGGTCGAATGGTGGATCCGGACATAGTACACATACATTTAAGTGAGATCCGGCTTCAAAAAAGTACATCAATATCACTTAAGTGGCCATATCTCAAGACAGGGTTGCCAGATCTTCAATGTTTTGGACTCGTTGGAAAGGTCTTTTGATAACCTAACCAACAATGGGTCGGATGGTGGATCCGGACATAGTACACATACATTTAAGTGAGATCCGGCTTCAAAAAAGTACATCAATATCACTTAAGTGGCCATATCTCGAGACAGGGTTGCCAGATCTTCAATGTTTTGGACTCGTTGGAAAGGTCTTTTGATAACCTAATCAACAATGGGTCGGATGATGGATCCGGACATAGTTTACATACATTTAAGTGAGATCCGGCTTCAAAAAGGTACATCAATATCATTTAAGTGACCATATCTCAAGACAGGGTTGCCAGATCTTCAATGTTTTGGACTCATTGGAAAGGTCTTTTGATAACCTAACCAACAATGGGTCGGATGATGGATCCGGATATAGTTTACATACATTTAAGTGAGATCCGGCTTCAAAAAAGTATATCAATATCACTTAAGTGACCATATCTCGAGACAGGGTTGCCAGATCTTCAATGTTTTAGACTCATTGGAAAGGTCTTTTGATAACCTAACCAACGATGGGTCGGATGATGGATCCGGACATAGTTTACATACATTTAAGTGAGATCCGACTTCAAAAAAGTACATCAATATCAATTAAGTGGCCATATCTCGAGACAGGGTTGCCAGATCTTCAATGTTTTAGACTCGTTGGAAAGGTCTTTTGATAACCTAACCAACAATGGGTCGGATGGTGGATCCGGACATAGTACACATACATTTAAGTGAGATCCGGCTTCAAAAAAGTACATCAATATCACTTAAGTGGCCATATCTCGAGACAGGGTTGCCAGATCTTCAATGTTTTGGACTCGTTGGAAAGGTCTTTTGATAACCTAACCAACAATGGGTCGGATGGTGGATCCGGACATAGTTTACATACATTTAAGTGAGATCCGGCTTCAAAATAGTACATCAATATCACTTAAGTGGCCATATCTCGAGACAGGGTTGCCAGATCTTCAATGTTTTGGACTCGTTGGAAAGGTCTTTTGATAACCTAACCAACGATGGGTCGGATGATGGACCCGGACATAGTTTACATACAGTTAAGTGAGATCCGGATATATGTGAAAACACATTTTTATACATAACTTTTGAACTACTTATCGAAACTTCAATCTGTATAAAACTCGATCTATGGGACCCTAAACCAAGTCGAATGCAACAGGTTCGGGTCAAATCGGTTCAGCCAGTGCCGAGAAACATGAGCTAGTTTGTTGGTCACATACATACATACACACACACATACACACACACATACACACAGACATTTGTTCAGTTTTCGATTCTGAGTCGATATGTATACATGAAGGTGGGTCTACGACGTTTTTATACGAAGTTCATTTTTAGAGCAGGATTATAGCCTTACCTCAGTGAGGAAGGCAAAAAGGCAGAACGAAGTTTGTCGGGTAAGGCTTGTTTCTCAATAAAGAAATACACAAATGTCACTTAAGCGGTCATAACTTGAGACTGAGCGTTGTCAGATCTTCAATGTTTTGGACTCATTAGAATGTTCTTTTGATTACCTAACCAACGATGGGTCGGATGATGGATCCGGACATTGTTTACATGCATTGAAGTGAGATCCGGCATCAAAAAAGTACATAAATATCACTTAAGTGGTCATAACTTGAGACAGGGTTGACAGATCTTCAATGTATTGGACTCATTGGAAAGCTCTTTCGATTACCTATCCAACGATGGGTTGGATGATGCATCCGGACATAGTTTACATACATTTAAGTGAGATCCGGCATCAAAAAAGTACATAAATATCACTTAAGAGTTCATAACTTCAGACAGGGTTGCCAGATCTTCAATGTTTTGGATTCATTGGAAAGGTATTTCGATGACCTACCCAACGATGGGTTGGATGATGGATCCGGACATAGTTTACATACATTTAAGTGAGATCTTGCATCGAAAAAGTACATAAATATCACTTAAGTGGTCATAACTTGAAACAGGGTTGCCAGATCTTCAATATATTGGACTCATTGGAAAGGTCTTTCAATTACCTATCCAACGATGGGTTGGATGATGGATACGGACATAGTTTACATACATTTAAGTGTGATCCGGCATCAAAAAAGTACATAAATATCACTTAAGTGGTCATAACTTGAGACAGGGTTGCCAGAACTTCATTTTTTAAACTCATTGGAAAGGTCTTTTGATTACCTGTCCAACGATGGGTTGAATGATAGATCCGGACATAGTTTACATATATTTAAGTGAGATCCGGTATCAAAAAAGTACATAAATATCACTTAAGTGGTCATAACTTGAAACAGGGTTGCCAGATCTTCAATGTATTGGACTCATTGGAAAGGTCTTTCAATTACCTATCCAACGATGGGTTGGATGATGGATCCGGACATAGTTTACATACATTTAAGTGTGATACGGCATCAAAAAAGTACATAAATATCACTTAAGTGGTCATAACTCGAGACAGGGTTGCCAGATCTTCAATGTTTTGGACTCATTGGAAAGCTCTTTCGATTACCTATCCAACGATGGGTATGATGATGGATCCGGACATAGTTTACATATATTTAAGTGAGATCCGGTATCAAAAAAGTACATAAATATCACTTAAGTGGTCATAACTTGAGACAGGGTTGCCAGAACTCCAATGTTTTGGACTCGTTGGAAAGGTCTTTCAATTACCTATCCAACGATGGGTTGGATGATGGATCCGGACATAGTTTACATACATTTAAGTGTGATCCGGCATCAAAAAAGTACATAAATATCACTTAAGTGGTCATAACTCGAGACAGGGTTGCCAGATCTTCAATGTATTGGACTCATTGGAAAGCTCTTTCGATTACCTATCCAACGATGGGTTGGATGATGGATCCGGACATAGTTTACATATATTTAAGTGAGATCCGGCTTCAAAAAAGTACATAAATATCACTTAAGTGGTCATAACTTGAAACAGGGTTGCCAGATCTTCAATGTATTGGACTCATTGGAAAGGTCTTTCAATTACCTATCCAACGATGGGTTGGATGATGGATCCGGACATAGTTTACATACATTTAAGTGTGATCCGGCATCAAAAAAGTACATAAATATCACTTAAGTGGTCATAACTCGAGACAGGGTTGCCAGATCTTCAATGTTTTGGACTCATTGGAAAGCTCTTTCGATTACCTATCCAACGATGGGTGTGATGATGGATCCGGACATAGTTTACATATATTTAAGTGAGATCCAGTATCAAAAAAGTACATAAATATCACTTAAGTGGTCATAACTTGAGACAGGGTTGCCAGAACTCCAATGTTTTGGACTCGTTGGATAGGTCTCTTGATAATCTAACCAACGATGGGTCGGGTGATGGGTCTGGACATAGTTTACATGCATTTATGTGAGATCCGATTCGCAACTCTGGCACTTTTTTATACGTAACTTTTGAACTACTTATCGGATCTTCAAACAATTCAATAGTGCAGTATGGGGCACCAAACCGAATCGAATGCAACTAGATTGGCTCAAATCGGATCAGCCAGTGCCGAGAAAACTTGGCAAGAATTTTGAGCACCAAGGGGAATACGCACACACATACACACACACACACAGACATTTGTTCAGTTTTCGATTCTGAGTCGATAGGTATACATGAATATAGGTCTACGAGCTGTTTTTCAAAAGTTCATTTTTCGAGCAGGATTATAGCCTTACCTCAGTGAGGAAGGCAAAAATCCTATTTGAACAGCTATCCTTATTGATCAATAGAGCACCTACCAACACTGTTATTAATTGGAACAAGACAAAACCTTCGAGGAAAAGGTCATCATCGACAAGTCCAACAAACATTTGCATGCCATGGTCTCACTATATCTCATCAGTTACCCCAAACAAGGGTTCCAATTTCAGCCAAACGGCCTTCCTCACCTCCTTGGTAGTCCTCATGCGTCGATCTCTACCTCCGTAAAAGTGGCAAGGCACCGCTCTGCTGCCCGGCGTCTGCAGATCTTCGCACCCTGAAGACCTGAAAAATTGCCGCCCGTAATTGGACAACGACCAGCCAAGACATAGCTCACTGACCACCGAGTTGCTGCTGGTGCCGCAGCAGAACTTCGTGAGATATTGAGAGATGGTGTGTACGCGATACCTCGGCCTCATTTCTTGCGTCGTGCTACGCGCTGCAGAGTTCAAGTTTCATTGCCTGTTGGTTGATGTTCATTCACGCATCTCTCTATCTGCGCGCACCACGGTAAAGGCCGGCTGATCGAATTAATTGAAATTGAGCCCCGGAATGGCGGGGTGAATGGCTCCCGCATGATGCGATCGATTTTCTTTTCGCACATGACCACTTTGGCTTTGGGTTGGGCTGGGCCTTGTTTGCGCTGTGATTTGTTACGGGGAGGGGGGCGATCGGTCTCGATTTGCTTCGTGGACCTGATAAATTGTGGTCCAGGGCTGGGGCGAGCTCGGGGATCGTGATCTTTGACCGCACGGGATCCCATTACGGAGGGGTTGAGGGGATCTCCTAGGGGCTCTGATGAGATTTATGGATGGGTTATTATTTGCCTTAGTCAAAATTATTGTGCCATTTATCATCTGCTCTTGGGAAGAGTACAAGAAAAGTGCTAGAAAACAGTTGGAATTCCAGTCTATCAGATCTTGATGTACTTTGAAGTGGTTTAAAGCATCTTCGACCAGCGACTGCAACCCAGACTCAAAGATCCTACTTCTTCGACTCCAACAACTTTAATACAAAGTTGTTATCTGGCATAAGTTTCAAACAATACCTCAAAATTTCGGAAAATCTTTTTTTCTACAAGTATTCTAAAAGAAACGACGTCTTACATGACTTCATGGTTGTTGATTTTATGACATGCTTGTAGTTCTAAGATTGTCAGATCATCGGTGTCTTTGGTCATTCGGCGACCGAATCTTCAAAAGTTGTTTTTTTTTATCAAACCCGATGAGTTCACCCCATCGCGGCATCTCAAAGCGATCGTCAAACATTGATTTACACGCTAAAATCAGCAGATTCACTCTCCCTTCCCCAAAGAGACCTCCGCTTTAAACTTCAGATCTTATCAGAACTTCCTCGATGCCAATCATTCTCAAACAACGCTCGCCCATAAACCATCTCACCTGTCCGCGCTGCGTGCCTAATTCGTGCCAAATTGGCTGGCATCGACGACGACAGCTTGACTGATTTCACGCAACGGTGTTGGGAGACCACGCGGAAGAGGCGGCCGTTGCTTACTGATTGTGGGGTCAACGCGGTTTGATTAGGTTTTAGTTTTTGCTGCTGCTGCTGCTGTGCCTTGGGAGGAAATTTAATCAACTTTTCTGCGTCACTCGCGTGAAGTTTGCTGAGCTGCTGGGAAGGTCGAAGTCATGATTCGGGTATAATCTGGGAACTCCCCGCTAATCAAGATCGGCGAGAGGTGGTGCGGTTAAGGTACCCCCTTGGACGGTTGGAGTGCCTTTCGGGGCTAGAGTAGCGAGATAATCGCTGCTATTTTTTGGGAGATTTGATCATGTGTTTAATGATAGCTTTAAACATCCAAGGTGGCATGCAATTTCTTCATTTGAATTCATTTGTTGTCGTTAATGATAAATTTCTTCAACTGTCTTAACGCTTGTCGAACTTACACGGACGCCCAAGCCTCTGAAAAAATATGGAACGGTAACTTCAACTCACTGGTTCTTCGGAATAACTCAATCAATCGGAACGATTCTTTAATCAAATTATTTGTAGGGATGTCTAGATGATCCTTGAACTTTGAAGAACTCGATTTGATCAAATCTATATTTTTTGCAATAAAAACTAACTTAATCCACCTATGTGGTTGGTTCCTTCCTCACTTTTTACCAGGGTTGCGAATGAGCGAGCGCTCACGGAAAGCAAGCTCGCTCCAGCTGGAGCGTGAGTTTTTATCAGGTAGCTCGTGCTCGCTCACGCTCACCGGAGCGTTTTGCGCTCACGTGAGCTGGTGAGCCAAAGTAGGTAGTTGTTTTCCCTGTTGAAGCATCTGCCTGTTTGAAACGAAGTTTCTAGAACTATCTCAACACAGGCAGCAAAAACAAACAAGAAAGTGGTCAAACAAACAAAAGTAAGCAATAAAATGGATTTAGTCGGCGAACCGAAATATACGTTTTATTTAAATTCAGAATTAGCCAAGGGGCAGAATGATTCACTATTGAGTGTGCTAACAAAAAGCTAACTCATTCTTAATGTAAAAAATCATTGACGTGAAGAGATGCACTGATATGTACAAAATATTGAATTAATTGACAAATGTTTATTTTAAGTTTTTAGAATCCTGAGTTTTGACTCAAGGCGGTTTTAAAAACACAAAAAAAATAAAATTTGTTTTATTGGACCTTTAAAAAAACAGCAGTAAGCTTTATAAAAGTTATAATCATCCCTCATATTCGGAACATTTTAGAGAATGTCCATATTCAAAAAATCATTTATTGAATCTGTAATTGAATATTTTCAGAGGCTTGGTAGCGGAAGTGTTAGATATTATTTACTTGACGGAAGAGGAGCCACCCTTTATGTGCTAAAACAAAACAATGACAATTTATATTATTTCATTCAAATGGGTTATTTCAAACACTAGCAATTTGGAGGCTCTTTTGTAAAAAGAGAACTGTTTCAACAATTTTACCCTATTTTCTAGAACGAGAAAGAGAAAGATTAACTTTATAAAAATGATCAGCCGTTTCCAAGCACTGAACGATTTATCAAATGGAATGACTTTTGTTTAATGGTTTCTCATTCTGATCCGCACGCTGGAATGGTAGCCAACAAACTGTTTAGGAACATAAAACAGTTTAATTTTATATTTTAATCAACCAAGCATATAACATTGAATCGAACTTACCCCAGCATAAATCTTCTTGAATTATTTCATTGTTTTGTAAGTTTTTCTAAGGTTTACAGTCCTTTTTGTTCACGCGCTCATACCCTTTCCTTGTTTCCACCGACATGCTGCGCCTTAAGTACAAAATCTAACTACACAGAAAAAAAAAAGTGTGAATTTACTCGACACGGAAAAGATGAATCACATGTAAACTCAGTTGATGTAAACTTGAGGTTTGATGTAAACAGTTGAATCACACGTAAAATCATGTTTTTATGTATAATTTGTTGCAAATTTACATCAAATTACATTTAAATTTAAATGTTTAATGACGTGAAAGTGTTACATCATAAATGATGTAACATTCGGAAATATTTTTGTGTGTGTAGGATTGAAAAACAAAAAACTGTCTCAAAAAGTTAAACGATTCGTGATACTTCCAAAGTGAGCGCTCCGTGAGCGAAAAATGAGCGCGAGCGCGAGCATGGAGCAAACGCGAGCTGAAAAAATCGGAGCAAACGTGAGCGCGGGCAAACGTGAGCTAGCTCGCGCAGCGCTCCTCCTCACGAATGAGCGAAAAGTGAGCGCTCACGAGCGCGTGAGCGCGTGAGGAACGCAACACTGCTTTTTACCAACCATTGGTGATTCGATGGGTTTAAACACAAATTTCATCTTGTTTTTCTTAAAATCCGACATAAAAAGTACACAATATCATTTAAGTGGTCATAACTCGAGACAGGGTTGCCAGATCTTCAATGTTTTGGACTCGTTGGAAAGATATTTCGATGACCTAACCAACGGTTGGTTGGATGATGGATCCGGACATAATTTTAATACATTTAAGTGAGTTCCGCTCTCAAAAAAGTACAAAAATATCATCTCAGTGGGCATAACTCAAGACATGGTTGCCAGATCTTTAATATTTTGGACGCATTGGAAAGGCCTTTCGATTATCTAACCAACGGTGGGTGGATGATGGATCCGGAAATAACCTTAATACATTTTAGTGAGTTGTGGAATGTTTAGGAATCGTTGAAAAGGTCTTGTGATTACCTAACCAATTATGTATAACATGACGATATTTGAATCGATTTCCGGTCACTTATCCAACATCTGGATATATACGAAAACACATTTTTATACATAACTTTTGAACTATATATCGAAACTTTCTAAAAACTAATAGGTACGTATGGGACCTTAAACCAAATCGAATGTAACTGGTTTGACCAAAATCGGTTCAGCCAGTGCTGAGAAAACTCAGTGAGTATTTTGGTCACATACACACACACACCGACATTTGTTCAGTTTTTGAATCTGAGTCGATAGATATACATGAAGGTTGGTCTACAAAATTTCTGTGAAAAGTTCATTTATAGAGCAAGATTATAGCCTAACCTCAGTGTCTTTTGTCTTTTGTCTTTTGTCTTTTGTCTTTTGTCTTTTGTCTTTTGTCTTTTGTCTTTTGTCTTTTGTCTTTTGTCTTTTGTCTTTTGTCTTTTGTCTTTTGTCTTTTGTCTTTTGTCTTTTGTCTTTTGTCTTTTGTCTTTTGTCTTTTGTCTTTTGTCTTTTGTCTTTTGTCTTTTGTCTTTTGTCTTTTGTCTTTTGTCTTTTGTCTTTTGTCTTTTGTCTTTTGTCTTTTGTCTTTTGTCTTTTGTCTTTTGTCTTTTGTCTTTTGTCTTTTGTCTTTTGTCTTTTGTCTTTTGTCTTTTGTCTTTTGTCTTTTGTCTTTTGTCTTTTGTCTTTTGTCTTTTGTCTTTTGTCTTTTGTCTTTTGTCTTTTGTCTTTTGTCTTTTGTCTTTTGTCTTTTGTCTTTTGTCTTTTGTCTTTTGTCTTTTGTCTTTTGTCTTTTGTCTTTTGTCTTTTGTCTTTTGTCTTTTGTCTTTTGTCTTTTGTCTTTTGTCTTTTGTCTTTTGTCTTTTGTCTTTTGTCTTTTGTCTTTTGTCTTTTGTCTTTTGTCTTTTGTCTTTTGTCTTTTGTCTTTTGTCTTTTGTCTTTTGTCTTTTGTCTTTTGTCTTTTGTCTTTTGTCTTTTGTCTTTTGTCTTTTGTCTTTTGTCTTTTGTCTTTTGTCTTTTGTCTTTTGTCTTTTGTCTTTTGTCTTTTGTCTTTTGTCTTTTGTCTTTTGTCTTTTGTTCAATAAGTTCAATTGTCATCAGTTGGCTATTAGATTATCTTCAATTTGGTTTAACTGTCTTCAGTTGTTCAAAAGTGTAATCAATTGTCTTTGATTATCTCAAAATGTATGTCTTAAAATGTCTTCAATTTGTTTTAGCTGTTTTCATTCATCTTCAATTGTTTTAACTGTCTTATAAGTTGCATTCAATTATAACCAATTTCTCATGCAATATTTGAAAAATGGTATTATTTTTTCATAAGCCTTGCTTAGGTCATCAACCTTGATCCATGTTCTTATAACCATCATCCTGACAAGTATTACAAGTTGTGTGTGTGTCTGGCGATGGTTACATAATAAGAATGTCCAGCCCCGTTGAACCTGCAACCGCAACCACCTGTCTACACTGCACAGACCTGGTCTATTGATCGCCTCGTATACCCGCACACCTCCTGCCTCCACCGTGGGTCAGTTAATCCAGTAGAACTTTGCGTCACATCGCGTCTTCGCCGTCGATGGCAATTTCCTTTCTGTGCACCACCATTCACCGAGACACTAGAAAAGTGACGAACCCCCCCGCTCTTGGCGGACATTCCCGATCCACACACACCCAAACACAATGTAAGAATGAGATTATTAAACCCACAGTTTTGCCGTGGCGTTCGCGGACGCTGTCTATCGGTGGAAATTCATCAAAAGTTCAACGTTCCGCCACAAACTCTCCACCGTTGTGGTGGGGTGGAGACTTGATCGACAAAACTTGAGCGACGAACCCCGCAACAACAACAACAACAAAAACAAGCTGAAGATGATGATGATGATGAAATGTAGCAGCTATTGAGTAATTTGAAACACATGGCTCTCTCCGCCGGTCATTCGTCGCCAGGGGTTTTCAGTGGAAACCGGCAACGGTTCCCTGGCAGGCTTATAGTCTCACTCTCTCCGGATTGTTCGTCCGGTTTTGGGGTCTGATGATTTTTTTCACCTTGAGTTTCCCCTCCGACATGTTGTCCGGTGGGGTGTTCTAAACGGTCTTGGTTTTCGCTTTTATTTCGTTTTCATTTCCTCTGGAGGTTGTATTAGAGGGATAGATAGTGGGAACCTAATTTTCGAAAGCAGAGGTTCTAGATGGCATAATAAACTATTCATTAATTGTTTTGAACAATCTCAGTGAGTATTTAAATACTGGTACTTGAGTAAAATAAGGATATTTTGAAGTTTGGAAAATGTTATGAAATTCTGGAAGAGATATTATGTTTTTTCAAAGGTATTTGAATTACCTCCAGATTTAGCTCAGTCCTATGTGAAGCTGCAGATTACATCACTGCGAAAGAATGTGAATTGCTATGTTCTTCTATGGAATCTTGAACAATTTATTGACGTACCCTGCCAACTTCTAGATCACCTACCGTCCCAGCCTCATTACCAATCATCACCACCAACTCTCGCGGCGCGCTGATGCAATCGTCAAAACATTACCAACCCACTTCGGAACGCCTTCAGGGTTAACAGTAACGACGTGCCACCATCAGCATCAGGTTAGACACCTCCGTTTGATGGTCCTACATACACAATTGCGAACCTTTTCTCGGTACTCTCTCGGTACCGGTCAATTCGCCGGATTCTTCTTCTTCTTCAAAACGGGTCGAAACCCTGGGCAAAAAATCTGCGTGCCCCCTCCCCTCCAAACACTTTCATTCATAGTTATTATATGCTAATGAATCGCTCCGCTATAAGGTGATTCAACCCTTGGATCGAACCCGCACGCGCTCGGGCAGCAAGTTCTCGCGATTGAATAACACCAGCTGCTGCTGCCGAAGAGTCGTGCCACTGTTGATGATTTCCAATCATCTACGGCTCGCGCGGTTGTCAAGGTAGCTCACAGCATCCTCCGCAGCGCGCTCAGGCACATTCCAGATCACCGTGGCTTTCCTAATACGGAGAGCCCGCGGCAGAACGCGCTCGCTGGGTTGGCGAAGACACCCACGCCAAGCCATTAGACGCGCGGACTTCGCAGATTAGGTAATGACAGGTTTCGGTTTCAGCTGGCTCGAGAACGGGTCGAACCTAATCGAGAGGGGTTGTGAAATCGTCACAAAAGTCAGAGCATCGAGTTGACGTTGATATCAACCAGCCGACCTCAGGTGATGATGAGTTATTAACCAACGGCGGTGACAACAACGGCGTTGATCTGGCAGCGATTCTTCGCTGAAGAGCCACGCAAAGGACAGGATGTTGTCGTTTTCACCAGCAGGCCCCCTTTTGATACGTGGTGGAATTTGCGCACCGCACCGCGGAGTTGACACGGTGGAATGTGGAGCGTAGATAGGCGGGAAGCGATCGATGTGGGACTGGTGGTCAACGGACCTACTGACGGGCTCGTGGCGGGATGGTACAATTAATGGCCAAATGAATGGTTTGGTGGCGTTTGGTGCAACGCTTGTAATTTGCGATAGCGACCCATAATCATTTGATGAAATATTTGTCTAAGGCACATGAAGAATTCACGCTGAAAAAAATACAGCATTCCTGTTATTTTAGATTCTTGAAAAACTTGATTCAATGATTCAAAGATTTTCAAATAGAATCAAAGATATTCAAAGATATTCAAATATATTCAAAGATATTCAATAATATTCAAAGATATTCAAAGATATTCAACGAAATTCAAAGATATTCAAAGAAATTCAAAAATATTCACAGAAATTCAAAGTTATTCAAAGATATTCAACGAAATTCAAATATATTCAAAGATATTCAAAGATATCCAAAGATTAAAAGATTCAAAAACAGCTTAAAATACTCACAATCTTTTTTCTCTTTCTCTTTTCAGGTAAGAACTGATTCAAGCATCTTCAGAGTAGAGATCACGTAACTATATCTTCAAACCATAAAGGTGTGAACTCTCCTTAGAACTCCCTGCAATTTTCCTGCCAACTTTAAAGATAATCCCTCACACCTCAACCCACACCACCACCAATAATGTGCCAGCTCATTGAAAGTAAAAATAACACCTTCTCGGTGACGAAGACGTCAGCCCGCAAAGGCATCACAAAAAATAGTCAGATCATGACGAACAAGCCAACTCGGCAGATCCAATTAATCTTACACCACTGCTGCTGTTGTACTACTAGACTTCGAAGAACTGCTACTGGAACGCCAGCCAGCCAGCCAACCTGTCAAAGTATCGCTGGGCATAATTTGTAAGCTCATGCTCTCAGCCCCGGCTTGATGGTTGATGGATAATTACAACCTTCAATCAAAACTGCAACCAAGCCGCGTGTGCGTTGCATGTCCGACTCGGGACTCTAGTTTGGTGGTTACTGGCAGACGGACGGTCATCTTATATCCCGAACATCAGGATCAAAGAGACCACACCGTAATCAGTTCTAGTTCTTGGAGGAGATCTTCACGGTTGGAAACGGTCGGAAAGAAACGCACCGGCTTGATGATTGCAACTACTTTTGTTTTTGCACACTCGGAACAAGGGCAATCATCGCGCGTTGGTACGGATTTGTACCCGGATAACCGGGGCTGGCACGCCAACAGATTTTCAGCCCTCGTTTTCTGGGCAGGCAGCGGGGATTGGATTAAGCAAAACAATGTACAATTAGCGGTCCCAAGGTCTCCGGGAATGATTGCAGGGATTACCACAATGACTGCTGCGTGGTTAAGTACTTTGCGGGGCGAATGATACATCCAGCGCACAGGTTAGAACATACCGTCACGTCTCGTGGATGACCTGTTGATAAGCACTTCTGGCGAAGGAGTTGGACTTGCTGACGAATGCATGGTGGCTACCGGCGTTAACATCTATTTCTACGCTCAGAATTGAACCTTGAGTAGAACTTTGTAATTTACTCACGGTTCAGTTCAGTTCAGTTCAGTTGGTATCAGAATTTACTCACGGTTCAGTTCAGTTCAGTTCAGTTGGTATCAGAAACAAGACAAGAATTAAAAGTGTATTGAAATTGAGTCGACCCCATGTCAGATCCATACGAACTTTACGACCGACTCCGCTAAATACCAGCGCATTGAAGAACCCTTTTTCCCTCAGTGGTATGTCTTTCACACCTTGCACTGTGATTCCAAGACGCAGTTATACTGGAAAATAGGCGAATTTTCAACCCCGGTCTTGACCATGTGCCGATTGTTGACTTCGTCGAGGTTGTGTTATCTTGTCTGAATCATTTATTTTTGTTTTGTGGCAACATCAAAAAGCAATGATCAATGACCTAAGACTTTGTAAATTTTGCATTTTTTTTTTAATTTTGTGAATGTTGTAAATTTTGTAAATTTTGTAAATTGTGTAAATTTTGTAAATTTTTTTAAATTTTGTAAATTTTGTAAATTTTGTAAATTTTGTAAATTTTGTAAATTTTGTAAATTTTGTAAATTTTGTAAATTTTGTAAATTTTGTAAATTTTGTAAATTTTGTAAATTTTGTAAATTTTGTAAATTTTGTAAATTTTGTAAGTTTTGTAAATTTTGTAAATTTTGTAAATTTTGTGAATTTTGTAAATTTTGTAAATTTTGTAAATTTTGTAAATTTTTTAAATTTTGTTAATTTTGTAAATTTTGTAAATTTTGTAAATTTTGTAAATTTTGTAAATTTTGTAAATTTTGTAAATTTTGTAAATTTTGTAAATTTTGTAAATTTTGTAAATTTTGTAAATTTTGTAAATTTTGTAAATTTTGTAAATTTTGTAAATTTTGTAAATTTTGTAAATTTTGTAAATTTTATAATATTATAAATTTTGTAAATTTTGTAAATTTTGTAAATTTTGTAAATTTTGTAAATTTTGTAAATTTTGTAAATTGTGTAAATTTTGTAAATTTTGTAAATTTTGTAAATTTTGTAAATTTTGTAAATTTTGTAAATTTTGTAAATTTTGTAAATTTTGTAAATTTTGTAAATTTTGTAAATTTTGTAAATTTTGTAAATTTTGTAAATTTTGTAAATTTTGTAATTTTGGTCAATTTTGGTCAATTTTGGTCAATTTTGGTCAATTTTGGTCAATTTTGGTCAATTTTGGTCAATTTTGGTAATTTTTTTTGTAAATTTTGGTCAATTTTGGTCAATTTTGGTCAATTTTGGTAAATTTTGGTAAATTTTGGTCAATTTTGGTAAATTTTGGTCAATTTTGGTCAATTTTGGTCAATTTTGGTCAATTTTGGTCAATTTTGGTCAATTTTGGTCAATTTTGGTCAATTTTGGTCAATTTTGGTCAATTTTGGTCAATTTTGGTCAATTTTGGTCAATTTTGGTCAATTTTGGTCAATTTTGGTCAATTTTGGTCAATTTTGGTCAATTTTGGTCAATTTTGGTCAATTTTGGTCAATTTTGGTCAATTTTGTAAATTTTGTAAATTTCGTAAATTTTGTAAATTTTGTAAATTTTGTAATTTTTTTTAATTTTGTAAATTTTGTGAAATTTGTAAATTTTGTGAATTTTGTAAATTTTGTAAATTTTGTAAATTTTGTAAATTTTGTAAATTTTGTAAATTTTGCAAATTTTGTAAATTTTGTAAATGTATTTGATAATTTTGAACAATGAACAATGAACAATAAACAATGAACAATGAACAATGAACAATGAACAATGAACAATGAACAATGAACAATGAACAATGAACAATGAACAATGAACAATGAACAATGAACAATGAACAATGAACAATGAACAATGAACAATGAACAATGAACAATGAACAATGAACAATGAACAATGAACAATGAACAATGAACAATGAACAATGAACAATGAACAATGAACAATGAACAATGAACAATGAACAATGAACAATGAACAATGAACAATGAACAATGAACAATGAACAATGAACAATGAACAATGAACAATGAACAATGAACAATGAACAATGAACAATGAACAATGAACAATGAACAATGAACAATGAACAATGAACAATGAACAATGAACAATGAACAATGAACAATGAACAATGAACAATGAACAATGAACAATGAACAATGAACAATGAACAATGAACAATGAACAATGAACAATGAACAATGAACAATGAACAATGAACAATGCACAATGAACAATGAACAATGAACAATGAACAATGAACAATGAACAATGAACAATGAACAATGAACAATGAACAATGAACAATGAACAATGAACAATGAACAATGAACAATGAACAATGAACAATGAACAATGAACAATGAACAATGAACAATGAACAATGAACAATGAACAATGAACAATGAACAATGAACAATGAACAATGAACAATGAACAATGAACAATGAACAATGAACAATGAACAATGAACAATGAACAATGAACAATGAACAATGAACAATGAACAATGAACAATGAACAATGAACAATGAACAATGAACAATGAACAATGAACAATGAACAATGAACAATGAACAATGAACAATGAACAATGAACAATGAACAATGAACAATGAACAATGAACAATGAACAATGAACAATGAACAATGAACAATGAACAATGAATGATGAATGATGAATGATGAATGATGAATGATGAATGATGAATGATGAATGATGAATGATGAATAATGAATAATGAATAATGAACAATGAACAATGAAAAATGAAAAATGAATAATGAATAATGAACAATGAACAATGAAAAATGAATAATGAACAATGAATAATGAATAATGAACAATGAACAATATACATTGAACAAAGATCAGTATTAAAGCCCGCCATCAACATTCGAAAGTAGGACTATATATTAGGTATATAAGGTTTGTACATATAGCGCTGTTCGTACATATAGCGCTGCAAACACCACAGATGATCTATATTTAATGAACCCATGTGAGTGTGGTACACGTGCATATTTCTGCTCCCCTACTCCACGGCTCCCTTAACCGGGAAGATGCAATTCCGAGATTCACTCGGTAATTGAGCACAGTCCTGCCGGTGGACCCAAGGGGAAGGTGGATGTTATTTATTTGTTTTTTAATTACAATTCTTTCTTTCCCCCCTGCTCAACTCTCGCGCCGGTGAAGGTCCGTGCCTCTTGGTCGGCAATCTTCCGAGCAGAGCTAGATTACGCCATGTTGGAGTAGAGTGCGTACGGTGAGGGATTTGTGGCCGGGGTTCAGGTTGGCAACCTGTAACTATCACGCGGAAGGAGTTGGAATTTAGCTTTGATTTATCGTGCCCGCTCGTAGAAACTGGGTTCATGGCTCTATTTCTCAATGGAGCGGGCGAAAAGGGAGGTTGGGGAAAAGTGACCATTTGCCAGAGCAGTTGTTTGGTATGTGTTCTAATGGTTGTTCCCGGTTGAAAGCGATGGTGATAATTGAATATCGCCCCTCGCATGCTGGCTCTAATGGCAGGAATGTCTGGTAGTTAAAAGTTAAGTTCTAAGAAGAAAGTATGCTGGTTTGACTAATGTGTAGATTGATAACTGTTAGCCAAATCACTGAGCAAAAGGGCACTGAGCAATGGACAAACTTAAACAAGCAATGAGCTCAATCAGTGTTCGCCGAATTATCCGTCAATCTGATCCTTCAATCATCTGTCAAAAAAGCTAAACTTATTCGCACGAAAGATCACCTTAATCTTCACATCCCGGTTCCGGAACAAAAGTAAAAGTGAATTCCAGCAACGGTTTCGCAAACACGCTCCAGGTTCGTCGCTCGTGGCCAAGTCACACTCAGGTGGCCCTTGCAAAATTTATGCCGAGCTTCTCTCGTGCCAAAACAGAAAGATAAAAAACAATAACACGGCGTGCAACAACTTTGAGGCAATATTTTGCTCACCATCATGGGTTCAACTTTTGGCTGAGCTGCCTCCCCTGAACAGATCGAAGCCACTTTCACCCTGGAGCGATCCGCTGCCGTTTGTGGCCAGCTTCGCTTTCGATGGGTCGCAGATCAAAAGTGAGAGCATTGTTTTGGGGGGTGCTGTTTTTTGCAGCTGGGAATCGGGGTGATTTGACAACGCAATTTGATTTGCAAGAAATTAAAATTGTTATCACTTTAAAAGACGCACTTCAAAGACGTAGGTGCCGTTAAAGGTCAAAATTGCCACGTTTCATCCATTCACTGTCATTTTACCCTAAAATATTGAGAAATATTAGCCAGTTCAGTCAAAGAGCGTGACGAATGGCTAAACCAGGGTTCGCGTTCCACCATCACGAAGTTCCGTGGCCGTTTTCTCGTCTCTTCTCGGACATGTCCGACTTCCTTGGAAAAAAATGTGTGAACTAAGTTCGAAATTTCGCAACACAGCTGTGTTCGGTAATTTACATATCTCGTAACGTGAAGTCGTCATCGCGGTCATATTTTTACACACGTGGGGATGTCAATAATTTTATTCGTTCAACTCGTCGTTTAAGGTGGGTGTCGTACGACCTCCAGCGCTGCGGGTTTTATGGAAATAGATTTCACTTTCGGTAGTTGTTCTTCCATAATTTAGGAACTAAACAACAAACGTTTGAATGAACAAAATTTGAATGGTCAAGTTCAAGATCTCCTCAAGCTTTATTGTTGCTCGCAAATCTATTCAGCAGCTTAAATTAAAGCCAACAGCTCACTTTTGTGTGAATTAAACTGAGAACTTGAATTGTTTGGACCACACCGAACCTCTCAGCAGACCTCATGTCTGAAATTGATCGTATACAACCGGTCGCCGGTTTCCGCCGCGAACAACATCAAGATTCATTCACGTTCTTCATCATCTTCAGAACGGAAACACAATAGATAAAGTCTAGTCACGCTACCACACCGCGACTAGGAGCGTGTGTGTGTGGTTGGTTGATTGATAACGTAAAACTGGCCGCGGCATGACTCTGGGTTAGAGCAACAGGGATCGTCGAAGGTGGCCAGAGTTGGAGCTTTGGGGTTTTGTGAAGGAACGTTGGTTGGCTCACATTTTTACGACTTCATCAGGCAGTTGGTAATTAGGGTAATTGGGATGATTGAAACTATAAAAATTGTGGAGGACAAAATTGAAACCGATGATGGGTTTTGCACGAACGGAAGTTGACAGATTACAAAATAAAGTGCTGATTTAAGATCTGCATCACTACAGATCATCAAAATAGGCCAATACGCTTTTTTGTCTTCATTTGAAAAGCTGAATTCTATGAGTGTACTGTGTCTAAACCCCAATTATGAGATCAAATGGACAAAAACAAGGGACCAAATACCATTTTTCAAACATTTTTATGCGGAAAGTCCCTGCTCAGTAGGGTGGTCCAAATCTGGGCTTTCTCTGGGATACCCACTGAAATCAAAGATTGACCTATGCTCATTTGCAAATTTGAGCTCATTCTCACCACGGGAACCCCTCCTCTAATCGCTTTAAGTTTGAATGGGAAAAAGCGTCAAGTATGGAGAAAAGCAACTGTTTCAATTTTTCACCTGTGGAGTCGTCAAATCATTATCGAGTGATGAAAAAATTAAGTTTTACAGCGAGTTCTATACAATGTTTTTTGAAATTCCGATAAACACCCTATGAACAGAATTATAGGACATTGAGTCAATGAATCGTTTATATAAAAGAATGTTGAAAAGTACAACTTTTCCAAACAAGTGCTGAAAAGTTCAACTTTTAAGCATTTATTTCATTTGTTTTGAATAGGGTTACTATTTGATTCTGTTATTTTTGGTGCAGAAAAATAGGCTGTTTCGTCGTTTGAGAATGACAGGAAAAAAGTACTTTTTTGCAATTCCGTCGTGATACTATTTACTTTTCCTGTCATTCTTGAACGACGAAATAGCATACTTTTCTGTACCAAAAATAACAGAATCGAATAGCAACACTTTTCAAAATAAACGCTGAAAAGTTCTTCTTTTCAGCACTCAAACGGGTGCTGAAAAGTTGAACTTTTCAGCACTTTTTTTGAAAAGTAACACTTTTCAATTTTTTTTGATTTAAACGATTTATTGACAAAATGAGCATGAAAATTTGACATAAAATTTCACTCAGTGTGTGTTTTTCGGAATTGCAAAAAAACGTTGTATGTACGACTCGTGCTGAAAAAATCCTCTTTTTGCAACTTGTTGCATAAACTACTATTTTGCAATTCCGCTGTGAAAGTGTCAACTTTTCCTGTCCTTCTGGAGAAACGAAACGGCCTACTTTTCCCTACCAAAAATAACAAAATGGAAAATTAATACCTTTCAACATCAGTAAAATATTTTTTTTCACGATTTTTTTGTTTTGAACGGTGAATATACTAAACACATGAATGCTTGACATAAAATTCCATTCCAGAAGCGTTTTTCGTACTTGCAAAAAATGTTGTAAGCAACTCGTTGCAAAACTTGATTTTTTCAGCACTCGTCGTATTTATCTAACTATGTTTACCGTACACATTAAAAAAAAATCATGGTGATATTACCAAAGGGAAGGGGTACATCTTTTATGTCAGAAAAAGTGAGTGATTTTACCTCTGAAAATGTGTAATTTAACCACTTTTCTGGTGTAATGTCACTTTTTCAGTTTAAATTGTGGTAAAATTACACCATAAAAACTAACTTAATCCACCTATGTGGTTGGAGCCTTCCTCACTTATTACCAACAATGGCTGATATGATGGAATTGTACAAAAATTTCATCTATTTTTAAGATCCGGAATAAAAAAGTACATAAATATCACTTAAGTGGCCATATCTCAAGACAGGGTTGCCAGATCTTAAATGTTTTGGACTCATGGGAAAGGTCCTTTGATAACCTACCCAACGATGGGTTGGATTGTGGATCCGGACATAGTTTACATACATTTGAGTGAGATCCGGCATCCAAAAAGTACATCAATATCACTTAAGTGGGGATATCTCGAGACAGGGTTGCCAGATCTTCAATGTTTTGGACTCGTTGGAAAGGTCATTTGATAACCCAACCAACGATGGGTTGGATGATGGACCTGGACATAGTTTACATACATTTAAGTGAGATCCGGCTTCCTAAAAGTACATCAATATCACTTAAGTGTGCATATCTCGAGACAGGGTTGCCATATCTTAAATGTTTTGGACTCCTGGGAAAGGTCCTTTGATAACCTAACCAACGATGGGTTGGATGGTGGATCCGGACATAGTTTACATACATTTAAGTGAGATCCGGCATCCAAAAAGTACATCAATATCACTTAAGTGGGGATATCTCGAGACAGGGTTGCCAGATCTTCAATGTTTTGGACTCGTTGGAAAGGTCTTTTGATAACCCAACCAACGATGGGTCAGATGATGGACCTGGACATAGTTTACGTACATTTAAGTGAGATCCGGCTTCCAAAAAGTACATCAATATCACTTAAGTGTGCATATCTCGAGACAGGGTTGCCAGATCTTCAATGTTTTAGACTCGTTGGAAAGATCTGTGTGGGTCTCGTGGCGCAGGGGTAGCGGCTTCGGCTGCCGATCCCGATGATGCTTTGAGACGCGGGTTCGATTCCCGCCTTATCCACTGAGCTTCTATCGGATGGTGAAGTAAAACGTCGGTCCCGGTTTCTCCTGTCTCGTCAGAGGCGCTGGAGCAGAAATCCCACGTTAGAGGAAGGCCATGCCCCGGGGCGTAGTGCCAATAGTTTCGTTTTTTTCGAAAGATCTTCTGATAACCTAATCAACGATGGGTTGGATGGTGGATCCGGACGTAGTTTACATACATTTAAGTGAGATCCGGCATCCAAAAAGTAAATAAATATCATTTAAGTGGACATATCTCGAGACAGGGTTGCCAGATCTTCAATGTTTTGGACTCGTTGGAAAGGTCTCTTGTTTACCTAACCAACGATGGGTCGGATAGTGGATCCGGGCATAGTTTACATACATTTAAGAGAGATCCGGCTTCCAAAAAGTACATCAATATCACTTAAGTGTGCATATCTCGAGACAGGGTTGCCAGATCTTCAATGTTTTAGACTCGTTGGAAAGATCTGTGTGGGTCTCGTGGCGCAGGGGTAGCGGCTTCGGCTGCCGATCCCGATGATGCTTTGAGACGCGGGTTCGATTCCCGCCTTATCCACTGAGCTTCTATCGGATGGTGAAGTAAAACGTCGGTCCCGGTTTCTCCTGTCTCGTCAGAGGCGCTGGAGCAGAAATCCCACGTTAGAGGAAGGCCATGCCCCGGGGGGCGTAGTGCCAATAGTTTCGTTTTTTTCGAAAGATCTTCTGATAACCTAATCAACGATGGGTTGGATGGTGGATCCGGACGTAGTTTACATACATTTAAGTGAGATCCGGCATCCAAAAAGTAAATAAATATCATTTAAGTGGACATATCTCGAGACAGGGTTGCCAGATCTTCAATGTTATTGGCTCGTTGGAAAGGTCTTTTGATAAGTTAACCAACAATAGGTTGGATGGTGGATCCGGACATAGTTTACATACATTTAAGTGAGATTCGGATATATGTGAAAACACATTTTTATATATAACTTTGTAACTACTTATCGAAACTTCAATCTGTATAAAACTCGATCTATGGGACCCTAAACCAAGTCGAATGCAACAGATTCGGGTCAAATCGGTTCAGCCAGTGCCGAGAAACATGAGCTAGTTTGTTGGTCACATACATACATACACACACATACACACACACATACACACACACATACACACACACATACACACACACATACACACACACATACACATACATATACACACAGACATTTGTTCAGTTTTCGATTCTGAGTCGATATGTATACATGAAGGTGGGTCTACGACGTTTTTTTTGCAAAGTTCATTTTTAGAGCAGGATTATAGCCTTACCTCAGTGAGGAAGGCAAAAAGGTTATATTCAACCTTTCAAAATTACATCTTCCAAATTTACATTATTTTTTACTGTGTATAACTTGTGTTGAAAAAAATCTTCTTTTTGCAACTTGTTACATAAACTACTATTTCAGCATCCAATGATAAGCTAAAATTTTCAGTTTTTACTTTTGTAGCGAAAAGAAATACTTCTTAACACCACTTTGGAGTTTGACACCTATCTTTTCGGCAAATATCATTCTAGCGAGAAAGAAATGTTGAACTGTAAAAAATCATTTCAACTATTGTTTTCCAGAATGGTACTAACATGTTGTTTGAAAACATGATTTCGTATTTATATAACTTGTGCTGAAAAAAACATCTTTTTGGCAAATTGTTGCATGAATTGAAATTTCGATACAAGTCCTGAAAAGATAAACATTTCAGCACTCATATAAGTGCAATAATGAACTTTTCAGCACTGTTATTTTTGGTGATGATAAGTAGGCTATTTCGTCACCATAGATAGTAGGAAAATTAGGTATTTTGCCTTCCTCACTGAGGTAAGGCTATAATCCTGCTCTAAAAATGAACTTCGTATAAAAACGTCGTAGACCCACCTTCATGTATACATATCGACTCAGAATCGAAAACTTAACAAATGTCTGTGTGTATGTGTGTGTGTATGTGTGTGTGTATGTGTGTGTGTATGTGTGTGTGTATGTGTGTGTGTATGTATGTATGTGACCAACAAACTAGCTCATGTTTCTCGGCACTGGCTGAACCGATTTGACCCGAACTTGTTGCATTCGACTTGGTTTAGGGTCCCATAGATCGAGTTTTATACAGATTGAAGTTTCGATAAGTAGTTCAAAAGTTATGTATAAAAATGTGTTTTCACATATATTTGGATCTCACTTAACTGTATGTAAACTATGTCCGGGTCCATCATCCGACCCATCGTTGGTTAGGTTATCAAAATACCTTTCCAACGAGTCCAAAACATTGAAGATCTGGCAACCCTGTCTCGAGATATGGCCACTTAAGTGATATTGATGTACTTTTTTGAAGCCGGATCTCACTTAAATGTATGTGTACTATGTCCGGATCCACCATCCGACCCATTGTTGGTTAGGTTATCAAAAAACCTTTCCAACGAGTCCAAAACATTGAAGATCTGGCAACCCTGTCTCGAGATATGGCCACTTAAGTGATATTGATGTACTTTTTTGAAGCCGGATCTCACTTAAATGTATGTAAACTATGTCCGAGTCCATCATCCGACCAAACGTTGGTAAGGTTATCAAAAGACCTTTCCAACGAGTCCAAAACATTGAAGATCTGGCAACCCTGTCTCGAGATATGGCCACTTAAGTGATATTGATGTTCTTTTTTGAAGCCGGATCTCACTTAAATGTATGTGTACTATGTCCGGATCCACCATCCGACCCATTGTTGGTTAGGTTATCAAAAGACCTTTCCAACGAGTCTAAAACATTGAAGATCTGGCAACCCTGTCTCGAGATATGGCCACTTAAGTGATATTGATGTACTTTTTTGAAGCCGGATCTCACTTAAATGTATGTAAACTATGTCCGGATCCATCATCCGACCCATCGTTGGTTAGGTTATCAAAAGACCTTTCTAACGAGTCCAAAACATTGAAGATCTGGCAACCCTGTCTCGAGATATGGCCACTTAAGTGATATTGATGTACTTTTTTGAAGCCGGATCTTACTTAAATGTATGTAAACTATGTCCGGATCCACCATCCGACCCAACGTTGGTTAGGTTATCAAAAGACCTTTCCAACGAGTCCAAAACATTGAAGATCTGGCAACCCTGTCTCGAGATATGGCCACTTAAGTGATATTGATGTACTTTTTTGAAGCCGGATCTCACTTAAATGTATGTGTACTATGTCCGGATCCACCATCCGACCCATTGTTGGTTAGGTTATCAAAAAACCTTTCCAACGAGTCTAAAACATTGAAGATCTGGCAACCCTGTCTCGAGATATGGCCACTTAAGTGATATTGATGTACTTTTTTGAAGCCGGATCTCTCTTAAATGTATGTAAACTATGTCCGGATCCATCATCCAACCCATCGTTGGTTAGGTTATCAAAATACCTTTCCAATGAGTCCAAAACATTGAAGATCTGGCAACCCTGTCTCGAGATATGGTCACTTAAGTGATATTGATATACTTTTTTGAAGCCGGATCTCACTTAAATGTATGTAAACTATGTCCGGATCCACCATCCGACCCATTGTTGGTTAGGTTATCAAAAGACCTTTCCAACGAGTGCTAAACATTGAAGATCTGGCAACCCTGTCTCGAGATATGGCCACTTAAGTGATATCGGTGTACTTTTTGGAAGCCGGATCTAAAAAATAGATGAAACTTGTGTACAGCCATTGTTGTGAGGAAGGCTCCAACCACATAGGTGGATTAAGTCAGTTTTTTTTTTAAACGGAATTACAAAACACAATCGGTGCACTTTATCAACGATTTCGGATAAGTACTTTTCGATGCTAAATCTAATTTTACTTTCGGAATTTTTTTTTCAAAGATCATGATGTTTAAAACAAATTGCCAACACTACCTTATCATATTTACCAATGCTGGGTCATTGCCTAAAAGTTGTCTTTGTCGGTCTTCTAAAGTTTATCAAAAATGAAAATTTTCAAAATAGTGTTTTTTGCGCAAACTGATATGTTATATTATTATGTTTAAAAATATGTTCACCTATTAGTCCCAAACAGTCCTAACTTAGCCCTACAATTTTGCGCAAGAAACCAAATATGCCAGAAATACCGTTCTAAAGATTTGCCTTCCTCACTGAGGTAAGGCTATAATCCTGCTCTAAAAATGAACTTTGAATCAAAACGTCGTAGACCCACCTTCATGTATACATATCGACTCAGAATCGAAAACTGAACAAATGTCTGTGTGTGTGTATGTGTGTGTATGTATGTATGTATGTGACCAACAAACTAGCTCATGTTTCTTGGCACTGGCTGAACCGATTTGACCCGAACCTGTTGCATTCCACTTGGTTTAGGGTCCCATAGATCGAGTTTTATACAGATTGAAGTTTTGATAAGTAGTTCAAAAGTTATGTATAAAAATGTGTTTTCACAAATATCTGGATCTCACTTAAATGTATGTAAACTATGTCCGGGTCCATCATCCGACCCATCGTTGGTTAGGTTATCAAAAGACCTTTCCAACGAGCCTAAAACATTGAAGATCTGGCAACCCTGTCTCGAGATATGGCCACTTAAGTGACATTTATGTTCTTTTTGGAAACCGGATCTCACCTAAATGTATGTAAACTATGTCTGGATCCACCATCCGACCCATTGTTGGTAAGGTTATCAAAAGACCTTTCCAATGAGTCTAAAATATTGAAGATCTGGCAACCCTGTCTCGAGATATGGCCTTTTAAGTGATATTGATGTACTTTTTCGAAGCTGGATCTCACTTTAATGTATGTAAACTATGTCCGGATCCACCATCCAACCCATCGTTGGTTAGGTTATGAAAAGACCTTTCCAACGAGTTCAAAACATTGGAGATCTGGCAACCCTGTCTTGAGATATGTACACTTAAGTGATATTGATGTACTTTTTTACTCCGGATCTAAAAAAGAGATGAAATTTCATGTCAGCCATTGTTGGTAATAAGTGAGGAAGGATCCAACCACATAGGTGGATTAAGTTAGTTTTTGTAATGGTATTGCACGTGTAATCAAACTAGACAAATAATGAAAATAACTTTTGAAACCATAATGCTAATACACATAATCTGGCAACACTATCATGAGATACTGAAACATGAATATTTCAACGTCGGATCTAATAACTTTTTGATGAAAATAAATTCACATTTTTTGTTCATAGCTTGAAAGGTAATTGGAAAATCCTTGAAGGAAGTCAACAATATCTTCAAATCAGGTAAATAACATTTTATGTTGATTTTTTTTATTTAATCAGTCAAAAAATTAGGAAAATCTTCAAAACCACAAAACCCTACCCAATGTAACCGCTTAACCCTCACCCAAACGCCAATACGACACGCCCAGCTTTATTGTAGCTCCGACTTTGCCATTGCTGACCTGCCAGCAAGTCCGGGATCCGACTGGTGCGTGTGTGCAAAACTTAACCCACAAGAACCCCTAATTGATGACCACTTCGCGGGGGTACGCCCAGTTCGGACTCGATTTCTGGTCGCGACTCCTTCGCGTGCTGGGCAAAAAAACAGCGTGGACCATTTCGAGTATTTATGAATATGAGCCAATTTAAGCACAATTTGTCATTCTGAGCCGAGGCGGAAACAAAGTAAGAAGACCTCTGCCAACAGTTGCTGGGGGTCTGTTTGTGTGTGTTTGTTGGTGTAATTGGTGTGATTACCTTAAAGGGGAGGGTCTGTCGAGGGAGGAGACTTTTGTCGGATTCACGGTGAATGAAATGGCAAATATTTATTTCTTCTTTTCTGCAAATTAGTTAGTCATGCACGGTTGGTAATGAATTCTAATTGCCGTTCTGATGGTGGAGCCGTCGGCGGTTAATCGAATTTTTTTGGAGGTTGTTTTTTTTTTGGGGTTGGAAATATGGAGATTTCAACGCGTAAACAACAAACTTCACACGAAGATGCACCAGGGCAGAACTGCTGCTGTTCAAACAGAAGAGAACAATTATCTGTTCCTTCTCAGGCTCTGTCGTTAAGGATTCCGGATTCGATGCAGTCCTTGAGACCGGCAGAGGGTATAATTAGGAAAGTGGCGTCACTGGACTCAAAGCAGACATCTAATGGAATATAATTGACTTAATTTAAGTTCCACAAAACACCAAATTCAATTATTTCGAGAGAACTTGACCCTTCACGGAACAAAATCCGGTTTGCGGAATCGCAAACTTTGCTTCCGATTTGCTTTAAAAATCGCAAATCTCCGTTTCCACCTGTCAGCAGGAAGCATTGCTTCCAATATCGCAAACGGTGATTTTCGATATCGCAAACGTAACGCCGTAACGCATGCCTGCAAAAATCACCAGTACGCAGCCACCTCGTTTTTTTGCTTTTGAATCGACCGTTGAACCATGAATATTTTCCATTCCAAAAAGAAAAAAAAGAAGCAATTTGAAAGCAAAAACATATTTATTTATTTTTATGTGATATGCTGTATGCTTTAGAAATATAACAATTTTCAGCAGATCTTTGATTTGATTAACCGTGTCAGATGGCAGTTTCTGGCGATTTTTATACGATGACCTGGGTTCATCCTCACGATCTGGATGGCCTTCTGCGCCAGGGCATCCAGCTTTCCAGATAAACCTGCCGATCCAGTTACCGGAAACGAGTGTTAGCCGCCGCTCGTCGGAAGCAGGCGGTCAGGCCGGGGCATTTCTTTTGCAGTCTAGAAGGAGGAGGGAGGAAAGAAATTATAGATGGAAGTTAAATTAAGTAACTTTCTAAATTACCGTACAACAGTTTTGATTCAGGTTCGTAACCTGCGTCGGCAGCCTGAAGAACAGGCCCATAGTCCCAATGGCGTGACACCAGCCGCGCCGACTTGCGAGCCACCAGCTTCGGCTTCTCTCCCACGTCATCCTTCTGACTGTACATAAAGTCGTCGAGCTGGTTCACCTCCCTACGAGCGCTCAAACGGATGTGATGCGAGCAGGTGCTATTCTTCACTTTTGAGTACAAATCAGCGGCATCCCATCCCGTATCGTCGGGGTTTCTTCTCGTTGCGATCGACTGCTTCCAAGAACAACGAGCTGCAGTTGGCATTAACGGCTTCCTAGTAGCTCGTGAAGTTTAATCGGGATAGACGCGGGATTTCATCCGGTTGAGGCGGTCATCTTGAAGAAGTTTCGCCCCGTCGGAAGAGTATTTATAAGAGATGTTCAGCATGACGTGCTGGCTTGGGCCAGTGCACCGATTCCCTTTGTTGATGAAGATTTGGTGGCCGGGGAGAGTGGACGGGGTCAGCTAAAAATAAATCATTCTGTTAGATAGAAGCAAATATTTTCATCGAGTTCTGCCAACATACCTTTCAAGTTTGAAGCAGCCCGAGTCAGTTCCAGCTTTTTGGTTACGTCCATAACAAGTGTAATTCCGTTCTCAAAGTTCTGCGAGATAGTCATTCCTGAAAAAGTTATAGAAGTCGTTACCTGTTGAAATTCACGAAAATTTGAACCTAAACACAAGGAAACATGATATTTTAAAATTGGTAAAATTGGTAAAATTTCTAAAAATTCTAAAATTTCTAAAATTTTTAAAATTTCTATAATTTCTAGAATTTCTACAATTTCTAAAACTTCTAAAATTTCTAAAATTTCTAAAATTTCTAAAATTACTAAAATTTCTGAAATTTATAAAATTTCTAAAATTTCTAAAATTTCTGAAATTTCTAAAATTTCTAAAATTTCTAAAATTTCTAAAATTTCTACAATTTCTAAAATTTCTAAAATTTCTAAAATTTCTAAAATTTCTAAAATTTCTAAAAACTTCTAAGAATTTCTAAAAATTTCTCAAATACAAAATCTTTGAGCAGGTTTGTGTGCTTCTTCATAATAATGTTCCGCGGCTTCTCGATGCGATCGGACCGGGAGATGTTGAGTGAAACGTACCGGCTTGGTCCAGCGGAGCGGGATTTTTTCGGGGCGCAAACTTGGTGGAAGGAAGCTAAAAATGGAACAATTTTTCAATTTAAAAACTTAACAATTAGAGTTTCTTACTCACCTTTCGAGCCAAACCCATGTTCCAGCTTTCCGAAAATAACGACAGCTGCCGGTTGCGTGACCATATTCTTTCAATTCTGGCCTAATCCAACACATTCAGCAGCGTACCTTTTCGTCCTTTCCGGAGTGTGCCAGAAACACGTCAGTCAAAGTTGTAATTTTTAATCCCGACGTGATCTTTGGCCGTGGTGGTCCCGTTAGAACAACGGAATGTTGACATTCCGAAGCAAAGGCAGTATCTCGCCGAACTCCCAGCGGATGTGCACGCTGCAGAATCGGTGGAGGATTAGACCGACGTTTGGTTCCGTAACCGTATTGGACTGCCCAGATCGAGGAACGAGCGAATTAACGAGCAAAATCGCGACGGAAAAACAAAAAACGAACCGAAAACACGCTTGAAAGCAAAACTACAAACTCTCGCGGGAGCGAGTTTTGTTTTGTTCTCTCCTTTGCGGCTGAATTTGACAGTTCGTAACGCATTGGCTGCGGCATGCTACACGCTCAAAGGGGACGGAAACAAAGTGTTTTCGATTTTGGAAACATTTTGTTTCGATATCGGAAACAATTTTTCCAAATCTGAAAACTTTGCCGATGAATTTGCAAACAATCATTGTTTGCGATTCCATCGCAATTTTTTTCCGGATTTGCTGACCGGATTTTGTTCCGTGTTTGTTCGCCGTTTCAAGTGTTTAATTGTCCATGGCACGGAACAAACTCCAAGACTGGGTCGCGTTCAAGGCCACGAACCATCTAAGGTCACATCAACGGCGAATTATACCAGAGGGGCACCCATTAAGTCAACTAGCGCCCCCAGTACTAGCGATGACTCCCCCGCACTACTGGTTCGCGAATCAACGCGAGCAATTCAACTACACAACCGGTGTGGAGGTTCCTTGACACAAACCTTCAGCTGAAACGTTTAGGGTAGTGACGGCGATGGAGTGTGCGGCCAGGCCCACGTGTTACTGGTCCGGTGATGGCTCGGATGGGTGTATCTTCTCTCGGAGAGTTGCTTTCAGAGCTTGTTGGAGCAACGGAGCTATTTGAGTAAGCAAAGGGTCGAATAATGTACTATTGTTTGGGCTGTGGAATCAGATATTTTTAACGACTCCGACTATAGCATCTAAGATTCGTTGACTTCACTACGTGGAGTCAAAACGGAAGTTGGAGTTGGAGTCGGTGCTTTTTAGGACCTGGAGTCGACGTCCGTTCCAGCTGTCCTAGACCTGACTTCACTGACTCTAACTCCAAAAAAATTCATACAACGCTGTAGTCGATCTTATCTTTTCGGGTTATCCGTTTCCGACTTAGATTCGGTCTTCAAATCAACAGCCTTCGTTGGAGTACCATGTTGACAGTATGACATCAAACCAAATGCTTCTAGTACTCTGATGATCCAACCAGTGATCATTTCAAACCCAGGAGAGTCACTTTTAAAGATCTTCGTTGACCCTCGAACCTCCAGTTTCTTGCACAATACGGAAGTACCCGTTGATGCCGTCATTTACGGCACATCATACGCGAATGTCCCTCACAACAAAAAATGACTATGGACGTCTGACACTCCGCGTCAGTCATCGGTTCTGGGCTGTCACCGCCGACGGGTTCCCTGGATGACACCTCCAGTCGGAGCTGGCGGCACGTTGACGACAGGTGATTGATGGTCGGGAAATTAACCCAACTTTTGCGCACATTTAGTACCTTCACACCTGAGCCGATCCAAGGCCTGGGAGAAATGGGCAGAGCGAGGTGATGGGTCGTGCGAGGTGTTGAAACGATAACGAGGTTTCCCGCGGGTTCGTCGCGCTGGAATTGAGGTCCCGAACCCGGCAAGCATTCGCGATTTGGGGCTGGTTCACGGTCACGCGCCGTTGCGTGGAGGCTGCGAAACTGGGACGATCTCGGGCGAGCGCCATTAGTCACTCTATGAGTTGATAGCGCTGCAATGTGACCTGCTGCAACGAGTGCAAATCATTCTGTAATCTACTCCACGCAAGCTCATCAGGGCGCCGAGAATTACATCATCAACCCTGTTGGTACTGAATGAGGTATGGTCGTCGTCACCGGCCTAGGCTAGAGATGCATAGAGGGAGAGACTATGCAGTTGACAACGTGAGCACACAGAGTGTGTGTGTAACAGGTAGCTGCATCAAGTTGTTAATGTAGTTCGTGACGAGGAGGACGGTCTCCGGGGAGGGGCGCTCGGTAGGCAGATGAGCTACCGTGAAATTACCGGCGACGTCCGGACACAATCACAAGAACTTGACTCAGTACAGAGGGCATGCAAAACGACGACATCACATGATCCCCCCGGACAGGCCGGTCAGATGACTTCAGAGGCACAAACAAGCAGACGTAATAATCGGAATAGGTTGTAGACTGCTTCTTCACTATCGCCATCTATTGTTGAGTAGTGTAAATACAAAAGTAAACAAATCTTAAACAGAAAAACCAAATAATTTTTCATCCGATTGTCTGTGACGCAATGCAGATCGCGTGCTGGGTGCATGACAAGAAGCGATTTCACTATAAAGGGTGGCAGTGCTGCTGCAGCCAAAGTAAACACAGTTCGAATAGGGGAAAGAAGATCGATTATTAAGCTAAACCACGCGCGCATCAACGCAATTGATTGGTCGGGTTTTTACAATGCATTGAGATGTTGGTCCATTTTTTCTCGGTTTAGTTCTGACTACTTCTGAAGACGTTTATAGATTTGTTGGACATAATTATCGAAGGGATGGCATCTTTGCATGTGCACAGCAAATCATCATTAAGGAAAAGGGAACTTTTTCATGCGAACTCTTGCCGGCAACTTGATTCGAATTCAATTTGCTTAATTTCAAGAGGATTTTTGACGTTTCGAGAAAAACGTATTTTAATGTTTGACCTTCAATAAACAGAAACGACAGCACGCAATTTAAATAATAACAAACAAATTTGTTTGGCTGACCACTCACTGCATTGTCTCAAAGTTTGGTAAAATTTGGTTGCCGGAGTTCTGGGTTATAATTACAACTGTTTATGGTAGTCGGTCTTGTACATGTGTCAAATTCGTTCTGACATGAACTAACTTTGGTTAGTTGTCGCACTTGCATTAATTTTCAGGGCGTGTCAAGATAGCACGACCAAATTGAAACTTCTTCCAATTGAAATGTGGATACATTGCACGGAGTTCAATCGGTTTTAATTGAATATCTATGGATTGAATTCAAATTTCGGGGATCTGTAAAGATCAAAAGCTGAGGCAATGTGAGCTGGAAAAAATGATGCTCTTACCTCAATTTGATCCTAAATCTACGTGCGACAAGATAGCATGACAGCGACGAATTGAAAGTTTTCCCATTAGAAATGAGAATACACGAAGAATTCTTAGCCAACAATGCAACCGTCATTAACACCAAAAACTAACCTAATCCACCTATGTGGTTGGAGCCTTCCTCACAACAATGGCTGTACACAAGTTTCATCTATTTTTTAGATCCGGCTTCCAAAAAGTACATCGATATCACTTAAGTGGCCATGTCTCGAGACAGGGTTGCCAGATCTTCGATGTTTTGCACTCGTTGGAAAGGTCTTTTGATAACCTAACCAACAATGGGTCGGATGATGGACCCGGACATAGTTTACATACATTTAAGTGAGATCCGGCTTCAAAAAAGTACATCAATATCACTTAAGTGGCCATATCTCGAGACAGGGTTGCCAGATCTTCAATGTTTTAGACTCGTTGGAAAGGTCTTTTGATAACCTAACCAACAATAGGTCGGATAGTGGATCCGGACATAGTTTACATACATTTAAGTGAGATCCGGCTTCAAAAAAGTACATCAATATCACTTATGTGGCCATATCTAGAGACAGGGCTGCCAGATCTTCAATGTTTTAGACTCGTTGGAAAGGTCTTTTGATAACCTAACCAACGATGGGTCGGATAGTGGATCCGGGCATAGTTTACATACATTTAAGTGAGATCCGGCTTCAAAAAAGTACATCAATATCACTTAAGTGGCCATATCTCGAGACAGGGTTGCCAGATCTTCAATGTTTTAGACTCGTTGGAAAGGTCTTTTGATAACCTAACCAACAAAAGGTCGGATAGTGGATCCGGACATAGTTTACATACATTTAAGTGAGATCCGGCTTCAAAAAAGTACATCAATATCACTTAAGTGGCCATATCTCGAGACAGGGTTGCCAGATCTTCAATGTTTTAGACTCGTTGGAAAGGTCTTTTGATAACCTAACCAACAATAGGTCGGATAGTGGATCCGGACATAGTTTACATACATTTAAGTGAGATCCGGCTTCAAAAAAGTACATCAATATCACTTATGTGGCCATATCTAGAGACAGGGCTGCCAGATCTTCAATGTTTTAGACTCGTTGGAAAGGTCTTTTGATAACCTAACCAACGATGGGTCGGATAGTGGATCCGTACATAGTTTACATACATTTAAGTGAGATCCGGCTTCAAAAAAGTACATCAATATCACTTAAGTGGCCATATCTCGAGACAGGGTTGCCAGATCTTCAATGTTTTAGACTCGTTGGAAAGGTCTTTTGATAACCTAACCATCAAAAGGTCGGATAGTGGATCCGGACATAGTTTACATACATTTAAGTGAGATCCGGCTTCAAAAAAGTACATCAATATCACTTAAGTGGCCATATCTCGAGACAGGGTTGCCAGATCTTCAATGTTTTAGACTCGTTGGAAAGGTCTTTTGATAACCTAACCAACAATAGGTCGGATAGTGGATCCGGACATAGTTTACATACATTTAAGTGAGATCTGGCTTCAAAAAAGTACATCAATATCACTTAAGTGGCCATATCTCGAGACAGGCTTGCCAGATCTTCAATTTTTTAGACTCGTTGGAAAGGTCTTTTGATAACCTAACCAACAATGGGTCGGATAGTGGATCCGGACATAGTTTACATACATTTAAGTGAGATCTGGCTTCAAAAAAGTACATCAATATCACTTAAGTGGCCATATCTAGAGACAGGGCTGCCAGATCTTCAATGTTTTAGACTCGTTGGAAAGGTCTTTTGATAATCTAACCAACAATGGGTCGGATGGTGGATCCGAACATAGTTTACATACATTTAAGTGAGATCCGGCTTCAAAAAAGTACATCAATATCACTTAAGTGGCCATATCTCGAGACAGGGTTGCCAGATCTTCAATGTTTTGGACTCATTGGAAAGTTCTTTTGATAAGTTAACCAACAATAGGTCGGATGGTGGATCCGGACATAGTTTACATACATTTAAGTGAGATCCGGCTTCAAAAAAGTACATCAATATCACTTAAGTGGCCATATCTCGAGACAGGGTTGCCAGATCTTCAATGTTTTGCACTCGTTGGAAAGGTCTTTTGATAACCTAACCAACGATGGGTCGGATGATGGACCCGGACATAGTTTACATACAGTTAAGTGAGATCCAAATATATGTGAAAGCACATTTTTGAACAAGCAACTTTTGAACTAGTTATCGAAACTTCAATCTGTATAAAACTCGATCTATGGGACCCTTAACTAAGTCGAATGCAACAAGTTCGGGTCAAATCGGTTCAGCCAGTGCCGAGAAACATGAGCTAGTTTGTTGGTCACATACATACATACACACACACATACACACACACATACACACACATACACACAGACATTTGTTCAGTTTTCGATTCTGAGTCGATATGTATACATGAAGGTGGGTCTACGACGTTTTTATACGAAGTTCATTTTTAGAGCAGGATTATAGCCTTACCTCAGTGAGGAAGGCAAAACCGGTCAACACCAAGCGAAACTTACTTGAGGATACCTTGGAGAATTTCCCTTATCCTGTTAAAAAAGTTGAGCATCGACAATTCCCGTCTTCCAAATCCCCTTTTCTTGTATCTAGTATGCGGTGGAGATTGGAGCGGCCGGCAATAGACGGTTGTCATGATGTTGAGAATCTGGTTTAGGTGAAGTTGAAACTTGGATGATCATTGCATAGGGTAGAGTAGTCATCAATGAGACACGGGGAACAATGATAAAATGGCTCTCACAAGTCATAGTTTCAACCAATCAGGCTCATATTTGGGGGAAATGTGTGTCTACTGGATACACGTCTGCCATTATAGTGGCTTTGCTGCCATTAACACCAAAACTAATATTTCTTCAAATTTCTTTCGACGTTCCATAGGGATTGAGTTGGGCTACAATGTCCTTTCATTAGGTTTGGCCAAAATTTAGAATATACCCAGTATGCAGGATTGTCTCATTGTTCCCCACTCATTTCAGATAACAATGAGACACTTTGATTTTTCTTCATTAAACTTTTCAAATTCTATGGAAATCTTTCAAAACATGAATTAAAAGTGATTTTTGGCATATTTATAGAGTTTTAACTTCATTTAACCAAAAATACAAAGTTATTTGGTATAAATATACGGATTTTACAAAATTTAAATACTTTTTAGTATAACTTTTGTTAATTAAAGTTTCATGTTGGCAAAATTACTCTATAATGTTCAAGGCAAGTTACCTGCAATGGAACAATACAAAAACATGATGTTTTACTAGAAAAATCTTGATTTTCGTAGTGTGTCTCATTGTTCCCCAGCTGTCTCATTGTTCCTGCCAAGTGCGTCTACAATGAGACAGTTGAATAACTCTGGCTATAGCTGTTGGATCGATCTCATATTTTGGTCAATGTTAGAACACATTAAAAGAAAGAAAATGCAACAAAGAGCTCATTAAAACATGCGGATGAAAAAATGAGAAAAATCTTTGAAAGTTAAAAACCAAAAGTGTCTCATTGATGACTACCCTACCCTAAACATGACGAAATCCAGTATACAATCCACTAAAATCCTCATCTCCAAGCGAAGCGAATAGCTCAGGATTGAAATAGAATTCTGGGGGTCTAGGTCAAAAGGTGAAGCATAGAAAGCTGTACAAAATGGCTTGGCAAAATTGCAAAATTCTTAGCTCGATCACGACGACATTCAAAAATGTATTAGCTTAAATGAACTCTGAACATGACATGTCAGTTCTATCATTTTGTTATGGGTTTACAATTGAATATACAGTACTTGTACGGTAACTGGGCTGCTTTCTAACTGAGCGCTCGATAACTGGGTCGTAGCCCAATTAAAAAGCAGACAAACGTCAAAAAACCAAAACAAATCGAAATGAGGGGTCAATGGATGCAAAAATCATTTTCAATAAATAAAAAAAAAACAAATTCAAACTTTTATGAAATTTCAAGTCACAATTAAAGAAATATTTTAAAATAAATGTGAACAACTTTAATTTTAATATTTCTTCAGGAAAATATTACGCATTGGTGGTCCCGTCGTAATTTTTTGTTCAACCCAGTTAGTGAGCAGCATTCGGTGACTGTACTACGTTCTCAGCCCAGTTACCGAACAAGTACTGTACATCACAAAGTAAAACTTGTTTTAATGGTTTGTGTTTTGTGATTGGGTTAAAAATCTGTGAATTTCGAATTAAACATAAAAAGTCTATTCAAATTATACATTTTTTTTTTGAAAATGAAGAATTATAAGACACATCAAGTACAATTAACATGTTTCTATCAAGTAAAAAACAAAGAGTTCATCGTTCGCTGACAAGTGCTCAACAAACTGAATAAACAGCACATTAAATCCAGTTCAACCAACCTGCCAATTATAATTATCGATGATACCAGTGGCCTGGGTAAAAAACCCAACGCACGAATGAGTAAACATTTATATAAATCGATGTCCCCGCGGGGCCAGAATCCACCGATTCCGCACATCTTGCGTGCAATCACTCTGATAAACCCAACCGCGGTCAAGAACTGTTCAGCCTTGCCAGAACAATGACGAGCGTTTAGTGCGTCTTGATTCTTTGAGGTTATGTATCTGCCAGCAAACAGGAAGTTTTGTGTTTATCTTTTCGTTGTTGTTTTTTGTCAATTAAGGTGTGAGGTCGCGATACAATTGTACTGTTTGGACTGCAAACTCGGAATCGCAAAGCGCTGATCTTGTGAGTAATAGTAGTCCATTAGAAACTTTGAAAGATTGCTCTTGAAAGCAGCAGCTCTGCTAAACTCAGTAACTCAAAGCTCAAGGTGGCGCATAATAATAGGTGTGTGTCGATCTGAGACAAACAAATGGTATTATACGAACTGGAAGGTGCGTTACGTACTCCGGGGTCTATAATTGTATGCTAAGAGAGCTTGAAGTGATTGATCATTTTGACAGTCAAATGACGGTGTGGTGCGATTTATTGACGGAACACCTTGGACAGCATTCGATCTTTGATGTCTTGATATACGATAAAAGAGCAAAAAAGGTGGCGCGCGTGATCTGGATATGTTAATTTGACCTGCAAACCTAGTTTTGACACGTGGTACTAAAACCGTTACGTTACCACGTGCGCCGTTTGCAAACTGGGTGCATCCCACCTGCAACAATTAGTGCAGCGTTTGAAAGAGCAAAAAACACCTGGCCCTAGTTATCTCTCCCCACGTGTCGTGTCGTGAACAATACCTAATAGTTAACCTAGGTCTTGACTCGCGTGGCACAACATTTCATCGTCCCCCCCACCAACAACAACAATGTTATCAACCAGCTCAGATCTTCATAGCAAATGGCTTGCCCGAGGGTGTGTGTGGGTGAGGAAATCCCTCCTGTCTCATTTATTTCCAAAGAAGAGCCGTTGTCCGCTGCATTGTTGCTGGAAGCTCCCTGCAACTCACCTGCACTGCTGGACGGATGATCCAAACGACGTCAACGACGATGTTAGATCGTAAGCGGATGGACTTATGGAAGAGTTTGTGGTTGGGTAGACTGGTTCAAAATTAGTTACATTGTTCATTTGGAAAATCTTAATAAAAAAAATCCCAAGTACTCAAGAGAGAGAGGGTCCAGATTTTGCATAAGCTGATTTTGTCAGAAATTATTAAGGACAATCTTACGTCCAAAAAGCTCGAACCAACCTAAGCCGTTCGTCTCTGCTTGTGCTTTGAATAAATTCATCATCGTCAATTTCTGACTGCAATATAAATACAATAGAGTGCAGAAGAGGGGCGACTTCTTCCTTCTTCTATTAGAAAAAAACACAAACACACATACAAACGAAAAAGAATGAGCTACTTGAAAGCTCATTTTTCCTGCATAAAACGTCGTCTCCATATGAGTAGAATTCCTGGCCGGAGATTGACTGTAAGTTGAGCTGCACAAGACGACAGTTTGTGAGTGAGTGTGTGTGTGTTTCTTTCCCTAAACTGCAGCCAAGTGTGTAAAATATTGGTAGCCAAGCTGCACCAACCCCGACAACAACAACACAATAAATGCATATTAATTATCTGGTAGCTACTGCCGGTTTGCTCGTGTACAAAAACCCTGCCAAGAAAACTGTGCATGTTCATCTACAACAAAACTAATAGAGTCTTATCTTTCAATCATCATCCGTTCTGCTACTGGTATGAAGTCATTTGCATGGATTGCATTGTGATTTGAGTGTCGTAAAATGGGTGGACAGCGCCGCGACTGGCAGGTTGCCAGTTATGCAATCCGCAGTGTAAATCTCTGTTCCCGGTGATTGTGATAGCAGAGTGTGAGCGATGGTGTATGATGATGATGGAGGTATTAATTTCCTTCTCTTTTTGTTTGTCTCCCCCTTACAGATGCAGACGTTTAGTATTTGTCGTAGGAAAAATTCATCAATATTGGGTAAGTAAGCATGAACTTCCGGGTTATCGGTTTAGTGGATTATCGATTTTTTGTGTGAGCTGTTCTTTTAATTAGATGAATAGCTAGATATTGTTTGTTCTTTGGCAAATTGTAAATAGATTCCATTAACTTTTTTCAATTTAAAATTGAAATATTGAAAAAATATGTAAATGAAGTTTTCATTTGACCAAAAAACTGATGGGCTCATAGTTTTTAAAAATATTTTTTATAATTATTTATTTCTAACTTTGTTTTTAAACGTAGAGTAAAATTTGCAATCGAGATTTTGATGTTAGGAACCGTGCCAATTAAAACTGATTTTGAATTCGATATCACAAAACTTGACTGTATCTGAAAATAGTTGGAATCTTAGAGAAATCAGAAAATTTCTTATAAATTGCTCACAGAATCTGAAAGTTTTTTTTTCTTAACTTAAGCAAAGAATTCTCGATTTTTGGGTGACGGAAACTAAGCAATTGCGTGGTTCACGGGTATATGAAAAAGACAAAAGTGTTTAAAAGTGGATGAAATTCGTCTCAGAGAATTCTTATAGGTTTTGGCCCGAGGAACAACTTTGTAGATCAACGCAAAGCGCTAGGAGTTAGTTCCGAACAGATACAGGTTGATTTTTTGAGCATGTTTTCAATTTTTTTCAGAAAAAAAACATCCTGTATATTTTCAAGATTGATTCCTAGCACTTTATGATTTTCTACAAAGACAACTCATGGGAAATGGGACGAGCTTTCCGGTAAAAATATTTACGAGACAGAAAAACCAAGTCTGTCGTATAGAAGTTGCCAAAAACCACAAAAAAACTATTTTTTCAACATTTTTATGTTTAAAGCCGTTGTATCTTCCCAAGGATTGGACATTGGACAGTGGTCAATCGATTCTGAAAAATTTTGACGTTTAGACCACTTTTCAAAAAACAGTTGTAGTAAATGATTTTTGTATTTTCTTAGGAGAGACATAATATCCTGCATTTTTCGTGAGTTGAAAAAGTTACTTTTTGCGTTTCTCTTTGTTTCGTCGTCCGTGTCTGTTGCGGGTGATCATGAACGGCCATGATCGATGACGACCAACTTTTTCAAAACTTTTTTTCGTAAAACCGCGATAACTCGTGATGTTTATAAGCAAACCCCTTATGTCTATATATGAAAAATTTCGTAATTGTCTGTTCTTCAACTTTGTAGAACATTGTTACACTCTAAAAAATAACCCTGCAAAGTTAGAAAAAACACGAAATTTTAAAATGAAAAATTATGTTCTAAACAAAAAATTACCCTTCTGGGTCAATATAGATTCGAAAAGTACATTAAATTTCCCATAAAATGACATGTTCAAAAAAAATTTACAGTCGAGTAACGGAAAATGGGAGAATTTTCAAAACTTTTTTAGTGTTTTTTTCGATGAAAAATACGTTTTTTCGAAATTCTGAGTACGCCATCAAATCGGGCGTCTAATTTTAAATAAAAGTCCCTTTGACACCAAATTTCTATCTCATCACCGTTTCAGGCTGCAAATTATTGAAAAACACCTCTTTTTTCGCATGTTCAAAAATGGAAGGGGTCGTACTGCCCCTCCGTCACGAGATATCAAAAAACGGACCTCGGATTCGTGATCAGGGACAAAAGTTACCCCTAAGGACAAAGTTTCACGCAAATCGAAGAGGGGTCGGGGCAACTGCTGTGTGAGTTGGCGGAGAATTACCCAAATACAAAAATATTTAAATACCTTACGCCCTTCTCAAATGTTATTTTCGAATACTATTGGCTCCATAAACACTAAACTGGCTTATATAGGCCTAGGATAACATGTCTACAAAGTTTCATTGAAATCTGAGAGGGTCGGGTACAAAAGTACCAGAAAAATTCCTGATTTGAGCTGGAATTGCTCTATAAGCACTTTCAAATTCCGGTTGATTCAATCAAAATTGAACACTTTTGTCTTTTTCATATATCCGTGAACCACGCTACTCAGCAACTATGAGATCGATTTTAAAAAAGGCAGCTATTGAGATATTTTCCAATTTTTCCAACTGATCATTTTGATAAACATTTGATGTTGTCAAAAAGTGTTGTTGGACCGGAAAAAGGCAAAATAATTTTGGCTGGAAATCTAAGAAAAAACGCTGCAATAATGAAAAAAGGCTGCTATTTAGGCTGGTACATATTTTGATTCAAGTTTAAAAAGAATTTTCAACATACAAAAAACATTAACAAAATGCTCAATACATTGTAATAGTCTTGCTACCATCAACATTTTTAAAAATAATAGTAAATTCATAAAACTGATGTTTTTCATAGAATGAAAAATTCTCTACGAAATCGATCGATTTTGTGCTTTTTTGTATTTTTATATTTGGTTCAAAATTGTGGTCGCTTTCCCCATGACCGTTTGCCGTTCTATACAATGGTTCACCCATACAAGTTTCCTAACAAATTTGCCAGCTGTACGTAAATAATCGAAAATCCGTATCATTTGAAAGAATTTTCCAATAATTTTGATGCTTCCAGCAAAGTTGCATGTTTTAATGAGGACTTCTCACAAAAATAATTGTAATAAATTAACTTCATTTTACAAAAAAAATCCAAAAAAACATCTATTTTAACTTTTGAGTATTTTTATATGTTTTAGACGAAATTAACCCGTTACTTTGGAGCCATAGAGAAGAACGTGCAATAATTTGAACACCAAAGTTTTATTTTTTGTTAAAAAATATGCTTTTTCGAACAAATAGAAATCTAACCCAATCAAAAACTTTGACTGCAATTTTAAACATATAATCGTAAATTTTTAGATTTGCAATCGAAAAGTCACCATATCGAGATATTGCCACTTAAAGTTTGAGGTGTGCCGCTTCTATTTTTTTCAAGAGTGCTCATTACTAAACATTTTGTTTTCTTAAATTTAAAAAAAATCCAAAAGTTTCATGTAGCAAACATTGTAGGTTGGAATTCTGAGAAACAGCTAATAAAAGAAAAACAAACAGAAAAATTTAAGTTTTTAAAATCACCCAAAACCCCCCAATTTAGAGGGCCAATATCTCGGCAACCAATGGTACAATCAGTGTTTTGTGAAAAATTCTTATTCTTTTTTAAAAAATATTTTGAAAATTTTGGAATTCAGTCTAAATCAAACTAGTCTTGATTTAAAATGTTTAAAATATTTTTCTTCAGAATCGATAAACTACAAATTTTTAGTTTTTTTTAGAAGCCATATCTCGTTAAAGAGTATTGAAGCTGCATTTACAAAGCGGACTATTGGTTAATTCTTAACTTAATGTTTACATGTGATCTTGGGTTTTTTCTCAAAAAATATTTTTCCTAAAAGAGTACTGCATTGATCTCAGTTGAAAGGTTCTCCAAATCTTTGATTTGCAATTGTGATATACCGGAAGCCTAAAAATCTTCAAAAAATATAAAAAAAAAAGTTGTTCAAGGTATCCTTGATAGTTATTTTTTTTGCTCTTTGATTTTTCTGGTAAATTTAAGGGCTTGAAATAAAATTTGCAGTGGTCTTATTTAGGAAATAAAACACGATTAAACTTTGCATTCATATTAAATACATTTTTAACAAGAGGTCACAACTTAACATAATTCTAGAACCTTAAAGTTGATCAAAGCTATTCAGAACACTCCTGGCGCGAATTAGCATATATATTGGATGCCATGTTTTACAAGGACACAAATCGAGATTATTTGCATTAAGGAGTCTTCCATCCGCTCAGCTTCCATCCAGAAGGGTACTCATCCCGCCGACCGTCGCCAAGTGACTTCTTAATGGAACCCGATAACACCAGCCCTGGAACGACCTCAATCCATGGTTTCGAGCCAAGCCGAGGTCCAGATGAACCTGTTAATGATTTTGACATTCGCAATCACACTCGCGCAGGAGTGCATCGCGAGTGAGCGAGAATGACTCAATTAAACTCTGTGCTGGTTGGTCAAGATTTTCGCGTCCCTCGGAAGTGGTCCTTGGACAAGGCGACGCGCGTCTGTTCAAATTAAAAACAGATTATGTAAATGAATGAATGAATAAATCATCGATTGTTTTCCGCGAAGGTTCGCGGTTCGCTTCCGTGCATATACATTTGAACGTTCTTTTGGTCTTTACGTTTTGTTAATGATAAAATCGCTATGAATAAAATTTGCACTCGTTTTTTTTTTCGTTTCGTTGTTCAACCTCAGACAACAACGGCTCGGAAATATCTCCTCTAAATGCATTCGTTTGCCTCAGGAGTTGAGCTGGGTGCGGTTCAGGGCGTTCGCCGTTGAGCAATTGAGGTGTACACCCGAATGCTTTAATGTTTCGTTTGTTTGCGAGAGGCTCATGCATGCAGAACTTGTTTGGCAGCCTCAAATCCGGTCTGCGCCGTTTTCGGCCATGTTGATCCCCAATTGTTGCAACTGTTGACTTCGCGTAAGAAAAACTCGATTAAGTAACAACACTGCAGCGGTGCAGTCGCTTAAAGTCCCAAACGAAAGTGAAAAAGGGTTCAACCTTCAGAAAAGGTCCAAAACGAGTCTTGGCGCTGCTGACTGCTGAGAAGGCAACGAAAAAAAACGGTTTCGCGATTTCAAGGGGATTTGTGAAAGGAGGAAAGAAACCTGATTTCCAAGTCGGTCCCAGGAGGGCAACCCGTGCCGTGCCTGTCGGCAGTCGGTGGACTTATCTCCCTCGGCAAGGGTTGAAAGATCAAAATGGCTACACGAGGGTGGGGAGGGGGAGGAATCGTGACAAACGCCGAGTTTCCCAAACCAATACACACTTTCGAAATGTTATTATTGGTTTGTGTGTTGACTGAATGGAAACAGTAAACAGTCTAGTTTTGTTGCAGCTCTCGCCGACTGGCGGGACTTGTTTTGCTGAAGGAAGTGTTGGCAATTATTGTCGTGAGGTTCGTTTTTTTTGGGGGGAGCCGATGGATTGTGACCACTCTCTGAATGGTTCCCAGTCATATTGGAGCAATAGGCTGGGGTGAACTATTTGCGGGTTCGTGCTTTGCTGATGAAATCGGACATTAGAGCAGGGCGTGTTGCATAAGTGCGCTCTTAGGAGATTAATTGTTGCATAGTTGGTTATGTAGCTACAGCTAAGTAGGTCACCCTTTAAAGTTCATCAAATTATCGAAATTTCAGCAACTCCCAGATTAAGTTTCCACCTCTAGAAAAAACGGGCAAACCGGGAAAACTCGGGAATGGGATTCCACCAGGCGAAAACAGACAATTGCGTATTATATTATAAGCATAGTTAAAAAATCAACAAACTCTAATTCAATTCGTGTTTTTTCCTCAATAAGAATATTTTTTAATCATACTAAAGTAATAATTCTGGAAAAATATTGTGATGATTGACTTTGTGTATTAGCCTCTAGTTATTTCAGATTTTTACTGTAAAATATTTCGTAGAATTTCAATAATTCTAGTACCGTAATCTGGGGTGAATCGGGACTACAGTCTGAATAGGGACAGCAGTATTAAGAGCACTTAAAGCTTTTAAATTTGGAAATGGATGTCCAGATTTTGTTGGTCTGAGTCTGTAATAACCGAAACCAACCAGGAAAATCAAAATATTGTGCTCCAACATGGTTAAAACTGCTGTCCCAATTCGCCCCATGTGTCCCGATTGATCTCAGTTTACAGGAGACATATATTTTCACATCAATTAACGTGACGACTTCCATCATTGTCATGATTTTTCGTTCAAAGATATAAATTTTGCATCGCTTTCAATATTTTGACAAAATTCCTTCAACAAGTTGATTAGAATAGTGCCCTACACATCGTCGCCATCGTGCTAACTTGTCGTACGTGCATTTTGGGCCAAATTGAGTTAAGAACGCCATTTTGTGCAGCCCACAATGCCTCACCTTTTGACCTTCACAGATCCCCAAAATTCGATTTCAATTCTGAGATATTCAACAAAAACCGAAAAAAACTCCGTGCATTTTTGTCACTTTACATATGAAAGTAGTTTCAATCTTGTCGTGCTATCTTGTCACTCCATGAAAATTGATGTAAGTGTGACAAAAGGCCAAAGGGATTTCAGGCCAGGAAAGTCAGGATGCGTTTGTCACACGTACAAGCTAGACTACCGTAAACATTTGTAATTATAACTCGGGACTCCAGCAACCAACTTCAACCAAACTTTGGGACAATGCACAGAATGGTGAGCCAAACAAAACGTGTTTGTTATTGTTTACATTGAATGCTCTCGTTTTTAAATATTCAAGGTCAAACATTAAAACGCGTTTTTCTCGGAACGTCAAAATGGCGGGTGCGACAAGATAGCACGACGACGTCGACATGCTGATTCCTTTTGGTAACTATTATCCCATTACTTGTAAAGTTATGGAAATCGTCATTAATCAATGATTGCCAACTAGGACGTCAATGACTGTGCCACAAAATTATATAAATTTTGTAGCACATTTGATTTAGACCAGAAATTTATTCAGTGGCTTCAAGAAGGCAACAACCGGCACATGCTGATTCCTTTTGGTGCTAAAATTCGTTAAATTTAATTTAATATAGAATATTTTAAATCGATGATCAATTTTTGAATTTTTGATCAATGGCTTAACCTTAATGCTGGTACAAATTTAATTTAAAGTTTTTGTCTCCCCATCCCCCTTCAAATTCGGGCCAAAAAATCAGGGAGCAAAAAAAAAGTGTTTCAAAAAAATTCAAAATTTAACATAAACTTTGAAAAATATTAACAGCGGCTTATTAAGATATTCTGGAATAGTTATTAACGAAACATTCAACAATAAATTAAGGGCACTAATATAAACAGTTATTACATTTTTGAGTAGTTAATAAAAACAATTTTGAAAGAATTTTGATAGGAAATTTTCCTGTATTTTTGAAATAAAATATTCTCAGAGTTCTACCGTAAAAAAAGAAATTTCCCTTACAAACAATCTATTTTAACCCTTTCGAGCCTGATGGGTCATATATGACCCAAATATCAAAATTTCCAAAACTAGCCTATAATGTTCGTATGGCCATTAAAATCATTTTCCCATCATTGACTAAAAAAATATTTTTTTGAATATTCAGGCCTGAAAGGGTTAAGGTAGAATCAAGGGGCCAACCAAACTCCAAAATTAACTCCCCCTTCCCCCCTATGTCACACTTTGTCACACAAGGTTGAACCCCCACCCCCCCCTCCCCACCCCCCTTCAAAAAGTACGTCACATTTTGCCTCATATTTTCGATGGGTTTATATATTTAATATCTTTAAACTCTCATAATTTTGGTATTTTTGGCAATTTTTATTTAAAAAAAATAAGTTGTCTAATAATTCATTATTTAGAATAAACATTGCGATATAAAAAAAACAGTTTTGTATCTTTTAAAAATTAGAATAATATTCAAGTATTGAAAAATCTTGAATACTGTTTTTCACAGCTTTGTATCTAATAAGTTCGAACCATTTATAGCAATTTTCTTATGAACACACTGCTTTCAAAGCATTTATTTTTATCAAGCAAGAATTTGCAAAATATTGAAGCACCATCTAAAAAAATGTGACTGTATTATAAATTATAATGTGATACCGTCATCAGGGGTGACATTTGATCTGGGGGTGAGTTTGGCGGAAATTTGTATGACCCAATCTTGTAGAACTTCGGAAACTTTTTGCTACTTGGAAATGAAGCCTGTTTTGATCAGGTTTCAATCCAAAACTCAAATTTCCATGAAGATTTGTATTTTTTACCTCCATGACCTAAAATTTGCCAAACTGAAAATCAATAAAACTTCCATTTATTTTAGAACATGTTGTAATTAAAAACAAGAAAGCAAGAAATGACTATTGAAATATGAAATTGGGTTTAAAAGATGTACAAAAAAATATATAGTTTACATTATTTATGCGAAGAATATTCAATGTTTTCTTTGAAAAAAAAAGTGAATTCACGCAAATCTTCTAAAAATAAGGTTTTTGAATTTTATTAAATTTTGTGAATGCGAAACTTCATACAAATAAGCATCATTATTTCGTCTGTACAATTTTACAATCAATTTTGGCAGGTTTACACACGAAAGTACTTTAAAATTATCCTAAAATCGGTATTTAACTTTAAAACAGTTTTTTCTGATCTGATCTTTGGCAAAACTAAAGGAATTATCGGGATAAATTCTAGAAAAATAACTGTTTAAAACCCTGTTTTTTTTTTATTTTCACATTGAAAGGAAATGCGTAAATTCGGCATTGCTGCGAATTATTAATCTAATCTAATCTAATCAGACCCTAGCGCAGCCAATCTTTCGAAGGGATCCTGGAGAGTGCCTTAGGTTAGATGACGCCTAGCACTCTTCTTGTCATTTATTAACACTGGAACGCCCAACGCATGTCCAACTTACACTCACATTTCTGCAAAGTTCTAGAATCGTCTAGACATCCTAACAAATCACTGGAAAGAAGAATTATCTTGATTGGTTGAGTTATGCTCGAGAACCATTGAGTTGAAGTTACCGTTCCAACTTTTTTGAAGCCTTGGGCGTTGGAATGTTAATGTGAAAAATTGATTTTTCAAAGCATATTGAAAATCATTTGCATAAATGTTGTAAAATATATATTTTTTGGTAAATTTTTTATATCCAATTTCATATGTCATTTCGTGCTTTCTTGTATTAAATTACACAATTCTCTTAAATAAAAGAAAGTTTTATTGGTTTTGAGTTCGGAAAATTTAAGGTCATGGAGGTAAAAAATTGCAAGTTTAATAGAAATTTTAGCATTGGGTTCAAACCCGATCAAAACTGGCTTCATTTCCAAGTAGCAAAAAGTTTCCAGAGTTCTACAAAAGCTCTTCAATATAGCTACAGCAAAGCAGGATAAAAATTTCCTTCAAACCTTCTTCAAGAGTTTGGAAGAGTACTTGTAGAGAGTATTATCCTGCAGTGGTACAAACTGCTCTGCTGCAGCTATCTTGAAGAGCTCTCGTAGAACTCCTAAATTTTTTGTTACTTGGGTTTACACTTCAATTTGCAAATAATGGAGAGCTATCCTGAGAAATCAAAATATTCAACGTTCACGTTCAAAAAGTACAGTTAAACCTCGCATATGCAACTTTGCATATACGAGTCATTCCACCTGATTCGGTTTTGTCGCAAGAGTTGCATATGCGAGGTACAGGGCTTATGGGATTTTGGCTATATGGGAGACATGGCCTATATTGTTATAAAAAATTATCATAACTATGCAAATTTATAGTGTTTTGGAATCGTTATAAAGTCAGCTATACAGCTACACCAAATTGACAAGGTTTACGATGTTCTAGGTAATCCGAAACTTCCTCAAGTTAAGGCCTATGTCTTCACCGCCGTACAAGTATGAGGTAGCGATTGTGACTGTGGTTTTTGATCTCAGATCATATCCGGATAGCCTCAGGGAGGTTCAAGGACTAGTCTACCGATGTGTGGTGATGTTCTGGGTCTTCTGTAGAGTCCCGGGAGTTACGACCGATGGGTCTACCGCCGTAACAAGATAGAGGTCGGAGGTTTTTGACCTCAGATCATTTCCGGATAGTCTCAGGGAGGTTCAGGGACTAGTCTACCGATATTGTGTGATGTTCTGGGTCTTCTGTAGAATCCCGGGAGTTACGGCCGATGTGTCTACCGCCGTAACAAGATAGAGGTCGGAGATTTTTGACCCCAGATCATATCCAGATAGCCTCAGGGAGGTTCAGGGACTAGTCTACCGATATGTGGTGATGTTCTGGGTCTTCTGTAGAGTCCCGGGAGTAACGTCCGATGGGTCTACCGCCGTAACAAGATAGAGGTGAGTGGTTTTTGACCTCAGATCATATCCGGATAGCCTCAGGGAGGTTCAGGGACTAGTCTACCGATATGTGGTGATGTTCTGGGTCTTCTGTAGAGTCCCGGGAGTAACGTCCGATGGGTCTACCGCCGTAACAAGATAGAGGTGAGTGGTTTTTGACCTCAGATCATATCCGGATAGCTTCAGGGAGGTTCAGGGACTAATCTACCGATATGTGGTGATGTTCTGGGTCACCTGTAGTATCCTGGGAGTTATGGTCGATGGGTCTACCGCCATTACATGATAGAGGTCGATGGTTTTTTAGCTCAGATCATATCCGGATAGCCTCAGGGAGGTTCAGGGGCTAGTCTACCGATATGTGGTGATGTTCTGGGTCTTTTGTAGAGTCCCGGGAGTAACGTCTACCACCGTAACAAGATAGAGGTCAATGGTTTTTGACCTCAGATTATATCCGGATAGCCTCAGGGAGGTTCAGGGACTAGTCTACCGATATGTGGTGATGTTCTGGGTCACCTGTAGTGTCCTGGGAGTTACGGTCGATGGGTCTACCGCCATTACAAGATAGAGGTCGATGGTTTTTGCCTTCCTCACTGAGGTAAGGCTATAATACTGCTCTAAAAATGAACATTGTATAAAAACGTCGTAGACCCACCTTCATGTATACATATCGACTCAGAATCAAAAACTGAACAAATGTCTGTGTGTATGTGTGTGTGTATGTGTGTGTGTATGTGTGTGTGTATGTATGTATGTGACCAACAAACTAGCTCATGTTTCTCAGCACTGGCTGAACCGATTTGACCCGAACCTGTTGCATTCGACTTGGTTTAGGGTCCCATAGATCGAGTTTTATACAGATTGAAGTTTCGATAAGTAGTTCAAAAGTTATGTATAAAAATGTGCTTTCACATATATCCGGATCTCACTTAAATGTATGTAAACTATGTCCGGATCCACCATCCGATCCATCGTTGGATAGGTTATCAAAAGACCTTTCCAACGAGTCCAAAACATTGAAGATCTGGCAACCCTGTCTCGAGATATGGCCATTTAAGTGATATTTATGTACTTTTGGAAGCCGGATCTCACTTAAATGCAAGTAAACTATGTCCGGATCCATCATCCAACCCATCGTTGGATAGGTTATCAAAAGACCTTTCCAACGAGTCCAAAACATTGAAGATCTGGCAACCCTGTCTCGAGATATGGCCATTTAAGTGATATTTATGTACTTTTGGAAGCCGGATCTCACTTAAATGCATGTAAACTATGTCCGGATCCACCATCCGATCCATCGTTGGTTAGGTTATCAAAATACCTTTCCAAAGAGTCCAAAACATTGAAGATCTGGCAAACCTGTCTCAAGATATGGCCACTTAAGTGATATTGATGTACTTTTTTGTAGCCGGATCTCACTTAAATGTATGTAAACTATGTCCGGATCCACCATCCGACCCATCGTTGGATAGGTTATCAAAAGACCTTTCCAACGAGTGCAAAACATTGAAGATCTGGCAACCCTGTCTTGAGATATGGCCTTTTAAGTGATATTTATGTACTTTTTGGAAGCCGGATCTCACTTAAATGTATGTAAACTATGTCCGGATCCACCATCCGACCCATCGTTGGATAGGTTATCAAAAGACCTTTCCAACGAGTCCAAAATATTGAAGATCTGGCAACCCTGTCTCGAGATATGGCCATTTAAGTGATATTTATGTACTTTTTTGTAGCCGGATCACACTTAAATGTATGTAAACTATGTCCGGATCCACCATCCGATCCATCGTTGGATAGGTTATCAAAAGACCTTTCCAACGAGTCCAAAACATTGAAGATCTGGCAACCCTGTCTCGAGATATGTCCATTTAAGTGATATTTATGTACTTTTTGGAAGCCGGATCTCACTTAAATGCATGTAAACTATGTCCGGATCCACCATCCGACCCATCGTTTTAAAGGTTATCAAAAGACCTTTCCAACGAGTCCAAAACATTGAAGATCTGGCAACCCTGTCTCGAGATATGGCCATTTAAGTGATATTTATGTACTTTTTTGTAGCCGGATCTCACTTAAATGTATGTAAACTATGTCTGGATTCACCATCCGATCCATCGTTGGATAGGTTATCAAAAGACCTTTCCAACGAGTCCAAAACATTGAAGATCTGGCAACCCTGTCTCGAGATATGTCCATTTAAGTGATATTTATGTACTTTTTGGAAGCCGGATCTCACTTAAATGCATGTAAACTATGTCCGGATCCACCATCCGACCCATCGTTTTAAAGGTTATCAAAAGACCTTTCCAACGAGTCCAAAACATTGAAGCTCTGGCAATCCTGTCTCGAGATATGGTCACTTAAGTGATATTTATGTACTTTTTTATTCCGGATCTAAAAAATAGATGAAATTTGTGTACAACCCCATCAAATCAGCCATTGTTGGTAATGAGTGAGGAAGGCTTCAACCACATAGGTGGATTAAGTTAGTTTTTAGCTCAGATCATACCCGGATAGCCTCAGGGAGGTTCAGGGGCTAGACCTGGAACATCACACCATATCGGTAGACTAGTCCCTGAACCTCCCTGAGACTATCCGGATATGATCTGAGGTCAAAAACCTCCGACCTCTATATTGTTACGGCGGTAGACCCATCGGTCGTAACTCCCGGGACTCTACAGAAGACCCAGAACATCACCACACATCGGTAGACTAGTCCCTGAACCTCCCTGAGGCTATCCGGATATGATCTGAGGTCAAAACCACAGTCACAATCGCTACCTCATACTTGTACGGCGGTGAACACATAGGCCTTAACTTGAGGAAGTTTCGGATGACCTAGAACATCGTAAACCTTGTAAATTTGGTGTAGCTGTATAGCTGACTTCATAACGATTCCAAAACACTATAAATTTGCATAGTTATGATGATTTTTTATAACAATATAGGCCATGTCTCCCATATAGCCAAAATCTCATAAGCCCTGTACCTCGCATATGCGTGCTTCGCATAAGAAACCCCCATATGAGTTGCATATGCGAGGTTTAACTGTATTTTGATGCTCTTTTAAGTAATTTTATTTGTAAACTTTTCGGGAATATTCCATATGGTATCGGGAGAAAAATGGGAATTTGATAATTAAAATCTGATGGCCACACTGATTTAGTAAATGCACGGAGAAAAATGAGTTCTCAAGATTGTGAGCAAGCGTTCATGAAATTAGGAGTTACTATCTTAGTGTTCAAATTTGGTACGTTTTTCAAAAACATGTTCATGAAAACTTATTCGCGATTTTCGGAACTTGCAATTTTATTAGTTCTCTGAAACAATCGACTGCATCCGCCCTAATTCCTGTTTAAAGTTGTAAAAAAATAATCGACAACGGCTTGCCATAATTAGACGACTTCGACTCCGACCCTCAAAATAACCGACTCCAACCTCAATTAGTATACAAAGTTCGACTTCAACTTCTGAAGATTAAGCAAAACTGAGCCCGAATTAGTTGACTTCGACTCCAGAGTCCAAACCTTTAACATTCCAACGCCCAAGGCTCCAAAAAAGTTGGAACGGTAACTTCAACTCAATGGTTCTCGGGCATAACTCAACCAATCAAGATAATTCTTCTTTCCAGTGATTTGTTAGGATGTCTAGACGATTCTAGAACTTTGCAGAACTTAATTTGATCAAATCTGTAATTTTCGCGATCAAAAACATCGTTCCAACTTTTTTTTTCGCGTGTTAAAAAAAATCGCCAAAAATTCCGCGGAGGCAGTCGTTTTTAAAAAGATGGAACGATGTTTTCGGTAGCAGAAATTACAGATTTGTTCAAATCAAGTTCTGCAAAATTTTAGGATCATCTAGACATTCTTACAAATCCCTGGAAACAAGAATCGTCCCGATTGGTTGAGTAATGAAGTTACCGTTCCATTTTTTTTGGGAGGCTTGGGCGTCCGTGTACGTTGGACATGCGTTGGGCGTTCCAGTGTTAAAAAGTGCCAAGTCAACCAACTCTAACTCCACAGCGCTGACATTATTGACTGAGTTCCAACTCAAAGGTGCCAACAAAACATCCGCGTATGAGTCAATCGATTGTTTTGTTTTGTTTTTCTCGTGTTTCAATTGAATTGTCTTCGCGCCATTTCCACCTACACCGATCGTAAAAACCACATCACAAATAAATGGCCAATGGCACGGAAATCCCGCGCCAAATTGATGATCCGCAACCAATTCGATCGGGCAGTCCACAGCTGCGTAGGCGGGGGGGTTCGTGCCAATCCGGCATTTGTTCCACGGATCTTTTCACGAAGCGGTGGTGTCAACGACTTGCTATAGTTTGGGTCATTTGGACGAATCGCTAGAAATATTCTTTCTCGTTGACACGATCTCACCTCAATGAGCGGAGACATGGTTTGGAGAGCACTCAAGTTCATCTGGCACCTGTTCAGAACAAGCTGATGACAGCAGGAGGAAGTGACGCGACGATCCGGAACGCCTCACTCTTAAATTGATTTTAAATTGGAATTCGCAGCCTGAGAATAGAACAAACCGGCAGCTCTACCAGCTGCCTCAAACACTCAAAGTTGCCAAGGTGTGAAATTGGAATTCGTCATCAGGTGTTGGGGCTCAAACCGGTCGAGCGAAAAGTGTCTGCTCACGAGCCAACTTTGCAACCGCCGACGACCGTCCTTGAGTGTCCTTCGGAACGGCTCAATCTCGGCCCGGTCGGATTAAGCCGTATCGAAATAATTGAATATACGCCTCCCGGTAGTATAAATGGCTGTTTTATCTAGATTGAACGTCAGAATCAAACCTTCTCGCAAGCGGTGGTTGTTTTCGGTGCATATTCCCAAACTCGACGGACATGATTAACCGGTCCTCGACGATCAGGAAGTCGTAAAACGTCAAAATTGGAGCACCTGATTAGTTATAATTGAGATCGTCGACGAGGTTCAACCTTGTTGTTTGTTTTCCAAACTGAGCCTGCACAGTTCTCACAGCTTAATTGCACCCTCCTCCAGATTAAACATGCTTTTCCAATCACGATCTCCGGCGGCGGTGCATCGGAACGTGTAGGTCATGGTGCTGATGAAAAGTTGGACGATCGACTCGACCGGGAGCTCCTCTAATTCGGTAGTCACGAAGCGAAATGTGAAGATCAGTGGCAGTTGAAATCAAGCTCAGAACCCCTGACTTGACCACCATCATCTGCTGCATCAGCACAATCCGCTAAACTCTCGATTTTGTGTGGCACATCATCAACCAACCATCAGAGAGCTCTGAATCGAAACCAACGGAACCGTTCGTTATAAATTTATGACACTGATTCGTCGGCGGCGATAGCCGGGGAAGAATTCCGTCATTTCTGGATCCGCGATTCTCACGATCATTTGTCGTCCGCTACTCTCCGAGCTCGAACCGGTTGGACAGCTGAACATCAACCACTCGGTCAGCCGATCGCAGATAGAGCGTCTCAAAACAAACAAACAAATCAGCTTTGCCTTGGCGCCGCGACCTCCTTCCCCGGAAACGGAAACCATGATTACGTGACCGCACTCCAACCAGGTTCGTCGCCTATTGCGCGTTGCAGTTTGTTTTGCATTGTGTTGACACAATAGCACCCCGAGAGAAATTGAGGCCAGATGGCGTTGACCTGGCCACTTTGGGCAGTCCGGGAGGGGCCGTTTTCGCACCGTCCCACCATTTCCGCGCGGAATATTCATTTTTATTACGCAACGTCGCGCCAATCCCGACCGATCCCGTTATTTTGCCGCATTTTCGAACCATATGCCAATGACCACGACGCGGGACTTGAACGCGCGCGTCAACGCGCGAGCTCGGTCTTACGGTATTCACGCGCGGTATTTCGAGGCGCGGTTACGTAAGCTGCGGTGACTGCTGCAGCACAAGCGACGAACCCGGCTCTCGTTGAGAGTTGTGGTGACGAAGAGAGATTGCTGGCGAAAAGATGCTGCGGCGGTGGTCACTTGGTCAGATGGCGTTTGTTTTGGAGCAGATTGGCGGCTGCGTTTTTTGAGAGGGGTGTGGTTCGGGAGTGGTGTCGCGGACGGAACTTTTTATTTTCGGACAACGGTAACGGTGTTGATGCTATCGCGGACTTTGGGTATGAAACGATGCGGTTTCGCTTGTTTTTGGGGTCACAGTTGGTTTATTGTATGTGTACTTTCTCATGAAAGGCGTCATTTTTCGTGGCAGGATGCAATATTTTTTCGTTAACAGACTTCCCAAGTCAGTGGAATAATACTTTATTTCCAAGAAGTCAATGTTAAAAGAACAACAAGAATTGTGTAATGGTAAGAAAACACCGAGACTGAGGCTAAGGTCGAGCGATCAATTGTCGTTATCGACAATTTTAGAGTTTCGTTTTCCTTGTAAGAATAAATTTGAGAGCCAAATGTCCTCAGCCATCTCGTACGTCTTAGTTTTTTCTCCTTCGGAATGGGAATGGGTGCCACTCTAAGTATAACTAACAGGGTGGCGCCCCCTCAGGCGTGACAAACCCATTCGGAAGGGCGTTATAGCGCCAAAAATGCCCGCATCAACTGTCAAACCTTCACTTAACGGGGAGGCGGTCAACCGCAGTCTTCGACGAACAAAAAAAGCCGCTAATCCACCGCAAGTCCGTTTCGTTCAACGTCCAATGAAGCTCGACCGTTTTCGGGCGTTGGTGTGGGTGGAAGTCACGCACTTAAACCAAACGCTTGACGGTGAAGGCCTTCGTCGCTGCGATGCGTCACCTCAGCCTCAACTTGGGGTAGTCGTCGGCTGGGTAATTTATGCGTATGGTAATGGCATAATTCTAGCTAACCCAAGTGGAGGGCGTGTGCGTGAGTGTGTGTGAAGTGACTTAACCGGCACCAATACCGTGATCAACGCGGATTTTAGTAGTCTTACCGCGAACCATTGACATTTCGTATTCAACCAATCGATCCACCGTTCGTCGCTCCATTCATGCACAATATGTTGTGAATGGGAAGTGTGGAAGGAACTCCGGTTTGATTTACGGCTGCTGACTTCAAAAAGGTTCTCTAAGACGATCTTTTTTGCAGCACTTCTTAACCCAAGTACAATTACTATTGTACTTGATGAATTTCGACGAGCCTTTTTCACGCTCTCGGTGCTGACATTTTTTGTTGTGGAGTCACTTCGCTTCCTTAAAAGGAAATCGACACTCTTACCCACCCTCCTTGGAGAAGGAAACCAACCCCTGTTCTGTTCTCTGGCTTTTGTAGTGCAGGCAAAAAAAAAGCGAGCATTCCGCAAACTCATCATCACGACGACCACCCTCACCGGTTTTGCGGGGGGCCGAGTCGAGGGGTTTTCGAGGGGGGTCGATCATTCATTCAGAGTTCGGTATGACTGTGCTGTCTTGTCACAAGGCAATTTTTAGCCAACTTTAGTTGATAACACTGTTTTTTGCAGCATCAATTCCACACCATTTGAGCATGAGCATGAGCATGAGAGACCACCCATGGTTGTCCTTCTCCGTTGCTGAACAGAACCGTAATATCCTTTCAGCACTGTTGGAGCTCCGTCGCTCAACTGAATCTGGCAGCACTTGTTAAAACGGATTGACAGGTTGCTTTGACCCAACTTTGGCGCGCAACGGCAACCGTTGCGGCGATCGACTAGGAAGAAGGAGAGGGAGAGAAAGCGCGCGAAAACTGGTGACGTGAGCGCGTGGAGAAAAATTTCTTGAGCAGTCTGTTTACACTCGCGGCAGAATCAACATTTAGTTCACTCTAGTGTTAAAATTAGTTAATAAATCTAGTTAGTGAATTCCGGAGTTCTTCTTCTCTCCATCCACGGCCCCGAGAACTATTCCGCTGTCCAAGTCCACTTCCGTCAATCCTTTTCAACCAGGGCCACGACCGGGCCCGAACATTGGTCCTTCGATCCCGGATTGGACTTCCGGCGTGGATGGTTTGGAGAAACCTCCTACCGCGAGTGTATGTGTGTGTGTGAGGCAAACCGGCCTCAGGCACGAATAGTTCGAGAACCGAACCGACTCCGAGAAGTAAACCGGCTTCCGGAGGTTCCGTCGAGTGGAAAGGGCAAGGCAAACCGGCCTTGAGCCCAAGTGAAACGACCGTGCGAACAGTTCCAACGCGGACAGTTCTCGCGTGTGAAAAAGGTGAGGCAAACCGGCCAAGATCCTGAAACAAATTGTAGTGAAAGTGCCACAAAGTTAAACAAACCTGAAAGAAGTGAAAATGCCGCCAAAACGCACTCCAACGAAGAACACGCCAGCGAAGGAGAAGAAGGCGGAGGTGGATAGCCGCAAGGAAGAGTTGAACGCCCTGATCCACCTCCGAGGTAAGGCGGTGGAGAAGCTTACTCGCCTCAAGGAGAAGCTCGACACCCTGCCGCGGCCGGAGCGCACTGTCCCGACGGTCAAGCTCAACCAACGCAAGCTGGAGATGGCCTACTCGGAATTCTCCGCAATCCATGAAAAGGTCGTCACCCTGGTGGATTCCGCCGAGCGAGACCCGCACGACGACCTACAATTCAGCGTCGAAAACGCCTACGACAGCATCTTTGTGACGCTTGAGAAATGGGCGCAGGACCTGGTTCCTGAATCCGCGGGTTTATCAAATGCCGTTCTACCCGCTGCCCAACGACCAGTTGTCATCCAGCAGTCCCTTCCGCGGCTCGTACCCACGTTCGACGGAAAGTACGAGCACTGGAAGCGGTTCAAGACAATGTTCCGGGACGTCGTAGACCGTTCGAACGAAACTCCCAGGATGAAGCTGTACCGCCTGGAGGAGGCCCTCATTGGTGAGGCAAAAGGACAGTTGGACGAGAAGACAATCGAGGACGGCAACTACGACGGTGCGTGGGAGTTGCTCGAGGAACGGTATGAAGATAACCGGAGAATGGTGGAAATCCATATCGGTGGCCTGCTGAAGGTCCAAAAGATCTCCAAAGAGAGCCACATCGAACTACGAGCGCTGGTGGAGACCGTTGTCAGCCACGTTGAAAACCTGAAGTACCTGAAGCAAGAGTTCCTGGGGGTGTCAACGCAGTTCGTCTTATACCTGTTGGCCCACGCCCTTGACAGCAATACTCGGAAACTGTGGGAGGCCACGGTGAAGAAGGGTGAACTGCCGAACTACGACGAGACCATCAAGTTCTTGAAGAACCGCGTCGCTGTCTTGCAAAGATGTGACGATACAGACGAATCTACACCGCAGCAAACTCGAGCAAATAACAACAAACAACCGTACCAGATCGTCAACACCGCCATACGGTTGCATCCGGGACCCAGGTGTGACTTGTGTGGACAGGCGCACCTGACCTTCAAGTGCGCTGGTTTCACTGCCCTTCCGGTATACCAGCGCTTGGAGAAGGTCAAGGAGAAACGCAGCTGCTTCAACTGTCTGCGCTCCGGACACCGCGCGAAAAAGTGCAAACGACCAAGCTCTTGTGGCAAGTGTCATCGCCGTCACCACACTTTACTGCACGATGTTTACGTGAAACCAGCATCACTACTCAGGCCGGCTCCGTCTCAACCTCGAGTCGATGAACGGCACCCATCAGCAGAAGCCATCAACCGTATCACACCTATGCTTCAGACAGCCGTCGTCGATCTACGCGACGACAAGAACCGTCCTGTGCCGTGTCGCATCCTGTTGGACATCGGATCACAGGTAAACTTTATTTCGTGTTCTATGGCAAATCGGCTTAACCTAAGAAGAGTAGCCGCAACCGTTCCGATCTGCGGGATCGGAGGAGTAACATCCAGCAGCAAGGAATCCATCTCCGTGAAGCTCCAGTCCAGGTACAGCGGTTTCTCTGCAGACGTCGACTGCTTGATCATCCCGAAGGTGAGTGGCAAGATACCGGCATCACCGGTCAATGCTACCGATTGGCCGATTCCGAAAGGTTTTCAGCTGGCGGACCCGAAGTTCGATTCACCAGGACCCATCGACATGCTGGTCGGTGCATCTTGGTACTTCCGGCTGCTGAAGGAAGGACACTTGCAATTGTGGGACAATTATCCAGAACTACGCGAAACTCACCTGGGTTGGGTAGTAGTTGGAGGTGCTGGTGGCACCGAAGCTAGTCAGCAGTTCGCGCACACGGCATTGCTGGCTCACCGAAACGTCGAAGCAGGTCAGGGTACCTCAACCGTAACATCTAGTCCGAGCCGAAAGGCAGCCTTTGCTGGGCCTTCTCCCAGCCCGGGGGGAGGATGTTGGAGCTCCGTCGCTCAACTGAATCTGGCAGCACTTGTTAAAACGGATTGACAGGTTGCTTTGACCCAACTTTGGCGCGCAACGGCAACCGTTGCGGCGATCGACTAGGAAGAAGGAGAGGGAGAGAAAGCGCGCGAAAACTGGTGACGTGAGCGCGTGGAGAAAAATTTCTTGAGCAGTCTGTTTACACTCGCGGCAGAATCAACATTTAGTTCACTCTAGTGTTAAAATTAGTTAATAAATCTAGTTAGTGAATTCCGGAGTTCTTCTTCTCTCCATCCACGGCCCCGAGAACTATTCCGCTGTCCAAGTCCACTTCCGTCAATCCTTTTCAACCAGGGCCACGACCGGGCCCGAACAAGCACTACTGATCATAGGCTTCGACTATCAAGTGGTTTTTCCCTTATCAACAGCATGTATGAATGCGCTGAAAAGATAAAACACCATGATTGCCAAAACAAGATCAGTTGCGAATAGGTAACAGTCATTGGCCACCAACGGCGCCCGCCATGTCAGTTTGTAGATCTCGATTTTAAGGGACGGGAATGTTAGTTAGCGCAGGTTGCTACTAGGGCAGCTGATTTACTCTGTGCTTACACCCCACGAGCGCCAGGAACCTGAAAACTTGTTAGTAGGATAGGGTGTTTGGTCAGGATTCATCATAGAAGATGATGATGCGACCCAAAATCATAGTGTTTGTTGAAAGGTATTATATTTTATTCTCAAGGCAAACAATCGGTTGCTGCGGATGAGACATTTCCCGTTTAACTGTTATTAAATTTTTAATGAAATGGTTTAATCTTAGACAGCCGGCTGTGGAAAGATAAAACCAAATAATATTTATTTATAAAATGAGGTGTTAAACGCAATGCTGCAATGATAGCGTAGTCTGATTTTTAATTATATAATCATTTAGTTCATGAATTTGTTACGGAATAGACGTGACGAACTCAACCATCAAGTGTCTTCCGATCTTCTTTCTGTTAGCTAGATAAGGTATTGATTTTCGTTGCCTCTCGAGCTACGATGCTATAGAGAGGACTTAACACACAAACAACCGACGTCGAGCCCTCCGAGCTACGGAGCTATGGGAAGGTCTTTTCAACACAAGGGCTTGAAGCACACAATAACTCACCGATTAATATGAATAATTTTCAAGATCGATCTTGCTTTATAACTACAGCGCGAAAAACAGGACAGCGCGTCCCCAGAAGCACTGTACTTATGACGGCATTATTCAATTATACTGACCAATCACCCCATGCACACAAACAGCCACACAAAAGAGACAAAAATTATCACGAAAAAACAGGACTGCGCGTCCCGAGAAGCACTGCACTTATGACGGCATTATTCAATTATACTGACCAATCACCCCATGCACACAAACAGCCACACAAAAGAGACAAAAATTATCAACACTGTTTTTGCAGCATCAATTCCACACCATTTGTCCTGAAAAAGTGCACTGTTGACACTCTTCATATGAATTTTGACAAGTTGCCAAAGGGAATTTCAGTCAAAGACCGTTTTGTCAATCTTTCAAGTCAATTGTTTACATTTTTGATTGTAACGCGAGACTGGGATGACAACCAAATTTAGCCAAATTACTAAACAATGAATAACACAGTCAACCAAACAAACCAATTTTGCTATTGTTACCGTTTCTCGAAACGTCAAAACGCGACATAAGACAAGATAGCACGATCATCGCGAGTTGTTGATCGCTGACGTCGTCGTGGATGAAGTTGGATGGAAAAATAAATCGAGCAGAACTAGTTTTTCTGTCAAACGGATAGCTCATTTAAGATGTTTCAAGTAATAAAATTATTTTGAAAAAAAAAACTTGTTTAATCCACAAACTTGGTTGATGCTTTCCTCACTAGCGTGGAACAGGACATCACTTTAATTTTGCTCCAAAATATGAAAATTTATGAAAAATGTGTCTTTAACATTTTTATCCGTAATTTTTGCTAAAATGTCATGTTTTTCTTCATTTTGCTTATCTCGCGATATTGTACGCATAAGACGATTTAGCTACAAAACACCAACAACATCTACCAGCATCAAGTGCGTTTTATTTTTATCAATTTTTTTTAATTACCAAATGGGTTCTCTCCAAAGTTTGTAAAAAAAAGTGAGGTTCGCTTCTCATACTTATTGCACGCAGTTTCTGGGTTGTATGCATGGGTTGGGTCTCGTGGCGCAGGGGTAGCGGCTTCGGCTGCCGATCCCGATGATGCTATGAGACGCGGGTTCGATTCCCGCCTTATCCACTGAGCTTCTATCGGATGGTGAAGTAAAACGTCGGTCCCGGTTTCTCCTGTCTCGTCAGAGGCGCTGGAGCAGAAATCCCACGTTAGAGGAAGGCCATGCCCCGGGGGGCGTAGTTGCCAATAGTTTCGTTTTTCGCATTAGATACGAACCACCCCAACTCTCCATACAAACTTAGGAAAAAAAATCATTCAACCAATACTCCAGATTTACATTCTGGAGATTTCCATTTCCCAGAATGATCCATACCCCTCCAACTCCGACTAAAGCTCTTAAAAAACACCCGAATCCACTGAAAACAACGCCCATACAAAGTTTTATGAAAACTAGCAAACTCCGACTCCGACTCCTTCTGCTGAAGTTTGATTGACTCCGACGTTGGCTTCAGAATTAGTTAACTACAATTCTTATCCAACTATCCAAAAAGATCTGACTCCATCGACTCCGGCTGTGACTCAAATTCCGACTCTAAAGTCTTGATTTGAAGGAATCAAAAGGAAGGTTTTTGCCTTCCTCACTTTATTGAGGAAAGGCTATAAAATCACTCGAAAAATGAACTTCTCAATTAGACCTCCTAGACCCACCTTCATGTATACCTATCGATTCAGAATCATGTTCTGAGCAAATGTCTGTGTGGATGTGTGTAGGTGGGTGGACAAAAAAATTGTCACTCGATTATCTCCGGACTGGATGAACGGATTTTGACCGTATTAGTCTCATTCGATCCGTCTTGGGGTCCCATAGGTCTCTATTTAAAATCAGCAAGTTTAGTTAAGTACTTCAAAAGTTATGCTTAAAAGACGATTTTGGCGTATGTCCGGAAGATTGTAAAAAGGGTGGTTTTTGCAAAAAAAAAAAAACCCTATCAAAATATACATTTTCAGAAAGGTATTAAAAATACCTTTCCAATAAGCCCAAAACATTGAAGATCCGACAACCCTATCAAAAGTTATTAGCACTTAAGTGTTATTTATACACTTTTTGGAGGCCGGATCTAAGATATTTCAGTAAAAAATATGTCCGGGTCCATCATGCGACCCATCGTTAGTTAGATAATTGAAAAACCTTTCAAATGAGCCTAAAACATCAAGGATCTGACAACCCTACCAAAAGTTTTTAGCACTTAAGTGTTATTTATACACTTTTTGGAGGCCGGATCTCAGATATTTCAGTAAAAATTATGTCCGGGTCCATCATGCGACCCATCGTTAGTTAGATAATTAAAATACCTTTCAAATGAGCCTTAAACATCAAGGATCTGACAACCCTATCAAAAGTTATTGGCACTTAAGTGTTATTTATATACTTTCTGGAGGCCGGATCTGAGATATTGTGATAAAAATATTGTCTGAATCTTCCATGTGAACTATCGTTGGATATGTTTTTTTATCAGACCAGAAAAATTGAAGGTCTGCGAACCCTATCAAAAGAAATCAGTAATAAAATTGATTAGTTAAACATGTTAAGGGAATGTTGCTATTTTTACTGAATGTATTGACTTTATGAATGTGAGGAAGGCACCAACCACCTAAAGGTGGATTAAGTGTCGTTTTTATGTGAATAATTATTAGAGTGTAACAAAAATGACTTTTTGGCGGGCATTCAGGGGTTTGTTCAGGTGGGCATACTGAGCCTAAATCCCAAATATGAGCTTGATTGGACGTATTAGGATCTGGCGCTCCGCCCTTCATTTTAAATGGGATTTAACCCGTAAAAAAAGATTTTTTCAAAAATGTCACTTTTTGAGGCATTTTGGCCACCAATGCGTTTACCAAAAACATCACTGGCGTGTAGGCCAGATTCTTGCGCATCTTTTGGTATATATAACATTGAAGTTTAGAGCATCCTGGAGCTCGGTACAGACCATCAAAGTTTGGCATTTTTTCGAAAAATCGGCCCCGGCAAAAAAGATATGCGTCGCACCTCGCGACGCCCGAGACGCCATTTGATTTTGCTGGGACCGATTTTTCGAAAAAATGCCAAACTTTGATGGTCTGTACCGAGCTCCAGGATGCTCCAAACTTCACTGTTATATATACCAAAAGATGCGCAAGGATCTGGCCTACACGCCAGTGATGTTTTTGGTAAACGCATTGGTGGCCAAAATGCCTCAAAAAGTGACATTTTTGAAAAAATCTTTTTTTACGGGTTAAATCCCATTTAAAATTGAAGGGCGGAGCACCAGCTCCTGTTACGTCCAATCAAGCTCATATTTTGGATTTAGGCTCAGTATGCCCACCGGAACAAACCCCTGAATGCCCGCCAAAAAGTCATTTTTGTTACATCCTAATAATTATATTCATAGAGATTTTGTTTTTCTTTATGTAAGACTTTACGATTTGAAGATATTGAGATTTAGTTATTCTTTATTAAAATATTCTATGCTGAATTTTTCTTATCACACATTCACTAAAAAAAATCTTGATCTTATGGTTTAACTAAATTGTACTCTGTCCTATTATGTTTAATGGGTTTTAGCTAGGTATAGAAGTTATTTATTTTACGAAATGTAATTAAATATTTGAAAGATATATTTAACAATAAAAACAACCTTTAAAACAATCAAACAATGATAAATCAGAGTGTATGGTTCGGTATGTCCACGCATCTCCCCTCCTCTGAAGATTCTGTGACAATGTGAATACGTTCACAGAATTCTCTCTGCTATAAATACAACGCAGTAGGACTGGCTGCTATAATTTTTGAGATGCACTTTAGGTGTTCTCGGATGTACTGGAATTATCAATACAGAGCAGATTCGATAATTCAAATGAAACTGCATTCTTCATTTTTCTTCATTTTATTATTCCTATGAAATTTCTCAAATCAAGAAAAACTAATTAAAATCCGATTTAATCCCACCTGGGGTGAGATAGAGCCTTTCTTACAAAAGAATATAACAGTGGTAGAACTTATTTCAGTTCATAACATCGTCTATGTTTATTAATAACGCCAGAAAAAAAAGTGAAATGATACAAAAAATCTTATGATGAAAGCAAAGTATCGTAAATGGTATGTTTTCCAAAAGAAATTAAAAACGCAATTTTCACCGCAAGAATATTTTTAATCGTACAAATTCTTAATCAAACAAGTGACAAACGCGATTTGGTACGGTATGTCCACGCATCCTTCCTCCCCTGTAGATTCTGTGAAACGTGCTCCGTTCACAGAATCTGTCTTTGCGGTTAATGCAACGCAGTAGGCCTGGCCGCTTTAATTTATGCAATACATCTTTGGTTTTACTCAAGTGTACTGCAATAATTAATATTGACAAGAAAGAACTTGGGGCGTAATCTAACCACAAGTTCTTCCAGGATGCTTTCTTCGGACTGGCTGCGCTTGTGTTCGATTAGATTAGATTAGACATGTGTTTATGACAAACGCGAGCATAGCAAGACACGAAACAAAAAATCAAAGCAAAACCGAGGAACAAGTGAACCGCGTGTGCCGCACGGTGCAGTGAAGTTTACCAAGTGAAGTTCTATGAAAGTGACAGAGCCAGAAAAGGCTATTTTTACAACCGCAACACTACACACTCAACCGCGAGACATTAGGTGGATAGCCATTGGCGTCGCGAGCATTGAAAACTTTGAAAACGATAAAAACGATGAAAAGCTTAGAAAGCTTCTATTGGAATCCAATGTACTCTGTTAAATAAGCTAACGAAATCACGAAAAATGAAGTCTACTTTTAGGCTATTTTGGGAGCACATGAGAAGCAATTTGGTTTTAGCAGGATAATTGTCCTATGTCACAAAAGTTTTTTTTTGTAAACAATGGACAGTTATGCAAAAACGGACAGAGCAAAAGAAACCGAAATGCTACGATATCTTACATGTTGTAGGAAACATCGGTAGAGAAGCTACTACAAACGAGTATATCTCGAGCCACAAAAAATAAGCGCCAGCATTCTCGCGCCAGTATTCGAAGCTCAACTTGACAACTTGTCGACTTGCCGACGAAGCGTCGAAAATCGTAGAGTGTGATTTTTTGACGATTTGCCTTCCTCACTGAGGTAAGGCTATAATCCTGCTCGAAAAATGAACTTTTGAAAAACAGCTCTTAGATCTACATTCATGTATACCTATCGACTCAGAATCGAAAAATGAACAAATGTCTGTGTGTGTGTGTATGTGTGTGCGTATTCCCCTTGGTGCTCAAAATTTTTGCCAAGTTTTCTCCGCACTGGCTGATCCGATTTGAGTCAAATAAGTTGCATTCGATCCGGTTTGGTGCCCCATACTGCACTATTGAATTGTTTGAAGATCCGATAAGTAGTTCAAAAGTTAAGTATAAAAAAGTGTCAGAGTTGCGAATCGGATCTCACATAAATGCATGTAAACTATGTCCAGACCCATCACCCGACCCATCGTTGGTTAGGTTATCAAAAGACCTTTCCAATGAGTCCAATACATTGAAGATCTGGCAACCCTGTCTCGGGTTATAACCACTTAAGTGATATTTATGTACTTTTTTGAAGCCGGATCTCACTTAAATGTATGAAAACTATGTCCGGATCCATCATTCAACCCATCGTTGAATAGGTAATCGAAAGACCTTTCCAATGAGTCCAAAACATTGGAGATCTGGCAACCCTGTCTCAAGTTATGACCACTTAAGTAATATTTATGTACTTTTTTGATGCCGGATCTCACTTAAATGTATGTAAACTGTGTCCGGATCCATCATCCAACCCATCGTTGGTTAGGTAATCAAAAGACCTTTCCAATGAGTCCAAAACATTGAAGATCTGGCAACCCTGTCTCGAGTGATAACCACTTAAGTGATATTTATGTACTTTTTTGATGCCGGATCTCACTTAAATGTATGTAAACTATGTCCGGATCCATCATCCAACCCATCGTTGGTTAGGTAATCAAGAGACCTTTCCAACGAGTTCACATAATTGAAAATCTGGCAACCCTGTCTCGAGTTATGACCACTTAAGTGATATTTATGTACTTTTTTGATGCCGGATCTCACTTAAATGTATGTAAACTATGTCCGGATCCATCATCCAACCCATCGTTGGTTAGGTTATCAAAAGACCTTTCCAATGAGTCCAAAACATTGAAGATCCGGCAACCCTGTCTCGAGTGATAACCACTTAAGTGATATTTATGTACTTTTTTGATGCCGGATCTCACTTAATTTTATGTAAACTATGTCCGGATCCATCATCCAACCCATCGTTGGTTAGGTAATCAAGAGACCTTTCCAATGAGTCCAAAACATTGAAGATCTGGCAACCCTGTCTCGAGTGATAACCACTTAAGTGATATTTATGTACTTTTTTGATGCCGGATCTCACTTAAATGTATGTAAACTGTGTCCGGATCCAGCATTCAACCCATCGTTGGGTAGGTAATCAAAAGACCTTTCCAATGGGTCCGAAACATTGAAGATCTGGCAACCCTGTCTCGAGTGATAACCACATAAGTGATATTTATGTACTTTTTTGATGCCGGATCTCACTTAAATATATGTAAACTATGTCCGGATCCAGCATTCAACCCATCGTTGGATAGGTAATTGAAAGACCTTTCCAATGAGTCCAATACATTGAAGATCTGGCAACGCTCAGTCTCAAGTTATGACCGCTTAAGTGACATTAGTGTATTTCTTTATTGAGAAACAAGCCTACACAGTTACAAACTTCGTTCTGCCTTTTTTCGTTTGTTGACGTTTTTGACTTTTTTGCTTATTCAGCCTCCTGTGATCTAAACTTGATTTTAACCTTGCCCATACAATCTGCAAATTTTCCGGAATCGGTTCCAGAGTGGCCAAAGTTGTAACTTTTTGGCGTAAGAACCTTCCTTGGACTCACGAACTTACCATACGAACCCATCGCAACAAAGAGCACCTCGATCGGACGTTTCGTGTTGAATTGATTCGCGTTCGAACAAAACCGTCTAAATTTTGTATATATATATAGAAGATAGATAGAATTTGTGTTCAAACCCATCACATCACCAAATGTTGGTAAAAAGTGAGGAAGGCAACAACCACATAAGTGGATTAAGTTAGTTTTTTCCTATAAAAATGTATGCTGAATCGTCATATTTACGAAGATGAAAATGATGTCCAGCCATAAAGTAAAACCTATACCTTTCTTTAGTAAGAAAGGTAAAAAGCTAAAGATGAAGTGTTAACAAATCATCTACCCACGACAATTTATTTTCACATAAGAAACAAGAACTGTTTGTTATCACTGCATCTTTAAATCATCTACATTGGTTTGTTACTAATTTGATCCTTCTTTCTGTTTATCGGATTTGGTAAACAACTAACAAAACAAAAATTGATGGTAACATAATCGATAATAAAATTATTATTATATTTTTTTATTCATTTCCTATTTCCATGAATTACACATACCTTTCATTCTTTTAAGTAAAATCTATTTTTGTAATGAAACATTTAAATCACCCTACGTTAAGTCTCCCAACTCCAACTAACGCTAGTGTGTGCCATACCATCTGAAGCATTTTGCCCCCCCCCCCCCTACGGGCATCACCCCCCACATTTCGCCGCCGAAGCTTCATAGATGCCGTCTAGTTCGCCCTAATGGCCTGCACCCCAACGACGCCGAGCGCTTCGGAAAAGCCAAAGCAAAACAAAACCTCGCGAAAGGGTAGCTCGCGACCTACCTTTCGGAGTGCTCTCCCACTTCAACTTGGTTGAGGTTCTTGGCTGAGCTTTTAAAATGACGTACATCTCAGAAATTTCTGGTAAAGAAATGTAGAAACTTGAAAGACACATACGACCATTTGAAAACGATCTCCAGAAGTCAACAACAGTAACGCTATGATCTGTTATGAAGCGGTAGAGACTTCAACTTGGAAACGTGCACGAAAAGCGGCCGCGTATCTATAATTAAATAATATGCATGCTCATAGTTGTACCGATACTGTAGTTACCAGTACCGACTACAGACTCCTCAACAGCTGTTACCTCTACAGAGCGTCATGATCTTCAACACCAACAGCCGCTTCTAATGTGGGTTGCTAAAAGTTGTGCGAGCTGTAATGAAAAAGGGGTCAAGTCGTTGCGAAGTACCTCGTCATCACTTCAGCTCGTACAGATATCGGAAAAGGTCGTTTGGAAACACATGACCAGAGATCGAGAGCTGAACATCGATAGTGGACGATTTCGCTCGTGGCGAACAACCTTGGAAGGCACACGCCCACCTGTGTTCGCTGCTACACACAAATACTGTGCAGTTGATCGTGCACCAATACTGAAACACTAAGTCGATCGAAGTTCGAAGTCGTAGGTGTGAAAGTGACTTCAACTCTTTAATTTAATTTTTTGTGTGATTTTGGCATGTGGGTGATGATCGCGGAGCGAACGAAAACAATTTCAAGGATTTCAAGATGGGGCCAGAGTTCGTCGCTGAACGCGATGATGTCTCTCACTTATTTTTTGCTTGTGGTTTAATTGTTGCAGCGTTGCAATTGCGTTCGCTGCGGGGGTGGTCTCGATGCAATCTGGTCGGGAATTAGCGCGGTGATTGGTGTTGTGCAATTAGTTTGGTGTGACTTAAAGAAGTAATTGTATCTTTTAATCTTTATTCTATTTGATTTTGTTTTCATAGGTAGTCTCTGAACAATCTCCACAATACGTTACTGTAAATATTATTAATATGTCTTTTATTTTAACACACTTGTTCAAAATTTAGCAACAAAAAAGAAATCCGCTCAAATAAATACCAGAAATGTAGGTCACTAAGCTCAGCACAACCCGAATCAGCAAAATCCAAACCTCCCCATTCCAGCGTTAACAAACCAGAAAGGGAAAGAACTAATTACCGACACGGAATCTCCATTTGTGTCAACAACACTTCAGCCCATTTCCCCCTAAGGGGTCTTATTAGGTGCCCTGTCTATCTACCCGTCCACCTTCGCCTCGCCCTGAACACAATTTTCCCATTTCACCACCAGAGAGAAGTTGGCCAAGACCCCGCTCACCCAGGGGGATTTCCCATCTCGGTGACCTCCAACCGATGCAACGAGCGCCTAACGAGGCCTCCGAAGAACCCTCCAAGCGTTCAAATTGGCATTGAAAAGCAAACCGCGACTCCCCCTCTCAACACTCACACAGCCAGACAATGTTTTGACCACTTTTCATCGCCAAACAAAAACAACAACACAAACACTTTGATGCGAGTGTTTGAGGCGATTGGCAGCGATGGGAGAAAGAAGAAGAAAAAAAGTCTCGTCGGGCTTTGTTTTAACAGTTGTTTTACAGTTACGTTAATGAAATTTATACTATTTTGAAGTACGTTGCAACCTTAGAGGGAAAGAGAGCAAACCTCGTTCGCAATGCAAAACATCATCAACATCAGCTACAACAACAACAGAGTTAAAGGGGGGTCTGAATTTCCTCCCACGCATCGAGCAGAGAAGTAGATTTTGAGGAGGAAGAGCAGATTGAAAACTTAAAAAATCGCATTATGTATAAACAGTCACTTTTAAGAAAATGAATGCAAAATATGTCTTTTCTAACAATTTTCCATCAAAATTTTAAAATTAAAATGACTTGTTGTGCTTCGATCCCGGACACTGATAAAAGCTGATTCGAAATCCGGACACTTTTGCTTCGAACTCCGGACACTCGAATTTGCTTATGAATCACAAAAAATTGGACTGAA